>NC_141695.1:1253862590-1255148265 GCF_964263255.1 Lissotriton vulgaris | reverse complement strand
GTCCTTCAACCCTTTCACTTCACCACTCATCATAGAAAAGGAAAAGACCAAACAAATGCGGACGATATCCCCATAAACACTGTCTTGCGAACAAGAAAGTTATGGAAGGGGGATGTTAGGAAGAGCCTGAATGGGGACACCGTAAAACAAGCCCCGACATCCCGCACAACACAGTAGAGGTAAACCAGGAAGGCAGCCATAGGGTTAAACGTTTCCTCAAGCCCTCTCCTCTACAGAATGATGAGGAGTCCGCCTCCTGGGATATTCAATCCGAGCCAGCTGAGACAGGAGACGCCAAGAAGCAAGAAGAACCCCAAAGGCCGGGAGAGAGACCGGGGAATCTGAGAAGGAGACCGCAAGTCAGGAGGACGGCGTCACAGACGACAAGTAAGAGGCGTGGAGTGAAGACTGATGGACGCCCCCAGGAGACGCAAGTTTGCCGCTGTAACTCAGGAGAGTTGTGGCTTTGGCGGTAAGCGGGCAGAACGGGGAGGTCTACCAGGGGAGGGGCAGGTCCATGTGTACTTGACAGGGAAAGCCCTTGGAATAGTCCGGAACATACTTCTGTGAGTTAAGGGAGTTTTGCTAGTTTTTGTTTTATTTTTGTTAAACAAACAATCCCCCCCTTTATTTCACAAAGAGGAGGAGTAAATCCTCTACCTTTATGTTCCTTCCCTGCAGTTCCTCTGATTCCCTCACTCCCCGTCCTACACTTACAGTACCGCCCCAAAACCATAGCAGTTGAACACAATCTTCACTGGGAGTGGTGAAGGGTATAACAAAACCGTGGAACCCTAAGGACTGGTAACTTACCGCCACTCTTTCTCTCTATTTCTGAGCATCCTGTAGAGCAACCACCCCGAGGGGAGGAGCCAATTGAGAGCGAAGCCGAACCACCATCCTGTCATCCCGAGAGTCTACCACCTCGTCATGTATATATATATATAGATTGAACTTTAAATAAAACAACTTTAACCACTGAGAAACCTATACAGCCTCCTAGCTTTCATTTCCGCCCATTCCTCCGACAGAGCCCCAAAAAGGTAGGAGACCCTTTATGGCATCCCCAAACTATTGTGCGGTGGTATCTGTCTGATCTATATCCTTTGTGTCAACAACACTTCTGACTCGGGGCAAGTATGTACTCCTACGCTGCAGCTGATGATCCTCATGATAATTGGATGGAGCAGCATACACAGGGGGAAGGAGGAAAGAGAGATAATATCTCCCTGACCATCCCTTCAGAAGTCACACATGAACTTGGGATCCACAGACAAAATAAACATCATGGGGTAGGACAATGGGCGGACTATTGATTGTTCTCAGTCTGAGGGTAAAATTGCATATTCTCTCACCACCTTTACCTCCCCAGTCCCCTGGACACAGAAACTAGCTGTGGTGTTGACCACGGACTCTGGCATCGGTTTGCCCTTAGTAATATTGTGAGCTTGGAAAGATTGAAAATACTCAGAGGTGTTGAACCGTAAAAAATAAATTATTTCCATTCGACGCCATGTTTCGTTCTTCACTCTTTTGTATATGCTCATACAGGACTTTGGGGCCAATGTACTAAAGGTCCCTTGTCCTGTCGATCCTGTGGGAGTAAACCAGTGATGAAAACGTATGTACTCTACCACAGTGCGAGAATCAGCAGGTGTTATAACCAGAGTAGAGTTGGAAATGGTAGTGCACCATAATGAACAATTCAAACCAACCTTCACAGCGACCAATATATGACAAAGGCATGGACAACAAAACTGTCGCTCTCATGAGTAACTGAGGGGGAGAAATCCACAAAGCCAACAATTGGTTTTATTGGACACATCATGGGCTTGATGCAACATTTGTGTAAATACATTGTCTGTGTAAGACTTTCTATGCTCTTCTTTGTGAGGGGCCAGAGTAACAAAAATGTGCTCAGGGGGAATGGTGGTAGTACCCATCAGGGAGTGCACAGGGATTTTCTCCTCCAAGAACCAAGACATTCCAAGTACTGTTGCTAGTACCTTCTCAACCATTAATATGCAAACTATTTTACCCTTTTTTGATCAACCCTTCATTAAACGCGGTGGTGCAAATGCCTGTTCCTCCTCAGCCACAGGCTGACCAAAAGAATGCATAATTAAGCAAGAAGAGGAGTGCAATGAGAATGATAATAAAGGCAAATGTTTACAGTGTCCGTCTGAGCCTATCTGGTAAAGGCTCCTAATGTTCAACAAACGTTGGCGCTCTTGAGCACCGGCGATGGAGCTTGCTCAGTCCTAAGCTTAGATGAAACCCACAATGATCAGGATAATGTACCCCTTCCAGAAGAGCATGTGCAACCCCTTCCAGAAGAGCATGTGCAACTTATCCTGTCCAATGTCATGAACAGTGCACAAATCTCACTTCACCCTAAACCTACTCCGTTGGTACTACAGCAAAGTACACCCTAACTTGCACAGTCCATCCCTGTCTAATCTGACTTCTCCTTTTTTTTTTGTTGAATATATTTTATTAGCGTTTCTTAATCATGGCAGTTATAGTCAGTACAGACAAGGACAGCAATCACTGGAATATGAAAAAAAAGAAACAAAAAACATACATCATCTACAGTTTTCACAACATCATAGCGGCTACATTATTCAATAGCGGTGTGAAAGAAAACTGTTCATGCACAGCGGCGTTCTTACAGGTAAACTGTTGAGTACGAATATGATGTATCGAATATTCCGGTATGTGCGGTGTCGTCCAGTACTGGTGACAGCTCAGGGGAAGACATGACGATGCGTCGTAGTGTGGGGCTGCATGTTCTCCCTGGGATATCGTGTTCCCTGGCCATTCCCTGCAGTCAATGTGCGATGAATCGTGTACCATAGGAGCGTCTGAAAAGTTCTGAGCGTCAAATGAAGTGTAATAACTAATAACATATATGCAAATTTAAATGAGTCTTACCAGTGGGGAAAATACTCTGGTTTTATAACGTAACCGTTGTAGGAACAGGGAGGTGGGATAAAACAGGGGAGAGAAGAAGGAAAAAAAAGCGAAGAGAAACTTCCTCAGGTACACAAATAGGAAGGAGGAGATTGTGAGAAGAAAAGTGTTCTGATATAATTAGAGTGAGGTGAGAGTGCTTATGAGGTGTGAGGAGTGTCGATATGCAATCACGGGGGCAGTTCCATTAGGCCTTGGTGAAGACGCTGGCCATGTCCAGCGTGTGGGGGGAGTTACCACCCAGGAGGGGAGGGGGGGGGGGGGGGTAGTGTGGTTCTGCCTAGTGTTCAAGAGGGCGTCAATATCAGGGGGCGTGGGGGTGTCTGATACATTTTGCCTTATGACCTCGTGTTATTGCTGCGTTGTAGAACCACGTGATATGTCATGTAATCTGACTTCTCCTTTTGTGCACTATTCCCAAACCGGGGTCGCAAATAGCACCTGGCAGCCCCAGGCACCGTTTGATCAAGAAACAGAGGCTCCTTTATAGCTCTTATCTGCAGGGAAACTGTTGCATTCAATACATCATCATTCTTAGCATCCGTTTGGGTCCACATTAACTTTGCGTCATTGAAGGGAATGAACTGAGGCACCTTTTCACACTCAGCATTTCAGACACCATCCCTCACCCATTGGTCATAGGGTAAGGGCAGCGGAATCCTGCGGCAGTGCGATGCATGAACCAAGTTCTTCCGGCCGGCGACCTCCACTGCGGTGCGGATGACCAGGAGGACCTGTTCTGGTCCTTTCCAACAGGGCTCCAAACTCTTTTTCCGCTGAAGATTGCACACAAGGATCCAATCACCAGGCTGGATGTTGTGTCCGGGCCCCTCTGGTATATCTGGCAGAATGTCCCGGACCTGTTGGTGAATAGAACGCAAATTTTCATTTAACTCCCAAAGGTAATCTGTCAACAATGGGTATTCAACGTCAGAAAATCTACAAGGACGCAAGACACCCCAGACATTTGCGAGGTGCCCAAACACGACTTCGTATGGTGACAATCCTGTCCTAAATGTGCTGTTGTCCTTGTCGACAAAAGGGCTAATGGTAAAGCATCTGGCCACTGTAACCCTATCATCTCCTGAATCTTTGCCAGTTTCAGTTTGAGAGTACCATTGTACTTCTCAACCAAACCTGCTGACTGCAGGTGGTTTCCAGCATGAAACTTCTGATTTACATGCAAACTGTCACAAATTAACTGAATGACCTTGGCATTAAAATGACTTCCGTTATCACTCCAGATCAAACGGGGCAAGCCGAAACAAGGAAAGAACTCCTTCAGAAGTGCCTTTGCGGTCATAACTGCTGTATTGTCTTTAGTGGGATAAACCTCAACCCATTTATTGAATGTACAGACAACCACCAAAATCCAAAATGTACTTCAAGTTATTGACCCTATCTAAATCTATATAATCTATCTGGAGGACCTCAAATGGAAAAGTGGGTGGTGCAAAATTACCGGGTGGTGTAGGGGTACCTTTTTCAGGATTGTGCATCATACACACCAAACAGTGTTTCACTAACCCTAACCCTCGGGTAGGTCACTTCTCCACTGCTGCTGCTCCGCCTGCCAGTCTTCTTGCCTCCTGCTCCTCCCTCCAGATCGGCGCTCTCCTACCCTGCTCGAGCGCCGCCTGGACTGCCTACGCCTGGACTGAGTGCCCCTGTGTGCCTGCCTGCCCCATTCTCTTTTTTTCTGTACCCCCGCCTGGACTGCCTGAGTGCCCGTGTGCCTGCCCGCCCCATTCTCTCTTCTGTACCCCCAAGTGAGTGGTTCGTCCGCCGGGCTCCTCAGCCCCGTTTTTCCCGCCGCTGCCTCCCGTGCGGCCCCGCCCCCCCACACCCATTGGATTCTTCCCTCCCGCCTCCCAGCTGACCCCTCCTCCCCTCCTAAAGTGTCCGCAGCGCGGCAGAGACAGTGACCCTAACCCTCGGGTAGGTCACTTCCCCACCTCTGCTGCTCCGCCTGCCAGTCTTCTTGCCTCCTGCTCCTACCTCCAGATCGGCGCTCTCCTACCCTGCTTGAGCGCCGCCTGGACTGCCTGGGCCTGGACTGAGTGCCCCTGTGTGCCTGCCTGCCCCATTCTCTTTTTTCTGTACCCCCGCCTGGACTGCCTGAGTGCCCGTATGCCTGCCCGCCCCATTCTCTCTTCTGTACCCCCGAGTGAGTGGCATGTCCGCCGGGCTCCTCAGCCCCGTTTTTCCCGCCGCTGCCTCCAGTGCGGCCCCGCCCTCCCACACCCATTGGATTCTTCCCTCCTGCCTCCCAGCTGACCCCTCCTCCCCTCTTATGACGCCCCCAGAGTGACTGCGCAGCGGGCGTGCCGATTGTGCGCCAAAGGCAAGCCCATCTACGCCCGTCCACGCCTGGACTGTGCCCAGCGCCAGAACCCCTGGCCCCCGCAGAAGCCACCTCACCCGCCGGACTTACGACGCCGCCACCCTCAACGCACTCAACACCGGCCGGACCCCCGGCTGTAAATGTAAATGTATAGGCATTTATATAGCGCACTACTTACCCGGGGTGGCTGCTACCGAGCCACCCCGAGACGCACCCACGGACCCTTCACCTGCCAATCCTGCAAGTTCTCCTGCATCCGGTCCTGCACCGCACCCTCACCCGCCAAGCCAAGCACCAGCAGCAACCACCTGAACTGCATCCTGCTCAACACTCGCTCCGTCCACAGGCACGCCGTGGAACTCTGGAACCTCCTCGACACCACATCTCCAGACGTCGCCTTCCTCACGGAAACCTGGATGAACGCCTCCTCAGCGCCCGACATCGCCATCGCCATCCCGGAGGGACCGCGTCAACCAGACTGGAGGAGGAATCGCCATCATCCACAAGAACACCATCCGCATCACGACCAGCTCCAAGGACACCCTCACAGCTGCCGAACATCTTCAATACGACCCCAAACCCACCCTCAGAGGCACCCTCATCTACAGACCCCCAGGACCTCGCACGCAATTCAGCGAAGACATCGCAGACTTTATCAGCCCACACACCCTCTCCTCCGCTGACTACATCCTCCTAGGGGACCTCAACTTCCACCGTGAGAACAACAATACCACCACCACCCTGCTGGACAACCTCGCCAACCTCGGACTCAAGCAACTGGTGAACACCCCCACCCACTACGCCGGCCACACGCTTGACGCAGTCTTCTCCTCCAGCAAGTACGTCTCCTTCGGCCACTCCACCGGACTCCACTGGACAGACCACAGCTGCGTCTATTTCAGCTTCAGAAGGACCACGACTCACCACCACCCGCAACAGGTCCCCCGCAGGAGCTGGAACAAGATCACCGCCGACTAGCTCACCACATCCCTGAACCAGAATCCTCCTGCCAGCTCAACGAACCCCAACCAAGCAGCCAACAACCTCACACAGTGGATCACCAACTGCGCCAACGACCTGGAACCCCTGAAAAACCATCCCAGCAGACCCGGCAGCAAGAAAGTCTCCTGGTTCAACAACGATCTCAAGAACTCCAAGAAGACCTGCCGTACCCTCGAGAAAGCCTGGCGCAAAGACCCGAATACAGACAACATGACTGCCCTCAAGCACGCGACCCACAAACACCACCAGCTGATCCACACCACCAAGAAGACAGCATTCAAGGAACGACTAGACAACAATGCACACAACAGCAAAGAACTCTTCAGCATCGTCAAAGAGCTCTCCAACCCCAGCGCCAGAACCAACGACATCACCCCCTCGCAAGAACTCTGCGACTCGCTCGCCTCGTTCTTCCACAGCAAGATCGCCGACATACACAACAGCTTCGGCGCACAGACCACGCACCCAACCACTGATCCAACGCCCACCACCACCACCCTCCGCGCCTGGACCCCAGTCCGCACCGAAGACATCATCCACGCGATGAACACCATCCACTCCGGATCACCAACCGACCCATGCCCCTACCACGTCTTCAACAAGGCCGACTCCGTCATCGCACCCCAACTCCGGAACATCATCAACTGCTCCTTCAACACCGCCACCTTCCCGGAGAGCTGGAAGCATGCCGAACTTAGCGCCCTCCTGAAGAAGCCATCAGCAGACCCCACCGACCTCAAGAACTACTGCCCCATCTCGCTCCTCCCGTTTCCGGCCAAAGTCATCGAGAAGACCGTCAACAGACAGCTCGCCGCCTTCCTCGAGACGAACGGATCCCTCGACCACTCGCAGTCCAGCTTCCGAGCCAACCACAGCACCGAGACTGCCCTCATCGCAGCCACTGACGACATCCGAACCCTGCTCGACAACGGGGAAACTGCGGGCCTCATCCTCCTGGACCTCTCCGCAGCGTTCGACACTGTCTGCCACCGCACCCTAGTGCAGCGCCTCAGCAACATCGGAATCCAAGAGAAGGCTCTAGAATGGATCATCTCGTTCCTCGCAGGAAGAACCCAGAGAGTCCGCCTCCCCCGTTCAGATCCGAGGTCACCGAAGTCACCTGCGGCGTACCACAAGGATCATCACTCAGCCCCACCCTCTTCAACGTCTACATGAGCCCCCTCGCGGCCATCGCACGCCAACACAACCTCAACATCATCTCCTACGCCGACGACACCCAGCTGATCCTCACCAACGACCCAGCCACCGCCAGAACCAACCTACACGAGGGGTTGAAAGACGTAGCCGAATGGATGATGAACAGCCGCCTGAAACTGAACTCAGACAAGACAGAAGTCCTCATCCTCGGATCTTCACCCTCTGCATGGGACTACTCATGGTGGCCCCCGGCCCTTGGCAGCGCACCCAAACCAACGGACCACGCACGCAACCTGGGATTCATGCTGGACTCCTCACTCTCGATGACCAGACTAGTCAACGCCGTCTCATCATCATGTTTCAACATCCTACGCATGCTCCGTAAGATCTTCCGTTGGATCCTCACCAAAACCAGGAAGACGGTCACCCAGGCCCTCATCACCAGCCGACTGGACTACGGGAACACCCTCTACACCGGAACCACAGCCAAACTTCAGAAAAGACTCCAACGAATCCAGAACCCCTCCGCACGACTCATCCTGGACATCCCCCGTCACAGCCACATCTCCGGACACCTGAGAGACCTCCACTGGCTCCCCGTCAGCAAGAGAATCACGTTCTGACTCCTCACCCACGCACACAAGGCCCTCCACGACCTGGGCCCCAGGTACCTCAACAACCGCCTGACCTTCTACACTCCCACCCGTCAGCTACGATCAACCAGCCACGCCCTCGCCACCGTTCCACGCATCCGAAAAGCCACCATGGGAGGAAGATCCTTCTCCTACGTGGCAGCCAAGACGTGGAACTCCCTCCCCATCCACCTTCGTCTGACCCAAGACCACCTCTCCTTCAGGAAGCAACTCAAGACCTGGCTGTTCGAGCAGTAGCAGACATCCCCCCGCCTCCAAGCGCCTTGAGACCCTCCGGGTGTGTAGTGCGCTATACAAATTTCTTGATTGATTGATAAATGTGCAGCTGTTTGGGGGATGGTGTAATTTTTGACATACAGGGTCTAACAATTCGCAAATACCTTTAGCACCGATATGGGCTGGGCCATGGGCCATTGTGACCACTGGAAGGACATATGTATCTGGTAACATCCATCTCTGCTTTCCTGACTTGTCAATCCAACATCCCTCGCCGTTCAATTGTGCTGTGCTCTCTTGCCATTTTGCTAATTCTTCCATTGTAGCTTCATTTTGGATCTCTTTCACATTTTCAAGGGTATCCTCAAACATAGCACCTTCCGGCACCCACCTAGCAGGACCTGCTACAAACATTCTCTTCACTTTAGTCTGTGCCATTTCCTTAGCTGTCTGATCAGCAAAAGCATTCCCTCCGCCTACATCATCAGTGATCTTTCTATGGGCATTACACTTCACTATTGTCAACTTCTTAGGGAGTGTAAAAGCAAACAGAAGTCTCAGTATAAGGTGACCGTGCTGGATCTTTGTCCCATGAATAAGAAACCTTCTCTCTGCCCAGAGTTGCCCAAAATTGTGGGCGACCCCGATGGCATACTGGCTGTCAGTATAAATATTGACAACCAGTCCCTCACTCAATTCACATGCTCAAATAAAGGCGGCTAACTCAGCTGCTTGGGTGGACTGATAAGGGACTCGTGATGTCTCTACGACTGTACGCAATGTGGTAATAGCATAAGCAGCAGTTGTAGTGCCATCTGGCAATTTGAAGCAAGAGCCATTGACATGTAGTTCCCCTTGTGGGTCAGATAAGGGAACATCAGACAAGTCTACCCATCCTTTTGTCTCTTCTTCCGTCCGGAAGACACAATCATGTTTCTCATTTTTGTCATTTTTCAGAAGGGAGGGGTAGTAACGTGGCTGGGTTAAGAGTGGCACATTGTTTGATCGTAATACGCTTGGCAAAGAGTGTCAATTCATAACCCGGCAGACGTGCACTGGTGAGGTGCTGTGTCTTGGTCTTATTCAAAAGTATATCCACAGCACGAGGTACCATGACTGTGAGATCAGTATCAACCATGAGCCCAGCCGATTGTCTTATCGAGACAGCCATAGCCACGACCGCTCTTATACAGCTCGGGAGGGTACTTGCGACAGGGTCAAGAACAGTGGAGGAATAAGCACATGGCCATTGCTTATCTTTACATTTTTGTGTTAAAACAGAAAGCGCACAACCAGCTGTCTCATGGTCATATAATACAAATGGCTAGCTGTAATTAGGCGTGACAAGCCCTGGAGCTGAACAAAGCCCGCTTTTTAATTGCTAAAAAGACTGTGACATTCAGGCGTCCAAGGCAGGGGTTTTTGCACATCTTTAGTAGTCAAACAAACAGGGCTTTGGTTAGTAGGGAATAATTTGGAATCCACTAGCGACAGTTTTTTAAACATATTTTATTGGTTGCGCTGTAACAAAATACACAATACAGTTCAAAGCATTGCCATTATACTCCAATTCAATACCTAGAAGTTTACGTTACATCATTTTAGACGTGATCAACTATTGCATCAGTTCTTCAACTTAATAGCGGCACTGTATACTACTCACAACTCCCACTCTTCTCTCCATGCAGAATGACCTAGTGGGCATTTTAACAATAACACTAATACGCTCAAGAGTTAGCTTCCTACCCTCCTTCGACAGTAGGAGACCTAAAAATGTGACCTCCTGTCGACAATACTGAAATTTGGAAAGGGACACATTATGTCTGTGGTGTGCCAGGTGCAACAACAATTTAACTGTACTGTCCCAACAACCTTATTCTGTGTCAGAAGCGATGAGCAAGTCATCAACGTACTGTAGCAATGCATTATCTGTAGGGAGTGACAAAGAATCCAGCTGACCTTTCAATGCCTGACTATAGATACTTGTACTCTCTGTATAGCCTTGAGGAGTACAAGAGTATCTAAAGCTTCTATCAGCTAGGGTGAACCCAAACAAATACCTGCTATCAGGATGAATAGGAATACTAAAGAAAGCATTTTTTAAGTCAATGACAAAAAAGAATTTAGCAGAAGAGGGAATCATTGTCAGAAGAGTGGTGATGTCAGGAACCACTGGAAACTAGGGAATCACTATTTTGTTAACTTCACGCAAGTCAATCACAAAGCGATAAACATCTACATGGTCATCAGAGGAACCTGGTGGTGCCCTTTTAAGGATCGGAAGAATAGGGTTATTACAAATATTAGTAGTCGTCTCCTCAACCACACCTTTCTCAATCAAATCCTATACAATCTGCAACAAGGCTCGCTCTCCTGCCTGCAGTATTTTATATTGAGGGACACAAGGTAAAATAGCACAATCCTTAACGCGTATCGAAACAGGCTTTATCTGCAGCAATCCCACGTCTGTGTCACCTGTTGCCCACAGAGTGGGTGGCACGTCTTTAAACTCGGCAGGAAGGGGTGCATCTTTGGATAGACACTGCTTAGCACACACCACATCTGGACCTATGGTCATATAGACACCTACTGGAGAACAATAAATGGGGCATGCTACTTTTTTAATGAATCCAGAGCCATCAAATTCTCAACAAAAATGGTGAATCAACAGTGAAAGGACCTATGGTCAATGCAAGAGGTTTGGAAATGGGGCTTACAACCAGTACACCAGAAAAACCTAATGAAACATTATTATGGCCAGACAGAGCCACCCCAGGGACCAAAGAGCGAGCAATAGAACTGTTTGTTGCCACTGTATCCACCAAAAATTCCTTAGTCGAGTCATGCACGTTCACAGTAACATAAGGACCGCGCTGATTTACAGGTATCGAAACTGGTCCCTCACTCTGTCACTGACTGTTCTAGCTGTAAGACATTCCTGTCACCTCATCTGTGTCATAATCATCATGATAATAATGTCCGCCCCGAGGGTCATCAAAGTAATTATTATCAGAACGATCCTGTGAGGCCACAGCATTCTGAACGTTGTCCGCTACTCCAGCTCCACGACCCCGTCCACGAGAACCTCGTCCTCTTGGGGCAGCCACCTTCTGCAACAACACTGGACACTCGCTATCCAGTGTCCGTCCTCCTTACAATACGCACACTGATTCGGCCCTACAGGTGTAGTATTCCTGCTAGCACATGGAACTGTTGGGCCTGCTGCATTACCACCTTTGTCTTCAAATCCTTGTGCTTCTTCTCTGTCCTCTCCTTATCCTCATTTTGCCTGTGCTCATAATACTGTGCCATATTCAAAATAACAGAAGAAAAAGAGGTGGACCAGGTGCTCTCAGAAGCCTGTAATCGAGTCGCAATATCGGGAAGTAAGTTTGAAACAAATCTATTAGCGAACAATCGGACACCTCCCTCAATGGACAAATCCTGCCCACTATAATCCAGCAACACATTTTCAAACCAAATGAACAAATCAGACACACTCTCATCTTTCTTCTACCGACAAGCCGATAACTTGTCCCAAATAACCTTTCTCTGTGGAATAAGAGAATGCATATACTTTATAATGCGACCCAGCAAAGCAAGTATCTCTGCCCTAGGCTTATCACCAGGCTTCCTGTCCTGATCCCATGCTTTTATTTGATCCCATGTACCACCCAATTCCGCAACATGATCCTGTGTGTGCACTTGTCTCCAAATATCAACCGGAACCAGCAGACCAAAAAAACCTTTCAATATCCGCAAGCGTCATTACTGTTGAAGAGTCTGCCTCAGTCAATTCTTTATAATATGCAGTAGGATTTTTCCTAGGGTCAGGTAACTGAGTCGTAAGGGACAAAACCTCATTCCTTTTCCATGGAGTATAAACCCACTGTTCTTGGAAACGGGTAGCCTCACCTGGTCTGATAACAGCATTGAGCTGATCCCTTAACTCTGGGATCTTTGGGTGATATATAGGGTGAACATCCCGCATTGGAAACTGAGATACCGTGGTGGGGCTTTTCTCAAGCAGCCTACTCTGATAAGCTATCAATGTCGCGACACTACAAAAAACTTGGCCAGTCTCCATATTACTAGCATATACATGATCCTTAACATCATATAAAATCCTGTTCCCAAAGACCGATCAAAGTAGCCAACATGTAATTAAGGGCATGCTGTTGTACAAAAGGCTCATAATCTTTCATCACATTCCACACATCCTCCACACTGTTAATGGGATTTCAAGCTCACTAGGCAGCCTGATTAGCTACTACCTTTTTCTCTTTATCTCCCACATCAGATCACACTAATGTTCGCCCCATGCTTTCCTTAAATTTTGTCTAATCTGGCTCCTCAATGCCACGTACTGGTGTCCCACTACTCAGCAATGTTGGGGGATAAAAAAAAAAGGGGGAGTAGCAACAGAAGTAACAGGCACTAACGTCGGTACTGGCTGCGTCGTAGGTGTAAGGGCTGGTGAAAGAGATGTTGAAGCAATAGGAGTTGCAGGAGTACTAACAGTCATAGTTGCTGCAGACGGCGAGAACAAAGAAAGGACAGGAAGTGCTGTGGCCAAGACAGTCCGGTCAATAGTAACAGGAACAGAAACAGTAGAGACAGAAGAACCGGGTAGCTGGGCCTGTGCAGGATATGGGGGTCTAGTATTCAGCAATTCTTCCACAAAAGTATTGTTTTCTTCTCAGGCTACATAAGATTTATCAATTGGTAATCGAAACTTCCTACCTTCGCGTTCAACCCCTATCTTTTGCTTCTCTCTATCATGTGCTAAGCTTTCTGATTCAATGTTTGCATTCTCCCCTTCCGGGCCTCTTTCTCTGCTTTCATTTGCCTCTGTTTTGCCTCCTTTTCTCACATTCGAAGAGAATCAATCATAGACGGTCTACTTCTTTTTGCCAACAATTTCCCCTGTAAAACCCAATTTTTTGTTTATCAAAGGTGCCAGTCAATAGCCACTGCAACTCAGCATTGTCCCTCGTATATTTGTGACATAGTGTACTAAACATGCCAGGGTCAAGGCCATGCTTCACATACATATCAAAGTTCGGAGTGCCTTCTGGAGGTGCTGGCTGACTTTCTTCCAATCGAGCATCAGACGAACAACAACGACAACCCAAACAAAACAGTTTACTGACACCAGGCATTATCAAAAGAAAACAAGTTCACTACTTATGCTTGGCAAAGTATTTGCAAACACGTTCCCCCCAAAATCGGTCCTCAGACGGTACCAAATACATACCAAAATGGTACCATATCCACAAGAAACCAAAACTAACTCACCTGATATATGCAGGGCAAACTAATTTGCCGACTCTTCAGGCCAAACTGTCAGATCCAAGGATTTCGCCGTTCAGGACTCCAGTCGGGATGACAACTCGGCGAGGCACCATCCAGCAGGACAGAAGGGGCAGCTGCGAGTTCAGGAACTCTTGTGCAGGGATCCCTGATCCATCCGTCCGCCCCAACGATAGGGGTCGCTCACCCGAAGGAGTTCCTGTTCCGGCGCCAACTGAAGGAAGTGACCCGATTAGGGCCACCCGGGTCACTCACGACTACCTCTCAGCCTTCCATACAAATGAAGAGTCTGTCAGGCAATAGAGAATACAAACCAAGGATATATTTATTCAGATACATTCGATTCGAGTGGAGCCCCGTTTGCCCAGTCGCTTAGGGGTGCTGCAGAGAGGACTGACTTCAAAAACAGTACGATCCATTATGTACATTTCAGAACCAAGGAAGACCCGCCTATAATGGAATCTTCCAAGCAGGTGCCGCTAACACAAAGAAGTACATTAGGATGGGTTTCTATTCTGACGCCAAGCACACAATATCTCCTACCCAAGGTCATTCTGTCCGTGCCTGCCGCTAGACTGGTTGAAGAAGACTTCCATCTAGTGGGAAAGGTATGCCCTAATAAGAATTGTGTATTCTTTAGGAGAGCAAGGCCTAACCTTGGAGAAATGAAACTTTCCACAGCCTGCTATTCGAGGAGGGAATACGCAGTTAAGGGCATGATTCAAAATGGCGGCTAAACATAAAATCGTGCTTCGAATGCTAACTTACATGGAACAATGCACAAACAAAATAGCAAAACATATTTATTTCATCATCTATGCACAGCACCAATGCCATCCTGTCAAGATAAAGACAACACTTCCCCACACCCAAGGCCCTTTGTCCATATCCTGGTAGGAGTCGATAACACACCACAGACAAGCCATCAAGATGGCAGGAGACAGCAGAATACTTACAGAAAGTCCTCCAGATGCTTTAGGCAGGCAAAGGGAACTTTTCTAAAGTACCTTTTCTGTAATACTTAAATAAAATCTAAGACTACCATTACATTTGATTTTAACTATTAAAGAGAGTCCTTGAAATATTAAGTTACCAATCTGAAACTAGCATTATAAGGTATTCTAATGTAATCCAGTGTGTCCCTATGGAAGCCGTCAGTTTTGCTGTAGTGAAAATTTTTGTTATGCCTTTTTACTGTATGGACATGTAGAATATTAATCTTCTACATGTCCTACTTTTGAATACTATGCACCCTACTGGATGGGCAATGTGGCCTACCTTAGAGGTATTTATTAATATTTAAAAGGAAGTTTTAGGCCTGTCAAAAGAGTTTACTTTGATAGGTTGCATTGACAGTTTACAATTGAGCCGCCAGGCTACTGTGGTAGACCTGGAGACATGCTTGACTCTGTCACTATAGTGGTTGGTACAATGAGTGCTGCAGCCCATTTTTGACATTTAACTTACAGGCTAGCATCTACTAGGGGGTACATATGCCAATCAGGAGTATACCAATTTTACCATGTTGAAAGGAGGAGCGAAAGCACTTCATCACTGGTTAACCGTGGTAAGGTTCACTGAGTCCTATAGCCAGCAAAATAGATTTTTTTCACAACAAGTTTATTGATAAAGATGAGCACATGTGATAGAGTGGCCCCCTACAATCAGGATGGCACCACCAAACATACCGAGACAATCATGAAGATAGGACTAAGCGTCCAGTCAAGAAATCAATGTAATACAAGGATACAGGAAACATTAACCCCGTCTTTATCTTTTCATCTACCCATCAACCCAACTCCCAGAACCCTCCCCTGGATCCCACCCTAACCCCAGGCATGTGCGCATATACAGTATCGACGTAAGTTCCTAGTGCGGCAAGTGTAGGTGTGGGGGAGCGGGGTCACCAGGCCACATGGGGCTAAAGATCTTCCTCCGGTTCAGCAGGGGGGTCCAGTTGCAAGCCCCTGTGGTCTGCCCACCTTTTCCATATTTTAAAGTGTTTACGGGGGCATCCCCGAGCAGCAAAATAGATTTTGGAAAACAATTTAGTGACACTCTGCCGAAAGGGCAAATTTCCAACTTGTGACATACAAGATCCACAAATCATGCAAGTGGGAACCTTTACACCAAAAGACATTGTCTTACTATAACCGAGAGGTTATTGATTTCAGCCTCACGAGCAGAAGGGGCCAACCCAAATCTAAAGACTATAAATTAATTTTAAATGGACAGCCCCTAGTTGATGGGCTGTTTAAGATGAGGATACCAATTCTGGGAAGAGTGAGATCTTCTATGGCGGCATTTGAGAAAGGCACTACAATAGTGAAGGCATCAACCATACCCCCTAATGCTTGTTCTGTAATGCCATCTGAGGAAGCTTGCCTCACCCTTAATGCAAACACTCACAATTGAAAAATCGTCCTGCCAACTATTACTTCAGCCTCAGGTTTTACCTCTGATCCCTTATTGGAACTATTTATTCAATCTGTGAACATTCCATGGCTGAGGGGTAAACTGGAAGATCACGAATGGAGTAAATTCATCAATTGTTTTGATACTATCATGCTGCAGGTGACCAGGTCCTTATCCCCAGTGGTAATAAATAGTACATTAACTATAGTGTTGATGCACTTCCCTCGAGGACAGGAAGACAGAAGGGAGGAATTTTAACGTTCGTGCAGGATGCTAGGAATCTGTCTGTGAAGCAAATCCCTTTGGACTGTGCTGACATAATAGGGTTGATTAACGGTCCTAAGGATTTTTTAAACAAATGTTATAATGTTTAAAATTGACCGGGGAATTTACTTAAGGAATCGTCTACCTTGTCCAAATTAGATCGTATTGTTCCTAGTGGTCTCCCTAATGTCCAATTGATCATAGTCGGTGATTTTAATGTCTCATTTGAACCTATTGATCATATGGACTCCATTATGGAAATGGAGAATAGAGTTAGAGATGTTCAGAGACTGGTCAGTGAACCTTTAAAAAAAATGGTCCACCATGGCTCTACAGCTTAGTGTGATGCCATTTAAACACTGCTCTAGGGCCTGCAGATCTAAATAATATTTCTGTAGAAACTTTCCTTTTATAAGGGCTAGATCCAAGAGTAGGATTGTTTATATTTTTGGGGATTTAGAGATCTGGCACACTATGTCTGAGTTCAGGGTGTGTAAGAGGGTAGATTGTGACCACTATCCATTACATCTCTCTGTTAACACAATGCTGCCATCGCACTAACAATGCCCAACAATAGGAGATCTGTCAAATGGGGCAAAACCCTGACTAACTCTGAGGCTATGATCGCAATTGAATGATTATTTTAATACCCTAGTCGGGCCCTTGTCAGATAACCATGATATAGGAAGTGAAGTTCTTTCATGGAAGTACACCTTGAATTGTTTAGCACCCTGAGCTTGTTGTGCTATAAATATATCAATCCAGTCAACACAAATCCTTCCTCTTGGTTTAACTCTGAATACAAGCAAGTCAAACTTGCACTTCTAGCAGCTCTGAAGCTAGAGGACACATCTCTGATTTGAACAAAAACAGAACCAAGTTCAAAGATATCAGAGTTATGTCCAAACAAGAATGGATAAAAAATAGTTGAGAGGATTTGCTTGAAGTTTCTAGATCTGGGGACTGTAGATCATTTTGGTATATAAGAGAAAAATTCAATTTCAGAGCTAACAATCATTTGAATTATCACATTGCCTCCCGTATATGGGAACAACGTTTTAGCACCCTGTACAGTAATGTTTCAAATCCACAGCAAATTTAGAGTCCAGTGGCACCAGGTACTAAGGTGGATTGCAATGATTTGCCAATGAGCTTCACCCTTGAACTGTAAATCAACGCAAGTCAGGGAAGGCACCAGGGCCGGATAAAATTTCAGGTGACCTTTATAACTCAGAATAGGATGTATGGATCCCTTACGTAAATAAGCTTTATAATCTCATTATGGCAGATGCAAATATTCCTGAAACTTGGAAAGGTGCGGAAATCATCGCAATAATAAGATGGGTGACAGGAATAATCCTGGGAATTATCATCCCATAAATCTTATTCACAATTGACAAAAGACATTTTTTTCCTAGGTTTTGATACTATTCTTTACCCGCTGCAATCTGGTTTTAGACAGAAGATCAACACTGTCGATCAATTCTTCTGGTTCACTTTAATAGGAAGGAAGTATCTCCATTATCTAAGGACCATTTATTTATTTATTTTGAAGGTTTTATATAGCGCGAACAAGACTCTTACCAGTAACAGAGCGCTTCACAGGTCATACGTGGGAAGAACGAAATAACATCACACGTTCTAAGAGAAAACAGTAATACAAAGCAAATAGTAGCATAGATTAAGCTGACCGAAGATCAAACTATGGAGCATAGAAAACAGGATACAAATACAATCCAGAAAAACAGTTATAGAGTTCAAGTGAATTTAGCCATGAGGATCGCTTTCACTTCTATTTTGAATGCGGCAGAGAAAGGGTTCATTCTTGTTTCAATAGGCAAAGCATTTTAGCAGAAAAGTAATGGCACTCCTTGAGGCTCTGCTGCCC
Organism: Lissotriton vulgaris; assembly: GCF_964263255.1. NCBI lineage: Eukaryota > Metazoa > Chordata > Amphibia > Caudata > Salamandridae > Lissotriton > Lissotriton vulgaris. The sequence goes on along the minus strand of NC_141695.1, from coordinate 1,255,130,039 downwards.
GCAGAGAGCACTAGTTTCTGAGCTAGATAGAGTGGGGTGTTGTGGTAGAGGGCCTTGTGCATCATACAAGCTATTTTGAGATTGATTCTGGCTTCAAATGGTAGCCAGTTGAGGGCTCTCAAGTCTGGGGATATGTGGGAGTTTCTCTTGGAGCCCGTGATGAGTCTTGCAGCTGAGTTGATTGTGGCTCTTATCGGTGCTGTCGATGTCCTTGAGAGGCCGCATAAGGTTACTGCCCCGTATTCCACGCGAGGGATTACAAGGGCTTGAACTGCTTGTTTGAAATCGTGTGCGGGCAGAAAGGGTTTCAGTTTTGGTAGGGTCTTCAGATGAAAATTAGCTCCTTTGGTTGAGGCGCTGATATGTTTCTGCATGGTTAGGTTACTGTCAAGCGTTACCCCTAGCGATTTTGCTGAATCCACAGCGAGAGGTTGACCATTGAGGGCTGTTAAGTGTTTCATCCACTCCAGGATAGTGGGAGTTTTGTTAGGGAGAGCAATTAAGAGGAATTCCGTTTTGAGGGACTTTAATTTAAAATGGTTTTCAGCCAATCATGTTTGGGTTTTTTGTAGGGTGGAGTTGGGCGATTTGATGTCATCAAGTGAGTGGATCTTGATGTAGATTTGGGTGTTGTCTGCATACATGTGGAAGTGAATCTTGGCGAGGCTGAGAAGATCGGCAAGTGGTTCCATAAAGAGGTTGAAAAAGGTGGGAGAGAGGGAGGAGCTTTGCGGAACTCCTAAAGTGACTGGCATGGGGTTGGACAGGGATTGGTTGACCTTGAAACTTTGTGATCTATTATGGAGGAAAGAAGTGAACCATTTAAATACTGTCCCAGACATTCCCATTCTGTGCTTCAAGAGATCGAGCAGGTTGCCGTGTTTGACGGTGTCAACGGCTGAAGACAAGTCGAGTAGGATTAGTAGACAGGCTTCGTTTCGGTCTAGGATTTTTAGGGCGTCGTCTAATGCATGAGTCATGGCTGGTTCAGTGATGTGACCTGCTCTGAAGCCTGATTGGTATTGATTAAGTAGGTTGAAATGATCAATGTGGTTGTTCAGCTGAATGTTAATGCATTTTTCCAGGAGTTTGGCAAGCATAGGAATGTTAGAGATCGGACGATAGTTATTTGGGTCCGAGGGGTCAGCAGTTGGTTTCTTAAGGATAGGCGAGAACTGACCTGATTTCAAGCTGTCTGGGATGGATCCTTGAAGGAGGGACATACTAATGATCTTAGTCCAGAGTGGTAGTAACAGAGTAATGAAGTCTTTTAGGGAATTTTCCGGGAGCGGGCCTATGAAGTGATTGTAAAGTTTCAAGGAGGTTAGCGTCTTTAAAATGGTATCCTCACTGTAGGTGTTGAAGTGGGACCAAGTAGCATTGTTTTTTTGTTTAAATTTCGGGAAACCGTTAGCTTGGGCACCAGCCCGGGGCAGTTAAGGGTTCTTTACCAGGTCTGAGATGGATTGAAGGTCTTCGAGTAGATCTGATTTAATGGACTCCGTCTTAGAGCCAAAGAAGGAGGCAAATTCTTCACAATTGGGTAGAGAGAGAGTGGTAAGACATTAGGGAGATTTGGTAGGCTCTTGGTCTGGGCTTTGATAAGATCAAATAGTTTTTTGGGGCGGTTCTTGGCTTGGTCTAGTTGAGACCTGAAGAAGCCGGTTTTAGATTTACGGACCTTTCTAAAATAGGCGTTTCTTGAGATTCTAAGGAGCTTGAGGTGTTCAGCAGAGGGGGAGGCTCTCTATCGTCGTTCAATGACTCTAAGAGAGCGTCTGTCTTCATTTAGTCTCCCATCAAACCACAGTTTTGAGTCTTTTGTAGAGGTCCTTTTCAGTTGAAGTGGGGCTATTTTGTCAAGTAGGTTGCTCATGGAATAAAAGTAATGATTGGTCAGTTCCTGTATGTGAGAAGTTGGCCCGATATGCAACGTTCGCTATTCTAGCGACCGCTATGTATCGTTCCAACGACCCTTATGGTGATTGGTTGTAAGTCAACCTTAGACCAGCTATCCTAGTAGCGTGGATACGAGCAGTCTTCGGGCTAAACTCTAGAGGGCGTGTTAAGCCAGCTGTTATACCATCACATACCCCTTGAACCCCAAGTGAAAGGACACCACACAAGTGTTATGAAAATAAACAGAATATTTGTTAAGAATCACAACAGCCCTGGACTCTTTATGAGGACAGGGTACTAAGCACAAACCAAAACTCTTAGGAGAATACTTCAAGTGCACAATTTAAACAAGTGTCCGGGGACACGGGAAGTTTAGTGGTCTCGGGCGGACCCGATAAGGCAAGTCGGAAGCGAGGGACTCGGGACCCTAGAGTAAGGAGGCTATGCAGGCACCGAAATGCCGAAGTTACCTAGCCACGAGGGCTGCAGCTGCACAAGTCTTACAGGCGTCGGGGTCTTCGCTGACGAGCCAGGAGCCGGAAGAAAAGGAGTTGCTGGCCGGCGACCAGTGCTGAATAGTTCGTAGAGATCCAAGCCTGGATCAGAGATCGTTGATACCTGAAAGCAGAGGGGACCAAGTTCGCACTACTAGCCAGTAGTCAGAGGGTACCAGGAAGGCACCGGTTGGCCGTCACCTCGACTAGGTGAGTGGGCGACGCTAGGCTCTGCAGTCTCACGGACCAGGAGGCGTTGTCGGCGACCAGGATGGAGGTGCGAGCTGTCCCACGAAGGTTGATGCTGTCGGCGTCGCTGGGCCCAGGATTGGGGCAACAAGCCTTGGCAGATTTCAGGGCCACGTGGTGGGCCTAAAATGGCGTCTTGAGTGGACCGGGAGGGTCCGGGGTGCTCCTCTCAAAGATGGAAGCAAAAGCCAGTCTGGAGCAACCAGACCAGCAGCGTTGGTTGTCGGGTGTCGTCAAAGAAGGGCACAAGCCAGCGGCTAGTGACCAGACAACGTACTGAGCAGCGAGCAGAAGGGCCCCACGCAGATCGTGGAGATGCTGGGAGACTGCACTTCGGTGCTGGAGCGGCTCAGGGTCGGGGTTTCTCGGACCCCAGAGCACTCACCAGAGAATTGCTTCGATGGTCGTGCTGATTAAGAAAGCGTGCAGGTTTTGTTGATGGCCGGTCCCTCGAGGTCTCGTCGCACCCACAGATCACAGCTGAGCTGATGACGTGGGTAGAGGTCAGAGGTGCCAGGGAAGCCGGTTCTCGTCGAGCTGGGCTGTCGGATTCCTTGAGGAAGGACTTGCAGCAAACCGCAGAGTTCTTAGATGGTGCCCGCTGGTGCAGGGTGACTACTCCTTAGCCACAAGGGAGAAATCTTGAGAAGAGTCTCGAAGTCCTTTCGTAGAAAGTATTCTTGATTCAAAGATGATCTAATTTGGAAGGGTCCCCGCTCCGGCCTTTATCCTAAAGAAAGGGGTGGGTACATGACTAGGTCCTGCCCTAAGGGTGGGACCAGGAAGGGGGGTAGTTACACCCCTCTCCCCTGCCGGACTGTCCCCAGGTCAGGGGCTGGCGCCCCTGGAACTGGTTCTGACCGGCAGATGCGTAGTGAGCACCGGGGTGCCACTCCGCAGTCACCTTCTCGCAAAGCCCTACCTACCCAGAATACACAAACCCTGTCTGGGACGGTGCGAACACCGCCCTTGACAGGAAACCCTTTGTCCAAGCTCTCCTCGCTTGGAAGGACTCCCAGCAGCAGGAGGTCAGACTTGTGTCTGTGGTGGCAGCATCCATTTTGTGGAGCTGAGGCTTTAGTTAACTTTAACCGGGGTTCACAGTTACATACATGTCGTGTCTGGATAACGCAATACCGAAGTTACCGATATGGCACGCGTTATCATGGAACAGCCATTGGGTCTTGGTTCCGCCAGCTGCAACCGGGCTCGGCTCGGGCCAGAACCCAATTCACACGATTCCAAGCACTCTGCCTTCAGGATTGTCAAGGCCTGCCATAGGAGTGTCTGATAGGAACTCGGGTGTCCATTGTGTGGTTAGATATAGGGCTACTATACCTAAAGCAACGAGCGGGTACGCTACGTTGCCCCAGCTGTCGTGCAGCCAGTTGTGTCAGATTTAGATGGCCATCCAGGGGTGGCATAATACATGCTTCAGCCCCTGGTAGGCCCTGGGTACACCGATGCCCTGAGTTACAGGGTCTGACAGGGTGGCCCAGTTCCAATTGGGTAATGCACCTAAGGTACACGCATCAATTTAGAGAGAGAACAGCTAGGCTGTGGGTCTGATTAGCAGGCCCGCAGCCCGAGAAAGTCGTAAACCAGTGAAACAAAAGCAAAAAGTCCGGGTGATCATAGGATTGCAGACCCTACTCTCCTACATGACCCCCCCCCCAAACGTTGGGACAATAAGCTAACCTTGACCAGGTGAGTCTTCTTGTTCTAAGTGGAAATACCTGGAGAGCCCATCTGCATTGCCATGATCAGTACCAGGTCTATGCTCCACTGTGAAGTCCATCCCCTGTAGGGAAATGGACCACCTAAGCAGTTTGGGGTTTTCACCCTTCATCTGATTTAGCCATTTAGCCAGAAGCATCTGTTTGGACAATGAATGGTTTGGAGTAGTCTGGACTCTTGAGGATAGGTGCCGTGCACATGGCCTGTTTTAGGTCATCGAATGCTTTTTGACAGCTCGCTGTCCACTGAACCTTTTTTGGCATTTTCTTACTCGTTAGTTCATTGAGCGGAGTCACAATCGATCCGTAATTTCTGACGAACTTCCGGTAGTAACCAGTCAGGCCCAAGAAAGCTCGAACCTGAGTCTGGGTGGTTGGAGGAGCCCAGTCCCTGATTGACTGTATCTTGCTCTCCAGTGGCTGAACTTGACCTCCCCCGACGAGGTGGCCCAAGTATACAACCTGTGTCTGCCCTATCTGGCACTTGGTAGCCTTGCTAGTGAGACCTGCCGCTTGCAGAGCCTCTAACACTTTCCGCAGGTGGACCAGGTGATCCTCCCAGGTGGAGCTAAAGACAGCAATATCGTCAAGATACGCCGCACAGAAGTCGTCCAGCCCAGTGAGAACGTGATTCACCAACCGTTGGAAGGTGGCAGGTGCATTTTTCAAACCAAAGGGCATCACCACAAACTGGTAGTGCCCACCAGGGGTAGAAAATGCGGTCTTGGACTTGGCGTCCTCAGCTAACCTGATTTGCCAATACCCAGCTGTCAGGTCAAACGTACTTAAGTAGTTGGCCGAAGCCAATCTATCGATAAGCTCGTCTGCCCTTGGTATTGGGTGGGCATCAGTCTTAGTGACTGCATTGAGACCCCGGTAGTCTACGAAGAACCTCATCGCTTTCTTACCGCCCGGGGTGTGAGGTTTCGGCACTAGAACTACGGGACTAGCCCAGGGGCTGTCCGAGGGTTCAATGACTCCCAGCTACAACATTTTCTGCACTTCGTTCTTGATGCAGTCTCTAACGCAGAGGTCTTCAAACTTTTTGATGCCGAGACCCCCTTGTAAAACCTTTTTAATCTTAAGGACCCCTTTCCAACAAAAGTTTCTAGAAACTGGTACTCCTTAACATCAACAACTATCGACAACCATAAATGCGCCTGTTAGACCTCATCACATCCATCCATCCATCATTCATCCACCCACACTTTCACACATCCATCCACACTTTCACACATCCATCCATCCATCCTTCATCCATCCATCCATCTACCCTTTCATCCTTTCAACCATACATCCATCCTTCATCCATCCACCCTTTCATCCTTACATCCATCCTTTACCAATCCACCCTTCCTTCCATCCATCCATCCATCATTCATCCACCCACCTTTTCACACATCCATCCATCATTCATCCATGCAACATTTTATCCATCCATCCATCCATACATCTATCCTTCATCCACCCACCCTTTCATCCATACATCCATCCTTTCATCCATACATCCACCCTTTCATCCTTCCATCCATAGATCCACCCTTCATCCATCCACCCTTTAATCCATACATCCATCCCTCATTCACCCACCGTTTCATCCATCCATCCACCCATCATTCATCCACCCACACTTTCACACATCCGTCCATCCATCCTTCATCTATCCATCCACCCTTTCATCCTTCCAACCATACATCCATCCTTCATCCACCCACCCTTTCATCCTTCCATCCATACATCCATCCTTCATCCTTTCATCCATACATCCATCCACCCTTTCATCCTTCCATCCATACATCCACCCTTCATCCATCCACCCTTTCATCCATACATCCATCCCTCCTTCACCCACCGTTTCATCCATCCATCCACCCATCATTCATCCACCCACCTTTTCACATCCATCCATCCATCCATCATGATCCATCCAACCTTTTATCTATCCATACATCCATCCTTCATCCATCTACCGTTTCATCCTTCCATCCATACATACATCCTTCATCTATCCACCCTTTCATCCACCCATTCATCCACCCATTCATCCATCATTCATCCATGCAACCTTTTATCCATCCATACATCCATCCTTCCTCCATCTACCATTTCATCCTTCCATCCATCCTTCATCCATACACCTTTTCATCCATTCATCCTTCGTCCATCCATCCATCCATTCACCCTTCATTCATCCACCCACCTTTTCACCCATCCCTCCATCCATCATGATCCATGCAACCTTTTATCCATCCATACATCCATCCTTTATCCATCCACCCTTTCATCCATTCATCCACTCACCTTTTCTGTGCCTCTCTCATGAGGGAAGGGCGTGGGGGGTCAGTATCTCTCTATGTCTTCTTCCCTCTTCCTCTCTCATGGGAGGGCATCTCTGTGCCTCCTTGCTGGGGCGGGGGTGGGCGGACAGGCTGTAACAACATCTCACCTAAAGAACAGACTCTCAGGCACATTTCTCCCGCACAGGCGCCAAGTATGAGGGGTTGTGCTTTGTGCTTTACAGCCTCCTCCCCCAGCCACCCTCCCCTGCCCGCCATCCCTTCCCCTCCTCGGCTTAAACACCTTCAGGGACACACACAAACCCGCACCCTTACTTCACAGGTCTTTAAAAGACCTTTTACTTTTAATGAGGCTTTGTTGTTTTTCACAGCTGGGTGTGAATTAGGCCTGCCGTGAGCACCATCAATCAGCCCGACGCCACTAAGGCAAACTGACAATCTGCGACCCCCTTCCCAGGACCCCACGACCCCCCTGGGGGTCGCGCCCCACAGATTGAAGACCCCTGCTCTAACGTGATCTGGCTGCCGGTAGATTTTACTCTTCACGGGCAAGCTGTCACCAGTGTCGACCTCATGGGTGCACCAATTGGTCTGACTGGGTGTTAGAGAGAACATATGCCGGAAGGATTGAAGAACCTGTTTACAATCCTCCTGTTGATGTTCGGAGAGGCTGCCACAAAAGACAACACCATCTACCGATCCATCGTCAGGATTCTGAGTGAGCAGGTCGGGGAGAGGGTCACTCTCCTCCTCCTCCTGTCCCTCATCCATGGCCATGAGCAAACTCATGTCCTTCCTGTCGACATATGCCTTGAGCCTGTTGACATGGAGCACCCTGTGGGGGCTCCGGGGAGTTCCCAGGTCTACCAGGTAGGTGACCTCTCCCTTTTTCTCCAGGATGGTGTAGGGCCCGGACCATTTGTCCTTGAGTGCTGCCGGGGCCACTGGCTCCAGCACCCACACCTTCTGTCCGGGCTGATAAACAGTCAAGACAGCCTTTTGGTCATGCCAAGTTTTTTGGAGTTCTTGGCTGGCCTTAAGGTTTTCGGATGCCTTCTCCATGTACTCAGCCATCCGCGAGCGGAGGCCCAGCACATAGTCCACTATGCTGGTTGCAGGCTTTTTGAGAGGTCTCTCCCATCCTTCCTTCACCAAACACAGGGGTCCTCTCACAGGATGCCCGTACAAAAGTTCAAAAGGGCTGTAGCCAACCCCCTTCTGTGGGACTTCTCTGTAAGCGAATAAAAGGCAGGGGATCAGGACGTCCCATCTACGCCGAAGCTTTTCAGGTAGTCCGTGAATCATCCCTTTCAGGGTCCTGTTGAATCTCTCAACAAGCCCATTGCATTGTGGATGATAGGGTGTAGTGAATTTGTAGTTGACACCACATTCCTTCCACATAGCAGTTAAGTAGCTCGACATGAAGTTTGCACCTCTGTCGGAGACGACCTCCTTAGGGAAGCCCACTCTGGAGAATACTCCAACTAGGGCTCTTGCCACAACAGGCGCTGTAGTGGTCCTAAGGGGAATAGCTTCAGGATACCTGGTGGCATGATCCACTACCACCAGTATAAACTTGTGCCCTGATGCTGTTGGTGGTTCCATGGGACCGACGATGTCAATCCCCACCCGTTCAAAGGGCACCCCCACCACAGGCATTGGTATAAGGGGGGCATTTGTCGTGCCACCTGACTTACCACTGGCTTGGCAAGTGACACAGGAGCGGCAAAACTCCTTGGTATCTTCGTTCATGTGAGGCCAGTGAAAGTGTGAGACAAGCCTGTCCCACGTCTTCGTCTGGCCTAAGTGTCCTGCTAAGGGAATCTCGTGGGCCAAGGTAAGGAGGAAACCACGCTGAGACAAGGGGACGACCAGCCTCCTGGTCATGCCAGGCTTGGGGTCTCTTGCCTCAGTGTACAGGAGTCCATCTTCCCAGTATACCTTGTGGGTACCTGTGACGTTCCCAGCAGCCTCAGCAGCAGCCTGCTGTCTGAGGGGTTCAAGAGAAGGGCAGCCTAACTGGTCCTTCCCCAGGTCCTCTCGTGTGGGTCCCCCTGAGCCCAGAAACTCAACTTGATCAAGTTCGAGTTCTTTAGGTTCAGTTTCCCGTAATTCTTGGAGGTCAGCCTCCTCTGAGTCCTGATCCTTGACCTGGGGCAAGGGGGAAGGTGAAGCCTTAACCCGACTGCTCCTCTTCTTGGGAGGTGTCTGATCCGTTGTTCCAGGATCCAGCACCTGCTCAGTGGGGCATCGTCTGACCTGTGACCTGGTCACAGCAAACACGTGTGCTGGCAAGCCTAACATCTCCATGTGAGTCCGTTGCTCCACTTCTGACCATCGTGATGACTCCAAATCATTGCCCAACAAACAATCCACTGGGAGGTCTGAACTAACAACAACCTTTTTCTGGCCATTTACCCCTCCCCAGGAGAAAGCAACAATCGCCATACTATGACTGGTAGAGGCGTTGCTGGCATTGGTCACCAGGAATTCTGTACCTGGCATGATCTGTCCAGGGTCCACAAAGTTAGGCGTCACCATGGTGACGCTGGCACAAGTGTCCCTATAGGCCTGAGCCATTCTTCCATTTATTAAAGGCGTCTGTCGGTATTTGCCCAAAGTATTGGGACTGATATCAGGGGATATATCCACATCCCCTGTACAGACAAGGACAGCCTGAGTGAGTGTACCAGCTAAGCCGTCACACCCCTCAGAACCCAAGGTTAACCCAACTAGTCCCTTGGGAGGCGCACTACTACTGCTGGCTGTACTAGGGGGCACAGGTGCCGTAGGGGCTGCAGTAGCAGGAGTCTGCCCTCCTTTCTTGGTGCACTCACTAAACCAGTGAGTTTTACTTTTACAGTATTGGCACCACCTTTTCGATTGACCTTCTTGATTCTTCTTTTTCTGGGAAGCCTGACCCCCCCCTCTTTGGGTTGTTGGGGACCTGTCGAAGACTTCTGGTCAGTTTGTTCCCCTTTCGAATCTTTACCCTTCTGGTCTGCTTTCTTCTGACCACCCTGGTTCTGGCCCTGGTTTTGCTTAACCCTCGTTCTGACCCATCTGTCTGCCTTCTTTCCCAATTCTTGGGGAGAGGTCAGATCCGAGTCGACAAGGTGCTGATGCAACAACTGGTTCTGACAATTGTTTAAAATCTGTTCTCGCATGATCAAATTATACAATCCTTGGTAATCAGTAACCTTACTGCCCAGCAACCAGCCCTCAAAAGCCTTAGTGGCACAATCAACGAAATCAGACCAGTCCTGAGACTGAGTTTTCTGGGTATCCCTGAACAGCAACCTGTACTGCTCAGTGGTTAGGCCGAACCCATCAATCAGTGTGTTCTTCAGGATCTGGTAATTGTTAGCATCCTCGACCCTTGTGGTGAGGAGCTTATCTCTACCTTTACCTTCAAAGGAGAGCCACAAGATAGCTGCCCACTGACTCTGGGGGACGCACTGTACAGTGCAGGCCCACTCCAAAGCAGTAATCCACTTGTGGATGTCGTCCCCTTGCTTAAAGGGGGGCACTATCTTATTCAGGTGCTTAGTGTCTAAACTCCTGGGTTCCCGTGGGGGAATGCTGCCACCAGTGGGAATCGTCCCACTCAACTCTTGCTCTCGGGCAAAGGCGAGTCTCTCTTTGGCTAGGGCAAGTTCTTCCCTTTCGATCCGCAGATTGACTTCCCGCTCCTTTGCTTCGTACATTCTCCTCTGAGGTGATGTCATCCCTCTTCGAGCAGAACCTCGAGAGCCATTGGTTCGAGCGGATCTGTTAGAGCCTCTCGACAGAGACCTAACTCGTCCGTTCCCAATGTTAAGCTGGCCCGAGAGAGTAATTTCTGACGAACTTCCGGTAGTAACCAGTCAGGCCCAAGAAAGCTCGAACCTGAGTCTGGGTGGTTGGAGGAGCCCAGTCCCTGATTGACTGTATCTTGCTCTCCAGTGGCTGAACTTGACCTCCCCCGACGAGGTGGCCCAAGTATACAACCTGTGTCTGCCCTATCTGGCACTTGGTAGCCTTGATAGTGAGACCTGCCGCTTGCAGAGCCTCTAACACTTTCCGCAGGTGGACCAGGTGATCCTCCCAGGTGGAGCTAAAGACAGCAATATCGTCAAGATACGCCGCACAGAAGTCGTCCAGCCCAGTGAGAACGTGATTCACCAACCGTTGGAAGGTGGCAGGTGCATTTTTCAAACCAAAGGGCATCACCACAAACTGGTAGTGCCCACCAGGGGTAGAAAATGCGGTCTTGGGCTTGGCGTCCTCAGCTAACCTGATTTGCCAATACCCAGCTGTCAGGTCAAACGTACTTAAGTAGTTGGCCGAAGCCAATCTATCGATAAGCTCGTCTGCCCTTGGTATTGGGTGGGCATCAGTCTTAGTGACTGCATTGAGACCCCGGTAGTCTACGAAGAACCTCATCGCTTTCTTACCGCCCGGGGTGTGAGGTTTCGGCACTAGAACTACGGGACTAGCCCAGGGGCTGTCCGAGGGTTCAATGACTCCCAGCTACAACATTTTCTGCACTTCGTTCTTGATGCAGTCTCTAACGCAGAGGTCTTCAAACTTTTTGATGCCGAGACCCCCTTGTAAAACCTTTTTAATCTTAAGGACCCCTTTCCAACAAAAGTTTCTAGAAACTGGTACTCCTCAACATCAACAACTATCGACAACCATAAATGCGCCTGTTAGACCTCATCACATCCATCCATCCATCATTCATCCACCCACACTTTCACACATCCATCCACACTTTCACACATCCATCCATCCATCCTTCATCCATCCATCCATCTACCCTTTCATCCTTTCAACCATACATCCATCCTTCATCCATCCACCCTTTCATCCTTACATCCATCCTTTACCAATCCACCCTTCCTTCCATCCATCCATCCATCATTCATCCACCCACCTTTTCACACATCCATCCATCATTCATCCATGCAACATTTTATCCATCCATCCATCCATACATCTATCCTTCATCCACCCACCCTTTCATCCATACATCCATCCTTTCATCCATACATCCACCCTTTCATCCTTCCATCCATAGATCCACCCTTCATCCATCCACCCTTTAATCCATACATCCATCCCTCATTCACCCACCGTTTCATCCATCCATCCACCCATCATTCATCCACCCACACTTTCACACATCCGTCCATCCACCCTTCATCTATCCATCCACCCTTTCATCCTTCCAACCATACATCCATCCTTCATCCACCCACCCTTTCATCCTTCCATCCATACATCCATCCTTCATCCTTTCATCCATACATCCATCCACCCTTTCATCCTTCCATCCATACATCCACCCTTCATCCATCCACCCTTTCATCCATACATCCATCCCTCATTCACCCACCGTTTCATCCATCCATCCACCCATCATTCATCCACCCACCTTTTCACATCCATCCATCCATCCATCATGATCCATCCAACCTTTTATCTATCCATACATCCATCCTTCATCCATCTACCGTTTCATCCTTCCATCCATACATACATCCTTCATCTATCCACCCTTTCATCCACCCATTCATCCACCCATTCATCCATCATTCATCCATGCAACCTTTTATCCATCCATACATCCATCCTTCCTCCATCTACCATTTCATCCTTCCATCCATCCTTCATCCATACACCTTTTCATCCATTCATCCTTCGTCCATCCATCCATCCATTCACCCTTCATTCATCCACCCACCTTTTCACCCATCCCTCCATCCATCATGATCCATGCAACCTTTTATCCATCCATACATCCATCCTTTATCCATCCACCCTTTCATCCATTCATCCACTCACCTTTTCTGTGCCTCTCTCATGAGGGAAGGGCGTGGGGGGTCAGTATCTCTCTATGTCTTCTTCCCTCTTCCTCTCTCATGGGAGGGCATCTCTGTGCCTCCTTGCTGGGGCGGGGGTGGGCGGACAGGCTGTAACAACATCTCACCTAAAGAACAGACTCTCAGGCACATTTCTCCCGCACAGGCGCCAAGTATGAGGGGTTGTGCTTTGTGCTTTACAGCCTCCTCCCCCAGCCACCCTCCCCTGCCCGCCATCCCTTCCCCTCCTCGGCTTAAACACCTTCAGGGACACACACAAACCCGCACCCTTACTTCACAGGTCTTTAAAAGACCTTTTACTTTTAATGAGGCTTTGTTGTTTTTCACAGCTGGGTGTGAATTAGGCCTGCCGTGAGCACCATCAATCAGCCCGACGCCACTAAGGCAAACTGACAATCTGCGACCCCCTTCCCAGGACTCCACGACCCCCCTGGGGGTCGCGCCCCACAGATTGAAGACCCCTGCTCTAACGTGATCTGGCTGCCGGTAGATTTTACTCTTCACGGGCAAGCTGTCACCAGTGTCGACCTCATGGGTGCACCAATTGGTCTGACTGGGTGTTAGAGAGAACATATGCCGGAAGGATTGAAGAACCTGTTTACAATCCTCCTGTTGATGTTCGGAGAGGCTGCCACAAAAGACAACACCATCTACCGATCCATCGTCAGGATTCTGAGTGAGCAGGTCGGGGAGAGGGTCACTCTCCTCCTCCTGTCCCTCATCCATGGCCATGAGCAAACTCATGTCCTTCCTGTCGACATATGCCTTGAGCCTGTTGACATGGAGCACCCTGTGGGGGCTCCGGGGAGTTCCCAGGTCTACCAGGTAGGTGACCTCTCCCTTTTTCTCCAGGATGGTGTAGGGCCCGAACCATTTGTCCTTGAGTGCTGCCGGGGCCACTGGCTCCAGCACCCACACCTTCTGTCCGGGCTGATAAACAGTCAAGACAGCCTTTTGGTCATGCCAAGTTTTTTGGAGTTCCTGGCTGGCCTTAAGGTTTTCGGATGCCTTCTCCATGTACTCAGCCATCCGCGAGCGGAGGCCCAGCACATAGTCCACTATGCTGGTTGCAGGCTTTTTGAGAGGTCTCTCCCATCCTTCCTTCACCAAACACAGGGGTCCTCTCACAGGATGCCCGTACAAAAGTTCAAAAGGGCTGTAGCCAACCCCCTTCTGTGGGACTTCTCTGTAAGCGAATAAAAGGCAGGGGATCAGGACGTCCCATCTACGCCGAAGCTTTTCAGGTAGTCCGTGAATCATCCCTTTCAGGGTCCTGTTGAATCTCTCAACAAGCCCATTGCATTGTGGATGATAGGGTGTAGTGAATTTGTAGTTGACACCACATTCCTTCCACATAGCAGTTAAGTAGCTCGACATGAAGTTTGCACCTCTGTCGGAGACGACCTCCTTAGGGAAGCCCACTCTGGAGAATACTCCAACTAGGGCTCTTGCCACAACAGGCGCTGTAGTGGTCCTAAGGGGAATAGCTTCAGGATACCTGGTGGCATGATCCACTACCACCAGTATAAACTTGTGCCCTGATGCTGTTGGTGGTTCCATGGGACCGACGATGTCAATCCCCACCCGTTCAAAGGGCACCCCCACCACAGGCATTGGTATAAGGGGGGCATTTGTCGTGCCACCTGACTTACCACTGGCTTGGCAAGTGACACAGGAGCGGCAAAACTCCTTGGTATCTTCGTTCATGTGAGGCCAGTGAAAGTGTGAGACAAGCCTGTCCCACGTCTTCGTCTGGCCTAAGTGTCCTGCTAAGGGAATCTCGTGGGCCAAGGTAAGGAGGAAACCACGCTGAGACAAGGGGACGACCAGCCTCCTGGTCATGCCAGGCTTGGGGTCTCTTGCCTCAGTGTACAGGAGTCCATCTTCCCAGTATACCTTGTGGGTACCTGTGACGTTCCCAGCAGCCTCAGCAGCAGCCTGCTGTCTGAGGGGTTCAAGAGAAGGGCAGCCTAACTGGTCCTTCCCCAGGTCCTCTCGTGTGGGTCCCCCTGAGCCCAGAAACTCAACTTGATCAAGTTCGAGTTCTTTAGGTTCAGTTTCCCGTAATTCTTGGAGGTCAGCCTCCTCTGAGTCCTGATCCTCGACCTGGGGCAAGGGGGAAGGTGAAGCCTTAACCCGACTGCTCCTCTTCTTGGGAGGTGTCTGATCCGTTGTTCCAGGATCCAGCACCTGCTCAGTGGGGCATCGTCTGACCTGTGACCTGGTCACAGCAAACACGTGTGCTGGCAAGCCTAACATCTCCATGTGAGTCCGTTGCTCCACTTCTGACCATCGTGATGACTCCAAATCATTGCCCAACAAACAATCCACTGGGAGGTCTGAACTAACAACAACCTTTTTCTGGCCATTTACCCCTCCCCAGGAGAAAGCAACAATCGCCATACTATGACTGGTAGAGGCGTTGCTGGCATTGGTCACCAGGAATTCTGTACCTGGCATGATCTGTCCAGGGTCCACAAAGTTAGGCGTCACCATGGTGACGCTGGCACAAGTGTCCCTATAGGCCTGAGCCATTCTTCCATTTATTAAAGGCGTCTGTCGTTATTTGCCCAAAGTATTGGGACTGATATCAGGGGATATATCCACATCCCCTGTACAGACAAGGACAGCCTGAGTGAGTGTACCAGCTAAGCCGTCACACCCCTCAGAACCCAAGGTTAACCCAACTAGTCCCTTGGGAGGCGCACTACTACTGCTGGCTGTACTAGGGGGCACAGGTGCCGTAGGGGCTGCAGTAGCAGGAGTCTGCCCTCCTTTCTTGGTGCACTCACTAAACCAGTGAGTTTTACTTTTACAGTATTGGCACCACCTTTTCGATTGACCTTCTTGATTCTTCTTTTTCTGGGAAGCCTGACCCCCCCCTCTTTGGGTTGTTGGGGACCTGTCGAAGACTTCTGGTCAGTTTGTTCCCCTTTCGAATCTTTACCCTTCTGGTCTGCTTTCTTCTGACCACCCTGGTTCTGGCCCTGGTTTTGCTTAACCCTCGTTCTGACCCATCTGTCTGCCTTCTTTCCCAATTCTTGGGGAGAGGTCAGATCCGAGTCGACAAGGTGCTGATGCAACAACTGGTTCTGACAATTGTTTAAAATCTGTTCTCGCATGATCAAATTATACAATCCTTGGTAATCAGTAACCTTACTGCCCAGCAACCAGCCCTCAAAAGCCTTAGTGGCACAATCAACGAAATCAGACCAGTCCTGAGACTGAGTTTTCTGGGTATCCCTGAACAGCAACCTGTACTGCTCAGTGGTTAGGCCGAACCCATCAATCAGTGTGTTCTTCAGGATCTGGTAATTGTTAGCATCCTCGACCCTTGTGGTGAGGAGCTTATCTCTACCTTTACCTTCAAAGGAGAGCCACAAGATAGCTGCCCACTGACTCTGGGGGACGCACTGTACAGTGCAGGCCCACTCCAAAGCAGTAATCCACTTGTGGATGTCGTCCCCTTGCTTAAAGGGGGGCACTATCTTATTCAGGTGCTTAGTGTCTAAACTCCTGGGTTCCCGTGGGGGAATGCTGCCACCAGTGGGAATCGTCCCACTCAACTCTTGCTCTCGGGCAAAGGCGAGTCTCTCTTTGGCTAGGGCAAGTTCTTCCCTTTCGATCCGCAGATTGACTTCCCGCTCCTTTGCTTCGTACATTCTCCTCTGAGGTGATGTCATCCCTCTTCGAGCAGAACCTCGAGAGCCATTGGTTCGAGCGGATCTGTTAGAGCCTCTCGACAGAGACCTAACTCGTCCGTTCCCAATGTTAAGCTGGCCCGAGAGAGTAATTTCTGACGAACTTCCGGTAGTAACCAGTCAGGCCCAAGAAAGCTCGAACCTGAGTTTGGGTGGTTGGAGGAGCCCAGTCCCTGATTGACTGTATCTTGCTCTCCAGTGGCTGAACTTGACCTCCCCCGACGAGGTGGCCCAAGTATACAACCTGTGTCTGCCCTATCTGGCACTTGGTAGCCTTGATAGTGAGACCTGCCGCTTGCAGAGCCTCTAACACTTTCCGCAGGTGGACCAGGTGATCCTCCCAGGTGGAGCTAAAGACAGCAATATCGTCAAGATACGCCGCACAGAAGTCGTCCAGCCCAGTGAGAACGTGATTCACCAACCGTTGGAAGGTGGCAGGTGCATTTTTCAAACCAAAGGGCATCACCACAAACTGGTAGTGCCCACCAGGGGTAGAAAATGCGGTCTTGGGCTTGGCGTCCTCAGCTAACCTGATTTGCCAATACCCAGCTGTCAGGTCAAACGTACTTAAGTAGTTGGCCGAAGCCAATCTATCGATAAGCTCGTCTGCCCTTGGTATTGGGTGGGCATCAGTCTTAGTGACTGCATTGAGACCCCGGTAGTCTACGAAGAACCTCATCGCTTTCTTACCGCCCGGGGTGTGAGGTTTCGGCACTAGAACTACGGGACTAGCCCAGGGGCTGTCCGAGGGTTCAATGACTCCCAGCTCCAACATTTTCTGCACTTCGTTCTTGATGCAGTCTCTAACGCAGAGGTCTTCAAACTTTTTGATGCCGAGACCCCCTTGTAAAACCTTTTTAATCTTAAGGACCCCTTTCCAACAAAAGTTTCTAGAAACTGGTACTCCTCAACATCAACAACTATCGACAACCATAAATGCGCCTGTTAGACCTCATCACATCCATCCATCCATCATTCATCCACCCACACTTTCACACATCCATCCACACTTTCACACATCCATCCATCCATCCTTCATCCATCCATCCATCTACCCTTTCATCCTTTCAACCATACATCCATCCTTCATCCATCCACCCTTTTATCCTTACATCCATCCTTTACCAATCCACCCTTCCTTCCATCCATCCATCCATCATTCATCCACCCACCTTTTCACACATCCATCCATCATTCATCCATGCAACATTTTATCCATCCATCCATCCATACATCTATCCTTCATCCACCCACCCTTTCATCCATACATCCATCCTTTCATCCATACATCCACCCTTTCATCCTTCCATCCATAGATCCACCCTTCATCCATCCACCCTTTAATCCATACATCCATCCCTCATTCACCCACCGTTTCATCCATCCATCCACCCATCATTCATCCACCCACACTTTCACACATCTGTCCATCCATCCTTCATCTATCCATCCACCCTTTCATCCTTCCAACCATACATCCATCCTTCATCCACCCACCCTTTCATCCTTCCATCCATACATCCATCCTTCATCCTTTCATCCATACATCCATCCACCCTTTCATCCTTCCATCCATACATCCACCCTTCATCCATCCACCCTTTCATCCATACATCCATCCCTCATTCACCCACCGTTTCATCCATCCATCCACCCATCATTCATCCACCCACCTTTTCACATCCATCCATCCATCCATCATGATCCATCCAACCTTTTATCTATCCATACATCCATCCTTCATCCATCTACCGTTTCATCCTTCCATCCATACATACATCCTTCATCTATCCACCCTTTCATCCACCCATTCATCCATCATTCATCCATGCAACCTTTTATCCATCCATACATCCATCCTTCCTCCATCTACCATTTCATCCTTCCATCCATCCTTCATCCATACACCTTTTCATCCATTCATCCTTCGTCCATCCATCCATCCATTCACCCTTCATTCATCCACCCACCTTTTCACCCATCCCTCCATCCATCATGATCCATGCAACCTTTTATCCATCCATACATCCATCCTTTATCCATCCACCCTTTCATCCATTCATCCACTCACCTTTTCTGTGCCTCTCTCATGATGGAAGGGCGTGGGGGGTCAGTATCTCTCTATGTCTTCTTCCCTCTTCCTCTCTCATGGGAGGGCATCTCTGTGCCTCCTTGCTGGGGCGGGGTGGGCGGACAGGCTGTAACAACATCTCACCTAAAGAACAGACTCTCAGGCACATTTCTCCCGCACAGGCGCCAAGTATGAGGGGTTGTGCTTTGTGCTTTACAGCCTCCTCCCCCAGCCACCCTCCCCTGCCCGCCATCCCTTCCCCTCCTCGGCTTAAACACCTTCAGGGACACACACAAACCCGCACCCTTACTTCACAGGTCTTTAAAAGACCTTTTACTTTTAATGAGGCTTTGTTGTTTTTCACAGCTGGGTGTGAATTAGGCCTGCCGTGAGCACCATCAATCAGCCCGACGCCACTAAGGCAAACTGACAATCTGCGACCCCCTTCCCAGGACTCCACGACCCCCCTGGGGGTCGCGCCCCACAGATTGAAGACCCCTGCTCTAACGTGATCTGGCTGCCGGTAGATTTTACTCTTCACGGGCAAGCTGTCACCAGTGTCGACCTCATGGGTGCACCAATTGGTCTGACTGGGTGTTAGAGAGAACATATGCCGGAAGGATTGAAGAACCTGTTTACAATCCTCCTGTTGATGTTCGGAGAGGCTGCCACAAAAGACAACACCATCTACCGATCCATCGTCAGGATTCTGAGTGAGCAGGTCGGGGAGAGGGTCACTCTCCTCCTCCTGTCCCTCATCCATGGCCATGAGCAAACTCATGTCCTTCCTGTCGACATATGCCTTGAGCCTGTTGACATGGAGCACCCTGTGGGGGCTCCGGGGAGTTCCCAGGTCTACCAGGTAGGTGACCTCTCCCTTTTTCTCCAGGATGGTGTAGGGCCCGGACCATTTGTCCTTGAGTGCTGCCGGGGCCACTGGCTCCAGCACCCACACCTTCTGTCCGGGCTGATAAACAGTCAAGACAGCCTTTTGGTCATGCCAAGTTTTTTGGAGTTCCTGGCTGGCCTTAAGGTTTTCGGATGCCTTCTCCATGTACTCAGCCATCCGCGAGCGGAGGCCCAGCACATAGTCCACTATGCTGGTTGCAGGCTTTTTGAGAGGTCTCTCCCATCCTTCCTTCACCAAACACAGGGGTCCTCTCACAGGATGCCCGTACACAAGTTCAAAAGGGCTGTAGCCAACCCCCTTCTGTGGGACTTCTCTGTAAGCGAATAAAAGGCAGGGGATCAGGACGTCCCATCTACGCCGAAGCTTTTCAGGTAGTCCGTGAATCATCCCTTTCAGGGTCCTGTTGAATCTCTCAACAAGCCCATTGCATTGTGGATGATAGGGTGTAGTGAATTTGTAGTTGACACCACATTCCTTCCACATAGCAGTTAAGTAGCTCGACATGAAGTTTGCACCTCTGTCGGAGACGACCTCCTTAGGGAAGCCCACTCTGGAGAATACTCCAACTAGGGCTCTTGCCACAACAGGCGCTGTAGTGGTCCTAAGGGGAATAGCTTCAGGATACCTGGTGGCATGATCCACTACCACCAGTATAAACTTGTGCCCTGATGCTGTTGGTGGTTCCATGGGACCGACGATGTCAATCCCCACCCGTTCAAAGGGCACCCCCACCACAGGCATTGGTATAAGGGGGGCATTTGTCGTGCCACCTGACTTACCACTGGCTTGGCAAGTGACACAGGAGCGGCAAAACTCCTTGGTATCTTCGTTCATGTGAGGCCAGTGAAAGTGTGAGACAAGCCTGTCCCACGTCTTCGTCTGGCCTAAGTGTCCTGCTAAGGGAATCTCGTGGGCCAAGGTAAGGAGGAAACCACGCTGAGACAAGGGGACGACCAGCCTCCTGGTCATGCCAGGCTTGGGGTCTCTTGCCTCAGTGTACAGGAGTCCATCTTCCCAGTATACCTTGTGGGTACCTGTGACGTTCCCAGCAGCCTCAGCAGCAGCCTGCTGTCTGAGGGGTTCAAGAGAAGGGCAGCCTAACTGGTCCTTCCCCAGGTCCTCTCGTGTGGGTCCCCCTGAGCCCAGAAACTCAACTTGATCAAGTTCGAGTTCTTTAGGTTCAGTTTCCCGTAATTCTTGGAGGTCAGCCTCCTCTGAGTCCTGATCCTCGACCTGGGGCAAGGGGGAAGGTGAAGCCTTAACCCGACTGCTCCTCTTCTTGGGAGGTGTCTGATCCGTTGTTCCAGGATCCAGCACCTGCTCAGTGGGGCATCGTCTGACCTGTGACCTGGTCACAGCAAACACGTGTGCTGGCAAGCCTAACATCTCCATGTGAGTCCGTTGCTCCACTTCTGACCATCGTGATGACTCCAAATCATTGCCCAACAAACAATCCACTGGGAGGTCTGAACTAACAACAACCTTTTTCTGGCCATTTACCCCTCCCCAGGAGAAAGCAACAATCGCCATACTATGACTGGTAGAGGCGTTGCTGGCATTGGTCACCAGGAATTCTGTACCTGGCATGATCTGTCCAGGGTCCACAAAGTTAGGCGTCACCATGGTGACGCTGGCACATGTGTCCCTATAGGCCTGAGCCATTCTTCCATTTATTAAAGGCGTCTGTCGGTATTTGCCCAAAGTATTGGGACTGATATCAGGGGATATATCCACATCCCCTGTACAGACAAGGACAGCCTGAGTGAGTGTACCAGCTAAGCCGTCACACCCCTCAGAACCCAAGGTTAACCCAACTAGTCCCTTGGGAGGCGCACTACTACTGCTGGCTGTACTAGGGGGCACAGGTGCCGTAGGGGCTGCAGTAGCAGGAGTCTGCCCTCCTTTCTTGGTGCACTCACTAAACCAGTGAGTTTTACTTTTACAGTATTGGCACCACCTTTTCGATTGACCTTCTTGATTCTTCTTTTTCTGGGAAGCCTGACCCCCCCCCTCTTTGGGTTGTTGGGGACCTGTCGAAGACTTCTGGTCAGTTTGTTCCCCTTTCAAATCTTTACCCTTCTGGTCTGCTTTCTTCTGACCACCCTGGTTCTGGCCCTGGTTTTGCTTAACCCTCGTTCTGACCCATCTGTCTGCCTTCTTTCCCAATTCTTGGGGAGAGGTCAGATCCGAGTCGACAAGGTGCTGATGCAACAACTGGTTCTGACAATTGTTTAAAATCTGTTCTCGCATGATCAAATTATACAATCCTTGGTAATCAGTAACCTTACTGCCCAGCAACCAGCCCTCAAAAGCCTTAGTGGCACAATCAACGAAATCAGACCAGTCCTGAGACTGAGTTTTCTGGGTATCCCTGAACAGCAACCTGTACTGCTCAGTGGTTAGGCCGAACCCATCAATCAGTGTGTTCTTCAGGATCTGGTAATTGTTAGCATCCTCGACCCTTGTGGTGAGGAGCTTATCTCTACCTTTACCTTCAAAGGAGAGCCACAAGATAGCTGCCCACTGACTCTGGGGGACGCACTGTACAGTGCAGGCCCACTCCAAAGCAGTAATCCACTTGTGGATGTCGTCCCCTTGCTTAAAGGGGGGCACTATCTTATTCAGGTGCTTAGTGTCTAAACTCCTGGGTTCCCGTGGGGGAATGCTGCCACCAGTGGGAATCGTCCCACTCAACTCTTGCTCTCGGGCAATGGGGAGTCTCTCTTTGGCTAGGGCAAGTTCTTCCCTTTCGATCCGCAGATTGACTTCCCGCTCCTTTGCTTCGTACATTCTCCTCTGAGGTGATGTCATCCCTCTTCGAGCAGAACCTCGAGAGCCATTGGTTCGAGCGGATCTGTTAGAGCCTCTCGACAGAGACCTAACTCGTCCGTTCCCAATGTTAAGCTGGCCCGAGAGAGGCCCCAGGGGTCTCCTAGTACCAAACTCGTGCCGGCTTAAGTTGTCCTGAGTTAGCTGACTAACTATGACTGGACCTTTGTCTGCCTCGTCCCCAGATGTCTCTGGTTCCTCGTCCTCCTCTTCGCCCTCGGCAGAGAGATGGATAAGGTCAGGGTCACCTCGGGTTCCCTCGAGGGGAGGCATTTCCATTTCGGGATGAGAAGGGTCGGTGTTACCCGCCTTCTTGGCATCATAAGTCTCCAAGAGACCAATCAGAAACGGAATGGTAGGGTTTGCACCCTGCTTAATCTTTCGAGACGTACAGATCTGTCGCATCTCATGAAAGCTAAGCGCAGCATATCTGGAGGTGACCTGTGGAAGGTCGACTGACACGAGGGGAGACTCAGAGTTTCCGCCTTTGTCCGACATGCTGTTTCTAGTGTGGTGTAAGTGATGCACCTACCTACACTATGGGTTTACCTACTGAGCCCTTGCTAAGAGTTGCAGCCAAGGTGTGCTAAGCCTTGAAGAGCTACAACAGCTGGTTCAGTAGAACTCAGAGTATTCTAAGTTAGGTTATATGTACCTGGAGTACTTATGCGATCTTTCACAAGATGTTCTTAGGATACGCGTGGTAAAACAACAGCAAGCTCAAATCCCACCGCTGCCACCAATGTGAGAAGTTGGCCCGATATGCAACGTTCGCTATTCTAGCGACCGCTATGTATCGTTCCAACGACCCTTATGGTGATTGGTTGTAAATCAACCTTAGACCAGCTATCCTAGTAGCGTGGATACGAGCAGTCTTCGGGCTAAACTCTAGAGGGCGTGTTAAGCCAGCTGTTATACCATCACATACCCCTTGAACCCCAAGTGAAAGGACACCACACAAGTGTTATGAAAATAAACAGAATATTTATTAAGAATCACAACAGCCCTGGACTCTTTATGAGGACAGGGTACTAAGCACAAACCAAAACTCTTAGGAGAATACTTCAAGTGCACAATTTAAACAAGTGTCCGGGGACACGGGAAGTTTAGTGGTCTCGGGCGGACCCGATAAGGCAAGTCGGAAGCGAGGGACTCGGGACCCTAGAGTAAGGAGGCTATGCAGGCACCGAAATGCCGAAGTTACCTAGCCACGAGGGCTGCGGCTGCACAAGTCTTACAGGCGTCGGGGTCTTCGCTGACGAGCCAGGAGCCGGAAGAAAAGGAGTTGCTGGCCGGCGACCAGTGCTGAATAGTTCGTAGAGATCCAAGCCTGGATCAGAGATCGTTGATACCTGAAAGCAGAGGGGACCAAGTTCGCACTACTAGCCAGTAGTCAGAGGGTACCAGGAAGGCACCGGTTGGCCGTCACCTCGACTAGGTGAGTGGGCGACGCTAGGCTCTGCAGTCTCACGGACCAGGAGGCGTTGTCGGCGACCAGGATGGAGGTGCGAGCTGTCCCACGAAGGTTGATGCTGTCGGCGTCGCTGGGCCCAGGATTGGGGCAACAAGCCTTGGCAGATTTCAGGGCCACGTGGTGGGCCTAAAATGGCGTCTTGAGTGGACCGGGAGGGTCCGGGGTGCTCCTCTCAAAGATGGAAGCAAAAGCCAGTCTGGAGCAACCAGACCAGCAGCGTTGGTTGTCGGGTGTCGTCAAAGAAGGGCACAAGCCAGCGGCTAGTGACCAGACAACGTACTGAGCAGCGAGCAGAAGGGCCCCACGCAGATCGTGGAGATGCTGGGAGACTGCACTTCGGTGCTGGAGCGGCTCAGGGTCGGGGTTTCTCGGACCCCAGAGCACTCACCAGAGAATTGCTTCGATGGTCGTGCTGATTAAGAAAGCGTGCAGGTTTTGTTGATGGCCGGTCCCTCGAGGTCTCGTCGCACCCACAGATCACAGCTGAGCTGATGACGTGGGTAGAGGTCAGAGGTGCCAGGGAAGCCGGTTCTCGTCGAGCTGGGCTGTCGGATTCCTTGAGGAAGGACTTGCAGCAAACCGCAGAGTTCTTAGATGGTGCCCGCTGGTGCAGGGTGACTACTCCTTAGCCACAAGGGAGAAATCTTGAGAAGAGTCTCGAAGTCCTTTCGTAGAAAGTATTCTTGATTCAAAGATGATCTAATTTGGAAGGGTCCCCGCTCCGGCCTTTATCCTAAAGAAAGGGGTGGGTACATGACTAGGTCCTGCCCTAAGGGTGGGACCAGGAAGGGGGGTAGTTACACCCCTCTCCCCTGCCGGACTGTCCCCAGGTCAGGGGCTGGCGCCCCTAGAACTGGTTCTGACCGGCAGATGCGTAGTGAGCACCGGGGTGCCACTCCGCAGTCACCTTCTCGCAAAGCCCTACCTACCCAGAATACACAAACCCTGTCTGGGACGGTGCGAACACCGCCCTTGACAGGAAACCCTTTGTCCAAGCTCTCCTCGCTTGGAAGGACTCCCAGCAGCAGGAGGTCAGACTTGTGTCTGTGGTGGCAGCATCCATTTTGTGGAGCTGAGGCTTTAGTTAACTTTAACCGGGGTTCACAGTTACATACATGTCGTGTCCCTCTAGAAGGGCGGAATGCTAACCTCGTCGCCAGTATTGGTGAGGGGGTCGCATCCCGATTCGTATGACACCTTACTCGACATGTCTGGATAACGCAATACCGAAGTTACCGATATGGCACGCGTTATCATGGAACAGCCATTGGGTCTTGGTTCCGCCAGCTGCAACCGGGCTCGGCTCGGGCCAGAACCCAATTCACACGATTCCAAGCACTCTGCCTTCAGGATTGTCAAGGCCTGCCATAGGAGTGTCTGATAGGAACTCGGGTGTCCATTGTGTGGTTAGATATAGGGCTACTATACCTAAAGCAACGAGCGGGTACGCTACGTTGCCCCAGCTGTCGTGCAGCCAGTTGTGTCAGATTTAGATGGCCATCCAGGGGTGGCATAATACATGCTTCAGCCCCTGGTAGGCCCTGGGTACACCGATGCCCTGAGTTACAGGGTCTGACAGGGTGGCCCAGTTCCAATTGGGTAATGCACCTAAGGTACACGCATCAATTTAGAGAGAGAACAGCTAGGCTGTGGGTCTGATTAGCAGGCCCGCAGCCCGAGAAAGTCGTAAACCAGTGAAACAAAAGCAAAAAGTCCGGGTGATCATAGGATTGCAGACCCTACTCTCCTACACTGTACATCGTCAAGGTCTTCCGGGTGACAGGAAATGTTTAAATTAGCTGATGCTATTAGGTCAGATCCAACATTATTCAGGTTCCTCTTCAATATCTTAGTTCTCAGGGGTTGAGTTGTGAGACGTTTAACCTTTTCTAGGATTTGGAATGTAATGACATGGTGGTCAGACCAGTCGCAAGGGAGGATCGATTTGAGCTGAGTGGGGTCAGCTTTAGAGATTATTAGGTCGAGAGTTGAGCCTTTGTCGTGAGTGGGGTTGTTACATATTTGGTTAAAATTAAGGTCAGCGAAAAAGGCTTTGAGGTTGTGTACCCCTGAGTCGTTCTGGTCTTCCCAGTGCAGGTTGAAGTCCCCCAGGAAAATGTGCTTATTTTGTTGCTGTCATTAGATACTCGAATGTCCATGAAGTTTTTTCTTTGAATGTGAGGTTATCTCCAGGAGGGTGGTAGAACGTGTGAAGAGAGCAAATTTGTTTGTTGTTGTTGGCGATGTTTAAGCATAGGTATTCACAATAGGAAAAGGCTGGGCATTGGAGTTGGTCACTGTTAGGCTGCTCTGGTGTATGCAGGCTATCCCACAGCCTGGCCTGTCCGATCTGTCTAGTCTGGTGATGTCATAGTTAGGGGGTAACAGGATGTCCATGATGGCCGTGGATGTTACGTTTAAACAGGTTTCCGTCAGGATCACAATGTCTGGTTTGTTAGTGATAAGTAGGTCAGCAATGTCCGCTGCGTGTCTAGAGGCGGACCTGCAGTTTAGGAGGATGCAGTTTAGCCTCGGCTTGATGGATATTGTGGTTGGTTCGGTTGTAAGGGGGATTCTAGTGAGGTTGTTTTCCACAATGCCTCTGGGGTTGTGTCTGGTGGTTCTGTATGTGTTAATCGGAATAGATCGGAATCTTTATGTAACGTTTGTAGACCTTAAAACAGCATTTGATTTGGTAGCTAGGGTCAAGCTATAGCAAGTACAGGAGCTGATAGGGATGAACCAATCTCTACTACACATAATAATTAGATTGCATGAATCAAATTAAGCACAGGTGAGATGGGGCCCTAAAGGCGAATTAACCAAATATGTTGTGATGGAGGGTGAGGTCCACCATGGCTGTGTGTTAGCCCAGACTATGCTTTCGCTATATATTCACAACGTGCTCAACCACTTACTCGATTGCACATATGACTATCCTAGATAATATGGAAAGTCATACCTATTCTCTTATTTGCAGATGATACTCTGCTGTTCTTGTTCACTCCTATGGGGTTACAAAATCTTTTGACTCAATTCACACTTTTTTGTGATGAGAGGGGTCTTGGGGATAACACTACTAAAAAAAATATATGTGCTTTAACCTCCATAGAGGTGGTTTCAATTTGGAAGGGATTTCCATACAGATCGAGTACAAATTTGATTATTTGGGTACTTTAATTGATAAAAACAGTTCTTGAGTGTCACATATGGGCCAAGATAGAAGTGCTTCTCTTCTGCATGGAGTGCATGCTGTGCTGAAAAGATACAAGTGTATGACCCCAAGATATGTTTCACCAGCCATTGAAATATATTGTGCTAAGATCTGGAGTGCAGCCCTGTTTTCATACCTGAATATCGACTCATGTGGTGTCTGGCTACCCCAACCCACCCAATAAGGGGATTAGTAATTAAATTCCCCCGGTTTTCTCTAAAACTACTCTTGGGTTATGCCAGACGCTGGCACGTGCGGACATTGTTCCGAACTCATATCTCACCATGCTCGATGCCTGTGCTCAGAGGTCCCTGCATATCTCCCTTTCCCTCTGATACCTAAGATCGGCTTTGAGGAAGTGTAACCTGGGTACGGGGTCTCGCCCTGAAGAGGGACCCCCTTTAATGATGTCCGACCCCCCCCTCTTGGCTCCACAGCCTCCCCAAAATCCTGGATGGTCGACAACTGAAAGATATAGTTGCGACGAGGAAGAGGAGGAAGGATGGGGGCCCTTTAAATGGACTAACAGCCTGATGGTGGAGGAGGAGCCTCGTGAGCAGATAAAAGGAGGCACCGACAGTCCACAGGGGTGTTACTACACCGGAGGAGCGGACAGAGTGCAGGAGAGCGGAGAGGCGGGAAGCAGCGAGACGGACTGGAGCGGAGGAGCAAGTTGGTTACGTGAAGAGGAGGGGACAGGAGGAGCGAGGTGGTTGAGCGAGGAGACCATTGCGGAAGTAGAGAACCCTGAACCAGGATAGCGGGAACCGGATTCCTCGGATCAAGAATCGGCGAGAGAGTATACCTCTGCAGAGAGCGCCGAGAGAGGAGAGACGGGATCGACAAAGCCTGGAGGCCAACCCCACGAGCCACCCAGCCGTACGCCAGGAGGGGTACGGCTAGCCGAGGTACGTGAACGGTTCCTGGGATGGTGGAGGCGAAAAGGCAGACGCCTGACTTAGTTTAAAGTGATCGTAGAGACCACCTGTTTCCCCTGATTGACTTAGCACTATAACTGCACAATCACGAGTCTAGATAGCAGTGCACTGTGTGTCCCCCTCACGACCCTCACGTCCCCCTTCCCCACTCAACTGCCATTCTTGTCATTCGGAAGAACTTACTTGTCCTCTCTTCTCTTTACCTTCTCGGCGGCCGGCGAGGGCGAACACTACGGAGCCTCCAGAGCCCAGCAGCAGGAGGAGGAGCCCCGTCCGGAGAAAGGAGGAGGGAGTGCTCCGAAAGACCCGGAAGGAAAGGAGCCGATCCCCCAGAAGGGACGCCACAAGAAAAACTTGTACCGATGACCTGTATGCGAAAATAAAAACCTCTACTACCAAAACACGTCTCCTACCCCTTCCTAGCCCCGCGGTAACAGTGGTGGAGAATGCGGGCAAAACCTCCGTCTGTCAACCCAAGATGGATGAGTTAGTGCAGGCCCTGGTACACGGACAAGAAAGATTGGAAAAGATTGCAGAACAGCAGTTGCTCGCAGCAGAAGCAGATAGAGAAATCATAAAAGCATCCGTCGTAGCCCGCACCCTGGACCCCCCTGTAGCTACAGGTTCAGTGGCAGTGGGCGGGATACCCCATGCTATTGGAGGGGTGTCTCTACAAAGTATCAGCCCGGTGAAGATCCGGACGCCTTCCTCCTTAATTTCGAGAGGGCAGCTCGGGCATGTGGCTGGCCCGCTGCGAAATGGCCCTTCTTCCTGGCCCCGTTACTGGTGGGGGAGGCCCAGGCCGCCTACCAGGTGGCAAACCCCCGAGGGGACACTTCATACTCCGACGTCAAAAAAATCATCCTGGACCATCTAGGCCTGGACAAAGAGGCATACCGGCTTCGGTTCAGGAAGGAGAGGGGTGTACCAGGAGAGACACCAAAGACATTGTTTGTCCGCCTAAAAATGGCCACGGATAAATGGCTCAAACCCAATGAAAGCACAAAAGAAGAAATCATGGACCGGATTTATCTTGAGCAGTTCCTTGAGGCTCTCTCCTTCTCTACACAAAGGTGGTTAAAACAACATCACAACTTAACCACCCTCCAGGCCGTCGAAATGGCCAATACCTTTTCCAGAGCACCACAAAGACCCCCGATGGTAGGGGAAACAGACAGACAGAAACAACTATACAAAACGGAGAAGAAACCCGTAAAAATCCAGGAGGTAGCGAAACCCCGTACATGGAAACCGGAGCCTCTGCCACATAGCGGGCCGCAGTGTTTTGAGTGTGGGACCTGGGGACACATTGCCCGACATTGTCCTCGTCGGAAGCAGGAAGAAGAGCCCATGGAGGTCGGATACCTACCCAGGACCGTGTTGTACTCGGCTGAGATGGGACGTGCATATAGAGTGAGTATGGATATCAATGGTAACCCAGTAGAAGCCCTGCTAGACTCAGGATGTCGTCAGTCCGTGGTCCAGGCCCACCACGTACTACCCCATCAGATCATCCCCAGAGAGAGAGTTTATATCAGGTGTGTTCATAGGGACGTGAAGCCGTACCCCGTGGCTGTAATCCCCCTGGTTCCACAAACAGGCACCCCCTTCCAAGTCAAAGTGGGGGTACTAACCTCCCTGCCAGAAGACCTGATTATTGGGACAGACAACCCGGCTTTTCTGGACATGTTCAAATCGAGCATTTCCACCGAGAAGGGGACAAGAAGCACCTCACAGAAAAGGAAGTCTTTGACTGCTTTAGCCTCCCCGGATCCCTGGATATTGGACCGGAGTTTCCAATTCGCCCAAGCAAATGATGCTACATTGTTTAATGCCTGGGAGACGGCCCACCAAACTCAGAACCAAAACCCCATTAGGTATCCACGCTTGTTCATCAAAAACGACCTTCTGTACAGACAGGGGAAGGAAAACGACCCAGAACAATTACTGGTACCTGTATCCTTTCGTGAACAAGTGTTGTTCTATTCTCACTCTCATCTAGTGGCAGGCCATACAGGAGCTGAAAAAACGACGCAAAATCTGCTGAAATGCTTCTACTGGCCTGGAATATATAAAGACTCTATGGTGTATTGCCAGGAATGCGATGTTTGTCAGAAACGGAACATGACCAGACCGCCCGCCGTTCCACTACAACCTCTTCCGATTATCGGAGTACCCTTCGGAAGAGTAGGGATGGACCTCATAGGGCCTCTCCCCAAGACAAAAAAAGGACATCAATACGTGTTAGTCATGGTAGACTATTCCACCCGATTTCCCGAGGCCTTCCCGTTGATGGCGACAACAACCAAGAATGTAGCAGACAAAATGCTGGAGTTGTTTTCCCGAGTCGGCTTCCCGAAAGAAATACTAACAGATCAGGGGACCCCCTTTGTGTCCCGCCTCATGAGAGAAGTGTGTGCCCTCCTACACATCCACCAAATCCGAACGGCCGTATACCATCCTCAAACCGATGGCCTAGTGGAGCGCTACAATCGCACATTGAAGACCACCCTGCGAAAAATGTTAGAAGTAAACGGTGCGGAGTGGGATCAGATACTCCTCCTGGCACTATACGTCATTAGGGGCCAAAAACAGAGCAGCCTAGGATTCTCCTCCTTTTAACTGCTATACGGGCGGCAGCCACGGTCCCTGTTGGACATGACCAAGGAAGCCTGGGAGAGGGAAACACCCGAAGAGGTAGCAAACACCCTGGAGTATGCCAGACACCTTAGGTCCAAACTGGGAAAATTAAGAGACCTGGCATTTACCAACCTGGAGAAAAGCCAAACGAAACAGAAGACGATATACGACAAAGGAAAGAAGTGGCGAAGGCTCTCCGTAGGTGACTGGGCTCTGGTATTGTTGCCTTCTTCGACTCAGAAGTTCAAAGCGGAATGGAGTGGACCATACGAAGTCATAGAAACAATCGGAAACACCAGCTACAGACTGAAAATACGTCCTCGAAGTACGCAGGTATATCACATCAACATACTGAAAAAATGGCTCGGCAGACCTCCAGCGGAGATTCATCTTACGAACTCGAACCAGCCCGATCCCCCTACCACCCTTGCAAATTTAGTGGTCAATGAGGAATTAACGGAAAAAGAGAAACAGGAGCTGGGGAAACCCTACATCGACATGCCACAGTGTTCTCAGATAGTCCAGGAAAAACTAGTCTGGCAGAGCACCGTATCCATACGATACCGGGGAAAACAGTAAAAATCAAACCCTATCGGATCCCGGAGGCCAGAAGGACCGGGATACAGCAAGAAGTGGAAGAAATGCTAAAACTCGGGGTGATCCGGCCTTCCCACAGTGAATGGTCAAGTCCCATTGTGTTAATACCAAAACCAGACGGAACGAGAAGGTTTTGTATGGACTTCCGAGCGCTGAACGACATATCCACTTTTGATGCTTATCCTATTCCAAGGATAGACGAACTCATCGAGAAACTTGGAGAAGCCAAATATATAAGCACGATCGACCTTACCAAAGGGTACTGGCAGGTCCCCCTTAAAGAGGAGGACCGGCATAAAACCGCGTTCACCACAGACACTGGAAGATAAGAATTCACTGTTCTCCCCTTTGGCCTGCATGGGGCCCCTGCCACCTTCCAAAGGTTGATGAACAATGTACTAAAGGACCTCTCGACATTCACATCTGCGTATCTTGATGATATCGTCGTCTTCAGCCCAGACTGGGGCACACATCTGAAACACCTGCATACACTGTTCGAGACGCTCACCCACGCTGGGTTGAAAGTAAACGCAAAAAAATCACGAATCGGATTCCAAAAAGTGAAATACTTGGGATATGTACTAGGTCACGGCCGGATTGAGCCCCAAATGGAGAAAGTGAGGGCCATAGCAGAAACCCCATTCCCGAGCACAAAAAAAGAGGCGGGAAGCAGCGAGACGGACTGGAGCGGAGGAGCAAGTTGGTTACGTGAAGAGGAGGGGACCGGAGGAGCGAGGTGGTTGAGCGAGGAGACCATTGCGGAAGTAGAGAACCCTGAACCAGGACGGTGGGAACCGGATTCCTCGGATCAAGAATCGGCGAGAGAGTATACCTCTGCAGAGAGCGCCGAGAGAGGAGAGACAGGATTGACAAAGCCTGGAGGCCAACCCCACGAGCCGCCCAGCCGTACGCCAGGAGGGGTACGGCTAGCCGAGGTACGTGAACGGTTCCTGGGGTGGTGGAGGCGAAAAGGCAGACGCCTGACTTAGTTTAAAGTGATCGTAGAGACCACCTGTTTCCCCTGATTGACTTAGCACTATAACTGCACAATCACGAGCCTAGATAGCAGTGCACCGTGTGTCCCCCTCACGTCCCCCCTTCCCCACTCAACTGCCATTCTTGTCATTCGGAAGAACTTACTTGTCCTCTCTTCTCTTTACCTTCTCGGCGGCCGGCGAGGGCGAACACTACGGAGCCTCCAGAGCCCAGCAGCAGGAGGAGGAGCCCCGTCCGGAGAAAGGAGGAGGGAGTGCTCCGAAAGACCCGTAAGGAAAGGAGCCGATCCCCCAGAAGGGGCGCCACAAGAAAAACTTGTACCGATGACCTGTATGCGAAAATAAAAACCTCTACTACCAAAACACGTCTCCTACCCCTTCCTAGCCCCGCGGTAACAGGAAGCTAGCTTCTTTATGCTATTTTAGCAATCCTCGTGTTGTCTCCATGAGACCATTTTGTTTTTAGAAGTGTATCGGAGAAAATACAGGAAAGACTTTTGAGTGTCAGAGATCCAACCTTATTGGAAGTTGTTGACATTGCCAAAGGTATAGAAAGGACTATGGTCTCTAGTAAAAGAATTACTGCTGATGTTTCTGTTCCAGGGGTATTATCTGTTGATTTACCTGCTGGGGTGGTTAGCGTTGCTGCTGTTTATGCTAAGAGCAAAGGTAAATCAACTCCTCTTAAAAAGAAAATATGGGTGTATGCTACCAATGTGGTTCCAAGACGCACTTAGCAGATAGCACCACGTGTCCATCAGGTTCATAAGTGTGGAACAAGTTGGGCACTTTCAGAGTGTCTGCAAGAACACTAGAGTTGGAGGCAGAGCAGTGTGCGGAAGATTTGTCTGAAATTGTACTTACTGTCACTTCTGAGGGAAGTGTTTCTAAGAAAGCCAAAGGTCCTTGGTGTCAGGCCCTCATTGGCTGATATGTCTGTAATCATGATGGATGATTCATGAGCTCCAATTATGATTATTTCAGATTCACTGTACAATGAAAGGTGGAGTACTATCGCTTTAGCTATATCTGATGTTAACCCCAAAGCTTTCAGAGGACAAGCTATAGAAATGTTTGGGTATTTTGTTGATGTGCTCACGTGTTTGGGAAGAAAAATCATCACAAAAATATATGTGGTAGTCAAAGGGACGAAAATTATTGGGAGGCAGTACCAGGCAAGGCTAGGTATAAGACTTGTTCCAGGTTCAGATAACCCAATAGTTGTCACTGATAACCAGATAACTTTCATTGAATTGGATGAAGAGTTATTAGTAGATTATGCTATAATCAAATTTTCACAAATTGTTTCAGGGAAAATTGGAAACAACATGACATGTAAACATCAGATATGGTTCAAGGAGATGGCTAGTCCTTTGGTACACAAAATAAGACCTGTTCCTTTAAGCATTAGGAAGGAGTTGAGAGCTTTGTTGGACAAGTTATATTTGGAAGAGGTGAAACAGCTCACTGAGTCCTCTGAATGGGTCAGTCCAGTGATAATTGTCAGACAGAAGAATTCTGAGTTCCGCTCTTGTGTGGATTTTAATAATCACAATATTATAACTGACTGTCATCCTCTGCCTGAAGTACTGGAACTATTGGCAAAGTTGGGAGGTTCTAATGTGTTTTCTTTATTGGACCTCAAATCAGCGTACCACCAGATTCTGTTTGCTGAAGAGAGTCAGGGCTTGACCACCTTTATCACTCCGCTTGGTGCTTACAAATTCTTATGAATGCCTTTCAGTTTGGCCTCTGCAGCAAGTGTTTTCCAGAAGTTAATGGACACCATATTGGCTGGCATTCCTGGGGTTCAAGCTTTTCAGGATGATGTTTTGATTTGTGCACCCATTGTTAGGGATCAAAATATTATTCTGAAACAATATATACACATATTTAAGGATGTTGGCATCACCTTGCGGATGGTAAATGCAAATGTATGGTAATTCAGCTAGATTATTTAGCCCATTGTGTTTCTGATCAAGGTATCAAACCCAAACTGACACTAGTGCAGGCCATACAGGAAGCCAAACCACCTGACTACAAAGAAACTTTGCGGTAATTTCTGGGCCTCTGTATTATTCAATGTCCATACAAGGTTATTCCATAGTGGTTCAGCCCCTCAGATTGCTTCCTAAAAAGGGGCAAAAATATGGCTGGTCGGAAGAGGTGAACAATGCTTTTCTAAATGTCAAGGCATTGATCACCTCAGCCCCCATTCTTTCTGCTTTAACTGCTGGGAAGCCGTGTTTTTTTAAGGTTGGTGCTAATTAGCCAGGATTGGAGCCATTAGTATCCCAGTGGATTGATATTGCTTTTGCTTACCGTTCTTTGATGACAGCTGAAACTAATTACAGCAACATAGAGCAGAAAGCACTGGCATGTTCATGGGCTGTGGAAAAATGTCAAACCTTCCTCTGGGGTACTGAATTTGATATTCTACTTGATCATAAGCTTTTAAATTATATGCTCAATGGGAAGAGTACAGGGAAGGCATCAGCGAGGCTGGTGATGATTGTGTCAAAGCTCCAAGAATACCATTTCAGCATTAAGCATCTACCAGATGGCAAGAATGCTAGGGTGGACTGTTTATAGTGTAGGCTGGTGAGTGTGGCAGCTGAGCAGTCAGGAGGATGATGTTGAGTGTGTGGTGGCGCTGACTGTTGATAAAGGTGCTAATTGTGATGGCCTGATGTGATGACCAGGACAGACGGACGCTAGGACCCTGTGGGTCACAGGGTGGTGACCAGGTCACCGGACACCACTTCCTGTCGAGGGACAGGAAAAGGACAATATACCATAGGACGAGGACGAGGACAGACGTGCCCTGACGGACTGCTGAAACATCCAAATAAAGAAATACCTTCACACACATGATCTGTGTCCCGAGTCTTCCTGCATGCTAGCGCGGAGTACATGACATCTGGCGACGAAGGATCCGGTCCATGCGTGCAGACATCGCGATTTCAAACCAGGAGCCCACCCTGGATCGCGTTGTGACCAACAGGAAGCGGGAAGAGTGAAGCGCCGTCCAGAAATAAGCAGCGACGTGGGAGCCCACCCCGACCGCCGCAAGAACAAGCAACACTGCCGGTAATCGCCTGCAATAAGAGCGCGAAGCTTGAAGGAGCTGAAAAGCCAGCGCGAGCTCTCGCGAGAGTCTCGGCGGCCATATTGGGGCCAGGCGGGAGAGCCAATAGAAACGAAGGATAAGCGCGGCGGCCATTTTGAAGTCAGGCAGCGCCCGGATTGGCTAGGAAGTCTCGCGAGAGTCTCGGCGGCCATTTTGAAGTCAGGCGCGAGAGCCAATCAGCGAGCAGGAAAGTTGGGCGGCCATCTTGAAGTCAGGAAGAGGTCGAAAACAAGAAAAAAAGTGCCGATTGCAAGAAAAAGGAGCAATAAAGCACAGGCAAAAGCAAAGAAATAGGAAATAAGACTAAAAATTGCGTCCTCTGCACCAAAAAGACGGGAAAAGGGACAAGATTAAAGAAAGAAACGAAGGAGCAAAGATATCAATAGAAATAGCTTGAAGTAAAGGAGTTTAAAGAAAATGCCAGACACAAAGTCACAGAGTGCACAATACCGCAGACCAGTGCCTTTCGTTGTATCGGAGCCACAAGTGGGCATCCGGTGGGAGAAGTGGATCATAAAATTTGAACGATACATGAAGGCGACTGATGTGGTGAATGAAAAAAAATTAGATCTATTCTTAAACTTAATGGGAGATGAGGTGGATGACCTCCTCATAACGCTGCCACAGAGTGAATTAGAAACCTATGACAAACTAATACAGTCTCTGACAGCCAAGTTTGACCCGCAAAGAAACGTTGACTTTGAGAGATATTCTTTTCACATGGCATATCAGCAGCCAGAAGAGTCAATGGATGATTTTGCAACGAGGCTAAGAAAGCTAGTAGCACATTGCGAATTTGAAAAGTACGACAACGAACAGGCACTTCGCCTCAAACTGATAGAAGGCTGCAGAGACACGGAATTTCGCACAAGGCTACTAAAAGAATCGACCACTGTAGAAAAAATTCTAGATCTTGCGAGGGCAGAAGCGAGAGCGACGACACAAGCGAAACAGATGGATCGAAAGGGAGAACAAATACATAGAATGGCAGACACCGGCAAGAAAGGGAACTGGAAAGGAGGACACAAGGAACAAGCGACAAGGAAACAAAGCTCCCAATGCTACAGGTGCGGCCTGGATTTCCCTCACAGAGGACCATGCCCAGCATTTGGTCAAACGTGCAGAAAATGCAACAGAAGCAACCATTTCGCGACTATGTGCCAAGGTGGACAATTCAAAAGTGAACGTGGCAAGCCAGGAAAGCCAAGAACAACAACAACAAAACATGTACGGCACATGGAAGCGACGGAAAGGAGCTCGTCGGGGGAATCAGGAGAAGAAGAGGAAGAGGAAGAAACAACAAGAAAAGTAGAACGCCTATATCTCATGACCACGGACGAAGGGCATGAAGAGGAACATATCAGGCTAATAGATAGGAAGTCAATAAAAAAGACGGATTGGGTGACAATCGAAGTAGGGCCCCATCAAACAAACTTTGTACTGGACAGCGGAGCCACATGCAACATCATGTGTGCCACCGAATATGAAAAGATGAAGAAGAAGCCGCCGCTACAACCATCAAGTGTAAGAGTCTTCACGTGGGGTGCACAAAATCCTGTAACAAACATGGGAAAATTCACGGACACAATGACGCACAAAGGCAAGACTGTCGTGGAGGATATACATGTGTTACGAGGAGACATTCCAGCACCGTGTCTACTCAGCAACGTAACAGCAAAAGTAATGGGACTACTGAAAATGATGTATCACATGTCAGAAAAGGAGAGCATATTACAGGAATTCCCGAAACTAACGGAAGGACTTGGAAAGCTAAAAGGAAAACAAATAACACTCCACATAAATGAGGCCGTCAGGCCAGTTGCACAGCATCACCGAAGGGTACCAATAAATCTACAACCTCAAGTGGAGGAAGAAATAAAGGCCTTGCTGGCACAGGATATCATTGAGCCCGCAGAAGGACCAACACCATGGGTGTCCCCAATAGTGGCTGTACCAAAGAAGGACACTACGCAAATAAGAATATGTGTGGATATGAGAGTACCAAACACAGCCATCGAAAGAGAAAGGCACCCAGGGCCACATTTGGACGACATGATAAGCTGCCTGACAGGAATGAGAAAATTTTCCAAATTAGACCTGTGCAAGGGATATCATCAGTTGGAGCTAGATGAGCAATCTAGATACATAACGACCTTCTCAACGCACCTCGGACTGTTTCGCTACAAAAGGCTGAGCTTTGGAATATCTTCAGCAGCAGAAATATTCCAAGAAACGATCAGGCAGATAATAAGACCGATAACGAACAGTTTAAACTACAGTGATGACATTCTGGTCTTTGGGAAGTCAGACGGAGAACATGACACAGCACTGAGGGAAGTATGCTCACGGTTAGTAGAAGTGGGCCTGACAGTCAACGAGAAGAAATGCGAGCTGGGAAGAGAAGAACTAGTATTTTTTGGACACGTATTCTCACGAAAAGGAATGAGGCCGGACAGGAGCAAGATAGATACGCTCGAAAAAACGAGTGAACCAAAAGACGTCGCTGACGTACGCTCGTTTCTTGGCCTTGCCAGCTACTGCGCGAGATACATAAAAGACTTCGCAACGGTGAGCACACCATTGAGAGAACTGACAAAACAAGGGCACCCATTCGAATGGACCACAGAATGCACAAAAGCGTTTGAAGAGATAAGAGCATCAGTGACGGCAGTAGACCACTTAGCGTACTTCGACCCAAACCTATGCACAGAACTCACAGTAGATGCCAGCCCGGTCGGCCTGGGCGCAATACTAGCACAACACAAACCTGGGAAAGATTCACCTCGACAAATAGTAGCATACGGAAGCAAAAGTTTGTCCGATGTTGAGAGAGCCTACTCCCAACCAGAGAAGGAGAGCTTGGCGGTAGTATGGGCATGTGAGCACTACCACATGTTCATATACGGAAAACCATTCACAATAGTGACAGACCACCAAGCGCTAGTGACTATCTATGGCAACCCAAAAGCGAAAATACCGCCAAGAATAGAAAGGTGGGGAATAAGGCTGATGGACTATAACTTCAAAATAGTACACAAACCAGGCAAAGACCAAAACCCAGCCGACTACATGTCGCGACACCCGCTCCTGTATCGGAATGGTGGTACCACAATGGCAGAAGAATACCTAAACTTCATCGTGAAACAAAACACTCCAGCGTCAATAACAAGTGAAGAACTGGAGCGAGAGACAAAAAGAGACCCGACAATGAAAGCAATAGGAACGATAGTGAGGCTACAGAGATGGAGACACATCAATAGCAACACCGTCACAGAAGCAGGAGTTGACAAAGAAGAACTGTTGGCGTTCAAAAAGATAGGTGAAGAATTGTCGGAGACAGAGAATGGAGTGCTGATGAGAGGTCCAAGAATTGTAATACCACATCGACTAAGGAAGAGAACAATCAAGATAGCCCATGAATCACATAGAGGAATAGTAGCGACAAAGAAGATGTTGAGAGAAAGAGTGTGGTTCCCAGGACTAGACAGCATGGTGGAGGAAGAAGTGTCACAATGTCACACCTGTCAAGTAACTGGATCAACCAGCAAGCCCACACCGTTAAGGATGTCGGAACTGCCAGTGGCAGTATGGACTGAACTAGCGGCAGACTTCTATGGGCCACTGGAGACTGGAAAATACCTGCTGGTAGTCATTGACGAATTTTCGAGATTCCCAATAGTGAGGGAAGTGCCATCGACATCGGCAAATGCCACCTTACCAGTGCTGGACGACATATTTGCCGCCTGGGGCTCACCACAGACACTAAAAACAGACAATGGTCCTCCATTTTCAGGAGAAGAATTCCGCAGGTTCGTGGACTACCTGGGGATCAAACACAGGAAAATAACCCCACTATGGCCACAAGCCAACGGAATGGCAGAACGATTTATGGGGACCATCAAAAGAGCCGTCCAGCGAGCAAAATTGACACAGATTTCCATTGGACAAGCGCTGTGTCAGGTACTACGAGATTATAGAAACACCCCTCACAGCACCACGGGCAGATGTCCAGCAGAACTGGTGTTAGGAAGAACAAGCAAAACAAGGCTACCACAGAGAGAAGCAATAGCAGACATCAATAGACAAGAGATCGCAGAAAAAGACAACAAAGAGAAAAAGAAAATGAAAGAATATGCTGACAAAAAGAGACATGCCGCTGAACACCAACTAAAGGAAGGAGACCTAGTAATAGTGAAGCAAACACAGCAAAGAAAATCAGACAGCCCATTTTCAAAAGATCCGCTGGTAGTGACTGGAGTAAACGGGTCAATGGTGACCGCGGTCTCAGACCATCGGAAGATAACAAGAAACAGCTCACACTTCAAGGAGTTCAAAATGGAAGAAGGAGAAAGAACAATAACGACTCCGGAAGGGGAAGAAAGAGAGCAAGGAACAAACGGAGAAGTGACAACACACAAAGAAGAAGGTAGAGGACCAGAACAGAGCAGAGAACAAAGACCAAGAAGAGAGTGCAAAAAGACAAAGAGACTGATAGAAGAAATGTAGAGACTCTTCACATGTCTCTCTCTCTCTCTCTCTCTCTCTCTCTCTCTCTCTCTCTCTCTCTCTCTCTCTCTCTCTCTCTCTCTCTCTCTCTCTCTCCCTCCCTCTCTTTTGCACTGTCTCACAAAGTTTCCACAGTGTGGAGAGTATTGCCAGGACTTGCGCATGGGGAAAGTATTTGTTGTGACAAGGGGGGAGATGTGATGACCAGGACAGACGGACGCTAGGACCCTGTGGGTCACAGGGTGGTGACCAGGTCACCGGACACCACTTCCTGTCGAGGGACAGGAAAAGGACAATATACCATAGGACGAGGACGAGGACAGACGTGCCCTGACGGACTGCTGAAACATCCAAATAAAGAAATACCTTCACACCCATGATCTGTGTCCCGAGTCTTCCTGCATGCTAGCGCGGAGTACATGACACCTACTACAAAGATTTGCAGGATGTTATTAGGTTTGTGAGGACTGGTTGGCCTAGAAAATAAATCGCAAATCTGGTCCAAAGACCTTTGCGCAAGTGTCAGATGAAATTTCCATGGTGGATGTTTTTCTTACCAGACACGACCTTTTGATTCCACCAGTGTTTTTTAGGAAGTTGTTGTTCAACGTCTACCATGAAGGGCATCTAGGTGTGTCAACTACTACTTGTAACATCAAATAATATTATCAGTGGATGGGGATAGGTGCTCAGGTTAATAGACGGGTAGCTGAATGCGATACGCTTGGTCTCGGACAAACATTAGAGGACTGCTGAAACCAGGTTACATGCTGTTCCTCTACCTGATGGTTCGTGGGAAAAGATATCACTAGATTTTGTCAGTCCATTTGATCTCCTTCCTGGTCACATGAAGTACATGATTGTTCTTGTTGATTATTTTTCCAAATTGTACTATTTTGATTTTGTCTCATCCCCTGATACTAAAACTGTGGTTTATTTTCTGGAAATGATTTTTGAAATCGAACATCCACCTAGACAGATTGTTTCAGACAGTGGAACACATTTTAAGTCTTCCCAGATGAAGTCTTTCTTTTAGAGATTCCACATAAAACATCTGCAAATGGTCCTATATTCTACCATTTCCAATGGCCTAGGAATGTGTCAACAATTTTTTGAAAGAGGGGGTGCAAACTGCTTTGTCCTCTGGTGTTAATGTGGAGGAATTTTTCAGAAGGAAAACATGGAATTATTTTGTGACTCGGCATATTGTAACTGGACTGGTTTTTTTGTCAAATGATTTCATAAAAGGTTACCTAGATTTGCTTTATGCTCTGATTGGGTCAAGTGAAAATACTAGTATCAAAGAAGTAGTTAAAAGGAAGCAGTGTGGCATGGAAAGTTACTTTTATAGCAAGTATAGTAGGAAAGAAGTTGATTACAGGATTGGGGATTGGGTTCATATAAAACAAATTGAGAAAAAAAGTAGGGTGCAGATTTACTCTTCCTTTTTTAGTTTCCAGAGTATCCAGGGAAGCCATTTTGTTGGCAGATAAAGGGTAGTGGAGTAGAAGGAGTCGGTCAAAATGTCATCAGAACAGGCGAGGAAACTTCAGAACACCAAACAGAAAGGTTTTGTGAGATTTTCAGATCAGGTTAACAATGTAAATTGGTTGGAGTATGGTTCTGAATGTACACCTCCAGCTCCAAGTTCCTGGAGGGAGTGGCTTGATGACTGATGCAACTAGTTCTGGTGTTAATGATGGATCTGTTTGTAGTCTGGGTTCTGGGATTGATTCACCTTCCGTGTCGGTTCCTACAGAGGTGGCTACTCATGGGGACAATGGTGAGGCATGTAGAACTGTTAGGAAGGTTTCTGTACCGGCGAGATTTAAAGATTATTATATGCAATAATGGTTGCAATAGGTGCATTGGGTAATGTTTCTGTACCAGGGAAATATAAGGTTATTGTCTATAACATAAACAATACATCTTTTTATACATAGGAAAATAAACTTTTCATAGATCGAAAAGCCGAGTTACAACAACATTGCAACATCATGAAACATAGGGTCCTTTCTGAAAATTCATCTTTTTTTTTTGCACTTTAAAAACAGGGACTAGGACACAGCCAATTAGTTTCATCCCTAAACATAGTCACTTCTTCAGGGCTGTTATGCAAAACATACAAACATTCACTTTAGTCAAAAAATCAAACTCCAATTTCAACAACAAAAAAGAAACATACAGACAGTGATAAGGGACCGAACTATAAAACATTAGAAAAGTGTTAAGCAAACAATAGATCACATATCACAAACAGTAAAATACCATTATGAAATAATTGAAGTACTATTGTGTCCAATTAATTTTACATGATCATTTATCAAGCATCATGTCTTTATCAAAAACAAATTTTTAGGTACAAGTAAGAGTTTTAATGCCTGTTCCTTATTATACAATACAAACCATGACCATAACTTCCTTATAACCTTTACCAAATCCGAAATGAGTCTGTTTTCATTCAAACGTATGTAGCTCTGCATAACTCACAAGTCCAACTAGTCTTATTTCCCTTCAGTCAGCACATAAACAACAAAAGCTAACCATTATATATGTAAGAAAAAGTTTGCAACAAAAAGTATAATCAAAAAGTACTTATCAGAAAGGTGTAAAATCCCAGTGACAAAATAAAAACGGTGGCCAGAAACTTTTCTGTGTTATTACTAAAAGAGTGTCCCTTAAAAAGGAAACTTTTTTATAGTATTCAAATGAATTCAGCAACCAATCTACAAAATACATTATGTAATAGTACAAATTACAATCTGATATCCAAATATAGTTATTATATATATAAACTTTAAAACAACTTACCATGCAACATCTATTCTCAGTCTAAGTAAAAGTCCTATGATCAAATTCTTCTTTCTACAGGTTGTAAAGGCACCAAATTTCAAACAGATCCTAAATTTCAACTCAAGTTGTGAGTCCCTAAAGTGTAAAAAAAGAGAGTAGTTCATTCCCTCCCAAACGACACAAGATAAATATAAAGATCTTCAACTCTATCATTGCTCGTATAGTGCAAGGCCTCATAATCCCAATCAGCACTGTTCAAAATGAAAGTGCATGTATCATATAGTAGCGCTAGAGATACCACATCCACGATCTAGAAACAAACAGGTTCGTCCATAATGTGTCCCATTCTAAGCAACCCATGGGTAGCTCATTCAAAAAGCCCAACCATCACACAGAAATGTAATATGGCCACTCATTCACACAAACTACTGGCTTATTTTAAAGAGTGGTTAGAAAGCATCCTATGTGCAACTCAAACGGGATGGTCAACCATCACACATAAATTTAATATGGCCATTCATTAGCATAGACTCCCGTTCTATGGTTGAAAAACAGTCTGGGCGGGTATAAAAACCGTCAAAGCCATGCCCCATTACATAAGCTAAAGAGGTGCTATACGGGTTTAGGCAAAAGTCAGAACTGCAAGTTTAGCCGCCCGTTAAAGAGCTCCAATTCAGATGCCCCAAAAATTATTTGTAAATCAAGAAATCCCTTTCAAACAATGGTCTGTATTGTCCACACAGTATATTTTGCTAGGTACGGAAATGCCTATCAAAATATACTGAAGAAGTTCCTATGTTTAGAGACAAAACGCGTTGGCTGTGTCCTTGTCCCTGTTTTTAAAATGCAAGAAAAGAGAAAAAGAATTTTCAGAAAAGACCCAGTTTCATGACAAATTCCTGTGTTGCAATGTTGTTGTAACTCTGCTTTTCATTCTTTGAAAAGTTACTTATCCTGTGTGTAAGAAGCTTTATTGTTTGTGTATGTTCTATGCCTTCTTTTGCAATCTGTTGATTTTACGGTCTTTTTGGACGAATGGCCCAGAGAGTGGGCACCTATTGACTGTGGGAACTATACAGACTGCAACAAAACTATAGCACGATTGTTCTGGTAATTTTTTGTTTAATTGTCTTTAACATGTTTTGCTATTTGTCTTTTGCATATGTAGATAGATTTTTTTACAGTATAAGTGTAAGGGTGGTGTTATATGTGTCAAATTGTATGGCTCTGTATCTTGTGCTGCATCACGAGATGCACAGTGCAATTCTTAGAATTGTTATGGCTCATGTTAGTCCAATGTTCCAGGCCCTGGCTCGTTGGGAGTTGCAGTTTCATTCTGACAGTTGCTCTTGGTGGAGGAGGACCTGATATATATATATATATATATATTAATATATATATATTAATATATATATATATATATATATATATATATATATATATATATATATATATATATATATATATATATATTAAATCTCACTGTCCGTCCGCTTCCCTTCACTCCCGGCCGGGTGCTGCAGCAGCGGGTGACGGCACCACCCGGGTCACGCTTAGACCCAAGCTCAGTTGTACAAAAGTACGCAGCACTCACAGGGACGTGTCCAAAAGTTTATTTGGCAAAACACTCTCCAAGACGCGTTTCGGCAACCGCATTTCTCAATTATATATATATATATATATACACATCTTACAACACTCTCAAATATTAAACTAATGATCTATTCTTGGTAAAAGATGGCCAAATGTTTGCAGCTCTGACAAGTACCATGCATCAGGGGTTAGACTAATGCATTTGTGTGGTGTCTGCATCACTGCACTCAAATGCATTAGTCGCGTATTTATAGCACTGCACAAGGTTATTGTCTGATTGATGAGCTGCACCAGCAGCAAGCATGGTGCTGGCTGAGACTGAGAAGGCAGATGGACGTTAGCCTCTCTGTGTCTTCACAGCCCATTCGATGCCCAATTTATTGTCACCACTGCAGCCCGGCGGGGACAGCATCCAATCAAACCGAGACTCAGCCCGGCCGCTTCAGGTACCATATGGCCTGTAACCGCAGCATGTCACTGCAATAAACAAAAAAAATAACCTTTCCGGAGTATGATGATCACATGAAAATGAGGGCTGCGCCTTGCCTGTTGATGTTTTCCGGTAACTAGTGCCACCCCACTGTGAGTGACCAAGTAAAAAATATTGTGAATAGCCCATCTCCTTTATACTTAACTGAGGCGGTGGGCGGCAGCTTTGATTTTCCTTGCCATGATCGCCAGAACGGTGCCTCTGGTCCACACGCGCCTACGTCTTCACAGACATCAGAACTGCTACAAAG
The DNA here is from genome assembly GCF_964263255.1 of Lissotriton vulgaris. NCBI lineage: Eukaryota > Metazoa > Chordata > Amphibia > Caudata > Salamandridae > Lissotriton > Lissotriton vulgaris. Next base: position 1,255,085,366 of record NC_141695.1, on the reverse strand, counting down.
GAGATGCACCCACTCAGGTTCCTGAACGATAAAATGTACAAGTATGTTGCCTCCTATGTGAACGGACAGCTTCAGGTCATAAGTGAGTGACGATAATTAGACAGAAAGCGGCAAAAGTAAAAATATATATAAACCTCTACTTAAGTAGTTTAATTAAATCCTATTTTTGAGTTGTATGTTTGGCCAAGAGCAGGATGCACTGGAGTGTTGAGGAGGGAAAAAGAGATAGGATTAGGAGTGGAGACAGTAAGGAAGGATTCAGAGAAACAATACAGAGACTAGGAGAGAAAGCAATGAGAATATGTAAAAGGAAAAGAAAGGAAGCAGTTAAACCTTGAGCCAGAACAAAAAAATATAGAAAACAAGATGGCAAAAGCTTAAAAGGACTGAAAAGAAATAAGGGACGATAGAGAGAGGAAAAATGTAGGGTGGCGGGGCAGAAATGACAAGTCTCGTTTTTCTCCAATTTGGTTTGAAGCACAAGCAGAACGGAACCACTCTCAGTCTCCTCGTCAGGCAACTCCCCCGGAGGTGCAATCCCCCATACCATCAGCCTGGGAGCTCTTGCTACAAACAATGGACACAATCGCCAAAGCAATGTCTTACCACGCTGACAAGCTGGATACCCAAGTGGACCTTCTAAACATCCTAGCAATTCATGTTCAGGGGGTTGAACAGAAACTGCAAAGCTTCAATGAGATGGTCTTGAGGGTGCAGCGAGACCAGGAAACTACATATCAAACGTGTAACTGCCATTGCACCCAAATAATAGACAAACTAGCGGAGGTCCCCACCATCCTCTCAGATCTACTTGTCGCAAGTAGGGAAGCCACAGAAAAGGCCGCTTTTGCAAACAGTGAAAGATAATAATGCACTAAGAGCGACTGACCCCGAATCACCCAACCACTTGGGCAAACAGATACAAAGCGGCGCATTTCCCTTTTCAAATCAATTACAGACAGACCTTACAGCACCTAGTCCAGCAACTACTGTCAACAACCCAAATATCCCAGTCTTACAACTAGCTGAAAATGTGCAGCAACCACTATCCAAGCCACGCACACCAATCAAGTTATTAACCAAGCGTGAGAGAAAACGCCTAAGAAAAACAAGAAACAAAAGGCAATCTAGACAGGCAACCAATTTATTTCCTGTGCAAACCAACCAGGAACGGAATCAGAGCGACCACGATGAAGCCCTCACTCCTCCTGATACAACTCCATACAATGATCAATTGAATCACCCACCCACGCAAACCCTCCAACTAACATCAAAAGGGAATCACCGCAGTCAGAGAAAGTATATAGTATTTTCAAGCCACCAACGAATGTAAACACCTTAAACCCACCAAGGCAATCCACTCAGTGAACTCACCAATTAAACAAAAGAAACCTACGATAGATACAAGTACACCAAGTCCACGCATTGCACTTTCAGTCACCGAAAATCTAGGGGAAGATATCTGTCAAACCGACCCAGGCAATAACTCTAATGCGGGAAGCAATCAAGCAACCCGGACAATTGTCCATAAACATCCAACCGAAAATAATACAGACGTAACCTTGGCCACTTCTTTGAGAACAACAGTGCCATCACTGGCCGACAACATCTTGGGAAGGGCAGTACACCTAGCGTCGCACCAGGATTTCTCCTCAAATTCCACCAAATTAGACTTCACCCCCCACTATGTATCAAGGGGAAATCATGACATTTTAAATGGAAGTATTCTACTTAAACTCTTTAAAGCTCTGCCCCCCCCTGAGTCACATAACTACCAGCGACATTGTTAGTATTGCATTTAAACTGAATGCGTACTTCATGGGACAAGAAATCACCACAGCCTCGTTCTCAGCCACCTCCTTTATTGAACAAATTTGGCAGCAGAGGGATCAATTTGCAACGTGGGGTATCGAGTTCAAAAAGATCAACCCCCCCCCTGCTACCCCAACCTGCTCCAACCAGTCTACCAATCAGTGGGTCTGCTAAAAGGGGCAAAAGGCTCAGACTATCAAACTTCCCAAAAAAGAAACGAGTGCATGTCCAAGAACATTAATATCACCTTTGCCAACCCAGAATCCATTAGGCCCCTTGGACCCCTGGAACGAATTACAGCCGGACCATCTCAAGATATGGCATGAATCAACACTCACGCAGCTTCCAATCGTCTCCAAGGCTGTAACATCTGCTCCTGGAATGTGTTCGGGCTTAGCACAAAACTTGACTTGACAGGCTTCATGGAATTCATTTTAAAGTATAAAATTCTTCTCTTCCAGGAAACTTGGATGATTAATCCTACTCCCATAACTGGATACAAGGAATTTCAGTGCCCCGCCGAAAAGGCAGGAAAACTAGGGAGAGCCAAAGGAGGGCTTTCAAAGTTTGTCTCAACTGATACTCCATGGCAAGCTTCATCAATAGAACTCGAGTTTTCTTGGCTGCAATGTGTCAAACTAAAAGCCCCGCTCCTAACTTGTTTGCTGATACTCAATATCTATATTCACCCGTTGTTCAGTCGGAAAAAGATATGTGTAGACCATCTATTAGCAACAATGACAACCCTAAAACGTGCCTATGGGGAAGCAAATATCATCTTGTCTGGGGACTTTAATATGAACTTACTTAAAGCCATTGACGAGCGGGGGCAAGATGGCCGCCGGGACGCCGTAGTGGAAGGTCGTGTCCTGACACCCTCCTGACCGAAGGACGAAAATGCGGTGAATTACGTGCTCGTTGTGCCGTTCTGACTACAGTTCTCCTGCTATTGTGGCGCATACGCTAAACCAATTTGCCGTGGAATTAGGTGTGGAATTTGGTCCTCTGTGGGAAGAGACTGTGCAATTGACTTGGTGATTAGTAACACAGGTGGAGAGCTGACAAAAGACGGAGTCGGCATTAACAATCTAACAAGAAGTGCGACTTACTGAATAGAAGGTGATGTTGAGAGAGCTCACTGGCTTGTTTTTGCTGATAAGTGACTTTCCTCAGGAGAAAAAGGGGGCATTGCATAAATATTTACATAAACATTTTATATTTTGGATAGCTCGCCCGCCCTTATCTGGAAATCATTGCTGGAAAACTGGTTTAAGATCTATGGCTCCAAAGCTTGCACTCTACTCGAAGAAAACTCGAGTGCGAGACGGCTGGGACAATGATTATGAGGTAGAAGAGGATATGGATATCCTTGATGCTCCAGCGTCAAATCTACGAGGGAAAGTGCGCTCTAAAGCACAACAAAGACGCGAGGCAGCAAAGGAAATAAAACTGAAAAAAATACGGGAAAAAGAGGAAGGGGAGAAAAAGAAGAAGACGACTGCTCCACCATCAGCTTCAGCGAGGAGAAAGGAGGAGGCAAAACTTACCGCCGGAGAGACATCAGGGAAGGAGACTGCACTCCGCCAAATGACTATAGTGGAGACGTTTTTACCCGCAGTGGTGTCAGCGCCAACTACGCAATATACTTTGCAATTGGATCCGCCACGGGGAGCTGAAATCCCCACGTTGGCGTGCCTGTGTAGAATGATGCAACCTGGCTCAGAGAGGGAGCCGCTCGAGCAGACGGGAGCGGATGGGAATGTTACCGGCATCCTGGAGGCACAGCCACAGACTGAAGTTACAGAACCAGCAGGAACGGAAGGCCTTTCTACAGCGGCAGAAGAGGGCGGTCCTAATCTCTTAAAGGAGAAGGCTATAATTCATTCAGCTCCCGGAGTGTCCGGAATTAAAGGAACAGGTGCATGTCAAAGTCTGGTGGTGGATAATGTCCTGGAAAAAAATAAAAAAAGTAACTTTGAGGGTGTAATCAATTTAATTGAAACGGAGTCATGGGTTAAAGAAGGTATTAATTCAGACCTAATTGATAAGATGGATGTAAGCACACGCAATTTACCTGATGTACACCCTGCCTCTCCCACTGATGATGTTTTTTTCACTGGTAATGACGAGGCAGATGATGAGGAAAGCGAGAACGGCAGTCTGGGGACAGTGACAGACACAGAGTCGGAAACAGAAAGTTCAGGTGATGAAACAGTGAATACTGATATGGAAGGTAAAGAGACTGAATCAGGGACTGACTCCGAAACCACCTCAATCTCTATCAATAGTGATACAGAACCTATGGAATCAGCCCAAGAAAGAGTTCAAAAGAATGCCTCCACAAGATCTAAGACAAATACTGAGGGCAGTATTAAAACTGTGGAAAATGTTAAAGCTAAGAGTAAAAAAAAGAAATCAAGTAAACGGAATAGTAAATCCAGACAAAAGAGACTGTCAAAGGAGCGCAGAGGTAACACGAAAACAGTGGTAAAAAGGCTAAACTGGGATAACGTGGCGGAGAACTCTGCACTGCCTACGGACGAGCTTGTAAATGGTGAAACAGGTCTTCTTGATTCTACATTTCGGGGGTCAGATGGAGGCGCATCCAATTTTGAAGTTCTATTTACAACTTTAAAACAAATACAGAGTGAGGCTCGTATTGAGAGCCAAAGGGCAAAGCGGAGGGCTAAACGCGCGAATAAGAAAATGCAATCTTCCCTGCACAAGGTCAGCAAACTGTATGAAGAGATGGTTGGGAGAGTTTCCGAAGTGGAGATTAGAACAGGGAAATTGGAAGATGATATGGTTAAAGTACAGGATGCCAGGAAAGAACAAGATAAGACAACAGCCGACATGTTATGGAAATTAGAGGAATTTGAAAACAGACAAAGACGCAACAATGTACGTTTGATTGGAATACAGGAAGGGAAAGAGGGGAGTGATGTTCGGGGGTATGTTGTTGAATTATTAAAGGGTGCCCTTCCAGAGCTGTCTACATGGGATTTGGACCATGAGATACCAAGGGCGCATCGTTTTCCTCTGATTCGGAAGGCAACGCAGGGTAAACCTCGCGCAATACTTTTGTATGTTGGGAACTTCCTATTGCGGGAAGAGATAATCAGCAAGGCAAAGCCCCAATCTAAATGTAAGCACAATGATGTAGAGTTTTTTGCACGCCCCGTTTTTTGCCACACCACTGTGGAAAGAAGGTGGAGAATGAGGCAGCTCATTACTCCCTTTCAGAACATAGGCTGTGAGGCATACCTCTTGTTCCCTGCACGCTTGAAGATTGGACTAAATGGGAACTTTAAATTTTTTTACTCCGAGATACTGGCACAAGAATATCTTAACTATTTGCAGGAAAATAGGGATCAACGAAAAACACGCCACAAGGAGAATGTTGAAAATGACGATCATATAGTAGCCCTTAGGGATACTCCTCATAAGAAACAAAGATAAATATAAAACGAAAAGAGAGACTGTGTATATCAATACTTGGGGATGAAAAGTTACATACGAGGGCTTATCTAAAATAAGAGTTGAAAATGCTTCTCCAAGGTTTATGAATTTTTTTTTTCTCATTTTCTTTTTTCACTTTGGCTTCTGTTTTTTAGATGTGTTGCTTTATCTGTAAATGATTGGTATTAGCATAATAAGAATAGTGGTAGAGGTTGAGCACAAAACAAGGGTGGAATATGGTGAAATATGGAGGGTATATACTGAGCACAAGAAGTTGGAAGGGAAAGTCAGGGGGGTTGATGGGTTCGGCATCCGGGAGGCAAAGTCGGCCAGACATAGGTCCTTTGGACCTATTTGCCTGTAGGGGGGGAGGGAAATTGAGGGTGGGCAGTCTGGGGTGGGGGAGGGCAGGGAAATGGACAGGGCACAAAGGGACAAGATGCTTAATTGGATCTGATCAATATAATTTGAATCAATTGTATGATATGGTCGGTGATATTGAAGATATTGAATATAACATGGAAATTAATAGGGAAGCCTATTCAGTCAGTGTGCTAGAATTAGTGATGTATAAATTTTTTAGAGTGTTAAATAAAAGCAAGCAGATAGTGGGGGAAGGGAATAAGAGAAAAGAAATGAAAAATGTCTGTTAGATTAGTGACATGGAATGTATGCGGCCTAAATGATGCTCAGAAAAGACAGAAGATAGGAATTCGGTTACGACAAATGAATGTAGATTTTGTGTTTATTCAAGAGACACATATAATGAGTACTCAGGAGCTATGTCTCAATCAGTTGGGGTTTCACTTAATAGTTAGTTCTAAACAAGGAGTAAAACAAAGAGGGGTAGCCATCCTATCGAGTAGTGATCGTTTTGTGGTTGTAACCTAAATCACATATGTATGTAAAATCCCATCTGTTATCTTTTGTGTTCTTTTTGGGGTAAACACTCTCAGTTGGTTTTTGCTCTATACACAATATAAACTGTCCCCCTTTGTTACAACAAATCTTCATCGTATGGTCCCCCACGTTTGTAAAAATGGACAAAAATGGACAAATCGCCACTGTCAATAAGGCATAAACAAACAAAGGCCTGTTTTTATATATACATTTAGCCTTCCTCTTTTAACTGGTCAATGCTACCCCAGCTTCCTCAGCACTCTTTCAAGCGTTCAAAAGCGCATATAATCACATTCACTCACTACTCAACCACGCATGTAATCACATTTATTCACTACTCACCCATGCAATCGCATCTGTGGTGAGATGTATCAATTATTTTTTTGTCTGGGGATCGTTATTTACAATTTCACGATTTCCCGATTTCCTATTAAATTTAGGAAGGTACAAAAACCATTAATCAATCTTGGTTTTATTAATGATAACAAAGTGACTATATTGTCAAAAAAGTTTTTTATATATTTTACCTCAATGTTTGAATACGATGATGCAAAACAATGGAGGGTTTCAAAAGATGGTAGGGTTCACGTTTGTACACTCGTATTTGATTTAGGAACCTATTTGTAAAAAATATAGTAAGTTGTTTATTGAATTCTCCAACTTTTTTGTACCTAAAGTCCCTTTTCATTACATACTACACAGATATGCACTATTTACCTTGAGATATTCTTATGAGGTGACCATCTTGTGTATAGAAACGGAAATCCTTCCTGCTTCTAGTTCTGCAAGAGTTATATATATATTTTAGTCATGTGCATCTTTTGCCCCATTTTTTTTTTAATTTAAATTCAGAGATTCCCCAAGGGTGCTCACCTGATCTCTATGGCAGGTATGTGTTGCTTGGTCGTCTCTGTGCACCCGGGTAGTAAACACTCGTAGCTGCATGAGAAAACGAGTGTTTGTTTCAAAAAGCGGCACCATGTTTGTATGCACAACATTTATTACCGCAGTTATATTTAATCCGAGTCGGTATGTTTCAACACTCGTAGCTACATGAGAAAACGAGTGTTTGTTTCAAAGGGCGGCACCATGTTTGTATGCACAACGTTTATTACCGCAGTTGTGTTTAAACAAACCCCCATGAGTCGAGTGGTGTCATTAGATATTGCTCACTCGTAGTTACCTGAGAAAACGAGTGTTTGTTTCATAAGGCGGCACCATGTTAGTACGCACAACGTTTAATGCCGCAGTTGTATTTAAACAACCCCCATGAGTCGGGTGGTGCCATTGGATATTGCTCATTATTTTAGTCCATTGCCCAGTACGATGTTTAAGTTTTACTCTATGGTTATAGGTTCCCGATTAATCTATCTCGTATATTCCATTTACAGCTACCCCCGTTCGCTGCTTACCTTATTTTTTAATACGGCACGTATTCCCGGGTGCTTCTTGGGCGTCAGTCAGATCACCATAAAAAATCGAGCAAGGTTTTCTTCTAGCACTAGCCGTCGCTTTTAAATCGCGTAATTCGTGCACGTGATCCCAAGGTTCGTAGGGTTGTGTGTGTGGATCTTGTTTACTTCCTGAGCTGTGAAACGCATATCAAACTTTATTGTTCCCTAGATATTTAGCTCGTTTCCTTACTTAATGTCCGATCTGTTCTAGGGCTGCGCTTCTAAATATTCACAGAATTACTCGATATTCTCAAATTAAAAGTTTTAAAGTAACATCTGGGTATTGAAATGACCGAATATTTCCAATATATAAAGGTTCCTTATGCTGTGTATGTAATTTGATATAATATGATGGAGGCGACTATTATGTATTTCAGTTACCACTTGGGCAACAAAGCCCATTGTTCACTACAGATAAAGATATGGGTCACAATGCATGATGTCTCCTAGTTCACTTGAGGTGTTTATGAAAATATCATCTGGACCGTACATAGTGATCTTGGCTGTACTGTATCAAATAAGATGACATTGAGAGACATATTATTGGGGTGGCAATGACTTATCAGATGCTTATCTGTTCTAGTGTACAAGACTCGGGGAAACTGATGTTAAGGCAATCTAAGTTACAATTCTCATCCAGTCTTCCTTCGTGTTCAGACCTCGGTTCACCGTGTCTAAAGTGGAGATATACCATTGTTCCCTATTTTTCCTTTTAGCATCTATATTGCCACCTCTTTTAGATATAGTGATTTTCTCTATCACAAACCAAGAGAATTCTGTATGTTTTTTTTCACAACAAATTTTATTTGTAGGATCGGGCAAGTAATACGCGTGGCTCCCCACAATCAGGATAACACCACCAAGCATTTTGGTACAGTTTCAGCATAGGACCAAGCGTCCAATCAAGGAGTCAAGAGAAAGCATTTATAAGAGAACACAGCTACCCCCTCCCCTACCCCTATCAACCCCAACTACCCAACTCTCCCACACCCTCCCCTGTGCCCCACCCTAACCCCGTGCACGTGTGTACAATTAGCTTCGGTGTTTAATCGTGACATGTTACTCGTGGCGTATTGCAAGGACTTGCATATATCAGGGGACTAAAGAGCTTCTTCTAGTTCTGCCGGAGGGTCCAGTGTCAACTCCCTATAATCAGCCCACCTCTTCCACACCTTAAAATGTTTGCGGGGGCACCCTCGTGCTTCAAAGATCGGTCGCTCTAGACCCATACAAAAGTCCATTCCGGCTCTCCATGCACTCAGGGGGGGGGGCCCTCACATCTTTCCACGCTCGAGCCAAGTCTCTTTTGGTCACTACCAGCCCCAGGAGCAACAAGTGACGTTTGTATATGTTTCCACCAACCCCCTCTAGGATGTGGAGTAGGCCCAGGAGATGAGTGCGAGGAAGAGTCCAGCCCAGCACCTCCGACAGGCAGCCCCACAAACCCCTCCAGAAGCCAACCAGCCTAGGGCACGACCATACCGTGTGGAGCAAAGTGCCCACCGCATCACCACAGCGCAAACATTCCGGGATCCAATCAAGCCTGCTTTCCACAGACGCTCACGGGTGTAGTAGGCTCTATGGAGAATTTTGAATTGGATTAGTGTAAACCGTATGGCGATGGCTGCCCCCCTAGGGGACTCTAGGGCCTCCCTCCAATCATCTTCATCTAGGGGGCCAATATCGGCTTCCCAAGTCGTCTTTAATGGAAGAAGGGTGGAGGAACAATGAGTGACCATCGTCTGATATATACGAGAGACTTTCTTGTCCCCCAGGTCACCCATAAAGACTTTCGCCTCAATTGGACTAAATTCAGGAAGCGAGTCAATGTTGGCAATACTGGGCATTAGTGCGTGTCTGAATTGTAAGTACCTAAAAAATTGGGACTGGGGCATATTAAATTCGGTGCTAAGCGCCTGAAAGGACTTGAGCGTTGTCCCGTACATCACATGTCCTAGCTGTGAGATCCAGATCGCGTCCCAGCCGTCGAATCCTGATAAGGCCGACAAGTCGGGTAGCAGGCCGTTATGCCATAGCGGCGTCTCAGCGGTCAGTTGAGCCCATGCGGCGCAAGGCCTGTCGCCATACAGCAAAGACGAGTCTTGTGACCCTCGGTAGCTTCCGACGCAAACGGGCTTAGTAGAGGATTGTGTGGAGCGTATTGTCGCCCATCATTGTGCGTTCCAGGGCATATGCCGGATCCCCGCCGTCGCCATACCACCATTCGTTCAGGATTAGCAGATGAGCGGCTTGGTAATAGGACAGTAGATCCGAGGTGGCCAGACCTCCGCAGTTAGTGGACAAGAAGCATGTACGCAGTGCTACTCTGGCCGCCCCCCAGCCCATAGAAAGCGGCCCAAGACCGAGTTGATCTGTCCGAACCACCGGGGTGCAATTGGATAGGGATGATTCTGCAATTGGTAGAGGAGACGCAGGAGCGCGACCATCTTAAAAATCGCAGATCTGCCAAATATAGACAGGGGCATCCGAGACCAAGTTTTGACATCCGTCTGAACTCGGTCCCAAACGGGCACTATGTTGCGTTCCCAGGCAACGTTCGCTGACTCCGACAGGAACACCCCCAGATATTTCAGGCCATTCGTAGCCACCTGCAGTCCCGATGTCCAGGGACCCGTTGCGGTGTCCCCACTCAGCACCCATAGCGTAGATTTCCGCAGTTTCAGATAAATGCCCGAGACTTCCCCAAAGATTCGCATAATTTCCAGTACGCGCGGTCCCGAGCGCTGCAAATCAGTAAGAAAGAAGAGGACATCGTCCGCGTAAAGCGCAATTCTATCCGATAAGTTGTCGTTCCATACAAAGCCCCGCATTTGTGCATCTATACGCACCCAGGCAGCCAGTGGCTCCATGACCAGAGCGAATAGATAGGGGGAGAGTGGGCACCCCTGTCGGGTCCCTCGTCCAATGTGAAACGTCTCCGACACCGCTCCCGCAACACGTACCGAGGCCGTAATGTCTGTGTATAGTAGCCTGATATAGGACAAAAAGACTGGGCCTAGATTGAGACGGGGCAAAAGTGCAAAAAGATATGTCCAACTGACGGAGTCAAAGGCCTTGTTGATATCAGCTAGCAACAGAGCCGCTTGTTCTCCTGTGACTCCCATGGCGTCAATTGCTGCCTGTGCGTGTCGGATGTTATGCCGCGTCGCTCTATGAGGCATGAACCCAGCCTGGTCTGGATGCACTAGGTCTGTTATATGCGGGAATAATCGATTCGCCAGGGCCTTAGCCAGGACCTTAGCCTCAATATTGAGTAAGGAAATGGGGCGATACCAGTCGTGTCTCTCTGGGGGTCTGCCTGGTTTCTGAAATACTACAATCTCGGCATGTCGCCAGTCTCTGGGCAGTGTGCCCTGTTCACGCGCCTTCTCGAGTGCACGGTGATAATGGGACCCCAGTTGTATATGAAACTTCTTGTAAAACTCACTCGGGTAGCCACTCGGGCCAGGGACCTTCCCGGTATTAAGCTGTCCCAGGGCATCGCCCAGTTCCTCAGCTGTAAGGGGTGCATCGAGGGCCCTCCTGGTCTCATCCGACACCGCCTTAGGGGGCATGCCATCAATAAAGTTAGCCACCTCGTCAGCCGATAGATGGTCGCATGGGGCGTACTGAGTTGCGAAGTATGTGGCAAAACTCGCTGCTAGCTCGACTGGGTCAGTAAGGACCTCGCCGTCGTCGGACGTGAAGTCCGGCAGGGTAAGCGGCTGGAGGTTATGTTGGCAGAGTCTATGGAGCATCGTACATGACTTATCCCCCCATTGGTATATTCTACTGTGCGTGGCAAGCCACGCCTGTTTTGCCTCATCGAGTAGGACAGATGCATAGGCTTGTTGAGCCTGGAGAAGCAGCCGTAGCCCGGCTCCATCGCCCCCCACTCGGTTTTGCTGTTCTAAGGTTTCCACCTGTGTGGCCGCTTCTGTGATCGTTTCCCGACGCTTCCGACGGGCCGCGGTACACCACGTGATGTCTACTCTTCGTATAGTGGGCTTCATGGCCTCCCATACCACCCCTGCGTCGATGTCTCCAACTAGGCTTTCTCGCCAATACAGGTCTATCGCTTCACGCAAGTGTTTCACATAGGCAGGCTGTTGGAGATGCCACGAGGACATCCTCCATCTAAATGGCTGGCGTTGTCTACATAGTTCCACCCTAATCGATACCGGGGAGTGATCGGACAGGCCCCTCGGCAAAATGTCAGCACTCTTCACTCTACACAAGCAGTTACCAGGCACAAACACATAGTCCAATCTTGAGTAGGAGCCATGCACAGCAGATACATACGTATGCTCGCGTGTTGTAGGGTGCATATGTCTCCAGGTATACGTCCAGCCCAGTCCCTCAGTCATAGCATGCAGTCTGGTGTGTGGGGGGGAGGGGCGGTCTCACCTACTTCCTGGCGCCGCCGGCGATCCACACACACGTCCATCACAGCATTCCAATCACCCCCAACCACCGCCAGGGATTCGGGGATGTCTTCCCACACTGTGAACAGCTTCTCAGCCAGGGCCCATTGCGGGGGGGGGGCATAGACACTCCCAAAGACCACAAATTCAGTGCCTACCATGCCCTTGACAAAGATATAGCGACCTTGTGGGTCCACCCACTGCTTCTCATGGACATAGGCCACCCTGCGATGTATCACAATGGCCACTCCTCTGGATCCCCGGGAAAATCCGGCATGAAATACCTGATGATAGCCGAACCTCTGTAGACCCAGCACCTTCGAGCCCATCATGTGGGTTTCCTGGAGTAAGAATACATCAGCACCCTCTCTTTTCCCCCAGCGCAACACCGCCCCACGCTTAATCTTGTCCAGCATCCCCCTGACATTCCACGTGATCACTCGCAGAGACGCCTCGGGGAGTCTATGAGTCGTTTCAGCCATAGTCAAGTGGGACCCACCAAGCAGGTCGTCCACGCCATTGCCACTCATCGCGCACTGTAATGAACACCATTGCAAAACACACGTGCAGGTCCACCCTCCCGCCCCAGAACCCCAAGATAACATGGCGAGCAGCTCTCGCCCCACCCCAAACCCCAAAACCAACCATCAACTTATTGTCATCACATTCCTGAACATGTCTCAGTCCCAACTCAGCGGCCTCGTTCCTGGCCACCCGCACCCAACCCCCCTCCCGCCCGCCCCCCTATACCTCAAAAAAACATGAAGTACCTGTCGCGGCATGAGTAACCCCGAGTCCAAAACAGAGGACCCAGAGCCAGCCATGCCAATGGATCCCAACTCCCCAGAAAACAGTAACCTCATCCCTCCTCCCCCAATACCTCCCACATCAGTAGGAGAGCAGTAGCCCCTCATATGTAGTCCCCGAACCCCATCCCACAACCCCACCCATGTTCAGTGATCAGCCGCAAACCAATCTTGAGGCAGACATAATGCTACCAGTCTATTGAGCCTCAAGAGCCCTTTTGCCGTTAGCCAGAACCTGTAATGCCAAGTGTACAGAGGGGCGCCGAGTCTTCATAGCTGGCCATGATCTGTTCCAGAGTGATCCGAGTCCTCGGTTCTACCACTGTCCTGGGTGCCGCTGACGGAGGCCGACCGCTTTCGTGACTTAGATCGCCGGTTCCTTCTGTTCTTGGTCGTCTGACCTCCCCGTTCCTGCAATGACCCCCTCGAAGAGCCCGGGTTCAGTCCCGGTTGAGAATTCGGCCTGATCCTCACTGTTTCGTCGGTCCATTTGAAGAGGTCCTCCGGAGTGTCGAAAAATAGTGTTTGCGATTGGAAAATCACCCTCAGGCGCGCTGGGTACAGCAGGGAGTATTGGAGTTTGAGACCTCGCAGTTTCGCTTTTGCGGCCATAAATGATTGGCGCTGCTGCTGCACTAGCTTCGTATAGTCAGGGAAGATCATTATCTTTCGATTTTCGTAAAGAAGAGCCTCTCTGGCTCTTGCTTCCCTCAGAATGACAACTCGGTCATGATAGTTCAGAAGTCTAGCAATTACTGCCCTGGGCGTTCGCCTTCCGGTGGCATCTGTGTCAAGGCGCGGTGTGCGCGTTCGATAATGAAGCAGTTTGATAAAGCCCCCGGGGGCAGCCAGGTTCCCAGCCACTGCGTGAGGAATTGTTCCATGTTACCTTTCTCGCATCGTTCCGGAAAGCCAATGAAACGGAGGTTGTTGCGGCGTGCGCGCCCTTCAGCATCCTCTACTCGGAGCGCCAGGCCCCGTTGTGCAGTTTCCATTGCCGCCATTTTCTTCTTGAGGGTGCCTACGTCGTCCTCCACTACCGACACCCTGCATTCGGCCTCCGTGATCCGTGCTACGGCATTCCGCAAGTCTTGGCGCAACAGGGTGACATCTGCGCCCACTGCACCTATTTTTGCATCTAGCATGTCCCTTGACTGGGTGATGGCCGCCATAAGTGCTGCGTTGTCCGGCCCCCCTCTCTGCTGTCCACCTCCTGATGGTCCAGGGCCCCCACTGGGCCCGGTGAACTTGTCAATTGTCGCCTGCTTGGTGAGACCGCCACCACCCCTGGTCATGGCTGCAAGTTCCTCGTGAGTCGCCAACTATGTATGCAGAGACGGCAGCGCAGGGGCCCCAAGCACCTCCGCTAAGTCTATCAGGGGAGGACCACATAGCAGCTACCTTTCCACTATGGGGGCCGGACGGTCGTATCTCTGGTGGATTCCTGCGCCCGGGCCAGGTCCAGGCAGGCCCCGATACCAGCTCCCCACTCGCCAACAGTCAGCTCCCCCTACCCCCTGCGGGCTGGGCAGTGTTCCTCCGCAACAATTTGTGGGCGCTACAGCGTTAGCCCAAGCTCCTGCAGTGCCCAGGGACCCAGGGGGGGGTACTCACAGTTTGCCTCTAGGTACGTAGCCAGCCAAGGCGCTCCGGGCTGCCCTTATTGTCCAGCCACCTTCGGGGCTTCCGTTGTGTGTAGGCAGCAGGGGAGGTTCGCTCCGGGTATAGCAGTGCCCCAGCAGGTGCGGGTGAAAACTCCTGCGGCGGGGGTCGCGAAACTCGAGGCCGCGGCTGCACCCGGGACACAGGGCCGCCGCAGCCGAGCAGGCAGGGTCACAGCGCCAGGAAAGCACACCCCTTCAGCGGGGCCCCAGGAAGAGGATCGTCGGATGTCCCTCGGCCCTCAGGGTAGCGAGGGTCAATGGCAAGCGGTGGGCCAGCCGACCCACCCAGAGGCCGTCCGGCCGGGGATCTCCAAAATCGAGGTCCCGGCGTCACTCCGGCATGCAAGGCCTCACTCTTCGTTCCCGTGTTCTGGCGCATCCGAGCACCCAGGATCTCTGCCGTCGGCACCGGAGGATCCCTGGCACCATCAGTAATGTCCGCCCCACAAGGGTTATGTGTAGTGGGTTCGGGGGCCAGGATAATTAGCCGGATCAAGTGCGGGCCGGCGGGAGCTCTAACAAGCTGCGACCGCCATTGCCGCTCGCGAAGCCACGCCCCGAGAATTCTGTATGTTTATGTTTCAATTTGGTGAAATGTTCCACCATGGGGGCATTTTCTTTGCATGTTTTTAGGGCTGATCTGTGTTCTAACAGGCGTAATCTGATATCTCTGCCTGTTTCGCCCACATTCGCCAATTTGCAGGGGCACAGTAATATACAGATTAATTTACAGCTTCTGCAGTTATTTAGTGTTTTTGATGTTAGGGTATAGTTATTGTAGGTTAAGGTTTTGGCCACAATACAATTTTCGCATATTGAACAATTGCTGCATTTGTAATTACCTACTGCCTTATTACCATTTATAGTCATTTGGTTGGTTTGATTACTCTCTCTGTATGTATGTACCAAGTTTTGGCGAATGTTTTCATTCAGACTAAAAGCAAAGATCGGTTTAGGGAGTTTCTCCTCTTTTCCATCATTTAAGATGTTCCAGCTTGAATGGATAATGTTTTTGAGTTTATTACTAATGTTTGAAAATTGACTAACAAAAACCAATTTTGAATCTGTTACAGATTGTTTTTTTTTTGGTTGGGTTCAGGATGTATCATACTCTCCCTATTATAGAATCGTGCTCTTTTGCACGAATTCTTAATAAGTTTCTTTGGGTATCCTCTATCTTTTAATTTGTTGCTCAGTATTTCTGCATGTTTAAGGTAGTCTCCCATATTTGAACAATTCCTCCTAAGTCGGAGGAATTGCCCGAATGGTACAACATCACGTTGGGACCGTGGATGGTAACTACTGTAGTGTAGTAGTGTATTTTTATCGGTGGGTTTCGTATACAATTCCACCTCTAGACTGCCCTCTATGTTCTTAATGGTTATGTCCAGAAGATTTACTGAGTTTCTATCATACATTGCTGTGAATTTGAGGTTCCTATCCCCTAGATTCAGCCACTCTAGAAATTCTTCAAGGGTATCTGTCTGACCTTCCCAAATGAAAAAAAAATGTCATCAATGAAGCGACGCCATAACAAGATGTTCTAAAAAAAAAGGCGCCGCTTCATTGAACACATGTCTCTCCTCAAAGTTAGCTACATATAAACATGCCAAGCTCGGCGCACAGGTAGCACCCATGTTCGTGCCCTTGCACTGAAGGAACAACTCATCCTTAAATAGGAACATGTTGTTTTTCAGTACAAGGCTGATACACTGCATGATGAAGTCTTTACTGGCCCCTCCAAGATCTACATTTACAAGTATCTCATCAATAACCTCTATGGTGTTGTCCTGCGATATATTAGTGTATAGTGCCTCTATGTCGAGGGTCACCATAATTTGATTGTTAGAATTAAATGCCACACCTTTTATCATAGAGATCATGTGCGCCGAATCTCGCACATATGATTTCTGTTGTAAAACAAGGGGTTTCAGAAAAGTATCCGCGTATTGGCTTAGCGGTTCAAGATGTGAGCCAATGCAGCTAACTATGGGTCTCATGGGTGGGTTGTGTACATTCTTGTGTATTTTTGGAAGGCCATATATAGCTGGTATCTTAGCTTCTTTATTATATAGGAAATCCAACCTTTTTCTAATGCACTTTTAACTTTTTCTAAAACCTCTTTATTTAAAAAATCTAATCTGGAGAATGGAACTTTTTGATAGTGCTCTTTAATTTCCAATAGGTCCAGCATTTTTGTGTTATAATCCTCTGTATTAAAAACCACCACGCCTCCGCCTTTATCGGCGGGTTTGATAGTGAGTTGCAAATTATTTTTTAATTCTATCATTGCCTTTCTGTGCTCCTTGGACATGTTGTTGGTGTCCGGGTGAGTATATTCTAAGATCTTTCTTACTTTGGATTCAACTACTTTCTCAAAGATCTCAACGGTTTTGCCTACTTGGGAAATGGCCGGTATAAAAACAGATTTTTGTTTGAGGCCTGAAATATTAGTAGTGGGATTATAATCCTTATCCTCAAAAAATTCCTTTAATCTAATTTTGCGGAAAAATGCTTTTAGATCTTTCTCTAAACTAAATTTGTTAACGTTTGCAGTGGGAGCAAAAGTGAACCCTCTCTCTAAAACTTCAAATTCTGTTTTACTAAGGGTGTAACATGAGAGATTGATGATAGGAAACTTCTGTATTTCATTTTGTTCTAATGGCGATATCGCTGGCTCCGTGTGTTGGGATATTCCTGAGGGGCCTGGTTGTGCTGGTAATTCGTTCTGTTCTAATCGGGAACCTATAACCATAGAGTAAAACTTAAACATCGTACTGGGCAATGGGCTAAAATAATGAGCAATATCCAATGGCACCACCCGACTCATGGGGGTTGTTTAAATACAACTGCAGCATTAAACGTTTTGCGTACTAACATGGTGCCGCCTTATGAAACAAACACTCGTTTTCTCAGGTAACTACGAGTGAGCAATATCTAATGACACCACTCGACTCATGGGGGTTTGTTTAAACACAACTGCGGTAATAAACGTTGTGCATACAAACATACAAACATGGTGCCGCCCTTTGAAACAAACACTCGTTTTCTCATGTAGCTACGAGTGTTGAAACATACAGACTCGGATTAAATATAACTGCGGTAATAAATGTTGTGCATATAAACATGGTGCCGCTTTTTGAAACAAACACTCGTTTTCTCATGCAGCTACGAGTGTTTACTACCCGGGTGCACAGAGACGACCAAGCAACACATACCTGCCATAGAGATCAGGTGAGCACCCTTGGGGAATCTCTGAATTTAAATTTTTTTTAAAATGGGGCGAAAGATGCACATGACTAAAATATATATATAACTCTTGCAGAACTAGAAGCAGGAAGGATTTCCGTTTCTATACACAAGATGGTCACCTCATAAGAATATCTCGAGGTAAATAGTGCATATCTGTGTAGTATGTAATGAAAAGGGACTTTAGGTACAAAAAAGTTGGAGAATTCAATAAACAACTTACTATATTTTTTACAAATAGGTTCCTAAATCAAATACGAGTGTTCAAACGTGAACCCTACCATCTTTTGAAACCCTCCATTGTTTTGCATCATCGTATTTAAACATTGAGGTAAAATATATAAAAAACTTTTTTGACAATATAGTCACTTTGTTATCATTAATAAAACCAAGATTGATTAATGGTTTTTGTACCTTCCTAAATTTAATAGGAAATCGGGAAATCGTGAAATTGTAAATAACGATCCCCAGACAGAAAAATAATTGATACATCTCACCACAGATGCGATTGCATGGGTGAGTAGTGAATAAATGTGATTACATGCGTGGTTGAGTAGTGAGTGAATGTGATTATATGCGCTTTTGAACGCTTGAAAGAGTGCCGAGGAAGCTGGGGTAGCATTGACCAGTTAAAAGAGGAAGGCTAAATGTATATATAAAAACAGGTCTTTGTTTGTTTATGCCTTATTGACAGTGGCGATTTGTCCATTTTTACAAACGTGGAGGACCATACGATGAAGATTTGTTGTAACAAAGGGGGACAGTTTATATTGTGTATAGAGCAAAAACCAACTGAGAGTGTTTACCCCAAAAAGAACACAAAAGATAACAGATGGGATTTTACATAAATATGTGATTTAGGTTACAACCACAAAACGATCACTAACTGTTTGAAAAGACTAGCTGCATGTTATGGAGTTAGCGATGATAAAAACCTGATAACAATGTTAAGGGGTTAGCTATGATATAAAAACCTGACAATACTTTTGTACATAAGAAAGGTGGCGATAATAATGTGGGAAGCCATGCAAATAGCATGTAAGGTTTTAATGTGTGGATCCACGCCTATGATTTTTTATTGATGACAATGTGATGTAAATTCATAAGATGTTGACTGTAGGCTAAAAGGCTATATTTTACATATTGTTTATTTTTACTTTGTGTATTAGGTGATAAACAGATACTGACTCTGGAGAAAACTATAGATATTGTCCTGAGGAAGGAGGCTATAATCATACAAGGCTTTCGAAACGCGTCGACGCAATTTTAAAGTGTTAAATTCGGTGTTGTCAACAATCCAATTGGTTATAAGGAAATAATCCTTCCCAGTGTTGTCAAACAGGGGTCCGAATTGACAAAGATTAAGACAAATACAAATGTCTTGTCCCACGATTTCTCCATGTCCACAGTAGGTGGTTTTTATTTGCATATTGAAGGTCTTTTTAATTAGCATTGCATAGAATATTCATATATGTTTTTTTTATCCATAATAAAAATGTATTTTTGATATAGACATTGCTCTGTTCCTTTCTGGTGAGTGTTCCCCGAACTCAAGGCTGACAGTTGAATGAGTGATGAGAACTAAGTGAGACAGGTCTTTGAATTCCGTTTGGTTCTGAGATTATTGTATCTCCCACTGGGAAAACCTTTTTCTTTACTTAATTGAAGACTTCGACCATAAAACGTCGGTAAATCCTAAGAACTTTATCTATGTGGGAAAGAAATATTGCAGTTCGAAACTCCGGTGCATCGTGATTGAGGTAACATTGGACTTACTTATTTTCCTTTAAAGACTGGCCCGGTCGCTTAGTGTCCGTTGAAGTTTTCCCTCAGTGGCATTTTTTGAGTTGAGAGCGAGATTCTGCATGGTCTGCGCTCAGTGATAGCGCGAGAAGCGGAAGTCAGCTTACAACACCGGAGGATACTGCAATTAGAGGAAAGAACCTTACTGTGCGAGGTCACGCAACGTGACCTTACGTGGAGGACATTTTGAGTTTTCATTTCCACCGGAGCAATGCGCTTGAAGAGAAGCTTCGTGAGGATTTAATAGGACCGGAGCAACACGTTGAGGAGATATATTGCGGTGATTTACAAGCATTATTTTATTTTTCTTCTTTCTTTACTTCCTATATTGTATTTGTGGATTTATCAGCAGGTAGTGACTCAGTAGAAAAATACTTTTAAGACTTTGGAACTTATTATCTATACAGGTGAGATAGTCGGGGATTAGCATATAAACATTTTAATATTTTCTACTTAAAGAAGGAAGTACAATGTTCTACTTTTGAAAAGGAATTTTGTGTTATGGACCAGGGTGACACCAGTGAAGCCAGTGAAAATACTAGTGTAGTAATGGCTCAACAAAACTTCACAATAAATGCTCCTGAACCTTTTTGGGCAACTGGTACCAAGCCAGTTATTCAATGGATCGAATTAAAAGAGTATTTTATTAACTATATCGAAGCAATTGACAAGAGTAAACCTGATCAAAAGAAAAGAATGTTGTTACATTCATTGGGCCCAATCGGTTTAAAAACTCATTCACGCATGAGCAAAGTTGAAGACTCAAATTTGGATGTTTTTGAAAACTGTGTTAAAGATATGGATAAATATTTCGCACCCAAAGTATGTATTGGTGTGACGAGACATAAGTTCTTTCAGAGGAAGCAAACAAAACAAGAG
This sequence comes from Lissotriton vulgaris, assembly GCF_964263255.1. Taxonomy (NCBI): domain Eukaryota; kingdom Metazoa; phylum Chordata; class Amphibia; order Caudata; family Salamandridae; genus Lissotriton; species Lissotriton vulgaris. The sequence goes on along the minus strand of NC_141695.1, from coordinate 1,255,064,916 downwards.
ACTGTTGATGACTGGGTGGACGACTTGAAAAAACTGGCTATTGACTGCAATTTCAGAGATTTACATGATGAATTAATAAGAGACCAACTGGTTATGCATAACAATAATTCTACGTTACAGGATAGGTTGTGGGTAAATGGCGATGCGCCTTTGGACGATGTTTTGGCTATTATGAGAAAGGCAGAAATGTCTGGCAGATGTTCTTCTGTGGTAAAAGAAACAGAAGAAGATAAGAGCGCTAGTGCAGTTTGTAAAATACAATCTGCAAACAAACCACAGAGTAAATTTCAACAAGGTCCACAAGGGAAGGGGTTGAATCAACCTTCTAGGTATCAAAAATTTGATGTTAAAAGAGAAGAACGAAGATGCTATCGCTGTGATAGTAAGGAGCACTTGGCGTTCAGCAGGAATTGTCCTGCTTTGAGAAAGAAATGTTCAATTTGCGGATTATTAGGCCATTTTAGCAAAATGTGTTGCAGGAGAAGCAATGTTAAATATATTTGGGATGAGGAAGAAATTGAACAGGTTGAAGAAAAAACTGAGTATGTGAAGCGTGTGAGGGGTAATTATGTAATTAATATATCGGAAGAGTCGTTACAAGGCAAACCTTTATGTAATATCTCTTTAGGAGTGATTGTAGAAGTGTATGCTGACTCTGGATCTCCCTACACTATAGTCAATGAGGATGTGTGGAAAAAGAGGTTTGTGGGAAAAATTGGGGGTCAATTGTGTGAACCTGATTTTAATCCAGTTGGTTATACAGGCAAAAGAATCGAAATGCTAGGTTACAGATGGCTTACTTTCCTATTTAAGGGGAGAAACACAAGAGGAAAATTGTATGTATCTAAGGTTGGACCATCAGTGTTGGGGTGGTTTGACCAGAAAAATTTAAACATCATCCTAGACCCCAATAGTGAGGAAAAAGTGTTGGTTGTGGATGATCAAAGTAAATTGAGTGATGTTTTATGCAAAGAATTTCCAGGAGTGTTTGGTGAGGTGTTAGGAAAACTGCAGGGTTTTGAGCATAAAATCCAACTTAAGGCTGATGCGGTGCCTAAAGTTCACAAGGTGAGACCCATTCCGATGTTGATCAGGGATGAAGTAAAAAAGAGTTACAGGGCTTGTTAACTAAAGGGATCATTGAAGAGGTGGAGGCGTCAGAGTGGATTAGTCCTATTGTAGTTGCACGCAAACCGAATGGCAAGATTCGGCTATGCATTGATTTACGCCATCTTAATAATAACATAGTTGTGGAAAAATTTCGGTTACCGAAAATTAATGAAATGGTTTCTTTGTTAAAGGGTGCTTCATGGTTCTCAACCATAGATCTTTTAGCAGCATACCACCAGGTGGAGTTAGAACCTGAGTCAAGATGCCTTACGGCTTTCATCACGCCGTTCGGTTGCTTTCAGTTCAAACGTATGCCATTCGGGCTGGCGTCAGCCGCTGCTGTATTTCAGCACCTGATGTATAGACTATTAGGGGACATGGAAATGATCTCGTTTTTCCAAGATGATATTTTAATTGCTGCTAAAAACCAGGTGGAACATGATATTAAGTTGAGGCAAGTTTTAAAAGTGTTGGAAGGTGCAGGATTAACGGTTGAGTTGTCCAAATGTAAATTCAGTCAAAGAAATGTGTCTTACTTAGGTCACATCATAGGTGAAGAAGGGGTTAGGCCTAAGCCAGAACTGATTGTGAATATTGGAAATTCAGGAGCACCTTGTACCAAAGAAGAGGTGAGGGTATTCTTTGGGATGGCGGAATATTGTGCGAAATTTGTAAGTAATTTTGCATCTAAGACATTTAACAACAGGAACTTACTCAAAAAGAATGTGAAGTTTGACTGGACAAAGAATTGTCAGGATGAATTTGACAGAATCAAAGATGGTCTACAACATGTCAATGCCCTAGCCAGTTTTGACCCTAATGCAGAGTGTTTGTTGACAACAGATGCTAGTGATAAGGGTCTGGGGGCTATGTTATCGCAAGTGGATAAGCAGGGGAAGGAAAAGATAATTTTATTCGCTTCCAGAGCACTTTCACCTGCGGAAGTAAGGTACCCCATCATTGAGAGGGAGGCGTTGGCGTGTGCATGGGCATTGGAACACTTCAGAGCTTTTGATTGGGGCAAGCCTGTGGTCATTCGCACGGATCATCGACCATTGGTGAAGATTTTGTCATCTAATGGAATTTCTGGAGCTTCAGCGAGGATGGCTAGATTGTCCATGCGCATGAAAGAGTATATATACAAGATGGTTTATTTACCTGGCAGAGATAATCTTGTTGCAGATTGTTTGTCTAGGTGGCCTTCTCCACTTGAAGAGGGTGTAGATGACCCTTGGGGCGCTTTTAGTGTAGCTCTGGTACATGATTCTGGAGCACCTGCCATTAGTAATCAAGAGTGGTTAGTGGAGCAGGAGAAGGATGCGGAACTTAAGAAAGTTCTGGAGTATATCTGTAGTGGGTGGCCTAAGAAGTGTTTCATGGAAGATGGTTTAAAAGCCTTTTGGGAGGTCAGGATGGAGTTATCTCTTGAGAAAAATATACTTTTCAGAGGTGATAGAGTTATTCCCCCTGTCTCTTTGAGACAAAAGATTTTGGAATTATGTCATGAAGGGCATTTTGGTATTGGAAGGAATAAAGTTGTGGTGAAGAATATGTTTTGGTGGCCAGGGGTTGATAGAGATACGGATAAATTTGTCAGGTGTTGTAAGGTTTGTTGTTCTGCAGATAAGACTCTCAGAACTTTGAAACCTAGCATGAGTGAAGGATTGATTCCTGATCTTCCTTGGGACACCATTGCTGTTGATATTATTGGACCTTTGGGTTCAATGAGTGAGTTTGGTTTAGTTGCTATAGACTTATTTACTAAGTGGCCTTTTGTGAGGTTTGTAGATAAAGCGGACACTCTTTCAGTTTTGACATTTTTAGATAAGATTTTTATTATAGAGGGTCTGCCAAATTGCATCCTCACGGACAATGGTGTTCAATTTCTGTCGCATATGGCTAAAGATTAGTTTCAGAAGTGTGGGGTAAAGCATAAGACTTCTGCCTTGTACAATCCTAGTGGGAATGGCACAGTTGAAAGGTTTAATAGGGTGATCAAGGGGGTGATTCAAGCGGCTGTTAACAAAGGTATGGATTGGAAAGTTCAGGTGCAGAAAGCAGTGTGGTCTTACAGAACTACGTCACAGACTGGTGTTGGTCTCTCCCCATTTGTAATGATGAGAGGAAGCAGGGCCGTTTCTACCATTAGGCAGGTCTAGGCGGCCGCCTAGGGCGGCAAAAGGGGGAGGGCGCCAAAAAACATGTGTGCCTGAAGGTCGGGGTCCCTTAGACGGCCTGGCGCACTTTGGTAGAGTCCTGTTCTAGGACGCCGCATGCACAGCACTGTGCCCCGTCTTGAACACAGAGGAGGGTGCCTTCAGTCCCTGAGGAGCAGCAGAGAGGAGCTAGACGAGCGGGTGGGGGGCATCATCGAGCAGGGTCCATGGCTCTGCTCGGGAGGAAGGACGTTAGTTAGAAGGTGCCGAGACCTGCCCGTCTGTGGCCCTGGCCTTTAGCAGGGCCTCCCTCCCAGTGCCCGCCTCTAAGCACTTGGCAGCCTCAGGTTGCCAGCTGTGGGCAATGCACAAATATTTCTATTAACATCAATGGCGAACTGCAGTTGAAGACTGTTAGAAACGGGGTCCCCGGCTGGCCAGGGCTCACGCCAAAGTCAGTCAGAGACCACCACTCCTAAGTCAGGGCAAGGGAATTACACGCCAAGATAACCCCTGCTCACCCTCTAGGTTACGTGGCGCGAGCAGCAAGGCTAAACTTGGAGGCGGTATGAGTTAAGTATTTGCGCACGCACCCCAGCAACAACACCCAAGGCCCACCACAAAGGAAACTCCACACAAGGTTATATAAAAAATAGCCTTTGTATTATAGAAAAAAACACATTAGATAACACACAAACTTTACAATGTGCCAGAGGCACGGGCAGAATTTACAAGGGATTATGTACAGGACAGGGCCACATGGACCACTGTCAGGGGTAGGCACTTGTGAGAAATAATACTTGTAGGGATACACTTAGCACATAAACATATAATGGTTAGCACCAAAACAGTACATGTAGCACACAACCAGTAATCACTGGTTAAGAGTAAATACCTCCTACGCAACCCTAAAACACTGTAGGAAAATCACGCAGGGAACTAGGACCTTATCATCAGGACCTAAGGAAGGAATACCAACACCTAAGCAGGTCACTTTTAGCAAAGGGAAGGAAAACCTAAACATAAAACATAAAATGGGACATCAATAATTGCACATGAGGCATTAAAACACATTCAGAGGAGCAGGTTAGAACTTATGCGCAAGGATCACATACATCAGTAAATTACAATGCGCAGGGTGCACATAGCACAACACTAGGATTGTCCCTCAGGCCAACTGGCCTCTCAAGGGGCTGAATGCCCTGAGTCTCAATGTCAGGGGGTCTGCGCAGGCAGCACAGAACACAAAGCCTAAACGTAGCAACTGTCCACTAAGTGCTGGACAGTTGTGAATCAAGATGAGCAACGTTGGAGCCACGTGGGCTCAAGAACACAGGTGCTGGCACCTAAGAGCTTCAGCGCTCTAAACAACAAATATGCGAGCGTGGAGCCTCCTGGGCTCGAGAACAGATGTGCCCCCACGAGCTTCTCTGGCTCGTAAATCAATTTGGCAGGTGGAGCCTCTCGGGCCCGTAAAATAACTGTGGCTGGAGCCTCTCGGGCTCAAGGAACAAATACGGGGCCCTGGAGCCTCGTGGGCTCTTAAACAAATGTGCCCCTGAGCCTCGCAAGGCTCGCAACAGAAATGCCCCAGGATCGTTAGAGTCCCTCACGGGGGACTCAGAAACAGATAATGCCCCAGAGCCTCAGGCGGCTCTACTCACTTGGGCCGCTCTCAGGCCTGGCCCGCACACGGAAGGGGAGGGGCGGGCACCGACAATGTGCCCCGACGCCCTCCTCCCTTCCCTCGCTCGCTCTCCCCACCGAGCACTCACCGGGTCTCCTGGCGGCAGCAGCGCCGGGCTCCTCTCCTCACACGGGAGCCTCCGAGGACGCGGCAGGCTGCTTCCTGCTTCTCCGGTCCTTGCAGCCAATCGCAGCGCGAGTCGCCCGGCGAGCCTCCGGCAGCTGTAACCAATCACAGCGCGGCTCTCCGGGTGACATCAGCGGCTGCACTCTCTCGGTTCCGGGCTGTGGCGGTGATTACGGGGCAATGCCGGGTGGGCACCGGCCTTAAATAAATATAAAGCGAGGTAGGCACTCGCTATGCCGCAAAACGGCAAATCCAAACGGGCAGATGCCGGGTGGGCACCGGCTGCACAGCGAGCGCTCCCCGGCGCTCAGGGACAAAGCACAGCGCTCTCAAGCGCCAAGAGAAGCGCGCTCAGCGCTAGAAGGAAAATAAAGCGCGCCTAGCGCTACAAGTCAAAATAAGAGCGCTTCCAGGCACAGCAAAGCTCCAGCAAGGTCTGGAGGCAGGCAGAGGGGCAAGGCAGGGCCAGAGCCAGCACACTGGGTCTCCAGGCAGGGAGACAGTCCAAGTGGTGGTCCTCCTGGCCCCAGCAGCAGCAGCAGCCCCCTCTGGCAAGGATCCACAAGAAGAACCAAGGAACAAATTGTATGGGGACACAGCCCCTTCTTATACTGTAAAATCCCTTTGTCTGTAGGTGCAGGGTGGGGGAAAACCAGTCGCAGCTGGTTTTCAAGTACTCTGTTTACCTCAACCACCCTTTCTATTCACTGGCAGGGCTAGGGACATCAGTCGCACTACAGGGGGTGGAGCCAGCATTGTGTGGGGAAAGTCCAGGCCCATCAGGGACCAGGTGCACTCCTCCCAAGCTATCAACATGCTAATCTCACACTCACCACCGGGCAGACCCATCCAGCCTTCCTGGAGCCAGGCTCACCAGCCAGCTCCAGCCAATCACACAGCAGGCATATTTTACATTAATATGCCAAGTCCTAGAAGTGGCATTTCTACACATGACATACACATGCCACATACCAAATTCACGAGCTCGCACATACCAAATTCAAGCATGCACTCCCCACGCATCAGGAACTACTAGGGACACAGACATTCCCCATGCATCCCTATGGGAGAGCAGGCCAGCCTAACTACATGCACGCACTTTACTCTGGGACACAGAGAAAAAGTGCGCACAGACCAGAAAATCATCCATACAGATCACAGATCTAAAGCAAAAAGATTAGGGGTGAACCTGCCTTAAGGGCCAAGTCCAACACAACCCCCTTCCAGCCAAAACGCAGGGCAGACCAATCACCACCGTGATGGACTTCCCTGCTTGGGGCGATAAAACATGGACGCGGGCCCGCAACTGCAGGGACACCCTCCTGTTTTATGCCACGGTGAACCCCTGGGGTTCTTTCTAAAACTATGGTAGGGACTAACTGGACTACCCCACTGGTACTCTCCAGCTGCCCTCGGCCAGGACCAGGCCCTAGGCCACCCAGGTGCCACTGGTTCCTGCCTACTCACAAAGTGGGGGGTAGTAACCCCTGGCACATAACAGCCATTTTCCACTCTTCCTGTCTGCAAGACAGGGCTAGACTGCCACTGGTTCTCCAGGCTAGGGTCTACAACCTTAGGTGGACCAGGAGTCTCAGGGAAGGCTCTCCTCCCCTTACCTCTTCTCCTAGGGTTCCTCCTCCTCCTGCGAGGGGTACCCTCTAAACACCATTCTCCCAACCTAGGGTTTAACCCCTCAGGTGGTACCGGGGTCAGAGGTGGGCTCTCCCACCCTCTGCACCCCCTTCCAGAGTCCTGCTCCCTCCCAACCGGGGCGGTACCTCTGGAGAAAGAACTGGTCAGGACACTGATTACAGTATTCCCACCCTTCAGGTCAGGCAAACCCTGAACCTGGACCTCCAACCTCCGGTCTAGAACCTTTGGTGGAACCACTGCCTGGCACTCCAGGACTTCTGGGGACTCACATTCTATCCCCCAATCACTCCTTTCACTGGACTTCTGTACTCTCCCTCCTGGAGCAGTACTGCCAGACTCTACAACCATAGAAGCTCCGCTTACAGATGCTCTAGGTCCCCCACACACTAGGAGATCTCCCTCAGGTGAACTAACAGGTAAGCTTAGGTCCCCACCCTGGTGTTCCCTAAAGAAACCATCCAGGCTCTGAGGCAGGGCTTCGGGCATCTGGGGACTCTCGGTCTCACACTCACTCCCTCTCCACTGAGACAGGCAGTAAGCCCCTACACCCTCCTCACTATACTGGGACCTAGCTGGGCAACTTTCACCCTCCTCCACCACGCTGGGTTGGAAGAAACCTGACCCACTATTGTTGGAATCACTCACTAGCGGCGCTAAGGAACCTCTTGCACTGTCCCATCGGTCTGCTTCCTCTGCCAGGGTGTCTGGATCAGTCAACCCAAATTCCAACAGGTGTTGGCGCAACTCTGGCAAACAACTATGGAGCACCTGCTCTCTTAAAACCAGATCAAATAGCTTGGCAAACTCAGTTCCCATGTGAACCTCTAACCAATCAGACAGTGCACCTTGACATTCATCCACAAAGTCCTCCCAGGACTGGTGAGACAGTTTCCTAAGGTTCCTAAACCTCAACCTATTCTTGTCAGGTCCTTCGTGGTTGCTCCTCAGGATTGGATTGATGCTATAAAGGGGGCCCACCTCTAGATCATCCCAAGTCTGGCTATCAAGGTCACAGACTATTAAGGAGATCAAGCGGGGGAAAAAGATAGGTCCGGAGGGGAACAGCTGGGCAACTGGAACCGGAAACCTGCAGATATAGAAAGCATGGGATGAGAGGAATGGCAACCCTCAGCTGGTAACTTAACTATACAATACACTACGTTTTTCCTCACCTGCAATATCCTACAGGTATGCAGAAACAAGGGGTGATAAAAGGGCTTCTTCTAAATCCCCTGGTTTTCCTACTTAAAGACACAACAAAAGAAAACACAAATAAACTACAGTATTTTCCCCTTTCTGTAACAGTAGTCAGATGAACAGAAGAGATGTAGGTACACCTACCCAGAATGGGGATGAAGTAAACCAGAATGCCCCAGGATACTAAATAAGTAAATATCACTCCATTCCGGTATGTTCCTACAGTGATCGTAAGGTTTCCCCCTCCGAGGATATGTATGAATCAGCAAGTTCAAGGGTCAGCGCAGGAAGCGAAAGAGTCAACCCCTGTAACGATCCATACAACCCCTAAACATAGTTCACCAAGTAAGTTCCTGGTACCAAATTAGCAACAGAAAATATGCCCAGCGCAAAGCAAAAACACAGCGTCTATGCAGATTCTTCTCTGCAGGCGCCAACAGGAATGAAACGCTCTTAGATGAACATGCGGCACCTAAGCCTAGGTGTCCGGCAGGGATAGGAGATTCACACTCCCCGTAGACTGTTTTGAAGCAGGTAAATGTACACACTGCTCCCCAGGAATGCACGTTAACACAAGCACCCCCCCGACCAGTGGAAAACCTGTAACATCGTCCTCCACTCCTGAATACGGGCGCTTCCTAAGCCCCTCCACAGTACTCCATAAAACTGGTGCTGAGAACACCGGTACTCCGCTCTCGTTGCGGGTGCTTCCTAAGCCCCTCCCAAGTAATCCACGGATACAGAGCAACGATGGCGCGAGCTTACCTCAGCCCACAACGACAAACGCCAACTAGAACACAGGAAACACAAGCAATCAACTTGCTCGCCAGGAAGAATAATCGGCAGCGTTTCTCTCTGAAAACACCATGATATTCCTTCCGGTCGCACAGCGTCATTCCAGCGCGCCGCGCTAAGGATCATGGGAAATGTAGTTTTCGAGCCTTTTACAGACTCGCATTGCAGTCAGTGATCTACCAGCGGCCGGGGAATCCTGACAGGACACCCCCTCTCACAAAATTCACTGACTGCCACCAGGTTTACCAGGATGAGACAAATGGAACTTCCGCACCAGTCTAGGAGCATGTATAGCACCCACAGGTTCCCAGGAGTCCTCCTCCGGTCCATAACCCTTCCATGATACCAAGTACTGGAGCTTACCCCGCACTCTACGGGCATCCAAGATGCACCGTACTTCGTACTCCACATCCTGTTGTACTCTCACAGGTACAGGGGTTTTAGAACGGGGACACTTTGCCGGTTTGAGCAGCGAGACATGGAACACCGGATGTATCCGGAAATGCGTTGGAAGTCTCAATTTCACGGCCACAGGGTTGACGTGGCGAATTACTTGGTAAGGGCCAATGAACCTAGGGTTGAAGACACTATATTTGCGGAAACGGATATTGCGAGTGGACAACCACACCCAATCCCCTTTTCTATACACAGGGCCACACCTGCGGCGTTTATCAGCCTGTGTCTTGTATTTCAGTTTCGCTTTCTCAAGATTCCTTCTTGCTTGCAGTACGGTCTTCCGCAACTGCACCAAGCGGGACTGCAACTGCGGGATCTGAGCTTCGGCGACAGGCACACTCAAGGGGGCAAATCTAGGGTGAAACCCGTAGGTACAGAAAAACGGGGTGTATGAAGTAGAGGAATGGGCAGCATCGTTATACGCTACCTCAGCCGTCCACAACCAGTCAACCCATGCCTCAGTAGTGGTATCTACAAAACACCTCAGGTATTGTTTGAGGGTCTGGTTCAACCTTTCGGTTTGCCCGTCCGTTTGAGGATGAAAGCTGGTGGACAGGGAAGAGGCAATGCCTAACCTGTCACACCAGTCTTTCCAAAATCTAGCGGTGAATTGGGCTCCTCTGTCCGAGACTATGACCCTGGGAAGTCCATGCAACCTGATTATATGAAGGAGCAGTAACTGGGCAAGCTGGTTAGCTGTGGGAACCCCTTTATAGGCAATGAAGTGACCCATTTTAGTTAAATAATCCACTACTACTACAATAGCTGTCATCCCTTGATCTTTAGGGAGACCCACCACGAAATCCACAGAAAAGCTCTCCCAAGGACTCACAGGAGTGGGCATGGTTTGCAAAAGCCCTTGTGCAGGTCGATGATCGCTCTTAGCCTGCGAACAAATGTCACACTGTTGAACCTAAGCAAACACATCAGGACGGATGGTGGGCCACCAGTAGGTGCGTAGCATTTTCTCCAAGGTTTTCTTCCCTCCTGTGTGTCCCGCACACTGCAGATCGTGACACCATTTGAAAGCTTGTTGTCTCAAGGCTAACGTGGGAAGCAGCAACTGAGACCCTTTTCTTGGCAACCCCTGACGGATTCTCCATTCTGGATGCAGACGGATCCATGTTTTCCAGGCAAAGGTTTGTATTCCTCTCTTGACTTTGAGGAGAAACTCCTCGGTGTGTATCACTCCTACCACCTTCTGGGGTTCAATGATGCTAGTCTCTGGCGATGATGTTACTGCTGGGTTGTTTTCCTGACGCGTGAGAGCATCAGCCTTCCGGTTGTCACATCCCGGACGAAAAGTAACCACAAAATGAAATTCAGAAAAAAAAGCATCCATCGAAGTTGTCTGGGGGTGAGATGGCGTGCTGCTCGCATGAACTGCAGGTTACGGTGGTCAGTGTACACCGTGATTTGCTGAGAGGCGCCCATCAACCAATGCCTCCATTCGGTGAAGGCGTCCTTAATTGCTAACAGTTCCTTCTCAGCAATGGTGTAGTTGCGTTCGGCGGTATTCAATTTGCGAGACATGAACGCGATGGGATGGAGATGACCTGTGCTTTCATTTCTTTGCGAGAGAGCGGCCCGACTGCTAGTTCTGAAGCATCAGCTTCCACCACAAAGGGGAGTTTCGGATCAGCATGGATTAATACCGGTGCAAAAGTGAACGCAGATTTCAATCGATCAAATGCGGTTTGTTCGTCGAAGCCCCACACAAAGGGGGTGTTCTTCCGGGTCAATTTTGTGAGAGGGGTTACCATGTCCGAAAAGTGCGAGATGAACCTCCTATAGAAGTTTGCGAATCCAAGGAGTTTTGGATGTCTTTGACGCTGTTGGGTCTAGGCCACTCCACAATGGCACGTACCTTTCTTTCTGCCATTACTTGCCCTGAAGGTGTGAGCATGACTCCTAAGAATTCAACAGTGGTAACGTGGAATTCACACTTTGTTAATTTGCAGTACAGTTGGTTTTGTTGTAAGGCCTGAAGCACCTGACATACATGTCTTTGATGTTCTGGTTCATCATTGGAATAAATCAAGATGTCATCTATGTAGACTACTACGAAGATGTCTAGGAAGTCTCTTAATACCTCATTGAGGAAGAATTGGAAAGAGGCAGGGGCGTTACAGAGCCCAAAGGGCATCACTAGGTACTCAAAGAGTCCATACCTCGTCTTAAATGCGGTCTTCCATTCGTCGCCGCTTCGCATGCGCACTAAATGGTAGGCTCCTCTCAGGTCCAATTTCGTATAGATTTTAGCTGATCGCACCTGCTCCAATAATACCGGTATCAATGGGAGTGGATATTGGTTCTTTATAGTTATGGCATTCAATGCCCTATAGTCAATGCAACAGCGTAATTCCCCGTTAGCTTTCGGGATGGGGAACAGCGGGGAAGCCGCTGGAGACCTAGAAGGTCTGATGAATCCCAAAGCAAGGAGGTTATCCAAGTATTCCCGGAGATGTTCTGTTTCGGGTTGTGATAAAGCATATATCCTGCCACATGGAATGACAGACCCAGGTGTTAGATCGATACGGCAGTCGTATTCCCTGTGAGGAGGGAGCACTTCTGCTTTCACTTTACTGAAAACCTCCCCATATGCCTGGTAACAACTAGGTAATTCCACCTCCTTTTCAGCGGCGGTAGAAACAAGGTGGGTAACGGCCAGCACCCTGGAAGGTCGAGGATTCTCTCTGAGGCAGTGTTCTTGGCAATAAGGGGAGGAGAATTCCAAAGACTGATCCGTCCACTTAATGGTGGGTTCATGTTTCTTCAGCCAAGGGAGTCCCAATATCACACCATAAGTAGGGGCATGAATGAGATTGAACGAAAGACGTTCCATGTGGTAACCCTCATACCACAACTTGTATTCAGGTGTATGTTGGTTGATAGGACCGGATTCTAATTCATGACCGTCTACTGCAAACACAGCTTCAGGGACAGATTTAGTGACAGGAGTCACCCCCAGTTTACGAGCTTCCGCCAAATCCATAAAACAACCTGTCGCTCCTGAGTCTACCATGGCTCGAATGTTCTTGGGGTTTTGGTCTATCCACAACTCCATGTCCAAAAAGAATAGATGGTTTCCCACTAAGTCCTCTTCTGTTACTGAAGGGATGAAATGCGTGCTCGAGTTCCTCCCTTCCTTCGAACTCAAGCATTGGAGTATTCCGACCCCTTGTCAACTGTGGATACCGCTCCTTGTCCTGTACGATAGCGCCCTCCCTTAGGCTTCACTGGGCATTCGCGCAGGAAATGTCCTTTTTTCCCACAGTAAAGACAGAGCCCAAATTTGCTACGATGTTCTCTTTCACTCGAGGTTAGGGACGCTCGTACCACTCCAATTTCCATAGGTTCTGCTTTTCCCTCATGCTTTTCCCCACTTGTTGGTTTGTCACCCAAGAGTAGTGGTCTGTCTTTTCTTCCTTGCTCTCCTTTTCTTTCTCTTAACCTGTGGTCCAAACGCAAGGCCAAATCAATAAAAGCAGCACAAGTTGTAGGCTGGGGTTCAACCTGGGCTATGACATCTTTTAAATTTTCTGTGAGTCCTTGGTAGAACAAGACCATCTGCTTAGCCTCAGGCCAATCAGTTTCCGCAATCAACCTCCTAAAGTGGTTCAGATATGTGACTAAATCAGAATTGCCTTGTTTGAGGACAAGCAATTCCTTATCAGCGGAAAAGGTTTCTGCTCTCCTGTCAAAAGTTTTTTCAAATTCAGTACGAAACAAGTCCCAATCATAAAGGATTGCATCGTTATTCTTGACGATAGGGACCGCCCACTGAGCTGCCTCTCCACCCAAGTAGGAAATCAGAAAAGAAACCCTGGATTGGTTAGTAAGAAAACATTTGGGTTTACAGGTGAAATGTAACATCACCTGAGTCATGAATACCTGCACCTTTTTTCTATCTCCCAGAAATCTTTCAGGGGGAGCTAATGGAACAGGGGAAGGCATTTCTACCACCACTGAGGCAGGTTGAGGGGCGGAGTTCCCTGCATCAAAAGGGTTCCGCTGTAAGGCATCCATCCGTGCCTGCAACGCGGCTGTTTCCTGGCGGGAGGTGGCTAATTCCACCTGCACTAAGCCTAGTGCTGCCAGTACGTCATCTAAGGTGGCCATCCCTGGATCAATCCAACCAGGAGGATCAGAACTCTTGGGCCGATTATTCTGTCAGGTCCTTCGTGGTTGCTCCTCAGGATTGGATTGATGCTATAAAGGGGGCCCACCTCTAGATCATCCCAAGTCTGGCTATCAAGGTCACAGACTATTAAGGAGATCAAGCGGGGGGAAAAGATAGGTCCGGATGGGAACAGCTGGGCAACTGGAACCGGAAACCTGCAGATATAGAAAGCATGGGATGAGAGTAATGGCAACCCTCAGCTGGTAACTTAACTATACAATACACTACGCTTTTCCTCACCTGCAATATCCTACAGGTATGCAGAAACAAGGGGTGATAAAAGGGCTTCTTCTAAATCCCCTGGTTTTCCTACTTAAAGACACAACAAAAGAAAACACAAATAAACCACAGTATTTTCCCCTTTCTGTAACAGTAGTCAGATGAACAGAAGAGATGTAGGTACACCTACCCAGAATGGGGATGAAGTAAACCAGAATGCCCCAGGATACTAAATAAGTAAATATCACTCCATTCCGGTATGTTCCTACAGTGATCGTAAGGTTTCCCCCTCCGAGGATATGTATGAATCAGCAAGTTCAAGGGTCAGCGCAGGAAGCGAAAGAGTCAACCCCTGTAACGATCCATACAACCCCTAAACATAGTTCACCAAGTAAGTTCCTGGTACCAAATTAGCAACAGAAAATATGCCCAGCGCAAAGCAAAAACACAGCGTCTATGCAGATTCTTCTCTGCAGGCGCCAACAGGAATGAAACGCTCTTAGATGAACATGCGGCACCTAAGCCTAGGTGTCCGGCAGGGATAGGAGATTCACACTCCCCGTAGACTGTTTTGAAGCAGGTAAACGTACACACTGCTCCCCAGGAATGCACGTTAACACAAGCACCCCCCCGACCAGTGGAAAACCTGTAACATCGTCCTCCACTCCTGAATACGGGCGCTTCCTAAGCCCCTCCACAGTACTCCACAAAACTGGTGCTGAGAACACCGGTACTCCGCTCTCGTTGCGGGCGCTTCCTAAGCCCCTCCCAAGTAATCCACGGATACAGAGCAACGATGACGCGAGCTTACCTCAGCCCACAACGACAAACGCCAACTAGAACACAGGAAACACAAGCAATCAACTTGCTCGCCAGGAAGAATAATCGGCAGCGTTTCTCTCTGAAAACGCCATGATATTCCTTCCGGTCGCACAGCGTCATTCCAGCGCGCCGCGCTAAGGATCATGGGAAATGTAGTTTTCGAGCCTTTTACAGACTCGCATTGCAGTCAGTGATCTACCAGCGGCCGGGGAATCCTGACAATTCTCCTCTTCTAGGGAAACAGGAACCATACTCGGGGAACTGGGAGTGGGACTGTCTACACGGACACTTAAAAAGCTGCCACCACTGGACTCCACCCTCCCTGGGGAATCCAGACAATTACAACCGCACTCAGGGGGTAACCTACTCTCTTGGGCTACCTTCTCCCTGAACAAGGCCCTCTCAGCCTCTAGCTTGGCATGCTCCAACCTGAGCTGTTCCATCGCTAGCTGATGCTCCCTCTCTTCCTTCCTATCCAACCACTCCTCTGGGGACAGGGAAAGGGATGGGGCGCTGGTACTGACACTGGACCCAGCAAGGGACTCCCTATCTATGGGGTCCTCACTATCTGCTGACATCCATCCACTGTCATCATCATACAATTCACATTCTTCATCAGGATCTTCAGGGCTCCCCACAGTCTCACCACCCTCATGGCGTGCGGCCCGGGCCCTATCTCTCTCACTGTGCTCAAGATCCCACTGATCCTTTTGCCATTGGATCAGGCTGTCCCTAAGCTGGGACTGAGTATCCAACTCACTCACCTCTATGCCTCCCTTTTCACAGAATCTGACCAGCTCTAATCTACTGTACCTAAAAAGACCACAGAGATCAAAAACTGGCTCCATTTTGGCGGACGTTCTCAAGAAAAGTTTGACACAGGGAACCTGGGGGTCTGAGCTAAACAGGAGAATACAATTAACAAAATTCAGCAAGATTCCTATCTCAGAGAACTTGCACTCCACTGTCCAGTGTAACACACACTCATTCACACACAACCCTCCTCTCGGACTGGTAAGGCAGTTTCTACCACCCCTGATTTTCTCAACCTGACCATCAGCGACACAGGTAACACACTCTGGGAGCAGGGCGGGGAACAAGGTACTGGACAAAATCACAAAATGACACCGTTCAGGAAAAGCAATTCTGATCTTCACCTAAAAAACAATAATCCCCAAAATGTGGTTATCTAAAAATGTAGAGCTTTGAAGTGTGGCCTGTCGCCACTGTGGTACAGCGCAAACACAAATCCTTATCCTCACCGCTTGCCGCCAATGTTAGAAACAGGGTCCCCGGCTGGCCAGGGTTCACGCCAAAGTCAGTCAGAGACCACCACTCCTAAGTCAGGGCAAGGGAGTTACACGCCAAGATAACCCCTGCTCACCCTCTAGGTAACGTGGCGCGAGCAGCAAGGCTAAACTTGGAGGCGGTATGAGTTAAGTATTTGCGCACGCACCCCAGCAACAACACCCAAGGCCCACCACAAAGGAAACTCCACACAAGGTTATATAAAAAATAGCCTTTGTATTATAGAAAAAAAACACATTAGATAACACACAAACTTTGCAATGTGCCAGAGGCACGGGCAGAATTTACAAGGGATTATGTACAGGACAGGGCCACATGGACCACTGTCAGGGGTAGGCACTTGTTAGAAATAATACTTGTAGGGATACACTTAGCACATAAACATATAATGGTTAGCACCAAAACAGTACATGTAGCACACAACCAGTAATCACTGGTTAAGAGTAAATACCTCCTACGCAACCCTAAAACACTGTAGGAAAATCACGCAGGGAACTAGGACCTTATCATCAGGACCTAAAAAAGGAATACCACCACCTAAGCAGGTCACTTTTAGCAAAGGGAAGGAAAACCTAAACATAAAACATAAAATGGGACATCAACAATTGCACATGAGGCATTAAAACACATTCAGAGGTGCAGGTTAGAAATGTTGCGCTAGGATCACATACATCAGTAAATTACAATGTGCAGGGTGCACATAGCACAACACTAGGATTGTCCCTCAGGCCAACTGGCCTCGCAAGGGACTGAATGCCCTGAGTCTCAATGTCAGGGGGTCTGCGCAGGCAGCACAGAACACAAAGCCTAAACGTAGCAACTGTCCACTAAGTGCTGGACAGTTGTGAATCAAGATGAGCAACGTTGGAGCCACGTGGGCTCAAGAACACAGGTGCTGGCACCTAAGAGCTTCAGCGCTCTAAACAACAAATATGCGGGCGTGGAGCCTCCTGGGCTCGAGAACAGATGTGCCCCCACGAGCTTCTCTGGCTCGTAAATCAGTTTGGCAGGTGGAGCCTCTCAAGCCCGTAAAATAACTGTGGCTGGAGCCTCTCGGGCTCAAGGAACAAATACGGGGCCCTGGAGCCTCGTGGGCTCTTAAACAAATGTGCCATGAGCCTCGCAAGGCTCGCAACAGAAATGCCCCAGGATCGTTGGAGTCCCTCACGGGGGACTCAGAAACAGATAATGCCCACAGAGCCTCAGGTGGCTCTACTCACTTGGGCCGCTCTCAGGCCCGGCCCGCACATGGAAGGGGAGGGGCGGGCACCGACAATGTGCCCCGACGCCCTCCTCCCTTCCCTCGTTCGCTCTCCCCACCGAGCACTCACCGGGTCTCCTGGCGGCAGCAGTGTGGGGCTCCTCTCCTCACAGGGGAGCCTCCGAGGACGCGGCAGGCTGCTTCCTGCTTCTCCGGTCCTTGCAGCCAATCGCAGCGTGAGTCGCCCGGCGAGCCTCCGGCAGCTGTAACCAATCACAGCGCGGCTCTCCGGGTGACGTCAGCGGCTGCACTCTCTCAGTCCCGGGCTGTGGCGGTGATTACGGGGCAATGCCGGGTGGGCACCGGCCTTAAATAAATATAAAGCGAGGTAGGCACTCGCTATGCCGCAAAACGGCAAATCCAAACGGGCAGATGCCGGGTGGGCACCGGCTGCACAGCGAGCGCTCCCCGGCGCTCGGGGACAAAGCACAGCGCTCTCAAGCGTCAAGAGACGCGCGCTCAGCGCTAGAAGGAAAATAAAGCGCGCCTAGCGCTACAAGTCAAAATAAGAGCGCTTCCAGGCACAGCAAAGCTCCAGCAAGGTCTGGAGGCAGGCAGAGGGGCAAGGCAGGGCCAGAGCCAGCACACTGGGTCTCCAGGCAGGGAGACAGTCCAAGTGGCGGTCCTCCTGGCCCCAGCAGCAGCAGCAGCCCCCTCTGGCAAGGATCCACAAGAAGAACCAAGGAACAAATTGTATGGGGACACAGCCCCTTCTTATACTGTAAAATCCCTTTGTCTGTAGGTGCAGGGTGGGGGAAAACCAGTCGCAACAGGTTTTGAAGTACTCTGTTTACCTCAACCACCCTTTCTATTCACTGGCAGGGCTAGGGACATCAGTCGCACTACAGGGGGTGGAGCCAGCATTGTCCAGGCCCATCAGGGACCAGGTGCACTCCTCCCAAGCTATCAACATGCTAATCTCACACTCACCACCGGGCAGACCCATCCAGCCTTCCTGGAGCCAGGCTCACCAGCCAGCTCCAGCCAATCACACAGCAAGCATATTTTACATTAATATGCCAAGTCCTAGAAGTGGCATTTCTACACATGACACACACATGCCACATACGCCATTGCGAAGCATTCACTCTCACGAGCTCGCACATACCAAATTCGAGCATGCACTCCCCACGCATCAGGAACTACTAGGGACACAGACATTCCCCATGCATCCCTATGGGAGAGCAGGCCAGCCTAACTACATGCACGCACTTTACTCTGGGACACAGGGAAAAATGCGCACAGACCAGAAAATCATCCATACAGATCACAGATCTAAAGCAAAAAGATTAGGGGTGAACCTGCCTTAAGGGCCAAGTCCAACAAAGACGTTCCTCAGAACTTTGAAGTGCCTAATGCAATTTTTGTCATGTTGGTATCGTTTTAAACATGAAATACTTACATAGAACACTTTTCCATTTTCTGACCTGTTAATGGATTTTTGCACTGCTTGTGTTTATAGCACACACTATGTGGAGTTAAGCCAGTCCTTTCATGCCAATCGTTAGCAGGGCAGATAGCAGTTATTTCAGAGAGGGAGTGAGAGCGTTACTAGGAGCTCGATTCTTCCTTCAGTAACACCTGCCACTCCCACCCGGCAAGCAGGGTGCAGACGTGAGGCAGGCAGGCCCAGGAAGCCCTGGCCAGGTCCACAGAGCCTTTCATCAGCTCTGCATTTCATCCGTTCCACAGAACTGGATGGGGTCAATCCCCCATCAAGAAAGGATCTTTGCCTTTGATTGCAGCCAACCGGCACTCAGGAAAGGAATCCTCACAGGCCTCTTCCTGCAGAGGCTTGAGTATATTGGCTTAGCAAGAAGGGATGTCTGTCCAAGCCAGAACTAGACATCCTCCTAAGGCCACCACCAGCTCGACGCTGTCATCCCCGCTGGCCCCTTCTAGTAAGTAGTAACGGTGCAACGCTGCAGAAGACGGATGTGCCCGGTCCTGAGAAAGCACTAGAGAAGGGCTTCATTTCTTAGCGCTGCCTAGGGCTTCTGTGGTACATAATATGAAGTTTATTTCAACCAACTTTTTTAATTTAATGGCGTTGTCTTGAAAATGTGCTTCTGATCAGTGGTTTTATTTTTGGATCAAAGTCTCCCCCTTTTTAGACCTGCTCCTAGTACCAAGGGGAGAGGATGTGGGTAAGGCCAGAGTTGCCAACATAGGAGCTGGGGAACCAGGTTTGTGCCTCTGCATTGGCTGAACATCCTGTGATTCTGGGTAAATCACTTATCCTTCCCATGCCTACCAAAGATGAATGTGTCCTTGTGTAACATAAGTGGCGCTCATGTAAAGCGCTATGATACCTTTGGGTTGAGTTTGCCTAAATAAAACTGCAAAAAGTAAACGTGCATTGGGTACAAATCTGGCCTCGCTTTAGGCCCTTCCATGTGACTCTGAAGGTGTTCAGAAAATTACTGTAGGGCTCACTCCCACCCTGGCACAGGCAGCTCAAAGCTGTAATCCTCACAGGCGCTATTTTGGAGTGGGGGTCAGCTGAAGTGGACAGATCTACAAAATGCACCTGCCCGATCCAGAAGAAGCAGGCACGCCTATTCTGATGGAGCTCCCCAGATAGGACTTCTGGATGAAACAATTTGGAGTTAATGTCAGTTACATAAAGTTTATATTTGATAGTCCTTCATTTGTGTTTAACAAGTGTTTCTGAGCATTTGGTATAGATTTAGGTCAACTTCATCCCCTTCTCTCACTGCCCCCTCCAATCCATGTGGTGTTTCTTAGCCCTGGGCTCCACTTGGTAAACACGTGTCTTGGGTTCAAATTGCAGCTGTTTTGTACACGAATCCCTGACCCCATCAAAGAGCAAGAACAGCGATATTAGGATGTGCCTAGGGAGGCAAATCCTGTGACTTTTCCCAGACTTGTCACAATACAGTTCTGTGCTTTTGCTATAATTTTAAAAGCAAAAAAATCTGGACATGGGAGGGGGCGGCATTTTTCAATTCTCGCCTAGGGTGGCAAAACACCTAGAAACGGCCCTGAGAGGAAGATTGCCAAGAAGTAAAGTTAACCCTGGTTGGTTGGTGGAAGGGAAAGTGACTCAATGGTCTCCTACTAAGGTTAAAAGGGACCTGGATATGCTCCATGCTAAGAGTAAAAATGTTTATGATGCTCATCGTGGCACTAAGGATGTACAAATTGCTGTGGGAGACTGGGTGCGTGTGAGAAAGCCTTGGAAAGTACCGAAGGGTGAAAGTTGTTTTGATCCACCTAAACAGGTTAAAGAAATTTTGAGGAATGCGGTGAGGCTGAGTGATGGGAAAGTGTGGAACTTGAAAAGCATTGCTATTAATCCTGAACAGGACAATATGGAATGTACTGAGGAGAGTTGTGGACAGAATGGTTATGATTGGATTGAAGATCATTTTGAGGATAGTTGTTTGCAATCCCAGTTGGCGGATGTAGAAAACAACGGTGATAGTATTATGGAGAACTTTTGTGAGAAGGGGGGAAGGGTTCCTGGTTGTGATGCTATTTCTGATTTGGATCCTAACAGCTGCATTGGTGGTTCCGTTGCCGTGGGAAGGGAGCATGGGAAAATAACCTGTGTTCCACCTTCATGGTTTGGGATTATGTTACTTAGTGTATCCTTAGGGGTTGGTTCATTTTGTTTTTTTCTTTTTTTTCTGCTTGTTCTTTGATTAAGGGGCGGGGGATGTGTTATGTTGTTCTTTTCACATGTATCTTTGAGGCTCGTGCTATGTATCATAGAATGCATGAGGTCAGGGTTGGAATGTGGTATTTGCTGTATTCTGATATGGGTGACAGTTATGCTGGAGTGGTCCTTGGACTAGCTACTTCCCTGGCGCTCACCTGTATAGTTTATGCTTTATATCTAATAAAGCTATTCCTTGTATTCTGCCTACGTCCCTTCTTTACACATTACAATGTCACATATATATATAAATATATTTTTTTTTTGCTGTTTAAAACAGCAAAAAAAATATATTTATATATATATATAAATTATATAGCGCGTCCTTGACCAAAAGGTGTCAGACCGCTTTACATGAGCACCAGTTGCATTACAGTGGCAACTTAACGTCACACTTAAAACTACACAAAAATGTCACACGTAAGCAAACTGAAACCTTGGCGGTTTCAATTCGTTACTGCAAAAACCCGCTGGATTAAAAAACTGACATAGACACTTGGCAGGAACAAAAAAACAGTTAACGTAAAAAAATAGCGCAAAATGCTGGCTGTGCATTCATACGATGTTAGATAGAGATAGACCTCCGCCGTTACACTCCCGCCCTGCCTTCCCGGTTCCCTGCCTCGTCCTTCTTTCGTCCATTCAAATCCCTCCCCGTCTTATACATCAACACTGTTCTAGTTTATAAACTTTATTTTTTCCCTGCACCCCTCCGTGCTCTTCCTGTATTTTTGAACCATTTCTTTTTCCCGCCCGTTCCTTTCAAACCGGGGTGGGCAACGCGCAGAATCGTAATGTACCTACGTGCAGCCAATGGCAGTGGAGAACGCAACAAACCACTCCCACCACCAAGTATGATAGAAATGTAGGCGTGGCTAACACTGCACACGAGCTTCCCATAGGCGGAACCTGGAGAGAGGCTGGTCCCTGACAAAACAGCTGAGAGGCTGCACACAGTAGATAGAGAGAAAGGACTGTACACAGGTCTTTAAAGCCATCTTGAATTATTACAGTCTGAGTGAACGCTAATGCCCAAATGGGTGGTATTTTCTCCCCAAAAATAAGTTATTTTTGTGCTCAGGAATGATAACCTTAGCCTATCATCCCTATCACTTTCTGCCACAAGACTGTGCCCATCTCTACACAAGGTGCTCCGTGGCCCGGACTCTTACACGTGTATTGATAAACTCAGTGTAGAAAAACCTGTAGGTTTAGTCGTACTAATAATGCACGATTGTACTGCATCCTGCAGTTTACACGTTTATCTTCGTCAACACGCTGATGTTTTTTCTTTACCTCGCCTATCGTTACCACGAATCTATCCTATTTCGCAATCTCTTCAGTCTGTCATTGTGCGCTCCTTCCGCGATGCACAGGTTCCTAACCCGCCCCCACCTCCATCTGCTCTTCTCCACGTAACCCTCTCCCTTCCCCCATCCATCTGCCTGTCTTTCGTGACGTCACCGGGAACCGCTTCCTGAGTCCACGCTTGAACCGAGCCTTGACGTTCCAACACAGAAACCTCCCCTCCGCTCCCAGAGGCTGCCAGGACTGCGAAGTATTGACGTTTGAAGGGGGCGGGGCCTGTGTCTCCGTGTCCGAGGGGTGGGGCTTAGGCTGTTTGTTGCAGTCAGTGTCAGTTACATTGTTACCGAGCCCCGAAGCAGACGGGGCAGATAGGAGCACCAAATCTAGGCATTGACAGAATTTGGACCCCCCCACCCTTCCCCATCACAGCACCTCTTCTCTGGAACCTCCACCCACTGCCCCCTCCCAGAAGCCCCCGGGATTGCTCTTCCAAGGCGATCCCTGCTCTTGCCCTGGATTCACCCATCTCTGCCCTCATCCGCTTCGGCCCCCAGTACCTACACCCCGGTGAGCTCTCTGCACGAACCCGCACCCCAAAGGACTGCCATTCATCTCCCCCCAGCAGAGCTGTGCATTCATTATGGATCAGATTTCCAGCAACATCCAGGTGCTGCTGCAGGCGGCCCAGTACCTGGAGCGCAGGGAACGGGGTAAGGGGCAGAGTGTGAGGGGGGAGAGGCGACGTTAGAGGAAGGAGTCTCACTTTGGGGGGAGGAGGTGGGGGGGTGTTATAGGCGGTGGATGCCAACGGAGGTTATTGATGGGTGAGGGTAGTGGGGTCGATGTGTTATGGGCACAGTGTGTTCTTTGAGGATACCTCTGAAAAGAGTGGCATTTTTATAGTGGTTATGCTAAGATGTTTATTATGTAATCGGAGGTGCCATTTAATGGTTGGAAAATGAGGAATGCGTATTATTGTTGGTAACTGGGAGCTGCCTATCGTTGGGTGGAAAGAAGACTTCATAGGGCGAAGGATGGTGGACTTGTTTTTTTTTCTTCTGTGATGTGGGGTTCCTTATTTACGTGCTCTTGCTTGTTATTTCGAATGGGGTGATGTTTATCATGAGCTGGAGAGGGGCCTGGAGTAAATGTTTGCTGATGGAGGATGGGGTGTGTCTGCTCTTCAGGGGGAAGAAGACGATTATTATTATTCGAGTGATGTCCAGTATGGGGGTGGTACAACTGTTATTGTAGGCTTGGATTATGTGCAAGGTTTCCATTTCCTGCGACTGGCAGGGGGCGCTACCTTTTGCCAAGATGTTGGCGAGCGGCCTTTACAGGCTTAATAAGACTTCCGGTGATGGGGAGATGGAAGCTGCATATATTGAAAGGGGATCTTGGTGCCTGTGACGGGGAACGTGTAGTCCGTTGTGGTGTGAGTGGAATTTGCTTGTATTCTGTGGCCTGAGTTGACTGCCTGTGTCGGGGACTGGAGATTGTGGTTATGTTATGTATTTCTTCGTGCCTCCCTTTCTTGACCTGCGATCGAGGTTGACCCAGTGACATCGGAGGCAAAGAATGATGATGACGTTTCTCTCTAGCTTCAATGCCCTGGCTTAGGGTGGAGTGGCCACTCGTTTGTCACCTCATAACTGTAGCCTGCCTGTGCTGGGTGGATCACAGGCCTCTGTCCCCACAATCTCGTATGTGATGCGAATGGTTTTGCTCCACAGCCCTGGCCTGTGATCAGAAGGCGGCGCCTTCTCGCCCAGCAGCCTTTCCATATTAAAAGGGCATTATATCTGTTTTATCATAGTCTTGGCCTTGAATGGGTGGTGAGGGCGCTTGCCCAGAGATAACCTGTGATGGGTACGCCTCTGTTATTACGATCGTGGCCTGTGCTGTTTTTTTTTGGAGGGGGGGGGGGGGGGGGGGGTCGCTGTTTTGTGTTAATTTCAGGTGCAGGGGTCTCCTTTTTGATCCACTGAGTTCTGTGCGCTGCTGTCTTTGGCTCTGCTAGTGGGATAATCAGTGCATGATATACTCTGGGTTGCAGTCTTGGCCTGCGACCTGATTGGGTTGATGATGTGTACCACTCTTTCTCCGGTGTTATCTCAACACTTATCTTTCCTCCCCAGAAGCAGAACACGGATATGCCTCCATGATGCCTTATTATCGGAAAAGTAGCTTGGACCAGAGCAGGCGTCCAAGATCGCCCAAGACCCCAGACACCGTAAGGTAAGTGACAGAGCAGTGTGTTGTCCACAGTGGAAAAACAATCACTAGTGGAGTGCACTTAATACATGCTCTATAGTTGCTCTCCTAGGCAACATTTGCCCTTTACCAGTAGTCTGTCATCCTCTCTGGCTAAACTTCCTGTTAGCCTCGTTTCCCAAATGGCTCACCCTTCCTTGCCAAAACTGGGTAATCTTCCAGAAACAGCAAAGAAAGTAAAAAAACTGGGATTTCAAGTAGATAGCAAGCTGACATATGGTGACCAATTAAGACCGTCGTCTCTTCTACCTGCTACACTACAAAATAATAAAGAACATTCTTCCATATCTTCCTGAGACCTCAAGGATGACTTCAGGTACTCCAGAATACAGCAGCACATATGCTACTGGATATCCCTACGTTTCATCAGCCAGAGAAGCTTTGCGCAAGCTCCACTGGTTGCTGGTTAGCCATAGAATTACTTTCAAGACACTCTGTACTACCCACAATGTGCTCTATGGCACAGACCCAAAACCCCTCAACAGAGTTTCATCTAGTATCGCCCAACCAGACAACTGTGCTCGCTTAGTGACAAGAATGTATTTGTTCCTAATTTTAGGCGTGCTTCTTGGGGCGCAAGAAGTTTTATTCGGAATGCATCTAAGATGTGGAATGCCCTTCTGACAAACATTAAATCAATTTCAGACATGGCTTTTTAACTATTAAGGAAGGACCTATCGGTTTCAGTTCTCAGCATTGCTGAAGCAGCACCAAGACATCTCGGGGTATACGAGCGCTTTACAAATCACTTTAGCATAGCATAACATTACTTTCTCACCAGGCTCCTGTTACAACTATTGCTGGTCATTCTTCTTCTGCGAACCCCAAACCCTATCAGACTGCTTTTCTTTGTCTCTCTCTCCTGGCATCATCTCCCTCTTTTTGTCAAAACTGTCTATTGGATCTTACACATATCCAGTAATAACAATAAATGCATTAGTGTCCCCTCAATATCTCACATCGAGGCCAGTGGGTTTCACAGTGTTCAACGGTTGAGAAAACCATGTTGACAGCCGCAGCCTATGCAGGTAAGAGTGTGGGGTGGGGGGGGGGTCAGCAGGGGACGACGAGGGAGAATAAAAAAGAAAGATAAACATACCTTGTGCTCACCGCATTGCGGACTCAGCAATTGCATAGTAAGTGTTTTTCTTTTTTTTTAAAATTTCATCCTCCCTCGTCGTCCTACCCCGCCCCACCACTCTTACCTGCACCTTCCGCGACTTATATGTTGAAACTTTACAGGTGCAAATGGATAGAAATTACCAGCATGTTCAACCACAGTGATCAAAGTGTTTTCCCCGTAATCCCCCCCCCCGAACCCTTTCAAACAATGCAAAGAAAAAAGAAACAAAACAGAAAATGTAATTGTAGAAAGAAAATAGTGTATGTATGAGATTACACAGTTGACTTGCGCGAATGGTGGTTATTGGGTGAAACTTTGTAGGAGAGATGGAAGAAGTGGAGGGGCAACTGATGCCCAGGCTTATGGAGTTACAGCCTTGCACCCTCAGCATTGAAAGAGGCCGAGTGCTCTTGCCAATGGTAGACCTTTGGTGAGATATGACACAAGGAGCATGTGTAAATTTGAAGTTTTTAAAATAGTCTCGAAAGATGTCTGCCATTCATTCCATTGTGAGGGCTTGCCAATCAATCAATCAGTCCACTTGTAAAACGCGCTACTCACCCGTGAGGGTCTCAGGGCACTGGGGGGGCAGGGGGGGGGGAGGTGCCGCTACCGCTCGAAGCAGTACAAAAGGGGGTGGTGATGGACGGAGCATCTGAATCAATCAAACACTCACACCCAGTCAAAATATCTGGGTTTTATCCATCACCGTTCTTTAGCCCACTCTGCCACCCCAGTTCAGACATGGCTATATGCAAATCAGTCTGACCCTGTGACTCATGGGAACAGTCCAGCCCGAACTGCCGGCTGAAGACGGCTGGAATGCCAGAAACCGGTCCTCGGAAGCTTGTTTCCGAACCAGGGAAGACATGGCTTGGCAGTTCGGGCTGGACTGTTCCCATGAGGCTCAGGGTCAGACTGATTTTGCATATAGCCATGTCTGAACTGGGGTGGCAGAGTGGGCTAAAGAACGGTGATGGATTAAACCCAGATCTTTTGACTGGGTGTGAGTGTTTGATTGATTCAGATGCTCCCTCCATCACCACCCCCTTTTGTACCGCTTTTGGCCGCCATAAGTGTGGCAGGGTATGCTCAGACGTGAGTCCCTTGCTTACTTTGCCACTGGATTCAAGCAAGCCGGGCTGAAGACGGCTGGAATGCCAGAAACCGGTCCTCGGAAGCTTGTTTCCGAACCAGGGAAGACATGGCTTGGCAGTTCGGGCTGGACTGTTCCCATGAGGCACAGGGTCAGACTGATTTGCATATAGCCATGTCTGAACTGGGGTGGCAGAGTGGGCTAAAGAACGGTGATGGATTAAACCCAGATCTTTTGACTGGGTGTGAGTGTTTGATTGTTCAGATGCTCCGTCCATCACCACCCCCTTTTGTACCGCTACTGCTCAAAGAGCCAGGTCTTGAGGTGTTTTCTGAATGTGAGGTGGTCCTGGGTCAGACGTAGGTGGGCGGGAGTTCCACGTCTTGGCCGCCAGCTAGGAGAATGATCTTGCTCCAGCGGTGGTTCTGCGGATTCGTGGGAAGGTGGCGAGGGCGAGGCTAGCAGAGCGGAGTTTGCGAGTTGGAGTGTAGGACGTGAGGTGGTTGTTGAGGTATTCGGGGCCTATGGTGTGGAGCGCTTTGTGTGCGTGGGTGAGGAGCCTGAACGTCCTCCTTTTGATGACCGGGAGCCAGTGCAGGTCTCTCAGGTGGGCTGATATGTGACTGTGGCGGGGGATGTCAAGGATGAGTCGTGCGGATGCGTTCTGTATGCGTTGTAGTCTTTTCTGGAGTTTGATTGTGGATCCTGTGTATAGGGCGTTCCCGTAGTCAAGTCGGCTGGTGACGAGGGCCTGGGTGACTGTCTTTCTAATTTCGGTAGGGATCCATCGGAAGATCTTACGGAGCATGCGCAGGGTGTTGAAGCATGAAGATGAGATGGAGTTGACTTGCTTGGTCATCGTGAGAGAGGAGTCCAGGATGAATCCCAGGTTGCGTGCGTGGTCAGTGGGTGTCTGTGCGGTGCCTAGTTCTGCGGGCCACCAGGAGTCGTCCCAGACGGATGGGGATGGTCGGACGATGAGGACCTCAGTCTTGTCTGAGTTTAGTTTCTGACGGCTGAGTTTCATCCATTCCGCGACGTTTTTCATTCCTTCCTGGAGGTTGAGTTTGGCTGTGGCTGGGTCTTTGGTGAGGGAGAGTATCAGCGGGGTGTCGTCGGCGTATGAGATGATGTTGAGGTTGTGTTTGTGTGCGATGGTGGCGAGGGGGCTCGTGTAGATATTGAAGAGGATTGGGCTGAGCAATGAGCCTTGGGGTACTCCGCAGATCTTGGTGGCTGCGGAGCGAAAGGGAGGGAGGCGGACTCACTGGGTTCTGTCTGAGAGAAGAGAGGTGATCCAGTCCAGGGCTTTGCCTTGGATCCTGGCGTTGTGGAGGCGGGTTATTAGGGTGCGATGGCAGACTGTATCAAAGGCGGCTGAAAGGTCTAGGAGAATGAGGGCGGTGGATTCTCCTTTGTCGAGTTGGGTCCTGATGTCGTCGGTGGCTGCGATGAGGGCGGTCTCGGTGCTGTGGTTGGCTCGAAATCCGGACTGGGATGGGTCGAGGGATCCATTGGCTTCGAGGAATGCAATCAGCTGTTTGACGATCTTCTCGATCACTTTTGCCGGGAAGGGAAGAAGAGAGATGGGGCGGAAGTTTGTGAGGTCTTTGGGGTCCGCTGTGGGTTTCTTCAGTAGGGCGTCACACCAGAGTCATGCATGCCATTGTGCCAGCAAAGGCGTGTCCTAATTCTTCCAGGTTGCACCCAGTGCCAAATTGGCTGTCCCCAGACATAACCAAGTTATCGCACTGTCACCTTTTGGGTTGACACTTCAGGGCAGCATCCCACAAAGCCAGCAATGCAAAATTCCGGGAGTCAGGAATTAATTTGTGCCAGGATTTCAGCCCACAACGGCTGGCTGGCAGGACAGTCCCACCGTATATGGCAAAAGTCAGCCTGCACCCTCTCTAGCAGAGATCAGAAGAGTTGGGAAATGTTTTTATCAGCTTGGTGGGATAGAGATGCCATTCATAGAGTAGATTATAGTGTGCCCATCTCATGCCTATAGAGTGGTTGCATTTCGAGATATCTCTGCAAATGTCCTCCACTTTGCTTCAGGGATTTCCTCCCTGAGGGTTCGCTCCCAGAAAGTTATGTATCGCGGTTGCAGGGTAAGACGTGTTGTAAGTAGTGAAGAGTATAGGAAGGAGCTGGTCCCTCTGGAGGGTCCCACTTTCCTAACAAATTGCTCAGTAAGAGTGATTTCTCTAGTGGCATATATTCTTACTTCTGGATGGAGTGCCCAGTGTCTTAGTTGTGTATAGTGGTAATGTTCGATGTCAAAGTTTAAAATTGCGCTGGCGGTGTTTGAACTTTAAAATATCCCAATTGTAAAAGAGATCAGAGTGTGTGAGGCATCCTCCCTCCATGCATCAAAAGGATCCGGTAGAAGAGCTGGCGAACATGCAGGGTTATAGTCTATTGGTGTATAAAGGGAGGGGAAGGTTGTCTATTCTGCTGTTTTTATTCACCTCAATCCACGATTTAAAGGTCGTTTTTTGCAGGGGTGTTCAAGTAGGCTTTAGGCAGGCAAATCGGTTTTGGTTTCTGCAATACATCCCATATGTCTCTTCCCACTATGGCCATGTCCAGCCAATTTTCATCTGACTCGCATCGATCATTCGGAGAGAACTCTGAGTTGAGTTGCTTTATAATAAACATTGAAAATCAGGAAGGGCTAACCCCCCTCCCCCCCCCCCGGAGACTTTAGGAAGTCCGAGCAGTTTAAAGGTAAGCAGGCTCTACAATTCTGCCTAATAAAGCGCTTGATTACTGTACTTGGAGTCGGGAGCAACTCCGTATTTAATGAAATGGGAAGAACTTTTAAAAGATATAGCACCCTGGGTAATTTAGTCATCTTTATTGCATGTATATGTCCTAACTAGAAGATATGCATAGGTGCCCATCGTTTAAGATTCAATTTCAGTTGTTGTAGCAATGGGAGATAGTTGGTTCAGTAGAAGTCAGACAAACTGGGGTAAGTTTGATGCCAAGATAAGTGGTGTCTTCTTTTAACCCACTGGAAGGGAGGGGTAGAGGCCACCAGGGCCTCAATGGCTGCATTGGGCATTGTCAGATTGAGTAGGAAGGACTTAGTCAGGTTAATTCTGAAGCCTGCTACTTCTTCACAGTTACGCAGATCATCCTGGAGTGCCACTAGGAACGAATGGGGTGAGGGGAACGTTAATAGCGTATTATCAGCAAATAAAGACATTTTGTGCTCTACTGAGCCAAAACGAAGGCCCATGATGGCTGCTGTCACCCGTATCTTAGCCTCCAAAGACTCAATACTGAGTGCAAAAAGGAGAGGGGGCGTATATGTGTCGTCCCCCTCCCCAGGTGAAACGGGTCTGAGCTCACCCCATTAACTAGCACTCAAGACTGTGGCGTTTTATAATTTGTTTGAATCATTGTTATGAATGGGTCACAGAAACCAAAGCTCCTCAACGTTTTTTAAGAGAAAGGGCCAGTCCACCTAGTCTAATGTCTTCTCAGCATCTAGACCTAAGAAGGCCACAGGAATTTGTTCATTGGTGGCTTTTTCAATTAGGTGGAATACCCTCCTGACGTCATCATGAATCTGCCTACCCTTATTGAAGCCAGGCTGATCTGGCTGGATCAAATCTGGCATCATGTCTAGCCTAGAGGCCAAACTATTTGAGTCGATCTTGGCATCCAGTTTGAGCAGGACGATGGGCCTTAAGAGCTACATGAATGGGGATCTTTACCCGGTTTTGGAATACCGGTCACCAGTGCTCCGCTCATCGAGGTAGTTACAATACCTACCTCTGCTATGTCATTAAACAACGAGGTCAGGTGTGAGTATGTATGTATGTATGTATGTGTGTTCTTATATAGCGCTCGATTTTACCCTTGGGCATCTCGGCGCTTGCCTTGGGAACCCGTCCTGGTTTTTCCCTGTGAGATCACCCGTGCTGGGCATCCCCAAGGTGAAAGCCAGGCATCCCGCCGCGGGGGGGCCGTTGTGGAGATTAAGCAAGCTTGTCGCCCAGAGCTGCATAGTGTGAACTCGTGCTTAGAGTGGGCACCGAGGCGAGAATTATCGAGTCCGTGGACAATTGGGTTCAGGACCCTGCCGCGTCGGGAATCGAACCCTGATCCCGGGTCTGACCTCAGCTTCAGGGTATGCCTCCTCTAACCAGTGAGCCACACTTCTCCACAGACTGAGTCTGTGACAGAGCTGAATTTCTTATAATATTGGGCTGTGAGGCAGTCCGGCCCTGGTGATTTTTGAAGTTTCAAATAGAAGATGCCTGTCTGGGCCACTTCTGCACTAATCGGTTCTCACAGCATCTCGTTTTGCAAGGAAATCCCCTGCGGGAGGTCTAGCTTATTGAGATAGTCACGTTGGGTGTGGGTGTTGACTTGTTCAGCCTTGCATAGTTTTTCATAGAACTTGCAAAATATCTGAGCTTTCTCTGTATCTGCTCACTCTAGGAATCCCGAATCTCACATGATATCATCTATATAGTCCTTTTCCCCCTTGACCCGGAGCTGTCGAGCCAAGTTTGAACCCACCTTATTACTCTGCTCATAGGACATGCGTTTGAGGCGTAATAAAGTGAGTTCTGCCCTATTAATATAGATCACGTCTAGTTTCTCCAGTAATCCTGTGGCTTTGGGCTGTAATATTAGTGTCGGTGAAGCTTTGTGAGCCTGTTTGAGCTATAGTAGCTCCTTTTCGAGTGCTAGGCGCTATTTTGCTCTGTTTGTTGAGTGTTGATATCATTGCAATACACTTGCCACGTACAACCGCCTTGACTGTATCCCAGTTGTTGGGGGTATTAGCGTTGCAGGGGTTGTTTAATTGAAAGAATTCTCTAATAGCTTTCCGTAGGTCGTACCTGAAGAAGCAATCTCTCGTAAGGGAACTGGGGAAGAACCAGTGGCAATGCCTTGGTGGCGGGTCACCCCAAACCAAAGTCATCGACATTGGAACATGGTTAGATATGGAAATGGGGTGGATAGCTGCTGCCTGCAGGTCTTGTCGAAGGATCTGGCTAAGAAAGCACGTTATCTAACCATGAATGCGTTTGGTGTGTGAGAGAAAAGAAGGTATATTTATGTGAACTGGGATGAAGTGTCCTCCAGGCATCCACCAGCCCCTTGTCCTGAATTGGCTGTTTAAGTGCTTTGGGGAAGTCACACCATTCTGCTTAGACAAGGCTGAGAATTTATATATCATGTGGTATGCAGTATGTTTAGTCTTCATCCCGCTTGAGAAGTCTCCTCTAGTGCCACAACATTGTGACTCTGGTCATGAAGATATTTCCACAATTTGTGGCGCTTAGCTAGGGAATTTAGGCCCTGAATGTTTCATCAGAGCATGGAGATCACCATGGTGTAGTCAGATCAAGTAGTTTCTTTAAATGCCACCCTGTCGGATTTACCACATACTCATCACACCACACCCCGCAGCCCACCCACCTTCGACGCTCTTGTCATCAGTATCTGCTCCCATCCCCAACTCTAGCGAGGTAGAAAAATGCCCTCTATGCACCCTGAAGAGAAAAGAATCACAACATAACAAGTGGGACAACTGGTCCCAAATTGCAAACATCATGCAAGTAGAAATATATCATGACATACAAGTAGGTAAAAAAAGTGAATGCCACTTTGATGCAGCACATTTTAGTTAAGGCATTATGCAATCCTGAGTCAGTAAACCTGAATAGATCGGCTCCCGTTTCAGGCTGGTCATCGGGTCAAAGTTCAGCAGTCCCCTTCCATCCAACAAGAAGAAATACAGGGGGTTGTTCCCCAAATACACCAAGTATGGTTCAAGACCCTTAGAGCCCGCTAACCATCAGTAACGCTCCAGAACTTTCTCTTTCAGGGAGGCAGACCCAAAGATCGAAACGAAAACTCCCAAAAGATCAGCACTTCTTAAGTTGGCGAGAGCGCTGCTGTGTGAGCCAATGGCTTGCACTGTGGGATTCGTTAGCTTTGCCATTGGATGTCCCTGGATCTTCCCCAGCTAGCGGGGCCTCCGTAGTTGGTATCGCCAGGAGAGTCATTGCCTCCACCAATTCCGTCACATGGTGTGATTTGTGTCACTATTCAAAAGCCAGACCAAACGGGTAGGCCCAGAGATATTTTATATGTTCTTGTCTCAGTTTCTGTCATTGGACAGAATTGCTGATATCAGGCTAAAGTTGCGGGTGGAATATTCTGGAAGAGAGAATGTGGCCCCTTGGAATGTGACCGATTCCGTCCTTTGGGTGCCTGGCGGATGACTTCTTTTAATTTGAAGGAGTGTAGTTTGGCCAGTATATCTCTTGGGCATCACTTTTCACCCAGCTGTGAGCCCACTCAATGGATCCTATATATCTTGACTTTCAATGTTGAAATTCTGAAAATAACCCTGTGACAAAGACTTCCAGGTCAGGGCCTTCGGTCCCATCTACCAGATCTCAAACTCTTTTGTTTTCGCGTCATGATCTTTTTTTGAGATCTTCACACATTTCAAAAGGAATGTCTTCTGAAGCTGTGAACTGAGGGATTGGGTGAGTTTCAGTTTCATTTAGGAAGAACTGACACAGCAGTGAAATAAAGCAGCCTCTACCCTGTGGATACCTTTGTAGATCAGTGCAGCTATGTAATCAATGCTCACATTTGTAATGCATTCTGGGAAGAGGTGTGGTGCAGCCGCCAGGGCGGCTGACTCCGGAACACGGGGGCTCACGGTTTGATCGAAGGTGGCAGGTTAGCTCAGCACCATGTGACTCTGGGCAATAGCTCGCTTAATCTTCCAGACGGCCCCCAGCGCCGGGACACCTCTCCGGAGGTAGCTGTGCGTGTTTACAAATGCTGGTATTTAATTTTCATTTCATTTTATTCTGGTCCATTGAGCTGTCTCATACAACATGGGTAAGAAGTCCCTGATATACTCAATGTAGAAGATCCATGTGAAATCAACTCTCTTCCCTTTGTGTGACCCGTTTTCTCAGGGTGGCGTCAGTGTAGTTGAGGTTTACTCATCTATGTGCCTCATCATTGTGCCTATCTCACACCCCCCCCCTCAACCCACTGCCAAAACTTGCAGCAAATTAGCAGTTCTATTCCTAAATACCTCTGTGGTGGATGCGAGCTGTTATTAGGTATTAGGGGGGATGTGATGTTCTAGACGTTTTGTTTTGCTGCTTTGTGCACTAGATTAGATCACCTTGACTCATAATTATTCCCTTGTTTTGCAGGTCTGTTCACAATGAGCTGGAGAAGCACAGGTGAGAGAGTTTGTGGGAGACTGGGATATCCATGAGTGTTTGGATCTGTGGTGCCGAGATGAATGTTCTCTGAATTACTGTGGTAAAGAGACCACATTGCTCTACTTTACCATTGCAGTAGGAGAGTGATGCATGTGTGCTCTGCAGTCATTTGGGTGGTGAGCGGTCCCCTCATGCTTAGCAGGCAGTTCCCGCAAGTGTCTGGGAGTGGAGGTTCCTGTATGCAGTTGTTTTCTATAATGTGCATTTTGGTTTGCTTTTGGATCTTGCTGCCTTTCTCTAAGGTGTTGTACTTTTGTCTCTATTCTTCTTGTATCCTCAGTCTGAGTCTTAGTTTGGGAAGCTGCTGTTCTTGACACACATGTTGGTCTCCCTGGCCCCTGGAATCATTATGTTTCTTGCCACATGTAGTCTGTCTCAGCTGGTGGTCCTGTTGTCCCTGGTTCTTGCTTTGTGCCTTCAATCATTGCGGTAGACCCAGGCATCGAAGTGGAGCTTGCTGCATGAAGTCTGTCTCACAGTTGATATTTTGATCTCTTACATTTCGAGGCCTGTAGAGTTACTCCCCATGAAACAGATTTTCTGTTCTCCTTGCAATTCTTCCCACATCATTGGGGAATGGGAATTCTTCTTGTCTGCATTGTGACTGTGTGTGACCTTGTTCTTCACCCCTTCTGTCCTGCAGGAGAGCTCAGCTCCGGCGCTGCCTGGAGCAGCTCAAGCAGCAAGTCCCAATGAACAGCGAAACTTCGCGCCACACTACTCTCAGCCTCCTACACAAGGCGCGCATGCACATCAAGGTGAGCTGTGGAGAGTTCTAGACCCTATGACTCATTAGTTACTGGTATGTAATGCAGCATTGAGGAGGGTTTTCACTCAAAACAGCTAATCACAAAGTAGCTGCTGAGCCACAGTTCAGTGAAAACTGCTGCTGCACTGATGAGGTAAGGGTTATGGACCTGTGTCAAAGCAGAACAAAATGATTCTAAGCAAGCATAAGATAGACACTTCGGGTAGGCATAATACAAAATAAAATGCTTGTTCGTGTTCATATAGAGTATGGTGGAGAATAGGATCCTTGAATCATTAACGTAGTTCCTGTGTAGAATACTAGTTGATATCATAACTTGCTGGACATATAGGCACATTTGTCTATAGTTCTCAAAAGTTTTAAACTGTGCGCAAATTTAGTCTGTTTGATGTTAGGTTCTGTAAGATTCCCACATTTCTGTCAAATACAGCATCTGAGAAAAGCAAATCTTGGATATTTGTGTATGAGATGCTACAAAACATCTTCAGTTGAACACAGCCCAGATGTTTCCTTGCATTACCTACTCTTGTACCACAGCTGTTCTGTACCTCACTTTTATCTGCTTGTGATGGGGTTTCGCTTGTGAGCAACGCATCTTGTGG
The DNA here is from genome assembly GCF_964263255.1 of Lissotriton vulgaris. Taxonomy (NCBI): domain Eukaryota; kingdom Metazoa; phylum Chordata; class Amphibia; order Caudata; family Salamandridae; genus Lissotriton; species Lissotriton vulgaris. The sequence goes on along the minus strand of NC_141695.1, from coordinate 1,255,029,797 downwards.
GCCGGAGGAGACTATCTCCTTTCTTAGTCACTCTGGGAAGTTGTTATTATAGCTCTGACTCACAGGACAACCTCCCCTCTTTGAATATACACACCAGTCTCTAAGGTGTCCCATCCTCACTCTCCTTTCCTCCTGTAAATAATCCAGATCTATATGTCCTTAATTGTATAAAAAGCTTCGAAAATGTTTATTTAGAAAGAAACCTGTTAGAGGCTGCAGCCTCATTGGTGTTTAAGACTGCTGTGAATCAGCAATTATTTCCATTTGTTTGATCTCACAGGAAGATCTTTTACACCCCCCCCTACTTTAAGCTTTTAGTCCTTGACGGTTTAGGTGGGTAGACAAATTGCCATTGGTACCCAAATTGAAAGGGTCCTGCCTACCCGTTTGAGAATAGTTATCAAAACAGGGGTTGACCCAATATAGTCAAAGGACCTGGGTATTCAGTAGTATAGAAAACAGTTGGTCCTCGACATATATTTAAAACATAGAACAAGTTATTGCATTCGGTTGAGTTAATTTTCTTCAAAACCAAGACTGAATCTGTATTGTTAGTTCAATAGTGTTAGACGGGGACCGGGAGGGTCGGCCGAGGACAAGGGGAGAGGCCTCCGGTGACGGCCGTCTCCAGCGATCGTACAGACAAGTAACTTCCCCCCCACAGATGGACACCACACAAGGATAAGGTTAACGTTCTTTATAGGCAATTCTTGAAGTACGGTAGTACGGTACAATGAGATCAGGACACAAGGATCCTCTCAATTCTAGTCTCTGCAAGGGAAAGGGGTAGCAGGACAGTCTTTGTTACCAATCTGGTACTGCGATGAGACGATGGTAGCTCACAAACCTCGAGCTCGGCGTTCGAGAAGGACGGGCCGCGGCAGCGCCAGCAGGTCCCGAGGTGGTCGTAGATAGGAACGGGCCGCGGCAGCGCCAGCAGGTCCCGACGAGGATGAAGGTTGCAAGAAGGCCGCGGCAGCGCCAGCAGGTCCGACGAGGATGAAGGTTGCAGAAGACCGCGGCAGCGCCAGCAGGCAGGACGACAGTTCACAAGGCAGGGCTGCGGCAGCGCCAGCAGTCCGTCAAGGATGAGTTCTTCACGGTGTCTCTCGACTCCAGGATACAACTGCCTTCCTGCTCTGGAGCTGCCCCAGTTATAGGTCTGGCGCCCTTTGATGTCCGGACCCTCGCACTTGGAGGTCGGGAGGTCCGGGATGAGGGAGTCCAGACACCCAGCAGGGGGGTGGAGCCAGCGCCCGGGGAGGCTGGGGGCGATCGGCACCTGGCGGGGAGAGCCATCGACACTCCTTTCTCCCATTGACCTGCCAAGTGGTCCGTTCACCTCCTGGGTGGATGGTGGTGCCGGGATGTCGGGGCCTGGCCAGGCCCAGGGTTAGGGTCGAGCTGAGGCCACGCTGCCTCGTGGTGCAGTGTCCAAGATGGCGGCCGGGCCGGGCAATGGTGCTGACAGTGGCCCGGGCCAGTGATACAGAGATGTCCGGGAGCAGGAGTCCCGTAGGGGACGGTTTGCGGGTTGCTTCTGTGGGTAGCACCTGGAGAGCCGGTGTCCGGGCCCTGTCATGCGGGGAGGGAGCGAGCCCTTCATGTGGCCTGTCCAACATGCGTCCCCCCCAGCTGAAGGCGGGGAGAGTCACCCATCCTCTTGGGGACTTTCCTCATCGAGGCGGAAAAATGCGTGACAGGCCATCCGCGTTGGCGTGATCCTGGCCAGGTCGGTGCTCCACAGTGAAGTCCATCCCCTGCAGGGAGATGGACCATCGCAATAGTTTGGGATTTTCCCCCCGCATCTGCATTAGCCATTGCAGGGGGCGATGATCTGTTTGCACCCGAAAGTGGGTACCGAAGAGGTAGGGCCGGAGCTTCTTGAGGGCCCACACTACTGCGAAGGCCTCCCTCTCGATGGTGCTCCAGCGTTGTTCTCGGGCCAGTAGGCGTCTGCTGATGAAGGCCACTGGTTGGTCAACTCCATCGGGGTTCAGCTGGGAGAGGACGGCCCCAATGCCATGGTCGGAGGCATCAGTCTGGACGATGAACTCCCGGCTGTAGTCGGGAGCCTGGAGCACCGGGGCGGTGCACATGGCGGCCTTCAGCTTTTCGAAGGCCGCTTGACAGTCTGGAGTCCAGTTGACCATTTTTGGGTGCTTCTTGGATGTGAGCTCTGTGAGGGGCCCCACAATGCTGCCATAGTCCTTCACAAACCGCCGGTAGTATCCAGTGAGCCCCAAGAAGGCTCGGACCTCGGTTTGCATTACGGGGGGCTGCCAGGACTGGATGGCAGCGATCTTGAGCTGGAGGGGGGCCACCAGACCGCTTCCCACTTGGTGTCCGAGGTAGGTCACGGACCCCTGGCCAATCTGGCATTTGCTGGCCTTGATTGTGAGGCCGGCCCGTTGGAGGGCCTGCAGGACCTCTCGGAGGTGGCGGAGGTGGTCTGACCAGTGGCGGCTGTATACCGCGATATCGTCCAGGTAGGCGGCGCTGAACTCTTCAAGGCCCGCCAATACCTGGTTCACCAGTCGTTGAAAAGTGGCTGGAGCGTTTTTCATGCCGAATGGCATCACTTTGAAATGGTAGTGTCCATCCGGGGTGGAGAAAGCGGATCGTTCTTGGGCCCTGGGGGTGAGGCCGATCTGCCAGTAGCCCGCTGTCAGGTCGAAGATGCTGAGGTAGCGGGCAGCCCCCATGCGGTCGACCAGTTCATCTGCTCGGGGAATGGGGTGAGCGTCGGTTCGGGTGACAGTGTTCAGGCCCCGATAGTCGACGCAGAATCGGAGCTCCGGGGTGGTGCCTGGGGCGGCAGCTTTGGGGACCAGCACGACTGGGCTGGCCCAGGGGCTGTCCGAGGGCTCGATGACTCCGAGTGTGAGCATTTTTGATACTTCTTCCTGGATGCAGGCGCGTACCCGATCTGGTACGCGGTACGCGGTACGCCCGGTGTCGGATAGGGGGACTGTCCCCAGTGTCCACGTCGTGCAAGCACCAGGGGGTGACCCCGGGGGTGAGGGAAAAGAGGGTCGCAAATTGCAGCAGGAGGGCCCGACAGTCTTGGCGCTGCTCCGGGGTCAGGGCATCGGAGAGTCGGACCCCGTCCACTGAACCATCTTTCTCACGGGTCCTCAGTAGGTCAGGGAGGGGCTCGGAGTCTTCTTCCGCTCCACTGTCTGTAGCCATCAGTAGGCTGAGCTCCGAGCGCACAAAGTGGGGTTTGAGTCTGTTGGCGTGGAGGACCCGGAGGGGGTTCCGGGGAGATTCCATGTCGATGAGATAGGTGACGGGGCTCTTGCGCTCGACCACCTTGAAGGGCCCCGTCCATTTGTCCTGCAAGGCACAAGGTTCGATGGGGGGCATCACCCATACTTGCTGGCCAGGTTCGAACTCGATGGAGGAGGCATTTTGATTGTACCATTTCTTCATGTCCTCCTGACTGGCCTCAAGATTGGCTTTGGCGATCTCTCTGAATCGTCTGGTCTGATTGCGGAGGGTCAGGAGGTACTTGTAGACGTCTGGAGGGGTTTGCAGGGGGGCCATCTCCCAACCTTCTTTGACTAGGCTGAGGGGCCCTCGGACGGGGTGTCCGTACAGGAGTTCGAAGGGGCTGAAGCCGAGGGACTTCTGGGGGACTTCTCGGTAGGCGAAGAGGAGGCACGGGAGTAGCACATCCCACTGGCGGCGTAGGGGCTCTTCCAACCCCATAATCATCCCCTTGAGTGTGCGGTTGAACCGCTCAACCAGTCCGTTTCCTTGCGGGTGATAGGGGGTTGTGAATCGGTAGGTGACCCCGCACTGCTGCCAGAGGGATTTCATATACTTTGAAATGAAGTTCGTGTCCCTGTCGCTGACGACTTCCCGGGGGAAGCCCACTCGGGAGAAGATCCCCATTAAGGCTCGGCCGATCACTGGTGCTGTTACAGTTCGAAGGGGAACGGCCTCGGGATAGCGGGTGGCGTGGTCCACCAGGACCAGGATGAATCGATGCCCTTCTGCTGTTCGGGGGTCCAGGGGCCCCACAATGTCTATTCCCACCTTTTCGAACGGGGTGGTAACCACAGGGAATGGTTGCAGGGGTGCCTTGAGTTTGCGGCCGCTCTTCCCGCTGGCCTGGCAAGTGGGGCAGGACCGGCAGTGGTTGAGGACGTCATTTCTCATTTTTGGCCAGTAAAAGTGGGTCACCAGGCGGTTGTAAGTTTTGTCCTGTCCCAAGTGTCCAGCCAGGGGGACATCGTGTGCCAAATTCAACAGGAAGTCTCTAAAGCGGAGGGGCACCACCAATACTCGACCGGCTCCCAACTCCGCGATTCTTTGTTTGCTGTACAACAGGTCATTGTCCCAATAGATCCAGTGGGCCCCGGCGGTATCTCCCGCGCTCTGGGCGACGGCCTGCTGTCGCAGTCCCTCGAGGGAGGGACAGGTCTTTTGCTCTTGACGGAATTGTTCCTGGGTGGGTCCCCCCTCTTGACGCCACTGAGCCAGATCTGGAAGGTCTTGGGGCTGAGCGAGCCCTTCTTGGGTTTGTTCCGGGGGGTCGGTATGGTCGGCGTCTCCCACTGGAGCGATCGGGGGAGGAGGTGCTGGCCATTCGGGTTCTTCAGGTCTGGGGATGGTGCGGGCGGCCATGGACCGGGTGGTTACGCATGCCCAGTCCGGGAGGCCCAACATCCCCAGGTGCTCTCTTCTTTCCACGGCGGCCCACGGGGAACTCTCGAGATCGTTCCCCAGGAGACAGTCCACGGGGGCATCATCGCGGACAGTCACTTTCAACATGCCGGATACTCCTCCCCATTCGAAGGGGACGCAGGCCATCCGACACAGGCTCTCAGAATTGTCGGCTGAACGGACGGGGAAGAGGACGTTCGGCAGGATTTGTTCTGGGGTCACCAGGTGACAGCGGACGGCCGTCACACTGGCCCCCGTGTCACGCAGGGCTTCAGCCTTGCGCCCATTTATGTTCACCCACTGGCTGTATTTTCTGGTGTTGGCGGGTAGGGGAGCCCGCGGGATCATGTCTCTTCCCCCTAGGCACGCCAGGACCATGGCGGCCGGTTCCCACTCTGGTTGCTCCTGTTCGTATTCCTCATGCTCTTCGGTGACTTGCTCTTCTCCTAGGGCGGCGGCAGCTACCTGGCGTGGCCCGGGAGTCTGGTTCTTTGGGCAGTTCGGGTCACTGGCGTAGCGGCCGACTCGCTGGCATCGGTGACAAGTGACATTGGCTCGGAACCCCGGGCGCATCGGGGGGTTACCCCGGCTGGCCGGGGGCGGGGTGTTGGTAGCGGGAGCGGCCGGGACGGCGTCTCTGCCCCGGCCCTGGCCTCCTCCTCGAGGACGGTGATGACCTTGGTTGTTTCTATTCTGTTCGTTTGGCCCACTCCGGCCCACTCGGGTGCTCTCCCATCGGTCAGCCTCGGCGGCGAGCTGCCGTGGATCAGTCAATTTACTGTCGAGGAGGTGCTGCCTGAGCTCGACGAATGAGGTTGAGGAGCTGTTCGTAGGTCGTTACGTGGCTTCCCTTGATCCATCCCTCGAAGGCTCGGCTGAAATAGTTCACATATTCCACCCAAGTTGTACCCGGGATTCGGGTGCAGTCGCGGAACCTCTGGCGGTACATTTCGGGTGTAAGCCCATATCGAGTGAGGAGGGCGGCCTTCATGTGGTCATAGGACGTCATTTGATGGTCCGGGAGCTGTAGCAGGGCAATGCGGCCTTCATTGACGAACCTCCCCCATAGACCGGCTCCCCAGTCACTTCGATCGATCCGGTGGGAGGTCATGGCGATCTCGTAGGCCTTGAACCACTGTTGTATGTCGTCGTTTCGGAAATATTCTCGGACGACATCTTTGGGGATGTGGACCTTTGGTTCTGTAGCTCCTGGGGTGCGTGGTTGCTCGGGCACCCCCAGGTCTTTGTTCTGCCTCCGTAGTTCTATCTCTGCTAGCTTGCGCTCGTGTTCGTATGCCAGTCTTTTTTCTTCGAGCTCTCTTTGTCTTTGCTTTTCTTCCCGCTGTTCTCGGGGCCGTAAGTGTTCTAGGTTCATTTTTTGTTCCGCTAGTTTTAGTTCTCCGTCCAACTTGAGCCGTGCCAACTCTAATTCGTGCAGTCTGCTTTTTTCTCGTTCTTGGATCTCTTCCCGGGAGAGACCCGCTCTCCTTTCTTCGGACGGAGCGGTGCTCGTCTCCGGTGTTTCGATGTTTTGGTCCCGGGGTCCGGCGGCATTTGCTTCTGCCCACGATTCTAGGGCGTGTTTAAAGTCATCTTTTGTGCTCAGACCGGTGGTAGCAATGCCCAGTTCCATACAAAATTGTTTTAATTCTCGATGGCTGTACTCCTCCAGTTTTTCCATTTGGAATTTCTCTGTAGATCTGCTCTCTTTGGTCGACATTGTGGTTTAGTCGTGGGGTGAGTTACTTCTGTACGATTACGCGTTGGTTCGGATCGCGCCGCTGGCCACCAATGTTAGACGGGGACCGGGAGGGTCGGCCGAGGACAAGGGGAGAGGCCTCCGGTGAGGGCCGTCTCCAGCGATCGTACAGACAAGTAACTTCCCCCCCACAGATGGACACCACACAAGGATAAGGTTAACGTTCTTTATAGGCAATTCTTGAAGTACGGTAGTACGGTACAATGAGATCAGGACACAAGGATCCTCTCAATTCTAGTCTCTGCAAGGGAAAGGGGTAGCGGGACAGTCTTTGTTACCAATCTGGTACTGCGATGAGACGATGGTAGCTCACAATCCTCGAGCTCGGCGTTCGAGAAGGACGGGCCGCGGCAGCGCCAGCAGGTCCTGAGGTGGTCGTAGATAGGAACGGGCCGCGGCAGCGCCAGCAGGTCCCGACGAGGATGAAGGTTGCAAGAAGGCCGCGGCAGCGCCAGCAGGTCCGACGAGGATGAAGGTTGCAGAAGGCCGCGGCAGCGCCAGCAGTCCGTCAAGGATGAGTTCTTCACGGTGTCTCTCGACTCCAGGATACAACTGCCTTCCTGCTCTGGAGCTGCCCCAGTTATAGGTCTGGCGCCCTTTGATGTCTGGACCCTCGCACTTGGAGGTCGGGAGGTCCGGGATGAGGGAGTCCAGACACCCAGCAGGGGGGTGGAGCCAGCGCCCGGGGAGGCTGGGGGCGATCGGCACCTGGCGGGGGAGAGCCATCGACACTCCTTTCTCCCATTGACCTGCCAAGTGGTCCGTTCACCTCCTGGGTGGATGGTGGTGCCGGGATGTCGGGGCCTGGCCAGGCCCAGGGTTAGGGTTAGGGTCGAGCTGAGGCCACGCGGCCTCGTGGTGCAGTGTCCAAGATGGCGGCCGGGCCGGGCAATGGTGCTGACAGTGGCCCGGGCCAGTGATACAGAGATGTCCGGGAGCAGGAGTCCCGTAGGGGACGGTTTGCGGGTTGCTTCTGTGGGTAGCACCTGGAGAGCCGGTGTCCGGGCCCTGTCATGCGGGGAGGGAGCGAGCCCTTCATGTGGCCTGTCCAACAAATAGGTAATACTAGCCCTCATTGACAAGATATCATACAGTAGACACCAACAAACCATTAGAACTGGGAAAAGTCCAATCAGATTGGCATGTTTAATGTACAGTAAAACAAAGTTTTAAATTCCACGGATCTTTATACATATATTTACACTAATACTAGACCAAAGTATATTTCTACAATAAAAGAAGAACGTGCACAGAGAAAGATTAAAGAGTGTGCTCAAGTGAATGATCAAGAGGATCAGAGAAACATTGTGTAGGTCATTTATATACAAGAAAAACGATGAGCCTGCCCTAGAAAATGCTTGTAAAAAATGTACTTCTTTTTTACTAGCTTATGTACTATATACAGTTCCGTAGTCCTTAATTCGCACAGTTGGCAAAAGGGGATTTGGAATTGGGGCAGGGGGCAGGGGTCAGCAGGTGCAGGCTCCCACAGGGAAATGTCGTCGACGTTTCGACCCAACCATAAAACGGGTGGCTCAATTCCTCAACAACGGGTCTTCATCAGGACGGAATTGGGAAAAGGGGGGGGTGTAGGGGGACACACAATTCTTTCAGAGTGCACGTAGGTTAAAAACCATTGTCATTGGGCACCCTTTTGTGGTGCATCAACCTCAGTGCGACGTTTGGTCCGTTAACGCGGAGGGGAGTTTGCAAGCCGCGCGGTACGCTCGTGTAGCGGATTCATTTCTCGGTGCTGTATACAGCGATTTTGGCTTTTTGACTTCTGACTTCCAAACATCCCCGAACGAACACGGTGGTAATAACCTGTGAACTACTTATTTTCGAGTGCGGACCAAACGTCGCACTGAGGTTGATGCACCACAAAAGGGTGCCCAATGACAATGGTTTTTAACCTACGTGCACTCTGAAAGAATTGTGTGTCCCCCTACACCCCCCCCATTTCCCAATTCCGTCCTGATGAAGACCCGTTGTTGAGGAATTGAGCCACCCGTTTTATGGTTGGGTCGAAACGTCGACGACATTTCCCTGTGGGAGCCTGCACCTGCTGACCCCTGCCCCCTGCCCCAATTCCAAATCCCCTTTTGCCAACTGTGCGAATTAAAGACTACGGAACTGTATATAGTACACAAGCTAGTAAAAAAGAAGTACATTTTTTACAAGCATTTTCTAGGGCAGGCTCATCGTTTTTCTTGTATATAAATGACCTACACTATGTTTCTCTGATCCTCTTGATCATTCACTTGAGCACACTCTTTAATCTTTCTCTGTGCACGTTCTTCTTTTATTGTAGAAATATACTTTGGTCTAGTATTAGTGTAAATATATGTATAAAGATCCGTGGAATTTAAAACTTTGTTTTACTGTACATTAAACATGCCAATCTGATTGGACTTTTCCCAGTTCTAATGGTTTGTTGGTGTCTACTGTATGATATCTTGTCAATGAGGGCTAGTATTACCTATTGAACTAACAATACAGATTCAGTCTTGGTTTTGAAGAAAATTAACTCAACCGAATGCAATAACTTGTTCTATGTTTTAAATATATGTCGAGGACCAACTGTTTTCTATACTACCCGTTTGAGAAGACCTTTCGATTGCAATTGGCCATTCTCTTTCTCACTGAAACTATCATTTCAATTATCTTGAGGCTGTTCATCTTTCCTCTTGCCTTTATCCATTGCAAGGAACGGTGGTCAGTTTGCACTGCGACATTGGTTTGAGAAAGACGAAGAAGAGAATTCTGCATTGCCCAAATTTGTGCTAAACATAACATTTCTGATAGAAGTACCAATTTCCTAATTAAATAGTAAGCAATTGGATGTTCTTTAACTTAATCGGTTGCTTTAGATAGAAAAGTATTTTTTGGATGCCTGTTCAAGGGCTTCACCTGATGGGGCTAGCTTGTAGCTTATCCAAGACAGTGCATACGTTTTTCAGTCTTGAATTCGTGGGCATAGGTATCCTTCCCTGCTTTTTGCTGTGTTTTTATCATTATTTAACTATGGCCTAATAGCCCTTAGTGGCTGCAGGTCCTAATAGCATTACTTAGAAAACGGAAGACTCAGATTTACGGTACCCTTGCTTCTCTAAGCACTTAATCTTAGTGGTGATTTCCCTAGCTTCTCCAGATACTTTCTGGATGTCCTTACCTGTGCATCACATTCTCCTCCTGTACTATATGGAAATCACTGGACAAATTTACTCACTCATTAGGTTGGTTGGTCATGATAAATGTTGCTCCTTCTCTCTTGAATGTTATATATTATTTTTTTAATCTTTGTTCTGGCTGGAGCAACCACAGGGCTCCCCTTTCCTTTAAAATTCTTTGACCCTCCCACCCGCCAGCTCATAGTGCAATCCACTGTTCTCTCCCGCTTAGATTATGCTAGCTCCTTGCTGTTAGGAGCAAACCAGGCAGAGATTAGAAGAATGCAGCGGGTGCAAAATGCGGCACATAGAATCTTGGTAGGCCTCCCCCCGCTTTCATCCAGTGGCGAGTACCTTGAATAAACTCCATTGGTTGCCAGTGACTAAGCAGATCCAATTCAAGACTCTTTGCTTATCATTTAAAATCTTAAAACTTGAGACTCCACCCATGATCTGTCCATTACTTACCCTTTATGTTCCCCCACGAGCCTTGCGGTCGGAAGGCAGGAACCTGGTAGCTGTTCCGCGTGTGAAACGCTCTAGGATGGGCGGATGTTCCTTCCGTTTCATGGCTGGTAAATTATGGAACGCCTTGCGGTCCCGGCTACGTGGATTAAACGATCTGCTGACATTCAGGAAAGCCATCAAGACTTACCTTTTTCCCCTAGATTAGATCCTAGAGTCTGTTATATTAGGGTCTGCCGTGCTGTATTGGGGCAGTCGCCATCCTTGTTATTTTAGTAAGCGTCTGGACGCCCCTTAGCTGGGGCAGCTGAGCGCTATATAAAAATTAGTAACATGACATAACATTGTGCAGTCTTCTCCATTCTGCCTCCTACATGTGTCTGCAGTTTAACTTATTGTTTTTTTTTCAATTTGTGTTTTTAATTTCATTTTGGTAAAATGACCTTTTTGCGCTTTTTCTTTTATGATGGGTGATTCAAGCGTCACCAGCTACGGCTATGGACCTACTTCTGCAGATGCAGCCTCATTGCGCCACTATTAACACCACACTGTATTTGCTACAGTACCAAAAATGGCTACACTCATATCCCCCGCCTCATACCCTGTTGGCCAAGTAACGCCTGCCATTCCTCACGTTTTGCACATAAATATTTTTCAAAGTAGCAACCATCTGGGATTTATGTTCCCTTTTTGACAAACATTATACAAAGTAAGACCCAATATATGATATTGGGATTCTTGTAGCATTTTGGTGGTGGAAAGAGATGTATTTATTTTAAGCACACTAGCTATATACTACAGGAAGGTATAACAGAAATATTTAAAATACTTACCCGTATTGACCGGTGCAGAATCCTCCCCACCACCTTTCAAAATGGCCTCTGCTTCATAATATTTGAAATCAAATAGGAATTGCTGACCCACTAATTACATTCTTCACATCCTAGTACCTCTACTGGGAATGACCATAAGTATACATTTTCTTACATTGTTATTGTTTCCACAAAGTAATTGCTTTGAAATTTGTTTTAATGTCCATAGTAAGTTGAGCTGTGTAGCCCTTCTCTTTGTCTTTGGCTGCATCGCATTATGACGTATGATGCAAATCTATATGCAAGGATAGAGTATGGTGAAAAACAAATTTCCTGAGCCTTAAGCATTGGTACCAAGCCTCTGGTGTTGCTATCTAAAATGATGACCTTGTAATGAAAGTGAAACATAGATATATCATTCGAATACATACAGCTTTATGAAAGCTTGCCTATTTAGATTGGTTGGTAGGTAGGGCATTCACAATGGCACATATGTTACCCGTTTTATGTTATGTTGTATACTTGGGGATGGATGTGTCCCCCTCAATTCAGATACAGTAGTTTGAAGCAAGTCATTGGCTGCACTCATGTGTTTCTTAGCAGCTTATTTTGTGGTATCTTCCGGAAGTTTTTGAAACATTATCAACAAGATGGAATCCTTTGTAATTTTATTTTATTTAAATACATTTTATAATAATAAACATGCAGTACTCATTTTTACAACATTTGTTACTGACCAGTCGACAGATGTTGCACATTCACAGCTGTTTTGTGAAACTAAAATTAAAATGCCTTGCCTAACATTCTTCTCTTATTAGAAATATTTCAAACAAACATACCTCTACATGTTATGTTTGCTCGATACAGGATGCTATTTTGGACGAACCACGTTCGCTCTCACTAACTCGAGCATTTGGTCTGATATTAAGTTAATCAGTTAATTGAGTCCTGGGTAAAATAAGTTACAGGAGTGTAGAATGAAGTGTCAATATAAATAGAACAGATTTGAAGCAAATAAAGCGGTATACAACCGTTAGCACGCATTATTTACAACGCGGTGCTGTTACCACGCTACTTTTACCACGCAAGTCGTTACAACGACTTGCGCTGGAGGGCGCTCCAGGATAGTAAATAGTTTAATTTACTATCCAACTCCTTCCCTTGAGTCCGCGGGGACTGGAGTTGGAATATTACATTTAAAAATTTACTATCCAGCTCCCCTCCACGCAAGTCATTGTAACGACTTGCGTGGTAAAAGTAGCGTTGTAACAGTACGCGTTGTAAAAGTACGCGTGGTACCGTCAAACATCCAAATAAAGCACACAGTCGCAAAGGTTTGCTAACCTCATACTCTGTGATGGGTCAGTCTATTTTAATGCAGGATTCTATCGGGTCTCTATTTGTTTCTTTCAAATTAATTGAGCATAAATCCCCGAACTGCTCAACCTCTTTAGAATTTGTTAATAAGCGTTGCAATCCAACAGCATAGATTTTTTGGGTTTAGCAGAGGAGCACAAGAGCATGCTCCTTCCCTGCCTTCACCTGATAATCAGTGTCCATTGCCACACACATTCATTTTTGACATCCAGATACGCCTCCCAGTGAATCGCAGGACTGTGATTCAGAATCAAAAAAACAATCCTCCCCATGCATTTAAACAAAGCCTTCCAGTAAACCTCTATGGCTGGTCAATCTAGAAAAATAGCTCCACCAGTGAGCATCATGTCCTAACCTTTCAAGATATTTTGGTGAGTAAGTTATCTAGGTAGGTACCTGAAAATTGTTCTCTGTGTGGGTATGGGCCTAAAGTAATAGGCAAGGTGGATTTCGTCATCACTAGCAAGGAGGCTGTTAAATCACCTTTAACTGGTCTGGTACGTCTATACACTTTAATAAGCCATTCCACTGTAGCTTGGAATTTGAATCTGGATCTAGCCAGATTGATGCGCTCAATCTTTGAGGCAATGATACTCTCGGGCATGAAGACGCCATCGTGGAATACACCCGCCCTATTTACCATAACCTCAGTTAGGTGTATAAGTGAACTTGAAACCGTCTGCACATCTGACACAATGTTCTATCTTGTGTCAAAAGAAGGAAAAACAGCTCCAGCAGGATAGATAAACCATAAATTTCAAAAACGGGCAACTTAATAATTTTTGGCTTTGGTGGAATTGCTCACTTAGTATAATGAGGAAACTCCAAGGGTCACTGCGGTTTCCAAAGGCCGATTGGAAAGAGAAAATTATGCAAAAGACGGGCGCACTACCGAATGATTGAGGATCGCATACGCATCAAATTTTTCTTTCCTGGCAATTCGGATGCCGGTTTGAAGAAATTCCAAACGGTTTGACTGTTCTGCTACGATTGACAATTTTTAGGGACACCCGTCTTTCGGCACCCATCTTTTGCATCATTTTCACTCTCCAATTGGCCTTTGGAACCTGCAGTGAACCTTGGAGTTCCCCCCGTGGAAAACTCCCTACTCTAGTTACTACCAACTGTAGATTGGGTGATTCCGGTCCCGCATTGTCCTGAGGAGGCCAAAAGGCATCGACCTTCATAATTCAGGGCCAGCGTCGTTCATCTTAAAGAAAGAAAATAACCCATCGGGGTTTAGCCTATATAACTAATTGTGGACTCAATACATTTGAGATGCTTTAAATGGTCTGTAATTAATTAGTGTTGGTTCCTTTAGATGGGTTTCCTCTTGTTGCCCAATCAAGGGTCCATCATCCGCCATTTACAGACACCCCACTCACCTAATTTTTGTTGATACTTCAGTAACAACAGTTGTGTATTGTAACTCATCATTATTTGTTTAGAAATATTAATTCATTAAATGCTTTGAGCAAGAAGTTATCTACTAGTCAGTGTCTTCCTTTAATTTGCACAGCAATACTTTCATAATTTTCGTTGATAGATTTCATATGTCTTGCTGAAAAAATGAATGAATTATACTAGGCAAGCAATTCTGCCATTGGCCAAAAAGTATTACGTTGGCTGTTATTTAAATTTGTTGTTTATCTATCCTGCTGGTACCACTTACCCCCCTTTTGACACATGTTTATGATGTACCCATGCTCCAGAAGATTATTGGGCTCCCCCTTTCTTTTGTCTTATATAATTTTATTTACTTTTAAAGTTTTATATAGCGCGAACAAGATCTTTGCAGATATCAGAGCGCTTTACAGAAACAGTAGGTAGGATAAACAAACTGTTGAAAACAGTATAGGGTAGTAATCGCACACGAGTATGCACACTAATAACAATCAGGAAGCAATAATATTGAAGCCGTGCAATGACGATTCGAATAAGATTATAGCACCCCAGAGGGTGAGTATACACACTGTTGAAAACAGAATAGTAGGCAGCAGTGAGTGGATTGCAAGTTAGTAAGGCACTCAGGTCATAGTGTACAGCCCTAATAAACAATCTGGAAACAAGATAATAAAGCATCCGTGCAGTGATTTTGGTCCAGTAGCAGTCATAAAAGAGTCTAATATAGATAGCAATCAGGTAGCTGATAAACTAGGAGCCATGTACTATCATTGTTCCAGTGGCAATAGGGTTCAGGTGAACTTAGCCATAAGGATGGCTTTTACCTCTTTCTTGAAGAGTACAGAGGAGGGGATAAGCCTAGTTTCTGGCGGGAGTGCATTCCAGATCCTGGGTGCCATTCCTGAGAAGGAGCGTTTGTAAGTTTTTTCATTCCGGAATCTACGAGGTTTCAGGAGGAGATTCTTTGTGCTTCTGTTGGATCTCGAGCCTCCTGATATAGTCAATTTGTGGGTGAGGTAGTTGGGTGACTTGTGGTGTACGGCCGAATGTGTCATACAGGCAATTTTCAACTGAACTCTGGCTTCAAAAGGCAGCCAGTTCAGGGCTTTTAAATCAGGGGATATATGCGAGTGTTTTCTTGAGCCAGTGATGAGCCTCGCGGCCGCGTTCAAGGAGGCTCGTAGGGGTGCCGTTGTTGTTAGGGGGAGCCCGCTGAGAGCCACAATTCCGTAGTCTATGCGAGGAATGACTAGGGCTTGTACAACAGTTCGGAAGTCCTTGGGTGGTAGGAAGGGTTTGAGTTTTCTCAGCGTCTTGATTTGGAAGTTGGCACCCTTGGTTGCTTTGCTAATATGCTGCTGCATGTCGAGATTGGAGTCAAGTGTGATGCCAAGGGATTTCGCCGAGTCCACGATGGTGGGCTGGACATTTAGTGCGGTTAGATGATTGAGCCAGGTTTGGGTGATGGCCTTTTTCGCAGGAGGTGAGATCAGAAGGAACTCAGTTTTCAGAGCATTTAGTTTAAGGTGATTGTCGGCCAGCCATGCTTGAGTGTTTCTTAGTGTGGCATTCAAAAGTTTGATGTCTTCAGGGCATTGAAGTTTGAGGTAGAGCTGAGTGTCATCTGCGTACATATGGAAGTGTACATTTGATGCTTGAAGCAAGGTGGTGAGTGGTTCCATGACGAGGTTGAACAATGTGGGGGAAAGGGAGGAGCCTTGTGGGACGCCTAGTGTTACGGGCACAGGCGATGACAGTGCGTTGCTGATCTTGAACTTCTGAGACCGGTTGTGCAGAAAGGAAGTGAACCATTTGAGGACAGTCCCGGATATGCCCATTCTGGTGTTTAACAGCTCAAGTAGATTCTCGTGTTTGACCGTATCAAATGCTGAGGAGAGGTCGAGGAGGATGAGGAGGCAGGACTCGTTGTGATCAAGGATTTGGAGGGCGTCATCGATTATGTGTGTCATAGCCGTTTCAGTGCTATGTTTTGCTCTGAATCCTGATTGGTGAGGGTTGAGGAGGTCAAACTGCTCAATGTGTTTTGTCAGTTGGAGTTGTACGCATTTTTCTAGCAATTTGGCCAGAGTGGGGATATTGGTGATAGGTCGGTAATTGTTCAGGTCGGCCGGGTCAGCTGTGGGTTTCTTGAGTATAGGCGTGACCTGCCCTATTTTGAGGGAGTCTGGGATGGATCCTTGTTGCAAGGAACAGTTGATGATTCTAGTCCAGAGTGGGAGGAGCATGGGGGTGAAGGCTTTAACAGCGTTGGCAGGTAGGGGGTCTGTGAGGTGATTGGCGGGTTTCAAGGTGCCGAGCAGCTTGTGAATCGATTCTTCAGTGTAGGTGTCGAAGGACGTCCATGAAGCGTTGTTTTTAGGTTGAGTGTTAGTTATGCCTATGGAGCAGGAGTATCGACTTACATCTTTGAGGAGATCACTTCTTATATTGTCGGTCTTTTGCTTGAAGAAAGCAGAGAAGTCTTCGCAACTTGGAATATCCTTTGCTGAGCAGTTAGGTTGTGGAGGCTGCGTCTTGGTTTGGGTTTTGACTAGCTCGAACAGTTTTCTTGGTCGGTTTTTTGCTTGATCCAGCTGTTGGCTAAAGAAGACTGATTTCGAGCGTTTGATTTTTCTGAAGTAAGCGTTTCTCTTACTCTTAAGCGCTCTAAGGTGCAGTGCTGAGGGGTCAGATCTCCACGTGCGCTCTGCCATTCGCATAGCACGTCTGTCCTCATTGAGTACCATCATACCATGGGTTCGAGTTCTTGGTGGCGACTCTCTTCTTTTGCAGGGGTGCGGCTTCATTGATTATTGTAGACATAGTGTCTAGATAGAGGTCGGTCAGTGAATGCACATCAGAGACGCCCGTCGGGGGAAGAAGGAGATTGCCTGTGTGGGCAGGCAAGGAGTTTGGGTTAAGATTCTTCAAGTCCCTCTTCCAGATCTTGGTTTTGGCAGGTTGAGCCGGGTTAAGTTTGACCTTTTCGTTGATGAAGAAGGTGATGATGTGGTGGTCTGACCAATCACAGGGTTCGATTGCCTCCAGCTGGGTAGAGTCTTCTTTGGCGATGATAAGGTCAAGGATAAAGCCTTTTTCATGTGTTGGACGGTTGCATATTTGGGTGAGGTCAAGCGCGTTGAGGAAAGTCTTAAGGCTATTCACCACAGCGTCTTTCTGGTCGTTCCAGTGGAGGTTGAAGTCTCCCAAGTATATTTGATTGATCTGTCGACCGGCGTTGGTGGATATCGTGTCCATGATTTGTTGGGAGAAGGTGAGGTTGTCCCTGGGTGGGTGGTAGATAACATGAAGGGAGCATACAGGTTTGCCCTCGCTAGTAATATCGAGGCAGATGAGTTCGCAGGAGGAGAGGGAGGGGGAGGGACCTTCAGTGATGACGAGGTTGCTCCTGTAGATGCATGCGATTCCCCCGCCCGTCTTGCCATTCCTGTCGAGTCTAATAATGTGATAGTTGGGGGGGACAAGTATGTCCATTATAGGTGTGGAGGCTTCAGTTAGCCACGTTTCAGTCAGAATGGCTAGATCGAGGTCCCTTGATGAGATGAGATCCGCGATGCCGGAGGAGTGTCTCTGGGACGATCTGCAGTTGAGCAGGATACACTTTAGTCTGGGGGAGAAGAGAGTGGGTGAGTGTTCTAGGGCGAGGGGGACTTTTCTGAGATTACAGGTGACGGAGCTTCTATTGCTCCGTGTGGGGGGCCTGAGGGGATTTGTGATAATCGTGGGTATGGGTAGGTGTGTAGTGGGTGGGGGTTTTGTGGGACCTGGGCCATATGAGCGAAGTAGAGTATGCAGGTCTCGGTCAGAGAGGGGGTGTGGGGTGCGACGGGGGCGGCCGGTGGCCTTGTGGTCGGGGATCGAGGGCCAGCGCGGGGAGTGATGAGTGAAGAGGTTTGAGGGGCGAGTGGTGTACTTGTTGGGCGCCGAAGTGGAGGGTAGGGGGTGTCTGGGGTATGTGAAAAGAAGTTCTTTGATGGAGTGAAGATCTTCTTTGACTTGTAGGAGGGTGGATATGATCATGTCCAGAGTTGGATTGGGGATGGTATTGGGCGTCTATCTTGACAAAGTGGTGCTGATCTTCACAGCAACTAGGTATATCTCTCTGCGCATTTCCTCTGCTCCCACATGCGCCCTCTGCCAAGGAAACCCTGCACACTTCGAGTGTATGTGCTTTGCGTTCTGCTAACCGACTCGTCATGACTTTGTGATACAAACATGGTAGCTGAGCAGCAGCTAAGGCCACCATTGCCATCTAGTGCTTGAGCACACTGAACGTGTGCTAAGCTGGGTTGTGTCATTCCTAGGGCATTGCGTTCTGAAGACTCCCTCCTAAAGCAATTCGGAATTTGACTGTTCTAGTTAGTCCAGCATGGAGTAACAAGGCCACACCACACTCTAGGGTCCCAACCACAGGGGCACAAGCGCAGACCAGGGCCTCTTTACTCTCTCCCCTAACTCTATGCCTGGTGCCGGATACTTGGTAGCTTGAGGCAATCCCTACATGAGTCATGTGACGCTACATTCCTTCCCAGCTTTGTTAAAAACATAGGTCACAGGCCTTGGGCCAGCCAACAATGAATATGTATTGTCCCAATGAGTCTTCAAGTCCACTATCTTAAGAAATATAATCTTTTGACTGGGATCTCTGCAGGTTGGGTCTCTGATTGTAGAGATGAAGTCTCAGGGTTGTGAAAGTTGTAACAGCTCATCTTGCCCCCTCACCTCCACGGAGGAGGTTCGACTCCATCCACCTTTTGTCAGGGTACTTTCTGTTCAGGGGGCTATAGGCTTCACCATCTTAGAGTGCTCAACTGTCAATGTTCCCAAGATTGTCGGGTGCGGTGTTCATTACTCCATTTGACAGATCTCCGCCCCTTCTACCTTTTTGAATACACACCTATTTTAAGGTCTGCATTAACTGTCCAGGTACGGTTGCTTTTTTAACAAAATGTTGAGCTTTATTTGTAAAATAAATAGAAAAACATTGGCATTTTGGTCGTCCGTAGAACCACCCACTTTGACTTCTGTTTACCTGCATATGTCTTTTTAAGTGAGGTGAGGGGGTCAAGGAGCAGGGCAGCAGAATCTCATTCAGATGCGGTTCCCTGATAGTCCACACCCCCCAAACCCCTACAATCTCTAATTAATGGCCCAGGAGAAAGAGGAACCCTGTGAGATCCATAGATCCCATCAAAGAGATGACCTGGAGATGGAGACACTATCTGGGAGCTCATTTTTAAATTTACAAACGGACAAACAGCTTCCCCAGAGAGCCCTGAGGAAGGCATGAGATTTGGGGGTTTGCTTTTATTTATTGTATTTATTTTTTAAGGGGCATTATTACCATTACTGTGATAAGTGCAGTGACACTGGGACAAAGTGTGAGGGGACATTGGACTCCATTTATGACTGCTCCACTACCAAACAGGGAAATGTGGGTCCCACTTGCTGTGCAGGTAGCAGGACTCGAGGAAGAGGTGCAGATTTGTTTCTCTTTTTGTTTGTTACTAAAATGGATGGGCAGCCTGCTTTGGGCCTCAGGCATAGGAGTGATGGCTCTTCACAGGGGTATAGTTATCATTGATGGTGATGGTGCCATGGCACTGGGGCGCAATGTTGCGAAGAGCTAACTAGACGCCAATTGTGGTTGTGTTACTATCCTTTCTTGCGGTGCATGTACTCTTACTGTGCCAGTGTTGCTTTGGGCCTCAGAGCACTGACCCATGGTAGGGTAAAATTGGAGCAGCGGAGACCCCTTAGCTTGGACTCAAAGAGCGGGTGGGGCAAGATGGGGGACATTGTTTTTAACAAAGGGCAGTGGCCGCTCACTTCACGAGGTAGTAGATGATATTGCTGAAGAAAGTGCAGTGGCACTGTGACTCAGGTGTGATGTGCCACTACATCACAGTTATGATTGTCTTAACTTTACCAAAGGTGCATGGGAGCTTATTTTCTTTGCAACCTTGAGGGGGGCCAAGTGCGCCTTTGCTGCACAGCCTGGAAAACATATGGAAGATAATTATTTTTAGGAAAGGGACAGGGCCTTTTTCAAGATTGGAGTGGTGGCGAGGCATGGTTGGAAAAGGGAGAAAGCCTGCTAATCAGAGCTGCTAATATCATTAGCTAACTGGGTGCAGTAGCATTAGGACCCAGGAGTGTGAGGAGTTCATAATCCCCCCCTCCCCCCCATTATGGGGAGCAGTGTTTTATTTTTTTGCCAGTTTCTGTTTTATGCATTTGCTCTTTTAAATGTCTCGCATATATTATGGATTATCAGTAATAGAAAACGCCCCCCCCCCCCCCCCCCAGAGATTCTCATAAGCCCTGACCCCTGCATTCAGACCTGTCCCTCCTGCTCCCCCAATCTTAGTCATAAAGCTTGGGAGGTGGCCTGCTATCTAAACACTTAGGGTGGGGGGGGGGGGGGGGGGGGGGGGGGGGGGGGGAACTCAGTGCCAAAAAGTTTGAATACCTCTACTCCAGGGGCATGGTACAAGCACATTCCCGCCCTTTTTCTTCTTCCCTGACATCACATCCATCAACAGGAAACATGGATGCGTGAGGCATGCCCTACATGTATCATGTGGCACACTACAGCTATCAGGCTTTAAGGAACGCTGTCTTCAACCGAGCTACGCAGTTGGACTGCGGCAGACTTGGACGACCTGGGCGGCCTGTATAGCGACGGAGAGCTGTTGCCCTTCGAGACTCTGGCCGCTGACACCGGTCTGCCAGCAGGCCAATTTCTGGCGCACGCCAGGCTTCTTCGTGCGCTAACGGAGGCATGGGGTGACTTGACCCACGAGCCGACCACACATATGCTTATTCAGTACCTACATGTGATGGGCGATGGTTCCCATATAGTGCATTGGTTAGCAC
Source organism: Lissotriton vulgaris (assembly GCF_964263255.1). Lineage (NCBI taxonomy): Eukaryota > Metazoa > Chordata > Amphibia > Caudata > Salamandridae > Lissotriton > Lissotriton vulgaris. The sequence goes on along the minus strand of NC_141695.1, from coordinate 1,255,009,236 downwards.
AGGCGCTGAACAGCCATACTCAATCCTCCTCCCAAAGGCTGAGGGAGAAGTGGACGACCGACCGGGGTAGTGAATGGACGGACAAACAGTGGGCCGCGGTGTTGGCGGGCGCCAGAAATATTCCTCGCAACGCGCGATTTAAGATCATCCAATATTACATAATACACCGCTCATATTTGTCCCCAGACAAACTGAACCGCTACTTCGGACTCACATCGTCAGCGTGCCCCAGGTGCGGCCTCCTGAACTCGGACATCCTGCACGCACTCTGGAGTTGCGCTCACCTCACCTTGTACTGGTCGGCAGTCACTGACACATTGACGGCGGCCACGGGCGATACCCTCCCCAAGACATGGGAAGCATGCCTGCTGGGACTCTACAAGAGAACCAAACAGACCAAATTAAGGGCACGTTTCTGGGACCTAGGGCTCATTACGGCTAAGCGACTCATCACGAAACGATGGAAGAGTGTCGCCCCCCGCGCCCTGCTGACTGGCGTCGCTCATTTGACAACTGGGCTTGCGCGGATAGTGTGTCTCTACACAGGGAGGAGACAGCGGGTCTCCGGAAGTACCCGATTGCCCAAGACTGGGACTCTACCCTGACTGCGTACCATCAGGCCGGTATAGCGTGCCCACCCTGACACGGAACGGTGAGGGACCTGCCATACACCGTCCTGACGCGGCGCAAGCCCCCACCCCCCTTCTCCCCCCACCCCCTCCCCCCCCGGCCACCGAGGTCATACCCAACAAGAGCTGTCCCCTGTTGCCCCCCCCCCCCTGCAGTCACGGCAACCCTAAATCCACAGCCGTCCCCACCCCCACACGGCCCATATAGGGCGCAACATACACAGCTAGGATCACTGATACATTACTGTACACGCTAACACTAGTCCAACTGTTGTTGAAATGTTTCTCCCTCCCCCCCCCCCCCTTTTTTTTTTTTCTTTTTTCCTATTTTGTATTCATCTTTCATTATTTCCCTGTTGTGTCTCTTGGTAGACAGTGAGTTTGCTTCTGCTGTACTCATGATGATGTTCGATTTCCCCTCCCCGTTTACTCTCCACACAATGCTTATTGGACACTGCCAAGATCAGGAGACTGTAGCCCAGCGACCCATATGACAATATGGGAGACGATTCCTGCCTTTGACTACATCTGTGCCGACCAGGGAGCGCGGCCTAGGACAATGGTTGTTGGCTTTCATGACCACCTTGGTCCTTTTGCAGTGCTGCGTGCTACAAGCACTGCACCCCGAGACTTTTCCTGGCACTGATGTTTGCGGACTAATGCATCTCCCCTGGCTACTGTTTATTTTCACTTATGTATGACCGACATGTCAAAGCATGCTACTAGCTGGATAACGTTTGTAGTAGTTATTTTTTATGACATTGTGTGATCAATTGACTTATTACTTGTGAAACTAAATAAAATTTGGGACCATTGGTCTTAAAAAAAAAAAAAAAAAAAACAGGCTTTAAGGAATCTGTTTGCTTGGGCCTAAACCAGTGCTTAATTTGAGCTGGAGGTTTTCCGGTGCTCGGCACTGGAACTTAATTGTGAACACCAGCACTTATGTCAGTCTGCCACATAGAGGAGCTGTTTGTTTAATTTAGAGATGAGCACAACAGTAATTTCTTAATTTAATATACATTAAAAAAATAACTGTTACCTGCCCACCAAACCATTTTTGTAGCTTTTGAGGCCTGGAATAGTCTGAATCGTCACACTTTTGGGAGTGTGATGGTTAGCAAGTGTGTAGGTACGGTCCTTGGCAGTGCCATCCTCATGAAGGTCATGGTACTCGTGTGTTTTCCAAAACTAATCACTGGCCTAAACTGCAGATGCTGCCTTCACCTACCTCTTTTTTGTATATACTGTGAGAGCGAGCAAGAACACACACACATTTATAAAGTTACCGTCATGGTATCTCTATTACTAGTAGTCTCTAGGCTCTCCCACATTATCGACACACTCTTCTCAGCCATACGCAAAGATTTGCAGTTTGGTTCCTCTAGTTAAACTTTTTTTTTTAAAAAGAACTGAACTAATGATGGTGCGTACCTGCATAAGGGACAAGCTGCTATGCCTATTTAAGACGTCAAGTCTCGCATGTGATACAGAGCACAAGGTTTCTGATCCCACCAATAGTTGTTTCATACCCACTGGTTGATAAAAAGGGAGCTTGCATATAGACCAGCAGTAACTGATTCACCATTGGGGTTATCCTTATTTTTCTCTAGTAGATACGTGCATACATCATCATTGATTTCCTCAGACGTTTTGAAACTCTAAAGCATGCTGTCCTCAAGTTTACCTGTTGGTGATGTTCATTTTGGGAATAAGCACTACTGCTGCCAGTAGTAAATGTGGAGGGTACGTAGAGGTACTTTATATCTAGGGAGGATTTGAATGCAGGGAACTAGCACTAAACATTATGGCAGTGATCAATATTCCTGTAGTACAGTTTGTCTGGGAGGAGCTTGTATTGTGGTATGTCTCCTGGTGACTCTTCTTGTGTGTATGGAAAAGTGATATTTTGTCGCCACAAGATGCTTTTGTTAAAGATCTTCTGTGAGGAAGGCTAAAGCCACTTTCTTATCCTGTATACTTTGCAGAAGCTGGAAGAGCAAGAACTGCGAGCGTGCAAGGTGAAAGATAAGCTCCGATCCGAACAGCAGCAGTTGCGACAGCGGCTGGAACAGCTTCTTCCATCTACGGGAACAGAACGCACCCGGGCAGACAGCCTGGACTCCTCACTACTATCGTCCGAGCCCTCGGATTCAGACCAAGGTGAGAACTATGATTTGGAAAGACCTTTCAGAGAGGAGATTGTTGGAGCTGGGGGAATGCACCATTACTCCAAAAGATGTAGGCTATAGAGGCCTTCAGTTAGGGAGGATACTTAATAGAATTTCCTAAAAGGGGCATAGGAGGCTTCTAGTGAAGAGATTGTCCAGGAGGAGGTACAATGAAAAGATAGTATGAAGGGATGTAGGGTGCACTTGCTGCAAAGATTTCTTGAAGTGTTTTAGGGCAGTGTTGCATTGAGTGAGCTAGGTGAGTGGAAGGATGGATACATTTCTGAGTTGGCCTAGCAGGATGCTGTGGGAGAGTCTTTCTAAGACCTGGTTAGGAAGTCCAGGACATATTGTGGATTGCTTTAATGCATGTGACCCGCTCACTACCTTGCCCTCTTCTCCACCTTAAAATCCTGGGTGTTTTTCAAATATTGCTAACTTTAAAGGACACTTTGTTTGTGCAGAACACTGTAGGTAAGACTGTGCTATGGATACGAAGGTACAGTGGCAGTTTCTGAATTTTATCTCTGTAGAGCCCCTTGCTCTGGCATGGAATAATACAACCCTTTCTCTTGCCTTTTCCAGAGGACATCGAGGTGGACGTGGAAGGTGTGGTGTTCAGTGGCAATGAAGTAGACCCCTTCCCGATCTTCGGTGCTGGCACTGAGCATAGCTACTCGAACGCCAGCCCCGTGTGGCTATGACAGCTGCTTGGCCCTGCCTTTCTTCGCAGCTCCTTGCTCCGCTATCCAGGATACGTTGAGACACCTTGGACTACTTCAACCCTCGGGGGGAGGATGGGAGACCCTGCAGGCTGTGGCAGGGGGTCCTGGCACTATTGCTCTTTGTGTAGTGCTATGCACAGCCAACACAGGGAGCCCTTCACAAGCTCAGAGGCATTCAGCACTTCTGATTCTTGGCGCCAGCATGGACAAACTATTAACAGAAAGCACTCTCTGCAAGGGACAAGCACAAGCAGAGAGCTGGAGAAGTCCAACTCCGGGTTTTAGCCCTAGCAGCACACTCCCTCCCTTTGTGGCACATCATATATTTTTCCTCCAGGAATTACCACTCAGAGCACTTATATGCATCTAGGCAGGTCTAGTTGAAATTATTTATAAGCCTGATTGAACAATATTACAAGCCTTTCTGAAGGCATGTTCTGCAAGTAATCTGCTGTTTAGAAGAATGCTTATCCGTCCAACTCTACCAAGCATCAAGGTTTCATTGAGGTAATGTTTATGAAAAAAGTATATAAGTCGGTTGTGGAAAAGACAACTCTGTCTTCACAGTGATCAATGGCGTGTCTACTCTTAGTTATTAGAGGATCATTATCAGGACATATGATACTCAGACCAAACAGTATTAGAAGAAAAATTCAATGAATGACTCTTTTAAGTAGGAAATCGAAGAAAATATAAAGAATTGAAGAACAGTTTACATGTGGAGAGTTACTAGTGAGTAGTGGAATAACCACAAAAGCAACTTCAGGCATTTGATCACAGAGGAGTATCCCTAGTAGACCCTAACATCTTTAAATCCTAAGAAGGGTAAATGTTCCTTCCTGCATCACTGTACAGAACACATCCCTGGGGAATGCCTTCATGTAGTACAGTCTTTTCTATGATCGATCTTGGAAATTTAGGTTTATAAAGGCAGTCCATGGTCACTCTGATTTGAGATCCTTTCTCTGTTCTAGAATGGACCCAGGACCACCCTTTATCTGTCTTCTGTCGATAAACCCAGAACATCGCTACGTGGGATCTGCCTATTTGTTCCTGTGGAATAGACCCAGGATGGTGGGAGCCCCTGTAGGTATTGCATGTGCCTCAGTAGTAAGGTCCTAAGCCAAGACATTGACAACATTCCCTTTGCTTTAATGAGCCTGTATCCTGACGTTACTGCTGCCTTTTTCTTGGGCAGTTGTACATCATTCGTTTGAGAGCTGCCTGTCACAAGTCCCTCTGTTCACTCTCTGTTGAGCACCTACCTGTTCTTCTCGCATCGGATTGTTAGCTCGGTTTTCAATAGAGGTTTGCCCTTGCTGATCGATTTGGCTTCGACACACCTGCCATTAAGACTGAGCTACAGCGAGCACTGTTGGCTGTATCTTCCTTCACCCCCACTCCACTGGGGTAGGTGTTGAGAGGCAGCTCTTTGGGTGCAAACAGGGTTTTCCCTTTAATTGAAACTAACACACTGAGTGGATTTGTGGTAGGGGGTATATGATTTTCTGGGCAATTTTTCCCACCACACAGTGAGATTGTTTATGTACCATGTATGTATAATTTTACTACTCACTGTCCTCGCGAAGTAATCACTCAATGTATTCTCCCCTCCGCTGTGTTTTCGGAGGATGAATGCAGCACTGGTGCTGTTTAGTTTAATACACCGTTATGCCTGGCTACTGTTGCCAGTAATCTAGCACAATGGGTTCAGATCTGCACAGCAGCAATCAACAGTTTGAATCCTGGCAGAGCCCACACAACCTTTCATACTTCAAGGGACCATAAAACAAGCATCATTAATAATGCTACCACATACTAGTAAAGCGCCAACAGAAAACCGGGCTTGTGGTGTGCGCTACAAAACCGGCATCTGTAGTCTTAATGTTGCATTTAGATTGCTGGATTTCGTTACCTCCAAGGTCTAATTCGAATCCGATCTTATTGATCACTGACCATGTCCAAAGTTCCAGGGGTCTCCAAATGAGACCCATCCACAAAGGGTGGTGTGTGTGAGTGTGCTGTGCACCTCTCAGGTCGGAGTGTGGCTTCTGCCTCCTTAAAACAGTTCTCCCTCTCTTTCAAGGGAACCCCGTGCAGAGACAGGACCCCTCTGTCCCGATATGTATGTATATTTATAATAGTCCTGGGCAGACATGGGGCTTGGCAATAATTTATTTGTACAAGAGATTTTATGTGTGCCACGGCTGGAATAAAACTTGTTTGTGATGTAAGTATTTTGACTAACTTGCAATGGAGAAATCCTGCAAAATACTTGTATATTCCTACCAATATTTTAATAAATACATTTTTAATGCGTACTACTTATTTTTTTTTATATCTGCCTTCTGAACTTGCTTACTACGGTATTTGCTGATATGGCATATGTCTGGTGTTATGCCTTTTTTCAATGTTTATGGTTGCATGACAAGAGCCAGAGATTAGAATCCATAAGTACAGAAGGGATAATGCTCCAAAATGCGTTCCGGACTACGGAAGGTTATGAGGCTCTAAAGTCTTTACAATACATGGGATTCTGTAATCCCAGTATGAACGTCAGTCTCTGATTTCTTTATAACTGGCGACTTGTGACACATCCAGTTGTCGATTATATAAAAAAAGACATTGGAACTCGACTATTATAAGTTATTACAGTCGAGTTGTGATGTCACATCGCCTGCTGCCAGAGTCCGCAGCCGAGGGGAAAGGCAGGTCTGGTCACGTAGCATGAGTGAAGCAGCTGTTTAAAGCAACAAAAATGGAACATTGCTTTTCTTTTGTTTGCTCTATTTTTCTAGTTTACAGCGACCAGCGGAGAGAACATGTTAAATCTTTGCACACCATAGTTGGAGGAAAGCTAGAATCTTTCTGCAAGTTTATACACATTCTGAGCTACTGCAGCTTTCTTGTTTTGAAAAAAACCTGACTTGTATTGAACTGTTTCTAATATCTGTTGGCAACAAATATCTCACAGGCTTTTGATGCGCTTACTTTTGGACTAGAGGTTTTATTTGTATTCTTCTTGTTTGAAAACGTGCTTGCCTTTCCACATGAAAAACTATGCACCAAGGTTTTAAGTGATTTGTGGGAAAGATGATGCTGTGACCATGTATTATATGGGATAAATTACTCCCTGATGTGCATTATAAGGATTTTGCAAATCACCTCAGAGTTCCATAACCTTATGAGGTAACTCTGCCTTCAGCCCGTTCCTCTATATGGTTATGGAACTCCTTGGTGACTTGTAAAATCCTTATAATGTACGACCTGGGTACTTTATCCCCTATATAATACATGGGATTCCGTAATCCTTGTGTAAACACCAGTCTCTTTATAATTGGCAAGTTGTGATGCACCAAGTAGCCAATAATATAGAAAAGACGCCAGAACTCAACTATTTAAAGTTATTACAGTCGAGTTCTAATGTCACAGTGCCTGCTGCCAGACCCTGCAGCTGAGGTGGAAGACAGGTCAGGTCATGGAGCATAATTGAAGCAGCTGTTTAAAACAACAAAAAGAAACATTGCTTTTATTTCTTCTGCTCTATTTTTCCAGGCTTACTGTGACAAGCAGTGGGAACATGTTTATATTTTGCAATCCTTGTTTAGTTAGAGAAAAGCTAGACTCTTTTTGCATGTTTCTACACATTCCGAACTACTGCAGCTTTTTTGTTTATAAAAACAACCGGTATTTATCTGTTTCTAATATCTGTTTGAAACAAATATCAAACCGTTTTTCGATGTGTTTCATTTTGCACTTGAGGTTTTATTTTTATTCTTCACGCTTGCAGACATGCTCACTCTTTCATATGAAAGAGTTACGTACCAAGGTTTTAAGTGGTTTGGCAGAGTTCATAACCTCATAAAGGGACTTGGCCTTCTGCCTCATTCCTCTATATCACTGGTTCCTGCAAACATTTTTCCAGGGGCCAAAAAGTTTGGTCTGTGAGGTGCTTCTCAATGCACTTTTTGAAGAGACTGTCATATTTTTACACTTGTGCTGCAAAATGTCTTTAAAAATGAAGGTGTTCCTATAGTCCAATGCAGGACTGCTGAGTTCCTTACTTTCTTTAACAGCAATTAACCATGAAATAAATGCTTGCCTGCCTATTTACATCTTTTTATTATTAGTGCTGAGATGAGTAAACTGCATGCTCCTGTTGACCAGAGGGACGCATGAAAAGTTCAAGGGGGGCCACATTCGCCCCCTGGCCGTACTTTGAGTATATATGCTCTATATGGTTATGGACCTCCTCTGTGTCTTGCAATGGTTTTTATAACGTACAGCAGGGTGTATTTTGTCCCTTATATCTTGGCATGAGGTGAACGTACAAGCTTCTGTCTGGGGGCATATATTCAATGGGTACTTTTTCTAACTAAGACACACGCAAAGTTCTGGCATCGTAATTGCCTTTAAATATTTTGCCTTCCTTACCAGAAAAAGTGGCATCTATTCCAGGTAGGGGGTTAATAGACGTTTCACCCAATTGTGGAAACCGTTGCTAAAGGAAACATTTCACTATGTCCCTTTTATTATTAAATCTGTTTTATTGACAGAATATAGAGCGAAGAACACAAATAAAATTGCCTACAACCCAGCGGGCCGGCTAAAGAAGGTCCAGCTGAGCAAGCAAGTCAATGACAATAACAGGGCGTTTTTAGACGTTAAACACTGCAAGCCGCCTACAACCCAACAGGGCCGAACGAGTCTTCAGAAAGACGGGAAGCGGTAGACCGTGCTAAGCTAACACTCCTATTAATTTGAGAAGCGAAAGACCACAGGGCTGCATGATGACCCTTGGAGGTGGCAGCCGCTGTGCGGTATCCTGAGTGTAATATTAAGTCCTTTCGATAATTAAGTGATTGCAATGTAGATAATCACAAATGACATACATCAACAGTGCCCAACTAGGTATCATATAGGCAAGGGAGCAACAGTGAATAAAACCAGCTGTACCAGTGCCTCTGGTGCGTGCAATCCTACAAACTACTAAGAAATACAAATTAAAAACCTATAGAACAGAAACCTCCCTCCCCACCCCCAAACCACCCCCCACCTAACCCACCCACCCCCAATGGTTCACGTCCCCCACCTATCCTCAACCAACCCCCACTCTCTCTATCGGAGTGCACCTACCCTGTGTCTGTGAGACGGAATGGTCGGAGGTACTTAGGACAAGTGATCTCCTGAAATTCTAAGGCTAATAAGGACAACGAGGGCCGCCACAGCTCTGAGTATTTGGTATTCTCCCCCGCTCTTGACAGCGAGAGTTTTTCCATTCCAAGCACCATCCAAAGGCGATGGAGCCACCCCCGAAATGTGGGAAGAAGTGTGGAGCGCCAATGCGCAAGTATGTTCTGCATCCCCCATCCCAATGCAATGGCTATCAAACGGCCTCTGCGGGAGCACAGTGGGTACGTTAGAGGGTTTGGGAGTCCTAGTAGGACATACGATGGGAAACGCGGTATCTCTGTGTCAAAGTGGGTGTCCACTTCATCTAGTATCTGCTTCCAATATCCCTGTAGCTGTGTACATTCCCAGAGTAAGTGCACCAACGTGCCCACCTGTCCGCAGGCGCGCCAGCACAGTGCTTCTTTAGTGTGAGCCATCTCGCGGAGAGGCTCTGGGGTGTAGTACCAATAAGTCGCTATCTTTGTGAGGGTGTCCCTAAGCCCCATGTGATACGCTGAGTGCCGCGCTCTATAATAGATCCCCTCCCATTCTTTGTGAGTAAGTGTCCTGCCCAGCGCACCCTGCCAGCATTATAAGTGTGTATGTGTTTGCCGTTGAAAAATCTTATAAAGATCAAAGATCAGTTGTTTATCAGTTTTGCGTGTTATTAATCAGTGTTCACAAAATGTGAGGTGTCTGTTCGCCGTGGGGCGTACCTGTTCACTGAGAGCCCAATGTTTCACCTGTAAGTATCTAAGTCTCTCTGATTCTGGCAGCCCGAATTCCTGTTGAAACTGGGAAAATGGGATTATGCCCTCGGGCGTGTACATGTGATAAAGTAACCGGCAACCCGCCGGTCTCCACCTCGCGTAAGCAACCGAGTCCCTACCGGGTGCAAAATCCGGGTTGTCCACAATAGGGGTAAGAGGAGACTGAAAAGTTGTGAGTTCATGGCTCACCTTCGGCCGGTCCCAGATCTCCAATGGAACCCTCGTGATATGAGAGGCATACAGGTTAAGGGGTCTATGCTGTTTACTTAAGAATGGAATCTCCTTCAGCGGTCGACCAGCAACGGCTGCGTCTTGGAATAACCAATGTTTCCCAGATTCCCACCTACTCCATTCCACCAAGAAGCGCAATTGAGCAACCTGAAAGTACGCCGCCAAATCCGGCATTCCAATTCCTCCCTGTTCGGGGGGCAACATCGCCAGTCGCAACTTCAGGCGTGGTTTCCTCCCATTTCAAATGAACTGTGCCAACTCAGACTGCGTCTGTTTTATCCAGCCAAGAGGTGGGCGGAGAGGAATTGTGTGAAAAAGGTACAAAATCTGAGGAGAACAGTCATCTTGACTGCCGCGACTTTGCCCAGCCACGATAATGGGTAGTGTCTCCACCGCCCCAGCTCCCGCCGTATTTTCTGTCGTCGTTGGGCATAGTTGATGTTGACGGTCTCTGACAGGGAAGGAGCAAGCTGAATCCACAAGTACGGTATAGCTTCTGTCGCCCACTGAATGGGGTACAAGGCCTGCAAGAAAGCCCAAGTGGACTTCTCTAGGGATAGGTCGAGGGCCACCGACTTGCTCATGTTAACTTTGAACCCAGATACCCGTCCGAAGGCCTCCAGGTCCTCACGGCACGCAGGTTGGGAGTACCTCGGTCGAGACAGCGAGACCAAAACGTCATCAGCATATAAGCTGATAGCGTGGACATGGCCCCCAAATTTATTCCCCTTTATCAAGCCTCATGAGCTGCGCCAGTGGTTCCATGCAAAGAGCGAAGAGTAGGGGCGACAATGGGCACCCCTGCCTTGTACCTCTCTCGATAGCAAACCGGGGGATGTATACCCGTTAACTCGCACTGTGGCCGTCGGGAATTTGTAGCAGTTCATCACTCAGGCACAGAGCTCCGGACCCAGACCCGCCTTCTCCAGAACCTTCTCCAAGTAGGGCCAATGGACCCTAACGCATTCTCTGCATCTATGGCCAGCATCATGTATTCCCCGACCGTGCGGGGGTGGCCTTTTCAATAAGGTGGAAAGCCCGTTTAGTATTATCGGAGATCTGGCGCTCCGATATGAACCCGGCTTGGTCTGGGTCAACAAGGCTTCCCATATGCGGAGCCAGTCTAGCAGCTACAATCCCAGTATATAGTTTGAGATCTACATTGAGTAGAAAAATAGGGTGGTACGCCCCACACTGCGATCAGTCTTTCCCCAGTTTAGGTATTATGGCAATGGCAAGAGGTCCCCAGGTATCGCTCACGGCTCAGAGAAAGAGTTAAAGAGGCGCGTGAGTAAAGGTGCAACCTGGGCACAGAATGTTTTATAAAAACTTGCCGGGAAACCATCCGGACCCGGTCATTTCGCTAGTTTAAGGTGGGAGATGGCCGAGATAACCTCCTCCAGCCGGATATTGCACTCCAATTGTTCTGCCTGGTCCTGTAAAAGGGCCAGAAGGGGAACAGAGGCCAGGAAGTCAACTCCATCCTGGGCCGCAGGAGGGTCAGCAGAGTGGAGATTCGCGTAAAAATCGATGAAGGTGCTCGCAATCTCATGGTCCTCTGTAACCCGTCTACCGTCTCCCCGAAGGAACTTCTGAACCGCCTGCCGCTGCCTCACCTCCCGCAATTCATGCTCAAGTAGGCGCCTGCACCTATCCCCTCCAGTGTAGTATGCATGGCGTAGCTGCAGAGCCGCAAATTCCGCCCGATCCTGGTCAAGGGCCTCTAGCTGCTGCTGAGCCGCTTTCAACTGCCTCCAAATCCTAGGGGCCCCCGGCCGCTGGTGCATGTGTTCCAGCTGTCTGGTCTTCTGTGTGAGTTCATCCCTTTTGCCCTGACACTTTACATTCTCCGCGGCTGAGATTGCAATGAACTCCCCCCGAAGAACAGCCTTCAGGGCAGCCCACTGTGTGGCGAGTGTAGTGTCTGTGTTGCTGTTATGTGAGAGGTAATCTGAAATAGCGAACTGTATCCGGGCAATCACCTCTTTCCGATGTAACAGCGTCTCCCCAAACCCTACGCGCAAGCTGCAATGCGGGAAGAGAGAGGACTACTGTCACTGGTGCGTGATCAAAAAGTGAGGCTACCCCCATTTCCACTCTAGTAGTGCGCGCTCGTGTGGGCGTGGATGCAAGCAGGTACTCAAGGCAAGCGTATGTCTTATGTGCATTAGAATAGTAGGAATAATCCCTCTCGCCCAGGTGAAAGCTACGCCAGAGATCCTTGAAGCCCAGATCAGCCTTCCGCAGAGAGAGCCCCAGCCTGGGAAGCGCGCTGGCACGACCTATCTAAGACCTTGTCAAGCACTAAATTTAAGTCGCCCCCTAGCTCAATGTGGCGGTCAGTTGTGTTTGTACTTTCGTGAGGGCCCTATGAAAAAAAAACTCCTGACCTTTATTAGGGCCATATACAGTACCCACCGTGAACGTGGTGTTCCCTAGAGAAAACCTATAAGACAATAACCTTCCTCGGATCTCGGCCGATTTGTATAGGACCTTGCCCCTAAACTTCTGGGCCACCAACACGGCAACCCCCGCCGTCTTGGTGGGATTCGAGGAAAAAAATTGAAGGGTAAATTTCCAGGACCGGAGACTATGACAATCCCTCTGTAAGAGATGTGTCTCCTGAAGGAGGCAGATATCGACCTGGGATTGCTCTAAGCATAGCAAGACTGCCCTGCGCTTTACTGGGTTGTCAAGCCCCCGGACATTAAGTGTGAGTATTTTAAGTTCTGAGACCGGCATCTAACCCAGAGGGTGTAAACCAGCAAGCAAGGTGCTCTAGAAGCAAGGGGCGCGTCAACTCGCAGAAGATCTCGCCCCCAAAGAGCCCGAGGGTAGAAATTTATCACAGACCTAAGCATTCGGTGGACAATGAACCATACCCCTACCCACAAATCCAACCCCCCAAAACAACCAAAAAACACAAATCCAATGAGTCCATCATCCCTAGATAATCGGAAAAGTATGGAAACTGGGTATTCCAGTATACATTCAAGTGATCTCCCTCCCGCCAACGGCCAAACAGCATATGAAGAGAGCCATCAAACTGTAAGCATCAAGTAATGTCAACCCGTTTGGGCCGGGCTACCATCCGATGCAACCGCCTCCACAGCAGCTCTCTGGCCTTTCGCTATCACCGTTGCTGGGGGTTCTTCACCCGCCGCTGTCTGCCCTGCTGGTGCCAACGAGGCTTGGAGTCATCCGTATCAGTGGCCGGTCCCCGGCCCTCACTTTCTTCACCGGGTAGGTAGATGCCCAACAGGAGACAGGCTACAGAGACTGATCGGAGCTGATAAAGCTTGGTGTCCAATTTGAAGACCAGTATAAAGAAAAGGATGGTCCTTGACTATGAACTAGTACCAAACTTATGTCATTACTCAATAGTGCGATTAGATCTGCAAATGTTGATTAAAGCAACATGGGGGAGATATATTTAGGAAATATCAGTTTTGTGCACATTGGTTGCAATCATAAAGGGTACCCAAAATATAACAACATCAATCTGTGAAAGGAAACATTGATTGTAACCACACTCTGATTTCTCGTTATATCAAAAATTCACGTATTTATTTACAATATCATAAAACAGTTCTAAACGGCGCAAGGGACTGTCAGAGTATAGTCCGTGAGAAAGGGAAAAGGCGTGCTCTTAGTGGTGTAGAGAGGAAAAGGGAAAGGAGAGTGAGTGCAATGTACAATTGTACTATTTACAGAAACCAAAGCGGGACAGCTTCCGCTTTCATAACAACCTGTCCACAATAATTGAAAGGGAAAGGGGCTTGAACTGAACAGGGTACAGGCATCCAAAATGATAAGCGTCGACGTTTCGACCCTATTGCTCTTGGGGTATTTGGGACCTCAGCTGCGGGTCTTCTTCAGGACAGAATGTTGGGATGGGAGTGGGAGGGAGGGGAAGGCTCGGCCGTATTCCAATGGGTGATCTGAGTTGAACACCAATGGTACTGCTCAGAGTGGACCTCCGTCCAAACTTGTAGGGGGTGGGTCACCTAGTATCTTCCTGGTTGTCTAATGGTTCAACTTAGAATTCAATTGGATTAGTCTTGCAAGTTGGGCCACTGAAAGGTAGCTGGTAGAAAGGCCTACCGGTGCCCCCTGGGGCCTGCCGGTGCTTGTCGCAAACAGGGTTGCCAGTGTAGTCTCAGTTGGGTAAATCAGGGTATTTCTCTCAATTGTTAAATAACGGGTCCTCAAGTGACCTTCGAAAGTCAGGGTCAAATATGAAGTGCCGGGCAACGTCCTTTGTCGGTGTCTGTTGGGCCACTGAAAGGTAGCTGGTAGTCCGTGGACACTGTGCTGACACTGATCAGACACCGACAAAGGACGTTGCCCGGTCAGTCTCTCTCCCTCAGTCAGTCTCTCTCTCTTAGTCAGTACGTCTCTCTCTGACAGTCAGCCTCTCAGTCAGTGTCTCTCTCTGTCAGCCTCTCTCTCTGTCTCAATCAGTCTCTCTCCTAGTCAGTTTCTCTCTGTCAGTCAGTGTCTCTGTCAGTCTCTATCTCTCTTAGTCAGTCAGTCTCTTTCTCTCTGTCCGTCTCTCTCTGTCAGTCAGTTTTTCAGCCTCAGTCAGTCTCTCTCACTCTCCACCTCTCTAACTCTACATTTCTCTCTCTCTCTCTCTCTCTCTCTTCCCTACCCCTCCACCCCCCTTCCCCATGGGTACATTACCTGCAAGGTCCGTGGGCCGCCAAGGAAGGCCTGGCGGGCCGTACTATGAGTACCACGGCTCTAGAGCCTCTCCTCTTGTTCATGAACTGATACTGAAGGTGGACTCCTGTTGTACTATGCCAACTGCCCAACTCTGCGTGGAGCTCTTGTGCGAATTTGTTGGTACATCCTTGAGCCAACCTGGCAAGTTTCTCAGATCTATGCCCGACTAGCTGCTACAGTCCAGTTTGTTTTCTTTGCATCTTGGGGCCGGTTTATCCAATTTAACCACAGTCAAGCATAGACCTTGAAATCTTGTCATCTGTGCTTTTTTTAATGCCATTGGCACTTGTAGTGCATTCTTCCTAGCAGGATTTCTGGTGTCTAGTTTCTTCAAAGCGCACTGATATGCAACTCCCATGCCCAGTGGCAGAAAACTAATGTCTGAGGTGGTATGTGCACCATCCTTTGGAGGGAATGTGAGTCATTAACAACGTTTGTCTCAGAAGTAAAAGAAAAACAAGTTGCAATACTTCAGACCCAACAGGTGGCAAGAGTGCACAGCTTTTGAAGCAACACACACACACAGGTGCCAAACCGATTCCTGCAGGTAACTATTGTTTTCTTTTCCCTTGCTTTTTTAGGTCGAAGCCTACCATACAGCACAGCTGTTTGGTTTGCTAACGACATCTTGGGAACATTCAGGAAGCTTCCCTGTAAATGCATTATGCTTGTTGTTTACCATTTGGTCTTGGTGGTTTGTAACTCACATTTGCTTATTTTCTTTTTGCTGGCTCTATTTTTTTAGGTCTCGCTGAAAGCCATCCCGTTAGGGATGCTTTGGCGAGATTAAAGTAAGCGCTTTCAAAAGTGCACCCAAAGGCGAATTGCCTACAGTGCATGTGAGCCGGGCGCGTGCAGTATCAGACTTCAAAGGAATCCTCTTCCCCGCCCCGACGCCCCCCCCCACGCAATGCCGAGAGCTTGTTGAGATTACTGGCCTCTGACGCTTTCCCTCTCTCTTTCCAGCCCTACAGCTCAAATTCATCATCACTTTCTCTATCTGCCCCCCTCCACGGGTCCTCCAGCATGCCTGAACTCACAGGCTTAGACCTGCGGTACACAGTCACCGGCTTCCTCTGAGGCTTTTGCCCTCAGTTACTTGCTGATTTATTTGCCTTTTCTTTTCCCACTATCTCTTGTCTGCCACCATACTCCCAGTCTTCATTTCTTTTCCCTTCTTATTCTTTCCCTCATTTTAGCATTTAGCACTTGCCCTTGCTTTGTGTTCCTTGCCCCCTCTCACACTCAGAGTTCCTCCTTTTTCTTCCCCCTTGTCTCGGTTTCTATTCTTCCTTCTTTTCTCTCTTCCATTTATAATCCCACACTCTTATGGTCCTTCTCGCTGCCCCCACACCTCCACAAAAGCCCCCTTGCCACGACGGCCAACATTGCTCCACCTCCCCCCTCCTCTCTGCAAGTTGACTCCTGGAATGTTCACTGGCTTCCTCTGAGGCTTCTGCCCTCACTTACTTGCTGATTTATTTGCCTTTACTTTTCCCACTTTCTCTTGTCTGCCCCTGTACTCCCCGTCTCCGTTTCTTTTCCCTTCTTATTCTTTCTCTCATTTTATCATTTAGCACTTGCCCCTGCTTCGTGTTCCTTACCCCCTCTCACACTCAAGGAGTTCCTCCTTTTTCTTCCCCCTTGTTAGATCTGTTTTCACGATGCTTCGGAGGGTGAAATATTGCCTTTGAAGTGTTTGGTCCACCCCTTGGTTAATCTCCATTTTATTGACTGAGGGGACAGAAGACGTGGGTCTCCTAAAATGACCTTCACCCTGTGAGGTTCACAGGAAGTGCCTTGGACCTACCCATCCATCATTCTCTGGGAGGCTGATTTCACTTCTCACACAACACCGTGTGCCCCATACTCAGAACAGTCTTGACTCACTGCCCGGTCTGTGCATGCAGCCAGTCCACAACCCCCTTCAGCCACTATTTCATTTGTCTTTGTAGGCCAGTTCAGCAGCATATCCTTACTGCTACCAATGCTTGCTACAAGTAAAGCGCAACACAAGTCAAAGTCAAAGTTTGCTTTATTCGGTTAAAAATGTTAAAACCATCAAAGCGCATACAATATTTCATTTCACAGTTGATCAGATTTCCATATCACAATTAACACAACTAATTATACTGCCATATAAAAAAGTGCTTTACAATATACATATACAAGCTAAAAAGTTTGTCACCCAGTTTGTTAATTATATAAAATTCCAAAATTCATCTAGTAATCATCACTAATAAAGACGTTATAATACACTCCAGAGTAAAGCAGAGAAAGGTGATCAGGGTAGCAATATTTTCTTACGACATCTCACAGCCCCTATAATGTAGCTTGCCACCCCAAAACATACTACAACAGACCCAAGCATTTGTAAATAGACCAGGGCTGGTCTCACCTGCTCAAAATTACGACCTCTCACCAGTGGCAGGATAAATTTATTTCGCTGCAGTTCGTAAAACTTGCAGAAAAAGATCATGTGAAGGACATTTTGACCGAATTATTATCACATGGGCATGGGCCCAAAGTCCCATTTTTAACAAACCCCCTGGGGAAAGATAACAACCATGGTAGCATATTATGTTTAAACCTTAACAAAACAAACAGATGGAATGGCTTGCTTATAAATGTTAAGTACTATCCATTATGTCCATTTGGGTTTTAATGTAACGGATCCATGGTATAGCCAAGGCCTTATCTAAGGTCAAACAATCCTGGATAATTAATTGATTTAAATTCGGGGCTTGTTGTGCCCAAATTCTTAACCACCCTAGTACCAGTGCTACAGCAATCTGATCAGAAATATAACCAGCCCCCAGGTCTTCATGTACATTAAAAGTTGCTGTAGATTGTGGTAGTGACAATACTTTTCTGAAGAAGACATTTTCTGCCATTTGGATCTTACTTGAATCAGTGTAACCCCACACCTCACTCCCATATAATACCATGGGCAAACATTTGGCGTTATAGATTTTCATAATAGCTGGTAATGGCTTACAGCCTAGACGTTTTGCAAAGGCCAGCAGGGCCCCTGTGGCCCTCGCTAATGTGTTTTTTTTTCCAGTGCACGCAGGGCTGGCTCTAGGCTCATGGTGGCCCTGTGCAGGCAGCGTAGGTGGGGGCCCCGGACCGGGGTCGGAGCCGGAGGCTGCCAAATCCTGCCAGGGGGCCGCCAAACCCTGCCAGGGGGCCGCCAGTGCCACAATGTTTCCGATCATCCGATCCTCGTAGTGGCGGCCCCTGGGGTTTGGCGGCCCTGTGCAGGTGCACACTTTGCACATGCCTAGGGCCGGCGCTGGTGCACGTTGCATTACCCACGATCTTCTATAGTCAAATACAATACCCAAGTATAGGAAGGTAGGTACTTTAATAAGCGCCTGTCCTTTACAGAAAAAAGGTGCCCTTTTCGCCCGTCCACCTCCTAGTGACATAACATGTGATTTTTTAAAACTTGTTTTCAGATCCAGGGAGTCCATAAAATTAGTAAAACAGTCTAGGAGTAATTGTAATCCTCTTGCCGTCCTAGCGACTAGCACAGTATCGTCAGCATATAGTAATGCAGGGATCTTTTTTTGGCCAACTCTCGGGATGTCCTTACAAGATGAAATTAGGGCATCACCCAATTTATTTATATAGAGTGTAAACAGTAAAGGTGCAAGGATACACCCTTGCCTAACCCCTCGCTTTACAGGCCAAGAGTCCGTCAGGCTCCCATTTTCACTATAGCGGACTGCCGCAATAGTGTCATTATAGATGACGGCTAGAAAGGATATCAGTACCGGGTCCAGACCTATGTCAAACAGGGAAGTCCACAATTTCTGACAATTTACAAGGTCGAAAGCAGTGGACAGATCCATAAAAGCTAGATGGATGTCCCCCTGCTTAGCTACTGTGTACTTCCCTATGACAAGATGTAAATTGAGACATTGGCCAGCAGTACCTCTTCCTTTCCTAAACCTGTACTGTAGGTCTGAAATAACTGCATTCTCTTCCAGCCAATTTGTCAGCCGCACCAAGATGGCTTTTCCCATTATCGTTGCAGCCGAGTCCAAGAGAGAGATCGGACGATAACACGCCGGATCCTCTCTTGAGCCCTTCTTAAATATTGGGACGATAACTACTTTACCCCAGGACACTGGGGGACCCACTATAGTAACAGCATTAAAAACTGAAGTTAAAATCTTTGCCCAATAATGGGGATCTGCTCTATACAGGTCTGCCGGTACCCCCTCCGGACCAGGAGCTTTCCCATGTGCTGTGGTTTCAATAGCTTCCAGGACTTCTTCTCTGGTAAAAGTGATATTTCCCGCCTGTGAAATATCACCTTTAGTTACAAGCGATGAGTTATTTATTTCCGCATAAAGACCACCATAATGCTCCACCTACTTTTCTGGTGGGATGAGACAGCCCTGATTTGTATTTTCTGTCTCATTAAACAAGGGACTATTAATCACATTCCAAAATTGAGTGCTACTTTTCAGAACACTCACTTTGGTCAGTTCCTCCCAAGCCATGTCCTTGAGCTCAATTTTCGTCCACTTAATAGCCTTTTTATAGGCCCTTCTTGCCTTCGCTATGTTCTGCGCGTCCTTACCAGACTCTTTTAGCACTTCTAAAAGTGCCGCGTGGGTGTCACTACAGGCTTGGTTAAACCAATTTTTCAATTTCTTAGGCCTTATTTTACTTTTCCTGGTCAAATTTGCTGCTACCTGTTCTGTAATACGATTAAAAGCATCCAAAATATACCTAGGGTCTGAGTTTACACATAAACATGTAGTCGGATCCTCAGCTTTACTCCTGTACAGATTTTCCAGAAAATCTGTGCGGGTAATCATCTCCCACCTTAGTCTGCGGCCTTGACATTTGGAGGCTATGTTAGAATTTGAGATATTGGATGAGACAATTTCACTTTTAAGGGCCCTAATATTAATGGTCAACATGAGTGGATTATGGTCACTAAAACCTCTATGTTCGACACTAAAAGGGCCTATTTTATCCATCAAAAGACATGACACTAAAATATAGTCAATAATGGATTCATTGCCTTGGCCATTAAACGTTGGGACAGGGCGCTGAGCTTCCCCTTGCGTTGGGGCAAACAAATATTATGTTGATAAAAAACTCTCCAAATACAACCCACTCCTAGTGTGCTCAAAATGAGTATTCCCAGGTGGCTCATTTTCGAAATCCATATTCTGCATACATTGCATGTGACAAACATGAGTGTTAAAATCACCAAGCACTAACAAATAATGAAAACTATTGTTGTGTTCCTCATAATCATCCAAAAACCCTGATAATGCTCTTAAATGGTCTAATTCATCGCTCCTCGTAAAAGAATTATAAAAATTTACCACTAGGATTGTAGGCAGGTTTTCCCCCTCCAATCTTACTGCTAAGATATTTGGCGAACTTGTCACTACTAACAACGCTTTATATAGGAGTTTCAGGCTAAATAACAACAGAAGGCCATCCCTAGATCTCCCCATCGTGGATGGTATTGCAAATTTAATAAATGATTGATAACCATCCAGGTAGTAACTATCTCTAGCTTCCCATGTTTCCTATAGGGCAATAATGTGGTGGGGTGAAAGAAAAGCCTCCCAGTTTGTGTCCCCCCTTTTTAATCTTAACCCAGCAGTATTCCATGACAGGATAGCCAACTTATTCTCAGACACAGTAGGTCTTAATACCTTGGAGTTGTGGTTCTCTATTAACGATGTATCAGTTTCTACTATATTGACGGTCCCATTTTCCACTGTGGGGCTCGTAATTAAATCTTCCTGACCTGTGGGCTCCCTATTTACTATAAGACTTGAAACAGGCTCATTTCTCAAATGGCCCTCTTCACTAATCAAAGAAATTGGAACTCTGTTACTATTCACTACATCTGGTAAGTTAATTCTTGGATTGGTACTGCCATTAGAATCCCATATACTAATTGCATTGGGTTGGCAATCAATATTAGTATAATGATTTTGCTTCAAGAGGACGGAGTGTTGCCCCATGTCTCCCCCCCCCCTCTTAGAGACTTGATACTGATTTTAAACGTATTCAGTCAGTCAACCATTTCCAGAGGACTAAACCTATTTTGTAATGATAGGTGGTTCTCTAAGTATGGAGGTCCCTGTCTATATCCACCCACCCTAGCAGGGATTAATACTGTCCCTCTGGATTATGGTAACGCCCTGTACCTCGGCGCTCCTAAAAAGCTGATCTCACAACTCCAAGTTGTACAAAACACGGCTGCACGCCTCCTCACGGCACGAGCAATCGCTGCTCGGCCAAATCCTCCCTCAAGTCCCTACATTGGTTGACGATCCAAGAAAGAGTGCATTTCAAGGCCCTCTGCACCACTCACAAAATCCTGTTCAAGAAGGCCCCTCCCTCTCAAAACATGGCTGTTTCCTTAAAACTCCCCTCCTCCCTTCTTCTTCACTAGCGCTGGGACGCTTACGGGCAGCCATGCGCTCTACAAATCTGTAATAATAATAATAGCATGTCCCTGTCCATGCCCCACGTATGACCATACTCCTGCGATGTCCGAGCAAGTGGATGGTGGAAAAGAAGAACGATAGAGGTCTAGCTTCTATCATTGTTCCTTGGTTAGGGTTGAAGTTGTTTTGCTCCCAAGAGCAAATATACTCCACCGTGTGCGGATCTCTAAAATTAACCAGAACGCAATCTCCTGTGACTGTTTTCGGTGTATGTCCCACCCAGGGTACCCTGCGCACCATCATGATGTTACTTCGCATGTGAGTGGGTAGCGGTCTACTTATATAGAGCCAGTGTACTACCTTGTTTTTTAAACAGATGAATGGCTCATGGCTAGAGTTTTTCAGTTCGGGCACTCCCGTTAGAACTATAACATACGGGTTCGATTGTGGGGGCAGTAATACTGGTTTCACCCGCCTGGGGATTTCATCAAAGGTGTCCCTTTCACTAGCTTTAGATTGTAATGCAAGTGGCGTAGATTCTTTTCCCACAAAACCAGGAGTATGTTGAGAGTTTATGGGACCTTTTACTACCTTTGGGATACTTAAGTTGGATTGCACCACTGGTCCCGTGTGTTGCTTTGCGGGCTGTACATCGGGTGCCACAATTACTTTTTGTCTACCCGTTGAATTGTTTTTGGGCTTTCCACCCGCCTTACTGCTCTTTACCTCTACCTCCAGCTTGGTAAGCTGTTTTTCTATTCCCAGAGGTCTCTCTTCCAAAGGGGCGAGTAAGGATTTTAATAACGACGCCAAGTTATATAAAAAGGAGTCCTCGTCAAATCCCTCAGAACCTAATCTTCCCCGTGTATTATTTATGTTGTTATCTGCACTAATTCCTGGTGTCTCAACATGACTTGAACCTACGAGACCAGTGCCTTCAATACTGGAATGTTGAT
The DNA here is from genome assembly GCF_964263255.1 of Lissotriton vulgaris. NCBI lineage: Eukaryota > Metazoa > Chordata > Amphibia > Caudata > Salamandridae > Lissotriton > Lissotriton vulgaris. The sequence goes on along the minus strand of NC_141695.1, from coordinate 1,254,987,417 downwards.
TGTTCAAAACTGCCACTGGTTTTACAGCAGTTGTTGTTGCATTTTGATCCAAACCCTTAGTGGATTTGGATTTTTTACTACTTGCAGCAACAAGCACAGGCTGTTTCCTTTTTGGTATTGCCCCCCCTTTCTTCCTCGTAGTTGTCTAGTATTTCCTAAATTTTGGGGACTGTCCTCTACTGCCTCTGTTACCACTTTCACAATTTCTAAGTCTGTTAGCGGATCCACTATTGTGTGTGTATTGGGAGCTGGCAGGGAGCAGAAAGAACCCTGCGAGCTGGGAGGACTATGCATGAGCACCTCAATGTCAGTAGTATTCGTTCTGTTAGTGGGTTCCGACGTACGGGCATTGGCCAGGTGGCCCATAGAAGACCTTTTTTTGCGAATGCCAAATCCTGTGACACCCGCCTTTCCATCAAACTTATCCCCTGATCTATAACAGAATTCGTTCTAGTAATAAAACTATCTAGTGTACCTAATAACAGTGACCCATCAACAGTCTTATTCCTTTTCTCCCGGGCAGGCATTTCTGTGGCCAAATATAAGACCAGAGCACACTTACTCAAATATCAAAAAGTCCAAACATTAACAGGGCACGATATGCCAGGAGTTAGAGGGGGGGCCCAGTCCAGTCTCGCTCGGTCTCAAACGGGCCCGCGCGCGTCCCGCGAGACGCGGGTAAGTGTGTGATTAAATACCAATGGGGGTGTGAGCGTGAAGAGGACCAGCTGCGGGAGATCACCAAGCCGCACGGCACACTGGTCCTCGCAGTCCCACGAAGCGGCGGAGCCAAGCAGTGAACAGCCCCAAGTTCCACAGTGTCCGTGAAAGAACCAGGATACGCCCCAGAGTCCAGCAAGAGATCAGGCCAGCCAAAGTAAGCGACTGCGAGCGGCTCCCGCAAAGCGGGGGCCGCGAGTCATTTTAAGGAGCAGGGGAGTGTAGGCGGGAAGAGGACTAGCTGCGGGAGATCACCAAGCCGCAAGGCACGCTAGTCCTCGCAGTCCCACGAAGCGGCGGAGCCAGGCAGTGAACAGCCCCAAGTTCCACAGTGTCCGTGAAAGAACCAGGATACGCCCCAGAGTCCAGCAAGAGATCAGGCCAGCCAAAGTAAGCGACTGCGAGCGGCAACACAACTGCTACCCTCAAGAGCGTTTGTTTTGCCCTTGTTTTCATTTAGCACATTGTGTACCTCTGCAAATCATGAATGCTGATTTGTTGTGTGTGGGAGGCTATGTGACCTGCTTCACAAAACGCATGTTTACGAGAACATTCTACCTAGTACATAGCTTTAAATTAATCAGAATACACCCACAGATTTTGATTGTCAAAGACACATTTTTCAAAAAAAAGTTTTATGTATAGCTTAATAGAGCACTAGACATATGTGGTATTGCTATTATACATTTAAATGGCACTGCGTTTATTGAGCCTAGAAGGAAGAGTAGCAGATTTACCCCTACCCGGGATGTGAATTTTTAAGCAGCAAGTCACACAAGATGTCCGCAGCATCCATCCCTCATATTAATGGCTGCAAAACATTGCTGCTGCTGCACACTGTAACATTGTAACTTAATATCGGAATGAAGATCATTTCTTTAAAGTGTATTCTGCATTTAATGGCCTTCCATGATTTGCATTCCATTATTTGCCGTGTGAAAAGCCCCCACCACATTCAAAATGTGATAAGAGCAAAACAAGGTACCTTAGAGGACATGACTTGCTTTAGTAAACGGTTGACACAGAAAATCCCCACCTCGACACAGAGGCCTCTGGAGTGGCAGTGTGCGAGCAATGTTCGATTATATTATTGGAAACATATTTTCCATAGTCTTTGTGGGGCCCAGCAGTAAGCCAGGCCCCGAGTACGTTCGAACTTTGTGTTGATTATATGCAATCGCAACTAAAGGAGTAAAAGGACTTGTGTTGAACTCTGGATGAGAGCAGACTTCCTGCTACAGGGACAACCCTGCCCATTAAACAACCCGACCCCCTTCAAGCCCGCAAAGCCACCTCCCACTCCCGTGCTTTCTCCTCTGCCCAGGGTCTGTACGTGTTTGGGCCAAGGTCCCTTTTGATTAAATAATTGGCCAACTCCCATTACGAAAATGCAGATTTTTTTTTTGGGTGTCAAAGCTTTGTATCCCTTGACATCCCTTCATGCCCCACGGTATTACCGTCCCTATTTTAAGGCGGAATGTTTAGTCCCATTCTATCCTCCAGTCTGATTGCTTCCTCCACAGTTTGTTGACCAATGTTAAGAAGCAGTGCCCAGTCCCTGCTCCCCCATGCATCTTTAGGTCTTGTTGAAGCCATCCAGGTAGGGATGCTTTGGTGAGTTTAAAGTAAGTTAAAGTAAGGGATTTCTAAAGTGCACCCAAAGTGCGGATTGGGTACAGTGCATGTGAGCACAACCGTGCGCATTGTGCACAGCTTCCATTTGCCACCATACACTTCGTGCTCGCGCGCCGCGCCCCACCTCTGCTGCCACACTCATTCAGCTCACCAGACTTCACAACCCCTCACCCCCCATATGCTCGCTCGCCAATGTCCCTCCCACCCTTCCTTTGATCTTCGCCGCAAGTTCTCACAGGCTCCTCTCTGCCCCCTTCCTTTAATGGCCCTCCCCCTCCCCCAGCACATAGCGCGCAAAAACTGTTTTCTCCCTACCTTATTTGTTAGTCTACATTTCACTGCAAGCTGTGGCCGTAATCAGGTTCCTCTGCTTGCCGTAACTCCTCCCTTTTCCCCCTCCATCATGGTCAGCCTCGCTCTCCCAAGCGCCTCGCTTAGGCATATACATATCTTGGACCCTCTTTCTGTCTGGTATCACTCAGGCAAACGTGGTGCCGAATAATATTTAACAGAAACGGTAGCCGTGTATTTAAAAGAACCCCCCCCACCTTACTGGATGACTTGCCTCTCCCTGCCCCATAGCGCTCTTTGATCAATGCCCTACAGGAATGCTAACATCCCAGATCTGAGAGAGTTAAATTGGTCGAAATGCACTCTAGCAATGTTTATTTTTCAGATAAAGGACCTACAATGTTGCTGCTTGTCCTTTTGACCTCCATTTCCTTGTTCATGAGCTGCTTGGCGAAAGTGATACTCAATTGCAAATCTTGACTTTTCTGAGCACGCAGAGTGAAATAGGATTTCATTTGAGCATTATTTCGGCTATAAATATCCTGTTAACGTTCATACCTCGGAGAACTCTTTGAGAATTAGGCGTGCTCTACCAGACAGACACCAGCTTGTCCGCTAGCACACTTACAACAGGACATGACGTTTCTTACTTTTTGAGGTGTTTTAGTTCTTGTGTTGTGTATATTTCTCGAGGAGTGAGCACGTTTAAACAACAACTTTTATTCAAGTAATAACTTTAACAAGCCACTGCTGTGCGTTTTAGAAACACTGCATACATCTTTCGGCAAAAAAGAAGAAGCATCGGTTAGGTTGGCAGTCCTAGTTAGTGCTTCTTGCAGAGGATCATGGATACAAATGGGGGAAAGAAGGCCTCAGAATCCGCACAGGCAAATAAGTGTTGCGTTTTTGTTGTTGCAGAAAACAAGACACATCTCTATAAAAAAAATGCTTGCGACTGTAACAGATCTAGTCTGTGTGCTCACACATCAATTGTATTTACTTTGCAGGTTTCTTACAAGGAACCAAGAAATGTCTATCAAAAATTGTTTTCCCGTTCTTTTTTCAAATCAAAAAGAGTGCTGATATTCAGGGCCAAAATAACATGACATGAAAGGGGCTAATACTGAAGAGCATTTAGTGGTGGAACCCTTTGCACCCAGTGCCGGATTAAATGCTGTGGAGACACACACAACCCCAACCACACACAAACAACTAAACACACACAAACACACGCAACCCCAACACCACACACACAGCCACAACCACACACACAACTACACAACCACACACACACACAACCACACACAACCACACAGACAACCACACATACAACCACACATACAACCACACACAACCACATACACACCCAACCACAAGCACACACACAACCACACACACACTCAACCACACACACACTCAACCACAACCCCACTCAACCACAACCACACACACACACAACCACAAGCACACACACACAAGCACACACACAAGCACACACACAATCACACACTGCGCCCTCACACTACTTTAGGACACACACTCTGCCCCCTCACACACGCTGCCCCCTAACACACTCTGCACCCTCACACACTCTGCACCCTCACACACTGCACCCCTGTTTGTTTACCGCACTCATTATTGCTTCACTCATATCCATAGTTTTTTAGCAATAACAAATTACACACATTTGGAAACACCTCTCTGCAGTTTTCACTATTATTTATCACTAAATTCTCCTGTATTTGTAACGGACATAAAATAGAACCATTACACAATACAATCACCAAACAAAGAAACAAACTGCTACATTCCTTATAAAAAAAACATTCAGGCATAAACATGCATTCGGCTGTGCCACAACACATGCACCCTCACACTACTTTAGGCCACACACTCTGCACCCTCATACACTCTGCACCCTCACACTACTTTAGGCCACACACTCTGCACCCTCACACACACTGCACCCTCACACACACTGCAACCTCACACACTGCACCCATGTTTCTTTACCGCACTCATTATTACTTCACTCAGAACTTTCGTTTTTTAAGCAATAACAAATGATACACAATTGGAAACACCTCTCTGCATTTTTCACTATTATTTATCACTAACATTTCCTGTATTTGTTAGGGACATAAAATAGAACTATTACACAATACAATCACCAAACAAAGAAACAAACTGCTACATTCCTTATAAAACATAAAGAGCATTCAGGCATAATCATGTATTTAACTGTGCCACATCACACACACTGCGCCTTCACACTACTTTAGGCCTCACACACTGCATCCTCACGCACTCTGCACCCTCACACACTCTGAACCCTCACACACAGTGCACCCTCACACACTGCACTCTCACACATTGCACCCTCACACACTCTGCACCCTCTCACACACTGCACCCTCTCACACACTGCACCCTCTCACACACTGCATCCTCACACACACTGCACCCTCACACACTGCACCCCTGTTTCTTTTCTGCACTTATTATTACTTCACTCACGCATAGCTTAACAAGCATTTGCAATGCAATAGGTCTCGCACAGCTGTTTTCCAAACTCTATTTCCAGTTCCGAACAAACGTCTGTCATGCTCTATTGTGACCCTTTTGATGCATGGCGTGGGTGGAAATTGTTATTTTCGCGTCGTACGTTTTAACAGACACACTTCGAGGCTGCTCTCGGCATGATGTCGGTATGCTCCTCTTTCAACTTTCAAAAGTTATTATTTGGTGACTTTGCAAGGGAAGTTATATTATGAAAGCAATGAAAGCAGTCTACAAATATATGTAATACAAGAAGTGTGCAAACTTTTTTATTATCGCACACATCCTTTGTAAGCACTGGTTTAATGATCTTTAACAGAGTTATAAGTATGTGCTCAGCCCCGCCAACCACCCAAGTTAACAATCACAGGATGATTATTTCTTGAATAGTAGTTTGGTACGCGCACACTGCGCACTCCTAGCACTAATGTTGGAACCTACGCAAATTAAAGTTAATACAAGAAGTCTGCAAACATTTTTCTCATCGCACACACCCTTTGTAAGCAATGCTTTAATGGTCTTTAAAACTGCAAATAAAATTTTAAAAAAACGCACACTCCTTGTAAGCACTGCTTTTAGGACGTTTAAAACTGCACAAATATCCCTGAACGCCAACGCCATTTGAAGCAGGATTATGTTGACATGAGTACAACACCCAGTGGCAATGGCAGTATATTCAAACCATTGTCACAAGGAAAGGTGAGCTTTAGAGTACTCACCCTACCTGCAAATGCCTTGCATTAATGGCTGACTCACTCTCACTGACTCTGACACTCTCACTGACACTCACAGACTCTCACTCTCTCACTGACACTCACAGACTCTCACTCTCTCACACTCTCACTCTCACAGACTCTCACTGACACTTTAGCTCTCACTCACACTGACTCACTCACACTGACTCTCACTCTCACTGACAGACTCTCCCACTCTCACTTTCTCACTAACTAATGTATGGACATGTCATCACTTACAGCTAGATTCATAATTCTGCCGTTTTGCGAGTCCTTAATAGCGATTATTAAGGAATCGCTATTAAGGACTTGCAAAACGGGATTCATGTAGGAATCGCTAAATAAATTGCGATTCCTACACATTCCTTATTTGCCATTAGCAAATTGCTAATCGCAAATAAGGAATACTCCCCATTCATTCATAGGAATGAATGGGGAGTATTTCTTATTTGCGATTAGCAATTTGCTAATCGCAAATAAGATAGCGATTTCAAGGGTGCCAGGGGTGTCCAAAGGACACCCTGTAGCACCCCTGACATTCAAATTTACACAGGTGTTGCGCACACACATGTCCAAAGGACATGTGTGTGTGTAACATGCAACAGAGAAAAATGCACTAAAGTGCATTTTTCTATTTTTTCGCTATTTACCACGAAGTCAGACTTCGTGGTAAATAGCGGCCGAATATTGAGAATTGGCAATTTAAAATTGGTTAAAGAATTGCATTTAAGGAATCTCTAATAGAGATTCCTTAAATGCAATTCCTCGCAAATATGCGATTTCTCAAATAGCGATTTTTGCATTTGGGATGATGAATCCCAAATGCAAGAATTGCGCTCGCAAAGGGCCAGATTCTCAGAATCTGGCCCTTTGCGAGTGCAATTTCCTTTCATGAATCTAGCTGTTAGTGTATTGATTTGTTTTGATGATTTTAAAATATTACTTTCCACCACATTTCATAATTACCAAAACATGTGCTTCATTTGGGCTTTTCGATTCTGAAATATCTGCAGTGCATTTACAGACATTAAAATGTTGTTGTGTGCTAGAAAAAAAAGTACTACGTACAAGCTTCCTCAAGCACTCCCCCTGGAGCCAGTATTATTGTCACACAAATCCTCTCACTTTGAAGTCAGAGATAGAAAAGCAAAATGAAGAGCCCTGGAAAAGAGCCTGACATTTGTCTTTGAATGCACAGCAAATGTGACAAGACAATAGATTTAAAGCCTGTTCACAAACATGGACCACTGGTGGACAAATACACTACATAGGGTTTGGGGAAGGGAAGGGACAAACTTGAGTTGGACAATTGTTTTTAATGTATTTAGGTTCAGAAATGTAAATGATGAATTTTGTAAAATTCATTTTTATGATGGTTTTTAATCATCGAAATAAAGATTTACTGAACTGAGTTGGACAACCTAAAAAAACAAGCATTTGCAATGCAATAGGTCTCGCATTAGGAAAGTTTGAGCTATTGGCATTGTAAATGACACATTTATTATTTATGTGTTGGTTTTGAAAATAGATACATTAATAGCATTGTCATTTACAATGGCAATAGCTTAAACTTTCGCAAATGTGACTCCTATTGCATTTGTAATGCAATATGTGTTGAGAGTGAGTCAGTGAATCAGTGAGTGAGAATGAGTGGGAGAGTCAGTCAGTGAGTGGGAGAGAGTGGGTGAGTCGGTCAGTGAGAGTCTGGACAGTGAGTGAGTGAGTCAGTGAGTGGGAGAGTCAGTCAGTGAGTGAGAGAGAGTGGGCAAGTCGGTCAGTGAGAGTCTGTTAGTGACAGTGAGTGCGTGAGAGAGTGGGAGAGTCAGTTAGTGACCTCATTGTACCCGACAAAGCTGACGGAAGCTGCTTTGCAGAAAACATAAGCGGAGCGCTGTCCCGCCTTCATTAATCATTGATCCTGAAGCCCACAGTGCATTGACACTGATCATCATACCTACTGAGGGATCTCCCACCGCTACGGCTGTAGCGTACTAATTGTCGAACCGCTTTGGCCGCCCTACATTACCGGATTGGCAGTCTTCCCTCACATTGAATACCCGGAAGGGGCATCGTGTGAGTAATCACCTTTTCTTTATTTCTCACGAGTGGCACATCATTTTCATGAGGCTGTGCAGTTACATTTTCAGGTGTCCTTTTATCACTAGTCCTGAAGAGACGCCACATTGATTAGAGGATCGAAACGCCGTCGACATACAGAAGAAGCAAACCATTGCCCAGCGTGAATCACTGTATATAGCTGCTGTTCACATGGAAATCATTTTGATAATGGTCGACTTGTACGAATTGTGGAAGCTTGTATATAAAACTCACACTGTCACTTGAATTTAGATTCCCATTTTCACTTGGGACACAATGCACAAATGTTTCTTTCGTTTACAACACTGTATATAGCTATTTTTGCTTGAGAATTTATAAAATATGTTACACTGAATCATTTGTGTGAGTAGTTCCTTCACCCACTGCCAGTAATCAACCCTCTATATTGCGATTGTGCTTTTGTATTACCAGTATATATTATATTATTCCACAGGAACCTCTGGTTTTCCTATATAAGTGATAGTCAATGGTCGCGGAAGACTGGGAACTAAGTGCAATTTGGTGCTGACTGTGATAGAATGCAAGTCAAATACACCAACCAGGTTAATCGTGGTCAAAGATTTTACCTTCTGACTTTAGTCCAGGACATATGGGGAGGCTCTTGGCGATTGACAGGGTGTCAGATAAAGGCCAAACAGCAGGGAGTAGTTGCTACTGATCAGCTGGGTAGTTGCAGGCTAAGGGGTCTTGTAGCTTTACTCATGCTTAACATGAGGTCAGACGGTTGACACTTGGAGCCCATTTCTTTATCCTGCATACAAGAGAGAACAGGTCCAGTCTTTTCAAGGCTCAGTCCTCTTCTGATCTTTCTCATGTCTAGGAGTGTTCTGAAGTGGGTGCATGGAGATACCACATGTAGCTTAACGGCTAGAACGGCTGACATTGGAGCTAGGGAACCAGGAGACTCAAAACATCCTGTGTTTCTGGGCATATCACGTAATCACCCGTGCCTAAAAATAAATGAATTTGTCCGTCTGTAATGCAATTGGTGCTCCTGTAATGTGCTACGATACCTTTGGGTCAAGTTCACGCTATATAAAACTGCAAAAAAAAAACCTGGCATGAACTAGTGGGTGAGATCGACTCCTGGGTACACCCTAATCAAAGGAGGGAAGAGTTTGGAGGGCCGAATTTGGAGGGCCAAGCCGATCCACTTGAGCATTTTCAAGATTGCCGAGGTCTTTCGCCACACCAAACTTGGGCTCTGAGCACTGTGGTAATACTATGGTAATCCTACTTTCCTCCCACACCTAAAACTAAAATCCAGCTTGAAACAGGTACTTTAACAACCAGACAGTGAATATAGAAGAATGGTCTTGCATCCTGTTCTCGCCCTTTTACATACAACACCCTAAGTGTTATATATGTAAAATCCAGAGACTGAAGTCTGATTAAATAAAAAGCTGAGATTTCAAGCAACCAGACAGTGTATTCACAAGAATTATCTTGCATCCTGAGCTCTCCCTCTGAAGTGCACCCAAGTGTTAGATGTAAAAGCCCAGACCTCTAAAGGAGGATTTGATACTGTAATGTCGAAAATCTTTCTATTAACCCCCACCCTGCATTTCTGTGAGTTTCCTTCATTGGAACCCATTGTTTGCTCCTGTGAAGGATTTCACACCTTTTCAAATGCTAATTACTGGCTGGCAGAAGTGGGAGAGCACATGCAAACGGAGCTCCAAAGGTTTTGGGCAAGGAAAATTTAACTTTTAAAAAGTGCCTCTTTCTTAATATTTAACAAAAATCTGATTTCATTTTTGAATTGGATTTTTAATAAATAGATGATCATTCCCCAAAATTTCACCAACTGTTATTATGAAACAGAGCTGGTAAACTAATTGCCTTCACCCTTAAATTTAACAACCCCACCAACCACATTACTCACAAGGATGGGCCTCAAAAATCCAATAATAAATTCTTGACCTTTAAAGAATTTTACAGCACATTATATACACCACAATCGATATGCGATAAATCAAACTGCCAAAAGTTCCTTAACTCTCTACATATGAACTCAGTTTCTGAAGAAGATGGGATGCACTTGAATAAACCAATAGACAAAGAGGAGATTGTTAATGCAATAAAGGCCATTCTTTCATGAAAGCCCGGACCATATGGCTTCCCGATTGCTCTTAATAAAACGCTGACATCTTCAATTATCACTTCCCCCAAAAATTTGATCACTTCACTCTCCATGGTGAGGTTTCTGGTACGGCAGCAGAGGCCACCATAGTGGTCATCCTCAAAGAGGGCAAGGACCACTCAGATCCAAGAATTTTCGGCCCATTTCTCTCTTAAATATGGAAGCAACATTTTTTGCAAAAATCCTAGCCAACAGGCTAGAAAGTTGCATACCCAACGTATTCTTAATTTCCCAACTTTTTTTGTCAAAGGGCGTCTTGCGAGAGATAACGTGCACTTTCTGTCATATTTTAGTAAAAGCTCTCTTTGTCGATGCTGGTGTTTGACAAAGTGTCTTGGCCTTTTTTATCTGCAGTCCTTGAATCTCACAATTTGGCCAACTCTTTCATAAATATGGTTTTGGCGTTCTGCGAGAATCCCAAAGCAAACATTATGATTAATGGACCACCTCCTCATACTTCGACCTACACCAAGGTACAAGACAAGGGTGTCCGGTCTCATCCCTACTCTTTTTACCTATCAACTCCTTAGTTAAATTGCTTAATGCGAATCCTAGAATTAAAGGCTGTCAATTTTGATCAGATGTATATAAAAGAGCAGTCTACACAAAAGTAGCCAACGCACTTCGTCCCTTCTTGGGACTTCTTCTGGGCTTCGTTCTAGTGCACTTATTTCCATCATATATCTCTAGGATTCCCAAGAAAGAAATTAACCTTCATAATTTAACAGATTTTCACTAGTCCTAGGTAGCAATCATATTCATCTATTTGATATATAATTTGTTCTTTCAAACTGATATCTCGAAAATCTGCCTTAATCAGGATATATGACTAGAGAGCATCAATAATAGTGGGTGCTGATCTTTTTTGTTTCTAAATGTGTGGATGGTCTCTACTTATGGGGGATTAGGAGGCTTTTCCCCCGATCATTGCACCACTTTCAATACTATTGCACATAGTGTGATAGGTGCGGTAATCAAGGTCTAGGCCTCCTTTGTAAATCGCTTCCTGCTAACCAGGTACTCAGGGTTTATGTTCTTTCCATAAACTGTACCTTGCAATCCCAATTGGCACCTCTCTGGCCAAATGTAAGCCCCCTGTAAAAGGTTCCATGGGTACCAAGGGAGGTGTGACTAGGGAAGGCCTCTAAGGACTGCAGTACCTATTGTGCCACCCTTAGCGTGTTTTGGTGCAGAGAAAAGTGAAGAGTTGACATTGCACACATGTTTGTGTGTCATGCTTGCAATCACCTGCCTAAGGTATAGGTAAGACACACCTCTAGTAGGGTGCATTGTACCACTGGTGAGGGTACAGGTACATGAGCCCTGTATCCCTATGGTTTCTAAGCCAATTCTTAGACATTGTAAGTGCAGTAAAGCCATAAAGAGCATATGGTCTGGGAGCTTGTATTACAAACTTCGCAGCACCATAATGGCTTTCCTAAATTCTGAAAAGTTTGGTATCAAAGTTCGCAGCACATTAAACCCAAACTGATGCCAGTTTTGGATGTAATGCCAAATGCACTCAGAGGGCATCTTAGAAATGGCCCCTGAAAAAAGACCTATCTCTAGTGTCCTGGCTGACTGGCTGCTCACTAGCTGCCACTCAGACATATTTCTGTACCCCTGGGCTAAGAGCCTCCCGCTGTCCTGAAACAAAGCCCGTCCTGGATAGAGGTGCTAAGTTTTCTCCCCCAGGACGGGCCGGGTCCATGAAGGGGTAACTTCAAAGGCTTGCCACCTTTGTGAGCTGACCAGTCCATTTGCTGCTCCTAGCAACTGTCCCCCACTGGTTCTAACCCCCACTTTGGGAGGGAGAATCGGTTGGAAAACCAAGATAGGAGGAGAGGTGTGCCCACCTATGCCAACCCATCCCTCAGGTGGGTGGAAGCGAAGCACAACTCTCTGTGCCCGCCCTCTTGAAAATGGAGGGACCCAGCCTTCCGGAATGAGGCTTATACATTATGCCACCCTCCCATTGGAGGGTGGCATAATGGGGGTGTACCCACCACAAGGGAAGGACCCATTGGTTCCGACCTGTATCTACCTGAAATGCCCCTAAATTTAGTATTTAGAGGCAACCCCAAATCTTGCCTCCTCAGACAAGCAAGAAGAAGGCCCAAAGAGCCATGCTGAAGGAAGAAGAGGACACCAACTGCCTTGGCCCCAGGCCTACCGGCCTGTCCCGGCCTCGACCTGCTCTGGTGGAATCCCAGCGTGTCCTGCAGCCTGCAGTCCCCCAGGACCTGGAGAACCTGTTCTGCCTTCCCTACAAATACTTTGGTTCTTGAGCAAGTCCGGTGCTCACGGGAGACAAACTTTGTGTGTTTGTATGGAAACATAAGAAACAGTGCTTTATTGCAAAAGTGGTTTACCTACCTTTTATCTAGGAAATAACACAGTGATATCTAGGCATATCACACCGAGTAGAAAAAGGAATCCAAAAAGTACTGTAAAAAGTAATCCAAATGTAATTAAAACTGTATTTGAATATTTTACAAACCTGTAACCAAAGTAATTCTCATCCAGATTGTTTGTTGATCGATCTGTCTTTAAAATTACAATTCTATTTACCCGCACCATGGCCTGCTTGGTTCTAAAAAATAAAATACAACCAAAGAAATATTTTTAATACAATCAATTGGTCTGAGTTTAGTCTTTGAGTGTGTGACATAATTTCTTGCCTGGGTGTGTATAATAAATGCTTAACATTACCCTCTCATAAAGCCTTACTGCTCGCCCACACTACCACAAATAGTAAGGTATTATCTACTTTTACCTCTGTAAGCCTTTGGGGATCCACTGGACTCTGTGCACACTATACCTTACTTTGGTATAGTATAGACAGAGCCAGCTTTCTACATTGGTGGATCAGATGTGGGGCCTACTACTTTGCATTTGTTGGACTGACTTGGTCAACACCTGATCACACAACAAAACTCCTATATTGTCTTTAGAATTCTGAATTGACAATTTAATTTTTTTCTAAAAGTCTTGTTAGGGCCTTGGTTAAGCCTGTTTGGAATTTTTTAGAAAAATAAAAACTCCTAGTTAGGGGTAAGAGGGTTTAAAATGTTTAATGTCTCTTAACAAGAACCCTACTATTAGTGAAAAATGCCAGGTGACAGAGAACATGGCTGAGGAACTCAACCTCACCCCTTACCTCCATCTAGAATTTAGGGAGTTAAGGTCTCTATGCAAATTCAAAAACATTGTTGTGGGGTCCCATCCCTCAAAGCAAAATCTCCAGGATCTCTTGACAGGGTATGCTAAGGTCCACCCCTCTGAGCAAGGTGAGGATCACTCAGATGGTGAAGGGAGTGGAGGAGATGAGAATAACTTCCAACACACTCACTTCCTAGGAAGGACAGGCTCCCTGTGTACCTGACTCCAAGAATACTACTCACAGCACCTAGATCCCATACAGGTGGGTCAGGCACGTCTGGGATCAATGAAGAGACCAACCTTTTAACAAGGTTGGCCAAAAGATTAGACCTAAAGACCAGACTCATGGCTCTAGAAAAAGAAAGAGCCGAGATGGGCCTAGCTCCCATCAATGGTGACAGCAACTTAGTAAATAGGGACAGAGAACAATCTTATGATCCCAGAATCCCCAAAGGATTGTCTCCAAATTTGAGGAAAGTGATGACATCACTAAATGGTTCACAGCCTTTGAGAGGGCTTGTGAAATGAGAAAAGTGAAGAAGTCACACTGGGGGCTCTCCTTTGGGAACTGTTCACTGGCAACGACAGGGAACGACTCCTGACCCTTTATGGGTGCAGATGCTAGGGCTTATGACCTCATGAAGAACACTCTGATTGGGGGCTTTGGGCTCACAAAACCCAGAGCCAGTCCTGGGTTGACTTCATAGATTACTCAGTTAAGATACCAGATGGAAATAATGTGCTTGATTTCAATGGTATTTACAATCTGTTTAAGAAAGGACATATTTTAAGTAATTGCACCAATGAGAAGTTGCATCAACATCTGGTAGACCTAGGTCTAATTTCTGCTCAAGACATGGGAGAGAAAGTGGACCACTGAGTCAAGACTAGGGTAACAACAAGCATTTGCAATGCAATAGGCCTCGCATTAATTAAGTTTGAGCTCTTGGCATTGCTAAATATTGCAACACCAATTGCAACAAAAGTCTATAAATTGTAGGCCAAACAAATGTGAATTTATTTTTGTAGCAATGGTGGCTTGCTGCACTTTAGATGAATATGTTTAAAAGTAAAGTGTGATTACCAGTCATCTGGAAGAAATCCGGGGTTCAACACGGACACGGACGGATCAGAAAGTAGCTCCAACGATTCAGATAACGGCGTTGGGTGTTGTTGCTGAATAAATCACTTTAACAAGCAAAATTGGGCCTTGACTTTCTGTCGTGTGCAAGGAAAAGACAGTGTCTTCTTGGATATATATATATATATATATATATATATATATATTCTCGCTCCAAGGTTGTCCACCATTGAGTAGCACGCGAGCAGCAGCTTTATTTATGTGTAGGTGAGGACGGGGATCCGCTTGTAGACACCGCTCCGTAATGGATCTGCCCGACGCGTTTCGAAGCTCCATCTGCTTCTCTTCAGGGGCTTTAACGGAAGCGGTGTGCGCACCCGCTACACTTCTCCAAATACGTATAACTCACCCGCCGATGGGAGGCTCCAATGAGACTTCTGGGAAGTGTTGTGCGGAAAGCACACAATCAAGTCCTGGATGGACTCCACAAGTGGGCCCGTCCTCGATCCCATGTACGGCTGCTACTTCACTGCCGTGACCCCCACGTTAACAGGGTGGTGCATACTCTGCGGCTGGACTGCCGCATATAGATTCTCGCTCCAAGGTTGTCCACCATTGAGTAGCATGCGAGCAGCAGCTTTATTTATGTGTAGGTGAGGACGGGGATCCGCTTGTAGACACCGCTCCGTAATGGATCTGCCCGACGCGTTTCGAAGCTCCATCTGCTTCTCTTCAGGGGCTTTAACGGAAGCGGTGTGCGCACCCGCTACACTTCTCCAAATACGTATAACTCACCCGCCGATGGGAGGCTCCAATGAGACTTCTGGGAAGTGTAGTGCGGAAAGCACACAATCAAGTCCTGGATGGACTCCACAAGTGGGCCCGTCCTCGATCCCATGTACGGCTGCTACTTCACTGCCGTGACCCCCACGTTAACAGGGTGGTGCATACTCTGCGGCTGGACTGCCGCATATAGATTCTCGCTCCAAGGTTGTCCACCATTGAGTAGCACGCGAGCAGCAGCTTTATTTATGTGTAGGTGAGGACGGGGATCCGCTTGTAGACACCGCTCCGTAATGGATCTGCCCGACACGTTTCGAAGCTCCATCTGCTTCTCTTCAGGGGCTTTAACGGAAGCGGTGTGCGCACCCGCTACACTTCTCCAAATACGTATAACTCACCCGCCGATGGGAGGCTCCAATGAGACTTCTGGGAAGTGTAGTGCGGAAAGCACACAATCAAGTCCTGGATGGACTCCACAAGTGGGCCCGTCCTCGATTGGAGCGAGAATATATATATATATATATATATATATATATATGAGAGCACAGGATTCCCTCTCTCCAGCTCTGCGTACGCGGTCAAAGCCTCCACGCCAACCACAGGAAGGAAAAACGGACCACCAATCTAGCAGGCAAATAATGTTTATTGCAGTTCACAAGCCATATGCCAGCGACGCGTTTCGAGCACGGATGCCCTTGCTCACGCTGCATATATATATATCTCGCATCTCGCATACAACCTCCTCAAAGAAAAGGCAGAGGCCACAATAGGGGAACCATGGAGGCATCTTTATTCCAAATGTACCAAACGGCGAATGCATTTCGGCTATTTGAAGCCTTCTTCAGCGCCAGGGATTATCAGGAGGTAAGGACGCCATCGAGGATTTAAATGTCCTGCCATAGGTTGATTGGTTGTGGCCCGCTCCGCCCCCAAGGTCAATGCCTTCGCTCACCATTTGCTGTTCACTTGTTGCGTGTGGACTGCAAGTCCCAGAATGCTGTGTTTCTTCAGGTAGGTATAGCAGGGGTGGCCCAATGGTTCAGCGGGATACAGGGCACTACGATGACATTTCCACCACTGTCCTGTGATGTACTGGAACTTCAGGCTCCCCCTCGGGTCCCCAGACCGCATCAACCCCCAAAGTTCTAGAATATTTTCGTCGGGGGCAAGTTTGGGAATCCAACTCGCCCAGCGTGGAGTCCATGACTTCAACACCGCCCCTTGTCCTCCTGAACTCGGTGGTGGGCCTTGGTCCTATCCAATCACTTGGAAAAACCAAAAGTCCGCCGCAGCAGATACCAGTGAAGACCAGGCCAGCTTGATGATGCGGGGGCCTCTGTTTACGTGTCTCTGGCTGACGCGCTGCTGACGGATCAGGTCTGGTTGTTCTACTAAACAGAGCTACACTTGAGAACGAAGTTATCTTGTTCATTTGGGCACGAGAAAAGCAGCACAAGCGGCATAACCTGTAATGTGCATTATTCACCTAGGAAACCACAGAGACAGCTGCGAGCAAGCCCCCAACTACATTTACCAGAATGCTTGATGCCACGCGCCCTGTTGGGCGGTACTGTGAACATTTAAAATGAATGTGGGATACAAGGTAGCTGTACCTTTACTTCTGCGCCTGCCATTGAAGAAGGGAGAAATGTCCCCAGAAACGCGTCTGGTGAAAGGCTGTAAGAGACTTACCAAATTCAGTGCGCTGTGCCTCTGCTGTTGCCGATTTGAATAAAAGAAGGTTTAATCTGAACTTCGTGTGTGACGCTTCACCTTGAGAGCAAGTTTAATTTGGATATATACATATATATATATATCAACTCCACACTTCCCCAGTGCCTTGGTGCACTTTTAAACAGGAACACGGACTCAATAATAAGCCAGAATCAGATTTCTTTATTTCATTTTGAATACGTGGAAATTCATATATATACAAATCTATATACAATTTCCTATGTATTACACAAATGTATACACGGCATGGGCAAATCTCGATAAAAGGTATCATAAGATGTACAAAAATGCAAAATGCAGTGCAAAGTAGTGTGAAATCAGCTATGTTCGACAGACCAGTTACTGCCAAATAATATATATATATACACATATAATATCAAAGTTCCAATTTTAAATGGACCATCACTCGCTGGAGAGTTTAATATTCTTTCAGATTTATTGGCATGTTACGCAACAAAAGCATTTTGGAGGTTCGCCTTCATCATTGATGAAGACGGACTGCCAAAAAGCGTTTGTTGTGTAAATTGCAAATAAATACGTAAGAGGATTTAACACTCCCATGAGTACTGGTCTGTTTGAAATTTGAGCCTTGAGATATATGCTAGCCTGCCCACACACGACGTTGCACCCGCTAGTGAGTGCAGAGTAACCATGGGCGGTGAACTCCGCTCCGCTCACGGAGTTTGCGGAGTTTCCTGCACTCTGCGTTAAGCGGAGACCACTGAGTTCCGAAAAACTCCACTTTGCGTTCCGTAGCGGAGTTTTTTACCTAGTTCGCGATCGTCAACATCAAGTTGGCGAGCGCGAGCTTGGAAAATCAACATCCTGGCGAGATTTCATCAGGTTTCTCTTGCAAGTGGTCGCAAATACTCATGACAGCTTGCGTTGAGAAACTGCCCGTTCACGTTGAGAAAGCTGATGCTCGAGTCAAAATCTACTTGAGCGGCACAAAAGGAATGCAGGGACAGCTTGCACTGTGCATGATGCCGTTTGCAATGATTGCACAGTGTGGACAAGCATCTGGCACTGTGCAATCACTGCGAACGGCATTTTTCTATCATACTCCGCCTCTCGCGTTTCTCTGTATAATGTGGCTGAGATTTGTTTGCAGTTCGCATAGTGCCGTGTATTGCAACTCCGCGAACTTCCCACAGGGTTAGTGTAGAGGCATTTGGCAGGAAATAAAGCAAAGATATATCAAACAATGTTGGTATAAAAACGACTTCATAATAAAAGCAACATTCCCTGTAAGCACCAGAAAATAGTGTCCAAAAATTATTACAACATGCAAAAAGTGTGCAAATTGATATTCACTGGTTTCCAAATGGTTTAAAAAATTGAAAAAAAGAAGCAATACTCCACATGAATTGACAACAAATATAACTGGAAATTAGGAAACCCTTCCCATGATGTACATGGTAAATAAACAATGTCTGCTTTTTCATTAAAGTGTACAGAAAAGTGATGCATGGAATGTTTGAATTGATCTCATTCATTGGTAATTACTCGGGCCGCATCCCAATCCATCATTATTTTCCATACCATGCCACTTCTGTTTGGATCCAACCATATGCAAATCACTCTTGACTCTGCTCCAAAGAGAACAGGCTAAGTTGTCCCTGAACCAGAACCAAGCAACCCAGGACTGGTTTTGCCCTGGTTAGGGCTCATCAAATAGGTATAGCTTTGTTCCTATAACACAGTGTATGTCCAGCCGTGGTTTTTTAAAGACACTGCGCCACTGGAACAAAGCTTTACCTGAATTCGAAAGCTTGTGGGCATTCCCATATTGAGGAACAATGACCTTTTCTGCATTTTACTTAAGGATAATCCTGCTTCTTTTGTTTGTTGGAATTTCCCACACACCAGGATTCTCAACTCATCTTCCAACCTCTCCAGATTCTGTGTGTGTGACATCATCAGACATTGCCAAGGAGCAGAAATAGAAACATAACAAGCAGATGGTTGCTGATAGTGTCATAAGGGCTCCTTTAGTGCTGCCTAGGAAACTGAGGCTGAGAGTTCTAGATCTCTGGCTCAGTGGTCACTTTCCTTGGAGACTTGGAAGGAGGCGGTTGGAGCTGTTTTAGCTTGTGAGAGCTGCAATTTCTTTAAACACTGACATTTATTAGTGAGCGTGAATACTACTACAACCGGTAAGGTCATTTATGTGTTAGAATGCTTGACTGAGGGTCTTATTTAGAGGTTTGTGGATGGGATACTCAGTCAAAATGTGACAGATACTTCTTCCCCTATGTTACAAGTGCTTTAGATTATAATACACTTGGAATTTGATGGATGGGATATCTGTGATGTTTTGAATCTAAAACATTATGTGAATATTAAACTTAAATAGAATATAGACATTGTGCTACCTCCAAAGGCCTGTGTATTTTCAGAATCCACGTGCACTTACATAAACACACACACATACTGGGGACAAATGATGAAACTTTATGTTAACATTCAGGGAATAGTGTTTATGCATTAGGGGAATAGATGTGAGGTAATGTGGTTTTAGGTTAGAGGTTTAGGGTATAATAGTTAAGATTTTGAGGTACAGATTTAAGTGTTAAGGGTTTTGGGCATAATGTTAAGGAGTGAAAAGGTTAGGAGTTAGGGTTATGATGGTTATAGGTGCTAGGGTTTAATATAGCGGGACATACGATATTAGGATTGACACTATTGGGTGTAGGGTTAATGGATTAAGGGAATAGAGATTAACACATTGAGTATAAGGTATAGGTCTTAAGGGTATGACTGAAGTATTTCAGGAATATTTTTAAGGTCATGGTGAAGAGGGTTAAAATTGTGGGTGTAGGCTAAAGAAACCCTGCTATTACATTTCTTTAATAATATAGAGAATCATGTTTTACATATGAGATATGCTAATGAGTATTTCTAGAAATTATATTAATCTGTATGAAAAATATGCAGGTTTACTTTTCATAGTAACATTGCACTCAATTTATTTCAATGGAACACACATGACATTCCAGGCATCTATTTTTCAGTAAACAATATGAATTATCTAGGTACACAAACACTTATACTCAAACAAGCACCTCCTGAGTATGTAGCTTGATTGTTATCTATAATAATTCCTACGACAATCATAGATGTGTCTCCGATCCTCTTCTTTTTTAGCTTTAAACTAAGTACCCATAGAATTTTGTTCACTAAGTACCAATTTAGATGATTTCTCATTTAAAAAAATGTATATTATTTATGTTTGCATGTTTAATGTTTTTGTTATTGGTTGTGTTTGCTTGTGTATTTTCAAAACATATATAAAGGTGGTAATTGAGCGTTAAGTGTTTTAATTGTTAGGGGCTGAAGTCTGTACATATTACGACATACCTAATTTATGGAATTCTTTCATTGTCAAACGTTTCCTTCGTGGTGCAGAGTTGATGTTCTGAAGTGAAAAATACTTTTGTTGATTTATTGTCCTCAAAATTTTACAGGCATCTCTAGTTTTTGCTTAGCTATTTTATTTTCTGGTAAGTTGTGTTTGTTGCTGCACTGTTGGGCTGGTATTGCTGTTATTAAACTCTGCTCTTCCTTCTGTCTGTTCATGTGAGTCTTGTGTTAGAGGGTTGTCAGGCTATACACCTGTGTTATGAACCTGGGTATTGGTAAGGTATAGGAGAAAAACGTACAGGCTATGGTGAAAAGAAGAAGGATTACTTGTGTTCTGTTCAAACACTATTTACCATCTAGAGATATCTAATATATGCTGACATTAGGGCTGGACTTGTCGACCTATCAAATAGATTGAGCATTTGCAATAGGTCTCGCATTAGGAAAATTTGAGCTATTGGTATTGTAAATGACACATTTTTTATTTATGTTTTGTTTTTGAAAATAGCGAAATTAAGAGCTTTGTCATTTACAATGCCAATAGTTATAACTTTCGCAAATGTGACACCTATAGCATTTGTTATGCAATATGTGTTGTATTTACGTGACTTACATGTATTGATATTACAAATAACAATGGCTTTTATTTATTTTTTAATAATTAATACTTAAATGAAAGTTATTGTAATTTATAATGGCAATAGCTTAAAGTTTTGTAAATAACGTTTGTGAAGATTATGTTCAGTGTATTTTATTGTGACGAAAATCCAAGAACAGAAGTGAAATATTAACAACTTTTTGTTACATTTGTAATGAAGCTTGAAACATTGAGAGAACATATTTGAACCAGGTGTTGTTGAATGGTTGCACAGATTGATGCTGTGTTGGCTCTGAGTGATGCTGTGATGGCGAACGAGTGATGCTGTGGCGTTCGGTGATGCTGTGGTAGCGCATAGTGATGTTGTGGTGCCCCTGAGTGATGCGGTGGTGGTACGGAGTGATGGTGTATGCTATGTTATGTTTTATTTTCCTATCCTATGTTTTGTTTTGTTATGCTATGCTATGTTTTGCTTTCCTATGCTTTGATTTGTTCTGCTATGCTGTGTTTTGTTATGCTATGCTACGTTTTGTTATGCTATGTTTTGCTATGCTATGCTTTGTAATGCTATGCTATGTTTGTTACGCTATGGTATGTTTTGTTGTGTTTTATTATGCTATGCTTTGTTTTGCTATGCTATGTTTTGTTATACTATGCTTTGCTATGTTTTGTTGTGTTTGGTATGCTATGTTTTGCTATGCTATTATATGTTTTGTTTTGCTATGCTATGTTTTGTTTTGTTTTGTTAAGCTATGTTGTTTTGTTGTGTTTTGGTATGTTTTGTTGTGTTTTGTTAGGCTATGTTTTGCTATGTTGTGCTATGATTTGTTATGCTATGCTATGTTTTGTTTTGCTATCCTATGCTCTGTTTTGTTATGTTATGCTGTGTTTTGTTGTGTTTTGTTATTCTATGCTATGCTTTGTTGTGTTTAGATATGCTATGTTTTGATATGCTATGTTTTGTTTTGCTATCCTATGCTTTGTTTTGTTATGCTATGCAATGTTTTGCTATCCTATGCTTTTTTATTATGCTATGCTATGCTGTCTTTTGTTATGCAATGCTATGTTTTGTTATGCCCTGCTGGTGAGGGTGTGTGTGTGTGCGTGTGAGGGTGAGTAAGGGTGAGGGGGTGTGAGGGTTAGGGGGTGTGAGGGTGAGGGGGTGAGGCTGTGTGAGGTTGAGAGGGTGTGAGGGTGAGGGGGTGGGAGGGTGAGGTTGTGAGAGTGAGGGTGAGGGGGTGTGAGGGTGAGGGTGTGAGGGTGAGGGGGTGTGAGGGTGAGGGGGTGTGAGGGTGAGTGAGGGTGTGTGAGGGTGAGAGGGGGTGAGGGTGTGTGAGGGTGTGTGAGGGGGAGGGGGTGAGGCTGTGTGAGGGTGAGGTGGTGTGAGGGGGTGTGAGGGTGAGAGGGTGACGGGGTGTGAGGGTGAGTAAGGGTGTGTGAGGGTGTGTGCGGGTGTGTGAGGGTGAGGGTGTGTGAGGGTGAGGGGGTGTGAGGGTGTGTGAGGGTGAGGGGGTGTGAGGGTGTGTGATGGTGTGAGGTTGACGGTGTGTGAGGGTGAGGGGGTGTGAGGGTCAGGGGGTGTGAGGGTGTGTGGGGGTGTGAGGGTGAAGGGGTGTGAGGGTGTGTGGAAGTGTGAGGGTGAGGGGGTGTGAGGGTGAGGGGGTGTTAGGGTGAGGGTGTGTGAGGGTGAGGGGGAGTGAAGGTGAGGGGTGCGATAGTGTGGGGGTGTGAGGGTGAGGGGGTGTGAGGGGGAGGGTGTGTGAGGGGGAGGGTGTGGGGTTGTGTGCATGAGGGTGAGGGGTTGTGAGGGTGAGGAGGTGTGAGGGTGAGGGTGTGAGGGTGAGGGAGGGTGAGGGTGACAGGGTGAGTGTGAGGGTTTGTGATGGTGAGGGGGTGTGGGGGTGAGGGTGTGTGAGGGTGTGTGAGGGTGAGAGGTGTGTGAGGATGTGTGTGAGGGTGAGGGTGTGAGGGATGTAAGGGTGAGGAAGTGTGAGGGTGAGGTTGTGAGGGTGAGGGGTGTGAGGGTGAGGGTGTGTGAGGGTTAGAGAGTGTGTCAGGGTGAGTGAGGGTGTGTGAGGGTGAGGGTGTGGGGTGTGAGGGTGCGGGTGAGGGGATGTGAGGGTGTGTGAGGGTGAGTGGGTGTGTGAGGGTGCAGGGTGAGAGGGTGACTGAGGGTGAGGGTGTGTGAGGGTGAGGGTATGTGAGAGGGAGGGTGTGTGAGGGTGAGGATGAGGGGGTGGGAGGGGGTGTGAGAGTGAGGGGGTGTGAGGGTCAGGAGGTGTGTGAGGGTGAGGATGACAGGGTGTGAGGGTGAGGGTGTGTGGGGGCGTGAGGGGGTGAGGGTGAGTGAGGGTGAGAGGGTACGGGGGTGTGAGGGGGTGAGGGTGTGTGAGGGTGAGTGACGGTGTGTTAGGGTGTTCTAGGGTGAGGGTGTGAGGGTGTGTGAGGGTGTGGGGGTGAGTGTGAGGGGGTGCAAGGGTGAGGGTGTATGGGGGTGTGAGGGGATGAGGGTGAGAGGGTTGTGAGGGTGAGGGGCATGAGGGTGTGAGGGTGAGTGAGGGTTTGTGAGGGTGTGTGAGGGTGTGTGAGGGTGAGAGGGTGTGGTGTGAGGGTGTGTGTGAGGGTGAGGGTGTGAGGGGGTATAAGTGTGAGGGGGTGTGAGGGTGAGGTTGTGAGGGTGAGGGTGTGTGAGGGTGAGGGTGTTTGAGAATGAGAGGGTGTGTGAGGGTGAGAAGGTGTGTGAGGGTGAGAGGGTGAGTGAGGGTGAGTGAGGGTGTGTGAGGGTGAGGGTGTGCGGTGTGAGCGTGCGAGTGAGGGGATTGAAGGAAAGGGAATGTGAGGGTGAGAGGGTGTGTGAGAGTGAGAGGGTGTGTGAGGGTGCAGGGTGAGAGAGTGACTGAGGGTGAGGGTATGTGAGGGTGAGGGTATGTGAGAGTGAGGGTGTGTGAGGGTGAGGATGAGGGGGTGTGAGAGTGAGGGGGTGTAAGGGTCAGGAGGTGTGTGAGGGTGAGGGTGATGGGGTGTGAGGGTGAGGGTATATGGGGGCGTGAGGGGGTGAGGGTGAGTGAGGGTGAGAGTGTTGTGAGGGTGAGTGACGGTGTGTTAGGGTGAGAGGGTGTGGGGGTTTGGGGGTGTGAGGGGGTGTGAGGGTTCGGGTGTGTGGGGGTGTGAGGGTGAGTGAGGGTGAGAGGGTTGTGAGGGTGAGGGGGTGAGGGTGTGAGGGTGCGAGGATGAGGTTGTGAGGATGAGGGTGTGAGGGTGAGTGAGGGTTTGTGAGGGTGGGTGAGGGTGTGTGAGGGTGTGTGAGAGTGAGAGGGTGTGGTGTGAGGGGATGAGTGAGGGTGAGGGTGTGAGGGTGAGGGTTGTGAGGGTGAAGGGATGTGAGTGTGAGAGGGGGTGAGAGGGTGGGAGGGTGTGTGAGGGTGAGATGGTGAGTGAGGGTGTGTGAGGGTGTGGGGGTGTGAGGGTGAGGGTGAGGGGTGTGAGGGTGAGGGTGAGGGGTGTGAGGGTGAGGGGGTGTGAGGGGGTGTAAGCGGGAGGGTAAGGGGGTGTGAGGGTGAGCAGGTGTGAGGATGAGGGTGTGAGGGAGGGTGAGGGGATGTGAGGGTGAGGGCATGTGAGGGGGTGTGAGTGTGAGGGTGAGAGGGTGTGTGAGGGTGAGAGGGTATGTGAGGGTGAGAGGGTGAGTGAGGTTGAGGGTGTGTGAGGGTGAGGGGTGTGAGGGGGTGTAAGGTGGAGGGGGAGGGGTGTGAGGGTGAGCAGGTGTGAGGGTGAGGGTGTGAGGAAGGGTGAGGGGATGTGAGGGTGAGGGCATGTGATGGTGAGGGGGTGTGAGTGTGAGGGTGATATTGTGTGTGAGGGTGAGAGGGTGAGGAGGTTTGTGAGGGTTAGGGAGTGAGGGTGAGGGGGTGTGAGGGTGAGGGAGTGTGAGGGTGTGGTGGTGTGGGGGTGTGAGGGGGTGAGTGAGGGGAGAGGGTTGTGAGGGTGACGGGGTGAGGGTGTGAGGGTGAGTAAGGGTGAGCCAGGGTATGTGAGGATGGGTGAGAGTGAGGAAAGGTGTGTGATGGTGTTTGAGGGTGAGAGGGTGTGAGGGTGTGTGAGGGTGAGGGGGTGTGAGGGGGTGGGGGTGAGGAGGTGTGTGAGGGTGAGGGGTGAGGGTGAGGGTGAGGGGGTGTGAGGGTGAGGGTGAGGGGTTGTGAGGGTGAGGGTGTGTGGGGGTGTGAGGGTGAGAGGGTTGTGAGGGTGAGGGGGGGTGAGGGTGAGTGAGGGTGTGTGAGGGTGGGTGAGGGTGAGTGACGGTGTGTGAGGGTGGGAGGGTGTAAGGGTGTGCGAGGGTGAGGAGGTGTTTGGGTGAGGGTCCAAAGTAAATGGTGGCAGGGCAGACATCATAAGACAGAGAGAAGAGACTGCGTTGTGACTGCGTTGGCCAGTTTCAGAATCTGGAGGGGCAGAGTCAGCACAGTCTGCATGGGATCAACGTGTCTAGAGGCAAAGCATAGCGGATGTAGCATTGCAGCTAGCAAGTCGAATGTTTTCAAGCATTTGAGGATCAAGGCTACTGTAAACAAGCACTGTAGGCTTTCGCTTTCGTCCAGAAAAAAAACCGAGAAAGGTGCAGAGAACGCCAAACAAAAAACGGCTTCCCCACGAAATGGATGCAAAAAAACCCCAAGAAAAGCGGACATCAAGGGAAGGGTGGGAGGGAACGAGTATATGGGGTGTGAGCGATAACAAAAGTTAACTGTTGTAAGAGGGGGAGCAGGAAGGGAGGTCGAGCGCGCTCTGGCGAAAGCAGTCTGCTTCTTTCAAGTCCGATGCCAGCTTTGCGCTTGAATGCCTCACATGCACTGGCCATAAACTGCTTTCTAAAGGTCTTTGGGAGCATTTTCTGGTGCCCCTTACTAAATATCTCACCAACAAGCATTGCTAAAACAATGCCTGAAGCTCGACCTAAAAAGGTGAGATACCCATGAGGTATATTTGCATCTAATCAATGTCAGTGGTGATGGTTTCAATATCTCTTGGTCAGCTTTACAACCTGCAGAAATATTACCATTTAGTGGGCTGGTAATATGAGTTCTAAATGTTAAAAGCAGCAACAGAATGAGTTGGTGTTCGACCTGGCCCTCTAAGCCAGGTCACCCCAGATGTTTGCCTTCCTTCTCTGAACACAGCTATGTTGGCTTTTAGGACTCTGTGCACAATCCTCCTGCTAGTCACTGGTAAACTGAGTGTGCTTTCCCTTTAAAACAGGGTAAAACTGGCCTGCACCTGACTGGTACATTTAATGTATGTGTAAAATCCTAGTACATGGTACTAAATGAACCCACTGCCTGTAAATTAAATGCTACTAGTGGGCTGTAGCACTCATTGTGCCCCCCTCCCCCTCACTAAGGTAGCACTGCAAAACATATCTTACATCTGCCACTAAATCTGTAGTACAATTTTTAACTAAACTGCCATTCCAACCAGGCACAACATGCCTTTTGCTAGGCCTAAGCATTCCTGTTTAATACTTATAAGTCACCCCTAAGTCAAGCCCTCATGGCGCATAGGGCAGAGTACAGTGTATTTAAAAAATAGCAAAGGTTTACTTCAGTTTTACATGCCCTGACAATGAGAATATCTTAAAGGCATGACTCACTGTCTCCCCATTGTTACCCTAAACAGTTTTGAGCCAAATATAGGAAAGAGTGAAGTTTAGACAAAGGGAACATCCCTCATCTGCAGACTGGCACTGAAAATATAAGTGGTACCTTCAAAACCTCTCATCAGAACACTCCTTGACCTGTGGAAGATTAAGAAGAAGAACTGCCCTGCTATTTGAAGATGGAAGATTGGGCCTGCTTGACTTGAACTCAGGCTCCATGCAAATGACTCCAAGAGTCAGTTGACTGACCTCCTGTTTGAGCTACAGGGACCAGGCAACCTTCCAGGGGCCTCCCTGCAACTGCAAAGCTGACCAGCACCAACTGGGCCTGCCTGAGCCCTACTGCTGGCCTCTGCTGGAGTGAACCCTGATCCCTAATAGGTTCCCATCCAAGTCATGGACCCTTGGCTAGCATCTGAGTGTTCCCTTCTTATCTGAAATCACAAGTCCTGAGTCCCAGGTGAAGATTCTGAAGTTGTTGCCCACTCTGCGACTTTGAATGGACTTCTCATGTCACACGACAACCATCTGCAATGCCTGCTAACTTGAATCTCCTGCAACGACTTGCTCTTCATGTCCGCTCCTAGATCCAGCACCACACAAAGAAACAATGGACAGAATGCTGAATTAATCAAACATTGCCCCCCCTCTCAAGAGATCTGGGTTAAATTCATCATTATTTTGCTCCCCATGCCATCCCAGTTTAGACACAGCAATATGCAAAACAGTCTTGACCCTGCTTTTCATGGGAACGGTCCAGTCGAATGGCCAAGCCAGGCCATCCTTGTAGCAGAAACAAGCATACTAGTATTGGCTTAGATGTATCACCCCTCATCAGCCAGGCTAGCTTCAATCCAGTGGCACAGTGTGCAAGGGACCCACGCCTGGGCATACCCATCCTACTTATGGAGAAAAGTGCTATGCAAAGAAATGATGTCTGGAAGGCTGAACTAATCTAAATCCATTGTTCCTTTGCTCACCATGCCACCTCAGCTTAGACCCAGCCATATACAAATCAATATTGATCCTGCTCCTCATGGAAACAGTCCAGCCCGAACTTGCTAAATTTAGTGCAATTCCGTTCAGGAGTTCGGGCTGTAGCCTTGTCTAAAGTTTCCTATGGAAATGAACATGGAGAAAATGGATTTTGGGACCCTCCTTTTTTCTCGGCCCCCACTTGACGATTCACCCCAAACCTTTCAAGACAGTAGCTGAACGGAGCGCCTCATTAGTTGAAATTTTTTTGCGAAGATTCATCAAAGGGCGCCAAAGATATTGTAAAAAAAAACCTATGTTTTAAGCCCCAGCATGCGTCTGCCTGGTTGGTTTCAGCGCAGGACACCTGAACATCGTTGGACTGAGGAGGGGCGAGAGACCACCTGATGGGGAGTGGCCACGATATTTAAATCTGTGCGTTTGGCCCCCCTGGAAGAAGGAGCCCTTGAAACCGGCACAGATGAAGCCATTTGAAGGCTGAAACGCGTCTGCCTAAGCGTTTCATGGACCTCAGTTACTTGCGCAAAACAAGAGCTATTAAAACCTTTTTAATCCCTGGAGCTGTGACGTCCCTTTTTTCCTACCTGGGAGAAAGTTTTAGTGTCTATGTTTCGCCAGGAAGCAGGCGCTGGTTGACGACTGCCCTCTCGGTCTGGAGCAACGCTGAGAGCCTGGGAACTCTGGTAGCTGCATGAAACTGCAACGGGTCGCCCCCATACTTTGGGAGAGGGGAAGCAACACTGTTTGCATGAGAAGGGGACATAGGAAGGCAAAATCATTCTAGGTACATCTGGCGGCGTTGAGATACTTAGCCAATCAGTTGGGACTTCATATGTTGTTAGGAGATGCCCCCGTCACTGAATGAGCTTCCTCTGAGGACTCCCAGCCCCAGCATGCATCTGCCTGGTTGGTTTGAGCGCAGGACACATGAACATCATTGGGCTGAGGGACCACCTAATGGGGAGTAACCCCGGTATTTAAATCTGAGCGTTTGGCCCCCCTGGAAGATGGAGCCACTGAAACAAGTACTGATGAAGCAATTTGAAGGCTGAAACGCATCTGCCTAAGCTTTTCATGGACCTCACTTATGTGCACAAAACTAGAGCTCTAAAAGCCTTTATAATCCCCGGAGCTGTCTCGTCCCTTCTTCTCTCCCTGGGAGAAAGTTTTGATGTCTATATTTTACCAGCAAGAAGGCGCTAGCTGACGACCGCCCTCTCGGTCTGGAGCAGCGGTGAGAGCCTGTGAACACTGGTAGCAGAATGAAACTGCAAAGCGTCGCCCCCCATACTTTGGGAGAGAGGAGGCAACACTGTTTGCCTGAGAAGGGGACATAGGAAGGCAAAATCATTCCAGGTACCTGTGGCAACGTTAGGGTCCTTAGCCAACCAATTGGGACCTGACATGTTGTTAGGAGATGCCCTGTCACTGAATGCGCTTCCTCTGAGGACTCCCAGCCCCAGCATGCATCTGCCTGGTAATATCTCACTATGGGGAAACACCCTCGGTTTCAATTTCTGGCGGGTTGCAGATGTTTCCTCTAAACTTATTCCATGCCCCCAGTCCCTCTCCCATTTACGAGGGCACCCACGATGGATAAAAAACGCTTTTTCAGCCGCCATTGCTTCATCCATGTCTCTGCACCATTTGTGAAGTGTAGGCAGGACCTCCGACCCCCATAACATAGCAATGTTGCGTTTCGCCATCAGCATACCCAACATAGACCAGTCTTGCTCTTCATGATTGAGGTAATTCGATTCCCACACATTCAGCAGGCAGTGCCTGTGGTCCGGGAGGATCGAAATTTCTATTGTCTGGGACATAGTGCGCATTACTATGGCCCAATTCGCCGCTATTTGTGGACAGTCCCAGATAGTGTGATAAAATGTGCCCTCCTCCCCACACTTGCGTAGGCAGTATCTATGTTGGGCTGCCCCGATTACATAGAGTGTTGTTCTAGCGTGGTATGTGCGGTGTAACACTTTAAGTTGGACTAGCCGGAGTGTCGAGGGGGTGGCCGTTTCACGTGGTGAGGACAGGGCTTCCTGCCATTCTGAGTTGTCAAAGTCGCCCATATCCCGGGACCGGGTCTGCCGCAATTTGGATGTCGGGTCTGGTGAGTTGTTGATTAATTTACTGTACGTAAAGGACGTCGCCCTGCTCGTCACGTGCTCCGTCAGGAGTCTATCCTCCAATGGGGTTGCCTCTGGTAGGGAAGTGCCCAGCGGTATGGCTGCTTTAATTGCATGTCGGATTTGGAGATATCGAAACTGTTCTGTCTGCGCCATGCCATATTGAGTTTGTAGGTGCACGAATTCGACCACCGCCCCCTTTTTCCAAAGGTCACCCACTACGGAGATGCCAATACTGTCCCATTGCTGAAACCCTTTGCTTTTACGAAGGCTGCCCAGCTTTTGTGCGTTCCACAGTGGTGTCATTAATGTGATAGTTCCTACGCACTTTAATTGGGTTATTGTGTGGTACCATATCTGAATTGTGTGTGCTGTAGAACTAAGCAATCCTGAGGGCATACACTTTTTATAGAGGATCGCCATCAGCCCTGCCCCTTCTAGGTTCTGCCGATCTGCTTGGTACACCGGTTCATCCTGCGGGGCATGTAACCAATAATTGATTATTTTAAGAAGCGCCGCCCAGTAATACAGCTGCACATTTAGAAGCACTCTCCCCCCATCGTACCAGCTGCGCACCAATTTATCCTGTGCAATCCGTGCCGGTTTGTTTCCCCACAGTAATCCGGAAACTTTGTCCGCTATGGCCTTAAAGTAGGCCTGCAGGATTGGAAACAGCGTATTTTCGAGTACATATAGAAAATGTGGGAGCGTCATCGGTTTGTAAAGTGCCGCCTTACCTAGCAGGGTGACAGGAAGATTGCGCCATATCACCACATCACCCCGGAAGCGGAGATTTTTCACATAAAACTCATTGAGGTCAGGCGTTACATAAATGCCCAGATATTTGAAGGCATCATCAGTAATCCGCAGCGGACAATCCACAGGCAACATTGGCGGCGGGCCGGTCAGCACATAGAGGATGGACTTGGACCAATTATTAGTGCACCCTGACACCCCAGCAAATTTCTCACACACGTTCAGGAGCTCCATGATAGATTTTCTGGGGGAGGTTAAGTACAGCAAAACATCATCCGCATACAATGATATGCGATCTTCCCAGGTGGGAGTCCACCGAAGCCCACGAATGGAGGGCTCCCAACTAATTCACGCCGCCAGCAGCTCTAGAACTAGTGCAAACAGCAGTGGGGACAGTGGGCACCCCTGCCGTGTTCCTCGAGAGAGCGGGAAGTCCCTCGAGATGTGTCCATTAGGCGCCACATGTGCCAGCGGGTTATTATATAGCAGACAAATCCAGGCACAGAACTTTGGCCCGAAGCCCAGGTGACGTAACACCGCAAATAGATATGGCCACTCTACCGTATCAAACGCCATACTGGCGTCAAGTGAGAGAATGACCACAGGCTACTGAATGTATGACCTCCGGGCCAACACCGCATGTAGCTCCACAAGTTGAGTGCAGTGCTTCACTGGGACATGAACCCAGACTGGTCAGGATGTATTAAAGACGAAAGATGGGGGGTCAACCTCCTGGTCAGTAGCTTAGCCAATATTTAGGTTCGGCGTTGATCAGAGAAATTGGGCTGTAGGAGCTACATTCCTCCAGGGGTTTACCGGGTTTGTGGATCCCTATAATTGTGGCAAGACGCTGATGCAGTTCCCCAGCCTGAAGACTGTCTTGAAACATGTTCAGGAGGAAAGGGGCCGTCAGGTGGGTATGGTGTTTGTAAAGTTTGATAGGGAACCCATTTGGTCCCACTGCCTTACCGGATGATAACGATCCAAGAGCCGTCTGCACTTCCTCGACTGAGAGGTCGGCTTCTAAAAGTAGCGTCGTCTCCGGCGTGAGCCGCGACATGCCAATATCTTTGATGTATCCGTCCGCTTCCTCAATTGTGAATGCGGAACGTGAGGCATACACCCTCTCAAAATGGTCAGCCAATGTGGCCACTATATCACTAGGAGCAGTTACCAGAGAGCCTGCAGACCTGTGGAGCTGTGCAATTACTCTATCTGCCTTCTGCTTTTTATCAAGCCAGGCTAGCATTTTGCCCGCCTCATCCCCCAGCTCATACACCCTATGGCGCGTGGCTTGTAGTCTGGCTGCAACCATTCCTTTTTGGTACGCCACAAACTCAGTTTGTTTAATGCGCACCCTCTGCGCAGTATGAGGCGTCGGGTGCTCTGCATGCTGAGCTGTTGCCTTATCCAAGTCTGATTCTATCCCGTCCAGTTCAGCCCGCTTTCCTCTTTTGTAGCCAGTGATAGATGCGATAGCTTGCCCACGTGTGACCGTCTTGTAAGCCTCCCACAAAATGCTGGGTGACTCCACCGTGTTTGCGTTTTCATGAAAAAAGTTCTTTTTGGTGTCTGTAATTCCCTTCGAAACCTCAGGTATGAGCAAGTAGGTAGGGTGAATGGGGAAAATGCGTTGTCTAAGCGTCTGATGGTGTGAATTATGACAGTATTATCGGTGAGTGATCTGATATACCTCTAGGGCGAATGTCTACCTCCCCCACCCACCCCAAGCCATCCGCGGAGACCAAAAAGTAGTCAATACGCGTAAGGCCGTTGTGAACCCCTGAGTGGAAGGTGTACTGTTTGGCAGTTGGGTGTCTGTACCGCCATGCATCTGTAAGTCCCAAGGCCTCTAGCAGCCCACTCATACGGCGACCACACGATGCAGTTGGCCAAGCAGGGTCCCTATCTAGCGTGCCGTCCACTATATCATTAAAGTCGCCTCCAATCACCATCGTCGCATCTGGGAGCACTACCAAGAATGTTGTAAATGCAGGATGTGCCATTGCATGTAGCGATGGTGGTATGTAGACTGAGACTAGATTGAACTGTGTCCCTTCCCATTGGCAGTTAACAGCCACAAAACGGTATAATAGAAAGCGAAAACTACCCTGCCAGGGTATACTTATATGGTCCCATCAACGAGATCCAAAGGAAGAAGGAGTGGGTGACATAGATTAACGCTTCGGAGCCAATGATATATCAAAACTCATTCAGCACAATTGGTTGAGAAAATAGAAAAGATTTTATTTTTAAAAAGAAAGACAATTCATAAGTAGAGTCCATAAGAAAACTTTCTAAAGCATATATACAAACACAGGAAAAAATATTTTTCTTTTAGGGCTAAATAGGTGTCATCATTAAAAATTCATACAGAGAAAAGAGTTTATGAACGTTCCACACACTCCCACAGTCATTCACTAAGCAGACATACACATCTCAATCTCACTCACTATAGAAATAGTGCAGACATACACCTACAAGTATGGGAGGATCTAGGGGCCTGCAACATAACAATCAATGGTTGCTAGGGTAGAAAAAAAACAACAACATGGAGGCAATTAAAGATGAGGTGCAGTGGGTAGTGATACTACACTAAAGGCCATCCATGTAGATCATGCCAACGCGCATTTCAATGCAAGGCCAGTTTAGGCTGCATCTTCATCAGGGCATTGAAGACCGGGGAGGGGGACATACACACACTTTTCTCATGGATGAGCCTGGTCATCGTATATTCTTCATTCACTCAGGTAAGGTTCCTGCAGATGAGGGTTTCTCACGGGTCTATATAGGTAAGGGTCAAAGGAGCTTCCGGTTTGAACAGATCCTTATGAGATGGTAGATGGCGGGCACATCTTTTTCTTTTTCAGGTTTCCTTCACACACAGCGCATCCAAAAGGGGGAGACACCCTGGGGGAGAGCCAAACACCGATTATGTAAGCATTCCATATGTAGTCATTTAGGCACAATCTGAGAAGGTCCGGGCAGAAATGCCAGATGGAGAAAATGGAGAAAAACAGAGGGTCCCCTGCAGCCGTCAGGGTCGGCGTCCCGCACCGCGACCGGGCTATAAGGCGGGACCCTTCAGTTTCCAGTTAGCAATCATGGAAGGCCGGACATATTAATCTGGATACGAGGAAGGGCTGTGACAGGGGACAGTCCAATGGTGGTATGTAGACTGAGACTAGATTGAACTGTGTCCCTTCCCATTGGCAGGTAACAGCCGCAAAACGACCCTGGTTGTCTATTCTTGACTGTTGTATAACGAGCGGGAAGTGTTTCTTTACGAGTATGACCACCCCTCTAGACCCGGAGGAAAACTCAGAGTGCACCACCATTTTATAACCCCATCTATCCATGGCTTTACATTTTGAGCCCATTAAGTGCGTCTCCTGCAAGAGAGCCACCACGGGCGCGAACCGTTTCATATATTGCAATACTAGACCTCGTTTCACTTTGTCCCACAACCCCCGCACATTCCAAGTCATCACAGTCAATGGGGACCCCGGGGCTAGCTGAGGCAGTCGCTGATTAGTGTCGTGTTGGCTATGTGTAGACATAGGTACAGAAAATGTGTTGCAGCATCGTGGAATGCAGCCCAGCCATACAGCTGTAGTGCACTAACAGTCATTCCTTTCATCATACGTGCCCTTATGAACTGCATCAAAAAACCAGAAGAAATCCTTAATAACAATGCCCTCTTCCCCACCCCACTCCCTGCCTCCCTGCCTGATGGATTTAAAACTACCCGCCGCCCCAACTAAGCAGAGTGCTTAATCCCTTTCCCAATACCCAGTGGACGGGGGTGAACTATCACAACCAGTGGCCCCCAACCCCACATAACTCAATAGCAGCATGGACCCCCCTCCTCCCCCCCGACCCCAGTCACAGATCACCTTATTGGAGAGACTTGTCAAATAGAGCATGCAGCAACAACTGTTCAGGAAACCTTAGTGCCACAGGGCCTTTTCAAAGATACAATAATCACAAATCTTGACAAGGACTCCATCACGTTTCGTACCCCATAAGGATAGTATTGGGGAACGTCTTGCACCCTCACATAGTCTATGCGCTGGAATGCCCAGTGCCAGGCCAGTAGCACAGTACACAGAATTCAAAGGAACCGTCCATTCCTTAAGTCACTCCTGTCCCTCACTCGGTGCTTGGTCTCTGCACCAGCTGCTGCCGCCTCCATTTCTACCAGGGCGCCCAGCCTTACTCCAACCAGTCCTGCGCCTCGTCCAGGGAGGCGAAAAACCACGTCTTACCTTCGGCCTCAACCCTTACTTTGGCTGGAAAGAGCATGGAGAATTTAAGGCCACGGTCGCGAAGCGCCTTTTTTATCTCCAAGAAACTCTTTTGTTGTTTTGTCACCGCTGCAGTGTAGTTCG
Organism: Lissotriton vulgaris; assembly: GCF_964263255.1. Lineage (NCBI taxonomy): Eukaryota > Metazoa > Chordata > Amphibia > Caudata > Salamandridae > Lissotriton > Lissotriton vulgaris. The sequence goes on along the minus strand of NC_141695.1, from coordinate 1,254,952,571 downwards.
GAAAACTTGTCACGGTCGTATTCTCAATCTTCAATGAGGGGGCTGCTCGTGCCGCCTGCAGTTTCGCGTCCCTGTCCCGAAAGTTAAAAATACGGGCCAGGATAGGCCTCGGTGGCGTCCCAGGCTTTGGCCTGCCTCCAGGGACCCGATGCGCGCGACCCACCGAAAAGAAATTGGGCAAACCTCGTGGCTGCAAATGGTTGGTGATCAGGTCCTCTACGAATAGGTCAAGGGCTTGCCCCCCGGCCCGTTCCGGCACACCAATAAGGCGTATGTTGTTCCGCCGCGATCGTCCTTCCTGGTCCTCCAGTTTGGACGCAAGTGTTTTATTTTCTGCTAGGAGGTGATTCACCTGTTTTTTAAGCATGGAGGTATCTGTTGTTAATGTGTCTGTGGTAGATTCGACTGCAGACATTCTCGTCGACATCTTGTTGACATCTGCACGGATTAAGGACAGATCTACCGCAATAGTTTCAATGCGGGAGTCCACTTTGTTTAACGTTGCCATAATGTCACGCAATGCCACCTCCTGTTCCACACCCGCAGTCTCGCCCTGCGACGGTGCTGATTCCACCTCCGGAGGTATCGTCTGCGTCTTGGTGCAGGCAAACTTGTCTAGTTTCACCAGGTTGGTGCCCCTGGAATTCCTGCCACTCATCTTAGAGGGCAAACTTGTGTCCGCGCCAGGCCCCACCGTATATTCACTAGCTGCGCCCCCGGCACAAGGTCCAGCTAAATCCTTCAACTGGGCTTCAGGCGGCGGGATTAGATGCAGCACAAACGTTCCACAGCACCCTCCAGACAGAGAATATGAAGTTGTCCCATGCGCTATTTAGATGCTGCCTGCCAGTGTTCTCCTCTGCAGGAAGGTGCTCTCTACCATCCTGGAGCCAGCGTGGAAAGACAGGGCTCCGCCGCCAGGGAGAAAGTGTGCCACTGGGTCTCCCTTTTCAGCGCCCCCTCGGTCCAAACAACGTTCCAAACAGGTCGGCGCCAGACCTCTATGGCCCCTCTGCTGCACCTTCAACCCAGTGGCCGAGTGTCAGACTTGAGGTCCCGGCTTGTCACGTGTTTCCCAGGCCTCACCGTTCTCACTGCTGTAGGAAGGTCCCGGCGTCTCCCCGGGCCAGGCCAGTTAAATCTCCCTTCTAATGCAGAGCTGCCACTATTCTAAACGCTCCCGGGTGGCAAAGTAATTGACAGAGCAGCGCCGGGCCCTACACCTTCAAGAGTCCTCAGTCTCCCGCTGTCTCTCGCACCCCACTAATGCAGGACACACCGGCCGTCACAACACACCCCAGTGGGTTATCAGCTGGGCAACGCAGCACTCCGAACAGGGCAGCTCGGTCCGCGCCGCAGCTGGTATCGATTTCCAGCCGCCCCCACAGTTCTCCGGCGCTCAGCCCTCTACCGATATGGGTACCCTGGGTGAGCTCTAAAATTTAGGCCCAGGCTTCTTGTAGGAAGGTGGCTACCTGACTATGGTTACCCCAGATTTTTTGCCCTGTGTTTAGCTGGTTTTCGACTTAGTTGGCCTGGTTCCCTGCTAATCAGGGCCCCAGGCTATCTGCTCTCTCTGTAAAATGGATTCCATGTACCCTAGGTGCATAACTAGATTGGCTTGGGTCACCTTATCAGCCCCTGTACAGAGCACTATAGGTGCCCAGGGCATAGGTGCATCCAAGGCCTACCAGGGGCTGCAGCATATCTTTTGCCACCCCTGGCTGGCTATCTAAATTGACACAACTGGCTGATCACTCAGCTGGGGCAAGTGGGTGTAATCACCCCTTGCTTAGATATAGTATACCTATATCTAAACCTATATCTGGACACATATATAGCCTGTAAGCCACTCCTATGGAAGGCCTCATCAATCCTGGAGGCAGAGTGCGTGGTTTTATGTGAGATGGTGCTCTGGCATGAGCTGAGTCTGTCTGCAGCTGTCGGGAACAACTCCCTAAGCTGATCCGGGATAATGCCAAACCATATACTATTAAGTGCATTATAATCCTCGCGGTTATATGTTAACTTTGGTTTGGCTTTATCAAAACATGTCGTGTAAGGTGTCATACGAATTGGAATACTACCCCCTCGCCAGTCCTGGCGACGGGGGTAGCATTCCACCCCTCTAGAGGGGACGACATGTTACTTTTGCTAAAATGCGGTTGATTTTTAAAAGAGCCTCAGATCCACAAAATGGATGCTTCTGCCACAGACACATGTCTGACCTCCTGCTGCTGACCGAAACTCAGCAGAGGAGGCCTGGACAAAGGATTTCCTGTCACAGGGAGGTGTGACACCACCCCAGACAGGAGATAGTGGATTGTAGCAGGGAGGTTTGAATGAAACCAGACAGTGCCTGGGGAGCACAAGGCTTCCCCTTGCATAATCCTGTCAAACCGGTTCTGGGGCAGCCCAGCCCCAGCTCCAGTGAGACCTGGACAAAGGAAAGGGGGTGTAACCACCCCCCTTCCTGGTCCCACCCATAGGGGAGGGACCTAGCAGGAGATCCACCCCTCAGATTGGAATAAGAGGGGGAGCAGTGCCAATGCAACTCAGATCATCCTGAAATCAACTTTAAACTAAGAAGACGACTGGACTTCGACATTCTGATGACAGAAGACTGAAGAGCATCTCCCTTTTGGCCTAGGAGGGGTCACCCTGTGAACACAGGCATCACTCAGCACCTCGACGTCTGCTTTGCCGCCGCCTCCCGCCGGAGCCCGAGTGCAGAGCCTGACAAGACCCAGCTTCCCAGACTTCTCCCAGCCCGATCCACAGTCCCTGCAAAGAAGGGACCCGTGGAGGCACCGAGAGACGTGGGAGCGGCCATCTTGAAAGACCCCCGAGACGCTGACTGCGCAGCACCCGAGGCACCCTCGACTCTGTGCTTTGGGGTTTGAGAAGCTCCATAACCGAGCAGCATTTCCACCAAAGATCAGCCCTCCAGCATCTCCACGATCTGCGTGGGGCCCTTTTGTTTTGTGCCACTCGACTCGCCATCCCGTCCGCTTGTCACGTGGTCAGCGGCCATCTTGGCGACGAAATCTACAATTTACACTGTGGGTCTGGTTGCTCCAGACCTGCCCTCGCTCCTGTAGAAAGGAGTACCCGCTCTGACCTTGCTGGTCCGAGTAATAAGCCTTTTTCACTTTCCCCGTGGCTTGCATTAGCCAAGGCTTGTTTGCTTCAATCGAGTTGCCGACACCGCCATCAGCTAGAGCCTTCGAGGGACAGCTCGTGATCGACTCCTGGACGTCCTTGACCTCTTCGTGTCTACGTGGCTGCAGAGAGAAGCAACCCCTGATCACCTGTTTGCACCCGACTTTGCCTGGTTCCAATCTGGTGCCACGGTGGTCACTGGTCAGTGACTTTGAACATTGTCCCCTCTGCTTTCAGGTCTTCACCACTTCAGATCCACCCTTGGATCGCACCGGACACTTCTGCTTCACAGCGCCTGCAGCTGCAACAGCTTCAAGCACCAAGAACCTGCGTGACAGAACCCGACGCCACTTCGACCCTGTGCACCCACGGCCTGTGGGTGAGGTAACTTTGCAACGCCGGTGTCCTTACACTGGTACACACCTCTAGGGTCTGTGTCTAAAGTTTTGTGTTCCTAGGTTCAGCGGAAGTATCATTTAATTCACTTTATCCAAACTTTACGCACCATTGACTTTACATTGGTGCGCGCCGCACTTTCCGTGCTGCACCCGTCTCCTGTGGGCTACTCCCGACTTCATCATTGCTAGTCCTGACTGCTCCCAGCGAATCTCTAGGCCCTAGGCCTAACCATTTAGTCGATAAGTGTTACTTATACCATTTTTTTAGTATATGGTCTGAGTGGCCCCCCGCCCTCAGCCATAATTGTGCCAACTTTATATGTTTAACAGTGCTTTTGATTTAACGCTTGTGCCCCTTTCCTCATAAAGAGTACTGGGGAGTAATTTAGAAATAAATACATATATTTTTACAATATATACTTGTGTGGTGTCCTTTCATTTGATTACAGGATTGTATGTGGTAAAACAAGCTCGCTTAACACGACCTCTTAAGTTAAGCCTTTAAGGCTGCTTAGTCCATGCTACCACTAGGATAGCTTGTCTACAAGGTTGACTTACAACCTGACATCTTTGGGGTTTGTTTGGACTGATACCCAGTGGTTCCAGAATTGGAAACACTACATATCAGGCCAACTTCTCACATTGGTGTGCAGCGGTGCGGATTTGAGCTTGCTGTTTGTTTTACCATTGCAATCTTTATCAAATTGAAAGATCACATCAAGTACCTCTAGGTACATATAAATCAAAAGCTTAGCATATTAAGTTCTACTGAACTTAGTAGTTGTAGATTAAAGGGATTAGCACACCCTGACTACAACTCACTAGCAAGGTACAGTAGGAAACCACTTAGTGTAGGTAAGTGCATCACTTACACCTCACTAGCAGTCATGTCTGATACAGGTAGACCCTCAGGTTCTGCTCCTGTAGAAGTTGATCCTATAGGGACAACATCCAGATATGACAACCTTAGCCACAAAGACCTGAGTGCCTTGTGCACAGCCAGGGGGCTAAAAAAGGGCAGAGGCCCTACCATTCCTTCCCTAATAGATCTCCTAGAAAAGGATGACCTAGATAAGGTGAGTCAGGCTCCCTTAGAATCAGGTGAAGGGATAAACTCCCCTGAGAATGAGGATCTTCCAGATGATGATGTAGTAGAGGAGGAAGAGGAAGAGGAAGGCTCTGATGTAGAAGAGCCTGAAGATCAGGATCAGAGGGGAAACCAGGTACAGGTTGCCAGGCTTAACCAGGCCAACTTGGACCTACATGGGAATGGAGAGGGCCAGCACCACTCCAGATCTCATAACCAAATTCTCCCAGGTAACAGAAGGGTGAGATCTCAATCACGGGACTCTCATCTTTCTAGTGCCTCAAGAGAATCTCAAAGAGGGATGACTTCCTCCCAGAGAAAAGAGCATAGGGCCAGGATGAGGGCTGTCCAACTCCAAATAGAAAGGGAAGAGGTAGCCTTGGCTCAAGCTAAACTTGCTTTAGCAAGAGAAAGAAAATTGTGTGGCTTAGATGCCACTGGTGGCAGCAAAGTTCCTAAAGAGAAACCCAGGTCCTATGATAGTAGAAACCTGACAAAGATTGTGCCCCCCTATCAGGAAGGGGATGACATCCACAAATGGATGACTGCTCTGGAGAGAGCCTGCATGGTACAGCAGGTTCCTGAGGAACAGTGGGCAGCAATCTTATGGTACTCCTTTTCAGAGAAAGGGAGAGATAGGCTCCTCACTGTCAGACATGAGGATGCCAGCAATTACAAAGTCCTGAAGAGTGTTCTGATAGATGGGTTTGGCTTAACCACTGAACAGTACAGGTTAAAGTTCAGAGATACCCAGAAGACACAGACTCAGGACTGGACTGATTTTGTTGATTGTGCAACTAAGGCTCTGGAGGGTTGGCTGAATGGCAGCAAAGTACATGACTTCACAGGATTGTATAATTTGATTATGAGGGAGCAGATCCTTAGTAATTGTCAGAACCAGCTCTTACACCAGCACCTGGTGGACTCAGATTTGACCTCTCCCCAAGAATTGGGAAAGAGGGCAGATAAGTGGGTCAGAACCAGGATTAGGCCTAAGAATCAGGACAATAACCAGAAGAAGGAATCTACCAAGCCTCAAGATAAGGGTGGGGATAAAAGTAAAGAAAACACTTCCCCAGGGCCCCAAAACTCCAAGAAGGGGGGTGGGTCCCAAGACACTTCTTCAACAGAGAAAAAGCCTTATTGCCATGCCTGTAAACAGGTTGGGCATTACAAAACAGACAACTGTTGTCCCAAGAATGGCAATAAAGAAAACATACCTCCAAAGCCAGCTCCAACACCTCCTGTTACTGTCAGCAGTAATCCCCCAGGAAGTGGGAGCACACCCAGGAATCTGGGTGGGTTTACTTTTGGAGCTCAAGGGGACCCTGGCCTATCCAGGTCTCCATCCCCAAATGATCTTGTCTATGAGACTGGCATGGGGTTTGCCAACTTCTCTGTTTGCCCAAATACCTTGAGCAAATATAGACAAGAACCCATCATCAATGGTTTGAAAGTTGAAGCTTTTAGAGACACAGGGGCTAGCATCACCATGGTGGCTGACTGTATAGTCCCCTCTAAGCAACTTTTACCAGGTGCCACATACCAGGTAACAAACATTGATGGTATCCAAACAAATCATCCCATGGCAGTAGTAAGTCTCAGCTGGGGAGGTGTCATTGGCCCAAAGAGAGTGGCAGTGTCACCAAACTTGCCTGTAGACTGTCTACTGGGTGATGATTTGGAAATCTCAGCCTGGGCTGAGGTTGAACAGGAAATCCATTCTAGAATGGTAAATTCCAATGGAAAGGTTAGTGGGGCTGTACTGGCTATAGCCCCAATTCAAGATGTCCTTCCTGAAAAGGTTGGTAGGGCTGAGCAACTCTCTGCCCCATCTTTTCCAGAAGCTCTTCCAAGACAGAGTAGCAAAGCTGTTATGATAACAGCAGAAACCCAAACTGAGTCTCCTCCTGAAAAGGTTGGTGGGGCTGTGATGGCCACAGCCCAAACTCAAACAGATATGTGTGTTGTGAAGCCTGAAATGATGGATCACTCCACCCAAACTGAGAGCATGGAGGAGGAAGAGAAATCTCCCCCTCACCAGACATTAGGACAGGATCAGCCTCCTCAGGGACCTGATCTTACCCCTGATGAAGGTACTGCCCCAGAGGTTGTTAGGCCTGGCCTGACAGAGCCTCTGATGGCAGTGGACCCTTCTCAGGTGGGATCCAGTCTGGAGCAGGTAACCTGCCCCTCTCTACCTTGCCTTAGTCAGCCCAGGGCTGCAGAGGACAAGAAGGACAGTGAGACCCAGAGGGCCCCCTGTCAAATAAAGCACCCCCATCAACAGATTAGGGGCACCAAAACTAGTAGGCCTAGTAAGGTGAAAACTTTAAAAACTCCTGAGGGAGCCCCCTTAAAAACAGTTAGGGACCTCCCACAGATGGATTCTGTTGGGCACAGCCAAACCTGGGACCCAAAGGGCCCAAACCTGAACTGTCCCTCCAGCAAGCCAAACAGAGGGACCCAGCCTCCAGCTTTAGGTAGCCAGAGGTTGACCCTGAGAGCTCAGTGCAACTCAGTTGAAGAAAGAAAGGCACACATGGTGGAAGATAATTGGAGGAAGTTGAGCCCAAAAATAGTGGAGCCTCACTTCAATACTCCATATCCAAACCAGCCTTTAACTTTGCATAAACACACCCAAGGTAGTGATTCCCTATGGTGGAGACCCTCTAATACCCCTAGGGTGAGGGACTGCTTAGTGGACCATGAGACAGGGGGCACCCATGCTAGTGCAGGTACTTCCTTATATGGCCACTCAGGCAATAAAGGCTTACCTGGCCAAGGATAGCCTTATCTCCTTTCGTTTGGGGGGGGGGGGGGTTATGTAGGAAGGTGGCTACCTGACTATGGTTACCCCAGATTTTTTGCCCTGTGTTTAGCTGGTTTTCGACTTAGTTGGCCTGGTTCCCTGCTAATCAGGGCCCCAGGCTATCTGCTCTCTCTGTAAAATGGATTCCATGTACCCTAGGTGCATAACTAGATTGGCTTGGGTCACCTTATCAGCCCCTGTACAGAGCACTATAGGTGCCCAGGGCATAGGTGCATCCAAGGCCTACCAGGGGCTGCAGCATATCTTTTGCCACCCCTGGCTGGCTATCTAAATTGACACAACTGGCTGATCACTCAGCTGGGGCAAGTGGGTGTAATCACCCCTTGCTTAGATATAGTATACCTATATCTAAACCTATATCTGGACACATATATAGCCTGTAAGCCACTCCTATGGAAGGCCTCATCAATCCTGGAGGCAGAGTGCGTGGTTTTATGTGAGATGGTGCTCTGGCATGAGCTGAGCCTGTCTGCAGCTGTCGGGAACAACTCCCTAAGCTGATCCGGGATAATGCCAAACCATATACTATTAAGTGCATTATAATCCTCGCGGTTATATGTTAACTTTGGTTTGGCTTTATCAAAACATGTCGTGTAAGGTGTCATACGAATTGGAATACTACCCCCTCGCCAGTCCTGGCGACGGGGGTAGCATTCCACCCCTCTAGAGGGGACGACATGTTACTTTTGCTAAAATGCGGTTGATTTTTAAAAGAGCCTCAGATCCACAAAATGGATGCTTCTGCCACAGACACATGTCTGACCTCCTGCTGCTGACCGAAACTCAGCAGAGGAGGCCTGGACAAAGGATTTCCTGTCACAGGGAGGTGTGACACCACCCCAGACAGGAGATAGTGGATTGTAGCAGGGAGGTTTGAATGAAACCAGACAGTGCCTGGGGAGCACAAGGCTTCCCCTTGCATAATCCTGTCAAACCGGTTCTGGGGCAGCCCAGCCCCAGCTCCAGTGAGACCTGGACAAAGGAAAGGGGGTGTAACCACCCCCCTTCCTGGTCCCACCCATAGGGGAGGGACCTAGCAGGAGATCCACCCCTCAGATTGGAATAAGAGGGGGAGCAGTGCCAATGCAACTCAGATCATCCTGAAATCAACTTTAAACTAAGAAGACGACTGGACTTCGACATTCTGATGACAGAAGACTGAAGAGCATCTCCCTTTTGGCCTAGGAGGGGCCACCCTGTGAACACAGGCATCACCCAGCACCTCGACGTCTGCTTTGCCGCTGCCTCCCGCCGGAGCCCGAGTGCAGAGCCTGACAAGACCCAGCTTCCCAGACTTCTCCCAGCCCGATCCACAGTCCCTGCAAAGAAGGGACCCGTGGAGGCACCGAGAGACGTGGGAGCGGCCATCTTGAAAGACCCCCGAGACGCTGACTGCGCAGCACCCGAGGCACCCTCGACTCTGTGCTTTGGGGTTTGAGAAGCCCCATAACCGAGCAGCATTTCCACCAAAGATCAGCCCTCCAGCATCTCCACGATCTGCGTGGGGCCCTTTTGTTTTGTGCCACTCGACTCGCCATCCCGTCCGCTTGTCACGTGGTCAGCGGCCATCTTGGCGACGAAATCTACGATTTACACTGTGGGTCTGGTTGCTCCAGACCTGCCCTCGCTCCTGTAGAAAGGAGTACCCGCTCTGACCTTGCTGGTCCGAGTAATAAGCCTTTTTCACTTTCCCCGTGGCTTGCATTAGCCAAGGCTTGTTTGCTTCAATCGAGTTGCCGACACCGCCATCAGCTAGAGCTTTCGAGGGACAGCTCGTGATCGACTCCTGGACGTCCTTGACCTCTTCGTGTCCACGTGGCTGCAGAGAGAAGCAACCCCTGATCACCTGTTTGCACCCGACTTTGCCTGGTTCCAATCTGGTGCCACGGTGGTCACTGGTCAGTGACTTTGAACATTGTCCCCTCTGCTTTCAGGTCTTCACCACTTCAGATCCACCCTTGGATCGCACCGGACACTTCTGCTTCACAGCGCCTGCAGCTGCAACAGCTTCAAGCACCAAGAACCTGCGTGACAGAACCCGACGCCACTTCGACCCTGTGCACCCACGGCCTGTGGGTGAGGTAACTTTGCAACGCCGGTGTCCTTACACTGGTACACACCTCTAGGGTCTGTGTCTAAAGTTTTGTGTTCCTAGGTTCAGCGGAAGTATCATTTAATTCACTTTATCCAAACTTTACGCACCATTGACTTTACATTGGTGCGCGCCGCACTTTCCGTGCTGCACCCGTCTCCTGTGGGCTACTCCTGACTTCATCATTGCTAGTCCTGACTGCTCCCAGCGAATCTCTAGGCCCTAGGCCTAACCATTGTTCGATAAGTGTTACTTATACCATTTTTTTAGTATATGGTCTGAGTGGCCCCCCGCCCTCAGCCATAATTGTGCCAACTTTATATGTTTAACAGTGCTTTTGATTTAACGCTTGTGCCCCTTTCCTCATAAAGAGTACTGGGGAGTAATTTAGAAATAAATACATATATTTTTACAATATATACTTGTGTGGTGTCCTTTCATTTGATTACAGGATTGTATGTGGTAAAACAAGCTCGCTTAACACGACCTCTTAAGTTAAGCCTTTAAGGCTGCTTAGTCCATGCTACCACTAGGATAGCTTGTCTACAAGGTTGACTTACAACCTGACATCTTTGGGGTTTGTTTGGACTGATACCCAGTGGTTCCAGAATTGGAAACACTACATATCAGGCCAACTTCTCACACTTCTCTTGCCGCACCAGGCCCGAAAGTCCAGAACGCTGCTGCCGGCCCAAGCAGCTATATAAATGCCCCGGGGTCAGCTCGTTTAGACCTCCGGAGGTTCTGCCACCGCAGCTCTCGGTCGGGGATGAGCGGGGCCGCCGGATCTGTGTGCGGATCAATAGGGTTTAAACGGGGAGCACGGAGCCTCCTTAGGTAGCGGCTATCTTCATCGGCTGCTAGCCACGCCCCCTATTAAAGCCTTTTTAATCCCCAGAGCTGTGTCTTCCCTTTTTCCCTACCTGGGAGAAAGTTTTGGTGTCTATGCTTTGCCAGGAAGCAAGCGCTGGTTGACAACCGCCCTCGGTCTGGAGCAACGCTGAGAGCCTGTGAACTCTGGTAGCTGCATGAAACTGGAATGCGTCGCCCCCATACTTTGAGAGAGAGGAGGCAACACTGTTTGCCTGAAAAGGGGACATAGGAATGCAAAATCATTCCAGGTACATCTGGCGGCGTTGAGATCCTTAGCCAACCAGTTGGGACTTCACATGTTTCAGGAGATGCCCCGTCACTGAATGGGCTTCCTCTAAGGACTCCCAGCCCCAGCATGCATCTGCCTGGTTGGTTTGAGAGCAGGACACCTGAACTTTGTTGTGCTGGCCAGGGGCATGAGACCATGTGATGGGGAGTGGTAACGATATTTAAATCTATGCGTTTGGTCCCCATGGAAGAAGGAGCCCTTGAAACCGGCACTGATGAAGCCATTTGAAGGCTGAAACGTGTCTACCTTTTTATTCCTGGAGCTGTGTCATCCCTTTTTCCCTATCTGGGAGAAAGTTTTGGTGTCAATGTTTTGCCAGCAAGCAGGCGCTCTCTGACGACCGCCCTCTCGGTCTGGAACAATGCTGAGAGCCTGTGAACTATGGTAGCTGCATGAAACTGCAACACGTCGGCCCCATACTTTGGGAGAGAGGAGGCAACACTGTTTGCCTGAGAAAGGGACATTGGAAGGCAAAATCATTCCAGGTACATCTGGCGGCGTTGAAATCCTTAGCCAACCAGTTGGGACTTCTTATGTTGTTAGGAGAGGCCCCGTCACTGAATGGACGTCCTCTGAGAACTCCCAGCCCCAACATGCATCTGCCTGGTTGGTTTGATCACAGGACACATGAACATCATTGGGCTGAGGGATCACCTAATGGGGAGTGGCCACAATATTTAAATCTGTGCATTTGGCCCCCCTGGAAGAAGGAGCCATTGAAACCGGTACTGATAAAGCCATTTGAAGGCTGAAACGCATCTGCCTAAGCTTTTCATGGACCTCACTTACTTGCACAAAACAAGAGCTCTAAAAGCCTTTAAAATCCCTGGAGCTGTGTCCTTCCTTCTTCCCTCCCTGGGAGAAACCTTTGGTGTCTATGTTTCGCCAGCAAGCAGGCGCTGGCTCACGACTGCCCTCTCGGTGTGGAGCAACGCTGAGAGCCTGTGAACTCTGGTAGCTGAATGAAACTACAACGCGTTGCCCCCCATATTTGGGAGAGAGGAGGCAATACGGTTTGTCTGAGAAGGGGACATAGGAAGGCAAAACTATTCCAGGTACCTGTGGCGGCGTTGGGATCCTTAGCCAACCAGTTGGGACTTCACATGTTGTTAGGAGATGCGCCGTCACTGAATGGGCTTCCTCTGAGTACTCCCAGCCCCAGCATGCATCTGCCTGGTTGGTTTGAGCGCAGGACACCTGAACATCATTGGGGTGAGGAGGGGCAAGGGACCAACTGATTGGGGAGTGGCGATAATTTTTAAATCTGTGAATTTGGCCCCCCTGGAAGAAGGAGCCATTGAAACCAGCACTGATGAAGCCATTTGAAGGCTGAAACGTGTTTGCCTAAGCGTTTAATGGACCTCACTTACTTACCCCAAACAAAAGCTATTAAAGCCTTTTTAATCCCCGGAGCTGTGTTGTCCCTTTTTCCCTACCTGGGAGAAAGTTTTGGTGTCTATGTTTTGCCAGCAAGCAGGCGCTGGCTGACGACCGCCCTCTCGGTCTGGAGCAATGCTAAGAGCCTGTGAACTCTGGTAGCTGCATGAAACTGCAACGCGTCGCCCCCCATACTTTGGGAGAGAGGAGGCAACACTGTTTGCCTGAGAAGGGGCCAAAGGAAGGCAAAATCATTCCAGGTACTAGTGGCGGCATTGGGATCCATAGCTAACGGGAAACGTAGTTTACGACGCAACTTTTAGCACGCAGTGCTATTACAACGCAGACTTTAAAACGCATTACAATACAACGAATTACACTGGGGGGCGCTCTAGGATAGGGAATTGTTTTAATTTACTATCCAACACCTTCCCTAGTGTCCACGGGGACTAGTGTTGGAATAGTAAATTAAAATATTCACTATCCAACACCCCTTAGTGTTGTCATGGGATGCGTTTTAAAACTTGCGTTGTTACAGCATGCGTGCTAAAAGCATGCTTGTAACAACGTAAATCCATAGCTAACCAGTTTGGACTTCACATATTGTTAGGAAATGCCCTGTCACTGAATGGGCTTCCTCTGAGTACTCAAAGCCCCAGCATGCATCTGCCTGGTTGGTTTGAGCGCAGGACACCTGAACATCGTTGGGCTGAAGAAGGGCGAGAGACCACCTGGTGGGGAGTGGCCACGATATTTAAATCTGTGCGTTCGGCCCCCTTGGAAGAAGGAGCCATTGAAACCGGCACTGATGAAGTTATTTGAAGGCTGAAACGCGTTTGCCTAAGCGTTTCACGGACATCATTTACTTGTGCAAAACAAGAGCTATTAAAGCCTTTTTAATACTCGGAGCTGTGTCGTCCCTTTTTTCCTACCTGGGGGAAGGTTTTAGTGTCTATGTTTTGCCAGCAAGCAGGCGCTGGCTGACGGCCGCCCTCTCGGTCTGCAGCAATGCTGAGAGCCTGTGAACTGTGGTAGCTGCATGAAACTGCAACGCTTCGCCCCCCCCCCCCCCCATACTTTAGGAGAAAGGAGGCAACACTCTTTGCCTGAGAAGGGGACATAGGAAGGCAAAATCATTCCAGGTACCTCTGGCGGCTTTGGGATCCCTAGCCAACCAGTTGGGACTTCACATGTTGTTAGGAGATGCCCCGTCACTGAATGGGCTTCCTCTGAGGACTCCCAGCCCCATCATGCATCTGCCTGGTTGGTTTGAGCGCAGAACCCCTGAACATAGTTGGGCTGAAGAGGAGTACGAGACCACCTGATTGGGAGTGGCCATAATATTTGAATCTGTGCATTTGGCCCCCCCTGGAAGAAGGAGCCATTTAAACCAGCATTGATGAAGCCATTTGAAGGCTGAAATGCATCTTCCTAATCGTTTCTTGGACCTCACTTTTTCTGCACTCCGCGTTAAACGGAGATCATTGAGTTCCAAAAAACTCCACTTTGCGTTGTGAAGCAGAGTTTTTTACCTCGTTCGTGATCGTCAACATCAAGTTGGCGAAAGCGAGCTTGGAAAATCAACATCCTAGCGAGATTTCTCAATGCAGGGGGGCAACAGGTTTCTCTTGCAAGTGGTCGCGAATGCTTGTGACAGCTCGCGTTGAGAAACTGCCCGTTCCCGTTGAGAAAGCTGCCACTCAAGTAAAAATCGACTTGAGCGGCACAAAAGGAAAGCAGGGACCACTTGCACTGTGCATAGTGCCGTTCGCAATGATTGCAGTGCGGACAAGCATCCGGCACTGTCCAATCACTGCAAACAGCATTTTTCTATCATACTCCGCCACTCGCATAGCTCTGCGTAGTGCGGCGGAGATTTGTTTGCAGTTCGCATAGTGCCGCATAGTGCAACTCCGCCCAGGTTTAGTGCAGGGCATTAGGCAGGAAATAAAGCAAAGATATATCAAACAATGTTGGTATCAAACATACTTCATAATAAAAGCAACATTCCCTGTAAGCACCAGAAAATAGTGGCCAAAAATTATTACAACACGCAAAAATTGTGCAAATTGCACACTACACACTTGGTTATTACAACCATTTTCAAATGGTTTAAAACATTGAAAAACAAATAGCAATACTCCACAAGAATTGAGAACAAATATAACTGGAAACTAGGAAACCCTTCCCATGCTGTACATGGTTAATAAACAATGTATGCTTTTTCATTAAAGTGTACAGAAAAGTGATGCATGGAATGTTTGAATTAATCTCATTCAGTGGTAATTACTAGGGCCGCATCCCAATCCATCATTATTTTCCTTAAGTTTGGATCCAACCATATGCAAATCACTCTTGACTCTGCTCCAAAGAGAACATGCTAAGTTGTCCCTGAACCAGAACCAAGCAACCAAAGACTGGTTTTGCCCTGGTTAGGGCTCATCAAATAGGTATAGCTTTGTTCCTATGACACAGTGTATGTCCAGACGTGGTTTCAGTGACACTGTATCACTGGAACAAAGCGTTACCTGAATTCGAAAGCTTGTGGGCATTCCCATTTTGAGGAACGATGACCTTTTCTGCATTTTACTTAAGAATAATCCTGCTTCTTTTGTTTGTTGGAATTTCCCACACACCAGGATTCTCAACTCATCTTCCAACCTCTCCAGATTCTATGCGTGTGAAATCATCAGATATTGCCAAGGAGCAGAAATAGAAACATAACAAGCAGATGGTTGCTGATAGTGTCATAAGGGCTCCTTTAGTGCTGCCTAGGGAACTGAGGCTGAGAGTTCTAGATCTCTGGCTCAGTGGTCACTTTCCTTGGAGACTTGGAAGGAGGCGGTTGGAGCTGTGTTAGCTTGTGAGAACTGCAATTTCTTTAAACACTGACATTTATTAGTGAGCGTGAATACTACTACAACTGGTAAGGTCATTTATGTGTTAGAATGCTTGACTGAGGGTCTTATTTAGAGGTTTGTGGATGGGATACTCAGTCAAAATGTGACAGATACTTCTTCCCCTATGTTACAAGTGCTTTAGATTATAATACACTTGGAATTTGATGGATGGGATATCTGTGATGTTTCGAATGTAAAACATTATGTTAATATTAAACTTAAATACAATATAGACATTGTTCTACCTCCAAAGGCCTGTGTATTTAAAGAATCCATGCACACTTACATAAACACACACACATACTGGGGACAAATGATGAAACTTTATGTTAAAGTTCAGGGACTAGTGTTTATGCATTAGGGGAATAGATGCGAGGTAATGTGGTTTTAGGTTAGAGGTTTAGGGTATAATAGTTAAGATTTTGAGGTACAGATTTAAGTGTTAAGGGTTTTGGGTATAATATTAAGGAGTGAAAAGGTTAGGAGTTAGGGTTATGATGGTTATAGGTGCTAGGGTTTAATATTGTGAGACATACGATATTAGGATTGACACTATTGGGTGTAGGGTTAATGGATTAAGGGAATAGAGATTAACACATTGAGTATAAGGTATAGGTCTTAAGGGTATGACTTAAGGATTTCAGGAATATTTTTAAGGTCATGGTGAAGAGGGTTACAATTGTGGGTTTAGGCTAAAGAAACCCTGCTATTACATTTCTTTAATAATATAGAGAAACATTTTTTACATATGAGATATGCTAATGAGTATTTATAGAAATTATATTAATCTGTATGAAAAATATGCAGGTTTACTTTTCATAGTAACATTGCACTCAATTTATTTCAATGGAACACACATGACATTCCAGGCATCTATTTTTCAGTAAACAATATGAATTATCTAGGTACACAAACACATACACTCAAACACGCACCTCTTGAGTATGTAGTTTGATTGTTATCTATAATAATTTCCACGACAATCATAGATGTGTCTCCGATCCTCTTCTTTTTTAGCTTTAAACTAAGTACCCATAGAATTTTGTTCACTAAGCACCAGTTCAGATTATTTCTCATTTCAAAAAATGTATATTATTTATGTTTGCATGTTTAATTTTTATGTGATTGGTTGTGTTTGCTTGTGTATTTTCAAAATATCTATAAAGGTGGTAATTGAGCGTGAAGTGTTTTTTTTTTATTTTTTTATTTTTTTTTGTCCTCATTAGCCCTTGGCTCGGTCCAATTGTGCTCCTGACCATATAGCCATCGGGGCGGCTCTCTACTCAACACCGCGAAGCCCATCAGTGAACTCCCAGTACACAGAAAGTCCGCCCCGATGTTGCCCGCAGAGCTTGGACGTACCTTCTCCCTTCAGGCCGGTTTGACCAGTTGTCCAAAATCTGTACTGTGCCTCCCTTTGGACAAGGAGATTTTAGGCCTAATCATCGGACCCGGGGAAAAAACCCCCCAAAAAAATAAATAAATAAAAAAAAAAAAAACCCCGGGTTGACTAACTGTCCCTTTTCCAATTGACCAAAAAATCCCAAAATCTCACCGATCGGGGGCTACATGTTCTGGATAAGTCCTGCTTTGATATTACATATAATGAAGACAGCCACTCTGCATGTGTTGGGGGGTTTATGCTTATCCAATTTTTGCAGATCTCCCTTCTTGCCAATAAGATGGCGTAAAACAGAAATTCTCTTTCTAGTCCCTTGATGTTGTCGTTGGTTCCAAAAATGATCAGCAGCCATGAGCACCGGATGGATAAGCCAAGAATAGATTCAAGTGTTGCTCTAACTTCGTTCCAGAAAGTAGCGATGTTCGGGCATTCCCAAAACATGTGGAGGTCTGAGGCAGCTGGAAGAGAGCATTTGGGACAGCACTTCCCTGGTTGAAATTTTGACAGGCGTTTAGGAGAATAATATGCTCTATGAAGTGTATAAAAATGGTTACGCCGCAACCATGCGGGCTTGATAATTTTATAGAGAAGGAGAAAAGATTCCTCCCATGTGTCCTCCATATGTGCTTCCCCCTCCGCACCCCAGAGTTTTTCCGGTAAGTTGAGATCCCTCTCTCCATCCTCTATGATATGCCAATAAAAAAGTGCTACTTCCTTTTTCCCAGGAGGTCTTTCAACTAGGGTGTTTTCTAGCAAACTCTCCTCGCCCATCATTGCTTTCTTCTTGGTTTGAGCCCGAAGCCAGCTACTTAATTGCCAATATACTAACCAAGAGAGTGTTGATGTTACCTTATGCTTGAAAATATCCCAGCTTATAATTGATCTTTCCACCAGTATATCGCCCCACTGTGTGATATCCGCATCCAACAAAACTCTTTTGACTGTGTTGGCTTCTTGTGATGTTAATCCCGGTAAATCCCAAATCGGGGCATGTTTGGATAGGTAACCTATCCCAATTTTAGATTTTATTCGAAACCATTCTTTTACAGTGCCTGATAATGTTTTTAATCTAATTTTTTTGAAGAACTTCTGGTGCCCGAACTTGAAAAGGAAACCGTTCACAGGAAGGTCCGAACCTATTAGCATAGCCTTATACATAAGCCCATTTGCATTTTCCCAAGGGATCTTAAGCAGCATCCTAGAGTGGGTCAGATGGAATGCCCAGGAGTAGTATTCTAGGTCTGGCAATGCGAGCCCCCCTTTTTCTCTTCTCCTTCTCAGTTTTTTCCAGGATAATCTGCTGGATTTATACCCCCAGACAAATGAATTCATGTTTTGCTGACATTTTACAAGCTGTTTAGTATCAAAAGATAACGGGATAGAATTAAAAATAAAAGTAAATTTCGGAAGGATACTCATTTTTATCAGGCTGGTTCTCCCATAGATGGTAAGCGGAGAGAAAGGACCAAGCTTTCATCAAGGTTTGAGATTCTCGAGAAATACGAGCTAAATTGTTTTGGGCCAAATGTTGTAACTCTTTAGTGATTGTAATTCCCAGATACCTCAACGAAGATTTTATCGGAAGCTGAAGATTTTGAATGTTCCAGACCATAATTTCGGTTTTCCCTGCGTTAATTTCATATCCTGAAAATCTATCGAAGTCCTCCGCTCTCTTTATAATAATTGGATATGCCAAGGCAGGATCAGTTGTGTAAATGATTATATCATCGGCGTACAAACCAATCTTTTTTTCCCAACCCGAAAAATTAAAATGTGGTATGTTAGTATCCTCCCTAATAGACTGAGCAAAGGGTTCTACATACAAATTAAAAAGAAGTGGGGATAAGGGACAGCCCTGCCTTGTTCCTCGACTAATTTTAAAAGGAGTGGTCCGTGTACCATTAATTAATAGGGAAGCTCTGGGATTATTATATAATAAACTTATAGCCCTGCAAAACTTAGGGCCCAGATGGTATTTTTTCATAATTAAGTTTAAATATTCCCAATTTACCCTATCAAATGCTTTAGTAGCATCTAGGGTCATGATAGCCAGGGGTAGACCAAAAGTTGAGGCAATATCCACAGCTCCCACCAAGTCATAAGTTAAGTCGGCCAGTTGCCGGCCTCTAATAAATCCCTTTTGATCAGGGTGGATAATTGTGCCTATCTCGCTTCCCAATCTCTCGGCCAAGATTGAAGTAAAGATTTTGTAATCGTTATTGAGAAGCGAGATTGGGCGGTATGATCCACATTCAGCTGGGTCTTTACCTGTTTTCAATATTAAAGCTATATTGGCTTCTCCCCAGGAGCTTGGTGGTGTCTCTCCCCTAATCATTATGTTGTTAAAAAGATTCGTAAGGACAGGGGTAAGAGTAGAATTAAGTACCCTATATAATTCTCCTGGGAGGCCATCTGGGCCCGCAGCTTTGCCCTGGGCTAGTAGCTTAATGGTGTTAGAAACTTCCAACTCTGTTATGGCTTTATCTATTTTTTCCATTTGGTGATTTTCCAATTCTGGGAGAGTTATATTACTCAACCATTCGTTCCTTTCGTTCAGGTTGACATTGAGCTCCTCTGTGTAGATATTCTGAAAGAACTCATTAAAAGCTTCGCCAATAGCTATGTCTGTAGACCTACTATTGGCTTCCCCAGCAACCCTCACTTCCTTAATATGGTTCCTGGACTGATCAGCTTTGATTTTCCAAGCCAACACCTTGCCAGCCGATTCACCATATTCAAAATGGGCAATTTTGCTTGCCTGCCATCTTTTATTTATCCTTTCCTGCAATATTGTATCCAACTTGGCCTTTAATTCTATTTTCTTCTCCTGGTTATCGAATGGAAACTGGTCTGATGATTCTAATTGTGACAATTCTTGCTCTATTTGACTAATCCCCTCTTCATATTTCTTTCTCCTGAAAGAAGCCCTACTTGTAATACACCCCCTAATAAAGGCCTTCCAAGCCTCCCATACGTTGACTAGAGAGGCAGAACCTATGTTTTGCTCTAAAAAGAAAACCGTTTCCTGCATCAAATATTCTTTTTCCTCATCATCCAATAGAATTGTTCTATCAAAAGACCAGGTTCGATGAGCAACTTTCTGCTCTAATTTTAACGAAAAGATAATGGCAGAGTGATCTGACATATGTAGAGGCAGATATGTTATGTTTTTAACCAGATCCTTAATTGAAAGACTGAATAGGGCATAGTCAATACGCGATTTGTGTCTATATTTGTAATTGTGATATGAGACGCCCATAGCGCTCCCAGCTCTTTGTCTCCATAAATCTATCAACCCAAGATTTGACATAGATCTAAGCAATGTCTCCCTCATATTACTATGTACTATGGCCCTAGAAGTTGCCGATTTATCTAATTTTGGATCTAAAACGAGATTGAAGTCTCCTACCCATATTATAGGGTCAGGGCAAGAGATCAGTTGGTTTTGTAAGATATTTAAATAAGAAGGATCATCCTGGTTAGGCCCATAATAACTGATGATAGTAACAGGCCTTGAATATAGTTGAGCATTGGCTATCAGCCATCTACCGCTAGCATCTGTTTTCCAGTTCATAATCTGGGCTTTCGCTGTTTTTGTAAAAATAATGGCGTTGCCACGAATACTAGCATTGTGGTCCGTAGTTATAAATTTATCGACCCATTTGAGCTTCTTAAATATATCAGTTATTTCCTGTTTATTCAGATGTGTTTCTTGGATCGCAATTATCTGCGCGGGTGAATCTCGTAAGTATTGTAAAATTCTATTCCTTCTAGTCCTAACACGCAGACCATTTACGTTCCAAGATAAAAATTTAATGTCTGGCATTGATTTTGAAGCTCTTTAGCACTCTATCCCTGTCCTTGATTCTCTTAATTATCTTAACAGATATTTTATCCTGAATTATATCACTACTAGTTTTGGCCAAACAATATCTTTGAGGCACAATTGGATCTATTTTGTTCGTTATTGTAAACTTCGTTTTATGAGGACTTTTATTCTTTGCCTTCCCTCCCCCCTCCCTCCCACCCCTGGAAACCCCCCCCCGACTTACTCTGGCATGCTGGTTTGCCAGCTTGTCATCTCTGACATGTTCCCACTCCATACCCAGATGTCTACCTTTTACATTTTCTTTCCTGGTCACTATAATTACGGTGTAAGTAATGGTGGTTCGTAGGTGGAATCATATATCTTTTATCTATTAACGCTTCCATGACGTATTATTACTATTCATAATACTCTAATACGGAGAACAGTAGATTAGGGTAAATTGGGGTAGTAATGTGGGAGTCATGAATAAACATCATTACAACCTATAGGTTCAGAAATTTTAACGTGAATATATTGTGTTGAAGGTCCATAGTAAAATTTTCCGATTGATACTCCTTTATAGTGGATCCCCCAATGGTGTATTAGTGGGAAGATTGTGAACCCTCACCCATATGCTGAATACTTAAGTGTTAGTTATTCATTTATTTATTCCTTTTATTTTTATTTTTTGTATTTTTTTTTTCCCCTTTAGGTATTTTTTTTTTCTTTTTTTTTCCCCTTTTTCCCCTTTTTATCATTTCTATTCCCCTCTTTTTTTTTTCCCTCTTGTTTGTTTTGTTTTTGTATTTTACCACAATCTGCTTTTTTTTTTTTTTTTTTTTAAATCATTCTTTTCCGCCATTTATTATTTATATTATTTTTTATTACTTTTTCCATTTTCCCATTTTTATTTAAACTCTGATTACAGAAAGCTCACAAAAATGTCATCCCCGGTCCGGGTGGGTTGCGTGTTCGCTAATCTCAGCAAGCAGCTCGTCTGCCTCCAGGGGGGACTTAGCATTGTACATTTTATTATTGAACATTATCCTTAGAAAGGCAGGAAATCTTAATTGCACTGTGGCTCCCAGGCTTCTGAACTGCTCCATCCGTTGACCCAATTCCCACTGCCTATCCAGCGTTGTTCTAGAGAGATCCGATCTCACTTCGAAAGAAAAATCAGATGCTTTCACAGTCTTGGCTTTCAACGCTACGGTCAAGATCTTCTCTTTCATGGAATATGTTAAGAAGTTTACTAAGATCTTCCTAGGCTTGTCTCTGCCCTGTTTAATGCGGAACGGGTCCCGATGTACCCTCTGAATATCTAGCTCAATCTCGGTCAAAGATTCGTCCAAACTCAGTGACTCTTTTAGTAGAGCTGCGACAAACTTTTTTAGATCTCCTCCTTCCTTTCCCTCCGGTATTTTTAGAAGTCTTAGGTTATTCCTTCTGGAAAAATTTTCGAGAGACTCTACCCTCTCTTTGACTGAGTTCCCTTCTCGTCGTAGAGACTGGATCTTCCCTTCTGCGGCCTCCAATTTAGCCTTTAGCTCATCAACGCAATTCTCTAGTCCCCCGGTTCTAAGTGTAAGACCATCTACTTTAGATTCTAGATTTTCACACATTGTGCGGATCTCTGATTGAGTGTGTGAGCGTGAAGTGTTTTAATTGTTAGGGGCTGAAGTCTGTACATATTACGACATACCTAATTTATGGAATTCTTTCATTGTCAAACGTTTCCTTTGTGGTTCAGAGTTGATGTTCTGAAGTGAAAAATACTTTTGTTGATTTATTGTCCTCAAAACTTTACAGGCATCTCTAGTTTTTGCTTAGCTATTTTATTTTCTGGGAAGTTGTGTTTGTTGCTGCACTGTTGGGCTGGTATTGCTGGTATTAAACTCTGCTCTTCCTTCTGTCTGTTCATGTGAGTCTTGTGTTAGAGGGCTGTCAGGCTATACACCTGTGTTATGAGATATCTAATATATGCTGACAATAGGGCTGGACTTGTCGACCTATCAAATAGAATGAGCATTTGAAATAGATCTCGCATTAGGAAAGTTTGAGCTATTGGTATTGTAAATGATGCATTTTTTTATTTATGTTTTGTTTTTGAAAATAGCGAAATTAAGAGCTTTGTCATTTACAATGCCAATAGTTATAACTTTCGCAAATGTGACACCTATAGCATTTGTAATGCAATATGTGTTGTATTTACGTGACTTACATTTTTTTTTTTTTTTTTATTATTTTTTTTTATTGAGAGTTCATATATAACAATACAGTACAGTACAGGAGACATAACATATTTGAAATCCAATTAATACAGTCTAGAAGAAGAAAAAAAAAAAAAATCTTGAAAACCATACAGTTTTTAGTTATAACATTTAAATTATAGAGTGCAAAATTGTGTAAAAGCAAACAGGCAACAGACTTTCACTAATAATCAGACGATTTTGTTAGAATTAAGCTAATATAGGAACTTTAAACTCCCTGTCGGATTTCTCCATTAATTTTTCATGTCTAGATTTGTAAAGTGCATCGTGCATATGCATAACGAACTCAATAAACCAATTTTAAATCCGATTGAATAGGAGCAAGGCAAATTTAAGGATCAAACCCACTCCAAAATTTATCATATTTTTTCAGAGCCCCTGATCTTAAAGCATATTTTCTTTCCCTATCCTGGATTCGGAGTAATTTTATCTTCCATGCTTGAAAAGATGGGACAAGGTCTGTTTTCCAGGACTGTAATATAAGGGATTTTGCTATTAAAGAAGCTATAAAAAGGGACTCATCGTGTTGGGTGTGAATAGAAGAGCAACCTAGGACGGAAGTCAATTCATCCAGGACAATATTAGTTTTAAGGACAATTGAGAGATATTTTTCTATTTCCTTCCATAATACCTGGATTTTGGGGCATTCCCAAACAATGTGTTTCCACGTGCCTTTTTCTTCACATCGGAAACATTTGTCAGCTATTTGGGGGAAGATATTATGCAAAAAGGACGGAGTTCTATATATCAACCATTTGTTAAAGAATTGCATACGTTTAAAATTTGCTCCTCGAAAAATGGTTTTATTAAACTTATTTATTTTGTCCCATACCTGTTGATTAATTGTAATATCTTCCTTCTTTTTCCATCTTTCAGTAATCTTGTTGTAGAGGTCCTGATCTTTACCTTCTCTTAGTGTTTTAATCCAAATACTCATTTTCTTTTGTATTTTGTTGTTAAGGATAGTGGAAATATTTTCTTTCACAAATAGATTTCCTATAGTGAGTTCTCTAAATTTTGGATTTATCCTGAAGAAGGACCAGTTCAGCATGCAGTGCGAATGGATTAACTGACTATTGATTTCATCCCAGGATTTCCATCTGTTACCCAAGAGGAAGTCTTCAATTTTCTCGAAGCCATTCTCCTTCCAAATAGTTAATATATATTTGTCCATACATCCAGCGTCTCCTAAGCTAAAATTCATTAAATTTGTCTTGCTGCTAAAATTAGGTAATCCATAGAACTTAAAAAACTGAGTTTTCACCTTAAAGATCCACTGCAGGGATTTATAGCGTACTTTTTTGGGATCTTTAGTGATTCTTACTGGGTCATAAATTTTCAATTCCAGCAGCATCCTTTTGATAAAAAAATCATCCGTCTCGTGAAAATCTAAAACAGAAAACCTGTGACTATAATGTGCAAAAGACGCAAAATAATATTCTCTAATATTTGGGAGGGACAACCCTCCTTGTGTAGATGATAAATACAAAGTGCTCAGTGCAAGTCTGGGAGATTTTTTTGCCCATAGGAAAGAGGAAATCAGCGCTTCTACTTTTTTAAAATAAGAGGCCTGGATTGCGCAGGGAATTGCACAAAAAAGGAAATTAAAGAGGGGTAATACCGACATACGAATTAGCGATGCCCGTCCTATAATAGACAGGGGTAACAAATTCCACCGGTCTAAAAGTGAGCCCACCTTTTTTAATAAAGGTAAAAAATTTAGTGCAAAAAGGTAGTCTAGGCTATCTGATACAAATATTCCAAGATATCTTTTGGGATTTGTGTTATATATCCGCCTGAATTCCGGAGCTAAAGTGTCTATAGTGCAGTTCACCAGGATAATTTCCGTTTTGTTTACATTAATTTTATAACCCCCCAGCTTTTGAAAATCAGAGAAGATTTTTAAAATCCTCCGTTGACTAGAGGGTTTAGAATCTATAAAAAGGGCAATATCATCTGCATACAGTTTTATATTTGTCATTCCTAATATTGGGGCTGTGTCAGCTTTAATATTCCTGATGGCAATTGCAAGAGGTTCGATAAATAATGCAAATAAAATTGGCGACAGGGGACATCCCTGTCGCGTACCTCTAGTGACGTTACAGGACCCAATATTTGTATTATTAATGATAATTTGTGCCCTAGAATTCACATACAATTGTCGTAAGAGAAAAATAAAAACATTCGGGAAATTAAAACTACGTAAAATTGCAAACAGGCAATCCCAAGAGACTAGATCGAAGGCTTTCTCCGCATCTAAAAACCAAATTTGAGCCTTCACCTTATTAGTTTTAAAATAATCTAGTGCCTCCAATAAAAATGTAGTGTTGGAATGAAGATGTCTGCCTGCGATGAAACCGCACTGGTCATGAGCTACCAGGGATCCTATTATTTTGTTTAATCGGTTTGCTAAAAGTTTTGTAAAAATTTTATAATCTGTATTCAGAAGGCTAATCGGGCGGTATGAATTTATATTTTCCTTGTTCTTGCCCTTTTTTAAAATACTGACCACCACCGCTATATGGAAGGAATCCGGTGGGGGACCACCTTGGAGTAAGTTATTAACTAATTTCAGAAGTTCTTTGCGTAGTGTTCCCTCAAATCTTTTAAAAAATTCGATGGGAAGGCCATCCTCACCGTTGGCCTTGCCGTTGGGGAAAGACTCTATCACTTCCTCTAATTCCAATAATGTGAAGTCTTGAGTAAGATAATTAATGCCCTCAGGATCTAATTTAGGTATTTCAAGTTGTTCTAGAAAATTTTCCAAGGTAGAGTCAGATGTAGCCCCTTCAGATACTTGATAAATTCCTTCATAGTGTTTTAAAAACAGATCGCCAATAGAGGTGGTGGTCTTAACTTGTATTTTAGTAATAGGATCTAATAGCTGATCTATTCTATTGTGAACCTGCTTTTCTTTAGATTGCCAGGCCAGAAGCTTTCCTGTATATTCACTCTCTTCATATATTTTTTGTGCATATAGGTTGCTATTTGTCTCGCCTAATTCATAATAAAAGTTCTTCATTTTGCATTTTGCCATGTTAAGTTTGTGACCAGAGATCTTAGATCTGACCCTAAAATGCTCTTGGGCTGCCTGTGAGAGTTCAGTTTGGAGTTTGATTTTCTCCTCCCTTTTTGCCCTCAACTTAGGGATTTCTTTAGATGTAATTATTCCACGAAGAGTTGCTTTAAAAGCATCCCAGATTATATTTAATGGGGCTGAACCTCTATTCTGTATAAAAAATTGCTCAATCCTTTCATCAATATCTGTGCACCATTGTTGATCAAGAAGATTGAGTTTATTAAAAAACCATCTACTTTTAGATCTAGTTTCATGATTCCCCAGATTGACCTCAATACAAAGAGCTGCATGGTCTGAGAAAGCATTAGGTAGATGGGCATAATTGTATAATACTAAATCATGGGATGACAGAAAAAAATCTAACCTTGACGCTGAATTGTATTTTGCTGAGTGGCATGAGTACTCGCGCTTGATAGGATTTAACTTTCGCCAATGGTCAATAAGATCAAGATCTATTTTACAACTTTGGACTGCTAAGGCAACTTGGGGTTTATTCTGACGACGATCTTTCTTAGTCGAGTCCAATCGCGGGTTTTGCAATAAATTAAAATCTCCCCCCCAGATTATTGGCCCGGGCAGACCAGTTATTGCCTGTTTTACTTGTAGAATAACTTGAGGGTCGTCAAGAATTGGTGCATAAACTGTAGCAAGAATAACACTGACGTTATTTAATTTACCGTGTGCAACTGCCCATCTACCTCTAATGTCCGTGCAAGACCCTTCAAGATTAAACCCTACATGTCTCCCTATTAGTATGGAAACTCCTCTCTGAGCCATCCCAGCAGGGGCAGATATGTTATAGCCCACCCAGCTTTTGAAGAGTTTAGCTGACTCTGCATGGTCTTTATGATGGGTTTCTTGTAAATAGATGACATCTGGTGAAAGGTTTTTCAGCCAGCACTCAGTAGCATTCCTTTTACGAACATTATTCAATCCGTTAACGTTTAAAGAAATAAATTTCACCATATTATTTCATGTTCGAGATGTCGGGCGTGACCCTCAACTAATATGCTAGTGTGCAAATTTACAAAAATAGAGTCAACAGCAACAACACGTATAATCATTAAATTATAAATATATATATATAGCAGTCTAGACCCATAGCATAATAGGAGCGGATATTCACAGGAGTATTCGTAAAGAGACTGGATTTAAATGTGGAAATATGCAAGCAAACATATGCGAGATGTTGAACGTGGCCCTCAGCCAATGTGCAAGTGTGCAAATCTGCAAATGAACAAAAAACTACAGCAGCAACAAATATAACCAATAGGTAATATAAGTGTATATAACAATATAGGCCGGTAGCATAATAGCAGCAAATATTCACAGAAATATTCCTAGAGAATCTGATATTAGATGTGCAAATCTGCAAACGGGCATACTCGAGATGATAGGCGAGGCCCTCAGGAAGTGTGCAAATGTGCAAATCTATAAATATATAAACAACAACAATGACGTATATAACCGATAGGTGATACATAAAAATGTAATAGCAGCAGCAGATATTGATAGAAAAAAATCTAAATTGCAATGTACAAATGTGCAAACGAGCAGCAACTGTGCAAATATGCAATTAGACAGCAGGCTGATGCAAAATAGCAGAACAGACTTGAAGGATTAAGAGCCCTCTAGTGCAAAATAAGCAAATATACTCGAAGAAACTTGACAACTTATTATAATCCATACGGGCAAAAATGGCAAGTGCAATAATTATTTGTGCAAAATAAAAAAATAAAAAAAATAAAAAAAATGAAAAAGAATAACATTGCTCGTACTGTAATCATAGAAATGTAGAGAAACACAATGCATTTGAACTCTCGTTTTTCCCCTTGCAACACCTCCCTTCACCACCCCGGACCCCCCTCCTCCCCCCTCAGTTGGACGGATCCCCCCGTGTTCCACGTCCGTCCTTTCCTTCTGTTTCTTCTTGTTGGATGCCATTGCATTGCATCCTTTTTGTGCTTCCTGTTATGGGCAGCCCCCCCAATGACGATCAGAGCTGTTATACACTAAACTCTTGGATCTGTTAGGAGCATGATACAGCTGGAGATCTGCTGGGTTATCCTCCTAATCCTTCCAAGAAGGACTGGGCTTCGTGGACAATTGTAAAAATAAAGAACCTCCCTTTAGCCAGGACCTTGAGTTTTGACTGTTGCACAATCATAGCCTGGGCTCCCTTGCTTTTGAAAGAGTCTATCATTTTGACAAAGTCTCGACGTCTGTGGGCAGAAGCCGCTGACATATCCGAGAAAATTCGAAAATTGTTTATTCCTTCTGCATTGAATGATTTCTTGGAATATGCTGTGTTTAGAATTCTCTCCTTCACCCTAAAATCTGAAAAGTTAAGTAGAATTGTACGCGGATATTTCAAGTTGTTGGGTTTATATGCCGGGACTCTGTGTGCCCTAGTGATAGTCAAGTCGCCTTGGAGCTCCGGTATGGCTGTTTTCAGGAGAGACTCCGACCACTTGACTACGTCCTTATCTTCGACCCCCTCTGGTATGCCTACCAGGCGTAAATTTGATCTTCGATTGTAGTTTTCGAGGTCCTGCATTTTTTCCACTAACTGGGCTCTTTCCCTATTGGCCGCTGATAGATCTTTCTGCATTGTTGACAGTGAATCCTCCAGGGATGAGATCCGAGTCTCAGCCTCAATGATCTTTGAAGGAAGATTCCCAAAGCACTCTTCCATTTTTGTGAGCCTAGTGTGTAATTGCGCAATCTCCTGTGCCTGAGATTCTTTGAAATCTCTTAGTTCCTGAAGGATAGTTGCAAGCAGAAATTCAACGGAATTCGTTTTTGTGGTGTTAGGAAGGGAGAGTAGGTCATCCTCTTTTGATATTTGCGATGACCGCAGGCTTAGCTCTTGGCTTAACTCTTGGCTAGCGGTTTTCATGATCAGCTCGGGGCTTTGGCTGGTATCCAGAGCTGATGTTGTAAGTGCTAGGGGAGCCGCAGATATGATTTCCTCAGAGTGCTCGGGATGCTCCAACTCCTTATCTACCCCCTTTGATGGAATTGTCTCGGGCATCTCAGGCATTGTGGAGTTGTTTAGTACACCTTCAGTGCTGTGAGCCTTTTGTCCCGGGGCATCTTTTTTCCCCTCCCACTTTGGCCCACCCCGCATCGGGGTACTTGAGAGCTGCCCCTGTTGCCCCTGTTGCCCCTGTTGGAGAAGGGGTTTTGAGAAAAGAGGATATTGTTTTAACTGGCTCCCAGTGCCTTGTGGTGTGGATGGTTTGTTGACTGCAGCGCCCCTCAAGGTCATCTTAGCACATACGGTTTTCTCCTCCGTCTCCAGATCGTCCTTTTTGCCTTTCACTGTACTTTTCCCAGCAGCTACTGTCAAGCTTGGCTCCTTTGAATGGTCGGGGCGGTCCTGAGTCCCTGAATCGGGGCGGTCCTGAGTCCCCGTAGCTCCACCTGTCTCCACCTCCACCTCTACCTCTACCTCCACCTCGGCCTCATTGACTTCGATATCCTCGCTATCCTCAGTCTCATTCTCCTCTCTTAGTACTTCGTATTTATTTCTGTCTGAATGCATCTCAGCAGTCTTCTGCCTTAGGGCGTTCTTTTGTCGATTTTTCCGTCTGTTTTTTTTTACCCCTTTATCAGCAGGCAGGGTCTTGTTAATTGATTTCAGCAGATCTAGGTCCTGCTTAGCCTGCTTAGCCTGCTTACCCCTCGCTCTTACTGACATAATCAGGCGGTGGCCGCTATGCCCTTCCTCCCTTTTTATGGTTGTTGACGAAAATAGGGGTATAAATGGCAGTCAGGGACAGGACAGGTCGGTTCAAATCACCATCAACCTCTCGGTGAAAAAGACCCCCTGCTTGAGGCAGGATCCCGGGAGAGCTTCAGTATCAATGAAAAGCGCAGAGAGGGAGATGAGAGGGGCAAATAACAACCACGGCAACACAGGACAAACCAGCAGCGAGCTGCACGCAGAACTGCAGAGCAGCAAAGGTTGGAGGTCTGGAGGGCAGAGGTCGAGCACAGAAAAGCTGCAGAGACTGGTAATAGGGGCTGCAGAACGAAGCAAGAGCAAGAGCAAGACGGAGAAATCCTCCAGATGCCAGATACAGACACTAAGAGTCAAGAAAAATGAGACAGGGCAAGGCCCACGATACCTCTCCGGTGTACATCAATCACCACCTGTCTTGTCTTGTCTGCCGAGAATTCAATCTCAAGACCGAAGCTGGCTCGGAGCAGGGACAGGGCCGTTAATCACCGGGCTCCGTCAGAACCATCAAACTTTTAGGTGCAGAATGACTAATTCTCTGCGTTTCTCGGCGTCTCTCAGCGTCTCAGCGTCTCGGCACCACCATCACCTCCGAGGGCGGGGCTACAGCACAACAGGAAGCACAGCGGCGGCGTGCGTGGATCACGTCAGCCGCTCCATCCCTCGACTTACATATATTGATATTACAAATAACAATGGCTTTTAATTTTTTTTCAATAATTAATACTTAAATGAAAGTTATTGTAATTTATAATGGCAATGGCTTAAAGTATTGTAAATAACGTTTGTGAAGATTATGTTCAGTGTATTTTATTGTGACGAAAATCCAAGAACAGAAGTGAAATATTAACAACTTTTTGTTACATTTGTAATGAAGCTTGAAACATTGAGAGAACATATTTGAACCAGGTGTTGTTGAATGGTTGCACAGATTGATGCTGTGTTGGCTCTGAGTGATGTTGTGATGGCGAACGAGTGATGCTGTGGCATTCAGTGATGCTGTGGTAGCGCATAGTGATGGTGTGGTGCCCCTGAGTGATGCTGTGGTGGTACCGAGTGATGCTGTATGCTATGCTATGTTTTGTTTTGCTATTCTATGTTTTGTTTTGTTATGCTATGCTATGTTTTGCTATCCTATGCTTTGATTTGTTATGCTATGCTGTGTTTTGTTATGCTATGCTACGTTTTGTTATGCTATGCTATGTTTTGCTATGCTATGCTTTGTTATGCTATGCTATGTTTGTTATGCTATGGTATGTTTTGTTGTGTTTTATTATGCTATGCTTTGTTTTCCTATGCTATGTTTTGTTATACTATGCTATGCTATGTTTTGTTGTGTTTGGTATTCTATGTTTTGCTATGCTATTATATGTTTTGTTTTGCTATGCTATGTTTTGTTGTGTTTTGTTAAGCTATGCTGTTTTGTTGTGTTTTGCTATGTTTTGTTGTGTTTTGTTATGCTATGTTTTGTTATGTTGTGCTATGTTTTGTTATGCTATGCTATGTTTTGTTTTGCTATCCTATGCTTTGTGTTGTTATGCTATGGTATGTTTAGTTTTGCTACCCTGTGCTTTGTTTTGTTATGCTATGTTTAGTTTTGCTATCCTATGCTTTGTTTTGTTATGCTATGCTATGTTTTGTTGTGCTTTGTTATGCTATGCTATGTTTTGTTATGCTTTGCTATGTTTTGTTGTGTTTTATTATGCTATGCTTTGTTTTGTTATGCTATGTTTTGTTATGCTATGTTTTGTTATGCTATGCTATGCTTTGTTATGCTATGTTTCGTTATGCTATGCTGAGCTTTATTTTGTTATGCTAAGCTATGTTGTGTTTTGTTATGCTATGCTATGTTTTGGTGTGTTTTGTTATGCTATGCTATGTTTTTCTATGCTTTGCAATGCTATATTTTGTTATGTATGCTATGTTTTGTTGTGTTTTGCTATGTTTTGTTATGCTATACTTTGTTTTATGTTATGTTATGCTATGTTTTGTTATGTTATGCTATGTTTCGTTCTGCTATGTTTTGTTGTGTTTTGTTAAACTATGCTATGTTTTGTTATGCTCTGTTTTGTTATGTTATGCTATGTTTTGTTGTGTTTTGTTATTCTATGCTATGCTTTGTTGTGTTTAGATATGCTATGTTTTGTTTTGTTATGCTATGTTTTGTTTTGTTTTGCTATCCTATGCTTTGTTTTGTTATGCTATGCTATGTTTTGCTATCCTATGCTTTTTTATTAGGCTATGCTATGCTGTGTTTTGTTATGCTATGCTATGTTTTGTTATGCCATGCTGGTGAGGGTGTATGAGTGTGTGTGAGGGTGAGTGAGGGTGAGGGGGTGTGAGGGTGAGGGGGTGTGAGGGTGAGGCTGTGTGATGGTGAGAGGGTGTGATGGTGAGGGGGTGGGAGGGTGAGGTTGTGTGAGTGAGGGTGAGGGGGTGTGAGGGTGAGGGGGTGTGAGGGTGTGTGAGTGTGAGAGGGGGCGAGGGGGTGTGAGGGTGTGTGAGGGGGTGAGGCTGTGTGAGGGTGAGGTGGTGTGAGGGTGAGGGGGTGTGAGGGTGAGTGAGGGGATGTGAGGGTGAGAGGGTGAGAGGGTGAGGGTGTGTGAGGTGTGTGCGGGTGTGTGAGGTTGAGGGTGTGTGAGGGTGTGTGAGGGTGTGTGAGGGTGAGGGGGTGTGAGGGGGTGTGAGGGTGAGGGGGTGTGAGGGGGTGTAATGGTGTGAGGTTGAGGGTGTGTGAAGGTGAAGGGGTGTGAGGGTCAGGGGGTGTGAGGGTGTGTGGAGTGTGAGGGTGGGGGGTGAGGGTGTGTGGAAGTGTGAGGGTGAGGGGGGGTGAGGGGGAGTTAGGGTGAGGGTGAGGGGGTGTGAGGGTGAGGGGTGCGAGGGTGTGGGGGTGTGAGGGTGAGGGGGTGTGAGGGTGAGGGGGTGAGGGTGACAGGGTGAGTGTGAGGGTGTGTGAGGGTTTGTGAGGGTGAGGGGGTGTGAGGGGGTGTGGGGGTGAGGGGGTGTGAGTGTGAGGAGGTGTGAGGGTGAGGGTGTGTGGGGGTGAAAGGTGTGTGAGGGTGGGGTGTGTGTGAGGGGGAGGGTGTGAGGGGGTGTAAGGGTTAGGGGGTGTGAGGGTGAGGGGGTGTGAGGGTGAGAGGGTGTGTGAGGGTGAGAAGGTGTGTGAGGGTGGGAGGGTGAGTGAAGGTGTGTGAGGGTGAGGGTGTGGAGTGGGAGGGTGCGGGTGAGGGGATGTGAGGGTGAGGGTATGTGGGGGTGAGAGGGTGTGTGAGGGTGAGAGGGTGTGTGAGGGTGCAGGGTGAGAGGGTGACTGAGGGTGAGGGTGTGTGAGGGTGAGGGTATGTGAGAGTGAGGGTGTGTGAGGGTGAGGATGAGGGGGTGTGAGGGGGTGTGAGAGTGAGGGGGTGTGAGGGTTAGGAGGTGTGTGAGGGTGAGGGTGATGGGGTGTGAGGGTGAGGGTGTGTGGGGGCGTGAGGGGGGAATGGGTGAGTGAGGGTGAGAGTATTGTGATGGTGGGAGGGGTCAGGGTGTGAGGGTGAGGGTGTGAGGGTGAGTGAGGGTGGGTGAGGGTGAGTGACGGTGTTTGAGGAGGAGAGAGTGTGGGGGGTGAGGGTGAGGAGGTGTGTGAGGGTGAGGGTGTGTGGAGGTGTGAGGGGGTGAGGGTGAGTGAGGGTGAGAGGGTTGTGAGGGTGAGGGTGTGAGGGTGCGAGGATGAGGGTGTGAGGATGAGGGTGTGAAGGTGAGTGAGGGTGAGTGACGGTGTGTTAGGGTGTGTGAGGGCGAGAGGGTGTGAGGGTGTGTGAGGGTGTGGGGGTGAGTGTGAGGGGATGTGAGGGGGTGCAAGGGTGAGGGTGTGTGGGGGTTTGAGGGGGTGAGGGTGAGTGAGGGTGAGAGGGTTGTGAGGGTGAGGGGCATGAGGGTGTGAGGGTGAGTGAGGGTGAATGAGGGTTTGTGAGGGTGGGTGAGGGTGAGTGAGGGTGTGTGAGGGTGTGTGGGGGTGAGAGGGTGTGGTGTGAGGGTGAGGGTGTGAGGGGGGTGTAAGGGTGAGGGGGTGTGAGGGTGAGGTTGTGAGGGTGAGGGTGTGTGAGGGTGAGAGGGTGTGTGAGGGTGAGAAGGTGTGTGAGGGTGAGAGGGTGAGTGAGGGTGTGTGAGGGTGAGGGTGTGGGGTGTGAGGGTGCGGGTGAGGGGATGTGAGGGTGAGGGGATGTGAGGGTGAGGGGATGTGAGGGTGAGAGGGTGTGTGAGGGTGAGAGGGTGTGTGAGGGTGCAGGGTGAGAGGGTGACTGAGGGTGAGGGTGTGTGAGGGTGAGGGTATGTGAGAGTGAGGGTGTGTGAGGGTGAGGATGAGGGGTGTGAGGGGGTGTGAGAGTGAGGGGGTGTGAGGGTCAGGAGGTGTGTGAGGGTGAGGGTGATGGGGTGTGAGGGTCCAGGTGTGTGGGGGCATGAGGGTGTGAGTGTGAGTGAGGGTGAGAGTGTTGTGAGGGTGAGAGGGGTCAGGGTGTGAGGATGAGGGTGTGAGGGTGAGTGAGGGTGAGTGAGGGTGTGTGTGGGTGAGTGACGGTGTGTGAGGGTGAGAGGGTGTTGGGGTGTGAGGGGGTGAGGGTGAGTGAGGGTGAGAGGGTTGTGAGGGTGAAGGGGTGAGGGTGTGAGGGTGCGAGGATGAGGGTATGAGGATGAGGGTGTGAGGGTGAGTGAGGGTGTGTGAGGGTGAGTGATGGTGTGTTAGGGTGTGTGAGGGTGAGAGGGTGTGATGGTGTGTGAGGGTGTGGGGGTGAGTGTGAGGGGGTATGAGGGGGTGCAAGGGTGAGGGTGTGTGGGGGTGTTTGGGGGTGAGGGTAAGTGAGGGTGAGAGGGTTGTGAGGGGCATGAGGGTGTGAGGGTGAGTGAGGGTTTGTGAGGGTGGGTGAGGGTGAGTGAGGGTGTGTGAGGGTGTGTGAGGGTGAGAGGGTGTGGTGTGAGGGGGTGTGTGAGGGTGAGGGTGTGAGGGGGTGTGAGGGTGAGGGGGTGTGAGGGTGAGGGTGTGAGGGTGAGGTGGTGTGAGGGTGAGGGGGTGTGAGGGTGAGAGGGTGTGATAGGGTGAGAGGGTGTGTGAGGGTGAGAGGGTGTGTGAGGGTGAGTGAGGGTGTGTGAGTGTGTGGGGGTGTGAGGGTGAGGGTGTGTGAGGGTGAGGGGGTGTGAGGGTGAGAGGGTGTGTGAGGGTGAGAGGGTATGTGAGGGTGAGAGGGTGAGTGAGGTTGAGGGTGTGTGAGGGTGAGGGTGAGGGGGTGTGAGGGGGTGTAAGGGGGATGGTGAGGGGGCGTGAGGGTGAGTGGGTGTGAGGGTGAAGGTGTGAGGGAGGGTGCAGCACGGCCCGGGGCGACGTCAGCAGCAAGTCCCGGGTCAGCAGCCAATCCCAGCGCGGCCCGGGACGGACAACACGAAGGAACCCGGGCCGGTGGTGGTGACCTCGGGGAAAATGGCGAGGGCTAGGCTCCCTCGAGGGAGAAGGGCAGTTAGCGAGGTAAGCACTCACTGGGGGTGTAGAACCCCCACAGAACAGGGCAAAGGCCGGGTGGCACCGGCTGGAGTAAACAGCGCCCCCAGGCGCTAGGACAGTGTTACGGCGCTCTGCAGGGGAAGTAGAGCACTCCCAGCGCGGGTAAACTCCATAAAGTGCTCCAGGCGCTCGAGGGCAGAAAGTAGCGCTTCCAGGCGCTAAGTAGGAAGAACAGCGCTCCCCAAGCGCTGGGGGGTCAGAGGAAAACGCTGGAGGAAGAGTAGCAGTCCAAAAAGAGTCCAGGACCTCAGGTGGAGCACAGCAGCTCCTAGAAGGGAAAAGGCCATCAGCAGTCCAGGAGTAGGGCCGGGCCCAGGGAGGCAAGCCAACCCTGAGCCCAAGCAGCAGCAGCCCCTGGTAGATTCAAGTTGAGAACAAGAACACCTCCAGAGTGTCACAGCACCCTTTTTATACACACATTCTTGGTCTGAAGGGGCAGACAGGGAGAGAACCAGCTGGAACTGGTTATGGGGGGATTCTTTACACTGGCCAGGCTAGGAACATCAGACGCACCCTAGGGGGTAGAGCCAGCATTGTGGGGGGAAAACCCAGCCTCATTCATGACACTCAAACCAGACAGTCAATCCACAAGCAGACCCAGGCTCACTCCTCCCCTCACATCAGCATGCTAAACACTCCATTCACCACCGGGGCAGACCCTCCCAGATTCTGGGAGACAGGCTCACCAGCCAGCCTCAGCCAATCATACGCCAGGCACACATTCCACAAATATGCCAACTTCTAAAAGGGGGACTTCTACACTAGACACACTCATGCCGCATATACCGTTGCGCAGCATTCAATCTCACGAGTTCATACATACCAGACTTGACCCTGCACACCCTACGCATCGGGAACTACCGAGGACACATACATTCCCCATGCATTCCTATGGAAGGGTAGGTCTCTCTCTCTTCACACGCACTCAGAGGGGGAATCACCATCCCCAGGTTACATATACCATAAAAACTTCAGGGGTGGACCTGCCAGAAGGGCCAAGTCCAACACATGCCCCTCCCAGCCCAAACGCAGGGTAGACCAATCACTACCGTGATGGACTTCCCTGCTGTAGGGCGATAGAACATGGACGCGGGCCCGCACTGCAGGGACACCCTCCAGTTCTACGCCACATGGACCGATAGACACACACAGACTAAAAAGAAAAGAAAAAAATAAAAACCAATAAAGACATTGGCCCAACCAGGCTACCCACCTGGTATTCCTTAGTTGTCCATGACTAGGACCAGGCCCTAGGCCATCCAGATACCACTGGTCCCTGCTAATCCGAAGTGGGGGGTGGTAACCCCTGGCCCACAATAGCCATTCTCCACTCCCTTTCTCAGTGTAGCCACGACTACCACCGTTCCTTCCACCTAGGGTCCGCACCCTCAGGCTTGCCAGAGGTCACGGGCAAGAATGCCCCACCCTACCTCTACTTCTGAGGTTCCGCGCTCTCCCAGGAGAAACACCCTCAGAACACACTCTCCTACCAGTCTTGGAACTTCCTCCCTCCACTGGTCTTCCACCTGGGAACTAAGTGTTCAGCTCTCCCAAAGGCAAGCCGCGGTGGAGCCAGCAGGTCTTCCTTGTCCGGGATACAACTTAACATACATTCAACAAGATGAGCCGCGGCAGCGCCAGCAGGTCTCAGTGTTCAGCTCTCCCCAAGGCAAGCCGCGGCAGCGCCAGCAGGTCTTCCTTGTCCGGGATACAACTTAACATACATTCAATAAGATGAGCCGCGGCAGCGCCAGCAGGCCCCAGTGTTCAGCTCTCCCCTAAGGCAAGCCGCAGCCGAGCCAGCAGGTCTTCCTTGACCGGGATACAACTTAACATACATTCAGCCAGGGCGACACCTGACGCCTAAAACACATTCAGCGGTGTACGGAACACATGATGCGTCAAACACATTTAGCGGGGTAAGGGGGGACACCTGACGCATAAAACACATTCAGCGGTGTACGGAACACATGATGCATCAAATACATTCAGTGGGGTAGGTAAGGACAGGATTATCGTTGATTCAGCAAGCTCCCCATCCCAGAGAACTTACACTCCATTACTCAGCACACCTCAACATTCATCCACACACCGTCCCCTAGACTGGTAAGACAGTTTTCTACTGCCCCTGATTCCTCAACCTGACCCTTGTGGCACAGGTACCATTACTCTAGGGAAGGGACAAGGACCATACACATTTGAACACAATTACGCA
Organism: Lissotriton vulgaris; assembly: GCF_964263255.1. NCBI lineage: Eukaryota > Metazoa > Chordata > Amphibia > Caudata > Salamandridae > Lissotriton > Lissotriton vulgaris. The sequence continues at coordinate 1,254,915,505 of NC_141695.1, read as the reverse complement.
GCCACCACTGGATCCCACCCTTCTGGTGAATCCAGAAAACCATATTGCACTAGGGAGATGATTTACCCTCCCAAGCTAGGGACACCTAACTCACAGGGTACACGCACAAATTTTTCCACAGAACAGACATTTAAGCAACCTTTAAAACTTTCCACAGAACGGGTATTTCTATTAATCTTTCAACATTTCCACAGAACAGACATTTTTAGCAACCTGACCTGACCCCATGTGGCACAGGTACCATTACTCCAGGGAAGAGACAGGGACCATACACATTGAACACAATTACGCTGCCACCACTGGATCCCACCCTTCTGGTGAATCCAGAAAAACACATTGCACTAGGGAGTTGATCCACCCTCCAGAGCTAGGGCCACCTAACTCATAGTGTACCAGAATACATTTTTCACAGAACGGACATTTAAGTAACCTCTTAAAAACAATAATCTCCTTTCTTTGCGACCATTTACAATGCAGAGTTTTGTAGGGAGGCCAGTTATCGTTGTGGTACTGCGCAAACACAATTCCGGATCCCACCGCTGGCCACCAGTGTAGGAAATGGGACCCCCGGCCGGCCAGGGCTTGCGCCACAGCCAGTCAGAGACCGCCACTCCTATGTAAAGTCAACCCCTGCTCACCCTCTAGGTAACGCGGCGCGAGCAGTCAGGCCTATCTTGGAGGACATGTGTGAAGCATTTGCGCACGCACCCACCAACAACAACGTCCAGGGCCTCCCACAAAAGGAACTCCACACCAAGTATATATGAAAATAGTCTTTGTATTAAGAAGGACACATAGGAACACACACTTTACAATGTGCCAGAGGCATGGCAGGGGTTACAAGGGAAAAGGTACAGGGCAGGGCCAAGGGGCCCCTGCCAGGGGTATGCACATGATGGATCTGGCATTAGAACACATATCAAGTGGGAACTTCCTAGCACTAGCAGTAGAACCCACTCTGACCAGGAATCACATACATGGGACATCGGGTATTCAGGAGGGAAGGGACAAGGTACATAACACAACAGAGGCCCCCATCAGCAGGGCAACACATAATAACTCTCAGCATCACATTGATATTAGTCAGTAGCATTCCACAGGCCAGCTGGCCTTCCTGGGGCAAGGGCGCCCAAGAGTCTCGATGTTCAGGGCAGGCTGCAAGTAGCCAGGGGCAAACCTAAACGTGGCAGCTGCCCACGAAGTGCTGGGCAGCTGAGGGGCATTGTGGGAGCCTCGCATGCTCTGGGGAAAAAGGCGCCAACCGGTGTAGCCACTCGGGCTCGAGAACAGGGGGGGGCGGAGCCTCGCAGGCTCGGAAGGGCCAGGGACACGTGGTGGAGCCTCTCGGGGCTCATGGGGCAAGGACACGGTGGAGCCTCCTCGGGGCTCGGGGGCTAAAATATAGATGGAGCCTCTCGGGGCTCAGGGGGCAAGGTATGGGCAGGCGGGGTCCCCCCTCGGGGGTCCCGGCATCACTGGGGGCCCCGCGGGCCTCTAAGCACATGTGTGCTCGCGCTGGAGGGGTGGGGCGGGCACCGGCAATGTGCCCCGACGCCCCGCCTCCCCTCCGGCAGCACTCACCGGTCGGCGGGCAGACGCACCGGTCTCTCCTCGCTCTCCGGGGCTCCCTCTCGCTCCTGGGGGCCCCGGGGGGGGGGGGAAGCAGCAGTCTCCTGGGGGGAAGCAGGGGCGCGGAGTAGGCTCCCGCCGCTCCCTGCATTCGCTCTCTCTCTCCTCCGCCTCCCACGCTCCTCGGGCCGCCATCCAATCCCAATGCGGCCCGGGGCGACGTCAGCAGCAAGTCCCGGGTCAGCAGCCAATCCCAGTGCGGCCCGGGCTGGACAACACGAAGGAACCCGGGCCGGAGGTGGTGACCTCGGGGAAAATGGCGAGGGCTAGGCTCCCTCGAGGGAGAAGGGCAGTTAGCGAGGTAGGCACTCGCTGGGGGTGTAGAACCCCCACAGAACAGGGCAAAGGCCGGGTGGCACCGGCTGGAGTAAACAGCGCCCCCAGGCGCTAGGACAGTGTTACGGCGCTCTGCAGGGGAAGTAGAGCACTCCCAGCGTGGGTAAACTCCATAAAGTGCTCCAGGCGCTCGAGGGCAGAAAGTAGCGCTTCCAGGCGCTAAGTAGGAAGAACAGCGCTCCCCAAGCGCTGGGGGGTCAGAGGAAAACGCTGGAGGAAGAGTAGCAGTCCAAAAAGAGTCCAGGACCTCAGGTGCAGCACAGCAGCTCCTAGAAGGGAAAAGGCCATCAGCAGTCCAGGAGTAGGGCAGGGCCCAGGGAGGCAAGCCAACCCTGAGCCCAAGCAACAGCAGCCCCTGGTAGATTCAAGTTGAGAACAAGAACACCTCCAGAGTGTCACAGCACCCTTTTTATACACACATTCTTGGTCTGAAGGGGCAGGCAGGGAGAGAACCAGCTGGAACTGGTTATGGGGGGATTCTTTACACTGGCCAGGCTAGGAACATCAGACGCACCCCAGGGGGTGGAGCCAGCATTGTGGGGGAAAAACCCAGCCTCATTCATGACACTCAAACCAGACAGTCAATACACAAGCAGACCCAGGCTCACTTCTCCCCTCACATCAGCATGCTAAACACTCCATTCACCACCGGGGCAGACCCTCCCAGATTCTGGGAGCCAGGCTCACCAGCCAGCCTCAGCCAATCATATGCCAGGCACACATTCCACAAATATGCCAACTTCTAAAAGGGGGACTTCTACACTAGACACACTCATGCCGCATATACCGTTGCGCAGCATTCAATCTCACGAGTTCATACATACCAGACTTGACCCTGCACACCCTACGCATCGGGAACTACCGAGGACACATACATTCCCCATGCATTTCTATGGAAGGGTAGGTCTCTCTCTCTTCACACGCACTCAGAGGGGGACTCACCATCCCCAGGTTACATATACCATAAAAACCTCAGGGGTGGACCTGCCAGAAGGGCCAAGTCCAACAGTGAGGGGGCATGAGGGTGAGTGGGTGTGAGGGTGAAGGTGTGAGGGAGGGTGAGGGCATGTGATGGTGATGGGGTGTGAGTGTGAGGGTGGGAGGGTGTGTGAGGGTGAGGGTTTGTGAGCGTGTGTGAGGGTGAGGGGTGTGAGAGTGAGGGGGTGTGAGGGTGAGGAGGTGTGAGGGTGAGGGGGTGTGAGGGTGAGAGGGTGTGAGAGGGTCAGAGGGTGTGTGAGGGTGAGAGGGTGAGTGAGGGTGTGTGATGGTGTGGGGGTGTGAGGGTGAGGGGGTGTGAGGGTGAGGGGGTGAGAGGGTGTGTGAGGGTAAGAGTGAGAGGGTGAGTGAGGTTGAGGGTGTGTGAGGGTGAGGGGGTGTGAGGAGGTGTAAGGGGGAGGGTGAGGGGGTGTGAGGGTGAGCGGGTGTGAGGGTGAGGGTGTGAGGGAGGGTGAGGGGATGTGAGGGTGAGGGCATGTGATGGTGAGGGGGTGTGAGTGTGAGGGTGAGAGGGTGTGTGAGGGTGAGGGTGTGTGAGAATGTGTGAGGGTGAGGATGAGGGGCTGTGAGGGTGAGGGATGTGGGAATGAGGGGGTGTGAGGGTGAGGAGGTATGTGCGGGTGAGAGGGTGAGGGTGAGGGGGTGTGAGGGTGAGGGAGTGTGAGTAGGAGGGTGAGGTGGTGTGGGGGTGTGAGAGGGTGAGTAAGGGTGAGAGGGTTGTGAGGGTGACGGGGGTGAGGGTGTGAGGGTGAGGGTGTGAGGATGAGTGAGGGTGAGGGAGGGTATGTGGGGGTGGGTGAGAGTGAGGAAAGGTGTGTGAGGGTGTGTGAGGGTGTGGGGGTGTGAGGGGGTGAGGAGGTGTGTGAGGGTGAGGGGGTTGTGAGGGTGAGGGGGGTGAGGGTGAGTGAGGGTGTGTGAGGGTGAGTGACGGTGTGTGAGGGTGTGTGAGGGTGAGAGGGTGTGAGGGTGTGTGAGGGTGAGGAGGTGTGAGGGTGAGGGTCCGAAGTAAATGGTGGCAGGGCAGACATCATAAGACAGAGAGAAGAGACTGCGTGGTGACTGCGTTTGTCAGTTTCGGAATCAGGAGGGGCAGAGTCAGCACAGTCTGCATGGGATCAACGTATCTAGAGGCAAAGCATAGAGGATGTAGCATTGCAGCTTGCAAGTCGAATGTTTTCAAGCATTTGAGGAGCAAGGCTACTGTAAACAAGCACTATAGGCTTTCACTTTCGTCCAGAAAAAAAATCGAGAAAGGTGCAGAGAACGCCGAACAAAACACGGCTTCCCCGCGAAATGGATGCAAAAAAACCCCAAGAAAAGCGGACATCAAAGGAAGGGTGGGAGGGAACGAGCATATGGGGTGTGAGCGATAACAAAAGTTAACTGTTGTAAGAGGGGGAGCAGGAAGGGAGGCCGAGCGCGCGCTGGCGAAAGCAGTCTGCTTGTTTCAAGTCCGATGCCAGCTTTGCGCTTGAATGCCTCACATGCACTGGCCATACACCGCTTTCTAAAGGTCTTTGGGAGCATTTTGTGGTGCCCCTTACTAAATATCTCACCAACAAGCATTGCTAAAGCAATGCCTGAAGCTCGACCTAAAAAGGTGAGATACCCATGAGGTATATTTGCATCTAATCAATATCAGTGGTGATGGTTGCAATATCTCTTGGTCAGCCTTACAACCTGCAGAAATATTACTATTTAGTGGGCTGGTAATATGAGTTCTAAATGTTAAAATCAGCAACAGAATGAGTTGGTGTTCGACCTGGCCCTCTAAGCCAGGTCACCCCAGATGTTTGCCTTCCTTCGCTGAACACAGCTATGTTGGCTTTTAGGACTCTGTGCACAATCCTCCTGCTAATCACTGGTAAACTGAGTGTGCTTTCCCTTTAAAACAGGGTAAAACTGGCCTGCACCTGACTGGTACATTTAATTTACGTGTAAATCCCTAGTACATGGTACTAAATGTACCCACTGCCTGTAAATTAAATGCTACTAGTGGGCTGCAGCACTCATTGTGCCCCCCTCCCCCCCACTAAGGTAGCACTGCAAAACATATCTTACATCTGCCACTAAATATGTAGTACAATTTTTAACTAAACTGCCATTCCAACCAGGCACAACATGCCTTTTGCTAGGCCTAAGCATTCCTGTTTAATACTTATAAGTCACCCCTAAGGCAAGCCCTAATGGCGCATAGGGCAGAGTACAGTGTATTTAAAAAATAGCAAAGGTTTACTTCAGTTTTACATGCCCTGACAATGAGTATATCTTAAAGGCATGACTCACTGTCTCCCCTTTGTTACCCTAAACAGTTTTGAGCCAAATATAGGAAAGAGTGAAGTTTAGACAAAGGGAACATCCCTCATCTGCAGACTGGCACTGAAAATATAAGTGGTACCTTCAAAACCTCTCATCAGAACCTGTGGAAGATTAAGAAGAAGAACTGCCCTGCTATTTGAAGATGGAAGATTGGACCTGCTTGACTTGAACTCAGGCTCCATGGAAATGACTCCAAGAGTTAGTTGACTGACCTCCTGTTTGAGCTACAGGGACAATGCAACCTTCCAGGAGCCTCCCTGCAACTGCAAAGCTGACCAGGACCAACTGGGCCTGCCTGAGCCCTACTGCCGGCCTCTGCTGGAGTGAACTCTGATCCCTAATAGGTGCCCATCCAAGTCATGGACCCTTGGCTAGCATCTGAGTGTTCCCTTCTTATCTGAAATCACAAGTCCTGAGTCCCAGGTGAAGATTCTGAAGTTTTTGCCCACTCTGCGACTTTGAATGGACTTCTCATGTCACACGACAACCATCTGCAATGCCTGCCAACTTGAATCTCCTGCGACGACTTGCTCTTCATGTCCGCTCCTAGATCCAGCACCACACAAAGAAACGATGGACGGAATGCTGAATGTATCAAACATTGCCCCCCCTCTCAAGAGATCTGGGTTAAATTCATCGTTATTTTGCTCCCCATGCCATCCTAGTTTAAACACAGCGATATGCAAAACAGTCTTGACCCTGCTTTTCGTGGGAACAGTCCAGTCGAATGGCCAAGCCAGGCCATCCTTGTAGCAGAAACAAGCATACTAGTATTGGCTTAGATGTATCACCCCTCATCAGCCAGGCTAGCTTCAATCCAGTGGCACAGTGTGCAAGGGACCCATGCCTGGGCATACCCATCCTACTTATGGAGAAAAGTGCTATGCAAACAAATGATGGCTGGAAGGCTGAACTAATCTAAATCCTTTGTTCCTTTGCTCACCATGCCACCTCAGCTTAGACCCAGCCATATAAAAATCAATATTGATCCTGCTCCTCATGGAAACACCCAGCCCGAACTTGCTAAATTTAGCGCAATTCCGTTCAGGTGTTCGGGCTGTAGCCTTGTCTAAAGTTTCCTATGGAAATAAACTTGGAGAAAATGGATTTTGGGACCCTCCTTTTTTCTCGGCCCCCACTTGACGATTCACCCCAAACCTTTCAAGACAGTAGCTGAACGGAGCGCCTCATTAGTTTTGAAAATTTTGCGAAGATTCATCAAAGGGCGCCAAAGATATTGTAAAAAAAACCTATATTTTTAGCCCCAGCATGCGTCTGCCTGGTTGGTGTCAGCGCAGGACACCTGAACATCGTTGGACTGAGGAGGGGCGAGAGACCATCTGATGGGGACTGGCCACGATATTTAAATCTGTGCGTTTGGCCCACCTGGAAGAAGGAGCTCTTGAAACCGGCACTGATGAAGCCATTTGAAGGCTGAAACGCGTCTGCCTAAGCGTTTCATGGACCTCAGTTACTTGCGCAAAACAAGAGCTATTAAAGCCTTTTTAATCCCCGGAGCTGTGTCGTTCCTTTTTTCCTACCTGGGAGAAAGTTTTAGTGTCTATGTTTCGCCAGGAAGCAGGCGCTGGTTGACGACTGCCCTCTCGGTCTGGAGCAACGCTGAGAGCCTGGGAACTCTGGTAGCTGCATGAAACTGCAACGGGTCGCCCCCCCATACTTTGGGGGAGAGGAGTCATCACTGTTTGCCTGTGAAGGGGACATAGGAAGGCAAAATCCTTCCAGGTACCTGTGGCGGAGTTGGGATCCTTAGCCAACCAGTTGGGACTTCACATGTTGTTAGGAGATGCCCGTCACTGAATGGGCTTCCTCTGAGGACTCCCAGTCCCAGCATTTATCTGCCTGGTTGGTTTGAGAGAAGGACACCTGAACATTGTTGGGCTGGTCAGGGGCATGAGACTATGTGATGAGGAGTGGTCACGATATTTAAATCTGTGCGTTTCGTTCCCCTGGAAGAAGGAGCGATTGAAACCGGCACTGATGAAGCCATTTGAAGGCTGAAACGTGTCTGCCTAAGCGTTTCATGGACCTCACTTGCTCGCGCAAAACTAGAGCTATTAAAGCCTTTTTAATCCCGGAGCTGTGTCGTCCCTTTTTCCCTATCTGGGAGAAAGTTTTGGTGTCAATGTTTCGCCAGCAAGCAGGCGCTGGCTGACGACCGCCCTCTCGGTCTGGAGCAAAGCTGTGAGCCTGTGAACTCTGGTAGCTGCATGAAACTGCAACGCATCTCCCCCATACTTTGGGAGAGGGGAAGCAACACTGTTTGCCTGAGAAGGGGATATAGGAAGGCAAAATCATTCCAGATACATCTGGCGACGTTAGGGTCCTTAGCCAACCAATTGGGACCTCACATGTTGTTAGGAGATGCCGCAGTCACTGAATGAGCTTCCTCTGAGGACTCCCAGCCCCAGCATGCATCTGCCTGGTTGGTTTGAGCGCAGGACACATGAAAATCATTGGGCTGAGGGACCACCTAATGGGGAGTAGCCCCGGTATTTAAATCTGAGCGTTTGGCCCCCTGGAATAGGGAGCCATTGAAACCAGTACTGATGAAGCAATTTGAAGGCTGAAACGTATCTGCCTAAGCTTTTCATGGACCTCACTTACGTGCACAAAGCAAGAGCTCTAAAAGCCTTTATAATCCCCGGAGCTGTGTCATCCCTTCTTCTCTCCCTGGGAGAAAGTTTTGATTTCTATATTTTACCAGCAAGCAGGCGCTAGTTGACGACCGCCCTCTCGGTCTGGAGCAACGGTGAGAGCCTGTGAACTCTGGTAGCTGCAAGAAACTGGAATGTGTCGCCCCCCATACTTTGGGAGAGAGGAGGCAACACTATTTGCCTGAGAAGGGGACATAGGAATGCAAAATCATTCCAGGTACCTGTGTCGACGTTAGGGTCCTTAGCCAACCAATTGGGACTTCACATGTTTCAGGAGATGCCCCGTCACTGAATGGGCTTCCTCTGAGGACTCCCAGCCCCAGCATGCATCTGCCTGGTTGGTTTGAGAGCAGGGTACCTGAACATCGTTGGGCTGGTCAGGGGCATGAGACCATGTGATGGGGAAGGGTCACAATATTTAAATCTGTGCGTTTGGTCCCCATGGAAGAAGGAGCGATTGAAGCCGGGACTGATGAAGCCATTTGAAGGCTGAAACGTGTCTCCCTAAGCGTTTCATGGACCTCACGTGCTTGCGCAAAACAAGAGCTATTAAAGCCTTTTTATTCCTGGAGCTGTGTCATCCCTTTTTCCCTAACTGGGAGAAAGTTTTGGTGTCAATGTTTCGCCAGCAAGCAGGCGCTCTCTGACGACCGCCCTCTTGGTCTGGAACAATGCTGAGAGCCTGTGAACTATGGTAGCTGCATGAAACTGCAACACTTGCCCCCAATACTTTGGGAGAGAGGAGGCAACACTGTTTGCCTGAGAAGGGGACATTGGAAGGCAAAATCATTCCAGGTACATCTGGCGGCGTTGAGATCCTTAGCCAACCAGTTGGGACTTCACATGTTGTTAGGAGATGCCCCCGTCATTCCTCTGAGTACTCCCAGCCCCAAAATGCATCTGCCTGGTTGGTTTGATCACAGGACACATGAACATCATTTGGCTGAGGGATCACCTAATGGGGAGTGGCCACAATATTTAAATCTGTGCGTTTGGCCCCCCTGGAAGAAGGAGCCACTGAAACCGGTACTGATAAAGCCATTTGAAGGCTGAAGCGCATCTGCCTAAGCTTTTCATGGACCTCACTTACTTGCACAAAACAGGAGCTCTAAAAGCCTTAAAAATCCCCGGAGCTGTGTCGTCCCTTCTTCCCTCCCTGGGAGAAACTTTTGGTGTCTATGTTTCGCCAGCAAGCAGGCGCTGGCTGACGACTGCCCTCTCGGTCTGGAGCAACGCTGAGAGCCTGTGAACTCTGGTAGCTGAATGAAACTGCAACACGTTGCCCCCCATATTTGGGAGAGAGGAGGCAACACAGTTTTTCTGAGAAGCGGACATAGGAAGGCAAAACCATTCAAGGTACCTGTGGCAGCGTTGGGATCCTTAGCCAACCAGTTGGGACTTCACATGTTGTTAGGAGATGCCCCATCACTGAATGGGCTTCCTCTGAGTACTCCCAGCCCCAGCATGCATCTGCCTGGTTGGTTTGAGCGCAGGACACCTGAACATCATTGGGCTGAGGAAGGGCAAGGGACCACCTAATTGGGGAGTGGCGATTATTTTTAAATCTGTGAATTTGGCCCCCTGGAAGAAGGAGCCATTGAAACCAGCACTGATGAAGCCATTTGAAGGCTGAAACCCGTTTGCCTAAGCATTTCATGGACCTCACTTACTTACACCAAACAAGAGCTATTAAAGCCTTTTTAATCCCCGGAGCTGTGTCGTCCCTTTTTCCCTACCTGGGAGAAAGTTTTGGTGTCTATGTTTTGCCAGCAAGCAGGCGCTGGCTGACGACCGCCCTCTCGGTCTGGAGCAATGCTAAGAGCCTGTGAACTCTGGTAGCTGCATGAAACTGCAACGCGTTGCCCCCCATACTTGGGAGAGAGGAGGCCACACTGTTTGCCTGAGAAGAGGACAAAGGAAGGCAAAATCATTCCAGGTACTAGTGGCGGCATTGGGATCCATAGCTAACCAGTTTGGACTTCACATATTGTTAGGAGATGCCCAGTCACTGAATGGGCTTCCTCTGAGTACTCAAAGCCCCAGCATGCATCTGCCTGGTTGGTTTGAGCGCAGGACACCTGAACATCGTTGGGCTGAGGAAGGGCGAGAGACCACCTGGTGGGGAGTGGCAACGATATTTAAATCTGTGCGTTTGGCCCCCTTGGAAGAAGGAGCCATGGAAACCGGCACTGATGAAGTTATTTGAAAGCTGAAACGCGTTTGCCTAAGCATTTCACTGACCTCATTTACTTGCGCAAAACAAGAGCTATTAAAGCCTTTTTAATCCTCGGAGCTGTGTCGTCCCTTTTTCCCTACCTGGGAGAAGGTTTTAGTGTCTATGTTTTGCCAGCAAGCAGGCGCTGGCTGACGGCCGGCCTCTCGGTCTGCAGCAATGCTGAGAGCCTGTGAACTGTGGTAGCTGCATGAAACTGCAACGCGTCACCCCCCCCATACTTTAGGAGAGAGGAGGCAACACTGTTTGCCTGAGAAGGGGACATAGGAAAGCAAAATCATTCTAGGTACCTCTGGCGGTTTTGGGATCCCTAGCCAACCAGTTGGGACTTCACATGTTGTTAGGAGATGCCCCGTCACTGAATGGGCTTCCTCTGACGACTCCCAGCCCCAGCATGCATCTGCCTGGTTGGTTTGAGCGCAGGACCCTTGAACAGCGTTGGGCTGAGGAGGAGCACGAGACCACCTGATTGGGAGTGGCCATAATATTTAAATCTGTGCATTTGGCCCCCCTGGAAGAAGTAGCCATTGAAACCAGCATTGATGACGCCATTTGAAGGTTCAAATGCATCTTCCTAAGGGTTTCTTGGACCTCACTTTTCCTGCACTCCGCATTAAGCGGAGATCATTGAGTTCCAAAAAACTCCACTTCGCGTTGTGTAGCAGAGTTTTTTACCTCGTTCGTGACCGTCAACATCAAGTTGGCGAGCGCAAGCTTGGAAAATCAACATCCTAGTGAGACTTCTCAATGCAGGGGAGCAACAGGTTTCTCTTGCAAGTGGTCGCGAATGCTTGTGACAACTCGCGTTGAGAAACTGCCTGTTCCCGTTGACAAAGCTGCCACTCAAGTAAAAATCTACTTGAGCGGCACAAAAGGAAAGCAGGGACCACTTGCACTGTGCATAGTGCCGTTCGCAATGATTGCATAGTGCGGACAAGCATCCGGCACTGTCCAATCACTGCAAACAGCATTTTCTATCATACTCCGCCACTCGCATAGCTCTGCGTAGTGCGGCGGAGATTTGTTTGCAGTTTGCATAGTGCCGCACAGTGCAACTCCGCCCGGGTTTGGTGCAGAGGCATTAGCCAGGAAATAAAGCAAAGATATATCAAACAATGTTGGTATCAAACATACTTCATAATAAAAGCAACATTCCCTGTAAGCACCAGATAATAGTGGCCAAAAATGATTACAACATGCAAAAAGTGTGCAAATTGCACACTACACACTTGGTTATTACAACCATTTTCAAATGGTTTGAAACATTGAAAAACAAATAGCAATACTCCACAAGAATTGACAACAAATATAACTGGAAATTAGGAAACCCTTCCCATGATGTACATGGTTAATAAACAATGTCTGCTTTTTCATTAAAGTGTACATAAAAGTGATGCATGGAATGTTTGAATTAATCTCATTCAGTGGTAATTACTCGGGCCGCATCCCAATCCATTATTATTTTCCATACCATGCCACTTAAGTTTGGATCCAACCATATGCAAATCACTATTGACTCTGCTCCAAAGAGAACAGGCTAAGTTGTCCCTGAACCAGAACCAAGCAACCGAGGACTGGTTTTGCCCTGGTTAGGGCTCATCAAATAGGTATAGCTTTGTTCCTGTGACACAGTGTATGTCCAGACGTGGTTTCAGTGACCCTGCGCCACTGGAACAAAGCCTTACCTGAATTCGAAAGCTTGTGGGCATTCCCATTTTGAGGAACAATGACCTTTTCTGCATTTTACTTAAGGATAATCCTGCTTCTTTTGTTTGTTGGAATTTCCCACACACCAGGATTCTGAACTCATCTTCCAACCTCTCCAGATTCTGTGTGTGTGACATCATCAGACATTGCCAAGGAGCAGAAATAGAAACATAACAAGCAGATGGTTGCTGATAGTGTCATAAGGGCTCCATTAGTGCTGCCTAGGGAACTGAGGCTGAGAGTTCTAGATCTCTGGTGCAGTGATCACTTTCCTTGGAGACTTGGAAGGAGGCGGTTGGAGCTGTCTTAGCTTGTGAGAGCTGCAATTTCTTTAAACACTGACATTTATTAGAGAGCGTGAATACTACTACAACTGGTAAGGTCATTTATGTGTTAGAATGCTAGACTGGGGGTCTTATTTAGAGGTTTGTGGATGGGATACTCAGTCAAAATGTGACAGATACTTCTTCCCCTATGTTACAAGTGCTTTAGATTATAATACACTTGGAATTTGATGGATGGGATATCTGTGATGTTTTGAATCTAAAACATTATGTTAATATTAAACTTAAATAGAATATAGACATTGTGCTACCTCCAAAGGCCTGTTTTTTTCATAATCCATGTACACTTACATAAACACACACACATACTGGGGACAAATGATGAAACTTTATGTTAAAGTTCAGGGACTAGTGTTTATGCATTAGGGGAATAGATGTGAGGTAATGTGGTTTTAGGTTAGAGGTTTACGGTATAATAGTTAAGATTTTGAGGTAAAGATTTAAGTGTTAAGGCTTTTGGGTATAATGTTAAGAAGTGAGTTAGGGTTATGATGGTTATAGGTGCTAGGGTTTAATATTGTGGGATATATACGGTATTAGGATTGACACTTTTGGGTGTAGGGTTAATGGATTAAGGGAATAGAGATTAACACATTGAGCATAAGGTATAGGTCTTAAGGGTATGACTTAAGTATTTCAGGAATATTTTTCGCTTCAATTATTGTGCCAATTTTCAAAAAAGGGCAACGTGATGACCCGGGGTGTTATAGACCCATTTGTCTCTTAGACTCTGCGATTAAGATACTAGGCAGAGTCTTATTGTCTAAATTAAGGGATAACATCGATAGTAGGGGAGGTCTATCAAACATCCAGTTTGGATTTAGAGAGAAGAGAGGCACCCTGGACCAGTGTTCTAACCTGCATTTGCCAATTTCAAAGTATACGGTAGCCAAGAAGGGGGTCATTGTTCTTGGCCTTTATGGACCTCTCCTCGGCTTTCGATTTAGTAAACAAGGCAAAATTGTCGGATATTTTACTGGAGATCGGGATTGATAAGCCGCTGGTGAATTTTATGGCGTCCCTCCAACATTAGCTGTTTGCAACAGTAAGGGTCACCAAGGAGGGAAGGTGCGCGAGCCGTTTTAAATCGGAGCGAGGAGTGCGCCAGGGCTGCATCCTGGCCCCCCTCCTTTTTACCATCTATATTAATGGTCTGGGAAACCATCTAGAGGCAGTGGAGGGGGACGTTCCATGTGTAGGAGATGCAAGGATACCGGCCCTCCTATACGCGGATGATGCAGTCCTGATAGCCCATAATGGGGTGGGTCTCCAGCGTTTGTTGGATCTATTCGGCGCCTTTATGGGCCGGTTAGATTTAAAAATTAACGCAAAAAAATCCCACACGATGGTTGTAGGTCTCCATAGAAATAAGTGTAAGTCTAAATCTTTTGTGTGCAAGGGTGAGGTGGTCTCCAGGGTTACAGTTTTTCCCTATCAGGGGGTTGTTTTTGATGACAAGGGTTCATGGGGCCCCCAAATTAAGGCCAAGAGCATATCTGTGGCTAGAGCCACGTCTGCCCTTATGGGGTTTTCAAAAAGGTTGGGGGCTAGGCCCATGGAGGCTATTTTAAAGGTCTACAATACCAAATGCATTACAATTGCTATGTATGGTTCATCCCTATGGGGATATGTGTCGCAGGATATGATCCAAAGAGCAGAAAACAGGTTTCGGAGACTCCTCTTGTCCGTTCCCCAGTCCACCCCCACCTTCTCGATTCACTGTTTGGTGGGTCTGGACTATGTTACTGACATGCTCAAATTGGCCCCATCACTATTCTGGGTTAAGACATGGCTTAATCATGAATTAACCCTTAACCACGCTATCCTGACCGGTGTCATGTCACTGGACCATGCAAAGAATATACCCTGGCTGGAATATGTGAGATACACCTTCGCACAGCTAGGTCCTGAACTCTTCTTATTACCATCCATTATTAGGAGGGAGGATGTCAATTGGATTAAAAAGCATTTTATGGATAGGGCTAGATTGGCTCGTAAGGAGCAGGAATTGTTAAAATCTACTGTAAGATCGCATTATACACTACTAATTTCTCCCTCACTGGAGCCATACCTTGGGATTGTAACCAAGCCTTTTCATAGACTTTTATTAATCAAATTTAGATTTAACTTGATTCACTTTTCCTTAGGCAGCTACCAATCATGGTGTAAACTGGAAGGGGGTCCACGTTGTAACTGTGCTAAATTTTCCTCACAGGACACCATGCATTTTATCATGTTTTGCGGGTTATATTCGGACATAAGGCAAAAATATTTGGTACCAATCTTGAGAGAGGCCGGCTTTGTTCAAGTCAGGCCTGCCTTAGCCTATTTACAGTCCCTGAGTAGTACCCGCATCATATTTTACGTGGCTAGTTTTTAGTGGCAGCATGTAGAATAAAAACAAGAAATGTGCCATCTAGTGGATTTATATCTCCCAATTAATTGTTTCATCCACACTGTATATAAACTGGCTCTTTGTATCGCTTTTTGCTTAAATGCCCTTGCATAGAGTTTGTAAATCCATGAAATATGTGTTTTTATTTCTGTATATAAATGTTCTATGCCTTTTATGTTTTTTAACACATCGAATAAATTGTATTTGACTGACTGACTGACTGGATTAAGGGAATAGAGATTAACACATTGAGTATTAGGTATAGGGCCTAAGGGAATGACTTAAGTATTTCAAGAATCTTTTTAAGGTTATGGTGAAGAGTGTTAAAAGTGTAGGTTTAGGATTAAAGAAACCCTGCTATTACATCTCTTTAATAATATAGAGGAACATGTTTTACATATGAGTTATGCTAATGAGTATACATGACTTTCCAGCCATCTACTTCTCAGTAAACAACATGAATTATCTAGGTACACAAACACATACACTCAAACACACACCTCTTGAGTATGTAGTTATATTGTTATCTATAATAGTTCCTACGACAATCATAGATGTCTCTCTGATCCTCTTCTTTCCTATCTTTAAACTAAGTACCCATAGAATTTTGTTCACTAAGCACTAGTTTGGATGATTTCTCATTTCAAAGAAAGGTTATTATTTATGTTTACATGTTTAATTTGTTTATGATTGATTGTGTTTGCTTGTATATTTTCAAAACATCTATAAATGTGGTCATTGAGCGTGAAGTGTTTTAATTATTAGGGGCTGAAGTCTGTACATATTACGACATACCTAATTTGTAGAATTCTTTCATTGTGAAACATTCCCTTAGTGGTTCAGAGTTGATGTGCTGAAGTGAAAAATACTTTTGTTGATTTATTGTCCTCAAAATTGTACAGGCATCTCTAGTTTTTGCTTAGCTATTTCGTTTTCTGGTAAGTTGCGTTTGTTGCTGCACTGTTGGGCTGGTATTGTGGTTATTAAACTCTGCTCTTCCTTCTGTCTGTTCATGTGAGCCTTTCGTTTGAGGGCTGTCAGGCTGTACACCCATTTTATGAACCTTGGCATAGGTAAGGTATAGGAGAAAAACATATAGGTTGTGGGGAAAAGAAGAATGATTACTTGTGTTCTGTTCAAACACTATTTACCATCTAGAGATATCTAATATATGTTGACGTTAGGGTTGGGCTTGTCGACCTATCAAATAGGAAAAGGTGAGATACCTATGAGGTATATTTGCATCTAATCAATGTCAGTGGTGATGGTTTCAATATCTCTTGGTCAGCCTTACAAACCTGCAGACATATTACTATTTATTGGGCTGTTAATATGAGTTATAAATGTTGAAAGCAGCAACAGAATGAGTTGGTATTCAAACTTGCCCTCTAAGCCAGGTCACCCCAGATTTTTGCCTTTCCTTCGCTGAACACAGTTATGTTGGCTTTTAGGACTCTGTGCACATTGCTCCTGATAATCACTGGTAAACTGATTGTGCGTTCCCTTTAAAACAGAGTAAAGTTGCCCTACACCTGACTGGTACATTTCATTTACTTTTAAAACCCTAGTATATGGTACTAAATGTACCCACTGCCTGTAAATCAAATGCTACTAGTGGGCTGCAGCACTCATTGTGCTCCCCTCTCACTACCTAAGGTAGCACTGCAAAACATATCTTACATCTGCCACTAAATCTGTAGTACAGTTTTTAACTAAACTGCCATTTCAACCAGGCACAACATGCCTTTTGCTAGGCCTAAGCATTCCTGTTTAATACTTATAAGTCACCCGCAAGGCAAGCCCTAATAGCTCATAGGGCAGGGTGCAGTGTATTTAAAAAGTAGCAAAGATTTACTTCAGTTTTACATGCCCTGATAATGAGAATATCTTAAAGGCATGATTCACTGTCTCCCCTTTGTCACCCTGGATAGTTTTGAGCCAAATATAGGAAAGATTGAAATTTAGACAAATGGGACGTCCCTCACCTGCAGACTGGCACTTAAAATAAAAGTGGTACCTTCAAAACCTCTCATCAGAACATTCCTTGACCTGTGTAAGATTAGGAAGAAGAACTGTCCTGCCATTTGAAGATGGAAGATTGGACCTACTTGACTTGAGCTCAGGCTCCATGGAAGCGACTCCAAGAGTCAGTTGACTGACCTCCTGTTTGAGCTACAGGGACAAGGCAACCTTCCAGGGGCCTCCCTGCAACTGCAAAGCTGAAGAGCAACTGGGCCTGCCTGAGCCCTGCTGCCGGCCTCTGCTGGAGTGAACTCTGATCCCCAGTAGGTGCCCATCCAAGTCATGGACCCTTGGCTAGCATCAGAGTGTTCCCTTCTTGTCTGAAACCACAAGTCCTGAGTCCCAGGTGAAGATTCTGAAGTTTTTGGCCAGTGTGCGACTGCGAATGGACTCCTCATGTCACCCGACAACCATCTGCAATGCCTGCCAACTTGAAACTCCTGCGACGACTTGCTCTTCATGTCCGCTCCTAGATCCAGCACCACGCAAACAAACGATGGATGGAATGCTGAATGAATCAAACATTGACGCCCACTCAAGAGATCTGGTTAAATTCATCAATATTTTGCTCCCCATGCCATCCCAGTTTAGACACAGCCATATGCAAAACAGTCTTGACCCTGCTTTTCATGGGAACAGTCCAGTCGAATGGCCAAGCCAGGCCATCCTTGGACCAGACACAAGCATCCTAGGATCGGCTTTGGGGTATCACCCCTTGTCAGCCAGGCTAGCTTCAATCCAGTGGCACAGCATAACCATCCCACTTACGTAGAAAAGTGCTATGCAAACAAATGATGGCTGGAATGCTGAATTAATCAAACATTCATCCCCAGTCAAGAGATCTGGGCTAAACCCATTGTTCCTTTGCTCACCATACCACCCCAGCTTAAACCCAGCCATATAGAAATCAGTCTTGTCCCTGCTCCTCATGGAAGCAGTTCAGCCCGAACTGTCAAGCAAGGCCTTCTCTGGACCAGAAACAAGCATCCTAGGACCGGTTTCGGGGCATCACCCATCATCAGCAAAGCTAGCTTGAATCCAGTGGCACATTCAGCAAGGAACACACATCAGAGCTTACTCATCCCATTTAACGTGAAAAGTGCAGAGCAAACAAATGATGGACGGAATGCTGAATTAATCAAATATTGACCCCCAGTCAAGTGATCTGGGTTATATCCATTGTTATTGTGCTCACTATGCCATTCCAGTTTAGACCAAGCCGAATGCAAAACAGTCTTGACCCTGCTTATCATGGCAACAGTCTAGACCAAACTGAAAAGCCAGGCCATCCTTGGACCAGACACAAGCATCCTAGGACCGATTTCCAAGTATCACCCCTCATCAGCCATGCTAGCTTCAATCCAGTGCGACAGTGAGCAAGGGACCCATGTCTGGGCATACCCGACCCACTTAGGGTGAAAAGTGCTATGCAAACAAATGATGGCTGGAATGCTGAATTAATCAAACATTAATCCCTAGTCAAGAGATCTGGGTTAAATCCATTGTTCCTTTGCTCACCATGCCACCCCAGCTTAGACCCAACCATATACATATCAGTCTTGATCTGATCCTCATGGAAACAGTCCAACCCGAACTGTCAAGGAAGGCCTTCTCTGGACCAGAAGCTAGCATCCTAGGACCGGTTTCGGGGCATCACCCCTCATCAGCCAAGCTAGCTTGAATCCAGTGGCACAGTCAGCAAGGAACACACATCTGAGCTTACTCATCCCACTTAACGTGAAAAGTGCAGAGCAAACAAATGATGGACGGAATGCTGAATGAATCAAATATTGACCCTTAGTCAAGTGATCTGGGTTATAGCCATCGTTATTGTGCTCACTATGCCATCCCAGTTTAGACCAAGCCAAATGCAAAACAGTCTTGACCCTGCTTCTCATGGTAACAGTCTTGACCGAACTCAAAAGCCAGGCCATCCTTGGACCAGACACAAGCTTCCTAGGACCGATTTCGGAGAATAACCCCTCATCAGCCATGGTAGCTTCAATCCAGTGCGACAGTGAGCAAGGGACCCACGTCTGGGCATACCCGTCCCACTTGGGTGAAAAGTGCTATGCAAACAAATGATGGAAGGAATGCTGAATGAATCAAACATTCATCCCCAGTTAAGAAATGTGGGTTAATCCCATTGCTCTTTAGCTCTCCATGCCATCCCAGTTTAGACCCAGCCATATACAAATCAGTGTTGATCCTGCTTCTCATGGGAACAGTCCAGCCTGCACTGTCAAGCAAGGCCTTCCTTGGACCAGAAAAAAGTATCATAGGACCAATTTCGGAGCACGACCCTTCATCAGCTAGGATAGCTTAAATCCAGACTTACGGCAAAAAGAGCTCAGCAAACAAATGATGGACAGAATGCTGAATGAATCAAACATTCACTCCGAGTCAAGATAACCAGCACCAGCACAGTAGACTGCAATGACTGCCAAAGAGAAGCTCTAGCAACATGAATAGATTTGGGATTTGTCTTGCGTTGTGTTATCACTTTATTACTTTGTTTGGATGCTGCATAAGTACTATACACATTAACCCTATCTTAAGCATACGTGATCTTGTGCCAAGGCACCAGAGGGTAAGCACAGGTTTACTTAGTGACTTTTGTGGTTAACCAGACAAGGATTATGTTTATTACTTGAGTGGTGCTTCCACCCCTCTCACCCAGTTTCTAGCGCTTGGTCAGTTTAAATTAATTGTTTATGAATGAAGCCAAAGCAGAGTTATCAGTACATGCCTGGAAGGTCTCTCAGGTGCAAGGAATTCTTTTAAATGAGCCCACATAGATGACCTCAGAATGAATCTATCCTTTGTGGCAGAGGGGCCAGTGACGCAGGGTTTTCAATTATCTCTATCCAGACCTTTTCAAATGATTCTCGCTAATGGTGCTTCAATCAGACATTTTAGCATAACACTCTTAGGCTAAACAAGACCATAGGAATTTCATGTGCACCTTGCAACAGAAAGTTATTGCAACAAAGTGCCATCATCAATTGTATGTTTTCTCCAAAATAATTTAGCCATAAAGGGACACTTTACAGTTCTTCAAATTTAAGTTGAACCACAAAGGGCCATCACTCTTTACATGTTGTTTTGTTCCTATTAGCGGAATAATATTTATGGTGAAATTATCCGTTTAACCCACTAATAAATTTTGAAGCTGATTATTGAATTAGATCTCTTGCAATTTCTCATGCATCAACTAAACATTTCGGACTAGCGATCATTTAACACAACTGGCATGTTTTGCACGCAGGAGTCCTAGGTAGCATCAAATAGATGATGAGATGGAAGCTTGAGTTGTCTATGATCAAGGCTGGACTGAGAACCAAAATTAGCCCCGGCAAAGTGCTCGGCCGACCGCCTGGGGGGTTAGGGGTGCGACCGAGCTGTTTGCCAGTGTCGGTTGTGGCCTATTTTGTTACAGGGTCCGATATTGTAGCTGTGCTGCAAAAACTGCACTGTAACAAAAACAACACCCCACATGCCAAAAACCATCCCCCACACCGGCGGCCCACCGGGGAAAAACCTGGTGCCCGCTACGCCCAGTCTGGCCCTGTCTATGATGCATCTCAGAACCCTGAGGCAAAAGCCATTGCCTTACTCACTGATAAGCCTGGTATTTTGCCTTCCACCACACCTCTCTTTAAATTTTCTCCTGCCAAAATATAAAAAAATTATTCCTGGCCTCTGGCTATCCTACCACATTTCTCTCTAGAACTTTACTTTCCTTCCTTGCTCCAAGTTGTGCTCTCTGCTCTCCATCCAATGCTGACAGGCTCTCTGAGAGCCATGGCAGGATGAGTTTGCAACAGTATGAAACAACTTTTTTCTCCCAGTTTTTCTATGTCATAGCAATAACAGGATTTGGAATTCGGTATTAATGCTAATGGCTCTCCCTGATAGTCATACATAGCAAAATATTAATAGCTGGTGAACAAGTCACATAACAGACTAGATATTTCACAGTGTCAGGTCAGCAGTAAAATGTTTGAGTCTGGTGCGCAAGGCACAAACATTTATTTATAAAGTTTTGTATAGCGCCAACGTGACCCTTACGGGTATCAGAGTGCTTCACAAATTTGGGTAAGAGGGATACAGTATTGGGAGGCAAAATAATCATTACATAATTATGCAAGACGCGTGCAGGACTCCTGTAGGTATCGGAACTCATCACATATGGGTACAGTAATGGGTGAGGAACATTCGAACATATGTATGTACAGTGCATGTTAACGATGTTATTCACGATGTGTGGGAGTAGCTTCTGAATGTAAGTCAGAATATCTTTTCCCACTCTCGCAAGACCTTAAATTCTAATGTTGCAGCAAGATGGGTTTTCCAGATCCCCTTGCTCTAAAGCTTTTTACCCTTTGATAACACTCCTGATTGTGCCGACTTCATCATTTATTGGTTAAAGAAACTTTTGGAGGAACTCGTGTGATATTTGACTTATATGATTGATTATCCAGCCAACAGTTGTTAGCCCAGCTGTTTAGTTTGTTGTCCACTACTAAGTTTGATTTTATCCGTGTTAAGCACTGGATAGGAAACAGACTTAAAAGAAGCCAAAAGGCCTAAAAGAATCAGGAATGCAACAGATGGAGGGCATCCAACAGGGACGTCAAGACTTAATCAGTGGAGTGCATTGGTCTAAAACCTGATTGTTGCGGGCTGAGCAATTATTTTCCAAATAACTTGATAACTGATTATTAGCCAGGCTTTGCATCAGTTTGGTGGCAAACAATATAAATGATACAGGTCAGTAATTGACGTAAACTTTAATTCTGCTCCAAAGACAGCAGTATTTTCCCACTCATTAGGTACCTGGCCTGATATATTAATTCTGTAAGTTTAATTCAAATAATTTCACAAACTGTGTGAATGATCTTCATCTTACAGATATCCCGAAGAGAACTTGATAATATCTGCTTGAGCTGCTCAATTAGCTCTTCCTATTTTATAGGCTTAAAACGCATAAAAGTGTTTCCTTGAGAAGTAGGGTCCAGTTAACATGTTATTGAGGGGTCTGCAGAGGGTGAGCTAATTTCTAAAATGCTTCCTGCAAAAAATTGATAGAGTTGGTTGTATAAAGTGTAGGAGGGCAGAGACTTACATCTTTCACAGCGAGTGGGCCAAACTCTCTAACAATCTCCAAAATCTGTCTAGCCCGAGAGGTGAACGGATTACTCTGAGCACAAAGTGAGTCAAATATTTTGTTTCAATGGCTATTTTATAGGTTTTAAAATCTAGAAATGGCATTCCAATTAGGGTTTGACTTAAAACCTTTCCTCCAGTGTCTTTAGACTTTCTTACATGCTTTCTAAGCAACATCAATTTGCTATTGATACACACTTCATACAACTTTCAAGAGGACAGCAGAATCAAGACCAGTCGGCACTACAATGTCTTCATCTGCCTTAAACAGATGCATTAGGTGGATGATTGAACAAGAGAGGGTAGAAATTTGCAGGTTTGAGCCACAATCGACAGGAGTTTCCAAGGCACTAAAAGCCCTGGTAGTGGGAGCTAGATTGAACAACATTTTCAAGGATGTCAAGTGGTGTGGGGATTGTACGTTTAAGTGGTTTTATTTTAAAGCTATGCAGTACAGTCAGTGGTGAGTACGCTTTAAACAATGCATAATCCTTCCCTACGGTCTTGACAAAAACTGTGATTTTCATAGAAATTGCAGAGAAAAGCTAGGATAATTACCATTCTTTTCTTAAGATTATGTGCTATATTACATCCTTGAATGTCTGGAAGCACTCCCCATATCTGAAAACAGTGTATGGTAGACAAATAGTTCCTTAATGGATTTTCACCTTTTACTGAATGGTTGGAAAGTATGACTTGGGGGTTCAGTGAAAGCAACAGGTTGCTGTGACAGTCATGGCTACATGGATGATGCTAGAGCAAATGGAACTGGCAATACATGCTGCTGTTTTAAGGCTTCTGGTAGGCATCAGACTGAATCCAGGAGCCTCATTTATGAAAAGTGACGCATCGCTGCATGAAAACAGCGATGCGTCACTTTTCACTGCGCCCTCCTTGCACCACCAATGATGCATCATATTTACAGTATGACTCATCATTGCACAAGGAGTTACAGATACGTCAGTATTTCTGACGTATCTGTGTGGCGCAAAAGTGGCGCATTGCTGGAGTGTGTCACAAAAGTGACGCAACTCCAGCAATGTATCCTTTCACATGGGGCAAGCCCCATGTGAAAGGGCCTGCGTCAGTCTTACGCCTGCTGTGAGGCAGGCGTAAGAAATTGACGCATTTGTGTCCTAGAAGTGGCGCGGTGAAATCACATAGATTTCACTGCGTCACTTCTACGACCTTTTCTTGCGTCAATACGCCCCCCTTGCATACATTATACCTGGCGCAGGTATAATGTGGCGCAGGGGTTTACAAAGTGACGCATCTACTTAGATGCGTCACTTTGTAAATATGGCGCAACAGGGCGCATTTTTTACGCCACTGGTGCATCACAAAAAGTGACGCACCAGCAGCGTAAAAGTGACGCATAGCCTCATAAATGAGGCCCCAGATATTTAAAAGCAGTAATACTCTTGTATACCAGTAGATGTCGTTGTGCACCTCCGTGCTGACGTTGTTCCACTCCAGAAGACTTGGGTGTAAATAACCAGCATCCAGGCGTGCGGATGCCAGTTCCTTTGTATACATGCCTTTTGAGGCGGAAACAGAGCTTACTCCTCCTCTCTTTGACAAATATTTTTCTCCTAAAACCAGGGACAATATGTAACCTACTAAAACAACAGGGCTTAAACATTTTTAGGGAATGTTGAAAACCAATGTCTGTGACAGATCCCCATGAACTATGTCTGTGGTGCCTGGGGTCTGAGGAGTTCCTTGACCTGACCCTGCCGACAACAGAGGTGAAAACTAACATCTTGACGAACAAGTTACTTACATTCCATAACGCTTTAGCTGGTAGAGACTCTATCTAGACGCTGATTCTTTACATGAGAATATTTCTTAGCGTCAGTCTGCATCCTGAATCAATTTTTGCAATTTCCCCTTGCATGCTGGTAGGTGGCATCGTTTGGCACTGCATCTTATTGTTGGCGTAGTCAGCAGCAGCTGTGACATTCGCAGTGCCCCGCCCCAGGGATCAAACCTCAGTTCATGACAGTCTTTTTTTTTTTGAATCCTTGCAATTTATTATGATATGAGCTTTGCAAAAGGAAGAAACGAAAAGTAGATGTGTACAAAGAATGTGTTTGTATTGTGGTAAATCTGGATATTATCTAAAAGATTGTCACAGTAAACATAATTTTCAAGAGTCAAATACAGATGCCTTCAGTTAGAAAGGTGACAACCAGTGGAAAACTGAGCGCCTCGACAATAAATGGTGCTGCCTTCTTGAGTGAAGATAAGCAGTTTGTCACAAAATAGGCAGCTAATACTATGTAGTGATTGATTACTCATTTAGCAGTTCCTAAGAAAATTATTTTATCCAATGACCAAGGTGAATTGGTTTCAGGACTTCAGGTCAGGTTTCGGTGTCTCAGGGAATTATATGGTTATCAAGTTTGGACAATTATTAGAGATACCTTTGATTACCAAGTATGTTCCTGAAGAGGTTAGGGCAGTAGATGGTTCAGCATTGCCTTCAATGTTAATACATGCACACAATCTTTGTGGTGTGTTTTGCAAGTCACTATGAATAAAATAGTTTTGCTCTGATTGATGCCCCTCATTAGGTTGAGCCTAGCTATTGCGTAAGCAATCGCTATGCGAGATTATAGTAAGGGGAAAAGAAAAGTCTACCAAAGACCTCTGGAATGCGGTTTATGGCCAGTGCATGTGAGGCATTCAAGCGCGAAGCTGGCATCTGGCATCAAATTGAAAGCAGAAGACTGCTTTCGCCAGCGCACGCTTCGCCTCACTTCCTGCTCCCCCTCTTACAGCAATTAACTTTTGTTTGCTCACACCCCATATGCTCGTTCCCTCCCACCCTTCCTTTGATGTCTGCTTTTCTTGTTTTCTCCTCATACCCCTCTCTCTACGTCTCTTTCTCGCTCTCGCACCCACGCTCTTTCTGTTACTCCTTGCTCTCTTTATCTCCATTCCTCCCCTGTACTTCTCTCTCATTCTCGCGCTCTCCCTCACTCTCCCCGTAACATCCCTCTTGCTAACCTACTTTGAATTTCAATGCTGAATATTGAAAAATATAAGAAGTCGCCAGGTGTTTTTAACTCAATTTTTTTCACTTTCTACGTGCGCACCACTCATGTGTTATTTTTTTTCCCTCCTACCCCTCTCTCTACTTCTCTTTCTCGCTCTCGCACCCACGCTCTTTCTGTTACTCCTTTCTCTCTTTATCTCCTTTCCTCCCCTGTAGTTCTCTCTCGTTCTCGCGCTCTCCCTCACTCTCCCCGTAACATCCCACTCGCTAACCTACTTTCCCTTTCAATGCTGAATATTGAAAAATATAAGCAGTCGCCAGATGTTTTTTACTCCATTTTTTTCACTTTCTACGAGCGCACCACTCGTGTGTTATTTTTTTTCTCCTCCTACCCCTCTCTCTATGTCTCTTTCTCGCTGTCGCACCCACGCTCTTTCTGTTACTCCTTGCTCTCCCTCCAACTCCACCCTCCAACTCCAACTCCACCCTCCAACTCCACCCTCCAACACCACCCTCCAACTCCAACTCCACCCTCCAACTCCACCCTCCAACTCCACACTCCACCCTCCAACTCCAACCTCCAACTCCACCCTCCAACTCCAACTCCACCCTCCAACTCCAACTCCATCCTCCAAGTCCACCCTCCAACTCCAACTCCACACTCTAACTCCAACTCTACCCTCCAACTCCACCCTCCAACTCCAACTCCACACTCCAACCCCACCCTCCAACTCCAACTCCACCCTCCAACTCCAACTCCACCCTCCAACTCCAACTCCATCCTCCAACTCCACCATCCAACTCCACCCTCCAACTCCAACCCCACACTCAAACTCCAACTCCAACTCCACCCTCAAACTCCAACTCCAACTCCAACTCCAACTCCACCCTCCAACTCCACCCTCCAACTCCAATTCCACCCTCCAACTCCACCCTGCAATTCCACCCTGCAACTCCACCCTGCAACTCCACCCTGCAACTCTACCCTCCAACTCCACCCTCCAACTCCACCCTCCAACTCCATCTCCACCCTCCAACTCCACCCTCCACCCTTTAACTCCACCCTTCAACTCCACCCTCCAAACTCCACCCTCCAACTCCAACTCCAACTCCACCCTCACCCTCCAACTCCACTCAAACCTCCAACCTCCAACCTCCAACTCCAACTCCACTCTCTAACTGCACCCTCCTCCAACTCCACCCTCCAACTCCAACTCCACCCTCCAACTCCACCCCCCAACTCCAACTACACCCTCCAACTCCACCCTCCAATTCCACCCTCCAACTCCACCCTCTAACTCCAACTCCACCCTCCAACTCCACCCTCCAACTCCACCCTCCAACTCCAACTCCAACTCCGCCCTCCAACTCCAACTCCACCGTCCAACTTCAACTCCGCCCTCCAACTCAACCCTCCAACTCCAACTCCACCCTCCAACTCCACCCTCCAACTCCAACTCCACCCTCCAAATCGAACTCCACCCTCCAACTCCAACTCCACCCTCCAACTCCAACTCCACCCTCCAACTCCAGCTCAAAACTCCAACTCCACCCTCCAACTCCAACTCTAGACTCCAACTCAACCTTCCAACTCCACCCTCCAACTCCAACTCCACCCTCCAACTCCAACTCCACCTCCAACTCCACCCTCCAACTCACCTTCCAACTCCAACTTCCAACTCCAACTCCACCCTCCAACTCTAACTCCACCCTCCAACTCCAATTCCACCCTCCAACTCCAACTCCACCCTCCATCTCCACACTCCAACTTCACCCTCCAACTCCACCCTCTAACTCCACCCTCCAACTCTACCCTTCAACTCCAACTCCACCCTCCAACTCCAACTCCACCCTCCAACTCCAACTCTACCCTCCAACTCCACACTCCAACTCCACCCTCCAACTCCACCCTCCAACTCCAACTCCACCCTCCAACTCCACCCTCCAACTCCAACCCCACCCTCCAACTCCACCCTCCAACTCCAACTCCACCCTCCAACTCCACCCTCCAACTCTACCCTTCAACTCCAACTCCACCCTCCAACTCCAACTCCACCCTCCAACTCCAACTCTACTCTCCAACTCCACCCTCCAACTCCAACTCCACCCTCCAACTCCACCGTCCAACTCCACCCTCCAACTCCAACTCCACCTCCGACTCCACCCTCCAACTCCAACCCCACCCTCCAACTCCACCCTCCAACTCCAACTCCACCCTCCAACTCCACCCTCCAACTCCATGCTCAAACTCCACCCTCCAACTCCACCCTCAAACTCCACCCTCCAACTCCAACTCCACCCTCCACCTCCAACTCTACTCTCCAACTCCACCCTCCAACTCCAACTCCACCCTCCAACTCCACCGTCCAACTCCACCCTCCAACTCCAACTCCACCTCCGACTCCACCCTCCAACTCCAACCCCACCCTCCAACTCCACCCTCCAGCTCCAACTCCACCCTCCAACTCCACCCTCCAACTCCAACTCCAACTCCACCCTCCAACTCCACTCTCCAACTCCACCCTCCAACTCCACCCTCCAACTCCTCCCTCCAACTCCAACTCCAACTCCACCCTCCAACTCCAACTCCACCCTCCAACTCCACCCTCCAAATCCACCCTCCAACTCCACCTTCCATCACTCAGGAACACCAACACATCACTCAGGGACACCACCACATCACTCAGGGTTACCACCACATCACTCAGGGTCACCACCACATCACTCAGAGGCACCACCACATCACTCAGGGACACCATCACATCACTCAGGGACACCACCACACCACTCAAGCACACCACCACATCACTCATGGACACCACCACATTACTCAGGGACACCACCGCATCACTCGGGGATACCACTACATCACTCAGGGGCACCACCAAATCACTCGGGGACACCCCACATCACTCAGAGGCACCACCACATCACTCAGGGACACCACCACATCACTCGGGGACACCACCACATCACTCGGGGACACCACGACATCACTCAGGGACACTACCACATCACTCAGGGGCACCACCACATCACTCAGGGGTACCACCACATCACTCAGGGACACCACCACATCACTCGGGGACACCACTATGTCACTCGGGGACACCACCACATCACTCGGGGATACCACCCCATCACTCGGGAACACCACCACATCACTCAGGGGCACCACCACATCACTCGGGAACACCACCACATCACTCGGGGACACCACAACATCACTTGGGGACACCGCCACATCACTCAGGGACACCATCGCATCACTCAGAAACATCACCACATCATTTAGGGACACCACCACATCACTCAGGAACAGCACCATATCACTCGGGGACACCACCACATCATTCGGGTACACCACCACATCACTCGGGGATACCACCACATCACTCGTGGACACCACCACATCACTCTGGGACACCACCACATCACTCTGAGAATACCACCACATCGCTCAGGGACACCACCACATCACTCGGAGACACCACCACATCACTCGGGGACACCACCACATCACTAAGGGACACCACCACATCACTAAGGGACACCACCACATCACTCAGGGACACCACCACATCACTCGGGGACACCACCACATCACTTTGAGAATACCACCACATCGCTCAGGGACACCACCACATCACTCGGGGACACCACCACATCATTCGGGTACACCACCACATCACTCTGGGACACCACCACATCACTCTGAGAATACCACCACATCGCTCAGGGACACCACCACATCACTCGGGGACACCACAACATCACTCGGGGACACCACCACATCACTCGGGGACACCACCACATCACTAAGGGACACCACCACATCACTCAGGGACACCACCACATCACTCGGGGACACCGCCACATCACTAGGGGATACCACCACATCACTCGGGGACAACACCACATCACTCTAATACACTACCACATCACTCAGCCCAACCACATCATCACTCAGCACCACAACAGCACTGTCCTTGCTTGATACCAACAAGCATTGCCATAGCCAATAGGACTCGCATTAGGAAAGTGTAAGCTGTGGCTTTGTGAATAACAATGCTATTCATTTATATAATTTGAAAGCCAACACATATTAAAAAAAAATTGTAATTTACAATACCAATAACTCACACTTTCCTAATGGGAGACCTATTGCATTGCAAATGCTTGTTTTTAAAATTGTATTTATTGGCATTTATATCAATATAGACCAGTACAAGAACCATAACCAAGCAGACGGAGGGACGGGGGTGGGGGACATCGGATAAGGGAGTGCTAAGGAGGGAGAAAGGGGGAATGGAATTGGAGAGGGGTAGGATAAGGGATTACAGTATTGATCAAAGTTGAGCAGTGAGTGATCCGTGCACAGCATTCACATTTGCAATATTACAACAAATAGGTAGAGGGGAAAAGGCAACAAAGAAAAGATAATGACATTAGACACTTACGCGTTTAAAGTAGTACCCTTGCCACAATACACTGATCATGACTGAAACATAGTTATCCCCTCTCACCTGGGGATCGCAAACAATTGCAACAGATCAGTAGTGAACTCAGTTGACAAAGTGGTAGGCAGAGTTCTCTCAAGTTCAGAATTGTCACCTGTATCAGTGTCCTCTGTATCCGGCAAGGGGGGGGTCTCTTAGGTGGAGAAAGGAGAGAAAAGGTTTCCATATGACCTTGGGGCGGGAGTGTAGTGGCACCCACTCCCAAAAGTTGGACAACTGCTCCAAGCAGTACCGTAAATCATATAGCCTTGTACGTATGGTGGAAGCTGGTTTTCAAAACAATGCATGGCCACTTTGCGTTTGGCCAGAAGGAGCAGCCTGGCAATGAGTCGGCGGTTGTTAGTTGGTATGTTCTTGACATATCCCATCAACCCCACCAGGGGAGTGTAAGAGCTTAGCTGCCCGGTCATTGTGTGCATAGTCGAATATACTCCCAACCAGAAGACCGCCACTCTTTGACATAGCCATGCAAGAAGGATAAAAGAGGCATGAGGTGTAGCGTGTCGGGGACAGTGTAAGTCGGGGACCAGTCCAATTTTGAGGAGTTGCCGTGGGGTGTGGTAACGGCGGGGGAGAACTTTGAAATATATAATACGCAGCCTATAGTCGGAGGTAGTGTGCCCCTGGCGGAAGGTGCCAGGAGAAAGCATGAGGGGTTGCCTGTGGGCTCAGTAACTCAAACAGGACCAGTGCGTGATCTGAGAGGGTTGGGGTAAATGTGACCCTCTGGTGACCCACATCTAGAAGTCATGAGGGACTAACCAATAGTCTACTTAGGGACCATGTGTGGAGGTGCACCGCAAGACAAGTGCCCTCCAAAGTATCCTCATATGAGTGTCTCCATGTGACCTGTAAAAAGTTGTCCTGGAGAAGCGTGTTTAGTTTTAGTTGGGGTGCGGGTGTTAAGAAATCCCTGACAAGTCTAGTTGGGTGTCTAGTGCCACATTAAAGTCCCAGCCCCATACTACAGCACGAGGCCCGACTCCACTGATCAGCCTCCAGATCCCAGAGAATAAGTCGCGATCATCCGTGTTTGGGCAATATATGGCTGCCAGCACCAGTGGTTGTCTATGCAGTGTCCCTGCTAGGATGACATAGCACACATCCTTGTCGATTATGGTGTGAGTCTGGTGTCATGAAAGCCCTTTACCCAGGGGTACTGCAATGCCTCTGGCGTCATTTGAATAAACTGAGGTGTGCATTTCCCCACGCCACTTGGGCCACAGTACCAGGGCAGTTGAACAGGTAAGGTGGGTCTCCTGTAAGAAGCAAATATCAACTGTACGTCTAGAGAGGGAGGCGTTGACAAAGCGTGCTTTGATGTGGTCATTAAGGCCATGATGTTCCAAGCGATGCATGTTGTGGTGATCATGTTGCCTGATGACAAGGGAAAATGATCAGGACAGAGCTGTGTAGTGTAGCTTGCGAAGTGCAGATGGTTAGTAGAGAGGTAGCAAACTGTGGCAGAGAGAGAGGGAAAGGAATAAAGCAGCAACAATCAACAAACCAAACACTCAACATCATACCAGCCTCATCCCACTCCAACCCAAAAACATGGTTGAGAAAAACATTACCACCCCCACCCAAACATCCCATTCGTAATTTGATTATTCCTTTGGGAATTATCCCTGGAGGCGGAGAGTATCCAGACATACAGCTCTGCCAGGAATGAGTGGGTGGCCGAACAGGGGGAATCTTGAGGGGTGACACACCATGGACATTCTGTGGATATCTCGGACACAAAGTTTGAGGTGGCTCCAACATGAAACGCAGATTCCGGGCATCTATATTGCAAGAGGAGTGTATGGAGCAACAACACTAGCCCTATCGACCTGTGGAGGCAGATACAGGTCATTATTGTTAACAGAGTTGCAGGCCATTAGTCATTATCACTGAGAGGGTTTGCTTCAGAGGTGTCCTGCAAATCCCTAGTTGTTCGTTCCTGTTTGGTAACTTGTTTAGTGAATTTTCAGGGCAAATTTGGAATCTGTAAAAAAGTGAGGTTTGCCTTCAAAAGAGATTCATAATTTGGCTTGGTATAATTAGTGCGAATGGAATATCTGCTATTTGAAGGAGACTTTTGGTAGGCAAGAATCTACGATTGTCATGCCTGAACTGATCAAGTAGAATGATAGGTCATTTCCCTGATACTGCATCGATCCGAGCTCGCACGCAAATTGCAGGACTATCTCTCGGCTCCTATAGTTCAAAAGTCATGCAACTATGGAGCGAGCTGGTACACCAGGAGGGGGTTGTGGACCCAGCGAATGCTGAGTCCACTCCACGATATAGACTGCGGACAAGCCCTCTCCAAAAAGGATAACGGAGCATGGTCTCCACAAAGTCCTCCATTTAGGAAATTGCAGTGGATTCCTGGATCCTTGTTATTCGAAGGTTGTTGCGTCTTGATTGCGCCTCAGGCTCTTTGTTTTTTGTTTGATGATTTCAAGAACCTTGTCCATCTACAGATGGTCATCTTTGGTGTGTACTTGTGCAGCATCAGCATCTGAGAAGCTGTCCTCCAGATGCTCCAGTCTATTTTCATGCTTATAGACACATTGTTTAACGTGATCCAGACATCTAGTACGTCCAGTTTCACATTGATGTCATTTAGCCTGGTCTTTATGTCAACGAGGAGTTCTGTAAAGTCAATGTTACGTTGCCCATCTTTCCCAGACCGATCCGGGGAAGCGCCAGGCTGCGATCCCTGTTCCACCTGGCGGGTGAGGTGCCTATCCTCAAATGAGAGTTTGGATTGTTTAACCTCGTGCTTGCCCATGATAGCGGTGGTGGGTGAGAGTGCCTGACAATAGAGGCGCTGTGCTGGGTAGCCGCAAAGCGTATATTATACGGTCACAGGTAGTGTGTAGAAGGATAGACCACTCACCAAGCCCGGGGGATGGGTGTCAAGTCTAGCAATCCGATGCAGAGGACGCAGAACTACTGAGAGTCCGCCACACCTCAGAGTATCCTCCATTCCAGTGGGCACGAGCAGGCTCATGGTCACAACTCGAGACAGATCAGCAGTGTTGGCACAATAATGAGCACTGGCAAAGAGTGCGTGCAAGCCCACAGTCAAAAAGCACATGAGTTTATTATCAAGATGGGGGTGAATGAGCAGTGAGACAGGTGCATCAACACCAACAGGGATGGGGATGACTGGAGTGCCCCACATGGCCCTCCCTGTGTTGTCCAGTACGTGATTGGAGGGGGGAGAGCACACTCACCAATTCACAAGAGTAGATGCAGAGGAGGGGAGGGCACCTGAAGAATGAGCCAGAATCAAGGGCGTTAGCCAAGGTGAGCCCAGTCCAATAAGAAGAGTTGTCGTGGCAGGTGGGAAGGCAAAAAAAGGCTTATGTGGGTGCAGTCCTCCCACAGCACACAGGCGGGCGGAGGAGCCGCGTTTAGTTGGCCCACAGTGCCCGCCACTCCACAGCCAACAAGTCAGGTGAGGCTGAGCTGGCAGGCATAATATCCAGTTAGGAGGAAGTGGGGCGGGGGACCAAGCAGCAGTCAATGCGCTTCTGCCGCACATCGAATTATGATGAGGGGCCGCCAGTCAGGGGCTTAGCGCCTAGGGCCCAGCCGCAGACACACATCGTAGACCACCCCTGTGCAGCCCAGGGACTCCGCTGGCCTCTGCGCAGACTGCCACAGGTAGCTCCAGAGCAGATCATACCAAGTGTGTATCATCTGGTAACCCAAGTAGATAGCAGAGCCAATCTCCATCCCATGGCAATAGTGAGTTTGGAATGAGGAGGAGTGACAAGCCCTAAGAAGGTAGTTGTGTCTCCTGCACTCCCAGTAGAGTGTATATTGAGAAATGATCTTGAAGCGTCTGACTGGTCACGGTGGACAGAATAGTCCAAGCCAGGATGCAGAACCTCCGTGAGTGGGTATGTGCTTTGAGTAGGTCAAGGCTGCACGGAAGGGAAACACTAAACACTTGGACTCTGAAACAATGATCCAAGCATCCAATAGCAAGGGAACAGGCAATAGGTCAGGTGAGCCAGCCCAAAAGACTCCAGAGGTGCAGTAGAAATCTGACCCCGAAGGGGAGGATCTGACCTCTGAGGAAAGGATTCCATCCCTTCAAGGTCTGTCAGCTTTTGCATAATTGACAAGAGCCAGTGAACCCTCCAGAGAGCAGTTTTGTCAGGGACAGAGAGAGTGCTCTACCCTTGGGAGCTTACAGCGGACTGCCTCAAAGTGAGAAGAGGGGGATGACAGTGGATTCCACAGGGTCTACTAGGAGGATTAATGTTTCTACATTGAGGCCAGAAAACTCAAGAAAGGGACCACGAGGAGGTTGGTGGTCCCCCAGAAGTACAGATAATTCCTCCTGACCTCAAGTCATGATATCTCCATAGCAGGCCATTTGGGGCAGAACAAGACTTGGAACTGGTTGGTAAACCATTTCTACTGGCCCCATGTGTCTGAAGAGCTAAAGGAGTTCTGTCACTCCTGTGTCACTTGTTAGGCTAGTGGTAAGACAGGGGACAAGCCAAAGATCGTTTGATATTACTGCCAGTGGGTGGGACTCCCTTTGAGAGGGTGTCAGTGGATTCTATTAGACCCCTGGAACTGCCAACTGCAACAGGGAACAAGTATATCTTGGTGGTAGAGGACCATGCCACAAGAAACTCTGAAGCAGTACGCCTCAGGAGAGGCACTGTTCCGTCAGTGGATAGGGCCCTACTTGGTGTGTTCACCAGAGTGGTTTTCGCCAATGAGGTGGTTTCAGATTGAGGCACCAAATACAGATAGAGGCACAAAATGATGTCCAAATATCTCAAGGTGATGTTGGATGAATGTGGTGTTAGCTATAAGTTTACCACCCCATATCATCCCTAGACAACTGGTATGATGGAGAGGTTCAATAAGACCCTGAAACGCATGATCAAAGGTTTGTCTTGCAAACTCAGGAGGAGATGGGATGTCCTTCTCCCATGCCTACCGTTTCCCTACAGGGAGGTTTACTAAAACATGGTTGGCTATAGCCCTTTTGAGTTGTTTGGGCACCTTGTGAGGGGACCATTGTGCCTGGTGAAAGAGGGTTGGGACAAGCCTCTCACAGAAGCCAAGGACAATGTGCTAGATTATGTACTAGGCCTGGGATCTCGCATGGCAGAGTACACATCCAAAGCAAATAGGAAACTGGGGGCCAACTAGGGTCTTATGAAGTACTGGTATGACCAAAAGCTATCATGACTGAGTACACTCTATGATGTGGGCGCTGGAGCCTGTAGCTCCTAGGGTCCTCCAAGACAAGTGGACCGGGCCCTATCTAATCCTTGAAAAAAATGGTGAAGTTACCTACCTGGTAGACCTTAACACCCCCAGGAACCCTCACAGGGTCCTACATGTCAGTATGTTGAAACCCAACCAACCTCAAAATGTATCCTGTTAAAGATATGCTCCATCCATAAACATGCCAAGGAGCTCAGATACCTGCTTGACTCTGTCTCCCCCGACATCGCCTTCCTCACGGATACCTGGATGAGCTTCACCTCAGCCCAGGACATCACCACCGCCGTTCCGGATGGCTCCAAAATCATCCACAAGGACCGGGCCACCCAACCGGGAGGAGGCATCGCCATCATACACAGAAACACCCTCTGCATCACAACCAGCTCGGAATACAACTCGACCATCAGGGAGCACCTGCACTTCCAGATCCAGACCAACCCGAACACCACCCTTTGAGGCACCCTCACCTACAGGCCTCCCGGACCCTGTCTCCCTTTCAACTAATCCCTAGTCAACTTCATCGCACATCACGCCCTTGCCTCCTCGGAGACCTCAATTTCTACGTGGACAACCTGAACAACCAGAACTCATGATCCCTACTGGAGAATATCACCACCATCGTACTTAAGTAACTGGTCACCTGCCCAATGCACTCAGCAGGACACACGCTCTACCCCATCTTCTCCGCAAGCAACAACATCTCCTTTAGCCACACCTCCGAACTACAGCAGGTCGGCCGCCGCTTCATCCGTTTTCCCTTCACCAAACGCATCGTACACCATCATGCCCACCGCTACCCTAGCAGAAGCGGGAACAAGGTCCCCAAAACCAGCTCACCACCTTCCTAAGCAAAACCCCACCACCGACATTCAGGGATGCCAACGCCTCAGCATGCAACCTCCACCCCTGGCATCTAACTGCACCAACACACTGAGCCCCCCTCAGGAAACTCTCAGGCAAGCAAACCTCCAAGCAAGCCAGCTGGTTCTATCCCATCCTCCTAGAGTCCAGGTGCACCTGCAGATGGCCGGAGAAAAGATGGAGAAGCAGCAAGACCCCTGCAGAACACACTGACTCTAAAAACTGCAGTCACGAACATCACCACCTCATCAAAACAACTAAGAAAACTGCCATACAGGAGAACATCAACACAACTCACATAACAGCAAACAACTCTTCGCCATGGTCAAAGAATTCACCAAACCGGCACGGAGACAGCAGACATCGCCCTTCCCAAGACCTCTGGGACAACCCCGTCACCATCTTTCACCGCAAGGTCAAGGCATTCTACGACAACTTCACAAACCAAGACCAACCTACATCACATGCAACCACCACACTCAAATGCCTCAGACCCCAGCAGACCCTGCTCAACTGGTCCTTTCTCACCACTGATGAGACCCTCAAGGGCCCTTGGATTCCTGCCCCAACCGTATCTTCAACATAGCCAGCACTTCCATTGCACCGGAACTCTTCCACACAATTGACTGCTCCATCAAATCCTCCACCTTCCCTGAAGGCTGGAAACACACAGAGATCAACCCCCTGCTGAAGAAACCCTCTGCCAACTGGATGGACTTAAAGAACTACAGACCCATCTGCCTGTTCCTTTTCACAGCCAAAGTTCTCAGAAAGGCCATGAACGCCCAACTCTCAGCGTTCATCAAATGAACAACATCCAGCACATTCCCAATCTGGATTCAGAAGCAACCACAGCACCAAGACTACTCTCCTCACCACCACTGACGACATCCACATCCTCGTCAACAGAGGCGAGACCACAGACCTCCTCATCCTGGACACCTCAGCCGCCTTCAAAACCGTCTCCCATAACACCATCTCCGCTAGACTTCATGGCACCAGCATCCGTGACAAAGCTCCTGACTGGACCTGCTCCTTCCAAGCCAGCTGAACACAGAGAGTCAGACTTCCAATTTTTCTCACAGAACCCAAAGAAATCAGCTGTTGAGTGCCAGAGGACTCCTCCCTGAGCCCCACCCTCTTCAACTACTGCATGGCCTGCTTGCAACATCGTCAGAAACCATGGATTTAACATCATCTCCTACGCCGATGATACCCAGCTGATTCTATCCCTCACCAATGAAGCCACAGCCACCAAGAACAACTTCCACAGAGGAATGAAGGCAGTAGCCACCTGGATAAAGGGCAGCTGCCTCAGGCTCAACTCAGACAAGACTGAAGTCCTCATCCTGGGCCCCACTCCCTTCATCTGGGGTGACTCCTGGTGGCCCACAGCTCTCAGAATCTTCCTCCACACACTCACGGACCACACATGAAATCCTCAGTATCATCCTGGACTCATCACTCTCAATGAACCACCAGATCAATGCTGTCTCGTCCTCCTGCTTCCACACTCTCTGCCTGCTCTGGAGAATTCAAGTCGCTCCCCACGAGTCTAGGAAAATAGTCACCCATGCACTCGTCAGTAGCAGATTCGACTGAGGCAATGCACTCTACATCTGCAACATGCAAACAAATCTAACAGAAGCTGCAAAACATCCAAAACTCCTCCGCCAGACTCATCCTGATCATCCCCCGCCGCAGCCACATCACCGGCTACCTGAGATATCTCCACTGGCTCCCAGTCAACAAAAGGATCATCTACAAACTCCTCACACATGCCTATAAAGCCCTCTCCAATGCCTGACCTGCATACCTCAACCACCGCTTCTCCTTCCAAACTCCCACTAGACATCTCTTCTCTGCCCATCAGGCCCTGTGCACCATGCCATGGGTCGGCATTACCACTGCTGGAGGAAGCACCTTCTCCTACCTTGCTGCAAAGACCTGCAACTTGCTACCTCTACACCTCAGGCAATCTCCATCTCTGGCTCAATTCAAGACGGACCTCAAGACCTGGCTCTTCGACTGAACAGCAGATCCCCCCCTCAGTGCCGGGTGAGTAGTCATGCTCTACAAGAACAATAATTGATTGATTGCTCTCATTCCACTGTGTGTTACTACCTAGTGGCCCCTGTCATCACAAATCATGGGGAAAAGAGTTAGAGGGTATGTCAAATCTATGGATGAGGGTAGGAGACTTAGGTGGGCACAGGTTTAATTGCTCAGTGCAGGAAGGCATTTGCTATTTGTTTAGGACAGCAGGATGATCCACCAGATATAATAGAGGCTTTTGCTGTTATTCCAAGAACTATAGCCACCGTATTAAATACTCTGGCTGCGCGGCATCATGATTGGGTCCCAAGATGGTTTGGTTCTAACTGTGCCAGAGCTTCTAGGAAATTGAAGAAAGTACTAGGTATTAAACCAAGGGACCCCAACTTAGTCATGGAATGTCGTAGCCGGTTCAAGGCCGAACTGTCAAGGTTGTTTTAAAGGATGAGGCTTGGTCAGACCTTATTGAGGCTAGCACCCAGAAGAGCAGTTTTAAAGTTTTGGAGCATTGTCAATAGTCCTTTTTGGGCGGTGAACACTGATAATCCATTGGACGCTCATATTACGGAGGATGACTCTGTAAGTCACTTTGAGGAAATGTTTTAGTCCTCTTCCAGTTTGAGTGAAAGTCAGGGTCTCGCTGTTGTGTTCTTAGTTGAGGAAGTAAGAAAAGGCATAGCTGGGTTGTCTAAAAACAAGTCCCCAGATCCAGATGGGATCCCACCTGATCATTATATCTCCAATATGGATATAGGGGTACCGAACCTCACCTTTATCATTAACATAGCCGTTGTAACTGGCCCCGCCGTACCTGAGCGATATCTACCATTGTTCCTGATTTTAAAAAGGGAGACAGAGACAGCATCGATAGTTATAGACCAATCTCCCTTCTTGATTTGGTGGTAATGGTGGTTGGACACATTTTATTATTCAGGCTTTCTGAATGAGCAGACGAAAACAATATTATATCAGTAGTTGTATAGCTTTCGCTCGGGAAGGTCAACGGTTGATCAATGTTTGTACCACAACATGATCCTTAATAAGTATACCATTGCCCATTTTGGTTTCATCCACCTGGCCTTTTATGGATCTGTCTTCTGCTTATGAGCACAACAATAGAACTAAGCTTTGGCAGATCATGCTGTCCACTGGGGTAGATATAGATAGTGTTTTTTTGTTAAAGGATCTCCGGAGAGATACTAAGGCAGTGGTTCATTACACAAAATATCCTAAGGTTACACGGCAATTCTCAATAAAGTAAGGAGTCCGGCTGGGCTGAATCTTGGCCCCTTTTCTTTTTAACTCATGTGTCAATAATCGGGAGCAGGCTGTCTTAGAGCTAAAATTGGATTGCCCCCTGGTGGGACAGTGAAGTCTTGTACACAGACAACACGTCCTTATGGCTCAGACAGCTAGGGGTGCACATTTTATTGAATTTGTTTGTCCATTTTATGGAGGATCTGGATTTGCTGGTTAACAATACAAATCCTATGTGACGGTGGTGGGACCCTGTTAAAAAAATTCTATACCTTTATGGTTGGGTCCACCCTAGTCCCTAAGACTAGTGTTTTGTTTATACCTGTGGGTATTGTTCAACTCTGCTTTGATCTGTTGGCCTTTAATAAGTAGAAAGCAAGGTGACCTTGTGAGGCCAATGCTGCTGTTTTTAATTTTGCTTCCTGACTGGGCAACAGACTCACAGGATGCCTTTTGCAAACATAGAGGGCCAAGTGAATCTCCAAATTAACCTATGGTAGTGGGATCTGGGGCTACACTACCCATGATGTGTTGCAAAATGTAGAAAACAACATTTTGAGACACTTCTATGTGTACCTCAGGGTACTTCTAATTTTGTAATACATGAAGAATTGGGTATGGTCTATCTTTCTAACATTCTGGTTTATTGTCCCCTTTCTTTAGAGATGAACATTTGGCTTAGGAAGGAGATTGTATTAAGTAAAGAGATTTTAAAGGATTGCCTGACCCTTGACCATTTTTATCATGTCCCCTGCCTTAAGTATATCAGTGAGTGTTTTATGAGCCTGGGAAGGGCAGACTTATTTACTAATCCAGAAATAATTGTAAGAAGGATCTCTGTTGGGTGAAGGAGTTATTTTTAAGAAAGTATATGTTGGATAGAGAAGAAGTGGTGCTGAGGAAGCCCAGCATCCTAGGCACATCATACTGAAAAACAATACTGTCAACTGAGCTGTATCTTTTATGGATCAAAAGTAGCTATGGCTGTTTTTGATTGATCAGGTTTTGCTTGGAATGTTTTAATCTCCTCCTTTCTAAGCCTCGTGGGGGAAAAGGGCTAGAGCTTTTTGCCCTGTGGCTGCAACGGAAAGTCTTAACAGGACATGCATCTTTGTCTAATGTTTTGCAGTTTTTATGAGGTGCCCAGGAAGTCACATATTATCCCCATTTAAAAAAAGCACATTTTAGTCAGGTCCAACCTGCCTTTACCTTTCACGTGATACTGTACTTTATGTTCTC
Source organism: Lissotriton vulgaris (assembly GCF_964263255.1). Classification (NCBI taxonomy): domain Eukaryota; kingdom Metazoa; phylum Chordata; class Amphibia; order Caudata; family Salamandridae; genus Lissotriton; species Lissotriton vulgaris. The sequence goes on along the minus strand of NC_141695.1, from coordinate 1,254,875,494 downwards.
CATTTCTTAAGGCCTTCTGTTAGGCTTGGATCCAACTGTGATTAACAGATGAGATGTAGTTATGGTCGAACATGACTCTGAGAGATTATTTTGAACTCTTTATTTGTATTTATGTATTTTTGTGAACTCTTCAAATTGTCTTTGATAACCCAGTACCAATCTAATTGCATCAATATTGAGGGTGGAGTGGCATACGTAGAGTTTAATTGATTTTTAATGTTGCACATTTATTGTATAATTGAACTTTTATGTGTTTGTCCAACAGCCGAATAACGTTTGTTGGTTTGATGAATAGATTGAAGAGAGGGAAAAAAAATTACCATGTTGATCGTCACAGATGAGGGAAGAGATGAGGTGACTGAGCCATGGCAAGACCTCCTCTCTAACAATGTGCAAGATGGGTCAGTGGAGGGAGGTGTACGCTCTCCCAAACTGATAAACCAGCAGCGCAAAGATTGCAAGTGCTGGAGCAGTTTACTGATCTGTTCTGTTTGACCCCAGGTATCACCACTTGGTGTACCCATGACATTGACACTGGTGACAGCCTACCTGTCACAAATACACTGCATAAGTTGTCTGACCATGTCAGAGACAGCAGACAAGGCTAAGCTAGCTATGATGCTGCAAGTGGGGGTAACTGAACCCTCTGATAGTCCATGAGCCAGCCCAGTGGTACTGGTGCCCAAACCTTATCCTCACGGGGAAAGAAGGAGCTATGGTTCTGTTTGGAGGACAGAGAACAGAATGCAGTCATTAAGACTGATGCTCACCCTATACCTAAAGCTTAGGAGCTCATTGATATTTATGAGGCTGCTAAACACCTGAGTACATTAGATTTGACCTCAGGCTACTGGCAGATTGTCCTTACTGATGGAGCATAGAACAGGTCAGCATTCTTCACACCATAGCGACATTACCAATTCAAAGTAATGCTCTTTGGCTTAAATAATGCCCCGTCACCTTCTGAAGGTTGGTGAACAGAGCCCTGCCTGGATTGGAGCCGTTCAATGTAGCTTATCAGGACGATATAGCTGTTTACAGATCCATCTGGAAAGGTTACTTGTCCCACCTGACGGAAGTGCTTCAGGCCCTGCAGCAGGCAGGCCTGGCTATTAAGGTCAGTAATTGCCAAATAGGACATAGTTCAGTGGTGTACCTGGGCAACCGTGTAGGTGAAGGCCATGTATAACCTCTTTAGCCCAATATACAAACTATTGTTGATTGGGTAGCTCCTACAACCCAGACAGAGATTAGGGTATTCCTTGGCCTGACTGGGTACTACAGATGGTTTGTTCTGAACTATGGACCGTTGTGACTACCCTGACAGAACTCACCTCTAAGAAAATGTCCAAGAAAGTAATTTGGACCCAAGAGTGTCAGAAGGTCTTTGACACTCTGAAAGAGGCTATATATTCAGCACCAGTGCTACTTGCGCCCTGACTACACAAAGTAATTTGTGGTTCAGGCAGATGCTTCAAAACAAGGGATTAGGGCAGTGTTGGCACAAATAAATGAACAGGACCTTGAACAGCCGGCTTCCTTCATCAATAGGTGGCGTATCCCCAGAGAACAAAGATGGAGTATCATTAAAAGGGAAGCCTTTGCTGTGGTCTGGTCCCTGAAGAATTTGAGGCCATACTGTATGGCACTCACTTCCATGTTCAAACTGAACACAGACCTGTCAAATGGCTCATGCAGAGTAGGAGGGTGGATATCCCACACTGTTGAGTTGGTCCATTTCCCCACTTTTTATGATTTTAACCAAATCAAATAAAGTAATTTTTACTACAGGGTATGGACTGCTAAATGGGATTGCCCATGCCAATGCAGATGGACTTTTTAGGGTTTACTACTTAGTTGATAAGAACTACCAGGATGTAGGTTAGTTAGCAATCACCTTTTGCCTTGGGAGGAGGGGGGCTATGTGAGAAAGCCATGCTTTTGGCCCTGATCACCGTGGCCTAAATAGTTGTATTTATTTATTTACTTACTTTACTCCTTGCCGTCGTATGTCCGACTCCACTAGCCCCCCACCCTGCCCTCCCCGCCCCTCCCCACTGCACAGCATCACTCCCTCTGCAAACTGCCACTGATTTACAGTGATTCAAACATATTTCTGTTACTCAATTTGGAATACTTTTAGCAGATTGTTATTGGCAGTGAGTGTGAACAGAAAGTTGGTCTCCCATTATAATATTTGAGTTTTACATCTAGCTAACTTGCAAGTGGGATTGTTTAGAATCCCTGTTGGTCTTAGACTCCACAAATTAGCATTTGCATTGTATTTAGTCTGGATTTGTTGTGAGACCCTGTAGGGCATGCATTTGTACCTGTGTTGTGAGATGAATGCCACTCCCACCTTCTGTTAGTTATGCTAATTTTATGTGGTTATTTGTTAGACAAATTATATATGACTTTTATCTTATAGGTTCTGAGCTTTTAATTGTACCAGTTGACTTTTTTCCTTCACTTAATTGTTATATGGTGTGTGATTGCACTCAATTTAAATTTTATTTATACCGTGTTATGTATGAAGTTTATGTTTAGACATTGCAGACCATTTGGGGTTTGTCTCTGGTTGCACATTTTAACTTTTCTTATGTAGTCCTACCTAGTGGAGTATATTTAGTTCCTTTTTTTGGAAGTTTGTTGTACTGGTTTACAAAATAATGCATTTTATATTAATTTGTTTGTGTGTTACTTTAATGGCCTACGGCTGAAATAAACTATTTTACTGACTCTACTGTTATTTACTTACTTTACTCCTTGCCGTCGTATGTCCGACTCCACTAGCCCCCCACCCTGCTAGTTACCACTCAGTGGGCCGGTAATATGAGTTCTAGATGTTATGTACAGGAACAGAATGAGTTGGTGTTTGACCTGGCCCTTTATGGAAGGTCACTCCAGATTTTTGCCTTCCTTTGCTTTACCCAGTTTTGTTAGCTTTTAGGACTCTGTGCACTTTGCTCCTGCTAATCAGTGGTAAAGGAGTGCACTGTCCCTTGTAAACAGGGTAAAGTTGGCTTAAATCTGAAAGGTTATATTTACTTTACTTGTAAGACCCTAGTAATGGTACTAAATATACCAAGGGCCTGTAAATTGAATGCTAATGGTGGGCTGCAGCACTCATTGTACGCCACCCCTCCCCCCCCCCACACACACACTAAAGTAGCACTGCAAAACATGCCTCAGGCCTGCCACTGCAATCTGCAGTGCAGTTGTAAACTGCCATTTCAACCAGGCAACACAAACCTTTCTGTTTAATACTTATAAGCCACCCCTAAGTCAGACCCTAAAGACTCATAGGGCAGGGAGCACTGTACTTGAAGAGTAGGATATGTTTACTTCAGTTTTATATGCCCTGACAATAAAAAAAATCTTAAAGGCATTTTCATAGTTGTAAAGCTAACCCTTCCATAGACTAACTCTGGCTTACCTTGTTGCACTTAATAAGTCAGAACTTGAATTTGTGACCAGACAAAGAGATACTGTCTCCACTCAAATCAATTGTAATTTGAAATGTTCTTTAATGGTAACACTGGATTTTAAGTTACTACTCTGAAAAGGACAGTTTTAGAAAGTGTGCATTTTTCTCCATAAACCAAATGTGCCTATCTGCCAAGGTCCAGGATCACATGACTGTGAATGTCTCTCCTGTGGTATTTTGTGTATTACTTCAAGACATGGGGATGAAAGGACCTTGGATGTGAGTCGCGCTGTTCATCTCCTGTCTACGATGTCCTGGAAGGTTGTGCTCAGCCTTTCTGTGCTTCAAGGTGTAGGCTCAGGGCTTGCCCACCCCTTCCTGACTTCTATGGGTTGCCTGCTGTGCCACTGACAAATACAGATCACAACTAGGCCTGTCTGCTCTTTGTTAACCTACACAGTTTGGAGCCAAACACAGAAAAGAGGGAAGTTTAGATGAAGGGGACAGTCCTCATCTGCAGGTTGGCACTGAGGATAACAGCAGCACCTTCAAAACCTCTGATAAGAACACTACTGGACCTGTGGATGATTCAGAAAAAGATCTGCCCTGCTATCTGAAGATGGAAGATTGAACTTGCTTGGAGGCCTCCCTGCACTGCCAAGCTGACCAACACCAACTTGACCTTCCTGAGCCCTGGTGCTGGCCTCTGCTGGAGTAAGCTCTGATCCCCAAGAGGTTCCCATTCAGGTATTGGGCCCTTGGCTGGAATCAGTGTGTTTTCATCTTGCCTGAAAACCACAAGTCCTGAGTCTCAGGTGAAGATTCTAAAGTTTTGAGCTCTGTTCGACTGCAAATGTACTTCTCAAATTGCCCAGCAACCATCCGCGATACCAGCCAATTTAATCTCCTGCAAGGACCAGCTCTTTGTGTCACTTTCAAGAACCAGCGCCAGCTCTAGTGACGTAGATCGATTTAGGATTTTTCTTGTGTTGTGTTTTCAGTTTATTACTTTATTTTTTTCACTGCTGCATAAGTACCATACACATTACCACTAAGTTAAGCATGGGTGCTGTTGTGCCAAGATACCAGAGGGTAAACACAGGCTTACTTTGTGACTTTTGTGGTTCCGTTAATGGGCTTTGATCAGACATTTTAACATAACACCCTTTGGCAAGACAAGACTATAGGAATTTCATGTGCACCTTGCAACAGAAAGTTATTGCCAACGTATGCCATCATCAATTGTATATTTCCCAAAAATGATTTAGCTGTACTGGACAATGTTATTCAAGTTTAAGGACCATCATACTTTACATGTTTTTTTATTCTTGTTTGCTGAATGATATTTATGGTGAAAATAGTATTTTAACCCACAAATACATTTCAAAGCTGATTATTGAATAGGATCTCTTGCAGTTTCTCATCAAATCAATTAAACATTTCTGACTAGCAAGCATTTAACACAACTGCCATGTTTAGCATCAAATAGATAATGAGATGGAAGCTTGAGTATTTTATGATGCATCTCAGAACCCTGATGAGGAAGACATTGATTTGCTCACTGATAAGCCTGGTAATTTGCCTCCCACCACTCCTCTCTTCAAATCTTTCTACTGCCCAAATACAAGAAAACTAGTACTTGTCCTCCATCCAGCCTACCACAACTCTCTCTACAGCTCTAATTTACCTCCCCACTCGAAGCTGTGCTCTCTGCTCTCCAACTAAGGCTGACAGCCATTTCAGGATGGCCTGGAATTGATTTATCCGTTTGCAACAGTGTGAAACAACTTTTGTCTCCTAGTTTTCCTATGCCATTGCAATAACAGGATTTGGAATCCGGTATTCATGCTAATGTCTCTCTGTGATAGCCACACACAACAAAATATTGATGGCAGGTAAGGAAGTCACATAGCCTAGGGATTTCAAATTTGCAGGTCAGCTGTAAAATGTTTAAATCTCTTGAGCAAGGCTCGAAAGTTCCTAGATGTTATGCACTTTCTATTTCAATTCACAACATGAAGTTTCCCTTCTTTGGGAGTATACAATTTCTTCCACTTAATTGAACATCCCACAAATACTAGGGGGCAGATGTATCAAGATTCGATTCTGCGATTTCTAAATAGCGATTTTTAAGGAATCGCTATTTAGAAATCGCAAAATGGAATGTATGTACAAAATCGCTATTTTTCAGCGATTCCTTATTTTTCCTTATTTGCGAATTCGCATTTTGCGAATTCGCAATTAAGGAATAATTCCCATGCATTCCTATGGGCCAGGAGGCCCATAGGAATGATGGTGAAATAATTCTCAAATTGCGAATTCGCAATTTGCTAATCGCAATTTGAGAATTATTTCAAGGGTGCAGGGGTGTCTCAAAGACACCCTGCTGCACCCCTGAAATTTACATGTGTGTGCATGTGGCACACATACATGCCCTTATGGGCATGTATGTGCGTCACATGCCACCCTCACAAATGCCAAATAGGGCATTTTTAAAAGAAATCGCAAATTACCACCAACTACAAGTTGGTGGTAATTTGCGAATTCTTAACACAAATTTGCAATCTCAAAAAGTTACATACATCTCATTTAAGGAATCGCAAAATTTGCGATTCCTTAAATGCTTAAGCAAAATAAGGAATCGCAAATTTTTGCGATTCCTTATTTTGCGATTTTTTATTACATATCAAAAAATGCTAAAATGCCTTTTGCGAGTCGCAAAGGCCGACATTCTTCGAATTTCGGCCTTTGCGACTCGCAAAAGGCTTGATGCATCTGCCCCTAGGTATCTTATGGTAAATCTTCCAACCACTCCTGATTTTGTGTTGGTGACATCATCAGGCATTGCCTGGCTGCAGAGATAGAAACAAAAAAGCCTGGGATTCCTAATGATGTCGCAATGGCTCCATTACTGGAGCCTAGAACACTGCTGCTTCCAGGTCTCAGGTGCAGTGTTACTTTCCTTGGCTACTTGGAGAGAGAAGGTTGAAGCTCTGTTAGTTTGAGACTTGAGAGAAACTGTGATTTACTTCAACACACATGTTGTGAGTCTGAACTACATGCGAGTCAGGTAGGCCCTTGGACTTATGACTTCACATGCAGTGAAATTTAACTGGAATAGAAATGGAAAAAAGTCCCCTATAAATGTATGTGTCTTTTGGCATTAAGATTCTTATGAGGGTTTTTACTATAAGAAGCATGACTAAAACATGTAAAATCCACATCCAGACACCAAAATTGGTTGAACAAAGCACATCGTCCCTGAAACAAATAACATGATTCATAATGTAGGATGAATATAGATAAATATACACATATTCAAACAAAATGTTAAAAATAAAATGTCATGAAGTCATATGAGCAATTGATGGTATTACTCTGAACAATGGGTTCCTTGTCCTCTGAAAAAGCACAGCCTAGCAAACTTATGAGCTACAATTACGTATGATGAGTACTTCACCACCTCTTTCTGTGAGCTGTGATCATCTGAGAAATCAATGCTTGCTCCCAGTTTGCTATCACCTCTGCTGACTGTGCAGCAAGAACCTTTGTGACTTGCGAGTCTTTGAGAAATCGATGTTCGAGATCTACTCTAAGTGGATAAATGTTGCCTTCGCCCCTCAGCAAATCCACTCCCTCTGAATAAACAGTGCTTATGTAATATCCCAAATTCCCAAGATTTGAGCCTAAGACCTCCATATTCTTTTCACAGCTCATGGCCCTTATGCCCACTCACACTATTTGCTACCTGCCCGTCCTCACTACACCACACACATACCTTCACAGAATCACAACCCCTGTGTGAGAAAGTCATACTTTTGGGCCCTGAGTGAGTGAGTAGGTATGTGAGTAGCTCTATAGGTGATTGACAGTGTGTGAGTGGCTATATGGGTGTATCAGTGAATATATCAGTGGCTGTATTAGTGAGTGAGTTAGTGTAAAAGTGGCTATATTGGTGACTGAGTGATTGTGCGTGTAGACCTATGAATCAGCGAGTGGGTATGTAAGTACTGGTATGGGTGTGTCAATGGTTTTGAGAATGGTAGTTTGGAAGTTGGAATGGATGTATAAAAGGTTATATTGGGGTGTGAGTGGGTGCGGCAGAGATTCTGTGGATGATGTCATCAGTGATGTCATTTGAGATGTCTTGAATGATGTCATCAGTGATGTCACTGACCATGTCCTAAGTGATGTAATATTTGAGGTCCTAAGCAGTGCATTGCAGGGCCGCAAGTTATAGTTAGCTCCGCTAACTGCAACTGCTGAATTTCTCTGGTTTTGTATGAGTGAAGTCTTTGCCAAACTACAGCGTCTCTTTAACCTTTGTTTTTTTCAGTGAATTGCTACTTTTTAAATTCCGTTTCCTAACTGTAATGTCCCTGTAAGCTTTGTTTTTTTCAGTGGATTTCTAAGGTTTTTAAATGCTTATTCCTAACTATAACTTCCTTGTAACCTTTGTTTTTTTCAGTAAACGTCCATGGTTTTTCAACTAGTAGTCGCGTTTTTGCATAGTGGTGGAGAAAGGGGATTGAGCCTCTGATCAGCTCTCAGGAATCCCACTGTGTGGGACTTACAGGAGGTACCAGGAGGGCTTCTTGACCCACAAGGTCCCTGAGGAGTAAAGTGGACTTTATCCACCAACCAGTAGTGGACCACAACCCGCATTTGCAGATTGGCGGAGCAAGGGATCATGCCTGCCAAAGACCTCTTAGCAATCCTGTTGTGTGGAACTTACCAGAAGTAAAAGTCGGGGACTTGGCCCCAAGGACGTCCTTAGGGCCAACTACCCCTCCTGTTACCCCCCCAGTAAGTCCCACACAGCAGGATTGCTGAGACCTGGTAGGAGACCACGCCCCCTTTCTCCACCACTCTACAAATGCGCCTCCTGGTGCACTACTAGTAGGGGGATGAAGTCCCCTCGGCTCTTGAGGGTCCTTGGGGCCAACTAGCCCTCCTGTTACCTCCAGTAAGACTGATAGAGCTAGATTACAGAGAGGTCGTCAGAGGCCATGCCCTCTTTCTCCACCACTCTGCAAATGTGCCTCCTGGTGTACTGGTGCTTGGGGAAAGAGGTACACTTTAGTCCTGAGGCCCCCAGGAGGCTAGGGGACCTCGTCCCCAAACTAGCAGTGCACTGAAAGGTGCAGTGTGCCTCATGTAGGTGGTGGTCCCCGGGGCTGCAGGCGGACAAGCAAGTCCCCGCATTTCTATTCTGTTTAGCCCCAGGGAGAAGGCAGTCCACGGGTCTACAGGTGGGCAGTGCGGAACCCCCTTTATCATTAAAACATTAGCCCTGGGGAGGTGGCAGTCCCCTTGGGTGAAGAAAGATGCCCGGGGAGATGGTGGTCCCTGGGAATTAGGCATTCTAGGAGGGGGGCCCTGTGTGCCCCCTCCTACTTATTTACCGGTGCCCCTAGGACCTGGCCCACCCGGGGGCCTATATTAAACAAAGCACTGGAGCCCACGCTTTATATTTTTTAACATTTATTTCGTCTGGAGTCGAGGATCCAATGTGACTCCCGCAGATTTTAAAAAACAAATTTAAAAAGCTTTTTTAGCCCTGGGAAGTTCCTGTGGGACCCTGCCCAAGAGGCATAGGAGGTCAGGGTACTGAAGTGGTGTTGTCAGAGGTAGAGAATCTTTACAGGGGGTATGCAGTCCTTTGTGTGGGTAGAAGACACAGCCTATTGAGCTGTAAGTGAGGCTGGGTCTAGCTGCTCCCTCCCATCCTGCCAGGATGGCCAATCAAGTCACAACTAAGCTCCCATTTTGGGTGGCTGTCTAGGAGGAGTACACAAAGCCCAACTGTCACCCACCCCAGACATGTGATCAGAGACAGGCAGAAGGCGCCAAATGGGTAAAGTAAGAAAATGGCAACTTTCTTATAGTGGCATTTTCAGAATTGCAATTGAAAATCCAACTTCACCATAAGTTTGTATTTTAAATTCTGATTCCAGAGACACCACACTTGAAAAGTATATCTCTTCACAATTGGAAATGACTGTTATAAAATGTAATAATTTAACCCCAATGTTCCTATGGGAGAGATAGGCTTTGCAGTAGTGAAAAACGAAGTTAAGGCTTTTTCATTACCACGACATGGAAAACCTAAAAGTACAGGTCCTGCCTTTTAAATAAATTGCACCCTATATATATGTGAGTGCGTGTGTGTATGTATATATATATATATATATATATATATATATATATATATATAATATATATATATATATATGCAACAGGATCTTTCTTACAAGAAGGTGAATAATCACGCACACACAGAATATATATGTGTGTGTATATATATATCTATATACATATAGATATATACACACACATATATATATATCCACACATTTCAGGAAGCACGTAAGAGAAGACCACAGGTAGCTGCAGATAGGTTCTTTATTTGCACTCGAGCACTTGCCAGCAGTTAAAATGTCATATTAAGGCTTCTCATATTCATCTGCCAGACGTGTTTCAGGTTGCAAAGACCTTTCTTCAGTGGCAATAAACCGGAAATAAAAACATCGCTTGACTTTTCCACTACTTTAAACATCTGCCCGTTAGGGCGTGGCACTCCCTGTGCCTTCTGGTATATGTAGTTGATAACTCCCAAGTTGGTGCAATGTTCATTACCTCAATGATGTAAACAGTATTCACCCCAGTGGGTCGAAGCGTTTTACCTGGCAATTTTAAAGTAGTGGAAAAGTCAAGCGATGTTTTTATTTCCGGTTTATTGCCACTGAAGAAAGGTCTTTGCAACCTGAAACGCGTCTGGCAGATGAATATGAGAAGCCTTAATCTGACATTTTAACTGCTGGCAAGTGCTCGAGTGCATATAAAGAACCTATCTGCAGCTACCTGTGGTCTTCTCTTATGTGCTTCCTGAAATGTGTGGATTTATGGGGCTTTGCACGCCTAACAGAGAAGACCCACTGCGACCCTGCGGGTCTGTTTGAGCTTTTAATTAAGCAAGAAAACAAACAGAGGCAGCAGTTCTTTTCGACCACTGGAAAGCAAGGCAGTTCTTTGCCAGGTAAAACGCTTCGACCCCCTGGGGTGAATACTGTTTACATCATTGAGGTAATGAACATTGCACCCACTTGAGAGTTATCAACTACATATACCAGAAGGCACAGGGAGTGCCACGCCCTAACGGGCAGGTGTTTAAAGTAGTGGAACAGTCAAGCGATGTTTTTATTTCCGGTTTATTGCCACTGAAGAAAGGTCTTTGCAACCTGAAATGCGTCTGGCAGATGAATATGAGAAGCCTTAATCTGACATTTTAACTGCTGGCAAGTGCTCGAGTGCAAATAAAGAACCTATCTGAAGCTACCTGTGGTCTTCTCTTATGTGCTTCCTGAAATGTGTGGATGTACACATATATACATACATACATATACGCATATATATATAAATTTACTGAGGGATTCAAGAAAACTTAAAATAAAGATTATTGTACAGATTCTTTCTTTCTTTCTTTAATACAGCAGTACAGCCAAGAACTACTGCCAACACGTGTCTCACGCTCACTAAAGCTTCTTGAGGGATCTCGTGTTACTTATTGTGGTTCAATGAGCTGAAAACTACCATTTGAACCAAATCCCCAATCAGTTGTTTCTGCATTACAATCCTTCAAATATCAATTAGATGAAGATTCAACATTTTGCCAATAATTCGTGATTCACCACTGCACCTCTCAAATATTCTGCAATTAGATGTTAGGAAGTAGTCTGAGTCCAATTCTTATCAGTGATATTTTTATGTGCATTTAGCCATGTCGGTATGGAAACAAGATCAATCCCCCCTGATAAGGCATACATTGTACTCTCACAATACGTCTATCCTCACATCCAGTTCAAAGATGTACACACACACATAATCTATCACAGGGGCACTGGGTGTCCTCCATTCATAAAATATCACTGTCACTCACACATCCATTCTGCCAATAGGAGGAGTATAATGCTCCCCTACAAGTCCCTTATGCCAACTACAATCCCTCCAAGAGACCTGCCCATTCCTTATTGTGATTCATCTACATACTTACTCCAGTAACTTATAAATTAGCTTATTAGGCAATTTTAAAGGCTTTTTGAACAGCCTAGGTGCCATCTTGAGCTGTTCTTACCATCTATTTCCTTCATACTTATACATTTAACTTACAACTTGAAAAGCAACGAAACATATGTTTAAACAATGACGCTACAGTAGACAGGGAATAGTTGTGTCACAAGCAGGTGATGTTTTAGGGCATTATTCTCATATAGTAAAATGAAGCTGATTCCATGTAACTAAAGCACTATGGATAGTTAAAAATCGTTTACAAGGTTCCATAGGGCCAACATGTTTCATCCCAAGTCTAGACAATTTTTTAGTAGTCACTTATAGAAAGAGAGTGTTACTTGATGAAAATGTGAATCCCCACAGTTTCTGATATAGGCCAATCCTTTTATGAAAACAGTAACTTAAGGTCTGGGTTTTAATGATGAGAAGTGAGGAATTCTTTTGTACAGCACATTGCAGTGAAGGTGTTTTCTCATTCTATTTGGCGAAATGATATTGGAATATTTTGGTATTTGGGGATTTAGTATAACAACAGCATAGGTGCGAATCAAGTTTTCTTTTCTCCTCTCTCCTCCCCTGAACTGAACCCTGGATATAGAGATGATGTTCTTTCACTTATAATCCCTTTTAGACATCAGAAATTATTCATGTTAAAAAATAAGGTCGTAGTTCACAGACCCGACTTGAATCTCCAGTGTTTATAAAGCATATATTGTATACTGTTTCCTACTATGGGAGGCTATGCCACTGATCTCCGACTTTCACAACTCATGGAATCCTTTGCTCTAAAATTATTGTGACAACTGAAGTTCTTGACTCAACTCATTACTTTTCTTTCTTGAATCCTAGTTAATTGTCTACAGTCTAGTTGAGGGAGCACCATCAACCACGGTTGAAATTTGAATTTTACTCAATTCAGGATGTCCAACAATGTGAGTTTTGATTTCATGCCTGTAAGTGTAAATGAGGTATTATGCTTAATTGTCATTATCAGGGTTTGAGTTTCTGAAATAGAGATGAGTACTGCTATTTGGGTGAAAATTCACATGTTAAGGCCCGATTCTAAAAGAAGCTGCAGGTGAACAAAGGTAAAACATAAGACATGCAATGTTTTAAAACAGGAGAGGAAACAATAGAGTGTCACCTACTAAAAACACATGGAGCGAGAACAGTTTTTGTAGTGACCTTTGAACTATGATTTTGTTTGATGACTGAGAAATGATCAAACCTAAATATATGGGGGCAAATTTACAATCCCCATGTGCCGCCGGTGCATCTAGTTGCATGAGGCACTTGCGGCGTAGCCTGATGAGTGATATTTACAAGCACAGATAAAGTCATCTTGCGTGACTTAACCTGTGCTCGTAAGTATCGCCCCAGTTCACGCAACTCTTTGCGTGTTAGGGGCGGGACATGGGTGTTGCTATGGGTGTTCCCACGCAACACCCATGTCCACTGATGCATTTCCAGATTTACAAGAAATTGTAAATCTGGAAATGTGTCAGAATGTCAGAAGGTGCCTCTTCCTGCATAAGAACAATCTCCCCATGATGCAGGCATCCTTGCACCACTGTGCAAGGATGCCTGCGCATGGCAGCTGTTTGTGTGCCAGTGCAGGGGGAAGCAGAGAAATGCAACATACTGTTGTAAATAGGTTGCATCCCTGTGCTTTGAAACTAATGCAGTGCAGCACAGAAAAATGACTTGCTGCATCGCGCTGCGTTAGTTTCTTGTAGATCTGCCCCACGGTTTCTTCCCAACTTACAATGTTAGTTTAAAAGTTTGGGAGGATAAGTAGTGAGCAAAATATAGTGCCTACTTTAAAGTTTTCACTTTCATGAAAAGAGTTGTCATTTGAGATGTTCTCAATTTTGTTGACAATTAATTTAGTTTCTCCCAAAAAAAAGTGGGGGTGTGATCTCTTTCCCATAGTTGTACAAACATCATGTTTAGTGCTCGCTCCACAACAGGCCTTCAATGTGAAGTGAAAGAGTTACACTTACAATTTACTTCCCCTTCAAGGCAGGAGTGAGATATAGGGCAGCTCATCGAGGAGGCTCATAGAACGTGTAACAACACCGAATCAGACCCAGCCCACAAAACTACTCCTGACCCACCCACCAGCCAACAAACCAACCCCGACTCACCCCCTCCAGCCGGCAAAACAAAATCCGACTCACCCCCAGCCTATAAAACTACCCCAACCCCACAAGCCTACTAAACTACAACAAAACAACCCCCAGCCCAAAACTACACACAGCACAAATAAACTCACCGCTTCCTGCAAGGTCTTCTTGCTTCTGTCCGTAGCAGGCAGCAGCTAGTATGCATGTTACCTTAACCACACATATGCGTGCTTAGGGCATATGTGTGGTTAAGGCATGTGCTGTAGATCTAGCGGAGTTGGAACACTCATGGTTTAGACCACAGTGTTCCGACTGTTCCCCGACCATGGCATTTGAATATAGCGGATTCCCTCCAGTAGTTAGCTACTACATTTCAACGAGAAAATGGCTGAGTGGCACAGGGTGTAACATTGTATATCAATGTGATGAAATGGTGAAATCTGGTTTTAGAGAGAAAGACCAAATGATTCTTTCTTTTTCTCTTGTAGTTCCGCATGCGAGCCCGCCTGAGGGCAGTAATCTGCTGCTGCAGACCAGTCCCTGATGGAGGTAAGTGGTCGAAAGCAAAACCAAATGTACTCTGAGGGGCAGATTTACAAGCCCCTTGACACACCAGTTCATAATTTTTTGTGTTGTATCGGTGGCGCATGGTAACGCTCCATATTTACAAGGACAGGAAAAGCCACCCTGTGTGACTTTGCTTGTCCTTTTAAATATGACCCCTTTACACGCAGCACTTTGCATGAAAGGGACTTTCCATGGGTGTTGCTATGGGTGTTCACACGCCGCACCCATTGAACCAGACACATTTTCAGATTCACAAGGAATCATAAATCTGGAAATGAGTGTGAATTCTACGCCTCCCCAGCGGAGGCGTAGGGATGCGCAACAAGGAGAAATGTATTAATTTCTCCTCTTTTTCTTTTCCTCTTCCTATGTGTGCTGCATTTTGCAGCACACATAGAAAGAGGAAATCACCTCTAATGATGTTTATGTACAGGAAGGGTTCCCTTCCGGCACATCAACAATCATTGAAACAATGCAGTTTTTCAACTTCTATGGGTGCTAATGCAGCACACATAGAAGTTGAAAAACGGCATTTCGGATTGTTTTTGTGCAGGAAGGGAACCCTTCCTGAACAAAAACAATCTCCCCACGACGCACTGCTCATGGCAGCAGTTTGCACGCCAGTGCAGAGGGAAGCACTGAGATGCGACATATTGTTGTAAATTTGTTGCCTCCCTGTGCTTTGAAAGTGACACAATGTGGCTTGCATTCGGCACTGAGGGGCATATTATCAAGGAGCAGTGTTAAAATTATCGCCAGAACATGGGCTTCTATGGGAATTAACAAGGGCGTATTATCAAGCACATTATCGCCGTTTTATCTGCAGTTTCCTGCCGATAAAACGGCGATAATTTTAACACCGGTCCTTGATAATATGCCCCTGGGTCACTTTCTTGTAAATCTGCCCCTGAGTTTTCCCCTTTGTGTGAGTTCTTTGATTGTTTATAGTTTTAATGAAATGAAGGGATGCATTTCTGTAAAAAGTACATTTTCAGCACAGAACACACTGTCCTTGAAGCTATTATGTAATAATATAGTATGTGAAATGCAGGTGAATCAACCCCTCAATATTTAAGTACATGCGGATATGGAGGCAGCAGTCACTCAATGTTACAATGTATGGCGCTGGCATTGATCATTTAGTATTTCATTTCTGAGCGTGTTGGGCCACAGTCATTGTGGTGGGAGGTACTGGCTGTGTTTCAAATCCTGGCACCACCTCGGCAGAATGGTCATTCAACAATCAAACACAGAACTGACAAATTATTGGAGCCTTATGGCATGTGTGCAGTAGGCTTGGAGGCCACTGGATCACCAGGCAAGATGGTCAAAGACGTTTTAAGGCATAGGCATATTAGGCAATTGCCCAGGGCCCCCACCTTCCAAGAGGCCCCATGGGAAAGTGAACTTTCTCACTATTTGATCTTTGCCTATTCTGTTTCTCTATTAAAACTCTCTACCTCATGCCACTACTGACTCTTTTGAGTCATTTTAAGGACTTTTGGGATACCAGTTAGGACATATTTAATCTGTTATTGTGTGCTCTTGTTATAGTGTGACATATGATTTCGTATTGTTTGGCATCAAACAGGATTGAAATAGTAGGAAATGGGTAATATATTTCAAATTTGTACTGTACAGATGCCCTCAAATTATGTCTTACCCAGGGCCGCCCAAATCCTTAAGAGGACAATAAAGATGATCAAGTGTAATGTGGGCTGTGAAAATGTGCAGCCAAATGCTGCTGGTGGCCGCAGAGCTACTTTAGACGGCAGGTGTCTTTGGAAGTACCTGGCTCACAGAGACCGAGGGACAGTGTATGCTGATGGCAAAAGGAGAAGCCTGGGCTCCCAGCAATCCTTGCTCACAAATGGAATCTTTGTTCAGTACGGACAAATTATTACAGAACTCCTAGGCTGTGGATAGGAGGTACCTAACCCCAGAAATATAAAGCAACATGAACAGTTGTAGGCTGGGCCACCAAAAATGCTGACATTTTAGAACTTTCATAGATGTGGCAAATAGCTTCAGAAGTTATGGTCCAAAACAGTGACCTGGAGAAAATACATTCCAATGGGGAGCATAGGAGCAGGAACACAACTTGTAAGCTTCACTAACAAAATGCAGTGATTTGCTACATGGGCAAATTAGAAGAGCCTGCCATAGCAGTGCCTTCTAAATCTATATATATTAATCTCTTATATTTGATACAAAAGTCCCAAACAGTTGCACCATTCCTGGGTAAAAAAAACCCTTATCATAAATTCACACGTATAGTCACATAACATGAACAATTGTTCAGATGTATCTGAAGTCTAACATAGATGAGTTGAATTAACCATGCATGGTCCCCCATCACCCATCCTGACTCAAATATTCACATTTTGCAAACAGAGAAAGGCAGGCAACAACTATACAATTTGGGGGAATATGGAGACCCAAGTTGGAGGGCCTTTTTCACCAGGCGCATTACAGGACTGGCAGTGAAACGTGTAGCTACCGAGTTTCAGGACATTTTTGTATCCATCTTTAAACTGATTAGTTTTCAAGCAAACATGGCTTTTAAACTCTAGTAGATTGATAAGTTATGTTATGTTATGTTAGTTTATACTATGTTATTATATTTATTTAATGTTATAATTTCAATCAGCAGCAACTTGGGGCATGAAGGGAGGACCATCTGAGGAGCCACTTTCTTCAGTTTGTGCAGACATGGGACTCTGTAATCGAAATTGACATTCAATCTAGAGATACTTGTGCCCTCAAACTAACCCTAATTTCTGACCAAATGCTCTTTGTGATTAGCAAATGCCATTGGTGTCCTTTTGGATAGGTTAGAGAGCTCCTGGATATGCTGTCTTGTATGCCGGGGGCTTTAACACAGCATAACATTTGAGGAGTCTCATTATAAAAATGGAGAGTAACAGCTCTAGAATTTATCATGAGAGGCACTTTTATTACGTCTGCATAGTTATGGAAGCTTTGTTGGGAGTGCTAATTCTCTTTACATTTCCCTCCGTAGGCTTCCTCACGTGCAAGGTGTAGTTCAAGCAGCTAGATTTACATAGAAGTGGGATACAGGAAATAACCAAACCTGAGCAAGACAGTCTACCTTTCTCCCCCAGAATGCTCCGAAATAAAATAAAGCACTCTATCACATAAATTCAACACATTCAAGATTAATCTATGATCAGTTATCATGGGGGTCTCAACTGCACTTAGGAAACGCCACACAATTCCAACAGAACACATAAGACAGAACATGTTTCACAAACTCAACACATAATTTGCACAAGCACCAATGCATCTTGGACAAGTGTCCTTTCTTTAATATTTCATGCAAATTTTGCTGCAAGTTAAAAATATCTTGTGACACTTTTTTCTAAACTTCTAAAAAATGTCAAATAACCTCTGTTTGGGCATTATTTGTACATGTGTCTGTTTCTCTGGGTTGTCATTACAGTTCGACTGATGGAATCTGTCCGGCGCATGGACATAAACATCCTTATGGCTTTTTTGCATACAACTGCTTCTGCAAATTCAAATGAGAACATCTTGTTATGTTGTAAAATCCTGGAACATCGAAAAAAGGTAACTGTGATTCTCCATTGCTTTACCGGGCATTCTAGGGAATAAGAGGCAATGTGCTTCATTTAAACATGTGGTTGTCTCATGGTATGATATATTATGTATGTGAGAATTTCAGAGTATTATATGATATGGCAGTAGAAGCCTTATCATGGAATACAGTCACAAAAACTGTCTTGGGTCCAGTCAAGCTTGTTTGCATCACCTTTGTTCAACGCTGGGTATCTGGGGCTTCGAGCAGCAAAGCTTGACAAAGGAACTTAGTGTAAATCATTTAGGAGCACCAAAGAATGGAATAAGAAAGTCACACAAGAGATACAACAATACTTTATGAAAATAGAACATATTTTTATACATTTTTAGAATCCATGTTCATCAAATTTCATTGGAGGTTCCAGAGATATGTATTTTGAAAACAATAAAAAAACTTTCAATACAACCACAAAACAGCACTGGTCAACAAACAATTGTACATTTTTTTAATGTTTAAAACAGTTAGTTTGTCAACTTCAGCCTGACTTAAGGTCACTTTGGGCAGTGACCTGGCCACCAGACACTTTTTCAGTTCAGTTCCAGCCTTTAGAAAACAACCACCATAGAGAACAATGAAGTGGTTCCTACGCTGGGGATGCAGGCAGAAAAGATGTTCAAATATTATCCTGGAGCTGTGCAGTCGACAAGGGTGAGCTGTTGGTGATTCCTTGGTGCATAGGTGAGGTGGGGCAACTTTGGCCACTGCATGTGAGGTCCCATGGCATCCTCTTTGTGACAGTCGAAGGCCAGCAGCAGCTGGGCTACTGTTCTCCCGACACAGCAATCACTGCGAATACCTTTGGTAGAGGCTAGTGTCCCTCTAAGGCAAGAAATCCTTTGATAGCAGTCCTGGGTCCAGCAGACTCGAGTGCAACTTTTGGCTACATTGGAGATGTCTCTAGCAGCATCCAACAGCAGTCAGTGGTGATTCCTCTGAAAATGATACTGCTTTGCCGGTTTCGGCTTTCTCAACTTTGGTATCCATGGTGCTGTTCCAGGTGGCCAACCAACTAACCCTTGGAGTCACTGCTTCAATCTGGCTCTGGGATCAATGTTTTCCCAAGCCGGGAGCCGCAGGCACAGTCCAAATTTTACTAGTCCAAAGTGCAGCAGGAGCAGTCCTTCCAACAGTGAATCCTCTCTTTCGGCTATTCCAAGGGCAGGAGGACAGTCTTTGTTGGGTTCTTTTTCCAAATCCAATGTGTACTGAGGCTTAGCATGCCAGGGGTGCCTATTTTATCCTGGGAAAAGTGCCTGGGGGGACAACATGGTGACTATCCAATGGGCTAGTAGGCCCACTCCTTTTTTGCGACAAAGTTCAGGTTATGTGTGGCATTTCGCAATCCCAGAGTGCAATATTCTTGCTACTGTCAAGCCCACAGGAAAACAGGTTTGAGGATATTGTTTTCCTCTCCGTCCCTGCCTCCAACTTGTCTGCAGGAACAAAAGTCATCCTGCTCGGGTGTGTTGTCACCCTTTAAAGGGGGCATTTCCTTTGAGCCTGCCTTTTGGGCTAACACCTTAGTTGGCCTTTCTGGGAGAGGAGGTGACACCTCAGTCTGCGGCAACTGCCTTTGTACTTAAGCCTTGGAGTTGTTCACATGTCTCCCCAGATGGGCAGAAAGCTGTATGTTGGCCCGGGCCTGCACAAAGCCACTGGACTAGCTATGGCACAGAGTGTCAACATTTTAAAAGCTGCCCAACTTTAACAGTGACATTAATTTCGCTGGAAGTTAGCTGGACTAACTTTCCTCATTAAAACAACAACTTTAAGGGTTTTGCTGCTAAGGCTATATAAACTTATATGTATTGCTTAACAATATACAGCTCCTTGCCATAGGGGTCTATATGGCTTCCTTAGGGGTGAATAACATATATCATTAAGGGAACAGGTGGCTTTGCCATTAATGGCAATGCCATAGTCAAACTAGCATCATATTTTTGTGCAGTGTACTATAGTATTGTGTAGTTTGTCAGTGTCATGCTGTGCTGTAGTGCAGCTATGTGTGTTTTGTGGTGTTATGTTGTAGTATGATGCAGAGATGTATTGTAATGCATTACATCTCTGTGTTGTGTTGCAAGTGCCTGGAATGACATATTTTCTTCTAAAGCATCCATTAGGTGTACATATTGATATGGTACTTCATGGATGAGTCATTAGAGAAAATAGTATTGTAACCTTTGTTTGAACATTTCAACTCTGTTCAGTCAGAGACTGTGGGAGAAAATTGAGACACTAACCTCTCACCGAAACATGTCATGGCAAATTCTTTCTTGGAGTGAAGAAAGAACAGTTACACTGCTAGTTTGCTGTAAAAATACTTCACATCTTGGGGTCTACAACCTAGAACGAGAAAGACTGGATCATGCCAGGTATTCAAGATATCCCTGTAAAACAAATGTACATAACCTCATCGAAATGAAGATCATTTAACACACTCAGAATCTTGCTTTGAGGGACTTATTGTGAAATACCCTGATCCTGATTACAGCAAATCTGTGAATGGAAAGCTCTCATGTCAGCTACTTTTGTCCTTACAATTTTATGTTGAGTGTCATCTAAAGGAGCCATTTGTGAGACGTAAGAATGCATGGCTAGTTTCTACTCTAGATAGGGATAATTGAGAAAAATGTGGCCCAAGGAAAAGATCAATAATTACAGGTCAAAAAAGACTATCATCCGTATTCACAAAAGTAGAAATACATGCAAACGTGCACATTTACATTTACTCTTAGACTTTGTAGTAACTTTACTGCTTTTGGCTATTCACCGTTTTCACATGTAAAGTTACAACACAGTGGAAATGTGCATATCCTCGATCCCTGAAACTAGAGGGTGGAGGTAAATTTATAAGTGACTAGTTGCCACTGGTAACGTTTCACACTTATTTCACCAGGGCAGAGTTCTCCCTATGGTGTCGTGTCAGGGATTTTTAATCTTTAAAATAAGTTAATGAAAATATTTTAATGTATTTTATATTTTTTTTAAACCTAAAAGAAATTGAAAATAAATTCTACAGCAATACTATCTTGAAAGTATGTTAAAATATTTCCTGTAAATATAATAAGCTAATACAAAATTATTTATTTAAATATTTATTTAAAAAATCAACCAGAAAGTAAAATGTATATTTTTATTTAACCTGAATTAAAAATGACTAATTGTTTGTTGTTAAATGTATTCAAATTATAATAACTGTAATTCGTTTATATATATATATATATATATATATATATATATATATATATATATATATATATATATATATATATATATCCATACACGTTTCCAACCAGTTCCTCCGAACTCACAACTGGTGCCTCCAATTAACGGGGGTGTGACCCATTTCATTCAACAACCAAAAAAGCAACTGGAACACTCCCGGGGCTTTCAACATAACTTTATTGGGGGAGGAAGTGCCGGGTCGGGACGCCATCTTTGTTGACAGGCTAGTTGCTGCCTGACGACCTCGCACGCTCGAGGCCATTTAAGCTGATCACTCCAGGGTCTCTCCCTGTTAGGTAAGTGCCGTGATTCAAAGGCTGCTGGTGGTTTCTTTTTAACGCTGCTGACTAGCGCGAGTATAGCGCTTTTAACGCGATCATTATCTTAATTTAGTTTGTGGGCTCTGCATTTTGCCGGGTTTGTGTTAGGACACACTTGCACATTAATAGTGAATTGCACCGCTGTTGAGCGGGTCTTTAGTCGCTACCTTTGGGGTGGGAGCCATCTTGGGGGAGGAAGTGCCGGGTCGGGACGCCATCTTTGTTGACAGGCTAGTTGCTGCCTGACGACCTTGCACGCTCGAGGCCATTTAAACCTGCCCCCATGCAAGCGCGCAGCGCACGCACGCAGCGCACGCGCGCAGCGGGCGCGCCGGAGGCTCGCCAGAGGCGAGCCCATCTGTGCCCATCCGTGACCAACCGGGACCCGGGGCCACGACCCCTGGTCCGCATATTATCTACACTAGCGGTGAGTTAGGGGCTTTTAATTCCGGTAATATTGCCATCAGCCAGGGATGTGCTGCTATACTCAGGCAGGAAGGAGTATTGATAGCCCCCAGTTCCCATCCAGGTCGGAAGGACGCTTTTAAGGTCCAAGGCCTGCGCTATGGTCTCCTCAATACACGCTCCCTTCAACGCCATCACCTAGAGGTTTTTACTCTTTTGGAAGAAGGAGAATTGGATCTTTTAGGAATAACAGAAACATGGCTAGAAGATTCTTCAATGCCGGATCTCGTAGCTTCTTTGCCATCTGATTTCTCTGCACTTTTCTACAATAGAACGGAAGCTAGGAGAGGGGGAGGTGTGGCCCTTCTGTATAGCTCACGCCTATTGGGCGAAAGGTTTCTGACCGAAAATCTGGCTGGCGCGGAAGTGATGGGTGTTAAGCTGAAGCTGGGGACAGACTGCTTGATTATTCTGTTAGTATATAGCCCCCCGTGGGCTTCGCCGGAATTTCCCGATTTGTTCATGAGATTGGCCCAGGATATCCGCTCGAGATATGACAAAGTCGTCATAATGGTAGTAGTAGTCATTATTTAAAAGAAAAGAAAATATGAATTTGCCTGTGTTGCGTTTACAGCAACACCAAGCTTTGTAGCTTGCTTATTTTAAAAAAAATGCATTTGCCTGTGTTGCGATTACAGCAACACCAAGCGTTGAAGCTTACTTATTTTTCTTTAAAAATGCATTCTGCTGTGTTGCACTTACAACTACACCAAATTTTGAAGCTCTCTCATTCTTGCTTTACATACATGGCCATCTGTAACAGTTTATGAATATCCATTTAATATGCTCCTAAATGTATGCAAGTATTACATAGGAATGTTAGACTCTGACTATCTCCTGAGGCACAGCCGGGAGCCACAAGCTAGATTGTATTTCTTGCGCTTTTAAACCTGTAAAATCTGCAATTTTAAATCGATTGTGCACTCACTTTGTTTCACCACTGCTGCTACTGGCACCCCTTTTTGGAGCAAAACGAGCGCTTGGAAGGGCGAAATCGCCGAGCTTTCCATCGCCATTCACCCACGCCCTGACCGGGACACGCCCACTCAGAGGCCACGCCCCCCGCCCGTGTCAATAAAGGCACGCTGAACTACAAGCGTGCTGATTAGACTCTGACTATCTCCTGAGGCACAGCCGGGAGCCACAAGCTAGATTGTATTTCTTGCGCTTTTAAACCTGTAAAATCTGCAATTTTAAATCGATTGTGCACTCACTTTGTTTCACCACTGCTGCTACTGGCACCCTTTTTTGGAGCAAAAACGAGCGCTTGGAAGGGCGAAATCGCCGAGCTTTCCATCTTCATTCACCCACGCCCTGACCGGGACACGCCCACTCAGAGGCCACGCCCTCCGCCCGTGTCAATAAAGGCGCGCTGAACTACAAGCGCGCTGATTAGACTCTGACTATCTCCTGAGGCACAGCCGGGAGCCACAAGCTAGATTGTATTTCTTGCGCTTTTAAACCTGTAAAATCTGCAATTTTAAATCGATTGTGCACTCACTTTGTTTCACCACTGCTGCTACTGGCACCCCTTTTGGGAGCAAAAACGAGCGCTTGGAAGGGCGAAATTGCCGAGCTTTCCATCGCCATTCACCCACGCCCTGACCGGGACACGCCCACTCAGAGGCCACACCCCCCGCCCGTGTCAATAAAGGCGCGCTGAACTACAAGCGCGCTGATTAGACTTTGAGTATCTCCTGAGGCACAGTCGGGAGCCACAAGCTAGATTGTATTTCTTGCGCTTTTAAACCTGTAAAATCTGCA
Organism: Lissotriton vulgaris; assembly: GCF_964263255.1. Taxonomy (NCBI): domain Eukaryota; kingdom Metazoa; phylum Chordata; class Amphibia; order Caudata; family Salamandridae; genus Lissotriton; species Lissotriton vulgaris. The sequence goes on along the minus strand of NC_141695.1, from coordinate 1,254,851,908 downwards.
ATTTTAAATCAGTCAGTCAGTCAAAATACTTTATTGCGATAACTTAATATCATACAAAGACAATGGCGAATATATATTACATTAATAACATTAATAGCAATACAAAAAGCACATACATTGAGAGCAATTAAAAACAATTAAAATATAACAAGTTAAAAATCATCATACATCATGTTACAATTTATATCAGCATGAGAAATATAAAGTGCAAGGTGCTAAAATACAAAGTGCTAATGTGCAAAAAAGACTTAAAAAGACTTAAAAATACTAAGGAGGTCCCCAGCGAAATATTCATTACTAGCATCTAATGACCCTGTTGCAGTGCTTTCTATAATTACTGACCCAAGAAGGTTACAAACAGACTAACTAAAATGCAAAGTCTGTACTACAAAGGGAGGTAGACACATTTTTTAATCTAATGGTCCTGCTTCTAATAGCTCTCACCAGGAAACTAGCCACGTGAAACATAATCCTGGGAGTTTGTAACAGTTGTAAATAAATAGGAGCAGGTCTAACTAAAATGAATCCTGCTTCCTTAAGTATAGGTACAAGGAACAGTCTCCGAGCTTCATTGTAGTGACTACAAAACATTATAAAGTGCATGGTATTTTGCTCAGAGAAATGATCGCAAGAACAGGGTGGTGCCTTTTCTGGGGTACTCCATACAGGATAAAAACCCAAATTAAAATGTATCAAATTAAAACGGAAACGAGTTAAAATAAACCTGTGGTAGGGATGAGTCACCACATTAAGATAGCTATCAGGACCGTTAGGTATAGACAACAATAAACTGGCCCTGACACTAGGTTTTTTCAGCTCGATTTCTTCCCTCTCCAGGGATAGGAGCTCCTTCATTGCATGTTTGGTGTAATCAATATCTTTAGATGTTATAGAGTCAATAACAGTATAGAGCTCAGGCCTCCCCAGCCTCAAAAAACTTTCCTTAATATACGTCAGCCACCTGATGCTATGCACTTTGTCTAGGGACAAACAGTCCCTCATTATGATATGATTTAGGGGAATTTCTGTGTTAAGCCACATCCTCAGCCAAGCAACTAAAGGTGCTATTTTTATCAGGTCTGAGATGTAGCCTTCCCCTAATTCCATATGGACGGTGTAGGACGGGGTTGACTGAGGGACGCCAAGAACAGATCTGAAGAATTTGTTTTCCACTATCTGTATGGGTTCCACTCCCCTATATCCCCACAATGAGCCACCATATGATGCAACTGAGATACATTTGGCCTTATAGATTTTACTAACAGCTGCAATTGGCCTACCCCCAAGTTTTTTAGAGAACCCATGGAGGGCTGCAGATGTCCTAGCCAACATGGTTGCTCTACTATTAACATGAGGACCCCAGCTACCTTTCTCATCAAAGGTGATCCCCAGGTAGGGAAAGGAGGAGACGCGCGCAAGCTTTTCCTGCCCACAAAGAAAAATTTTGTGAAAAGGTCTCCTAGAGGCCCTGCCCATAAGCATAACCTGAGATTTTTTAGCGTTTATTTTCAGGTCAAGTGAGCCCATGAAAGATTCAAAGGCATCCAGGAGTCGTTGAAGCCCAACCCCGGTGCGTGCAAGAAGAACCGCGTCATCAGCGTAAAGGAGAACAGGAATCCCCTGATCCCCTGCACGCGGGATGTCGCTGGTAACGCCCCTAAGAGCAGGCTCCAAAGCGTTCACATATAATGTGAACAACAGTGGTGCCAGTATACATCCCTGTCTGACTCCTTTTTCAGAGGCAAAAACATCTGTACACCTTCCATTCGAGGAAACTCTAATTTTTGCAGTAAGGTCAGAGTGCAGGTCGGCCAATAAATTAACTATGGTCCTGTCCAGGCCCATGTCAAGTAATTTTAACCGATTGTGCACTCACTTTGTTTCACCACTGCTGCTGCTGGCACCCCTTTTTGGAGCAAAAACGAGCGTTTGGAAGGGCGAAATCGCCGAGCTTTCCATCGCCATTCACCCACGCCCTGACCGGGACACGCCCACTCAGAGGCCACGCCCCCCCCCCCTTCGCCCTCCCACTTTAAAAATGTGCTTGGACCGGAAGCGCAGCGGACGAGCGCAGCGGGCGCGACGATTGCGCGCCGAAGGCGCGCATAAGGCAAGCTCATCTGCGCTCGTCCGCGATCAGGACGCGACCGGGGCCAGTCCTCATGCCCGACCCACCAGCCTCAACATCGCACCTTATACCCGGACCGATCTGCTGTCTCTTAGACCCCCCCACTGCAGGACTCACTCTGGCTTTCTCTTGGACGCCCAAAGCCGAGAATTTGTCTGCAGAACTTGTCATTTCTCCTTGTCACCTGCTGGCTTAACATCCCGCCCAATCCACGCCCCCACCTCAGCTTCTATTTCTAGCGATCACCCCCCGTTGACCCTTAGATCTGCACTTATTAACTGCAGATATTTGACCAAACATGCCTTTGACATCTGGCAGTCCCTTCGAGATAACAAGTGGGATCTGCTTTTCCTAACGGAAACATGGCTCAATGACACTACGAACCCCGCCATTTCCCTTGCCTTACCGGAGGGTTACAGTATCAGCTGTGCCAATAGATCTATTGGCAAACCAGGAGGTGGTATTGCCCTAATTCATAAATCCACCTGGACAGCCACCTTTCCCCCATTTGACCACATCGACTGTATAGAAGGTCTGCCTTTTAGCATCCAAACCTCACCGTCCTCCTCCTGTTCGGGAATACTTATTTATCGTCCTCCTCATTCCAATCTATCGCACCTACCGGTTTTGACGGACTATATCATCCAGCTTAGTACACAATACTCCAACTTTACCGCATTAGGAGACTTCAACCTCCATGTCGACAATGAATCATGTCCGCACAGTACTCAATTTATCTCCATGCTAGCGGCCTGTAACCTAGTCCAATTAATAACTTTACCCACGCATAATGCGGGTCACACACTGGACTTAATCTGCTCCAACCTCTCTTCCATTCGGGTGCACCCCCCCATCCCGGTCATCTGGTCCGACCATTTCTTTATCTCCTTTGAGATTGATATTCCCCGCCCCTGCAGATCTTTTATCACGCCTAAATCTTCAGGAAGAAACTGGAGTCGCATCACTTTAGATGCGCTCCAGAAACATCTCAACAACTCCCAACCCTGCTTGTCAACCGACCCTGACCAAGCTATTAACGAACTAGACACATGGATCAGTGAGGCCTTAGACGCACTGGCCCCCATAAAACCCGTCAAATCTTACAGGACGGCTCCTTCAGCCCCCTGGTACTCTAATGAACTTCGGCAGAAAAAGACCTTCTGTAAATCTCTTGAACGCCGCTGGAGACAGAACTACTCTCCGGACAGTAAAGTCATCTATAAAACTGCCCTCAAAGACTATCGGAGAATGATAGAGGAGCACAAACGGGACTTCCTGGCCTCCAGAATAAAACTCGCCAGCAATGGAGCCAGGGAGATCTTCAACATTGTTAGATCCTTCACAGACCCCGCTGCGTTGACCAGATCCCAGCCCGCCTCACAGGCATTATGCAACAAGCTTTCTCAATTTTTTGAGGACAAAATTGAGAACATCCAAACATCCTTTCCCCCTTCTAATACAGAAGGAGACGACGAGCGATCCACTCCTCTCATACCATCGCCACTCTCTCTGACTGAATTCGCGGTAATATCGGAAGCAGATTCTATGATTGAGCTCCTTAAATGTAAATCAGGCTCCCCTAACGACCCTTGGCCTGCCAAGGAATACAAAAAACTGGCACCCCTACTTAACCCATATTTAAATCACATCTGGAATGACTCACTCCGTACAGGATGCTTCCCTACCAAATGGAAGCATGCCTCCCTAGTCCCCATTCTGAAGAAACCCAATTTAGATCCTGACCTCCCCAGTAATTACAGGCCCATCTCCCTCCTGCCTGCCCCAGCCAAGGTCTTGGAAAAGCTGGTTCATTCCCAATTGGCTAGTTTCATCGAAACCAATGGGCTCCTTCATGTCTCCCAGCATGGCTTCAGGTCGGGCCATAGCACGGAGTCGGCCCTCATTGAAATGGCCGACTCTGTGAGATGGACGCTTGACCGAGGGTCGAGGGCGGTGTTAGTGCTGCTGGATCTTTCAGCAGCATTTGACACTGTCTCTCATAAGATCTTGCTGAGAAGGCTGGAGGACTTAGGGCTAGGCGGCTCTGTTCTGAAGTGGCTGTCATCTTACCTGTCTAATCGCACCCAGCAAGTCTTTACCCCTCCCTTCACTTCCTCTGCCAGGCCACTTAAATGGGGAGTCCCACAGGGTTCTTCCCTTAGCCCGCTTTTGTTTAATGTTTATTTCACCCCTTTGGCTAAGCTGATCTCCCAGACTGGGATCAAATCTACATCTTATGCTGATGACATCCAGCTACTTTTCACGTTCGATACCCCTTCTGCATCTGCTTTCGACCCGCTGAAATCCTGCCTAAGAGACATTTCCAACTGGATGGATGCTAATTCCCTCCGTCTCAACGCAGGTAAAACGGAGATTCTGTTTTTCAACTCTCCTTCTCCCTTGGATGCCAGCCTGTGGTGGCCTGAAGACTTGTGCCAGGCCCCCACGCCTAAAAACTCGGTGAAAAACCTAGGAGTACGCTGGGATACCCATCTCAGCTTCGATACCCAGGTACAAAGAGTCGCAGCCTCATGCTTTGCCAAAATCAGAACAATCAAACGGCTTATTAACTATCTGCCGGAGGAATGCCGCAAGACTGTGATCCAGGCATTAATCATATCCCATCTTGATTATGCCAATGCCCTCTATCTTGGTATCACAGCAGGCCTGTGTTACAAATTGCAGACGGTTCAAAACGCCGCCGCCCGGCTGGTGGAGAGAATTCCTGCCAGACATCATATCTCCCCCCACCTCCGTAAACTGCATTGGCAACCCATTGCGAAAAGATGCGTATTTAAAGCAATGACGCTGGCATTCCGTGCATCTAAAGGCAATGGGTCGGCCCATCTGAAAAATACTCTTCGCCCTAATGCCAAATCCAGGGCACTACGCTCCAACTCCTTATTTTTCCTACAAACTCTCCGATTTAAGCGTTCCCGTGCTGGTGGAAAAACCTTTGAGGTCTGTGCCACCCAGCACTGGAATAAGCTTCCGTTAGCTCTTCGCATATGCCAGACAGAACCAGTATTTCGTAAATCACTTAAAACCCTTCTTTTTTCCTCCTAGTTTGGTACCTCCGACCTGTCCCTCTAGTTCTCAGAGTCTCCCAGCGCCGGGATGCCCCGTTGGGGCCGCTGCGCGCTTTACAAAACACACTAATAATAATAATGGGTGACTTCAATTACCATTGGGAAAAGGTCCCGAAAGAAGGTCAGGCGTTACAGATTGAGGAGGCGCTAACTTCACTGGATCTGGTTCAACAAGTGAAGGGCCCGACACATGCCAAGGGACATACCCTAGACTTGGTTTGGATGACAGTCCCTGCGCAGGGCGCGGTAACGGCCCAGCCATGTGTATGGTCCGATCACCATTTGATGAGAGGTGAGCTACTAGTGGACAAACAAACAGCAACGACTAGAGGAGGGTGGAAGGCAGTTAGGAAGTGGAAAAACATCGATGGAGATAAAATGGTACATCTACTTCGAACCAACCCCCCCCCCTAACAACCGGACAGATAATCCAGAGTTCCTTTGCAGGGAACTTATGGATGACTCACGAAGGCCGTGGACCGAGTGACACCAATCCGCAGGATGAACCTAGTGGACAGAGGACGAGGGGCCCCGTGGTATAATGAACCACTTAGAGAGAAGAAACGCGGGCTACGAAAACTGGAAAGAGCCTGGCGTAAGGACTATAGTTCCGACTTTCGGAGCAGATATACACAGGCACTCACTAGCTATAAGCAAGCGATCTTAGCTAGGAAGACCGAGTTTTTTGAGGAGAGGATTACAACTGCAACGAATTCCCAGAAAGAAGTCTTCCGAGTCCTCACGGAGCTCAGGAAAAATAAGGAACAGACTCCGGACTTTATTCAGGAAGATTTCCAAAAATTTCAGGACTTTTTTACTAACAAAATTACTGACCTTGTCACTGAAATCACGGCGACCCCCAAGATTGACTGCCCGCCGCAGGTCATGCCAGTTAGAACGCCAGTGATAACTCCATTATCTACCTTACCCTTGATTACAAAGGAGAGGTTGTCTTCTCTTATGGGGCGGGTCAAGTCGGGCTCCAGGTCGGATCCGGGCCGACCTGAAGTGTTTAAACTTGCACTCCCTGGCAGAGAGGAAGATGTGCTGAGCCTCCTAAATCTATTTTTACAGGTAGGACAAGTGCCTGCCTCCTTTAAGGAAGCTCGGCTGATCCCCCTGCCAAAAAAAACGGGGCGGACGTGAAATGTCTGAAAAATTTCAGACCAATCTCCCAGCTGCCGTTCCTGGTGAAAGTACTGGAGCAACACGTTCTCACCACTTTGTCAGAACACCTGGAAAGCAACATGCTGTTAGAGCCGAATCAGGCAGGCTTTCGTGCGAACCACAGCACGGAGCTTGTCATGCTCTTGTTTGTAGATGAGCTAAGGAACAGAGCAGACAAGAAAACTCTGGGTGCCCTGGTGCTGCTGGACCTCTCCGCGGCATTTGATACCGTGTGTCATGAACAACTATTGTCGCGGATGAGGGATTTTGGCATCCAGGGCACAGCACATGCATGGTTCACATCCTTTCTCCAAGAGAGGATGCAGAGAGTGCAACTAGGTGACCTGCTTTCCACCGCAACATCGATCACCTGTGGAGTACCGCAAGGGTCTGCTCTGTCACCCCTTTTGTTCAATATATATCTACAGCCTCTGATTCTAATGCTCAATCAAATGGACTGCCAGGTGTATAACTACGCGGATGACACCCAAATCATCATCCAATTGGATGATAGCCAGGATGCCTTTGCTAGATTGCAAAATATTCTGAGAAGCACAGCTAACTGGATGTCCGGGAACTTCCTAAAGATCAATCCGGATAAAACCGAGGTGTTGCCAATTACCATCGCTGGCAACCCATGGAGTGATCAATTTTGGCCTAGGGAGCTGGGTATGCCCCCGGAACCGGCTGCAGTGGTTAAGAGCCTGGGCATCCATGTGGACAGTAAACTGTCCATGAAAAAACAAGTCACAGCTGTAGTGGGCACCTGCGTCGGCCTCCTCCGACAACTCAGGAAAGTCTCCTCATTGTTGTCCTTTTCCACCCTGAGGAGTGCGGTCTCTGCTATGATTCTAGCCAGGCTGGACTATGGCAACTCGTTGTACATAGGACTACCACAAAGACTTTTAAATAGAATGCAGATTGTCATGAACGATGCCGCCGGACTCATTTTTAAAAAGCCGAGGAACACTCATGCATCTCCCCTCTTGCGTGAACTACATTGGTTGCCAGTCAAGCAGAGGCTAATGTTTAAGGGGCTATGTATTGTTCATAAAGCCCTCTATGGTAGGGCACCTAGCTACATGAAATCACGTCTGACTCCCTACAGACCGGAGAGGTTGCTCAGATCTGCAAAAGCTACCCTCCTTGTTCAACCACGTTGTAGACTGGCTACTGTGGGAGGTCGTGCTTTCTCACACACACTCCCAGCTCTGTGGAATAAATTGCCATTGGAACTGCGGAAAGAAACTAAGCTACTGTCTTTTCGAAATAAATTAAAAACTGTGCTCTTCCAGCAAGCGTGGGGTTGTCTTTAATCGGCAATCAGCTGTATCCTTCTGAATCGCCTATTATTATTATTATTATTATTTATTTTTATAAAGCGCATAGTCACCCGGAGGTATCCCAGCGCTAGAGAACCCTAAAAAAGTAAAACTGAGGACCGAGGCTGAGTTCACGGGGAGGGCAAAGGAACTAGGGAAAAAGATGTGTCTTTAACAATTTCCTGAAACGCAGATATTGAGGTTCAAGACGTAGGTCACGAGGAAGAGAGTTCCAAAGACGGGCCGCTTGTACCGAGAAACGTCTTCCTCCTGAACGGACTTTCCTAAATCTTGGGATGTTGATGAGATTTTCTGCGTTGGAGCGGAGGGATCTAGTGGCTATGTAAGGGGTGATAAAATTGCGAAGGACTGGGGGGCCTTGGTTGTTCAAAGTTTTGTGCACAAGACACAAGGCTTTAAATTTGATTCTCTCCCTTATGGGGAGCCAGTGAAGGAGTTTGAGAGCCTAGCGGACCCTGACAAAGCGCTTAGAGACCTCTGGGTTATAGTGCGCTATATAAATCAAATAAATAAATAAATTGGCCACATACGCGTTTCAGCAATCAGCCTTCATCAGTGTGGCAAAAGTAAATGTTCGACATAGGCAGAACCATGAGAATGTAAGCAATTTAATGTCACAATTGGCTATTTTCTATCCAATCGGGAGACAGTAGTTGAGCCAGTAGGCAGATGGTGAACCGACATCTCAGTTTGTTATTTTAAGGACTGTGTGACTTGTATGCCCAATGGAATATTTGAGACGTCATCAGTGATGTCATCAGTGATGTCACTGATGATGTCATGAGTGACTATTTCTATGGTTTTGTACGAGTGAAATCTCCAACTAACTATAACGTCCCTGAAACCTATGTTTTTTTCAGTGTGGGGTCCAACTAGTCCACTCGGTACATCCAGTAAGTGCCACAGTGGAGCTTGCCTCTGATTGGCTGCCAACACTTGTAATCAGGGAGTGTTGACAGCCATCTTGTCACTTGATATGAGGAGAAAGAAAAACGATTAAAAAAGAAGAAAAGGTGGCAGGGTAAAAGTACCCTGACCGCATAGGCCTGATCAGAGGGTCCCACAGGGCCAAAAGAGCATTTTTTGGGGGGTCTGGATTTTCACACCCAGCGTGACTCCGGCCGAAAATATTTTTAAAAATGAATTGCGGGAGCCTCATGTATGTGGCGCTCCAGAAGGTGGCAGACCAAAGGGTTCATTAAGAGAATGTAGAGGAGAGGAGATAAAGGGCAGCCTTGCCTAGTCCCCCTCAATATAGGGAACAAATCCATGAGGGAGCCATTGACTCCCATGCGTGCCACAGGATTAGGATATAAGAACATGACCAAGAAGATGAGTGCGGTGAGGATTCCCAGTTTGATCAGAGCTTCTTTCAAGAAGGGCCACTCCAAGGGGTCAAACGTCTTTTAGGCATCCAATAGGGTAACTACAGCAGGTGTTTGGCAGGAGATCCTGTTGACCACTGCAAGGAGATGTGGGTGACTTGTTGTTTGAAAGCTTTATAGAAAGCTCTCATAAGGCCATCGAGGCCAGGGCCATTGGACCTGTCTAAAGAGTCGATCACCTGGGTGACCTCCTAGCAAAAAATCATCTTGCTAAAAAATTGTCATTGGCCATCAGTGGGCCAGACCTATGGTGCTCTCCACCAAGTATGATGGGATCTCTGGTGCATTGTCAGGCATGCAGGATGTATAAAGGAGTTCATAATAGCATTGGGACCTCTGCCAGAACATCTTCTCCAACAAAAACAGAGGACTCAGTGACGGTGCGTAATTCATCGACATAACTAACTAGGCGATTAAGGTGGATTATCCCCACAAGAGGGCGGTCGGGCGCGCCCCCTCACCATAGCACGGAGCCCTAGTGTGTTTCCCTAGATATGCGATTTCCCTATCAGCCAGATGGCGAAATTCAGTGAACAATACTAAACGTCAATGTAGTTGGAGGCCGCCGCCTTAGGAGGCACTTAAGTCTACACCTTGGAGGTTTAAAAGCATTGCGGTTGGGAGTGGGTATCTCATAGGATACTCAGATGCTTGGATATGCACACCCCACGGATATATGCTTTAAAGGCCTTCCAGAGGGTTACCTGTGTGGAGACCATGCCCGAGTTCATTGTGAAGTAGTGGACGATGGAATGAAGGAGTTCGCTACAGAAGACAGGATCATGTAGAGCCTAGTGATGGATACTCAAGGTACTCTCTCACCTACATCCATAGGGGACCTGTAGGGTTAGGAGAACAGGGCTATGATCTGATAGAGTTTGCGGTAGAAGTTTACCTTTGTAGTCCAGAGTGAAACATTAGCGGATAAGAACCAATAATTTAGCCATGCCAAAATATCATGTGGGGCAGAGTAAAAGGTATAACCAGGTGTGGATGGCTGTTGAGCACATCAAATATCCTGTAGAGCATAAGCATCTGCAATATAAGGTGGAGTGCTTCCCATGATTGGGGATAACCACTCAGCTGGGTACTAGAGTCAATCCTAGAGTATGTACCATGTTGAAATCCCGACCCACAAGAGCAAAGTTGGCATCTGCATGTCCCATATTGGCATAAAACTCCTGAAAGAATTGTGGATTCTCAGTGTTCGGGGCGTATATGTTGACTAATAGAACTCGTTCGTTTGGCAGTGAGGCTGCCTTGTAGGATTAAATAGCATCCATTCGGGTCCGAATGACATTTATGGAGGAAATAGGGGCTGCTTTTATGTATGAGGGCAAAAACAACAAGTGATGGACCGAATGTGGATCGATGTCACACATTCCCCGAGTCAAAAGATCTGGGCCCAAATCCATCGTTTTTTTGCACTCCACACCACCCTGGGTTAGACAATGGCGATATGCAAATCAGCTCTGACCCTGTTGCCCCATGGGAACAGTCCAGTCTGAACTACAAAAGCCATGTCCTTCCCAGAACGGAATCAAGCATCCGAGGACCGGACCGGTTTCGAGGAAACACCTCTCATCAGCCCGGTTAGCTTGACTCCAAGTGGTGTGGAGTGCCTGGGACCCACGTCTGGGCATCCCCAGCGCACTTAGGGCGGCAATTGCAAAAACAACAAGTGATGGACCGAATGTGGATCAATGTCACACATTCCCCCAGTCAAAAGATCTGGGCCCAAATCCATCGTTTTTTTGCACTCCACACCACCCTGGGTTAGACAATGGCGATATGCAAATCAGCTCTGACCCTGTTGCCCCATGGGAACAGTCCAGTCTGAACTACAAAAGCCATGTCCTTCCGAGAACGGAATCAAGCATCCGAGGACCGGACCGGTTTCGAGGAAACACCTCTCATCAGCCCGGCTAGCTTGACTCCAAGTGGTGTGGAGTGCCTGGGACCCACGTCTGGGCATCCCCAGCGCACTTAGGGCGGCAATTGCAAAAACAACAAGTGATGGACCGAATGTGGATCAATGTCACACATTCCCCCAGTCAAAAGATCTGGGCCCAAATCCATCGTTTTTTTGCACTCCACACCACCCTGGGTTAGACAATGGCGATATGCAAATCAGCTCTGACCCTGTTGCCCCATGGGAACAGTCCAGTCTGAACTACAAAAGCCATGTCCTTCCCAGAACGGAATCAAGCATCCGAGGACCGGACCGGTTTCGAGGAAACACCTCTCATCAGCCCGGCTAGCTTGACTCCAAGTGGTGTGGAGTGCCTGGGACCCACGTCTGGGCATCCCCAGCGCACTTAGGGCGGCAATTGCAAAAACAACAAGTGATGGACCGAATGTGGATCAATGTCACACATTCCCCCAGTCAAAAGATCTGGGCCCAAATCCATCGTTTTTTTGCACTCCACACCACCCTGGGTTAGACAATGGCGATATGCAAATCAGCTCTGACCCTGTTGCCCCATGGGAACAGTCCAGTCTGAACTACAAAAGCCATGTCCTTCCCAGAACGGAATCAAGCATCCGAGGACCGGACCGGTTTCGAGGAAACACCTCTCATCAGCCCGGCTAGCTTGACTCCAAGTGGTGTGGAGTGCCTGGGACCCACGTCTGGGCATCCCCAGCGCACTTAGGGCGGCAATTGCAAAAACAACAAGTGATGGACCGAATGTGGATCAATGTCACACATTCCCCCAGTCAAAAGATCTGGGCCCAAATCCATCGTTTTTTTGCACTCCACACCACCCTGGGTTAGACAATGGCGATATGCAAATCAGCTCTGACCCTGTTGCCCCATGGGAACAGTCCAGTCTGAACTACAAAAGCCATGTCCTTCCCAGAACGGAATCAAGCATCCGAGGACCGGACCGGTTTCGAGGAAACACCTCTCATCAGCCCGGCTAGCTTGACTCCAAGTGGTGTGGAGTGCCTGGGACCCACGTCTGGGCATCCCCAGCGCACTTAGGGCGGCAATTGCAAAAACAAAATGTGATGGACCGAATGTGGATCAATGTCACACATTCCCCCAGTCAAGAGATCTGGGCCCAAATCCATCGTTTTTTTGCACTCCACACCACCCTGGGTTAGACAATGGCGATATGCAAATCAGCTCTGACCCTGTTGCCCCATGGGAACAGTCCAGTCTGAACTACAAAAGCCATGTCCTTCCCAGAACGGAATCAAGCATCCGAGGACCGGACCGGTTTCGAGGAAACACCTCTCATCAGCCCGGCTAGCTTGACTCCAAGTGGTGTGGAGTGCCTGGGACCCACGTCTGGGCATCCCCAGCGCACTTAGGGCGGCAATTGCAAAAACAACAAGTTATGGACCGAATGTGGATCAATGTCACACATTCCCCCAGTCAAAAGATCTGGGCCCAAATCCATCGTTTTTTTGCACTCCACACCACCCTGGGTTAGACAATGGCGATATGCAAATCAGCTCTGACCCTGTTGCCCCATGGGAACAGTCCAGTCTGAACTACAAAAGCCATGTCCTTCCCAGAACGGAATCAAGCATCCGAGGACCGGACCGGTTTCGAGGAAACACCTCTCATCAGCCCGGCTAGCTTGACTCCAAGTGGTGTGGAGTGCCTGGGACCCACGTCTGGGCATCCCCAGCGCACTTAGGGCGGCAATTGCAAAAACAACAAGTGATGGACCGAATGTGGATCAAAGTCACACATTCCCCCAGTCAAAAGATCTGGGCCCAAATCCATCGTTTTTTTGCACTCCACACCACCCTGGGTTAGACAATGGCGATATGCAAATCAGCCCTGACCCTGTTGCCCCATGGGAACAGTCCAGTCTGAACTACAAAAGCCATGTCCTTCCCAGAACGGAATCAAGCATCCGAGGACCGGACCGGTTTCGAGGAAACACCTCTCATCAGCCCGGCTAGCTTGACTCCAAGTGGTGTGGAGTGCCTGGGACCCACGTCTGGGCATCCCCAGCGCACTTAGGGCGGAAATTGCAAAAACAACAAGTGATGGACCGAATGTGGATCAATGTCACACATTCCCCCAGTCAAAAGATCTGGGCCCAAATCCATCGTTTTTTTGCACTCCACACCACCCTGGGTTAGACAATGGCGATATGCAAATCAGCTCTGACCCTGTTGCCCCATGGGAACAGTCCAGTCTGAACTACAAAAGCCATGTCCTTCCCAGAACGGAATCAAGCATCCGAGGACCGGACCGGTTTCGAGGAAACACCTCTCATCAGCCCGGCTAGCTTGACTCCAAGTGGTGTGGAGAGCCTGGGACCCACGTCTGGGCATCCCCAGCGCACTTAGGGCGGCAATTGCAAAAACAACATGTGATGGACCGAATGTGGATCAATGTCACACATTCCCCCAGTCAAGAGATCTGGGCCCAAATCCATCGTTTTTTTGCACTCCACACCACCCTGGGTTAGACAATGGCGATATGCAAATCAGCTCTGACCCTGTTGCCCCATGGGAACAGTCCAGTCTGAACTACAAAAGCCATGTCCTTCCCAGAACGGAATCAAGCATCCGAGGACCGGACCGGTTTCGAGGAAACACCTCTCATCAGCCCGGCTAGCTTGACTCCAAGTGGTGTGGAGTGCCTGGGACCCACGTCTGGGCATCCCCAGCGCACTTAGGGCGGCAATTGCAAAAACAACAAGTGATGGACCGAATGTGGATCAATGTCACACATTCCCCCAGTCAAAAGATCTGGGCCCAAATCCATCGTTTTTTTGCACTCCACACCACCCTGGGTTAGACAATGGCGATATGCAAATCAGCTCTGACCCTGTTGCCCCATGGGAACAGTCCAGTCTGAACTACAAAAGCCATGTCCTTCCCAGAACGGAATCAAGCATCCGAGGACCGGACCGGTTTCGAGGAAACACCTCTCATCAGCCCGGCTAGCTTGACTCCAAGTGGTGTGGAGTGCCTGGGACCCACGTCTGGGCATCCCCAGCGCACTTAGGGCGGCAATTGCAAAAACAACAAGTGATGGACCGAATGTGGATCAATGTCACACATTCCCCCAGTCAAAAGATCTGGGCCCAAATCCATCGTTTTTTTGCACTCCACACCACCCTGGGTTAGACAATGGCGATATGCAAATCAGCTCTGACCCTGACTGGACTGTTCCCATGGGGCACAGGGTCAGAGCTGATTTGCATATCGCCATTGTCTAACCCGGGGTGGTGTGGAGTGCAAAAAAACGATGGATTTGGGCCCAGATCTTTGGACTGGGTTGAGTGTGTGACATTGATCCACATTCGGTCCATCACCTGTTGTTTTTGCAAATTCCGCCCTAAGTGCGCTGGGGATGCCCAGACGTGGGTCCCAGGCCCTCCACACCACTGGAGGCAAGCTAGCCGGGCTGATGAGAGGTGTTACCTCGAAACCGGTCCGGTCCTCGGATGCTTGATTCCGTTCTGGGAAGGACATGGCTTTTGTAGTTCGGACTGGACTGTTCCCATGGGGCACAGGGTCAGAGCTGATTTGCATATCGCCATTGTCTAACCCGGGGTGGTGTGGAGTGCAAAAAAACGATGGATTTGGGCCCAGATCTTTGGACTCGGTTGAGTGTGTGACATTGATCCACATTCGGTCCATCACCTGTTGTTTTTGCAAATTCCGCCCTAAGTGTGCTGGGGATGCCCAGACGTGGGTCTCAGGCACTCCACACCACTGGAGTCAAGCTAGCTGGGCTGATGAGAGGTGTTACCTCGAAACCGGTCCGGTCCTCGGATGCTTGATTCCGTTCTGGGAAGGACATGGCTTTTGTAGTTCGGACTGGACTGTTCCCATGGGGCACAGGGTCAGAGCTGATTTGCATATCGCCATTGTCTAACCCGGGGTGGTGTGGAGTGCAAAAAAACTATGGATTTGGGCCCAGATCTTTGGACTGGGTTGAGTGTGTGACATTGATCCACATTCGGTCCATCACCTGTTGTTTTTGCAAATTCCGCCCTAAGTGCGCTGGGGATGCCCAGACGTGGGTCCCAGGCACTCCACACCACTGGAGTCAAGCTAGCCGGGCTGATGAGAGGTGTTACCTCGAAACCGGTCCGGTCCTCGGATGCTTGATTCCGTTCTGGGAAGGACATGGCTTTTGTGTTCGGACTGGACTGTTCCCATGGGGCACAGGGTCAGAGCTGATTTGCATATCGCCATTGTCTAACCCGGGGTGGTGTGAAGTGCAAAAAAACGATGGATTTGGGCCCAGATCTTTGGACTGGGTTGAGTGTGTGACATTGATCCACATTCGGTCCATCACCTGTTGTTTTTGCAAATTCCGCCCTAAGTGCGCTGGGGATGCCCAGACGTGGGTCCCAGGCACTCCACACCACTGGAGTCAAGCTAGCCGGGCTGATGAGAGGTGTTACCTCGAAACCGGTCCGGTCCTCGGATGCTTGATTCCGTTCTGGGAAGGACATGGCTTTTGTAGTTCGGACTGGACTGTTCCCATGGGGCACAGGGTCAGAGCTGATTTGCATATCGCCATTGTCTAACCCGGGGTGGTGTGGAGTGCAAAAAAACGATGGATTTGGGCCCAGATCTTTGGACTGGGTTGAGTGTGTGACATTGATCCACATTCGGTCCATCACCTGTTGTTTTTGCAAATTCCGCCCTAAGTGCGCTGGGGATGCCCAGACGTGGGTCCCAGGCACTCCACACCACTGGAGTCAAGCTAGCCGGGCTGATGAGAGGTGTTACCTCGAAACCGGTCCGGTCCTCGGATGCTTGATTCCGTTCTGGGAAGGACATGGCTTTTGTAGTTCGGACTGGACTGTTCCCATGGGGCACAGGGTCAGAGCTGATTTGCATATCGCCATTGTCTAACCTGGGGTGGTGTGGAGTGCAAAAAAACGATGGATTTGGGCCCAGATCTTTGGACTGGGTTGAGTGTGTGACATTGATCCACATTCGGTCCATCACCTGTTGTTTTTGCAAATTCCGCCCTAAGTGCGCTGGGGATGCCCAGACGTGGGTCCCAGGCACTCCACACCACTGGAGTCAAGCTAGCCGGGCTGATGAGAGGTGTTACCTCGAAACCGGTCCGGTCCTCGGATGCTTGATTCCGTTCTGGGAAGGACATGGCTTTTGTAGTTCGGACTGGACTGTTCCCATGGGGCACAGGGTCAGAGCTGATTTGCATATCGCCATTGTCTAACCCGGGGTGGTGTGGAGTGCAAAAAAACGATGGATTTGGGCCCAGATCTTTGGACTGGGTTGAGTGTGTGACATTGATCCACATTCGGTCCATCACCTGTTGTTTTTGCAAATTCCGCCCTAAGTGCGCTGGGGATGCCCAGACGTGGGTCCCAGGCACTCCACACCACTGGAGTCAAGCTAGCCGGGCTGATGAGAGGTGTTACCTCGAAACCGGTCCGGTCCTCGGATGCTTGATTCCGTTCTGGGAAGGACATGGCTTTTGTAGTTCGGACTGGACTGTTCCCATGGGGCACAGGGTCAGAGCTGATTTGCATATCGCCATTGTCTAACCCGGGGTGGTGTGGAGTGCAAAAAAACTATGGATTTGGGCCCAGATCTTTGGACTGGGTTGAGTGTGTGACATTGATCCACATTCGGTCCATCACCTGTTGTTTTTGCAAATTCCGCCCTAAGTGCGCTGGGGATGCCCAGACGTGGGTCCCAGGCACTCCACACCACTGGAGTCAAGCTAGCCGGGCTGATGAGAGGTGTTACCTCGAAACCGGTCCGGTCCTCGGATGCTTGATTCCGTTCTGGGAAGGACATGGCTTTTGTAGTTCGGACTGGACTGTTCCCATGGGGCACAGGGTCAGAGCTGATTTGCATATCGCCATTGTCTAACCCGGGGTGGTGTGGAGTGCAAAAAAACGATGGATTTGGGCCCAGACCTTTGGACTGGGTTGAGTGTGTGACATTGATCCACATTCGGTCCATCACCTGTTGTTTTTGTTTATGTATGAGGGGGCAGAATCCACAGGAATAGGAGCCGTGACAGGAGAAATAGCGCGGGGGGCCCCAAGTAGTCGGATATGATTGGGCGCCATTGGGTAGGAGACGTGTTTCCTGAAGGAAGGCTATGTCGCGACAGATATGAGAGGACTTGTTTACCTTTACGTGGATTATTGATGCCACATATCTTTCATGTAAGGGAAGTAATGTCTATTACCTCTCCAGGCCCTTTCTGAGATGGCATAGAGTAAACAGGCGTGAAAAGAACAGCGCCATGTCATAAGCTGGCATATAGTGTACCTGTTGTGCAAAGGGTAACAAACAAATACAAAACTGAAGAGAAAGCAAAAAGGGCCCACACCTATCCCCCCCCTCCCCCACCCCCACTATATAGGAAAACATCCAATAAAGCCCCGAAAAGGAGAAACAAAGAACTAAACAATCCCAATGAGGCTACTGCAGTGTACTCCATGGGGGAGAGTTGACGTGTTTGCTTGGTGTGGCCCGTTCCTAGCGAAATATCTGAAACAGAAAGGAATAATCAACCACACATAAACAGCATTTGTATGGAAAAAGTAATAAGAAGGCAATGATGAGCAAAGCATACGGTCTGAGGCAGTCCACAGGTGTTATCTAGAAATAGTCCCTATTTTGAGGGAGAATCCGAATACTGCAGGCCATATCAGCACTAAGGGGACTAAGGAGCAGGAGTCGGTGATCCAGTACTTTGTAGCGTGTTCTGTCTAGAAGAGGAGGACTTGAAAGCAAAGTGTTTGCAAAAGTCGTTTGCCTCTGCTGGGTTGTCAAAGGAGCGAGGCTTCCCATTGACTCAACTCATAGACAGGCAGGGTAGAGCATATCATATTTAAAGCCCAAATTGCGGAGAGAGTTTCAAAACCTTCAAGGTGGGGAGTCATACCCTGGGTAAGGTCCCAGCTTTCTCTTACCTGCTGGTGCTATTTGATGCTAATATGAGTTTTAAACCCCTAGTTGAGGGTAAGACTTGTGGTTTGGTCAAGACCACGGGGACTGTAGCTAGCGTTGCACAGAGGTTGGGCTCATGGTGACTGGACCCTCTAGTTCAGTTTTTTTAGTCCAAGTGCATCTCCAAGGAGCTATATGACAGTGATGTATGGGGTTACATGATGGTCGATAAAATTGAACTCACAGAAAATACATTTTAAGGTGTATTCTGCGGGTCCACAAAGTACATTGGTGACCTTGTTGCTCTCAGACCCTTGCTGTGCTGGATCAAGATATAGACTGGGGAGGGATGCCAACTAAATAGACTGATTTTGTCTGATTGTCTAACCCTTGACAACATGCATTAAATCCCTTGGATTGCTTATGTGAAGGCAGCTTTTACCAGCATGGGTTGTGTGAACATATACTGCAATTATTACTCCATATACCCCCTGGAACTCAAAAGAGTGAGAGACTTGTTTCTCAAAAGTCCCTTATTACAACATGAACACATTGAGCTTGTGAAACCCATTGTATAGGGGCATTTATTTTTAAAAACTATTCTGGGCGTGGAGCTTTCCTTTCTCTCCTATCTAATGAAAGGGATAGATTTCTGTTGGTACGATTCAAGGTTAACGTGCTACATCATCTTTTGGCCACAACTAGTGGTCAGTCTCTTTCAGGCACTTCGGGCACTGTGGATGCAACAATATGTCTCCACAGGCTACCCTACATTTTGTTTTGCAAATATTTGAGCTTGCCTATGAAGCAGTTCCTTTTAACGTTACTGAAAAGTTCTGAACTTCTCACAAGGATACCTGGCACTTATGTATCTGCAGCTCCTGATGATAAAGCATTATCTTTTTGCTGTTTCATGCTTTCTACATGCTGCTTTGAGATCAAGACAATCTAGACCTGATTAACCTTGATGTGATGCATGAGATTATATAATGTATTGTTACTGTTGACACATTCGTATTTCTTTAAAAAATGTTAAGCCTAGTTTTTACTATATTATAAACATATGATTTTATGACGCCAGTAGGTAGTTATAGTTTGGACAATTGGACCATGTTTCAATAGGAAGAAGGTTTTGTAACTTGTTTATATCTTTGGCGTAGTTTGACGAATCTTCACTATAAGTGGGTGTGTGAGTGGCTTTATTGATGAGTAAGTGGTTGTGTGAGTACTTGTATGGGTCTGTGAGTGATTGTGTGGGTGTGTGAGTGGGTGCATGAGAGGTTATATAGGAGTGTGAGAGGGTGTGTGAGTAGTTTTGTGGATAATGTCATTAGTGTTGTCCTCAGTGATGTCACTGACCATGTCATGAGAGATGTAATATGTGAGGTAATAAACAGTGCATTGCGGGCCCGTTAGTTATAGTTAGATCAGATTTTGTATAAGTGGAATCTGAGCCTAACTATAACGTTCCTGTAACCTTTGTTTTTATAGTGAATAATAGATCTATCTATAGATCTATCCACTCTCCATATTCACTTGAGCAACAAAAAATGGCCAGAGACACTGCACGGCTTGAAATCCGAAGAGACAACCATTGCAAGAAGGACTGAGAGTATAGGGATCCTTTGTTTGTTTATTTACATATATTTTTAAATCACCTACTGGCAGTTGCCATTAGGTAGGAGGACCCCAAACAACTTTTCCTCAAGTAATTTCCCATAGGAATTTTGAACGTGACTCTAGCCCGAACTGCTGAATGGAATTACACCAAATTTGGCAGAAAGCATGCTCTCGTAATTTGTTTTAAATCTGTTCAGTAGTTTTTAAGAAAAACAAATATGTATATATAGAGACGCAGAGGGTCTGCAGATCCGACAATTCTCATAGTGAGATCTGATTGGCTGCCAACACTACTACTAGAAAGTAGTGGTAGGCATCTTGGGACTCAGGACTTGGCCCGACTCACAAAAAAAACTGGAAAAAAATGCAATGGGGCAGGGTAGGAATACTCTGACCCCCTAGGACTGGTTGCGGGGGCCCCCAGGTAACCGTGTTTGGGCAAAAATGTTTAGATTTAAATTTTTCTCTGAATTTCCAGAGGATCTGTGGCCAAATCAAAAAAAAATAAACAAGTACAGTCTCCTGTGCTTGTTTTCTTTAATTCCCTGGGCGGGTAAGGTCCCATGTTTTTTTTTTTTACAGAGTTTTATATAGCGCGAACTGGACCCGAATCGGGTATCAAAGCGCTTTACATAGCACCAGTTGTATTACTTGAGGGCACATTCATTTTTGTATATGCATATAGGTCAGGGGCGTACGTGGCCCACTTCCCAAGGATGAGCCACCCCTGATGTCCCCATTTCTCGGTGCCCAGCTTTATAAAATATTGAGAGGGCAGCACATAGGCCCCTTACCGTTTTCAGCCTCGGACCCCATCTTCTGGGGTACAGATATAGGTAAGAAGGGTGAGGGGGCACGCAGACCCCCTCCCCGGGCTGATTGAAGCCCTAGAGACCCCATTCCCCATGGCCCGGCCCTGTTACTAATGGGGAGTAACTATACCTTGTGCTTTAAGGCAACTAGAACTCACAAGGTCACCATGCACCTCACATTTTACTTCACTCGTGACATCTTCTCTGACATTATTGATAAGAGCAGTGCAACTTTTGCTGTCAAATTGTTGATGAGATAACAGTTCATGGCGGGATTGAATTATAATTACCTTAGGCACAAGTTATAGTTACCTGAGATGAATCGAGCTATAACTGCGGAATTTCTATGGTTTTGAGTGTGGAAAATCTGAACCTAACTGTAACCTCCCTATAACCTTTGGTTTTTAATGTATATTTATATACCCAATCTACCTTTACCTAAAGCTCTCCCATTTAGTAATAACTATTACCTGTTTTCCAGTCACTCACTCCCATCCCTACTACGGGTAGTAAAAAATTATAGTTGTATGTGTGGGGCAAAGATCTCGTAGTAAAGATAAGAAAGGTGGAGGCAGAGGTCTTCAGACAAAGGTTTTGGGATAAGCATTTTGCAGTATGTTTTTGTTTGTGAATACGTTCCTGATTGATTCTGTAATCACATGTATGAAATTTACTTTTTCTTCCAGTTAACACTCCTGCAGGAACTAGCCATTGTACATTGTATGTATACTACCATCACTCAAAGGGAGGTGACAATGAGCAACATGTTGGTGACTGCTGACACTCTGGATAGCATCTTGACGGACTCGGTAAGCAACAGGTTCTCACCGACAGATGGTCATCGTTCACTCAGTCTTGGAAAACCTCAGAATCTTCAGGGCAAAGCAGAATTACATCTGATCATTCAGTCAGAACTTTGATATTCCAGATAGTTCCATCATGATCTGCAGCCGGTATGGAAACTAGCAGTGTTGCGATTGAATGGTTAACAGGGTTATACAGATGGTTCTCTCAGAGTATCTGAAACAATTTGCACAGGATGATTAATTTGTTGCCACAATGGATGTGAGTAGAGAGCCTGGCAAAAGTAGTGCATGGGAGACGCAATGGGGCACACAAAAAAACAAGATATTACTGACATGAAAAAGTCTAATCAGTTACCCAAAGGAAATAGAAGGGATTTTGTTGGATTGGGGATATCATGGGAGCTACAAGAAATATAGCAGCTCTTATAACGAGAACACTGTCTTAGTTTTAAAGTGGGTGGGAATGTAGAAATCAACAGAACTATATATCAGAATATTACATATAGAATATCATTTGACAGAGGCAAGATGGCGGCCGTCAGCTCAGTCGTGTGAGCTGGTAGCTCCTGTCCTCCTACACCTGTGAGAAAGATGTGCTGTGGATAGTGAGAGGACGAGAGGGTGAAAGTGGGTCTGAGCACTTACCGAGGTGTGCAAAGCTCAGTCGTGCTACTAACTATTGGCATGTTCAGGTTTGCTGCGACAGCTATTTTTCATTATCTCAGCAAAATCCGATTTGGATACATTGTAGCCGCAAGGGGCCGGGTAGACGCCGAGAAGCAGCAACTGTTGCAGGCAAAACTACTGGAGAGTTGAGAACAGGATATCACACCGATAATGCCGCCTAAAGGAGCTAGAGGGAAAGCCCAGGTCTTGGCTGATGGTGCTACTGCTGCTGCTACAGTGGCAGCCGTTGGAACTGTCTCCAGAACGGTAGGAAAAACCGCGGAGCCGCTGAGCCGTAAGAAAGCCTCTACTCTCAATGGTAAAACAAATAAGGGCAAGAGCTATGTCGTGGTAACTCTACGGGCATGGTCAGTCCTGCAAAATGCACTATCCCGCAAATGTTCTCACAAGGCAAAGGTGGGAAGAGTGGAAAAACGGGGATCCAGGGTATTCCGAATCCCCAAACAGACAAGCTCCTAGGAACATTGGGTGTTGAAGCTGTTGTTGGTCCCCCCGGTCACCATGAAGGAAAGTTCAGGTGCTCAGCAGATTTCTCTGTATGCAGCTGTTGCCGTGGACAATTTAATATCTGGCAGCAATATGGATCTGGCTAACGGAGCTGGTAAAAAGGATGGGCGCAATCCTGCAGGAGTGAACAACAGTGGGGTGAACCCCTGGAACTGGGTTGCCAAGATACTGAACCAGTTGTACCACAGAAGCTTTGTAATGGTAATAACATTGTGGTTAGAAGCGAAAATGGCTCGGTTGGCTTGGCTGGGGCTCTTAATGGGACAGAGTCACCCAGTCTAGATTCACTAACAAAGGAGGCGGACTTGGTAGATCTTGTGGATAAGTTCTTGTCATTATCAGATCATTCGGATATATCCAGTGAGGAGATGATGAGAAATGGGAAAACGCATATGGCTCAACATTGGGATGAACTGAGTGAGCATAGTACTACACCCCCTGAGGATACAAGAAGGGATTCATCGGAGGGAAGCCCCCAGACAATGCGGAAGAAAAGGGCTTTAACAGAGGAGTCTTGCTACTTTGCCAATTCCACTTTACCGGTGCAAAATTCAATGGTTAGAACCCCGGATAAATCTGACCCCTCTATGGTGCGAAGAACACTAGAGCCATCAGAAGAGGTATCCTTGAGTCTTATATATCAAACAGTAATGACTCACAGGGAGGAAATACGATTAGAAAGCCATAGGACACAGAATGTCTGTCGTAAATTACAAAATTCAGTACGGCGCATCGCCAAGACTTGCTCAGAGTTTACTGCAAGAATTACCGAGGCAGAAGCCAGTATTTCGTATTTGGAGGATAAACTAGCTTCACAAAAGACGATGAATGAGACTTTACGTGCAGTGAAGGATGATATGCTATGGAAACTTATTGATTTGGAGAACAGAGCTCGGCGGAACAATCTGTGAGTCTTTCAAATTCCTGAGGGGGTTGAAGGACAGGACCCTCGTAAATGTATTATTGAATTGTTTACTGAGGCGATTCCAGAATGAACTCAATGGTACTGGCAGACAGAGGATTCAAAAGGCTCACTGTTTTCCCTTTTCTGTCCGGGCCCGGCCAGGTCAGTCGGCGGAAGTGGTTAAACCAAGGGCCATACTGATTTAATTTAACAACTTTTGGCACGAGAAGCAGTTTCCGATCTGGTCCGCCCCAATAGGAAAAGAGTTGGCAAGGGGGTTGAATTTTTTGTTAGGCCAGATTACGGCCATCAGACGGTAGAGAAACGCTGGCAATTACCTCAGCTTATTCTACCATTTCAAACTAAGGGGGCCGAAGCTTTCTTACTACAACCAGCCAAACTTAAAATCATCCATAAAGGGAATACTAGGTTTTTCACCTCTGAAATTTTGGCGAAAGAGTTTCTGCAAACCCTCAAAGAAGGATAAGGAGGGATTAGGCTTATAGAATTCTTATCAAATTTGCAGCTTCCTTTTGTGCTCTTATGCTTAATTATTTGCATAACTCTTGTTTATGAAGTTGCATACCCCCCAGCTGTTGCAACAGGTTATGTCATGGGGGAGGAGAATGAGTATGCGTACTGTCTGTGGCCTATTGATCTGTAGGTTAATGTTTTTTTTATGTTAGGTTCAATTGTTGGGGGACTTCACAGGTGTGGGAGGCACATTTGGGTGTAGGGAGCATGTCACCGCTAGGACTAACAGTCCTAAAGCCTCAAGGTAGTGGGGCTGTGGGGTGTGCTGTTGGGGTGGTGTTGGGGGGAGGGTGGTGGAGAGGGTAAGGAGGAGGGTGGGGGGTAAAAGTAAAAGAAAAAAGAAGATTCATAGCAGCAAAGAAAAGTACAGAGGGTTAAAAAGATTTGCGTATAGGCCTGTAGGTATGGCAACCTTGAATTTATGGCAAATTTAGGCCTTCGAATATGCACACTGAATGTGTGCGGGTTAAATAATTATAATAAAAGGCAGAGGGTCTCCAGAGAGCTTCGGGTGATTCAGCCCGATGTGGTGTATCTGCAAGAGACGCATATTCCATGGGCAAAACGTAAGGTTTTAGCAGAACTAGGCTACACAGTATTAGTAACCTCAAGGCAGTCAAACATAATAAGAGGGGTGACGATTTTAGCAAGACCTTTTATTCAAGCTACTGGGCATATTTTGGCAGATATGTTTGGACGTTGGGCCATAGTGGAATGTAGGACAGGGGGGGTTATATTTATCCTCTGTACAATATACCGCTCTAACCTTGATGAAGCCCCAATATTGGAATATTTGAATGGGGAGCTTGCTACATGACCCATTCTGTTATTCTTGTGTGGGGATCTTAATATAAATTTGACCTCTGAAGCTTTTCAAAATTGGGGGCGAAACTTTAAAGGTAGGAAACCCCGGGTCATCAAGGCTCTATTTCAATTACTAACTGATCATGGGCTATTGGATGTGTGGAACAGCTTGCATAGGCAAGACCCAGGATATACATTTTATTCACAGCCCCACAACAGGCTTGTACGTCTTGATTATTGTTTTGTACCTACATCAGTGTTCACTGGGCTGAAAATCTGTGTATACCCAAGGGTGACCTTGGACCATGCACTTGTGGTAGTTGAAATCCTGGCACTTGCTCGGTGTGTAGCCCCGAGAAAGTTTACATTTGACAGGAAGCATTTGATGGATGAAAAATGTATTGAACACATGAAGGTGTGGATAAAGGAATTTTGGCAAACTAATAGACACTCCGCGTCCTGAGGGACTGCACTCCGCGTCCTGAGGGACTGTATGGGATACATCCAAAGCTGGATTTAGAGGAGAAACACAGAGCCTTGGGTATTTAAAATGTAAATTAGTGAAACAGGCATTGCAGGTTTTTTATGATGACCTTAAGATTGTCGAAGAGGAATTAGTTAATGGGTTAGCTGTAGGATATAACACCACACCACTTCAGAATAATCTAGCGAGATGTAAGGCCAAAATTAATCTAGAATGGAGCAAGGAGAGCGCCATAAAATATCAAACATATAGAAAAGAGTGTCATGAGTATGGCGAGGCCACTGGCCGATGTTTAGCCTAGAAATTGCAAATATAAGAGGACGAACAAAGAACGGCTGGGGTTATTGTGTCTGATCCCTAGGAAATTCTTATAGTGTTTCATGATTTTTATACAGAATTATATACAGAGAACGATACTGGGGGCCTTTCTCTGACAGATATGGGACTTCCAGCCACTTTATGGGGCCAGTTGGCTCAACGGACGTTGAACCTATTAGGATGGGGGAATTAGAGCAGGCCATAAATACTCTTGCAGTAGGGAAAGCTGCGGGACCAGACAGACCCCTCTTGGAAGTATTTAAATTCTTTTTTCAGGAGCTAAAAAATTATATGCTTAAAGTTTATCAAACTTCACAAAAAGGGGAGATTCCACGAACCTGGTCCGAGGCCAATATTTGTGTGTTGAAAAAGTGGAAACCATCTGAATTACCGGGGTCTTATCGGCCAATCTCTCTTCTTAATGCTGACTGTAAAATATATACAAAAATCTTGGCCACACGGTTGGCAAAAATTATACCATCAATAGTATTGTTAAAACAACACAGCTTTATACCTGGGAGAGGGACCGTAGACCATGTGCGTAGAGTAATTACTCTCCAAGATATCGCACAGGTAGAATCTCGAGAACTTGGCCTTATTTTACTCAATGTCGAAAAGGCGCTCGACCGGGTTTTGGGGCATTTTCTCTGATGGGGACTGCAACACATGGGTTTTGGGCAGGGCTATATACGTGCTTTAAACGCCCTTTATCATCTCCACTCAGTGAAAATTTGCTCAATGGGATATCTTTCAGAGACCATCGCGATTTCTAGAGGCACACAACAAGGCTGTCCTTTTTCACCACTTTTATCTGCGCTGTATATTAACCCTTTTATTCTTATGCTAGAACAAAGTAGAACGATTTTGCCTTGTATAGTACAACAAGAACAGTATTCTGTAATGGCTTATGCCAATGATATAGCGATTGTTACTTGTAATCCCTGTCTCGCTATACCTGAAATAGAATCCCTGGCACAGACTTTTGGGGCAGTTTCTGGGTATAAACTTAATACTGCTAAAACTCAAATTTTATGTACAAGTCAAGCAATGGATGGGGATGCTAGGTGTGTTAAGGAAGCTATCTATCTGGGTATTAAGATCCGTACCTCTGTTAAAGAGATCATTGAGGTTAATTGGGGCGATATTATTTGGGGAGTAAAACGCTCACTTGAAAGGTAGGAGAATTTCCATCTGTCATTAGTGGCAGAGCTAACGTTCTGAAAATGAATGTCTTACAGCGAGTTATGTATTTTTTTTAGGGCTTTGCCCCTGGAGGTATCCTATAAACAAATTCAATATTTACATATTTACAATCTCTCTGTACTAAGTTTATGTGGGCCCCTTGGAAACCTCGTAGGGCTGCTCGATATATGACTCCTTCTTGAGAAAGAGGAGGATGGTCTATCCCTGACTTTGCTTTGTATTACTATTCCTGTATTTTGGTTAATGCACGTATTTTACTTACTGGAGAAGAGATTAGTAATCTGTCCGAAGCCCCTCAATTTATCAGATGATTCTAGGGTCAAAGGTCAAGCATTGCCTATTCAAAACAGTGGACAGCAGTTATTTTAAAAGAACGCACTTCAAGGTATTAAATGCTGTGTTTAAAGTCTGGAAGACTGTACGGAAAAGCTTCGAAATTCCAGTACTTTCCATGTAGACCCCCACTAATGCCACAGGAGTGCTGCCCCCGATCTTCTGGGACCAGGTGGCCTTAGGCTTGAGAAGGAAGGGGATTACTTGACTTGGCGACTTATATCATGATGATGGGAGATTACACTTATTTGCGGAGTTGGCAGATAAATTCCATCTACCCACAACTCAATTTTTTAAATACTTACAAGTAAGGGACTTTCTGGGAAAACACCCTATTTGCATTTTGAAGTTTAAAATTGTAGAACCTATTAGACAGCAGGGAAACATCGAGCTAATTTATAAAACACGGTTAGAGGGCAGGACGGATGATCTAGAAAAATATAATATGAGATGGAGAACTTGGTTGGGAAACCCCAAAATCTCATTGGAAAAATCCATTGATTTGACAGGGAGGATCTTTCCTGCAGCCAGCCTTAAAAGTCAACATTATAAAATGTTATTCAATTTGTATCATACCCCTCTTAAAATGATGAAGTGGGGGGGTCAGCCTGGTGGGAAGTGTTGCCGCTGTGGAAAGGATAGTGCAGACATTGTGCACGTGTTTTTTACATGTGCGGTATTGGACTCTCTGATAGAATCTATAGAGAGATTTTTGTCAGAAATAACCGGGAACTGCGTTAAAATTTCTCAGTCTATGATGTTGCTTGGTATTGGGGAAGATTTCCGCCAGGGGCAGCTACTATATGAACACCGTTATCCTATTTTTATGCCACGGTGGTTGCTCAGTTGGCAATTGCCTCACTTTGGCTACTGCAAGAGGCTCCACCCTTTGAGATGTGGCGGGCCAAGTTTCTCAATGAGTACCACATGGAATACAGTTTATATTGTGTTAAAGGATATAGAAAAAGGAGATTAGGGTTAATGATTTGGGGGTGGTGAGGGAGTATATGACGGGGTAATTAAGTCTATAATGTATCATATATTTAGTACCTCATGTTAACTTGATGTTGAGGGCATTGGTTAGGATTGGGGCTGAAAATGGGCAATGATGGAAGTCTTGATGTATGTGTTCAGTTGTGTATTATTTATTTTGCTGCTATGGAATTCTAATAACATTTAAAAAAGTTGATCATTTGACATAAATATCATGTCCTAAATGTGGCAATAATGTTTATGAACAATGTTTAGTACAGGGTATTATGTCAGTCAATATTCTGACCATGCTATTCAGGTACAACACCTTCAATAGAATTTGACAAAGGATGACAGATTTAATAAAATAAGGGCTGTTAGCAGGAAAATCAGTAGCGCTCAGACAGGCTGATGTACCGTATGAAAATCCAGTATGTATGGCCACATGTTGACCTTGCACTTGGGGCCGTTCATTGAAGGCAGAGCAGAAAAACTCTATGTACAGTACTGCATTGACACCAGCTGCAACTGTGTCATAACATTATGTCAGATGGACCTATATGATAGATTAGGTGCTAGTTCAGCTGTGTCTGCAGCAAGAAGTTATATTTGATTTCACAGAGTTTGAAATTCAGCCATAGTATTTCTATTTCAATTAAACGGCAAACACTTAATGTAACACTGTATCCATACACATTATTTTTACAATGGCCTTATTAACTAAGTAAGTTTAAGTAAGTCAGTTTTATTTGTAAAGTGCATAGTTAATTAAAACCATTGCACAGATAAAAAAGTAATTAACTATAAAATATGGCATGTTCCAAACAGTTTTGTTAAGTACACATTGGTTTCTCATGTATTTCCATTAAGAATTATTTAGGAAGGAGTAAAATGCAATGTGCTGATCTTTTTAACTACCATCTCTGATACTATTGTGGGTGCAATATTCAATTATTCCCTTTTAAAAGTTTTAGTAAGGAGTTTCTCTGCTGTTAGCACTCAAAAGACAACAGTTCATTTTTTGTTATCTAATGTTTGAATGTTATGTTTTTTATCATTCCAGGTTCTTTAGTTTGGTATAATAGTACTTTAGAGTTGATAGTGATGAATTACTATATTGATATTAGTGTGTTCTGAGGAAGAAAGAAATAGTGTGCCTTAAATGGTCTGCCTGTAGAAAATGAATGTACTGAACATCATTATGCAATGCACATTAGGGTAAGCATGACACTCTCATACTTTTGTAGGGATATCTGACATCACCAGCTAAACTATAACCTGCATCTACACTGCACTTCCATACCACACCTTCACTACCTACATCGTACATGAAACCTACATCCCAATGTTTGCTGTTCTACACTCCTGCATCACAAAATACATCAGTTACAACTAGCTAGCATATACTTCTTTCCCCATCACATGCATCCTAGAGTTCAATAAGCACTCTTTAAATCAGGAGTCTCAAACCTTTCCTGAGCTACTGTCTAATATAGGAATTTTATAAATGCACACAGAGACCAAATAACTTAAACACTGCCCCTAGAGTACCCTTAAATTCTTCAATCCAGATACAGGGAGCATAAAGTATTAATAGAACAGGAGTTGTAACGCAAAGGTTTACAATTGGGGTCCCTGAGGATCAGTGTTGTCCCTTTGCTCTTGAAACACCTAAAGAGAGAGAAAGAGAGACTAGCATGAGAGAGGAAGATAAAGAAAACAAAAAGAAAGAATGACAAAATAAAGAAAGAAATCAGGAAAGAAAAACAGAAAGAAAGGAAGAAAGAAAGAAAGAAAGAAATAAAGAAAGAAAGAAAAAATAAAGAAAGAAAGAGAAATATAAGAAAAGAAATAACAAAATAAAGGAAAAAAACAACGAGGACAAAATACCCAGAGAAAAGAGTCAAATGCAGGAAATGAAGGAAGAAAGCAATTAAGAAGACAAGAAAGACGAAGAAACAAACTAGGAAAGGAATGAATGAAAATACAGGAAGAAAGAAGGAATGGTAAAAAAGAAGTAGGCGAAAGAATGAAGAGCACAAAAGAGAAAGAATAAAGGTAAAAGGTGAGAGAAAGAAAAAGACAGCGAGAAAACAATGGAAGGAAAGAAAGAAAAAAATAAGAAAAAGAAAGTAGAAGAAAAAAGAAGGGAGAAGATCAGGTCAGAGGTGGAATTAAGAAAAGATCCTTGTGGATGAAGAAAGGAGAAAAAGAAAGAAACAGAACAATGAGTAATAACACCAAAAGGAGAAATACAGAAAAAGAATAACAGAGGAGGGAAGATGAAGGCAGAGAAAACAGATAAGACTGAACAAAAGAAGGGAGATAAGGGAACAATCAGAGAAAGAAAGACATTGAGAAAGATGGAGATAGGACAAAAGAAAAGAAGGAGAGAAGGAGGAAACTTAAGTAAGAGTAGAAGAAAGAATAATAAACAAAGAAACAAGAAAAACAGAAATTGAAGAAAAAAGAAAAAAATGAAAGAAGAAAGGAAAGAATTACTCAGAGACACAACATTGAAAAAGAGAAAAAAGAAATAGTAAGAAAGAAATAAAGAACTGGAAAATGGAGAAAAAAATTGAAAATAGAGGTTGAAATGAGAAAAAAAGACAGAAAAATATCAAGACGAATATTAAGCCAATAAGAAAAAAAGAAAGAGAACTGAAAAAGAATGCACAACAAAGGAGGGAAGGAAAGAGATAGTGTAAACAAATAGGAGGAAGCGGGAAAGAGGGAAAAATAAAGAAAGGACAGCAAGAAAGAGAGAATAAAATACATTGAGAAATGAAAGAGAGACATAAAACCAAGGAAAACAGAAAGACATGTAAAACGAGGCTAGAAAGAAATAGAAAAAGAAGAAATTATTTTCAGAAAAGGGTAGTCTGCATCCTCAAGCACTGTCAGTGTTTGAGTAAATCATAGGAACGGGAGCTGTGTTTTAAATAGCTATGTTATCAGGTGGGCACCTGTATATTCTCAAGCTTGTTGACAGGCAATTATCATATGCGCTCTACTCAATGGCAATCTGCGAGCTACTAGCAACATGTAATTGATTAGTTGGAGACCATTACTTTTAATCCACCAACACGCCACTGCCTACTCTTTAAGTCTCTATTACTTCTGTACCTACATTCCTCCTCCTTCTTTGCCCTACATTAACACCTGCACCAGACATCCTATAATTAAATTTTTTTTTTGTACATATTTTATTAGGTTTTCATTCAATGCACAAAGAATTCACCGATACATTCAACTTCATTACCTTAGTCTCGCAACACTTGACCAATAATGGTATCCCCATCCAGATTTTGCCTCGCCCCGCCAAGTCTGTGTTAGTCCATCCATTTGTTCAACATATAGAGTGAGGCCTTTCTAATAGCAAGAGTTATATCCCAGTGAACCCGAGACAGGGCTAAATTGTGTTGCTCTTAGCCTATTCAGGCACTGTCAGCCTCTATGTTTCAGCACGGATAATAACGAACAAACCCCCCCTTCAACTCAAACTCCTTGCTCTCTAACCCCCCGAACCCTACCACCCCCCTCCCCTCAGACATGTCGCTTTCCCTAGCCGCGCATGTAATGCTCATAATGTGTTCTGCATACTCCACCCTAGTCCTATGTCAGTAGCCCACATCTCCGCCGGAGGGACACTCCCACTTCCACACTCGCTCCTCCCATTCTCTCAACTCACTACCTGTTGTTGCAGTCACATATAATAAAGAGGGCACCCATAGCCGGCGAGGTCAGTCATCATCCTCAGTCGGATTCTTGAGCAAATCCACCAACGCCACCCAGGCTCTCATCAACATTGCCTCAGGACCCATAGATCCCTGGATACCTCACATTCCCGCATCGGGAGCTGTAGCAAAATCCGACTCAAGTGACGTAGCTCTAGTTCCCTTCTTCTCTGGTTTCTCTCCATTGCCAGCTTCCCTGCCAGCCGTTGTGTGAACCATTGGAACTAGGCCCCATTGTAGTAAGCCTCAAAATCCGGCACTGCAAAGCCTCCCTCCCGACGCGGGCGCATCATGGACGGCAGAGCCACTCTTCTTCGTCTCGTTCTCCACAGGAAGCTCGAAACCATGGAGTTGAATTGGGCAAAGCACTTTCCAGGTATTCAAATCAGCAGGGTAACAAAGTAATAAAGTAAATGGAGGGTTATAATTTTTAATAATGCCACACGCCCCGCAACCGACAAAGGCAGGGAGTTCCAGAAGCCAAGGTTACTCCTGGTGGAGCGCAGAGCCCTCCCTATGTTACCCTCAAATAAATCAACGGCCTCGTGGTAAATTCTAACCCCCAGATCAGACATCCTATAACTTATACCTACATACTGACCAACAACTCCTGCACCACCACTGTCACTCTCAATACCTGCCAAATCATAGGTCTCACAAACTTTACTCTATACAGCTTATCTCAAACATAAACACAGCATCCCACACCGATACCCATAAAAAATGCAACAATAAAACTGTTCTGCTTTATCTCTGATTCTATTGCAAAATAATGGTATACTTGGTTGTGATTTTTGTAACTATTAAATAATTTTTTTGCATATTGTGTTCAGAGGTTTTGAATTATGAATACATCTAACACACCTTATACATTAGAAAAACATTAATCTGGTCAAACGGAAAAAGTCATAAAATATCAAATGTTATCCACATTTTTTCTGCACATTGACAGTAAAAGAAAGAGAGGTTTATTTCACAACTAACGGCAAAAGAAAGCTGTAAATACATAGATCAATTAAAAAGTAAATGAGCATTCATCAAAGTAAATATTTCTTTGTAACAATATGATGCTCAATATGTATCTAGAAGAGAAACCAGTGGATTTCAACGCAGGCCTAGGATTGTTTCACCTCTTTATATATTTTGCAGAGCCTTTAATAAGACTATAACAAACATTAGGCCCCTGATTTAGAGGTTGGCGTACAGGTTATACCGTTGCAAATATGACGGAGTACCCTGCCCTCCAAGCTTTTGTCCACCTGCCTTATTTACAGGTGGGCAGACTACAACTTTTCAATCAGTGGATTTCTTGATGGCTCAGTCGACCAAAGCCTAAAATGATTTTCTTTTGCCCATCACTGCAAAAAAAGTTGCCTGTGAGGGACAGGAAAAAACAATAATGACTTCCACACCTTGGGAGAAAACTCCCAGAGTGTGGAGGTCATGAATCTTTTGTTTTTCAGAAATTGCCGCTTCAGGGGTTTCTGAAAAAAAAAGTTAAAGTTAAATAGTTGGTGAACGGCTGTCAAACCGAGTATGGCCATCCACCAAACCTTTTGTACCTTGATGAAAACTGCTGTGACAGTGGTTCCTTTCAAAGTACAGAGATGATCGCTGGGCAAGAGGTCAGCTTGAAACATAACAACTCAAATACCATTGGGGTGGCGGACACAATGTCCTCTGACAACACCTTGAAAACTTTCACCTTGAAAAGATCAACGACCGCAACACCACCACCCTCCTGGACAACCTCGCCAACCTCGGACTTAAACAACTAGTCACTTCCCCCACCCACATCGCAGGTCACACACTCGACCCCATCTTCACCTCCAGCAATCATGTCTCCTTCAGCCACACTACGGATCTCCTCTGGACTGACCACAGCTGCGTTCACTTCACCTACAACAAGCCCAAACCCACCAACCACCTCCAACCAACTCTGCAAAGAAACTGGAACAAAATCTCCACCGACCAGATCTCCTCATCGCTCCTTCTAAACACCCCAGCCCACTCCTCGGACCCAAACCTAGCCGCCGCCAACTTCACCCTATGGTTATCCAACACCGCCAACACCTTAGCACCACTGAAAAAACGTCAAAGCAAACCTGGCAACAAGAAGGCCTCATGGTTCAACGATGATCTTAAGAAGTCCAAGAAACTCTGCCGCACCCTTGAAAAAGCGTGGAAAAAAGACCCAACCACCAGCACCAAGGACGCCTTCAAAAACGCCACCCGCACTCACCACCAACTAATCCGAAAGGCCAAGAAAACAGCATTCAAGGACCGACTTGACAACAACGCCCACAACAGCAAGGAACTTTTCAACATCGTCAAGGAGTTTTCCAATCCCTCGGCCAACTCCAACGACATCACCCCCTCTCAAGCCCTCTGCGACTCCCTAGCCTCATTCTTCCACAACAAGATTGCAGACGTCCACAACAGCTTCGACAACCAACCCGGAGCCCAACCCACCCAACCACATGCTGAACACTCTCCCCCCGCGAACACCCTTAACGACTGGAACCCAATCTCCACTGAGGACACCATCCGCCTAATGAACTCCATCCACTCAGGATCCCCCACAGACCCATGCCCTCACCACATCTTCAACAAAGCAAACTCCGTCATAGCACCGCACCTCCGAGACGTCATCAACTGCTCATTCAACTCCGCCACCTTTCCGGAAAACTGGAAACACGCTGAACTCACCGCCCTCCTGAAAAAACCCACAGCGGACCCCACCGAACTCAAAAATTACCGCCCCATCTCGCTCCTTCCATTCCCGGCCAAAGTAATCGAGAAAGCTGTCAACAACCAGCTCGCCGCTTTCCTCGAAGCCAACAAATCCCTCGACTCCTCACAATCTGGCTTCCGAGCAAAACACAGCACTGAGACAGCCCTCATCGCAGCAACACACGACATTCGAACTCTACTGGACAATGGAGACACAGTCGCCCTCATCCTCCTCGACCTCTCTGCAGCATTCGACACAGTCTGCCACAGCACCCTTTTACAACGCCTCAGCAACATCGGAATACATGGAAAAGCACTTGAATGGATCATCTCGTTCCTCACCGGAATAACCCAGAGAGTCCGCCTACCACCATTCAAGTCCGAGGCCACCGAAGTCATCTGTGGCGTACCACAAGGATCCTCTCTCAGCCCCACCCTCTTCAACGTATACATGAGCCCCCTCGCGACCATCGCCCGCCAACACAACCTCAACATCATCTCTTACGCGGATGACACTCAACTGATCCTTTCTCTCACCAAGGACCCCAGCACCGCCAAAACTAACCTACACGAAGGAATGAAAGAAGTTGCTGAATGGATGAAACACAGCCGTCTGAAACTGAACTCAGATAAAACAGAAGTCCTCATCCTAAGTACATCCCCCTCTGCATGGGACGACTCTTGGTGGCCGGAAGCCCTTGGAAAAGCACCCATCCCGACAGACCACGCACGGAACCTAGGCGTTATCCTGGATTCTTCACTTTCTATGAACAGACAAGTCAGCGCCGTATCCTCATCTTGCTTCAACATTCTTCGCATGCTCAAAAAAACATTTCGATGGATCCCCACCGAAACCAGGAAAACAGTCACCCATGCTCTGGTCACGAGCCGACTGGACTACGGAAACACCCTCTACGCAGGCACTACCGCTAAACTCCAAAAGAAACTCCAACGAATCCAAAACGCCTCAGCCAGAATCATATTAGACATCCCATGCAACGAACACATCTCTGGTCACCTGAAAGACCTCCACTGGCTTCCCGTCAATAAGAGGATCACTTTCCGACTGCTAACCCACGCACACAAATCACTCTACGACATCGGACCAGAATGCCTCAACTCAAGACTGTCCTTCTACACCCCCCCCCGCCAACTACGTTCCTCCAGCCAAGCCCTCGCCACTGTACCACGCATCAACAAGACCACCATGGGAGGCAGATCCTTCTCTTACCTGGCTGCTAAAACATGGAACTCACTCCCCACTCACCTTCGCCTCACCCAGAACCACCTAGCTTTCAGAAAGCAACTTAAAACATGGATATTTGACAAGTAATCCTCCCCCCCCTCCTGAGCGCCTTGAGACCCTCTGGGTATGTAGTGCGCTATATAAATTCTCTGACTTGACTTGACTTGACACCCTGGAGGACACTGCTTTGTCTGTCAAATACAACATCAGGCACCAAATTCCATATTTTCACTCCTAAAGAACTTCTGAAATATCTTAACAAAGGTAGCAATATTGTAACACCGAGAATCGGATTCTTCTTTACATACCACAGGTAGGCAAGGGCTGAGAACACAAAATAGAGTCAATCTGTATATAACAAACTAATAGATTCAAAGGTAAAGCTCTCTCATAGATCTTGATTTGTATTTTGTAGAATGAATTGCCTATTTTAGTACCTGATTTGCATACAGAAATGTGTGTGCATGTCTGTACTGGTTTGTGTGTGTAGTTGTTTATGTGTGTGAGAAACTGAAAGAAGAGAGAGTAAGAAAGGGGATGAGAGTTAGGGGCTGCACTCATTTAAAATCATGGACTAGATTGGCAAAAACCACAGGAGGTAGGTGGTGTTTATTTTGCAGCAGATTCTGCTAAGGCATGTGCTGGGCCTTCTGTAACAAGCATTGTACTTGCACCCATTTCACCCCCACACTGTGTCAAGATTCATTACACCATTTGCTAGGAGGCTAGGGCCCATACAAATGAGGGAACACTTTTGTCCAGGTGTTTCTGTCAAATTACTAAGCACTGGCAAAGGCGAACTGGATCGCAGAAGATGTCTAACTCTAAGGGAAGCGGTGCAAAGGTAGCACACCTACCAAGGCACACTTTGGGAGGTGCTACAGAGAGTCTCAGAAACCCAGTCATCCCCATGAAGTTGAAGTTAAGTAATATACCCACCTCCAAATGTGTTCCGATATGCTGGCAGTACATAACAGAACAGCAGCTTGGAAGTGCCACACATCTTTCACTGTTGCACCCTCTCTGGCATCTCAGACTTCAGTTCTTCACTAGCAAGGTCATGTTTTTATCAAGATATACAAGGAGATGAAACAACTGTAGACCTATTTCGTAATGCACCACATTGTTATTAGCATGTAGTTCATGTATTATACCATTACAGTACTGTTGATTTATTGACATTGTGCTTTATCATGTATTTCCATGTATTTTTATCTAAGACAGTCCATCCTAATTAGAGTGTTTAAAATACATTTGTGTTAGTCTTAAAATAGGTAAATATTTGTAAAAATAATCATTCAGCGTTTTTAAAGCCAGTTTACCTTCTGTTCCGCTCAAAAAGATATTGCAGTCTCTAAGGCCAGTATTGTGTTGAAAAGAGGTGAAATATTTCACAAACTCATACCCCTAGTACAGATATTTTATAAGTAGAAAACACTAAGGTAATCCAGGTCTAGAGAATAGCCAAATAGAATTAATTATTTCTGATGATATATGCCCCATGCCAATACAGAAAGTGACTCGGTCGAATAGCTCGCACCTCCCAGCCTGTACCAAGCAATACATTTGGTGCACATCCTAAATGGTATCAGTCACTTTTGGATACCTCTGCAGTGCAGAAAGACATTCATTTATAAAAAAAAAGAAAAGTCTTTTTGATGTGAAATTAAGAAAATACAAGAATTTCTGATATTTTGAAGGACTTATTTATTCATTCATTGGGGATATCAATATATTTATAATTTTATTATGACCCATTTTTATCCTGTAAACTTTCTTGCTGATAGGGGTCAAGAAATCTCAGGCTACAGCCTTATTTTAAATCTGTTTTGGTAACTGCTGGTTCTACTTGGTCTATTTCAAGGAGTGATTACATTGTTGTTATTTGCTCCGCTTCTATCTTATTGTTAATTGAGTCTTAGGGCCTGATTAGGAGTTTGGAGGACAGGTTTACTCCATAACAAACGAGAGGGATATCCCGTCCTCCGAATTACAGTTCCATTATATCCTATGGATGGAACATGTAATATGGTGGACAGGATATCCGTCACATTTGTGACGGCGTATCCTATCCGCCAAACTCATAATCAAGCCGTTATTGAT
Organism: Lissotriton vulgaris; assembly: GCF_964263255.1. Taxonomy (NCBI): domain Eukaryota; kingdom Metazoa; phylum Chordata; class Amphibia; order Caudata; family Salamandridae; genus Lissotriton; species Lissotriton vulgaris. Next base: position 1,254,814,122 of record NC_141695.1, on the reverse strand, counting down.
TTGTTCAGGCATCTCCAGTTTCACAATATTCCCTCTATACCTGATCCATGGTACTTAATACTTGTTTTGGATTTGTTTTTCTCCTCTTGTTCGTCACAAATGTTTCAAATTACCAATATTTCCTATTTCTGCATATTTAGGAGAATGCGCCTGAACTTGAAAGGATGGCTTTAATGTGTCAAATTAGTCTTACCAAGTGGATACCACAGTCAATATCGTCTAAGATTGTAAATCTGTTTACGGTGCCTTCTATTCCAGAGGAGATTGTGTTTTGGGCCATTCATCAAATGTCAATTCAATACGGTAATTTTTTTTATTTTTTTTCATTTATTTTTTATTGAGAGTTCAAATATAACAATACAATATAGGAAACAGGACACAGTTGAAATCCAATTAATACAGTACGAGAAAGAAAAATACTAAAAACATTCATGCAATTTGTCATTTTAACATTTAAATTATAAAGTGCAGGGTTGTGTAAGAGCAAACAATCAATCGGCTGTCACTGATATTCAAAAGATTTTGTTAGAATTAAAACAGTATGTAGCATTTAAATACAATGAGCGTAATTTGAAAAAATGCTATGTTGTTGTCAAACACTGTGCTCTGTGGCAGTCTACTGGATTCTACATTCATTTTAGGTCTGTCTGCAAATAGTTTTATCTGTCTATGGCTCATGTCATCACAACACTCAAATACACAGAGTGGGCTCAGAACATGTTCTTTCAGTTCCCTTACTCTATTGTTCTTTCAGTTCCCTTACTCCATTGCTTGTTTAAAGTATTTCTACATTTTGTACAAAACCCATAACAGTATGGTGAATTTATGCATTTTACAGTGGTGATTGAGAATGACTCAATCACTAGCATTGCATATACAATGCAAATTGAAAGTGGAAAGAAGCCACAGGGTATATTTAAGTTATTTTCTACATATATTTCAAAGTGATTGTGGCATTCAGAATAGAGTCCCATGCCCATGCCTTTGCCATTTCAGCCCGCATAGTTAAAACAATTAATTTTTTAAGGAAGTGACAATTAATTGGAAGTAAATAAAACAGCACCACTATGTGTTGCAACCCCATGCCATAATGGTAATTCAAATAAGCTCTAGGACGAATACTTTCTGTACAGTGCTAATTAAAGAAACAAGCATCTCCGTGCTTATGCCATCAGAAGGCTTCAAAATATGGAACTCCAGCAAGAGGCCTTAGAAGTGAATGGTTGCATCTTAAATACAGGTCCACTGACAGCCACTTTTGAAAGATGCAAATGTATTGCTGCTATTTAGGTTTTATGTTCAAATGATACATATTGTTTTAGATTTGTTGAACTTTAGTAATTTCACATTGTAGATTCACATTTTAGCACCACATACCAGCACCAGATGTCCCTTACAGGTTTTGTTTCATTATGTCTCTTGAGGAAAAACTGTTAAAAACTGAAACAGCTCTACACCAACCAGCTACTTAACTATTAAGCCTTTATTTGTACAAGGATTTAGAATTTCTGTAAATGCAGCAAATCTGCTATAATGCCGAACTCCTTCATCACGTCATAAAAAGGTGCGAGTGAATCCTGGGAAAAGACAATATGAAACGTTCTTTACGCTTATTGCATTACTTTTTATGTTCTGCTGGGTGAACAATATACAAAGCTAGGCATCAAGATTTTTTTCAATATGTTTCATGACCAACACCACCTTTGCAGCACACTCATCATCTTAAGTTGGTATTAGTCTTTAATTTAATTAATATTGTTTATCCTATTTTCTCTTACAGGACCGGAAATGGAACCATATCTTGATCTGATTCTCAGAATGTTCGTTCCTGTAATGAAGGCTGCTTCTACAATCAACCGGAAATATTGGTTTAGCCTTGGTGTGCACCTGCGCTGGTGGAGCGGTCGGGTTCGGTTTGATGGTTGGGAGAGTGTGGGAAGAGGACACCTTTATTAAGTTCACTTTTGTAACATTTCCTGAGAGCACCCTTCATGCAAAGAGATGCAATGTTTTATGTCTGATTGGTGCAGAGAATAACAGTTCCTATTCATCCCATTGTTTTCAACAACTGATTACTTATCTGCATTAAACTTTCCTTTGTGGCACAAATCAGAACTCAACTGCAACATTGGTCTGCATAATGTGTAACTCCACTACTTTCTAGTAAATTTGCCAATTGAACTGGCATGCTGAGCTGCTGTGTCAAGTTTGCCATGTAATGACTGGACCACATCTCTAGTCTGTATAGTGCACCTCCGGGAAACGCCCTATTCTTTTCAGTAATAAATAACTATGGGCTTGATTTAGAGTTTGGTGGACAAGTTGTATCCTATTGTATGCGTAATAAGAGGGACGGGCTATCCCATCACATTTGTGACGGGATACCCATCTGCCACAGCCTGAATCAGGCCTTATGTTGTGAACTTACCTCCCTAGGAAGTGGAGCATTAAAACCTGTAGAAATTATACATCATTTCCCAGAGGGAAATGTTCACTTCAATGGCACAGACATCTTGTTGCAACCTAGAGCTCGCACAATTGCAAACTAGTCACCGTGTTAAGTAAAGATTTAGACTGGTGCAAATCATGTGGTAAATATATTTTTACCATTTTTGCCTCTTGAAAAATAGAGAATGCAGGAAGCAAGATTTGCTCCCAACTAAACATTTTCAATATTAGGACAGAAAAAGGGGCAATGTGATTTCACACGTTTTGCTATGCTTAAAATAGGTAATTGAATGAATCAGTGTTTATTTAGATGTGAGATTAAAACCAGTGTAGTGTCTTCCTGCCTGATTAGCAGAATAGTGCAAAATCATTACACCACTTTTTTACTCTGGTGATATCTGAACCAGCACTTCTTTGTTAACCACATAAAATGATTCACAAAATTACTGATAAGGAATGCTCGGATGCATCATCTTTTACATTTTTACATACTTTTTTTTATTTTGCCAAGAGGGCAAATATCGTCATACAGTAATAACTTGTGCAAAATCTGATTTCTCCACTCTTATTTCATAAACAACAAAACTGTACAAACTAAATTGCTTTGTTGCTAATTGTATGTAAAAAAGTACTCTGGTGACACATATTCTGCCTTTCCTTCATTTTAGTTCAATACAATGAGTTGCAGTAATGTGGAATTATTACCATATATTGTCTAGAATGCTTCAAAAGTGCAATAGGATGCATGATCGAAATGGATACCATTACAGTATCTATGAGAGTCAGAGAATACCTATGTGAATTGAGTCTAATACCTGCTAAAAATCATTTCCTCTCAGCAGACGCATTGCACTGTTTTTGCTCAGTATGTCCTATGCACTACCAGACAAGGTGGTACATGTGTAGATTAATGCAACACTTAAGCCTTTGAACTTAACTGTAATTTTTTTTATTTTTGTGCAGTCATTGAGATGTTATCAGGCCAGTTTGCTTCCAGTGTAGACACTCCTCTAGTCACACTTTTCTTTGAAGCCTACTCAACCTGTAAGGTATTTCTTCTTGAAACCATCCCCAGTCTCCAGGAGGTGAGTTGGTAAAGTGGGGAAATAACCGAGTGCAGTGGATGAAGGTTTAGAGCTGTTACGTTTTGTGAGATAACTAATGCATACACATTGACTGCCCCTTCATCTGCCTTTGCAAATATACTTCATTTGATTAAATACAAAAAAAGATGAAATTTATTCTCTTGACCCAGACTTGTGATCTCTATTTATGTAGCTGAATAAAATGTGTAAAAACCTTTATTGTACCCAACCAAGTATCAAATTCCTATCAGCTCAGATATATAAAACAAAATCAAAGCTAAACCATGCTATAAGACTTAAGTATTAGGGAACAGTAAGTGTAATAAGTATTTTTGAAAAAGAAAGTGGCAGAATTAGATTCTAGGACAATTTAATAAAATCGCAGCTGCAGAAGTGTATTTTTTATGCCTACCACAACCTGTCCATGAATAGGAGGCAGGGGAGATATATTTTTAAAAAAGAGCTGGGGAGAGGGAGAAAATAGAGAGAGTGGGTGGGGAACCCTCATCCAAATAAGACAAGAGCGAAACAAATTCATGGATAACATTTCTATTTTAGAGAATCAGCTTTGTCTATTGAAATATTCTGCCAGTGAAACAAACCGCTGCCTTTGTATGACAGAATCACTTCCTAGTGAACAGATGTCAAGTGCAGCTGCCTCTCCAGGGAACCCTCTATTTCCACATGTGGCTCATCTTTTCTTAGTAGTTAATGTCTAGTGTGTGGAACTGAAAACCTGGTGCAATTTATCTTAACAGGTCTGGGGGCAGGTCATCACCACTCTGGGACATTTGGCCTCCGTTCTGCTAGAGGAGCAACTAGATAAGGAGCTTCCTTGGTTGGTCAATGAAGTGGAAAGGCTCCAGTCCCAGCTGCCTGCTGATATGGCATTTCGTTTGCTCACGGTGAGTGTGACCTTTATTTGCTGTCCATGCTTGCCACTTCAACCAATCCCAAATGATCCACTCATAGTGAACACTGTTTCCCATAATGAGAGATTAGCTGCAATGAAATACTACATTATTGAGAAATGAGGGTTGAATACAGAACTACAGGATTCCATTGGTGAGTTAGTTACACCACAGGTGGAGTTGTGAGATGTTCAGGCCTCCATCATGTGTACATTGGGCCAACATATTGGCATTCCGCTCCCGACAGTACCAATGTTGTGGGTATCAGAAATTTTGGGATGTAGGAAAAATGTATGATTCCAAGTTTGCCCCTTAGGTACCCCTGAGAAATAGAACCACCACACCAATTCGGACCGTAATTCCCCACTATTTGACACATTCACGCCTGGTAATTTTTTCAGTTTTGAGCTGGTGTATTGTTTTCGGTGATGAAGGGATTACAGAGAATATAGTTTTCCAACATTAATTCCAAATACTGAACCAGCTCAATTGTGATTAGTACACAATCCATGAAGGCAGCCAGAGAAGCAAAATGCACATTTGTATTTGTTACATATGAAATCGGGATTAATAAAGGAGAAATGTGTACCAAAGCAATTGTGCTAGAATTTAAATAAACATCAACAGTGCTGAAATTTGCTTCACCTGTTGTTGTGATACTGGGTAAGTAAAAGTTGGTTATGGAAGTGAAATTGAGCATACTGACACTCCATCTTGATGCGTTAATCATAACAAAACAGCAGATCTTCAGTCACTAGAGCCCTGACATAGGTCCCAAGCGGTAATTGGGCTTACTAAAGCCCTAGTGACCTCTTATAACAAACAGTGTGCCATTGCATCTTCTCTAGTCTGAGAGGCTGCTTACACCCTGTGAAATACAAGTACATTTACAAATGACCTTCACTAAGGAGCCCCATGACTTTGCATTGCACTCCTGGTGACCGAACATACAGGTAAAACAGTGAAGTCTTAAGAGGAGCACTGGAAATGTATCATGTTGGTAATCAATAATGTGTTGGAATTATAGAATACTACTTTTAGTTGCTATAAAAACAAATATTAGCAAAGGAAAGAGTCCATAGCTAGAGACGTGCGAACTGTATTAGCTGAAAAAGCAAGAGTGACGTAGACCTTGGTGGACACACTATTAGAATCATTACATCTCCAATCTGCCTATTGTTTTTGAGGCTTGAGAATTGTAGATTAATGTTGAGGCTCTAAGTGGAACAGTTTCTGCTAGGTCTGAGCACTTACAGTTAAAAGGACAGGATGTTAAAATTTCCTTACAAGTCCTTCTTTTGACAGTCTCCACTTGTAATAAAAATTTGAATACCAGCTACAAACATAAAAACATGACAGAATGTTGTTGTACGGCATATTGACCATGTTGGAACTGGGGTCACCAGTCCCCTAGGGTAGCATGGCACGAGCGGGTAGGCATCCGAAAGCACATGTGTTAAGGGATCATGCAGCACACACTCACACTGAGACAGAAACATGGGCACGCAATAAATGACTCCACTCCAGTGCTTGTATAAAAACAAGTAATTTGTATTAAGATAAATAATCAGATAGATAGAGCAGGATCAGGGAAATCATAAATTCATTTAAAATACATGTGTCTCAAGACTTGCAATCAATATTGGATGAATAAATATCCGTTCTGCAATAAATATTAAATATTGGATCAATAAATAGTTAAATACATTTTTAGTGGGACACAGGCCCGACCTACGCCTTGCTTCTTGGTCAGTACCTGAAAGGAATACATCTCAAAGTCATAAGAACAACACTGCATTAAGCATCAATATCCATTTCCTCAGGTAAACAAAGGGACAGTTCCATAACAGAAACATCTTCCCGCTGTAGGAATAAACAATTCGTTAAGTGTAGTTCAAACATTTCCTTAAATATGAAACATTTCATTTGCCACAAAAGTATGTGGACGTAACTCTCCTCCTGTAATAGGAATTAAACATTTCATTAAGAATAATTATTCCATATAACAAGGATGGGCATCCCTTTGGGAGAACTTCTCATTGGGCCCAGATAACCATTGCATTAGCCAGCACTAACTAGGAGAAAACATTGTAATCTAGGTAACCATCCCCTTGTGCAGGTTTAACTGTATCAGGGCTACACCAACATTCCATCAGGGAAGTAGAAATCCCTACATTGAGCAGGTGTAAGTAGATCTCTGTTATAGCAGGGGTATAAGACCCTTCCCTGGGCAGGAGTAAACATTGCCTCAAATGAGGACAACACCTTTCATTAGGCATAAAGTATTTCTTTAGGCATAACACACCATCCCATTACCTGATGCCTGAACAGGCAGGGCCTTCCCCCTATGGCCGTTGATGGTGACCCACTGCTCATACTTGATAGTATTGGAGGGCAATTGGGGCTTTGGTACCATCTCCTTATCACCCAGGGACACTAAAGTGACACCCGCCCGCTCCCCTCCGTTACCCAAAGGCATCTCCTCCCCGAGCACTACACTAGTAATTCCCGGGGCTTTTCCTCCAGTGGGAGGGGGTGGTCTTTTTGGGCATCTCACGTCCCCTTTATAGTGTCCCACACCACCACACTCGAAGCAATGAACAACCCTTGGCTGCTGGCTTTGGCCAGGATTAGGGTTGCGGGGGGGTTACCCTTAGGGATGAATCCTCTACCCCTTCCTTGTGAAGTATTTTGTGGACCTTTTGAGAACTCCCTCTTATTATCTCCCCCCTCTTTCTTCTGGGGGGTGCCCTGTCCAGATTTCTGGGAATCCCCTTCAGTCCCCTTCGAGGACACCCGGGTACTAGCCCAGATGTCCGCCTCCTCAGCAAGCTTCCTGGGGCTGGTCAGCTTGCTGTCCACCAGATGCTGTCGCAGCTCGGGAAAACATTTCTCGAGTAGGTGTTCCTTGAGTATGAGGTCATATAAACCTTCATAGTCCCCTACCTCGCTGCCTTTCACCCAACCCTCCAAGGCCTTCCGGGCGTAATCAAGAAAGTCCACCCAATTCTGTGTGCCTAGTTTGTGGCTGCTCCTGCATTTCTGCCTATACTTCTCAGGAGTTAGTCCAAACTTCCTTATCAGCGCTACCTTCATTGTAGGGTAGTGGGTTTGCTCATCCTGATCCAGGGCCAACAAGGTATCCCTGCCAGCAGGTGGCATGTATTTATACAACCCACCCCCCCAGTGGGCTTCCAAGATCCCATGGGCCCTCAATGAGACCTCATAGGCGGCTAGCCATTTTGCAATATCATCACCTGGGGTGTAGCTAGCAATGACATCCTTGGGTAAGTAGGGTCTGGGTTCTCTGGTGTTCACCTTAGTTTCGCTGCCACCATTATCTGAATTGGAAGACCTTAGGGTTAAAGCTTGTAGGTCCATCTCTTCAATGGTTCGCTCATGGGCTAACCTCTTGTCCTCCCTTTCCATATCCATTCTAGCTAATTCCAACCTCATTCTCCTCTCCTCCCTCCTATCTTCTAGCTCGGCGTCGGTCAAACCCCTCTCCGAGACGCTGCTGCCCACCCTTGAAGGTGTCCTGGGACCTGTCAGCAGATTCCCCCCTCCAGCTTGGTACAACATTGCAGTCTCAAGGACAGTGTCCCTGTCACTCCCTTCCGTGTCCGGTTCCTCCCCTGAATGAGCCTCTACCCATGCCCTTATGCTTGTCAGCAACTCGCCTTTCCTGGCACCTTTTTTAAAGAATACCCCCTGTTGCTGACACCATTCTTTGAGTCGGGTCACAGTGTAGGATTCTAGCTCTTCCAAATTTAATTCCATCTTTCACTATGGAATAAAATAAGCACACAGGGGAAAACCAAGAAGTGACCTGAGGATAACCTCCACCCACCACCAGAAGTAAATTTGGAAAATCAAAATATAAATTTGGGAGACCGCTTGGAGAAAACTCCAGGTGTAGGCTCGTGGTAAGCACTGCGTTACTACTAAGTGAGTGTAAGCACAAATCCGTTATCCCGCCGCTGAAACACCAATTATGTTAGACCTAGGGAATCCTAGACTACATAGGGGAGCCTGGCACAGTAGGGGGAACAGCTAACCTCCAAGGCATTGGTTAAGTGCTTACAGGACCCACTCACAGTAACCCAATAACTTACCACTAAAAATAAGAGACACCACACCAATTAGAAAAATACGCATGTTTTAAAAAAGAAAGCTATGGTTTCTTGTTTGGTTCTGCAATAATGTTTCACCACTTCACATATAAAATTTCTACATTAGTGCACTTTCACAGCTGTAATCTTTACAATACTTTCATTGAATACATTAGCCCCCACCTCTTTCTGTTTGGCAGGTATCAAAATTCCACTGTTAGCTTTACTCTTGAATATTTGATCTCATTATACAATTGGAAAAGATTCAATGACACTTTCCTGTAAGTGGATCAAAGTCTACATTACCATAGAAACTGTAAGACAATAATGGCTGGGAGGTACAGTTGTTCAACAAGAGGACCTTACTGATGTATTGGAAACTGGATTAGGCAGCTGGTTATCTGTAAGGAGACAGGGTAGTTAAAACCTCAATACATTTAGCCCCCTAGACTCCTCTAAGCACACAGGGATACTGGGATAGTTTTTACTCCTACTCCTTCTCAATGGGAGCTTCCCCCTGCCACTCAGGTCATACACTGTACCACAGCCCGTTCCTAACCTCCTGTAAGGCCTGCCCGCCCAATTGCCACAGTTCTAGAGTCCCATTTGGACGTTTCACCGCGTAACAGCTTTAAGATGTCAGTTTCAGTCTACAATGGCACTCGTCGGTGAGGTGTTTGTTGCGTGCAGCCCACGCACTAGGGGGGAAGCGCCTCTGAGGGAAGCTCGATCTGTGTTCCCACACGGCGCCGGGAAGCGTTACTTTTCACCGCCCTCCCCACCAGAGAACTCTTCCCAGCTTACTTCAGAGAGCTGACAGCCTCGGCTTAGTTCTCTCGTCGGGACTTGCTTTGTTGCTCCGACGCACTTTCCACGGCTGCTCACTGGGGCTGGGAAGACGTCCGAAGGTGCTCCAGCGGCGTTCTTCCGCCCGGCTCCTTTCACTCCTGACTCTGCCTCCGTCCAACCTCTTGGGCGTCCGTCGTCTTCTTCGTTTACCGCCGCCGGCCTCCTCACACAGGGCTCCGCCTCCGCTCAGCCTCCTCCTGCAATCTCCCCGCCTCTTCCGGCGCTTCCACGGATTCCTCCGGACAACAACACGGGTCAGCTGGGCTCTTCCTCCTCTGCCGACCTCGCGTCAGGGTATGCACTCGGCGGCAGCGTCACCCTCAGGTAGGGACAACAGCTGATTCCGCCGCTTTTCTTGTCAAAGTGGATGTCGGACTCGAGTGCTGCAGACGCGACTGTTCTTGCTCCTTATGGGGGTTTGAGAAAGCAGCTCCTTTAACTCTTTCTGAAAATAAGTTCCTCCGTAGCATTACAAATCTCCCACAAAGCACCCCTCTTAAGCCACTTAGATATGATTTGGGTAGAAAAGCTATTATTGATGACGCCAAGCTGCGTCCGATTTTATATTGGTGCAGGTTGTGAACGACACCTGAACTCTCATGTGCCTCAGGTTTTCTAGATGTAATAGAATCTGATGCCTTCCACAAAATCGGTTGGTTAAGAGGTGTTAGGAATAGCCTGATTGGCCTGGGAATTTGAATGCTATGGGAAAACCCATTATAGGCTTCTTTTCCCTCTATAAACATCCTAAAAGAGAAGTATTGGAAGAGTGCTGCTTTTAATGCTTGGAGTAACTCTGACTCATCTTCTATAGTGGGAATCTTCTTAGAAATAAAACTCACACCCAGATTAGAATCCTATTGGGATAATATCACCAGGCCGAGAGATAGGAAGCTTTACTTCCAACTCAGGGCAGGCTCCTTACCTTTAAAGTCCCTTATGTCCAGGTGGACTCCCACAAGTGATAACATCTGTCCTGCCTGTGGGAGCCATAGCGAAACAGTTGCCCACCTGCTTTTTGCCTGTCCCACCTATGCACTCCCTAGGCGAGTTTGGCTGGCTCCAGTGTGCAAACTACTTGGCACATTTAGGAGCGCCGAAGCGGAAAGGCTTATGCGCACCAGCACTTTACCATTTATCACAATAGCGGTAGCCAAATACCTAGGATGGGCGTGGGCTATAAGGCTGAAACCTAAATCTGGGTAATTCTTTGGTGAGCATTAATTTTAACTTCCCTAGCCTGGCCACAGAACGTGATTGATTATTTTAACTGGGTGTAACTTTTATCTCGTCCATTTGCTCTGAGATCTAAGTTTTATCAAAAATGTTTAACTATCCAGCCAAGGCATTTTTAACTGCATCTAAATGTTGTTTGTTTTGTGCTTTTATGAGTATACTTCGAATAAAGCTACTTTGGAATGGAATGGAATGGAATGGAGAAGAAGGATGTGTAAGTGGAAAGGGAGGGTCATCGGGAGGACCAGGACCACCAGAACAAGAAGGAAGAAGATGGGCAGTCAACATGGAGAACCTTCACAACTGTGAAGACCCTACACAGAATGAGGAGGAGGAAGATGGCCATGAGGATGAGTAGAAGGGGAGGTGAGGGTCCAGAACAGCCAAGAAGTTTAGAAACTCCAGGACCACCAGAAGGATTTGGAAAACTTGAACCAACAGGGGACCAATACCATGTCCAAGAACTAGGAAAACCAAGAGGATCAAGACCAGGAAGAATAGGAAAAGGATTTCTAAGAGGACTAGGAAAATAAGGAGGAAACCCAGGAGACCAGTAAGAGGAAGAACACCATGGAGAGAAAGCGGAGGCTAGGAGGTCCAGAACAGCAGCCACCACCATGACCACCATGAAAAACCATGAAAGCACCAGAGAATCCAGAGGACCTTGGAAGAGGATGACCAAGATTAGCTGGACCATGAGCATAAGGACAATGAAGATCATGAGGACCAGCAGGACTGGGACCAGAAGAATGAAAATATTGAAGAACACCAGGGCAAGAGCACCAGAAGAACAACTAGGAGGGACACCGCAATAAACACCATGGTAAAGATAATCCTTTTAACAGAAGTAGGATCTCAGAAGGATAAGGGCTACTTATGGCCAATGACCAATACCTAGAAGACCAGGACCAAGAATATGTAGATGAAGACCAGGAGGATGATTTTGAGGAAAATATGAGTTGACAGAAGGGAAAGAAGAATAAGAGGGTCATCAGGAGGAAGAGACCTAGAAAAAGGAGAACATGAAAATCAATACGAAGATTAGGAGCACTATGAAAAGGAAGACCTGGTAAACCAGGAGCATGAAGAGGAAAACCTATAGGTGGAAGACCAGGAAGAGGAGAATGACCAAGATTAGAGGGACCAGGGCAACCAGGAAGTCCAGGAGCACTAGGATTACCAGGTCCACCAAGAGGACACAACTATCAAGGGAATCACAACGGGACACACATCAAGAGAACTAGGGACAGGAAAAGCAAAGGCAGAATGATGATTTGGAAAGGAAAGAGAGATCAACAAAACTGATGGGTACCATTAAGACCAAGACCAGCAGGAAGGCCAGGAGCAGGAAGACCAAGGCCATGAAGGAAGGGACTAAGATGGCCAAGAGGCTCTAGACAGTACCATAAGAAGAAGGAGTAGCAGACAACCAAGAGAACTTGAACCACCAAGAGAACTAGGACAACCAAGGCAAGGGCCATCATCAACAGTGGCTAAGAATACAGGGCCTACGATGACAAGTGAGTCTAGGCTACATGTGTGAGGGCATGCCCCTGTTAAATGCTGAACATGTTCTCTTCTGGTTCCTTGATGGACTAAAATCCAACATCTGACTCCAACAGATAACCGCTACAGAAATCACTATGTGGATCTGAGAGATCTTAAGGCACTGTGAGTCAAGAGAACAGAGCAACCAGGAAAGAAAAAATTAGACATAAGCACGGTCATCTGTCAAAATCTACTTGTGGTCATATGTATTTAGAATTAGTACACAAGAGAGCTCATTCACACACCAACTCACTCTTGCATTCAGACAGAATTTACACTTTGAAGTTTGTAATTCACCACTGACCATCGTCATTTGCACAAACTGCCCTTTGGCCTCATCCGAATTTTCTTATCTCCTTGCAGACCCTTGAGTTATGCATCAAGGCAGCTGTTACCAAGAGTTGCAGAGCGCTGAATGGAACTGTGCCAACCGTGCTTGCCGCCCTGCATCACCTGGTATGTATATACACGAGGACAAACAAAGTATTTCAGTGGGAGGCGACAGACATTTCCTGTGTAACATATTGTAACAAATAAAGTTTCTACCTTAATCCAATTTATAGTAGGAGTGTTTTAAAGGACAACATTTGGGAACACTCTTGCATAAAATATTAAATTATAATCCATAAAAATCCTATATGAACCAATTTGCTTCTAGGATGCAAAGAAAGAAGACAATGGATATAAATCTGTCAGTGTTGAGAGCTCCTCTGCAAGAACCCCCCATAAGTCTGCCTCTCGGCAGCTCTGGCTCTGATAATAGGTAGAGTGACAGGGAAAGGGAATGGACCCAGGGGGAACACCAAGGATAGAGACATGAAAGAAAAAAGCTGTACCCAATAACAATGGTTTACAACAGAGACATAATACTAGCAAAGCTTATCTCAGAGGTTCAATTGTCCAGTTAGACTTTACTATATAACATATACTGTACTTTTCATGACATTCCCAACAACAGTACACCCAATCTTAAATCTATATATTTAATAATAATAAGGTTATATCATATACATTTGATTAATGCCATCAATCAAAGGAAATTCAGTATTTATACCGCTAAGGTTCCTAAAGTCAATATGTGCAGAAACTACCCCACAATTTAGTTCAAATAATCCAAATGCACAACATTTCTGGAATATCCTTACAATCCAAACTTGAAGCATTCAAGACCTCAGTCCACATATAAGAAGGCCCTCTGAAAACAGGTGCACAACTTGACGGCCATAAGCATGAAATTCCAAATAGCAATGCTGGCACCTGGAATCTGGAATGAATGGGAAACAAAAGACAAGCATCTCTGATGAGGACCAAAGTGTGAGAACTGAATGCCGGTAAAGAAAAGAAAATGAAGTGGTACAGCAGAAACAGCGAGTGACGGTGAGAACAGAAAAAGGCCCTAATGAAGCCACTGACAGAAACACTCGCTCCCCACTCTGCTGACTAGAGACCTGGGATGCAAAATGGGCAAAAAGTGAAGCAAAAAAGGCCTGCTCTGAAAAGCATGCAACCTACTATGCTGGCCAGACACCGTAAGACGCAAAAGGGGAACAGCTTTACCATCCCCAGAGATAAACCAATATGAAGTGTAACAACAGCCTTCGTCTTGATTACCTTGAATAGCCACCACTAGTGCCAGCTTTGTTAAAAGCATTAAGTACCACTACCTTCTACAATCTCTCCAGACTTCTGAATCAACAAACTATCCAAAAACCATAGGAAACTAAGGCATCCATCTTAGAGTGGTAACTGAGAATTTGCACTTCCACCAATACCGGGCACCCTGAATTTGCTGTATTACACACAATTAATTTTTCTGTAGCGTGGTATGGATCAAGTCCTGACAAACTCCTATGCTGTCATTCCCCCACTGGAAGTTATTTGCTGTCTGGATTGGCTTTCAGATAGCCTAGCTTCCATTATTATTTATTATGGCTTTGTTATTGGCAGATCTGCACACCCTCAAGTGGGGTTTCCGATGAAACAGAAGAGCCACTCAAGTTGTCCACGGCTATTATCCTGTCACTGGGTGAGTTGGTCATAAATGTATGTATGTATATATTTGTGATACTGCAAGTATATATTGGCCTTTACTAGGGATCAGGTCCGCTGTAACATTAATTTCTGTCCACTGCCCTGCACGTAACTTGATCGTCTTAAAAGCTACTATTTCTTCAGTAATTATCTCCCTTCCCAGTACATTGGTTGGCTTGCTACTGGAATATGGTGCCCAGTTTACTATATACAGCTATAGTAGTCACATGAGTACCATGTGCTCGTAAGATCATCATTAAATGTATCAGACCATTGATAACATACCTCCTGGACATGCGTTGAAGATTGGCCTTGATGGGCTGCTCCCCGGCGTTGAGTTCCTTCTTGCATAATTTTATGTTGTGTTATTTTTCAATTATGTCTATTTTTTCTTTTCACTTTACTCTTGCAGCTCATTCTCACTCTAGTGAGGTGCTTAAATATTTTGAAAGTAGCTTGATGCAGATAGGTGCAGAGTCCCGTGCCACAACATTACAGCTGCTCTGCAAGCTCCTTTCGGAAACTGGTAAGACTGTCAGTGGGTGAGTGGCAGTGTGTGATTTAGGCAGGGAAAATAGTTAAAGGGACATAATGCTTGTCATAGAATCCGGAGCCCTACGTTGTATTCCCAACTTACCCCCTTACTTGTCCAACATGGTGCAGCTATAAGCAAAATACTTCAATTTTATATTCTTCAGCTACATTAACTGCCAACCTTTTCTGGTAGAGCATTGCAATTTACAAATAAAGTCTTGCTTACATCAACTTCAATTATGTGAATCATGGTGAAGAAATAAAGGAGTGTCACTGTTTTCTTTTTGGTTAATTGTTCCCATTGTGAGCCATTAATGGGACAGGGACACTGTGAAAACCGATCCTGACATAGACACTGGACAGGAACAAAAAGGGAAATAAAATATGGAGCAGGTTGACACAGACACGCTCAGTGGTACATGATGACACAGATATGCACGGCGAAACAGGAAGGCATTGATAGCCCCATGGGGCTCACAGTCACAGACTCACACACCAAAACTGAAAGACAGGACCCTCAGGGTGGTAATCACAGTTGATAGTGGTAACTTCACTACTTATGTATTAATCTTGATCTTACTAGCCAAAGTCAATATCTATGTGTTATGAACATTTGGTGTATGGCTTTATTTAATAGATTCAGAAGGTGCCTTTTATCTGGATGCTGTCCGTCACGTGCTTGAGGATGACAATCGCAAGGTACCATCAAGCTATTATACGTGTGTTAAAGCACTTTCATAATTAGCAACTCAATCTAATTAAAGTTATGCAGTTTTTGCATAGTGCAGTAGTCCTACTTACATGGACTCAGAGCTGTGGTTTGCACACCACAATCTGTTGACTTTCTCCAAGGCAAGTCTTCAGTGAAGGTGTTGGGTCATGCAACCTCCAGCCATTTCTGTCAGTTCAGTGTGTCTTGTGTTCCATTGTCTCCCTGTCCAAGTGGACATATCCCAGTTTTCCTGCCCTAGTCTGTGTCAATGCATTATTTTCAGACCCAATCCCAGAGGTTGCTGATCCCTAATTGTTTAATAAATGTGTGTTAAAAGAAAGTTCTTGTACGCTGTTAACATATTTGGTCTGTATTTCACATTGAGTTGATCTGTAATACCCCTCACTGAGGAGGAGAATGTTGATGATCAAATAAGGGGTTTTGAAGTTCAGAATATTAATATCTCCTCAAATCTTTAACAACCGTGGTGTAAGGTATTTCAAATGTCTCTACCAAGAATAATATTTGGGCTATGTCTCCGCGAAATCTCACCAAACGTGGATCGATAATACAGGATAATATTTATGTGCACGTTTGAAAAGTCTGATTGTGATATAAAAGATGTATTTTATGTAGAAATTAGAATATATGTGACTTTCCTGATGCCATGTATCTCCACAGTGTGCCTGATTTCAGTGCCATGGAGAAAGCAAGTAACTCAGTATCAGAATCACCATGTTCAGCATGTTAGCAAGCACAGGACATAGGCACAAAGGAAAATCAACAAAGCAGATTTCCTTTGATAACGAACAAAAGGCTGTATTGCCATAACTTTGTCTCTATTGGATTCTCTTTGAGAGGTGTATTGGGTTTGTCATTTTTAACCTCAGGGCACGATATAAACCAAGTTATCCTTAGATATTTTTCAGATTAAACCAGGAACATCAGAGACAGGACTCTGCTACGAAGGATGTACGTTGTTACAACGCATGTTTTTACCACGCATGCTGTTACAACGCAAGCCATTACAACGCATTGCTTTGGGGGTGCTGGATAGTGAATAGTTTAATTTACTATTCCAACTCCAGTCCCCGTGGATAGTAGGGAAGGTGTTGGATAGTAAATTAAAACTATTCCCTATCCTACAGCGCCCCCCAGTGCAATGCGTTGTAATGGTTTTCGTTGTAAAACCTGCGTTGTAAAGGCACTGCGTGGTAAAAGTTGCGTCGTAAAGGATGTTTCCCGCTAGGAATGTTAGAATCACAGAAATCAAGCATGGATGTATTCTTTGGCAGTTGAAGCCATTGTGGCCAGATTGTGCAAATATACAGCGTACAGAACCATGTTAGGGATGTGAATTTTAACTCAATACTGGATACAGGAGACCGTGACTATTTACGGTCTTGAGCCAAAACGACTTCTTGAAAGTGATATGGATCAACCAAACAACAAGTTGTGGGACAATGAACTCCAAGTACTGCAACTCATTTGTTATCTGCTGCCCGTGTTGGGATGCCTGCTCAATCTTACAGGTGGAGTTAGACAGCAGCCATCATTCTTCCCACAGACGACTCTAGTTTTTTAAAATTCCCTCAGCAGTGGAATCCACAGCCTATTGAATTCTCATTTGCATTTTTGTAATCAATATCAGGTCCTGAGATCTTTTTTGTTGGTTGTAACCTACCTAGGCATATTTTGCAATGTTTTTTTTTAAAATCTTTCATCAAATCTCAGGCACCTATAGAAGGTGTAGCCCACCTGGAATAGTTGAATATTCCCTCAATCACACTTCAGTCAGACACTCTGTAAAAACAGTTTACTTAAATTGACTCTAGTTTCATTCTCAGATTTTCATAATAGCCCTTTTTGCAACATACTTTAAAAGGTTGTATCCAGGTACTGGCTTTCCACACATAAAAATGTATATCTGTCTACTCTGTAAAAAAAAGGAAGGAGGTGGCTGAGACGGCGATGTGAGCGGACGTGTCTCACTTGAGCTCCGTCGCCCCGCTGCTCTACATAGCCTGCTTCAGCGTAGTTTTCGGGGGGTAATCACTCCTGGGGACCCCTACACATCGCTGATCCTGCTGGTGCCCCTCCTTGACGACGAGGCGCGGCTGTGAAAGTTCCAGCGGCCGCACCGCCAGCCTTCGGGATCCCCGCCAACGGTCGCTGACCGCCATCTTGCCCTGGGTCCGCTGTTGGGGAGTCGCGACGAGCTCCTGGGGAGAGGACCGGCACTGCGGCCCGGAGGAGACGCCGAGCACCCCTGGCCTCACCTTCGGCCGTGCGGGACCAGCGGACCCACCCTGTCGCCGGCGGAACCGCGCCGGAGCTGCTGGAGTCGGGCTGCCACCGGCAAATGACACAGCGGCGGCCCGGACGCCGCATCTACTTGAGTCCCCGGCCTCGGCGGGAAAACCAGGCCCGGATCTGCGGGATTGCCAGCGGCCCCCGTGCACGCGAGCCCTGGTCGGGACTCCATTGCCCGTCGCTGGGCCCAGACGGTGAGCTGCAGCGCGCTGCCCCCCCCTCCCACCTGCCATCTCCCGGAGGGGCCCGGCGCTTGCGGGGCCCGGCGGTTGGTCTTCCCGCCACTTCCCCCCTTTTGGCCCCCGCACGCCGACAATCCCAACCTGAGCGCCTCCAGCCGCCCTGGACACATAGACTGCGGCCTGGTGCGCTGTTGAGCCGCTGTGCATTGGCGATCCCTGAGCCTCGGTGGGCCCCAGCCTTGCAGAAAACGACCCCTGGCCGCCTCACCGCCGCAACCCGGCCCTGCCACGCCTGGCGGACCTCGGACGGGGTGACCCTGCCGTGAGCACCCGGAGACCCCAAGGGCCTTTGCCGCCTGTTACCCCCTGACACTGGGCTCCTCGCTGCTGGGAGGCCGGGACCCCCTGGACACACCTTGCCTGCTGCGGTGGGACCGGCTGGACGCTACGCTACGCTGGGAGGAGGCCCTGCTCTGGGCGGCACCGGGGGACAGCGCCACGCCACGGGACTGCGAGTGGCCCTCCACCTGCGGACCCCAGGCCCGGCCTGCTGTGGCCCACCTACAGTCCTCACCTATCCACCGCCTCCCCTGCCTCCGCGCTGCCTTATCTTCTCGGGTGCGCTACCCACCCTAGCTCCACGGCCTGGACTTCTTCTGTCCTTCTCTCTGAGTGCGGCCCACGTGGACCATGACCCGCGGCAAGGGGAATAAACCGGACCCCACACCCACGACGACCAGAGGGGCGTCAGTAGCCTCTATGTGGGGTAAGGCGGGCTCGCCACCGCCCTCTGGAGGACCCTCATCATCGTCAGGGGGGAAGCCCCCACCGCCAACCGACTCTCCACCGGTGACGCAGGCCTTCATGACCTCCTTTATGGCTGATCTGAAGACCGAGATTGGGTCCCTCAGGACGGAGGTCCACACCTGCGTCAAAGAAATGCGCAAGGAAGTCACCGACCTCGGCGACCGAGTCGACGGCCTGGAAAGAACGGTCGACTCCCGCACTGAGGACCTAGAGCAAATCTGGCGGAGAGTGGCGACCCTCGAGGACCAGCATATCCAGCTCCAGATCAAACAGGAAGACTTGGAAAACAGGGGACGCCGCAACAACCTCCGCATACGGGGTGTGCCACTCGGAGAAGAGGGGACTAATACCATGGCCTATGTGGCCCTACTCTTGCAAGCGGTGTGGGGCGAAGAGGACGCCCCCCCACCGCGCCTAGATCGCGCACACCGTGTCTTCGGAGGGGGAGGAAAAGCGAGTCTCCTGCCCGACATCGTCACCAGGCTCCACTACTTCACCGAGAAGGAGGCCATCTTGAAGGCGGCTAGGGATAACCCGGACCTGCGGTACGAAGGCCACAAGATCCAGATCTTCCAGGACCTGGCCCCCACCACACTCCACAGACGGCGACCCGCGGCAAGGGGAATAAACCGGACCCCACACCCACGACGACCAGAGGGGCGTCAGTAGCCTCTATGTGGGGTAAGGCGGGCTCGCCATCGCCCTCTGGAGGACCCTCATCATCGTCAGGGGGGAAGCCCCCACCGCCAACCGACTCTCCACCGGTGACGCAGGCCTTCATGACCTCCTTTATGGCTGATCTGAAGACCGAGATTGGGTCCCTCAGGACGGAGGTCCACACCTGCGTCAAAGAAATGCGCAAGGAAGTCACCGACCTCGGCGACCGAGTCGACGGCCTGGAAAGAACGGTCGACTCCCGCACTGAGGACCTAGAGCAAATCTGGCGGAGAGTGGCGACCCTCGAGGACCAGCATATCCAGCTCCAGATCAAACAGGAAGACTTGGAAAACAGGGGACGCCGCAACAACCTCCGCATACGGGGTGTGCCACTCGGAGAAGAGGGGACTAATACCATGGCCTATGTGGCCCTACTCTTGCAAGCGGTGTGGGGCGAAGAGGACGCCCCCCCACCGCGCCTAGATCGCGCACACCGTGTCTTCGGAGCGGGAGGAAAAGCGAGTCTCCTGCCCGACATCGTCACCAGGCTCCACTACTTCACCGAGAAGGAGGCCATCTTGAAGGCGGCTAGGGATAACCCGGACCTGCGGTACGAAGGCCACAAGATCCAGATCTTCCAGGACCTGGCCCCCACCACACTCCACAGACGGCGAGTCTTCCGCCCGATCACAGAGAAGCTCCGGTCCCTCAACATCTCTTACCAGTGGGGACATCCCTTTGCACTCATCTTCAGGTGGGAGGGCAAGCGCAGGACACTCAGGTCCTACCGAGAGGCGGCACAACTGCTAGACATGCCGGAGTCACCAGATCACAGTCCGACACGTCCTCCCCACTCGGAGAAGGCCCCTCCACGCTCTGACTGGTCCACTGTGCGCAGACATCGGCGGTCCCCCCCGGTGGACGCGCTCTCTACCTCGCAGACCAAGCAGGACATCATTGCCCACATCCGCTCCCTCGAGGGCGACCGCGAGGAGCGAGCCTCCCAGCCCGCTGCTTCTGGACCTGAGGGTGGGGATCGCCCCTCGACTCCGGATGACCACTGAACGTTGCCACTGTGACTCCAGCTACCCTGTGCACACGCTCGCCCACTAGGCACTTCAGCGTGTCTTCCTGCTCCATGGTGATCTACTCCCACTGTCCGTGGAAAGGACGATGCCCTTTGCCTCCTTCAGGTCACGGACTTCACCGCGGAGCCCCAGCGCCCCACTGGCGCCTGATCGGACCATGTGGCCCCGCAGCCTGACACACCCCCGGACTACCCCTAGGCAGCGGGGTGGATGGGCTCTGAGACGATTTGATTCTACTTTCCTTGCCCGGATCTCCGCTCCCTCCCTTTGTCCTGTAGGAAGTGACATTCCTGGCTTCATCCAAACCCTCGGGTAGAGGATGTTCGGTACCTGGGACACTGTATGCTGGCCCTGTTGGCCTGTTCTGGTTCAATCTCTTCTTTGCGCCTTTTTTCTCTTCTCTCACCTTTCTCTTCCTACTTCGCTCTTATACTGCCCTTTCCTCTCACGTTTTCCTCGCGCCTGCGGTGGGGTGGAGGGGTGGGTTCTGCGGGGGCTGACACGCTGGAGGCGAGAAGTGGCTGCCGCTGTATTGTCTGCGGGAGGGCCTACTACACTGGGTTCTGCGCGACTCCACTCCCCCTTAGTGCTATGACGGCGACCATCCCTACACCCTTGAAGGTCCTCTCCCTCAACGTCAAAGGGCTCAACTCCCCCAACAAGCGGCACCAGGTATGGCGCTACCTCCTACACCACGCCCCTGACATTATCCTCCTCCAGGAGACGCACCTTCTCAGGGGAGACACCAAACGCATGGCCCACCCTAGATACCCTACACAGTTCTGGGCATGCTCTGACACCAAGACAGCGGGGGTGGCAATCCTCTGCAGGGCTGGCATTAGGCGGGGTTCCGTGAAGCCTTTCAAAAGTGCTGACGGCCGCTTCCTCCGAGCCACGGTACAGATGGGCCGTGCGCAGTTCACTCTTGGGTGTGTATATGCTCCCAACCAGTCGCAGGACAAATACCTCCAGACACTTCTGCGGGAACAGTTCCCATCGGGCGACAATAATGTGATCCTGGGCGGCGACTTCAATCTTGTTTGGGACCCCGAGCTAGATCGGGCGGGAGCCCCCTTTAATGGAGCGGGGGCAATGTCTTCTACTCTTAGAACACAGCTTCGGGACCTGGGGCTTGTGGATGTGTGGCGCTACCACAACCCGGGGGCCCGGGACTACTCCTTCTACTCGCATTCCCATAGGACGTACTCCCGAATCGACTATCTTTTCACCTCCCTTGAGGTGGCCCGAGACTCTTTAGCTGCTGCTATCTCCGACATCTCCCTGTCGGACCATGCTCACGTGGAGCTCCTGCTACAGGACCCCCTGGCCCACGCCACTCGTGAACGCCGATGGACGCTCCCTCCGAGGATCCTTCGGGACCCGGACGACGTCGCCAGCATCCGTGACGCCATAGACTCGTATTTCGCCGTTAACGACACCCCTGATCTGCCGTTTCACACGGTCTGGGACGCCTTCAAGGCCACCATTCGGGGCCACATCACCTCCCTGGCGGCGGCACGGAGGAAAGAAGCGTCCAAGTTGGAAACCGACTTGGCTAGCGAGATCAAACTTGCGGAGGCCCGGGACCGGGCCTCTCCCTCGCGGGCGTCAAAGAGAACTCTCGCTAATCTTCGGGGGCAAATCCGCACCCTGCGCACCAACAAGGCGGAGCACTCCCTGCTAGCGCTCAAGCAACGGTATTACGAGGGAGGGGACAAGGTTGGCCGACTACTGGCCGGCAGGCTACGGGCACGTACCGCTAGGGCCCACATCGCCAATATCAAGCAGCAGGACGGCACTTGCGCCACCACTGAGAAGGCCAAGCAGGCCGCCTTTGTTGCTTACTACTCCTCCCTATATACCGAGGAGCCCACCTCTGCGGAGGCCCGGGAGGCCGTCCTCGCAGACTACGGGGGGTCTACCCTGTCCCCGGCATGTGCGGCCTCGCTGGAGAGCCCCTTCCAGGAGGAGGAAATAACGGAGGCTGTTAAGGATCTCCCCGTGGGGAAAACCCCGGGGCCGGATGGCCTGCCATTGGCCTTCTATCGCCTGTTCTTGACCCAGCTCCGCCCGCATCTGTTGCGACTATACAGCTCCTTTTCTGACACCGTCGGCCCCTCCCCCGACATGGGCCTGGCAGAAATAGCCCTGATTCCCAAGCCTGGGAAGGACCCGGACCAATGTGCCTCCTACCGCCCCATCGCCCTCCTTAACACTGATCTCAAGATTTACACCAAGGTTCTGGCCAAACGTCTTGACCCACACATGCCGGGCCTGGTGAACCCGGACCAGGTGGGATTTATTCGGGACCGCCAGGGAGCCGACAATGTCCGCAGGCTGGCGCACTTGGTGGGAAAGGCGCACCATTGGAAAATACCGGCTTGCCTCCTCTCGCTGGACGCAGAAAAAGCCTTCGACCGGATCGACTGGACCTTCCTGCGGGCGGTCCTCAAGAAACTAGGTCTTGGCCCTATCATGATATCCAGGTGCATGGCCCCCTACCTAGGACCGCAAGCCCGAATTCGGGTCAATGGCCAATTGACATCGCCGCTTTCGGTCCACAGGGGCACGAGGCAGGGATGCCCGCTGTCGCCGCTCCTGTTCGCCCTTGCGGTTGAGCCGCTGGCGGAACTGATTAGGCGTACCCCTGATATTCATGGTATCTCCCACGGAGGGCGCACTAATAAGGTAGCGCTATTCGCTGACGACCTGATTCTTACTCTTACAAACCCTCGGGTCTCCTTCCCAGCGGTGCACGAAGCCCTTTCCCTGTTTGAGCAGGCGTCCGGCCTCAAAATCAACCACACCAAGTCTTGGGCGCTCAACCTCACCATCCCCGACGAGGAGATCTCTTCCCTGCAGGGGGTCACGCCCTATCGCTGGGCGGACAGCCATATTCAATACCTGGGCCTGGACCTCACGCCCCATCTTGACTCGTGGTCCTCGAGGAATTGGGCCTCTTGCCGCAAGGAAGTTCTGGCTGATCTGCGAAAATGGAAACCCTTGATGATTTCCTGGCTGGGGCGGCTCAACGCGGTCAAGATGTCCATCCTCCCCCGCATTCTGTATGTTTTCCAGTGCCTCCCCACCCCGATCCCGATTCACTGCATCAGAAACCTCCAGCGCGACCTCACGGCCTTCATATGGGGGGGCAAAAGACCCCGGTTCTCGCAGAAATTCCTTATGGAACCGAGAGACAGAGGCGGCCTTGCCTGCCCGAATCTCCTCCACTACTATTGGGCGGCACACCTCCGGTTCGTGATCGAATGGGGTGCACGCGAAAGCGACAAACACTGGTTCCACATGGACCGATCGGTCACGGGGCGCACCATATGGGACCTGCCTTGGTTACCGCGGGTGGCACGTTCCAGAAGTGCATATCTTGCGGTCCCCACGAGGACGGTTCTTGAAGTGTGGGACAGGGTGGCAGTGGCCAAGGGTCTCACCACATTTCCCTCTCCACACACTCCCATTGCAGGTAACCCGCACTTCCCCCCAGCTGCCCGGACCCGAGCTTTTGAGAACTGGACGCAAGGCGACTGCAGAGTTGCAGGAGACCTTTTTCTTTGCGGGTCGCCTAAATCATGGCTGGATTGCAAGGAGGAATTCAGGCTCCCTCTCACCGCCCACTTACAGTACGCGCAGCTGCGCCACTGGACCTCGGGAGACGACATGTACCAGGCTGCTACTAGGGCATATACCCCATTTGAGAAGTTGGCACGATCCCTCGGGGGTCTGAAACGGCTCATCTCCCAGATCTACAACATCTTGCAACACCCCACCGCCCCACCTGTGCACCCCTATCAGAAGCAGTGGCAGTCGGCGACAGGCACTGACATCACACCCTCTCAATGGACTCGGCTCTGGAACGACATCCCCAAAACCTACCGCAGCATCCCGCAAAGGGAAAACGCGTACAAGATGCTGACGCAATGGTACTACACCCCCCTGCGACTCAGCAAAATGTTCCCCACTTCCTCGCCGCTGTGCTGGAGGTGTGGCACTGCGACTGGTGACTTCGTACACATCTGGTGGTCCTGCCCTACCCTAGCTGTCTTTTGGAAGGAGGTCCTCAGTCACATTAAGAAGGTGTTGGGTTTCCCCCTCCCTGAAGAGGTTTGCACACTCCTACTGGGCGTTCGACCCCCCACACTTAGAGCCCTCACGCGCAGCGACTGGATCCTCACCCTTCACATGTTAGGTGCCGCCAAACAGCTCATTGCCCTATACTGGAAGCGAGCAGAGGCGCCGCCGATAGCATCCTGGTTCGTGCGCCTCTGGCAGGTCCTGACTATGGAACTACTCACGGCACGGATACAGTCCAGGGGGGTGCGCTTCAAGGCAGTGTGGGAACCCCTAGTACGTCACCTGTGCTCCATCAGCTATGCCCGCCACATGCCTCCCAGGCTTCGCGCTCTGCAATTGTTCGAGGATGCCCTCATTCCTGCTGACCCAAGTAGACTAGGCTTTTAACCGCTTCCTCCAGTGCCGCTTTGTGTTTCACATTTCCTGTTTGTGGCCACGGGTACACCCCTCTGACTCCTCTTCACCTTGACACTGCTCGCTCCTTTCCCGACTTTTCTTCCTTCCTGCTTGCCACTCTGGCTTCCACCCCTCTTTGGGGTAGTTTGGTCCCTGTTGGGCCTTTTGAAAATGTGACACCATTGCTTTTCCCCACATACGCGCCTACCTCACACAGCGACGCATTGCCAGCTTATGGCCACCTCTTGCTCTACTCTCCCCTAAGCCACGCGGCCGGCCCCCCCTCCGGGGGTTGTAGGCAGGGCGCTGTGTTAATGACTCCACCTCCCCTGTCCAGTTCTACCCACTGGCTTTTCCATGCGCGGCCGGCTCCAGAAAGGGGTTGTAGGCTTATCGCTGTGTTCACAATAAAAACAGATTTGAACAAAAAAAGGAAGGAGAGAATGTATGGTTTTCTCACACTCCCTTGCTACTTTCTCACTGGAATGTGTGATTTTCTCCTATTCATACACCAAAAGGGTTTCTCACTAACCATGCTTACCTTTTTTTCTTAATTACAGGTTATTCTTGCCACTTTAAGTTTAATGTCCAGTTTAACAGCCAAAGGTTTTTATGATGTGAACGGACGAGCTGTGATGGATTATGTGCTTAAAAAAACCAGCCTCCTTATCAAAGAGCAGGTAAGTGGCAGATGTACATATTTGGGTAGGTGAATGTGTTAGTGTGTTAGGGAACAGCAACAGTAGTCAGCACACAAGAAATAAGTGGACCTTTTAGCCCCCTTGTGCCCCAATGTAGTTACTTTACCATATAATATACATCAGCAGTGTCACATATTTGCCCCTGGTGGTGGAATATAGACCTCATGTCCCTTTCGTTAGTTCCCATAGGCTCACCTTGACATTCTATGTTCTTCAGTTAAGCTTGATGTTCCCTACTTCCACTCCAGTGCGTCTTTCTCCCTCCATCACTTTTGTTAAAGATATTTTTATTGAAAGTACAAGAAGGAAGAGGAAAGGAAGTAAGAAAAAGATAGAAACACAGTAAATGCGACAAGAGCCCTCGCAGGAGCTCACTCTACATGGCAGAGGAGTTTAATATTGCTGAAGAGTGGACAACGCGGCCACCCTAGCCAGGATGATTCTCAAAGTCCGCCAGCCAACAATGTTGCCCCAAGAGGGGAGTCCATAGAAAGGCATTGGTTCACAGTGGCGCCAGGCAAAAGCCACCCAAGCCAGGGGCTCATTCGACCAGTCTAATTTGCGCCTCCTCGTTCCTCCGCCAAAAGAAAAACAATGCAGCGAGGTGAAACACAAAGACCCACCACCCATAGAGATAGACAGAACAAAACACCCTCCCCCCAAACTCCTTCAACCCTCCAGCCCCCCTCCCCCCAGTGGTGGCAGCCAAGTAACAGGCACACATCCGAACATTCTCTCACACTTTGAACAAATGGAGTGCACGTAAAGTGGGCAGGCAGACCGCCGACGGTAAACCTTGAGAAAGGAAGCGGACTAGCGGGCCCCATCTAAAGATGAAGTTTTTGAAATCTCCTCTGAAAACATCCGCCATACGTTCCATACTCAGCAGTTTCCACAACCTAGCATACTAGAGGGAAAGTGCATGGGCCTCCTTCTTTTTCCAGGCCGCCGCCAAGGTCAGCTTGGCCGCACCCATGCAGAGCCAAAGGATTTGTTTATCCGCTTTGGTCTGATGCTCCAGGAGCGGATCACGGAGACCCAAGAGAACGAAGCCTATCGAGTCAGGAACCGGGTAACCCAGCATATCCTTGATTTGGGACAGTATCTCCTCCCAGTAGGGGCGAATGACAGGGCAGTCCCACCAAATATGGCGAAAATCCCCCAAGAGACCACATCCTCGCCAACATCTATCCGACGTAGAGGGAAAGATCTTTTTCAACCCGGCTGGGTAAAGATACCAGTCCAACATCGTTTTCATGTGGGCCTCCCTGAGGTCAATGGAATGATTAAATCTGTGCAAGTCACGCCAGAGGTGAGTCCACTCCTCGTCAGAGATATCCCGACCCAGGTGCTCTTCCTACAAACTCATGTATCTAGGGCAAGGCGAGATAGCCGTGGCAAGCAGAAAGCCATAGAGGAATGAGATCACCCCTCTCATGGACGTGGTGCGGGTGATAAAGGATTTGAAATCTGTAGGAGGCCTTGTCGCTGCATCCCGCACCTCCGGTGACAAGGCCCAGTGTAGCATTTGGGCATACCGGTAACGCTCGGACGGTAACACCGCATAGTCACGCATGCAATTATGGAAGGTGAGTGGCTCATAACCATGAAACAAGTGCGTGAGCGCGTGACACCCTCCCGCTCTCCACCCATTAAAGGGGCCCTCCACGAGAGCCGGTGGAAAGGCCGGGTTAAAATGTATAGGGGTGAAGGGGGACGGGAAGGAGGTCCACCTCTCATCGCTAGAAACCGAGTCCCAGACCTTCAGGGTGGTACTTGTAGGAGTGCTAATATAGGCGTTCCGACGGCGATCCCCCTTCGCCTTCCAGACCAGGTCCCATATCGACCTCCCCGCCACACTCCTATCCATATGCAACCAGTGCTTCTCCGATTCCATCTGGGTCCACTCGACCAGCACTCGGAGTTGCGCCGCCTTATAATAGAGGTGCATATCTGGGAGGCCGACCCCACCTTTCTTCAAAGGCCTTCGCAGCGTGAGGAAGGAAAGTCTAGCGCGACCCCCTTGCCAAATGTAGTGAAGGATCATGGTCTTAACACGCCTAAAAAAGCCCCCATCTAATGCAATAGGGAGCGCTTGAAACAGGTACAGGAGCTTGGGGAGCATCGTCATTTTGACAGCATGGACGCGGCCCAGCCAAGAAATGAACATGGGCTTCCACCGATTAAGCTCAGTCCGTATCTGGGCCAGCAAAGGTGGGAAGTTGGCCGCATACAGAGTGGTGACGGACGAGGTCAGCCGGACCCCGAGGTACTGTATAGAGGAGCTGGCCCACGACAGGGGCGTGAGCGGCCAGATGCAGTCCACCTCAGCAGATGGTAGCGTGAGGTTAAGGATGTATGACTTGCTAGGGTTGACCCAAAAACCCGCCACTGCTTCAAACTGAGAGAGTACCTCCTGTACCCGTGGAAGGGAGCTTCCCGGGCCCGCTAGTGACAATAGAACGTCATCAGCAAAAAGGGAAATTTTATGTTGCTCTCCCGAAAAGGGGAGACCACTGATGTCCGGGTCCTCCCGCACCCTAAGAGCTAGGGGTTCAATGCTGAGCGCAAAGAGTAGGGGAGATAGGGGACAGCCCTGCCGCGTACCCCGGGAGTGTGCAAAGAAGGCTGAAACATGGCTATTAACCAGGACTGTGGTAGTTGGCCCGAAGCATATCTATGAATTTGGGGGAAAAAACATAGGCCGCCAGCGTACCAAAGAGAAAGTTCCAGTCTACTCGATCAAACGCTTTTTCAGCGTCAAGGCCCACCAAGACAGCCGGGATCTTGAAGCGATTGGCCTTCTCGATCAAGTGAATCAGCCTTCTGGTGTTGTCGTGGGTTTGGCGACCCTTTATAAATCCCGATTGATCGGGATGAATAAGGGCAGACATAAGGTCCTGGAGCCGTGCAGCCAAGATGGAGGAGTATAATTTAGCATCTACATTCAGTAGAGCTATGGGCCGGTATGACTCACACTTTGAGGGGTCCTTCCCGGCTTTGGGGATAATCGAAATCATCGCCTCTGCCATGGAGCCCGTAGTCTGGCCCGCCTCCCTCATGCCATTAAAAAGTGTCACCAGGAAGTCCCCCAGCTCAGAGGCAAAGGTCTGATAGAAGGGTGCCGTGAAGCCATCCGGGCCAGGCGCCTTAAGCGGTTTAAGGGACTTAATTGCGGCCAATACCTCCTCCCTAGTAAAGGGGGCCTCCAAAAGGTCATTCCATTCCTTGGAGACCTGCGGAAGGGGATGAGCCCTCAGGTATTCCCGCTGATCTTCCGGCTCCAGGCTATCCGCCGAGTACAGGGCGGCATAGAATTTGCCGAAGAGCTCCGCCTTGGCCGCGTCTTGATGCTCCAAGGCACCCGAGGGCGCCCGGATGCCACCTACATATTCTCTCTCACGCTTATCGCGAAGCTGTCGAGCCAGATGTTTCCCCACTTTATTGCCTTGTGCGTAAGAAAGACGTCGTAAGCGCAGGAGGGTATACTCTGCCCGATTATTATAGTGGGCCCTGAGTTTACCCCGCACTGCCGCAAGCGGACGGAGCGTCCTTCGAGAAGGATTCTGCTTGTGCGCAGTTTCAAGTGTCGCCAGCTCCGCCTCCAGCGCCTCCCTTTCCTCACGCCTAAGTTTGTTCAGGGCGGAGTTCACCGTAATGCACGTGCCCAGTGTCGTCACCTTAAAGGCGTCCCATTGGGTGAAAACCGAGGTGTCCCCTTCTTTATTAAACTCAAAGAATTCACCAATGGCCGCCCTGAGTTTGGTGCACGACTCCTGATCTCGTGTAAGTGAGACAGGGAAGTACCATTTGCGGTGGGGGGACGTCCCCGGGGCCCAAGTCAGGCATACTGCCAAGAGGCTATGATCTGATACAGAGAGCGGGAATATCCTACTTTCCCGCAGGTCCCCCTGTAACGACTGGTTCAGAAAGATATGATCGAGACGCGAATACGTGTGGTGAACATGGGAGAAGAACGTGTAGTCTCTAGCGTGGGGGTGGAGGGCGCGCCAGCTATCAATGAGACCCAGACTGTCCATAGCGTCACGCAACTCGGGGGAGAAGAGGCCTGCCTCCGTCCGCTGTTGGTGCAAGCAATCAAGGCCTTTGTCCCAAACCAAATTGAAATCCCTCATCACTATCAAAGCACCCTCCCCAAAATCCCCCACCTCCCGCATGAAAGCCTCAAGGAACCCATTTTGGCCCGTGTTCGGCGCATAGAGAACCACCCACATGCAGAGCTTGCCAAGGAGCATCCCCTTCACCATCAGCCATCTACCCTCCTTGTCGCTACGCACACCCATGGGTTGAAATTGCAGTGTAGAGCGGAACAGAAGTGCCATTCCCCGGTGCTTAGTGTCGGCTGGGGACCTGTAAATCAGTGGGTATTGCCTATTCTTAAGCCTGGTTTCGTCCCTATGGGCCAAATGAGTCTCCTGCAGTCCCACCACATCCAGATGATGATCTATAATGTATTTCCACACCTTCTGACGCTTTTGGGGGGAATTAAGGCCTTTAACATTCCATGAACCTATCCTGACAGGCATCATTTAGACATTTCCCTCCCCCACCCCGATCCACATAGTGCCCCCTGTAGCGCCATAAACAACCCGACCACACCCGCTATCATACCAGATCCACCGCTACCACCACTGAGCCCATTCCAAAACAACCCCCCCCCCAATCCAAAGGAGCCCCAAGACGTTATACAGAAAAAACAGTTCCAGAACCGGAAAGAGAACAAATAAACCAAAAGAAGAAGCAGCTGGACATGACCATAAGGGTCGGTGTAGAAGACCCGGGTAATGCCCCCCTCGAGTTCAGGGTCGGGGTAACCCTCCAGTGGAGCACGGTCCCTGAATGTACCTGAGGTGGTAGAGCCCCTCCGGCCCCACGGGCCGCCGTTTGGGGAGCTTAGGCTGCCGAAGAGCTGTCTATCCGGCTCGAATCAGTCACCAAAGCCACCGAGGCAAGGACCTCTCCCCTCTCACTTTGGCTCGCCGAGGGAGTCGGGCCCTCTGCCACACCAAGGCGGCCCACTCTCTGCCATGCTGGGGAGCGGGAACAGCGTTGTCTTCTTGGGGAAGCGCTGGCGCCAGCTGACGCGGCCTCCTCCTCCATGCCCAGAAGTTCCCTGGCTGCCGCCAGAGATCGTATTTGCACCAGTCTGTTCTGCCATCTAAAGATGAGCCGAAAGGGGTGGCCCCAGGAGTAGGACACCCCGTGGTCCCGCAGGAAAGCTGTGACCGGGCGGAAGTCCCGCCGCTTCTGCAATGTGGAGGCCGCCAAGTCCTGAAAGAGCTGGGGGCTGTGTCCCCGAAATTGTAGGTTGTTGGTATCCCTGACTTTTCGTGGATCCTCTCTTTTAATTGAAAGTCATGGACACAAACTAAAATGTCCGGCGGCGGCGAGCCTGAAGGTCTAAATTTTGCTCCCGGAGCCTGAGCATGTCCTGCTGTAACTGGTGGACGTCACCAGTAAGGCCTAGATCGTGCTCCTCCAGGGTCGCCACCCGTTCTCCGATGCCATCCACATCTCGGCGGACCTCGCGCAGATCGGAGGCCAGCTGTGACTTCAGCTCCGTGATGTCGTCCTTGATGGACGCAAAAAGTTCGATCAGGAAGGCCTTCGTGACCGGGCCATCCCCGTCTTCCTTCCCAGGGGACTTGCTGGAGCTGGGGGGCGATCCGGATGGACCCTTCCCAGGGCCGTCCTTCCCAGGCCTGTTCATGCGGTTCCTCGTCGTCATGACGAGGAGCCTCGGCTAGCCCGTGTGCATTCCGCGATTGCCAGGAGCGTCCCGGGATATCAGGCCACGCTCCCTCGCACCCCCCGGGACCTCCGCTCCGCCGTCACCAGGAGGCCGGAGCTATCAGAGGATAGCAATCGCCGTGCACACTCAATGTCCGTTGAGTCGCCCCCGGGCTATAAGGGGTAGGGTCGGATCAGCACCTCCTCTCCTCTCGTCCCTCAGCGCTGTCCAGCAGCCGCCAGACAGGTCGGCGCCTCCTCGCCACCTCCGTCCAGGCGACGTTAGCCAAGATGAGCCACAGGGGGGTAGATTAAGCTCGTGACGGTCCCAGTCAGGGGGTCCTGCAGTGCGATTATTCTTCTCCGCAAGTCGCTGTGGCCCAGGGTCTCCCGGGTAGTGGCAGCCAATGCTCTCCGGCGATGCAGTGTAGGCCGCACTAGCGCATGTGCGTCGCCGCCTCGACACCTCGGCTACGTCCGCCGTTCTTGGTCGTAGCTCGTTGGAAAAAGGCTCAAAAGCATTCAGGGCACCTCAGTAACCCCAATAAAGTCGATTCCGGAGCAAAGATCGCCCCAGGACAGCTATACAAGGCGATGAAGGGCTCGAGGCGCCGGAGGAGCTCGCAGGCACGTCCTACTCCGTCGCCATCTTCCCTCCGTCACTTTTATGGGTGTCCCTTACCCATTTGTCTGCATACATTTGCACCTGAAATTCAGCAGCTGCCCATCAGTGCCAACACTGTACATGCCTTTTCTTCATGTCTTGTTATTCCAATTCCAGGGTGCCCATGATGTGAACCAAACCAGTCAAGTGAATTTACTTATAGCTTTCACTTCAAGAGTCATTCTTCTAGTACACCCAATCTATGGTTTTTCCAATATTGTGAAAAGTTTAACCTAGTGTACCCTTACTATTGTGGGGTCTGAGTTAGTGATGTCAAATGCAAGTGGAGTCGTTGTCCCGAAGTTCAACTATTGCAGCTGGTTTGATTCGTACTGTGGCACTTCTGGCAATTTTATAACTTTTATCCTGCTCTTATGTTGTGCAAAATCATCCACTGTTGTGAACAACGAGTTTCAGAAAGTGGTCTGATAATATCCTTTAGTTATTCTCTTTCTCCTTCATTGCCTTCCTCTTCCACAGGCCTCATGTATGATTTTGTACTAGGCACTTCTTCTGTTTCTTCTCTTTTCTTGGACCATCTCAAGTCCTTTGGGCACTTACACTTTGATCCTATCTCTAATAGCTGGAGGAAACACCTGTCATCTGACTAGGGGCCAGGAATGGGTGTTGGATCAGTGCTCTTCACCGGTGCTTGTGGGGCTGCAGGTGATATGTGGCAGCATGGGTAATGGCAGGTTGCATGGTGTCTGTAAACTGCAGTATTCTATGCTTTGTCAGTGTCTCTGGAAGAGTAGGCCACAGTGGCTTATGGTCTCACCAATTCCTCCATAACAGCAGAGGTGCCATGACCTTCTTGATCACTGTGAACCAGGTAGGACTTCCTCAAGCTTGGCCAATGCATCCATGTTACAGAGTAGTTGTACCAAGATGCACAACTCAAGTCCATGCTCAGTAATATGTGTGGGGATTGGGCACTACTGATGACGTCTGGTATCCATCTCCTTGGGGCCTGACCATAATCCATAGTGTCTGCAGTCCATGCTTAGTCTTACTCTTGGGTTCCCATTAAGCTCAACTAATAGATGAGCCAGACACTGTCCATAGTTTTTTTTTACCACAGGCCTGAGGCATCAAGCCAGGAACAATTCAGATGCCTGTTCTTATGTTGCATTGCATTGTAACAATGGTGCTTGAATACCTAGATCCCATCTTAGTAACCTGATGCACATGTTGACTGGCATGAGTGCAAAGAAATAAGGAGGCATATTACCAAGGGCCATTATCGCCGCATTAGCAGGACTTTTTCCCGCTAATGCGGCGATAATTTCATCGCCCTATTACCAAGCTGTCGCTAACACCAGTTAGCGACAGCTTGTAGGTGATAGCGGGCATTTAGGTGCCCAATTTGCATGTCAGCGATAATTATCACTAATGACATGCAAAGTGGGCGTGCCAAGATGTTAGCGACTGAAAACAGTCGCTAACATCGCTATCTCCGATTACCAACTTTTGGAAATATTCGCGCTAAGCGCGAATATCTCCAAAAGCTAACGCCTGCCCTGAGCAGTTCTTAGCCATGTTATCCAATGGTAGGTGGATAACATGGGTAAGAGAATTAGCTCGGTAATGCATGAATATCGCGGACTTTTCAACAATATTCATGTATTTCGGCCGATTTTTATCGCTTAGGAGATAAACCTTGATAATAGCAAGGCTCCTAAGCGGTAAAAATAGGCGAAGCACGACGATAAAATTATTGTCGCTAACCAAGCATAGCGATATTTATCGCTTATGCTTGGTAATATGCCCCAAGATGCTCAGACACTGTGAGAATGGGACTTGCTCCATACACGTCTCAACAGCAGTGCTCCCATGCAGTACATAGGGCTACCACACAATCCAGCCGATGTGAGACAACTGGCCCTTGGACTTTGCTGGGGCTAGCTGGGAAATTTCTTGGGTGATTGGGCAAGGCACATGGGCATTCAGCGAATGCACTGATAAGCTGTGTTTTTCACTGATAATACATTATCTAGTGGGCTCCTTTCTGTTACATACCCCGCTATATTGTTGAAATGCCTAACAGGGCAAACTACCAAATCCTACACAAAGTAGCACAAACACACTTCAAATCAGTATTTCATTTCAACACTGCCTCCCAAAAATGCAGTTCCCGGTATGTTTTTGTCTTATTGAGTGTAAGAAGTACCATAATGTAGCACATACTTCCCCATCAAGCAGCAAGGGGAGGGCTCATGGGGCATCACAATCTGTGTAGTGAGCAAGAGAGACTACCTTGTGGTGCCAGAGGTGCAATGCCTCAGATGTAGTGCCCAGTGCATCAGAACCTTACATATTATAAGTGAGTCCACCAGTATTTTGACTGTATAGGAATGCTATACACTTCTCCGCCAAATGACCATATACTTTTATACTCTGTAGAGCGGAGCATGGCTGCATAACCTCATTTATACATTTTTATTTACATGTTTGGGGCTAGTGGTTTTAATTTCACATTTGAATTTAAGCCAAGAGGTTATCTCTGTGCTTACAACCTTGATTTAAAAATTGTGATGTTTTCACTCTGAAATCTTTTGAACCTCCATGAGGAGAGAAAACACAGTGAAAATGATGTGAAAATATGTTACTTTACTTCTCTTGCTTTTCCACATTTTCACAGGGCACTAGTCACATGGATCCTGAATCTGATGTTGAAGAAGAGACCATCCACATCCAAATCTCTCAGCTCCTCAATAAAATTGCATTTCGCCATAAAAATACTGACGAGGTAAGTGAGAAGGATGTGAAATAAGGTGGGTCAATAAACTAGAAGTGTACAACAGAGGACCTGGCAGCTCTGCAACTGACTCAGTTAGTTAGGTCCCCCACTCATGAAAAGGGAAACCTGCTCGACCCAATCTTTAGTAATTGCACCGGACTTACGGTCGGGCAACCCACTCGTCTCCCATGGACAGATCATTTCCTCATCCCATTTATCTGGGCTACCACTAAACTCCCATCACTGCCTCCCCGTCCTATAACTAGGAGGAATTGGAAAAAACTGGCCATAGAGTCCTGGACAACAATCCTTGAAGACTCCCGTCCACCTCCCTGTACAAACCCCAACCAAGCAAATAACAACTATGAGGGTTGGATCAGGAAATCGCTGGACACGATTCTTCCTCTACGGAAATCCGCTCCCAAGAGACTACACAAGTCCGCTCCCTGGTTCTCAGACTCCTTGAGAGACCTGAAACGCCTCTGCAGGAAAAAAGAGAGAGCCTGGAGAATAGATTTCCTCGCAGAAAATAAAAAACTTTACAAAGAGGCTATCAAGACCTACAGAAATGGGGTGAGAACAGCTCAGTCCGTCTACTTTGCAGACCAAATAATGGCAGCAAAATCAAAACCCAGGGAGATCTTCCATCTGGTCAAAAAATGCACTACTGTCAATTCTGCCCCCCCAGCCCCAAAATCACTAGAGCAATGCAATGAACTTGCAGACTTTTTCACAATAAAGTCTCGCAGATTTATTCTGCTTTCCCGGTAGCAACAAACAACTCAACTAATCAAAGTCCCCTGAATAATTCCTCCCTGCAAGGACAACCTATGCTGGATCATTTTTCCCCATTAAACCTGGAGACACTCCAACAACTGGCAGCCCAAATCAAATCAGGGTCTCCCCTCGACCCTGCCCCACCAGAAATACTGCTCCAGGCAGGCCAAGCCATCTTCCCAGTGGTGCTAGAGCTCCTTAACTCATCCATCTCCTCCTGCACAGTACCAATCGGGTGGAAGAGAGCCATGGTACGGGCTCTGCTCAAGAAACTCACCCTCAATCCAGAAGATCACTCTAGCTACCGTCCAATTTCATTACTCCCCTGGGTAAGTAAGGTGCTAGAAAAACACGTAAATACCCAGCTGACACAATTTCTGGAAAGCCATGCTCTCCTGGACCCATCCCAGACAGGTTTCAGGCCAAAACATGGTACTGAAACTGCTCTGCTGGCAGTCGTTGAAGAGTCTCGAAGGATACTGGATCAAGGGGGATCAGTGGCAGTGATCCTCCTTGATCTAAGTGCAGCCTTCGACACGGTCAGCCATGCCACTCTGCTGAACCGTCTGCATAACATCGGTGTCGGAGGCGACGCTCTAAAATGGCTGGAATCATTCCTGCATAACAGATCCTTCCAGATCTTCGATGGGGACATAACATCAGTCAGAAAACCCCTGGACTGTGGAGTACCACAGGGCTCCTCCCTGAGCCCTGTGCTCTTCAATGTCTATATGAAACCATTGGCTGGGCTCGTCGAACCATCAGGCATAAAAATTGTATCATATGCCGACGATACCCAGCTAGTGGTTTCATTGACGCAGGAAAACACCGGCCACACCTCAGGAAACCTGACGAACTGCCTAGAGGATATAAAAAAGTGGATGACAGGTTCTTCATTAAAGCTGAATGGAGACAAAACGGAGCTCATGCTCCTAGGCACTGCTTCACCTACTCTACTCCCCTCCATGTGGCCTGGATGTTTGGGCACACCTCCCATCCCTAAAGAGAGTGTAAAAAGCCTGGGAGTATGGCTGGATAAAAACCTTTCCTTCTCCACCCAGGCCACTAAACTCTCCGCCATCTGTTTTGGCTTACTTAGAACATTAAGGAAGGTCCTCCCCCTCCTCCCAATGGAAGCAAAACAAGTGGCAGTCCAGGGCCTGATCCAGTCCCGGCTGGACTCAAATAACGCTCTGTATGTGGGGGCCCCAGAGCTGTCCATGCGGAAACTGCAGGTCGTCCAAAACTGCGCAGCCCGCACGTTGCTGCAGATTCCGAGGACGCAGTCTGCAAAACCCGCCCTGGTCGCCCTACACTGGCTCCCAGTAAAGCAGAGAGTGGCATTTAAGGCACTATGCATCGCCCATCGAGCTTTCTGGGGGTCTGGTCCAAAAATCCTCAATAAACTGGTCACTCAATACCATCCTAACAGAAACCTCCGATCTACGGAAGCCTTTCTAGCCGTAGTCCCAAGAGTGCGGAGAGCCAGGACCGGAGGAAGGATGTTCTCCTTAAACGCCGCGAAGATGTGGAACACACTCCCGCTGCAAATCAGGTCCAACCCCAACTTACTCTCATTCCGAAGGCAGCTGAAAACCTACCTATTTGCTAGATCCATCTAAGCTCGTTCCACCACTCATCAGTTCTGTTTTTTATGCCTTTAGCGCTTGGACGCCCACTGGGCAGCAACCGCGCTTTACAAATCACAATACAATACAATACAATACAATACAAAATATAAATTGCAGAATGTCCAAAGACTCCTCAATTCCCAGGTTATCTTCATTATCCTCTAACTCACATAATAGCATGTTTTAGTAAAGCTCTCTCTGCTGCAGGTTTGTATGTGGGAAATATGCACATAGTGATCTGAACCATGAATGCATGTTTAAAATGCATTCCTTTTCCACCCAAGTCGTTACCATGATTTGCCTTCGGGAAAGCACTGGACTTTGGAATAGTATTTACTATTCCAACTCCAGTCTGTGCAACTGTAGGGAAAGAGTTGGACTTAAAGTCCAACATGAGTCCAACAACGCTTTCCTTCAGGGAAGTGGTTGTATTGGCTTGCTTGATAAAGGAATGTATTGAAAAGACACATTAGGGCACGTACAGCAATTACGAGTCTTGCAGGGCAATGTGTTGGGATCTTAAAAACATCTTGTCTTCCTGCCAGAAGCTGTCAGAAAGACAGTGGTCCAGTCTTTAATCATGTTGAGACTGTATTACTGCATTGTTCTGTATCTCGGAGTGTCACAGACATGATGAAGAAGACGACAGTGGGTGCAGAATATGGCAGCTTGGCTGCTATTTCATCTGCCTAGACACTCACCATCAGCCCCAGCTCTTCCAATTCTGCTCTGGCGTCCGTTAAGGCATTGGGTATATTTCAAAGCCATGTGCTATTGTCATAAGATTCTCAATCATAAAGGCCCTAAATATCTTCACCTCTGATCACACCTTATCTTCCTAAAAGAAATCTGAGATCAGCTGATGCCTCTCTTGCATCTATCGCCAGAATCAAAAGTGCTCGCATTGGAGGCCATTCCTTCAACTACTTGGCAGGCAAGATGTGGAACTCCCTACCACTTTGGCTTAGGCAAGAAAAATCTGAAATACGATATCGCAAGAATTTAAAAACATGTTTTTTTCATGCTAACTTAGATTAGGGGAATTCATATTCTTACTTTGTATAATAGGACTGATACCCCAGTGCTGGGACACGCAGCTGACGCAGCTATGCGCTTTTTAAATCTCATTATTATTATTATTAGTGGTTTGGACCAAGTTGTTAAGGCACAGCGTGATTTGAGACGCAATGTAAAGTCTGTTTCCTCTGCTGCAGGGATAGAGGTTTGCTGTCCCATGCAGTCCTCATTCCCAGCATTTCCGGCATTCATAGAAGATTGTCCAATCAAATCCTACCTCATTTTTTTTAATGAGACAGGAGGTTTTCCAAATTATTCTAAATAGCCACTTTGAAACGAGATTGAATGGCACATCAGTCTCATTGCAAAACATAGCTACTCAATCTGCATCTCCTATTTGCTACTTGCCCGATGATACATCAAGCACCAATATTTCATATCAACAGGGTTGTTCATTCCCAGCCATAGCTTTGC
This sequence comes from Lissotriton vulgaris, assembly GCF_964263255.1. Lineage (NCBI taxonomy): Eukaryota > Metazoa > Chordata > Amphibia > Caudata > Salamandridae > Lissotriton > Lissotriton vulgaris. The sequence continues at coordinate 1,254,775,372 of NC_141695.1, read as the reverse complement.
ATACTCTGGCACATTTATAAAGATAGTTCTGTTTTGTGAATGTTATGAGGATAACAGCAGATAATGAGATAATTTACAAAGCAGTTCATTCGCAAGGTTTTTGGAGAATAAATGTTGCACTCATTCTCTGCAAATAATTGCTCGGATATAGAATCACGGATTGTAGCATTGAACAGGGTTGGTGCCACATCAATGTAATACCAGCAATCTGTCTTGGACCCCATCAGCAAGGAATGGTATCAGGAAGGGGATAATTCAAATGTAGCCCCATCTCCAGAAGACCCACCAGAAACCCCCCCACCATGACTGTTTATCTGTGGGAATGCAGCCTTATTAAATGCTAATGATACTAATAACACATTTGCTGCTCTTTCTTGCAGGGATTTTGGAAAGAGATTTTGAGCTACATGCTGGAAGATGACTATACTTCATCTGTGCCAGCACTGTGCCAGATGCTACTTGTTGTAGATAAGAAAGCAAGCATCAACTTTCATGAATGTGGTGAGTCTTTTTTTTTTGTATTCCTCATATACCAGATTGGGTATTCTAGTTAGGGCATGTCCTCCTCCCTACATTGCGATACACGAAACTTTGAGGATTATATCCTTAGTAGGGAGGGAGGGTGAAGACCCCGCTCTAGACTTGGCTGTTTGCTATGTCCGCTCCATACCATTTCGACCTTGAAGACCCTTTCTTCGGCAGGAGAACAAGCACCAACAGTACCCAGGTGAAATCATAGGAACACTGTCATCGATTCCGACAAGCCACAAGGGCCCCCCAGATCTTATCTTGACTAGAACTATCACAAGCCATATCGGACTCACTCACATAAATAATATATTTCAGGCATTCCGTGAATGTAGGGGCATTCTCTGACTTCCAGGCCTTACAAATTTCACGCCTTGATAGAATAATTATATAAAAGATGAATTTAGTCATCAAATCCTGAAGCTGGTATTCTGCCCCTAACCCAAAAAAAATGTGGTGAGTCTTAAGAATCCTACTCATTGACACAGTGGGATCTACCATTGAAGGTGGTTAATGCTTCCTCCTCCACTCCCCAGATCCCCTCTTACTTTGTCATGATCAGGCATGAGTTGAAGAACCAGTCCATTAGCTCAGGATGTTATGGTTGAGTTACTATAGAATGTGGGTGTCAATATTTCAAATAACATTTATTGTTCTCCTTTTAGAGATATATGTATCTGTGCTGATGTTGCTGCTCGCTGTGAGCCTTATTCACAAGGAATTAACTAATTGCTGTGCCTCAAGCCATTTGGCTGTGCCACGCTGCGTTAATTCCGAAGCACCGGGATGCTTCATATATACAATGATATAATGGATCCCTTTGCTCTCCCAGTGCTGGTGCATAATTAGCTGCAATGCACCTATGAAGGCACGCTTATACCATGGTGCAAGGGTGGCTTGTGCAACTACCTAGGACGATATTGGGGTACATTGGGTCTATACTTTTAGTAGTTTGCCAGACATAAAGTTAAGTTCCTGTTTGTTTCAGCTCTTAGTCTGGTTAATGATCCTACCCCCTAAATGCAATGTACTAAGTTTGCCACACACCATGAGGCTACACAGGGCTCTAATTCTCCTCTTCAAACCTTGGAGTATTCTTGCTCTCCATGATGTTACTTCTGTCTTGTATGTTGATCATGCCTCGCTGGGTATGGTACCTATTTATGTGTTGTTACTTTTGCCGACCGCAACAGGGATGTATTTTATTTCTCCATGGAGTTACCTTTAGTTATGATATTTGTCTCTGCAATGTTTCTGGTTCAACATTTTGGACTTCAGCTCCAGGCTAAAATGCTAGTTATTGGCCCTCACTTGTAAGCAGGGATGCATGCTCAATGATGGTAAGTGAAAATAAATATTTTGACTGACTCCAAGGTTACGAAGGAGATTTGTATCTGGTGGTGAATACCTGTAATTGCTATAATTCCAGGGTTCCAATTAGCTCTCCCCGCTCAACTTTCCAGTGGATGTGTTGATAAAGTGCAAGTGACCTGGGCAGATGGTATCATAGTCTATTTATTTGTTAATCATGTTAGGAGTCCTGAGCAGAATCGAACAGGCAAAATATGTGCTTGTTCTTGCTTGCCCCAGGTCGTTAACCTTATTAGAAAATAGATATGCAAGAACATGTTCTGGAGTCCTCTTTTCTTCTGGAGTATCCACTGACAGAAAATGGCTCCCATTTTTCCATGGTCCTTCAGGATGTAAAGCACGTCCATGGCTCCTGACGCATCCTCTCTTATCCCACTGGAGTCTTCTATCCCTCAATGAAAGCTGTAGCAGGAACCTGTGCATGGCAGCTTAGGTAGCTCCTCCTCCAGCTTTCATTCCTTGACAGCAACCACTAAGGGAGGGAGGAAGAGAATTGCAGCATAGGCTGTCAAGGTACTGTACACCCCTGGGCGCTCCTTAGTGGTAGGGGTGCCTTTGCCAGTATTTGCAGGAATTTTAAAGCATCCTCATGACCGCTAGAGGCTCATTGAAATGCCACCCATCACCCATCATCTTCTTCACAGGTACTACTGGGTGTCTTAAGTGTGTGTGTCAGCCATATGTCTTCCTTTGGCAAGTATTGCTCAGTAATGTATGGATTGAGTATGACATGTATTTGTTCTTTTGTACCTAAACAGCTAAAGAAATTCCAATACACAGACTATTCATAAGATTGCTGGTGAGTATCACATTTCACCCCCATCATATTCCACCAGATCCCTCTTCCCAAGTTGTTTGCTGCCATTTCTATGCAACCTGCTAAGTAGAGATCTTGAATTCAACTCAGCTTTTATTTTTTTGAATTTGATGGTTTTATTTCCAGTCAATTGGTTATCAGTATGACATGCTACTTACATTGTACAGAAACAGCCAAAATGTGGTTGGTACTAAGTACTGCGTAGAGAACAAGGTAGCATTTCCAGAAGTTTTCAAGGCTAGAGAATAGGAGCTCATGAAAGAATCACTTTCTGAATTCTTTGTTGTGGGTTTTCAGGTAATTTCTTCATATCCTCGCTGGGATGTCGAAAGGGGAACTTCAGTCTTGGCTCTTCTCGAGCGCCTGATTCCTGCAAATTACCCATTTCTAGCAAAACTCCTCAGAATGAAGATCCCCCCGCTGATAACATATTTAGAAGGTGAGACCCCAAAGCATGAACCAGTGAGCACACAATTTAAACAAGTATTAATGGCATTTCAAACAACCATTGACCAATGACAAAGCCATTAAGTCTGGTGTTGGCTGCTAGCTTTTAGGCATTGACCACTCCTGTTTTTTTCACTGTTTTTATGAACTTGTATTGTGGGAGGAGATGCCAGGTACATACCAAGATAAAAAATACTGTTTATGGTCTCAAAAGGTCACATTCTTATTGTTGTCCCTGGAACTAAATGAAAATAATTTGTGTGTGGATGTGCTCCTTGTGAAAAAGCAGAACACCATTGTTCATAGTGAAGTTAGCCAACTGCAGAATTGGCCCATGATGTATGCTGTGGAGGACAGAAGAGAATGTGAATGATAGGACACGTTAGACCAGCAGATGAGGAGGTCTGACTGAAGGCTTGTATAAGTAAGCAAAAAAAGAAATAGTCACAGTCTTTCGTTGTAGCTGGCCAATGCCATACTCCAAACCGAATGAGGAAATAACAGAAACAGAGTCAGGTATCTTCTTGCAAGTTCTGGGTTACTTCCGCATATAACAGAAAGGCCGTTGACACATTGGTTTGCCGACAAAATCAGTTTCATACAAAGCTTCTGCCATGAAGAGCTTCATCTGTCAGACGCAGCCTTGATCACATAAGAATGCGGCATCTTGATTCAGTGTTTTAAAGTACATATGTGCCCAAAAATTCCACAAACATAGAAAAAAATATTTCTTCAGTGTATCCAAGGTCAGAAATATTGTAGAGCACTACCTGTTTTTTGCACCTTTTCTTTTATTTCAATTGTGATTTATTGTAACAACTCAGTAGCACCAACTCTTCTAATGACTAAACTTGAAACAAAGACCCCTGGTGGCCTCAATACAGAAGAGATTTTGCACACGCATTTATAAACACCAAACGCTCTCTCTGCGTTTGTATTAGAAGTAGGTATTAGTCAGGGTACATGGTAGGTTAGCTTAGTCTACTCGGGCATAACATTGTTTGTGTGATGACTAAGGATGAACAGGGTATTTCACAGCAATTAATATGAAAGAAAATGTTAGAACTCTGGTACAACCCTATGTTGCAGTTAAAAGTAATGTTTTAAATGTTGCCTAATTGAATCCTACTATGTGAGAAGTTCACATGGAGGAACATTTAGAAAAGTTGGTGATATGTTGTTAATAAATTGATTGATACATATTTCTGTAAGGTTAGACACCCTTGTTTTCTGAAAAACAAGATTTATATTTCAGCCTGTGTAGCAGATATCATGCAGAAGTGTTTTATTGTGTTTTAAGGTAGAATTAATTGCAAATTATAATGTCACTTATGTGAATTAGTCGGGTAGTTCCTACAAATCTGTAAAGGATCTCCACGTTTTAGACAACATAAACTAAGGGATTGGTGTCCAGACTGATTCCAGACACCCCAAAGGATATGTTAGTATGTAGACCAGCTAGCTCACAGTGTCACTATAAGCCCCACAACCTTACCAAGGAGAGAATAGTTTCTGGCAACTATCGAACATGAGACCCCTGACCCCTCAGGGATCATGGAAACAGTACAATACTTTTTGCTTGGTCACTTGTGCTCATTTTATCTCAGAGAGATACACAGACTAAATGGTGGGGGCGTTTTCAATAAGTATTTATTGAACCAGAGTCACTCTAGCATAAAATAGATGTGCTGCAACGACCACGAGACAGAAACAGATATAGACAATTACAAGCCCCAATAGAGTAAATAAAAAGTAGAATTCTACCATGGTACTAAAATAGTGAATATATGCAGACATATAAATACATGAAGTTAATAGTGAGTACTCCTATGATGCAAACCCTAACTAGATGTACCTAAGTGTACCTAGCATGTTTGTTGGTGTATAGCCAAGAACCTCCTAGGAAAGAGCAAACCCCAATACCTGATGTGAGAAAGCAAAGGGCCCTATCTTGATCTCGAGTGGACAACCCACAAGTAATGTCAGACGACTGCTAACTGGAGTGTCTGCATGCAGGGACTTCAGCGTCTCGTGTCAGCATGTCAGCATAGAATCTTTTTCTCCTCCGGCTTGCCCAGCAAAGATGTGGTACTTATATACCTGAAAGGTACCATCAGGGGTTCTACCTAGATGTGCCATGGTACTGTGGGCATGTCAGCCAAGGATGACGATAGTGGTGACCCTTATACAGAGTTATTATGCAGAAGATTGTAATCCTGCTGTGATACTAAGAATCCTCATGCATAATAAATTAGGCTAGTTTTTTGAGAATACTAAACAACATTTATGCAGCACCTAACTAGGTAAAAGGTCAGGGCCAGAACTGTTATGTAGAGCAAGGTAGGACAAATGTAGGTAAAAGCTTGTGAAACTACCTAGGACTATATTGGGGTACATTGGGTATTATAGCAAATTAAGAAGTGTTACAAAATATTTTGGTCTTTGATATAATAAAGGAGTATTTTTCTATGTGTATTTAATTTTAGAGCACATATGCACTTTTTTACTCTGAACCACAACAGCGATCCCCTATGTGATCAAGGCTTCATCTGACAGCTGAAATACTTATTGGCAGTAGCTCTGTAATAAACTGATTTTCTACAAACAAGTAGTGTGGTGACCTTTCTGTTATATAAGAAAGGAAACTAGAATATATAAACCTAAAATTACAACCAGATATAAGGAGCTAAGAGTGACATCAAGGGCACATGAACAACTAATGACCTTAAACTCAATTCCCAGGACAGGCTGAGCCAACAAACACATTTTGCCCACTTTGAATTGTGTGAATCTACTTCTGCTAGTGCTTGGTATGTAAGCACATTGCCTTTGAAATGTTGCTTGCTATTCACTTTTACTTACATATATTTCTTTTTTACCAACTCCTATTTCAGCTTCCACAGAAAGAACCTTTGACTTGGCAAAGTGGAAATGCACGCTTGTTTCAGTAAGGCTGAATTGCTAATGAATGTCACACATGACGCTTGTCTCTTTGTTTTCCATAGCCACTCATTCAGGGTGAATATATGCAGATATTAAATCCACCCCATCATAGTGCTGTTCTGCTATGAGGTTGCAATATTCTCACCATATCCCTATTATTTCTATGGATTATGATCGTTACTATGACGTTGATTATGATTGGGCACAGAGGGGGAGCAGCTGTACTCGGTACATAACTTTTCCCTAATATGCAATATTTACCAGAAGCATTAAAAACCTTATTGGCCCAAGTTGACACTCATAAAACTGGAAATTGCATGCTTACGACACCTAGTCCTATATGTATCAGAGTTTATCTGCATGCTTTACCCAGGTAAATTACAGGTTCTACAGTGATCATTGCATTACTCATAAATCTGACTGTTGTTGCACAGGGCTACAAATGTAGCCCCTTACTGGTAATTTTTTCCCCCGACTCTTTTTTATCCCCCAGGATAGTCACACTAGCACAACGTTCTTCTTTCCCTGGATTATCACACTATCACTCTTCCCACTGCATTCCACATTATCAGTAAGTTCATATTCTGCAATCGGATTGGCACATGATCCATGCTCCCTATCTTCATTTGAATTGTCACTCTGTTACTGTATGTTTTGCCAGGCCATCACACTCCACTGCGCGTCTATTGTGCTCCTGAGATGCAATTTTATGTTCCTTGTGTTCAGTCTTCACCCTTGTTAACACGAAATTTACATTCTGCCCCCATGCTGGAGACCCAAAATGTATTTGCATTCTGCTTCTAAGTATGTGGTATTGTTGCATAGTCCCAATGTGTTTTATGTCTGGATGGCTGCACTGTTGCTCTTTTCACAATAATTTGTGGGTAGCATGGTTTTGTTGCATGTGTTTCTGTGTAAATCACAGCCACTGTCAAGGCCTCCTGTTTCTTCTGAGCACTGATATCACACCACACTATTTAAGCATTGCTGTATGTGTTCTCTGGCTCTTCTGTCCAAATATAATTTCGTCATTACAGAGGTTGTTAGCTGAAGTTTGTTTACCCTTATCTTCTCAAAATCACTGCCGCCGTCAGCCGTGGATACTGCATTTACGTTTCTATTACTGCATTAAAGTCTCTCACTGTTTTCCTTGTAGTTCCTGGGGACTATCCTAAAACAAGCCCCATACAGAGAATGGCATGTCTCTTTTATGGAAGAACTCACCGAACAGATTGACAGTTTTGCCCATCATGTGAATGAAGAGGTTAGTGCTCTCAAGGGTCAGTATTGAACCATTGGGGAAGCCAATTTAACACAAAGTTTGAGAAGGGTAGAACTGTGTATTCCATTAGTAAAGGTAATTTTTATAATATGGTTACACAGCATTGGGCTTAGCCTGTTGGGAAAATCAGGTATGGTTCTCCCACTCCCTGGAAGGACTGACCTACTAAGAAGCAGATGGAGATGAACTCCCTGAGGTAATCCTCTCCACTTGAATCAATAAAAGCCACAACATTTCAGGGCTATACTCATTTCCCTAATTGATCTCCTTTAGCCAATAGGTAGTCTTCATGTTAGAGCCAAACCCCATTCAGGGGATGTGAGGCCATATTCATGCAAAAAGCAGTGGAGGTATTGTTCCTATCAAAAAGCAAAAAAGAAAGGAAGGTGGGCAAAGAAGGGGGAATCTTAAGGATTATTTCTTGGTGCCCTCACACATCACTGAGGATGTAATGCTTCATAGTGGGCTTGCTTCTCATAGGTCCAGCTCTATAATGCTCTACGGGCCCCAAGAAGAGTCACTTTAGGGGAGATCTTTGTTTTTTTGCTGTCTGATGAGAAGTGCTTGTGGAAGGACATTTTGAATGTGAGGGGTGATGTAAATGTGTACAGTGAAGTAAAGGGAGACTAAAACTATCTAAGAGATACCGAACTGAACTGTAATGTGATGGTTCCCTTGGTAGGATTAAAAAAATATAATTTGGTTGGGGCTAATACAGGGGCGTGATGTATCCAAGTAGACTAAATCTGTGAGTTTGGTCAGGTTTCGATGGCCTAAAAAGGTTCCACAATGATTCGTCAGGCCCAAAAATATGGGGGATAGTCCGACCCCACACCTAAGACATGATATGCTGCTAAGGTATTCCTTTAGAAGAAAATACCTGGTTCAAAATGTTTAGAATTAATCATCTAACCTAGAAAATAAATGAAAAAATAAAGAAAACACTCAGTAAACAAATGTTTTGTATGTTTGGTTCAATGTGTCACCAGAATCGATTTTCCAACTCACTGTATCATAGTGTCTCTAAAGGTAGACATGTTCATGCTATTTTTGGCGCTGACCAGTCACCACAACGTGAAAGAAGTGAAAAACACACAAGTACATATAATATAACAGAATAAGCAAGTGAACATACATGGAACAGACAAAATAAACCAATCTGTGTTCGTGTTACTTAGCGTATCATAAGTGATTGGTTGTCCTCCATTGTGAGTGACGGGTCTTACCCTTTGGATCAATTAATTATGCCCTATAGGTTAAAAGCAGAGGGTTGTACTCAGCTGCTGACAGTGGAAAGAGCTATGATGGCCAGTAAAAAGAAACAGTAAATCAAGGGGACCCAAATGACTCTGTGTTAAAAGAAAAAGAAAATGTTTTCAAGAGAAGCAACTATACTCACATGGTTTCTGCAAGGAGAGCACAAGAGACCTACCCTCCTCTGCTCACCTGGCTCGAGACTGAGCAGGGGAAGACCAGTCATTGAAGGTATGGGCAATTGGAGCGATTGTCCTCAGGTGTGGCGTGGGCAGCAGCTGGAAGGAGTGATGACCTAGTGGACAATGAGGAGAGGAGAGGGGGGAGGGGCGAGCTTGAGCCAAACGGAGTGAGCTGCTCACGTGCTGATGTAACAGAGGCATCATGCCTCAGTGGCGCCTATCTCAGAGTGTGCAGTGGTTAAAAGCTGGGCATCCCAAAGTCATCCATGGCTTTTGTAAGGTGGTGTCTAAGTAGTAAACTAAGACAGTTGAATGTTTTGTTAATCAAGGGTAATGGTAAGAGAAAAGTATAGTAAACCTAAGTACTCTTGAATATACAGTGATGGAGAACAAATCAGGTCACATAACTACTAGCGATCCCTCATGGTGGAATCTAGGCATATTGGCATCTGTGTTCATGTTGGAAATCTAGGCCACCTCATGTAATAAGTAACACAAGGCGGCCAAGTGGTCTATTCCCAATGGATTAGGATGCTTGGTGAGCACTATTGGGAAATGTAAAATGAGGAGAAGAGGAAAGAGAAGAGGTAGGCTGGAGCCAATAGGAGCAAGCCCCTCATGTGCTTGTGTAGCAAAAGTATCATCCCTCCGAGGTGGACATCTTGGAGTGTGTAGCGGTCAAATGCAGGCCGACCAAAGTTGTCAATGGTATTAGTAAGGCGGCTTCTGATGGATGCATCTGCCAGTGGATTCCTCACCTTGTGAATATCCCCCTGCGTCAGCAACGTTCAGAAAATTCTTTGTAGCTCGCCGGCGTAGACGACGTCACAGGAACGCACGACATCGTGCGCGGTTCCGCTGACGTCACTTACTCCATAATAGGCCTACGCCGGCGTGATGACATCAGTTCCCTTTTTTCTACGTCGTCGACGCTAACGGTTTCGTGGAACCTCTGTAGCTGTTAGTAACTTTGTTACTGTTTTTCTCTGTTTGGTGTCTTCTTGCTTCTTTGTTTCTCGCTGAAGATGTCATCTATGAAGACCGGGTTCAAGCCATGTGGGGAGTGCGGCAAGATGATGTCGATTACGGACCCGCACGAGGATTGTATTTGGTGCCTGAGTTCGGACCACGATGTCAAAGGCTGTTCTTCGTGTAAGAAGATGAACCCGAAGGCTCTTCGAGAGAGGGAAGCGAAACTTCTGGTGGCGAAGTTCAACGGTAGAAAGGAGAAGAAGACTTTGAGATCGCGTTCGAGTAGGGCGAGGTCGAAGTCGAAGTCAAGGTCGAGGTCCCGCAAGGCGTCGCCTTCGAGGTCGTCATCTGGTCATGCTTCAAGGTCAAAGAAGAAGAAGCATAAGAAGCAAAGGTTTGGATCTCGACATCACTCCGGTAAGGACTCGGAGTCGAGACCAAAGTCGCCTAAGAGGAGGCATAAAAAAGATGAGGTGTCTCCTTCACCTGGTGTTCCAGAAGGTGAGGCTTCGCTCTTGGAGTTGCCAATGCGTTCTCCGGCTCCGGTATCGGATCCCTCTCTGGCGCCATCCCCGGCTCGAGAGGAAAAAGAGGCTCCATTACCTGAGGGCTCGATGACTCCAGTCCATCCGCCTGTGGAAGAGGAGGCAAATCTGGAACCTCCAAGAGAGCATCCTGTGGGTCCTTACCCGCCCTTCCCAGCTACAGGTCAAGACTCTACTTTGTTTTTAAATGCAATGTATGGAGTCTACTCGAGAGCTATGTACCCCTCTGGTGCACCTTCGGGTCCCATGGGTCCATTGGCATATAATTTAGTAGTTTCCCACTCCTATGCTCCAGCTCCTTTCATGCCATTTATGCCGGCGCCGGCTCCGCCTTGGCATTTCTTGGTGCCTCCGAGGTAGTCGACGCCGATTCCATCGTCGCCGGCTCCGACTCGACCTCGTGAGCAGCGGCCTGGGCTTCCGGATCTGATCTCGATGCCGGCACCGGCTCCGTCGGAGTCGGTCACGGATCCGACGGCGCGACTCTTGAAGGAGAGATCGAGGCGAGAAGCTCAGTGTCCTATAGAGGAGCAAAGATTTAGAAAAGTCTGAGGCTGAGGTGGAAGAAGGTGAGCTTCAGGAGGACTATTTTGATGATTTGAGGGATGCTAGTGGTTTGGAGCTTTCCCCTGAATGGGAGCTTTCCTCTGTATCTGATGCCCCTTCAAAGGACGTTGCACCATACCATGTGGTCATCAAAAAAGCTGCGGATCTTTTAAATTTGACTTTGCCTACAGCTGAATACAAATCTAATCTTTTGACTGGGGTCCTCCATTCCCCATCTTCAGTTGTGGAAACATTGCTTCCTTTTAATGAGGCTTTGACTGAGCCTATATTGGAGGTTTGGAACAGGCCTCTTACAGCTCCTGCAGTGGTTAAGGGTGTTGCGAGGAGGTATAGGGTAGCACCTGGTGATCCTGAGTTTCTATCCTCGCATCCTTTGCCTGAAAGTCTGGTTATACAGGCAGCCTGTTCGAAGAAGACTGTTGGTGCTTTCCCTCAAGTGCCTGGGGATAAGGAGTCCAAGAAACAGGATCAGACTGCGAAGATTTTCTCTTCGGCAAGTATGGCTCTAAAATCGACCAATGCCACATGTCTCTTGGGGAGATATATACATGCCCTGATGGACTCTGTACGGGAGTTTGCTCTTAAAATTCCTGAGGACAGCAGGAAGGATTTTAATGAGGTGTTGGCCGATACACAGGCGGCTGCATGTCAAGTGATTCAAAGTGGTCTTGACACTGCTGATTCAGTTGCTCGCATTATGGGAACTTCTGTTGCCTCTAGAAGGGCTGCTTGGCTGAAGTCATCTGACTTTTCTGCAGACGTTCAGGCAGCCTTGTTGGATTTGCCATTTGATGGTGCTGGACTATTTGGCAAAAAATCTGATGCAGCTTTGGAAAGATTTTATGACATTAGGGCTAAAGCCAGATCTTTGGGGCTGCAGTCCAGAGGCTCTGCGACTAAGAGGTATAGATGTTTTGGACGTTTGTCCTTTCGTCCCTACCGTCAAACTTAACAGCTTCAGCAACCGCAAAATCCACAATATAAATCCTACAGGGGCAAACAGAGAGCTCGTCCTCAAGGATGTCAAGCCTCCTCCTCCTCTTCCTCCTCCTCTTCCCAACCCCCTTTACCATCAGCAAAGCAGCCCTAGATCCGCCATTCCGGATCATGCGGGTCCTGTATGGGGTCGGCTTACCCATTTTCTACGGGATTGGGAATCGTTACATCAGATCCTTGGGTTCTCAATCTTGTAGAGAATAGGTATGCTCTTCCCTTTCGGGAATTTCCACCAGATTACCCTCCTTGCCAAGGATTTTGCTCAGAGGACCACCTACTTCTCCTGCAGAAGGAAGTAAATGCCATTTGTAAAGTGCACAGCTACCTCCAACGGAGGTGTCCCAACGATGTCCGTATACCGCTTAGGAACCCTTCCTGGTTTTTCCCTGTGGAATGTCCACTCCTGGGCACCCCCAAGGCAAAGCCAGGCATCTCAGCGCTCTTGGGGCCGTTGTGGAGATTAAGCAAGCTGTTGCCCAGAGTTGCAGAGTGGCACCCATGATTAGAATAGGCACTGAGGCGAGAATTATCAGGTCCAAGGAAATTGAGCCCAAGACCCGCCGAGGCGGGTATTGAACCCTGGTCCCGGACCAGACCTCTGCATCAGGGTCTGCCGCTCTAACCATTTGAGACACACTTCTCCTGCCACTGTTACGAAAGGGTGCAATAGAGGTGGTTCCGGAGGAGGAAAGGGGCCAGGGATGCTACTCCCGGTATTTCCTGATTCTCAAGAAGGGTGGAGACTTCGTCCAATCTTGGATCTTAGGATCTTGAACCTTTACCTGAAACAGGAGAAGTTCAAGATGCTCACCCTTGCTCAGATTCTTCAGGCGCTGCTGGAAGAGGACTGAATGGGGTCGATCGACTTGCAGGATGCTTATTTCCATATTCCTATCCTGAAGTAGCACAGAAAGTATCTCCATTTCACGATGGGAACGCAACATTACCAGTTTGCGGTCCTTCCGTTTGGTCTTACTACTGCACCTCAAGTTTTCACCAAGGTAATGGCTGTGGTGGCAGCACATCTCAGAATGTCGGGGATACCTGTATTCCCGTATCTGGACGATTGTTTGATCAAAGCAGAATCTCCAGAGACAGTGCTCCATCATCTGCAAGTCACAACTCAGTTGTTGTACAGGTTGGGTTTTTCAATAAATGTACCCAAATCTCACCTGGTGCCCTCCCAGCGAAACCTGTTCTTAGGTGCGGTACTTGACACAACTGTATGTCGATTATTCCCTCCACCTCAAAGGATTCTCGACATACAGGGAATGATTCCTTTATTTCACAATGGAGCGGTCGTTCCAGTCCTGAAGGTCCTTCGCCTGCTCGGTCTGATGGCTTCCTGCATTCTGTTGGTCTACCATGCACGCTGGCACATGAGGGCACTCCAGTGGTGTCTCTGCAGGCAGTGGTATCAACACAACGGAGATCTCAGGGAGTCTGTGAGGATCTCCAGAGAAGCTGCAGCGGATGTATCTTGGTGGAGCGTGGAAGGCAATCTGTCTCAAGGAAAGCCTTTCCATCTACCTCCATCGGTTGCCACGGTGATAACGGATGCATCCACTCTAGGGTAGGGTGCTCATCTGGGGGATCTGGAGATCAAGGGGCTTTGGTCTCCAGAGGAAAGGTTGCTTCACATCAACCTTCTAGAGTTGCGGGCGATACGTCTAGCACTCAAGGCCTTTCTCCCTTCCCTTCACGGGCGGTTGGTTCAAGTCCTGACGGACAACACCACCGCGATGTAGTATGTCAAAAAACAGGGAGGAGTGGGGTCGCAGTGTCTCTGCAGAGAGGCTCTGCGTCTCTGGGTTCAGGACCATCAGATTTGCCTGATGGCAAATTATCTGCCTGGAGTTCTGAACGCGCGTGCAGACAGTCTTAGTCTGCAGTTCTCGGCCGACCACGAGTGGAGGCTTCATCCAGAGGTAGCTTGTCACGTCTTTCGGACGTGGGGAACTCCTCAGGTGGACCTGTTCACCACTCACAAGAATGCTCACTGCCTGTCATTCTGCAGTCTCCACTATCCGATGCAGGGAGCTTTGGGGGATGCAAACCAGTTGAGTTGGGGCTCACAACTCCTTTACGAGATTGTCCGAGAAGGGTGTGGTACACAGATCTTCTCCACATCTCCTCGTGCCCGCCGCTCCATCTCCCTCTCAAGGCAGACCTCCTCTCTCAGATGGAGGGGCAGGTTCTACACCCCCACCTCCAGACCTTACACCTTCATGCCTGGAGATTGAACGGGGCAACCTGAATTCCTTTTCTCTCCCACATGATGTGGTGGATGTCATTCTATCGGCCAGACGTGACTCCACCAAGTCTATCTATTCTTATAGGTGGTCTCGGTTTGTTTCCTGGTGTGGGGAGAAATCCATCCATCCTTTGATGGCTCGTTTATCAGATATACTTCAATTTGCTCTTTCTTTAGCGCATCAAGGGTTTTCTGTTGCTACAGTCAAAGGTTATCTTTTGGCTTTGTCGGCATTTCTCTGCCTGCCGGATCAGCCGTCCTTATTTAATTCTCCTGTCGTTTTAAGATTTCTAAAGGGCCTGATGAATAAATTTCCTCCTACTCCCTTTATCGTACCTCAATGGGACTTGAATCTGGTGCTTACTTTTCTGATGGGTTCTCCTTTCGAACCTTTGCACAAGTGTCCCTTGAGACTTTTGTATTTTAAGACGGTCTTCCTGGTTGCTATTACCTCGGCAAGGAGGGTAAGTGAGCTTCAAGCTCTTAGTTCGAAGCCCCCATTCTTGACCATTCATGCTGAACGAATGGTTCTCAGGACCAGGGCTGCTTTTCTGCCTAAAGTGGTAACTCCCTTCCATCTAGGACAGTCTATTACCCTTCCTACCTTCTATCCTCCCCCTCACCCTTCCAAAGAGGAGGAACGGCTTCACCGTCTGGACCCTAAGAGGGCGGTGAGCTTTTATCTTGATAAGACAAAGGACTATCGAGTGGCTGACCAGTTGTTTGTTGGATTTGTTGGCTGCAGAAAAGGAAGAGCTGTGCACAAGCGCACACTTTCGAGATGGATTATTCTATGCATCAAGATCTGCTAGGCCCTGGCTGGTAAGGAACCTCTAGAGGCTATAAGAACTCACTCTACTAGAGCAAAGTCATCAACATCTGCTTTGTCTAGGGGTGTTCCTGTAGAGGACATTTGTAGAGAGGCAACTTGGGCCTCCCTCCACACTTTCGCGAAGCATTACGGCTTGAATACCGAAGTGAGGAGGGACGGCCACTTTGCGCGTTCTGTCCTTCAGGACTTTCTGGTATAGAGTGGACACCCTCCTCCGGGAGTGGGAACTGCTGTGGGAATCTATTCACGAGGTGAGGAATCCACTGGCAGATGTATCCATCAGAAGAACAAGTTACTTACCTTCGGTAACACTTTTTCTGGTGGATACATTATCTGCCTGTGGATTCCTCACATGCCCACCCGCCTCCCCGTTGTCCACTCTTCTATACCTGAATTTCTGGTAATGTTTTTTTAATGTATACATATTATCCTCAAAGGAAGTGTGTTCTTGTACATGATTTACTGATTTATATTCACACTATGTGTGTTACCTTGACTAGTTTGTACTGTGTATACTGTGTATATATCTATTGTTGTTGGTCCGTCCGTGTGCCTCCAAGGCACGGAAAAAAGGGCGGAACTGTTGTCATCACGCCGGCATAGGCCTATTATGGAGTTGGTGACGTCAGCTGAGCCGCGCGCGATGTCGTGCGTTTCTGTGACGTTGTCCACGCCGGCGAGCTACAAATAATTTTCCGAATGTTGCTGACCCAGGGGGATATTCACAAGGTGAGGAATCCACAGGCATATACTGTATCCACCAGAAAAAGCGTTACAAAAGGTAAGTAACTTGTTCATCTCAAACAGTAGACTAAGACAGTTAAATGGTTTCTTATTGGAGGGTACCACCTCATTGGTATCAACAGAATCATTTGTGTTACTGTAGAAGAGACCAAAATGCTTATCATAAGCACTGCTTAGTGTGGTCTTCGGGACTCCATAGCCGGGCATTCCATATGTGACATGGTGTCAATGGTGATATGGTATATCAGGTCCCATGTGTGAGAAGGTGGCCTGATATGCAGTGCTCACTATTCTAGTGAACACTATGTATCAGTCCAGCAACCCTTATTGATGATTGGTTGTAAGTCAACCTTATAGACCAGCTATCCTAGTAGCATGGATACGAGCAGTCTAAGGCTAAAGACTCGAGAGGGCGTGTTAAGCCAGCTGTTTACCACACATATACCCCTTGAACACCAAGTGAAAGGACACCACACAAGTGTTATGAAAATAAACAGTTATTTATTAAAGATCACAACAGCCCTGTACTCTTTATGAGGACAGGGTACTAAGCACAAACCAAAACTCTTACAAAAATACTTAAGTTAGCACAGTATATACAAATGCCCGAGGGGCACGGAAAACCATATACTCTGAAAGTGGAATGCGAAATTCCTAGCAGGTAGGTACAGTACTAATAGCTTTTGGAATCGCTAGGACTTGACTAGGGAATCGTTAGATTACTTCTAGGAGGCCTAGGGGACTCGGGTGCAGTGTGTGCACTCTCACGCGAGATGCGGACAAAAGTCTATGGTAGCTAGGAAGTAGAAAGTTAGTGTTCTCGGGCGAACCCGACCTGGTAGGGAGAAAACGAAAGTAGATTCTGACCCTTGGATAGTGAGGCTATGCTGGGGCACCGAAATGCCGAAGTTACCTAGCCCAGGGGCTGCAGCTGCATAGGTCTGAAAAGACGTCGGGAATCCTCGTAGACGGACCAGGAGCCGGAAGAAAAGATGCTGGCCGGTGACCAGTGAAGAAAGTTCAGTTGGATCCAAGCCTGGATCTCGAAGATAGATGACACCTGAAAGCAGAGGGGACCAAGTTCGAGACTACTAGCCAGTAGTCAGTGGGCACCAGGAGGGCACCGGATGGTAGCCACCTCGACAAGGTGAGTGGGTGACGCTGGAGCTCGAAGATCTCACGGACCAGGAGGCGTTGTCAGCGACCAGGATGGAGGATCGAGCTGTCCCACGAAGATAGAAGCTGTCGGCGTCGCTGGACCCAGGATTGGGCAACAAAGCCTTGGCAAATTCAAGCCCACGCGGTGGACTCAAAATGGCATCTGGAGTGGACCAGGAGGGTCCGGGGTGCCTCTCTTCAAGAGGGAAGCAAGGGCCAGTCTGGAGCAACCAGACCAGCAGTCGTGAAGTCGTTGGGCGTCGTTCAGAAGGCCACAAGCCAGCCGGCTAGTAGCCAAACAACGCGGTGCACAGCAAACAGCAGAAGGGCCCCACGCAGATCGTGGAGATGCAGGGAGGCTGACCTTGGGTGCTGGAGCTGCGCAGGGTCGGGGCTTCTCGGACCCCAAAGCACTCACCAGTGGAGGACACGGTGGGCTTGCAGTAAAGATGTCGTGCAGTCTTGGCGATCGTCGGTCCCTCGAGGTCTCGTCGCACTCACGGTTCTCAGCTTGGCTGTAGAGGTGAGTAGAGGTCAGAGGTGCCAGGGAAGCCGGGTCTCGTCGAGCTGGGTCGTCGGATTCGTGATGAAGGACTTGCAGCAGACCGCAGTGTTCTTTAGGATGGTGCCCGCTTGATGCAGGGTGACTACTCCTTAGCCACAAGGGAGAATCTTGAAGAAGAAATCGTGAAGTCCTTTCGAAGAAAGTGGTATCTTGATTCCAAAGATGATCTAATTTGAACAGGGGGCCCGCTCCTATCTTTATACTAAAAAAGGGGGCTGACCCGGTGACTAGGTCCTGCCTATGGGTGGGACTAGGAGGGGGGTGGTTACACCCCTCTCCCCTGCCGGACTTCCCCAGGCCAGGGGCTGGTGTGCCCCTGGAACTGGTTCTGACTGGCCTATGCGTAGTGAGCACCGGGGTGCCACTCAGCAGTCACCTTCCTGAAAAGCCCTGCCTACCCAGGATACACAAAACCATGTCTGGGACGGTGTTAGCACTGCCCCGGACAGGAAACCCTTTGTCCAGGCCTCCCTCGCTGGAAGGACTCCCAGCAGCAGGAGGTCAGACTCGTGTCTGTGGTGGCAGCATCCATTTTGTGGAGCTGAGGCTTCAGTTAACTTTAACCGGGGTTCACAGTTACATACATGTCGTGTCCCTCTAGAAGGGTGGAATGCTAACCCCGTTGCCAGAATTGGCGAGGGGTTAGTATTCCAATTCGTATGACACCTTACTCGACATGTTTTGATAAAGCAATACCAAAGATAGCATTTAACCGCGAGGATTATAATGCACTTAAGAGTATATGGTATGCGATATCATGGAACAGCTATTAGGACTTGGTTCTGCAAGCTGCAGACAGGCTCAGCTCATGCCAGAGCACCATCTCACACGATTCCAAGCACTCTGCCTTCAGGATTGTTAAGGCCTGCCATAGGAGTGACTGATAGGAATCTGTGTGTCCATTTTAGGGTTAGGTATAGGTATACTACACCTACAGCAAAGGGTGATTACACGACTTTGCCCCAGCTGTCATGCAGCCAGTTGTGTCAAATTTAGGAGGCCAGCCAGGGGTGGCATAATACATGCTGCAGCCCCTGGCAGCCCTGGGTACACCTATGCCCTGAGTTACAGGGTCTGATAAGGTGGCCCAGTACCAATTGGAAATGTACCTAGGGTACATGGAATCCATTTTAAAGAGAGAGCAGTAGGCCTGGGGTCCTGATTGGCAGGGTCCCAGGTCGACTATGTCCAAAACCAGCTAAAACACAGGGCAAAAAGTTGGGGGCAACCATAGTCAGGATGTACCTTCCTACACAACCCCCCCCCAAACGAAAGGAGATAAGGCTATCCTTGTCCAGGTAAGCCTCTATTACCTAAGTGGCCATATAAGGAAGGACCAGCTCTGGCTTGGTTTCCCCCTGTGTCATGGTCCACTAGGCAACCCCTCACCCTAAGGGTATCTGAGGGTCTCCACCATAGGGAATCTCTGTCTCTGGTGTGTCTTGGGAAAGAAGCAGGCTGATGCTGGGATGGAGTACTGAAGTGAGGCTCCTCTACCTTTGGGCTCAACTTCCTCCAATCACCATCCATCATGTGTGCCTTTCTTTCTTTAGCTGAGATGCACTGAGCTCTCAGGGTCAGCCTCTGGCTACCTAAAGCTGGAGGCTGAGTCCCTCTGTTTGGCTTACTGGAGGGACAGGTCAGGTCTGGGGTTTTTAGGCCCCATGTTTGGCTGTGCCCAACAGTGTCCAGCTGTGGGAGTTCCCTAACTACTTTTAAGGGGGATCCCTCAGGAGTCTGTTCTATGTTCACTTGGCTAGGTTTACCAGCTTCAGTGATCCTAATCTGCTGATTAAGGGGTTCTTTTGGACAGGGGGCCCTTTGGGGTCCACCACTGGCCTCCCTGTCTTCTTCAGCCCTGGGCTGACTGAGGCAGGGTAGAGAGGGGCAGGTTACCTGCTCCAGACTGGGTCCCACCTGGGAAGGTTCCCCTGCCATCAGGGGCTCTGCCAGGCTAGGCCTGACTACCTCTGGGGCAGTTCCTTCAACAGGGGTAGAGTCAGTTCCCTGAGGAGGCTGGCTCTCACCTAGTGTCTGGGAGGGGGAAGACTCTTCTTCCTCCTCAATGCTCTCTGTCTGAGTGGAGTGATCCATTGTTTCAGGCTTCACAACCTCACTATCGGTTTGAGTAGAGGCTGAGACCATTTCAACCTTGCCAACCTTTTCAGGAGGGCACTCAGTTTGTGTTTGGGCTGTGACTGTCACAGCCCTCCTATCCTGTTCTGGAAAGTCTGTCTGAGCCTGGGCAGTGGCTACCACTGCCCTTCCAACCTTTTCAGGGAGGAATGGTGCTTGGACTGGGGCTGTAGCTATTACTGCCCCACTAACCTGTCTGGATAGGCCTATCATTCTGGAGTGAGTTTCTTGCTCCACCTCAGCCCATGCTGAGAGTTCCAGGTCATTCCCCAGTAAGCAATCTACAGGTAGGTTATCTGTCACTGCCACTCTCATGGGCCCTGTGACATTACCCCAACTGAGCTTGACTACTGCCATGGGATGCCTTCTCTTCACTCCATGAATGTCTGTCACCTGATAAGTAAAACCAGGGGTCAGTTGAGCAGAGGGGACCAGATGGTCACTCACCATGGTGAGGCTGGCCCCTGTGTCTCTGAATGCCTCAACTTTCTGACCATTCACTAAAACTTCTTGTCTATACTTTCCCAAAATGTGGGGTCCAGTAGTGAAGTTGGCAAACCCCATGCCAGTCTCACAGACAAGAGTGTGGTCAGGGAACCTGGCTAGGCCATAGTCCTCCTGATTGCCCAAAGTAATGCCCACCACATTCTTGGGGGCACTCCCACCACCTGGGGGATTACCACTAGTGGTAACAGGAGGTTTAGGAGTATTACCTGGGGACACTTACTGTTTTGTGAAGAGGCCACCGACTGCACAGCGCACTTTCTGCTACGACGTGTGAGGCTCCCTGCTGACGACTCGCCGCACCCGCTTCGCGGGCGCCGCTTCGCAGGGGAGCCCCAGTCTCGGCTGCTGTCTGCGTGCTCAAGTGAGGACCTCGGCGGAAAGGCGGTAAGGGGCGTGAGGCACCAGCGGGGCTGCGAGTGTGCAGGGACTTCATCTCCCAGAAGTCCCTGCGAGACCACGGAAGAGCTTCCGGTCTGCTCTCCCTGCTGGCCCGCCCCCCGCCCATCTAAACTCATCAAAAGTGCACCGGCAATCCCTGTCCAGTGGGACACTTACTGTTTTGTGAAGAGGCCACCGACTGCACAGCGCACTTTCTGCTACGACGTGTGAGGCTCCCTGCTGACGACTCGCCGCACCCGCTTCGCGGGCGCCGCTTCGCAGGGGAGCCCCAGTCTCGGCTGCTGTCTGCGTGCTCAAGTGAGGACCTCGGCGGAAAGGCGGTAAGGGGCGTGAGGCACCAGCGGGGCTGCGAGTGTGCAGGGACTTCATCTCCCAGAAGTCCCTGCGAGACCACGGAAGAGCTTCCGGTCCGCTCTCCCTGCTGGCCCGCCCCCCGCCCATCTAAACTCATCAAAAGTGCACCGGCAATCCCTGTCCAGTGGGACACTTACTGTTTTGTGAAGAGGCCACCGACTGCACAGCGCACTTTCTGCTACGACGTGTGAGGCTCCCTGCTGACGACTCGCCGCACCCGCTTCGCGGGCGCCGCTTCGCAGGGGAGCCCCAGTCTCGGCTGCTGTCTGCGTGCTCAAGTGAGGACCTCGGCGGAAAGGCGGTAAGGGGCGTGAGGCACCAGCGGGGCTGCGAGTGTGCAGGGACTTCATCTCCCAGAAGTCCCTGCGAGACCACGGAAGAGCTTCCGGTCCGCTCTCCCTGCTGGCCCGCCCCCCGCCCAAACCGCCACCTACTTAATAGCGTTTCACTCCCGCAGCGCGGGACGCAGCCCGGGCTAAGACTGGGCAAAGACAGGGCCGTTTGAGGCCGTTCGAGTACGAGAGAGTCCGGTCCGGCCCACCCCCCTAACTGCTCCATCACGGCGATCTTCATACAGGCACTTAGTACGCTCTGATCCTCTCAAATCCACCCATTGGAAAATGAACACACGATCTAACAAACAGAAAAAAGCCAAAAAAAATGGGATAGGAGATAAATTGCTTGGTCCAATGGACGATTTTCTCGCCAAAGCAAATACATTTATCGATCAAAGCATAAGCTTAATAGAGGGAAGAGTTTCAACTGAACTCGCCATTGCACGCCGATCCTCAATGGGACTACTAGCCACTGCAAGAACCCCAGATCCCCAGGCAACGCCAACTCCAACGATTGTGTCTGCCAACAGACTCAGTCTGCCAAACAACGTAGATCTTTCTGCCACCCAACTCTCAGTAGCTTTCTCGGATAGTGACCTCGAAAAAACCCCAGACATCTTCCCCGACCCAACCCCTGAAGAAGTAAGGCAAACAAGAGGGAGGAGGGAGGGAGCTATCAAAAAAAGAAATGCTAGCAAAAAACCAGACCACACCGAAAACATTGAAACGGCTGACCTTATAGTCTTGGTAGGCGACACAAATCCTGCAGTATTTCCCCTTCACTCTGTTCCCCCGCCCAGTAATATAGCAATGATACACCAACTACCACACGATCTTCAAGATTTCCCAATCCCGGAACCAAAAAGCCCACGACTACTAGGGAAAGAAAGAGAATCAGCCAGATTAATTAAGGAGATAGCTTCCCTGCTGAATTCTTATATTCGCCCTTTAGAAGCTAGACTTAGTAACATCGAGAGTCTAATTTCAAAAATCTCCAGTCCTCCCAAAATCACACCCTCACATGTCCCTCAAAAGCCTCCTTCAGATTCCTCGATCATAATTCATCCAAACAAGAAATCGGTATTGTTGCCTCCTCCACAGAGCAAAAAACAACTTACAGTAAAAGTTTCAACAGTACCAAATCCTCCCACTGTCCAAAAAATCACTCCCAAGTCCTCGACCATCCTTCCACCACCTACCCCACTTCCGACACCAATAGTAAATACTCCAAGCATAAATACCCCTTCCTCTAAAACCCCCGTGACGACAAACCCCCCTGCCTCCATAACTCCCGCCATAACAAATACAAAACAAACAAAAACAAAAGGCACCCCGAGAGAGATTACTGACCAAAGACCCTCTGTAAACCTACCCCCTGCGGCATGTCCATACGTAGTGGTCATGACAGGGGTCCCTGAACTTACTGGGGAGGGGGCTGAACCCAACTGGTCACTGAAGAATAAAGTACAGTATTGGCTGAACACTAATCGCCCTGTTCCCCAACACTGGAAAAGCACAATAGCCTCAGTCTCCCGGACCTCGTGGGTGGGTCACAGAAAAAAAACTATCCGGGGTGACTGTATAGTAATCACGTTCGAGGATCCAACCATAGCAGAATACATCTGCTCCCGGGAGTTTAATACCTCTGGGGGAATTGCCACAAGACCCTTGTCATATTTCTACCCAAAACGATATCACAACAATAATTATTCCCGTGATATCGATAGCATTTGGAGGAAACCAATACTGCAGCCATGGGAGATAGACATCGCGGGCCCAAAACTAATGCCGCGATATAATGAGCCCGACCACCCTTGGTGGCCATCAAACCAAATCCACCCGCAAAGAGAAGCACCATGGCAGATCATGGGCCCACATAACAGATCTAGAAATTGGGAGCAGTGGGAGAGACCACTGCAGAATCCATACGGCACCAGCTACAGAGAGCCCACTAATGGGCAAAACTGGCAAGGGATACCGTTAATGAATCGTTTCAGCGGCCTGGAAATGGTCGATTGACAAAGAAGCAATCCCACGGAGTCAGCATTAACAACTAAGGACCCGATTAATCCTCCAATAGAACTTCCTCAAGTGGAAAAATCACCTTCAGACTATGCACCGTTATCCATTATCTTCTGGAATGTGGCAGGCCTCCGAAACAAAATAGAGGACGGCTCGGCCGCTGGTTTCCTGAAGGACTCACAAATCATTTGTCTACAAGAGACTTGGACAATGACACCTTCACATCTTGCAGGCTACATGACATTTTTTTCCCCCGCCCTTCCCAGCAGCGCAGGTAGACCGAAAGGGGGTCTGGTAACATACCTGGCTAACACAATCTTTGAACTGAAGATTACTAAGGTAGACCTAACTCCACACTTCCAGATTCTCACAATTACAATTGGGAAAAAGCTTTGCTTCACAATAATAAACCTCTACAACAACTTAGAGGATGACCTCTTTCTGAATGTCCTCTCACTAATCCAATCAAAAATAACCGATCACTGGCATGCCAAACAGAAAAAGGAAACACCGCAGATAATCTGGGGAGGAGATTTTAACATACACCCCTGCCCCCTGATTGACACATGTGGGATAAAGGACGAAAATGACAACCCACTGGTACACTTTTCCCACTCAGGAGTGGGGACTGTCATGAACAAAACACTAGCCGATCTGGACCTACAAATTCTGAACCCTATACAACAGCGTCATAGCAAACTAGAACCAACCTATAGAGGAAGGGGCCATGCGACCACTGTAGACTTTGTACTTGTGACAGAAGGCTTAAAAGATCATACCAAAAATTTCAAAATTCTGGAAAATAATCTTAGTGATCATTCTGCCTTAAACCTGAGCTTCTATATCCATCAACCAAGGTCACTGATGGTATCGATAGCAAACACGCTGGCGCAGAACAGACTGGAGCTGGGGAAGAACAATGGTTACACCATAAAATGGGAAAAGGTGGACCCAAATACACTAACAAAACGGCTAGTAGAATCCTCCTACAACAGCTTCATGATCTGCCTTGACCCTTATGCAGAGCCAAAACAAATTTTGGAAAACTTCACCATAATAATAGAGCAAGTCAAAAAACAGCTGACTAAAACATCCAGACAAACTAAAATAAATTCCACAGGTTGGTTTAACCGAGACT
Organism: Lissotriton vulgaris; assembly: GCF_964263255.1. Lineage (NCBI taxonomy): Eukaryota > Metazoa > Chordata > Amphibia > Caudata > Salamandridae > Lissotriton > Lissotriton vulgaris. The sequence continues at coordinate 1,254,751,024 of NC_141695.1, read as the reverse complement.
GTAGAAAAGCACAAACTAAATTAAGGAAAGCTCTCGGAAAACCAAATAGAGATGCAACAGAGATCCAAGCTCTCCGACGAGTGTACACCTCCTCCAGAAAAGAGAGGAAAAAAGAACTGAAACAATCCCTCTGGAACGCCCTACATAAGAGCGCACTCCTGAAAGACAGTAAGACCTTCTGGAAGATTGTTAAATCACCCGCGCTAGCTGACCCCGCCGGTCCAAAAATAGATGTGGCCATCGACGAGGATGCGTGGGTGAATCATTTTTCTGAAATCTTCAAACTGACATCAACCAGCGAAGAAAATCACTCCGATATTCCTCTAGTCGCCTATCCAATAACCATGGACCTTGACATGCAGGACCTAGCACTGGCACTGTCTTCAAGCAAAAGCGGGAAAGCTCCTGGCCCTGACGGGGTTCCGGTTGACTTGTTCAAATACCTGCCGGACTTATGGGTTCCAATATTGACAAGAGTATGTCTAGCCACAATGGAACTCGGCCTGTTAGAGTCATGGTCCTCTTCAATAATGGTCCCAATCTTTAAGAAGGGGGACCGTCAGGACACAAAGTGCTATCGGCCGATATCGCTCCTAGATTCTCTGGGAAAAGTAGTTGGAAGAGTCCTCCTTGAAAAATTACAGCAATGGGTAGAAGACAAAACTATCCTCTCGGACTTACAGTTCGGGTTTAGGGAGGGCTTTGGGACAGTTGAACAGGCCCTAAACCTAAGTCTGTTAACATCAAAGTATACCCATGCTAAACCTGGCTCCATCTACATGGTCTATGTGGACTTGTCCTCCGCATTCGACTGCGTTTCGCATGCGAAGCTTTGGTCACTGCTGAACGTTATGGGGGTCGATCCTCCCCTCCTGAACTTTCTGAGGGAATTGTACAGTGAAGCCACGGCGAGAGTAAGATACGGAACAAACGGAGAATTGACAGCACCATTCAGGGTAGAGCGGGGAGTAAGGCAAGGGTGTGTCCTTGCTCCCTTTCTCTTTTCATTGTATACAAACGGCCTAGAAGAGTCCATGCTGCGAGGGGCGAGGGATCTCCCCAGTGTAAAAGGTCGCCTGATCCCCGCGCTCCTATATGCGGACGACGCAGTCATCCTGGCTCGCACCCCTAACGAACTGCAAAAATCTCTAACCAAATACGCAGATTTCATGGGGGCCTTGGATCTGCGTATCAACATCAAAAAAACGTTCGTTATGGTAGCTGGTGGATCAAGAAAAGCAACCAAGTCGATCTTTCTGAATGGTGAAAAAATTGAAAAGACCCCACAATACCCGTACCTAGGCATCATGATTGACGATGCCTTAAACTGGAAAGCGGCTGTTGAGTCCAGGAGGCTTCTCTTCAAAAGAGCAATCATGGCGCTGATAAAATTCTCTAATAAACTGGGAAAAAGAGCACCAGTAGAACTGCTCCAGATCTACACTGCAAAATGCCAATCTATTGCATTATATGGAGCAGGGACTTGGGGCCACGTTTCCTCCAGTTCAATACAAAAAGAAGAGAACATCTTCATCAGTTTCCTTCTCTCAATTCCTAGAAGTACCTCCACCTACGCCTCACATTTAGAGTTGGGAATCCCTCACATTGAAGATTTAATAAAAATCCAACCTCTCCTGCTCTGGAGGCGAGCCTGGCTCTCGGTAAAAAACACTCTGACTAAAAGTATCCTACAGGACGTTATGGACCTGGATCATGCTCACAAAATCGCATGGCTCTCGTACGTTAGACACTTTTTTACGGATCTGGGCCTACAAAAGTACTTTTACACCCCAGAAACCCTGAGAGAAACCTCCAAAAAAGAACTGAAACGACTTGCGTTGTGCCATTTGGAGTCACTGAGACTGACTACGCAGATCACAAAAAAATCTGTCACCCACGCAATTATGATCCAGCAGTCCTTGAGAATTCAGTTATATCTGACCATGGAGCTAACGGCCTACGAGAAAATGCTCTTAACAAGATTTAGAATGAACCTTTTTTTCAGGTTAGTGACTTTCCCCGATAAAAACAACTGGAATGCACAGATAGACCCATGTCCATGCGACGACCTTTCTCAACAGTCCACCATACACACGGTACTGTTCTGTAAGTTTTATCATCCCCATCGGAAAATATGGTTAATTCCTCTACTTAAAAAATGGGGCCATAGACAATGTCGCCCGGCCATGCTGGCACTCCAAACCTTGGACTCTGAGTGTACTGTCTACCATGTTTTAAACTTCTTAAAGTGTATCATGAGGCATCGCAACAACTTGTAAATCAGTGGATTAACTTTGTATCAATATTGGAAAATGTAACTTTTTTAAATGTCTATTTTAAATTGTACCTTTTAAATGACTCCAATTATTAATTCTGTATTTTTGTGATATCTTTTATGGTTTTGCAAATGCTAAAAAACCGAATAAAGATTATATTATTATTACTATTACCTGGGGGTATATTTCCCTTATTACCATTTTTAGGGCAACTGGCATCACTTTTGTAATGACCCACCTGTTTACAGGTATGGCAATAGGGTTTCTTCTGTTCTGAAGGAGTGTTATGGGACCCACCACCCTTGTTGGAGTTTTGGGGCCCTTGGGAAGTCTTCTCTGTGGATTTATCCCCACCCTTCTCTTGAGGCTTGGTTGATTCCTTTTTCTGGTCACCACCCTGGTTTTTAGGCCTAACCCTGGTTCTGACCCATTTGTCTGCCCTCTTACCCAATTCCTGTGGAGAGGTCAGATCAGAGTCTACCAGATGCTGATGTAATAACTGGTTCTGACAATTATTTAAGATTTGCTCCCTCATAATTAGATTATACAATCCTTTAAAGTCAGTAACCTTACTACCCAGTAGCCAGCCTTCAAAAGCCTTAGTGGCACAATCAACAAAGTCAGTCCAATCTTGAGACTGAGTTTTCTGGGTGTCTCTGAACAGCATCCTGTATTGTTCAGTGGTTAAACCAAACCCATCAACCAGTACATTCTTCAAGATTTTGTAATTGTTAGCATCCTCCACCCTTGTGGTGAGGAGCTTATCTCTACCTTTACCATCAAAGGAGAGCCACAAGATAGCTGCCCACTGACTTTGGGGAACACCCTGCACAGTGCAGGCTCTCTCCAAAGCAGTAATCCATTTGTGGATGTCATCCCCTTCTTTAAAGGGGGGCACTATCTTATTCAGGTGCTTTTTATCAAAACTCCTTTCCCTATTGCTAGGTATATTGCTGCCACCAGTGGGCTGTAGCCCACATAATTCTTGCTCTCTAGCAAGGGCAAGTCTCTCTTTGGCCAGGGCAAGTTCTTCCCTTTCAATCCTCAGTTTGATTGCCCTTTCTTCAGCTTCATACACTCTCCTCTTAGGGGAAGACATCCCTCTGTGAGAAGAGTTGAGAGAGCCATTGGTTCGAAAGGATCTGTTAGAGCCTCTTGATAGAGACCTAACTCGTCCATTCCCAATGTTAAGCTGACCTGAGAGTGGGCCCAGGGGTCCCCCAGTACCAAGCTCATGTCTGCTTAAGTTGGACCTGCTTAGTCTTCTGACTTCTACCTGTCCCTTATCTGCCTCATCCCCAGACAACTCATCCTCATCCTCAGCATCATCTGCCTCATGGAGGGGATGGATATCAAAGGGACCCTGTAAGGAGGGCAAACTTCCATCTGGATTAGAAGGGTCTGGGTTACCAGCCCTACTGGCATCATAAGCCTCTAAGAGACCAATCAGAAAGGAAGTGGTGGGGTTAGACCCCTGTTTTAGTTTCCTGAGAGTACACACTTGTCTCATCTCATGGAAGCTAGGAGCAGCATATTTTGAAGTAAGGACCTGTGGAGGGTCCACTGACACAAGGGGATACTAAGAGTTTCCTCCTTTGTCTGACATGCTGATTCTAGTGTGGTGTAAGTGATGCACCTACCTACACTATGTGTTTACCTACTGATCCCTTGCTAAGAGTTGCAGCCAAGGTGTGCTAAGCCTTGAGGAGCTGCAACAGCTGGTTCAGTAGAACTCAGAGTATTCTAAGCTTTAGTTATATGTACCTAACAGTACTTATGTGATCTTTCAACAAGATATTCTTAGGATACGTGTGGTAAAACAGCAAGCTCAAATCCCAACCGCTGCTCACCAATGTGAGAAGGTGGCCTGATATGCAGTGCTCACTATTCTAGTGAACACTATGTATCAGTCCAGCAACCCTTATTGATGATTGGTTGTAAGTCAACCTTATAGACCAGCTATCCTAGTAGCATGGATACGAGCAGTCTAAGGCTAAAGACTCGAGAGGGCGTGTTAAGCCAGCTGTTTACCACACATATACCCCTTGAACACCAAGTGAAAGGACACCACACAAGTGTTATGAAAATAAACAGTTATTTATTAAAGATCACAACAGCCCTGTACTCTTTATGAGGACAGGGTACTAAGCACAAACCAAAACTCTTACAAAAATACTTAAGTTAGCACAGTATATACAAATGCCCGAGGGGCACGGAAAACCATATACTCTGAAAGTGGAATGCGAAATTCCTAGCAGGTAAGTACAGTACTAATAGCTTTTGGAATCGCTAGGACTTGACTAGGGAATCGTTAGATTACTTCTAGGAGGCCTAGGGGACTCGGGTGCAGTGTGTGCACTCTCACGCGAGATGCGGACAAAAGTCTATGGTAGCTAGGAAGTAGAAAGTTAGTGTTCTCGGGCGAACCCGACCTGGTAGGGAGAAAACGAAAGTAGATTCTGACCCTTGGATAGTGAGGCTATGCTGGGGCACCGAAATGCCGAAGTTACCTAGCCCAGGGGCTGCAGCTGCATAGGTCTGAAAAGACGTCGGGAATCCTCGTAGACGGACCAGGAGCCGGAAGAAAAGATGCTGGCCGGTGACCAGTGAAGAAAGTTCAGTTGGATCCAAGCCTGGATCTCGAAGATAGATGACACCTGAAAGCAGAGGGGACCAAGTTCGAGACTACTAGCCAGTAGTCAGTGGGCACCAGGAGGGCACCGGATGGTAGCCACCTCGACAAGGTGAGTGGGTGACGCTGGAGCTCGAAGATCTCACGGACCAGGAGGCGTTGTCGGTGACCAGGATGGAGGATCGAGCTGTCCCACGAAGATAGAAGCTGTCGGCGTCGCTGGACCCAGGATTGGGCAACAAAGCCTTGGCAAATTCAAGCCCACGCGGTGGACTCAAAATGGCGTCTGGAGTGGACCAGGAGGGTCCGGGGTGCCTCTCTTCAAGAGGGAAGCAAGGGCCAGTCTGGAGCAACCAGACCAGCAGTCGTGAAGTCGTTGGGCGTCGTTCAGAAGGCCACAAGCCAGCCGGCTAGTAGCCAAACAACGCGGTGCACAGCAAACAGCAGAAGGCCCCACGCAGATCGTGGAGATGCAGGGAGGCTGACCTTGGGTGCTGGAGCTGCGCAGGGTCGGGGCTTCTCGGACCCCAAAGCACTCACCAGTGGAGGACACGGTGGGCTTGCAGTAAAGATGTCGTGCAGTCTTGGCGATCGTCGGTCCCTCGAGGTCTCGTCGCACTCACGGTTCTCAGCTTGGCTGTAGAGGTGAGTAGAAGTCAGAGGTGCCAGGGAAGCCGGGTCTCGTCGAGCTGGGTCGTCGGATTCGTGATGAAGAACTTGCAGCAGACCGCAGTGTTCTTTAGGATGGTGCCCGCTTGATGCAGGGTGACTACTCCTTAGCCACAAGGGAGAATCTTGAAGAAGAAATCGTGAAGTCCTTTCGAAGAAAGTGGTATCTTGATTCCAAAGATGATCTAATTTGAACAGGGGGCCCGCTCCTATCTTTATACTAAAAAAGGGGGCTGACCCGGTGACTAGGTCCTGCCTATGGGTGGGACTAGGAGGGGGGTGGTTACACCCCTCTCCCCTGCCGGACTTCCCCAGGCCAGGGGCTGGTGTGCCCCTGGAACTGGTTCTGACTGGCCTATGCGTAGTGAGCACCGGGGTGCCACTCAGCAGTCACCTTCCTGAAAAGCCCTGCCTACCCAGGATACACAAAACCATGTCTGGGACGGTGCTAGCACCGCCCCGGACAGGAAACCCTTTGTCCAGGCCTCCCTCGCTGGAAGGACTCCCAGCAGCAGGAGGTCAGACTCGTGTCTGTGGTGGCAGCATCCATTTTGTGGAGCTGAGGCTTCAGTTAACTTTAACCGGGGTTCACAGTTACATACATGTCGTGTCCCTCTAGAAGGGTGGAATGCTAACCCCGTCGCCAGAATTGGCGAGGGGTTAGTATTCCAATTCGTATGACACCTTACTCGACATGTTTTGATAAAGCAATACCAAAGATAGCATTTAACCGCGAGGATTATAATGCACTTAAGAGTATATGGTATGCGATATCATGGAACAGCTATTAGGACTTGGTTCCGCAAGCTGCAGACAGGCTCAGCTCATGCCAGAGCACCATCTCACACGATTCCAAGCACTCTGCCTTCAGGATTGTTAAGGCCTGCCATAGGAGTGACTGATAGGAATCTGTGTGTCCATTTTAGGGTTAGGTATAGGTATACTACACCTACAGCAAAGGGTGATTACACGACTTTGCCCCAGCTGTCATGCAGCCAGTTGTGTCAAATTTAGGAGGCCAGCCAGGGGTGGCATAATACATGCTGCAGCCCCTGGCAGCCCTGGGTACACCTATGCCCTGAGTTACAGGGTCTGATAAGGTGGCCCAGTACCAATTGGAAATGTACCTAGGGTACATGGAATCCATTTTAAAGAGAGAGCAGTAGGCCTGGGGTCCTGATTGGCAGGGTCCCAGGTCGACTATGTCCAAAACCAGCTAAAACACAGGGCAAAAAGTTGGGGGCAACCATAGTCAGGATGTACCTTCCTACACCATGTATGAAGAAAATGTCAATCCAGCCATAGTAAGAGAGTATCTGATTTCACAGGGGACTGAATTACACCTCGCACTAGAGGATTTCATCTTTCAAACCTTTGCTGTGGGTGGAGAGGCATAAAATCCACCCTTGCTCCATTCTGAAAAGATTTAAAGGGCTCCATGAATTAATAGCCTCCAAAATTATCTGCCAGAGGTCATCTGGAGAGTGGTTGGAGTTGGAAAAGTGATGGCACATTTTTGTAGTGCTGTGTCTGCAGCATATGTTGCTCCAGTCCTCCATTATTCTTGGTTCGATAGCGCTCGTGGTCATTCCTGCGTAATGAAGGCCACAAAGGCAGGTGATCAGATAAACACAGTTTTTTGTACTGCAGGTACTGTAACTTTTCTGTTTCCAGGTGAATTGGGGACCCAACCTGACCTCTTAGGAATGTTTAGTCAGTGGGCATACCGCGTAGGACCCAAAGGGATAGTGCCCTGTGACAGGTGGTAAGGCCCACAAGGTTTTCTGCATGTGGGACTGTTGAACATGGGGTCTGGTGTTTACCAGGAGGTCCTTCAGTTTCTGGATACACTTAAAAGCGAATCATGGCTCTGGAATCTCAAGGAGCCCAGTGCGTCATCACTCCTTACCACGGTCGCATGCACCCCACCCAAGGACAATCACTACAACTACCTGCACCTTAAAAGACGGGTCTTCTCCCCTGCTCAGTCTCAATCCAGAAGAACAGAGGATGGTAGGTCTCCGGCGCTCTCTGTACAGAAACCACATGAGTATGGTTGCATCTCTTGAAAACTCAGTTTTTCTTTTTTTCTCACCCCAAGGCAATTTGGGTCCCCTTGACTTGCTGTTTCTTTATGTTGACTATCATTGTTCTTTCCACAGTTAGCAGCTGAGTGCTACACTCTGCTTTTGACCTATGGGTCACTGATCAAAAAAGAAAGACCCTTCACTCACTCCTGAGGACAACTTGTGATACACTGTGTAACATCAACACAGATTGGTTTTCTGGTGTCTGTTACCTGTATGTCCACCTGCCTGTTCTGCTATATTGCATGTACTAGTGTGTTTTTTACTTCCTTCACATTGTGGCGACTGATCAGCCATAACAATAGCATGCACATACAGTGTCCCGGAAAAGCGATCCTGGAGACACATTGGCCCATACATGCAAAACATTTGTTTACTGTGTGTTTTCTTCATTTTCTCATATTTTTCTAAGTTGGACGATCAATTTTAAACTTTTTGAACACAGGTATTTTCTTTTAGGGGATTACCTACACTTTATATCACATCATGTGGGGTAGGGTTAGCTCTCCCTTTTTTAGGTCCTGAAGAAGTGGTACAGATACTTTTTGGGCCAACAGGCAAGAAACACGTTGACCTGACCACATTCACAGATTTAGGCTACTTGGATACATTACCTCCCTGTAGTCACCCGTACCAAATTATGTTATTTTTAAACCTGCCAAGGAAACCATCAGTTAAAAGTCCAGTTGAATACCTCTTTTTAGTCTCTCTTCATTTCACTACACACAGTCACTCAACCTCACACATTCAAAACACCATCACACTGGCACTTTCATCAGATGGCAAAAATAAAAAGATCTCCGCTAAAGCGACCCTTCGTGGGGCCCATAGGGCATTGCATTGCCAGCCTTATGAAGAACACCCTTGATGATGAGACATTACATGCTCATGGATTTGTGAAGGCACCAAGAAAAAATCCTTAGGATTCCCCTTTCTTTGTCCGCCTTTCTTTCTACTTTGCTTTCTGAAAGGAGCAGTATTTCCACTGGTTTCTGCATTAGCACTTTCAGAGCCTAGGTACTGGACCTTCATTGGCTCACATTACCCCTCACTTCCTTGTTTTGAGTCATATTCAGGGCCATATACAAATCTCTACAATGTCCAGAAAATATAACGATACTATACATAATATAACAAACATTTCACTCAACTTATTAAGTGCTATTTGAAAGTGGGAAACAAATATGTGTGCAGAGTGAATCAAAGATGAATACTCCATTATAAGTAAGACTTTCATAGAGTGAGCAGGAGATGCTGTTTATTCTTAACTCAGACTGTCTTTAATTCACTCCCATATTAGGGTTTTATTTTCCAGTGCCTTGGTAAGTGCATGGCCAGCTGTGATGATACTGCACTGATCTTACCCTTCCTTCGAAGGATGTTCGAATCTACTAGATTCATCGCTACGCCTCACCATGCAGTAAGTATCAAGTGCATTTCTTACAATTATCAAAGATTTATTTCCCTAGAGTATTTCACCCTGTACGACCACAACAAAAACAAGTTGAGAAGGTAGTCATATGGGGCTGTGGAGCATCTGGATGTACATTGTGTAGGTTTGTAACTTCATTCATAGAGCTTGATGGTAAATGATTGATGACCGACGAAACATTCCTCACTCAGTACTTCCTCTCACCCAATAGTGTGATTTTGTACTCCGTGCATAGCCAAATTATATTAGAGTGAAACCCCTCTACAGAGTAGATGAGGACTAAGTTAGCAGAAACTAAATGTAGAGCTCCTTTTTTCAGGTGACTAATAATGCATTTCATCAGGGATAGTTAGGAGCCTCTTTAGGTGATCTCTCTTGATAGAAGCCAGTGTTTGAACAAGATAAATCAAGTTTAATCAATTTAGCAGATAAAGCGGTGAAAGACATAAAGCTTTGTGAAGGCTTTGAAATGACTCTCTCAGAAAGGCGTTCAAAATAGACAACAGTAGACATGAGGAAGAAAGGATAAGCACCCCTTCTAAAGAAATCGCACTCCTTTGTTGTAAAGAAGGCTTGTGTATTGAACTGTCCTTGCAGTTCCTTTATGTGAAACACCAGAGAGAACAAAGTGACAGAAAACAAATAGTGATGAAACTCTCATCTTATTGTCCAAAGATGCTTTTTAAGTAGCATGGTAAAGGCCCTCCAGCATAGCTGTATAAAGGTATTCTTAAATCATGCTTTCAGGCCACTTAAAATATTTGCTTTACTAGTTGACAATCATTCACCAACACCAGCTGTAAACACTGAATGTGAAATCAAGAACCAGCTTTATCCTTTCTTTCTAATATGAAATCTCTTGTACTAAATGTCTGCGTTTGGTTAATGTCTATTGTTTCCCTGAGGCTGTGAGTTGTCTTTCCCTATTTGCAGGGCATAGTAATTGGTTTCCAAACATGTGCCAAGGTTCATCCTTTCGCATGCCGGCAGGTACTTGAAGCGTACAAGGGTTGTCTTTCTGATATTGAGCTGGTAAGAACCATACATCTCTTTCTGTCTCATATTTCAAACTTTCCTCAGCAGCTGCGGTTCACATTTATTAAATGTATTTTACAATTAGATAAAAGTTTATGAGATAGAAAAGCCACCGCCCACCTGGGCTCTGCAGGTAGGGCCTTTTCCTGCAGTGTGGCCTGCACTGAAGTGGCCTCCCACTCCGTGCACTGCCTGGTCAATAAAACATGAACATTGCCTATTTTTCTCAGAAAGTAAATGTAGGTCAAATGGTCAGTATGTGTATGGAAATGAGTGGCAAACTGTAAGGTACTACACAATAAACATTTTGGTAACTGTCAAAGTCATTTTACACTCATTATCTGATCCGATGAAACCTGTTACATATGTTTCTGTTATTATATTGATTATACCGTAATTGCATGTACGTGTGATTTTTCTAGGATTACCTTCGTGGGCATTCTTCCAAGGGCAGGATGACATATTGAACATTTAGTGACACCCATATTTTCTGTATCTACAAATCTGTCAACTGCCCCCACACCGTGGTCAAAACACACACATCCATTTTGTTTGTCGGGAATGCTGCTACCACCAATTCATAAACTACAATGTCTGCTTGCTCATTCAATCTTGCTCTCTGTCTCACTGTGAGAACACGGAAGAGAACACATATGCGCTTGTACAGGCAAAGCATTGCAGCGCTATTTGGTATCTCTCTGATGGTAAACCACGCAGCTGGATAAAGTCATGTTTTTTAGGCCTCAGCTCTAGACGGAGCATATGGGCTGTCTCAAACGAGACATGCTGCATCTACTGGATGGGCTTAAGCCTTCCCATGGGTTTTCCATTTGCTGCCACCATCATCACTCTTCAGTTATATCCACATATTCCAGAGCATACCATGCCACACATTTCCTCTACACAGCTTCACACCATGCCATACAATTCGACAACAAACAATTCCAATCTAACACATCACTCACTCCCTTGCACTATCATCAACACTGTCATCACTTCCCTACATACCCACTGTCTCTCTCATCTCTCCCTCAGACTCCCAGTACCCCCTCTCATCTTACAATACCGCTGATCTCTCCCATCCCTCCCTCACGCTCCCTGTCTTCTCTCTATACTGCCTGCTCACATCTGCTACCTTCCTGTACCGTCTCACGCTCTTCACTGGTCCACCTCTAGCCTCCCCCCTATTATTGGTGCCCCTTCCACTTGTACCTCTATCTCTCTCTATCTTACTCTCTCTCACTGCTCTCTCTCGCTCTCTCATGCACTCTTCCCGCCTCTCTCATACAGTTCACTTGAGTTCTCAAGCACAGTTTCCATCCCATGCCTTTTCACAAATTTCTGTCCCTCAAACCCACACTCTCCTCTTATTCTTTAAGTGTTTTACTTTCCTGCATACATATGTGCTCCCACTTTATGCATCTATGGCCTGCTCTCCCCTTCTTTCTCACATACACTTTCTGCTCCTCTATCTCAAATTTCTGTCCCTCAAACCCACACTCTCCTCTTATTCTTCAGGTGTTTTCCACATACACATGTGCTCCCTTTTATGCATCTGTGGCCTGCTCTCCCCTTCTTTCTCACATACTCTTTCTGCTCTTCTATCTCAAATTCAATCACCATTTCCTGCACAAACTACCTATCCCTCTCTATCATTCATTTCTATCTATTTTGTGCAGCTCTCACCCCTATCTATTCACAATGCACCGCAATTCCACTACACAAATACACCACACACTTCCACCCCACACAATTTCACAACTAACAACTTGAATACAACCAACATAATTCCACTGGACACCATATACATCCACTACACTCCAAACCAAAAAACATAAGTAAAAGACATTGTCATTTACGTCTATAGATCTAACCCGTGCAAATTCGAGACCTATTCTAAAATCATGCAAGCTAATATATGTGAAGGTCTCTGCTCATTGGCTGGGGGTATGACAATGGTGATTAAGATGATCAGTGGCTAACAAAAGCAAGACAATGAAAGGCTCAGATTAGATGAATAGTTTAGAGAAATGCAACAGCACCAAAAAAGGGGGAAGAAAGGTGTCTACTTCAACCAATAGTTGTTGAACCAGAAACATGTAACATGATTCTCTTAGAATATCTGTCACAACAGCAGTCCCAGCTCTAGCTAGATACTCTAACACTTTACACTGGTATTGCATGTATGTATGCATAGATATTTCTATAATCTGAACTTAAGAAATATTGGAGTGTTGATAGATGGGCCAGCCCATCAAATAATGAACTCCATTTGGGCAGGGCAGTGGAAGCATGTACTCCACTGACCTGGTAGCCATACAGCTCACCATATTGAGGGATTTCTGACAGCCTGAAAATCCCATGTTAGGTTGTAGGACTTCAGTCAATAATATTAAAAGTTGGGGAAAAGTCCAGCTGGCACAACTGCAGGGTCAGCTTTGACAGCGAAGTGAACAGATTGGTTGAGTTTCATTGCTGCAATTTCACACTGGTTCAAGAGCAGTTATTGCGCAAGAGGAAATTCTTGTTGATTTTTCCTGTAGCTGGATATTAATTTCTTTATTTATTGAAAATTCTTTTTATTCAGTTTTCAACACATTTAAGATCACACTACTGTATCACTGCATAGCACTCCATCCCATGCCCCCGTTGCACAACATCCCATTTACTTCTGGAATACCATGAAGTAGACGTCAGTTAAGTCTGCTGCTACCAATCCGGTTCACTATAGATGGATATGTGCCATGGACAACTGGGCACTTTCCACCAAGAACTTCCTATGGGTGGCCAGCTCTGGGTGTTTTGTGCTGCACTTTCTACTGTCCCCAGATTCTATCATACTTTTGTGGTTACCCTCTGGATCTGTACACTGCTTCCGCAGCTAAAGAGCAGTTATATCATCCCTCCTGGCTACTTTGAGATTGTGGGGGGCCTGCATCTCCAATGGCCTGCTTTGTGACGTTTAGCAAAAACGCAACCGGTCCCAATCATCCGTTTTTGTCCCCTTACCCATCCCATCCCAGAAATACTTCCATGATAGCCAACGTGGGATTGTGTTCTATCAGAAATCGGCATACCCTTAGTAGGTTAGGGTAAAGCAGGACCCAATACACCTGAATCACCTGGCATTTCCATAACACATGCATGAAGGAGCTTCTGGCCTGTCCATACCGAAAATATTCAGGGCAGCTGTCCCTCCCCATCCTTCATAGCCTCTCAGGGGTTTAATATATTCTTTAACCTGGTCTAATCTCAGGTGAGGCAATATTACCCATTTTCGGCTGCCATTGTTTGCCTTAATCCATTTGTCATCATCCAAGGGCTGCAGGTCTGACTCATATCTTTCCTGCAATTTGTTTAGCCGGTCTGGGACATTTAGCACCAGAATTCTGTATAAGCAAGATCTGCCTTTCCTACCAATAGCTAACAACATGAGTCAGATTTCTAATGGACTGTACTCTTGTGAGCGCTGTTATGTGGCCTGTGTGCCTAACCAGTGCATGTCCGTACAGTAGGTAAATAAACAACTGGGATCTCTGTAAATCCTCTTTAGCTTCAAGTTGGTCGTAGAACATCATATGGTATGTCTGCCAGATGTCTCCCTATTTACAGATCCCAAACTTATCTCAGTGCCCTGGAGCCCTACCGTTTCCGTTGGGCATGTACCCATGCACAACAGCTTCTTCCTAGTGGGCAACCTCCAGGTAATCAATGGAATGGTTGGAATGGCTAAAATGGCTGGAATAGTGGGAAGGAGAAACTCCCCATACAGCCAAAACCCTGGTGCTTACCTGGTAAAGGGAGTCTGCTTAAGTTTTGTGGCTGGGTCCCCAAAGATCCAGTCATTAACCGCCAGCAGCTGAGCTGAGCTGCCCCGTATTATAGTCTGATGTCTACTGCCCCTAGTACGCCATCACAAAGGATTGAATACACTCTTTATGAGAGATTCATTGCACCGATCCTCCCTACTTGTAGCTATTGATGTTGAACTGTAGGGTTGTAAACCAATGGGTAAGGATTTTCTGGAAGTAGTGTGGCAAAACATACAACAGCTGTGGCAATGCCACTATTTTGAAGAGGGCTATGCAACCTCATCATGGAAGGAAGCAACAGTGGTCTCAATCTTTAAAGAAATATGCAAAACGTGACCTGGCATGCCAAAGGCCCATTTAGTTGATAGATGCCACAGATAAGGTTTTGGGCAGAGTCCTCCTTGCACGCTTGAAAGATTGGGCATCAGAAAATTGGATTCTGTCCAATACTCAATATGGTTTTAGGAGAGGGCGGGGTACAACTGAACAATGTTTTAATTTATCTTTAATCATTAATAAGCACAGAAGGTCCTTGAAGAGTTCTATCCATCTGGCCTTCATGGACCTATCTGGTGCTTTTGACACTGTCAACCCAGATAAATTATGGGCTATATTAAAGGTATGGGTGTGGAAAAAGCGTTAGTAACCCTACTCCGCAGTCGTCACTCCGGTACCACAGTCATAGTAAGATATGGCAGTAAAGGGGAAAAACACATACTTAGATGCCTGTCAGGTTTTAGCACATTACACAGAAAAGGTCAGTAACTTCTCATACTTGGGCAATCTTTTTAGCAAACTGTTGAGATGGGAACCTCTTTTAACCATAAGAGCACAGCAGACAAGTAGGGTGATGGATGCACTATTCCGTTTTGCTTCTAAATTGGAGACAACTTTTTGTCTTTATTGCATTGTCCCTAGGGAGCTGGGGGTCTTGTCCTTTTTTCTGTTTGAAAATTAATAACAGATTTAAACCATACATTGGGGCACAAGCCTGTGAAGGAACTAATTACCCTTTATAGCCAAATGTCTCTCTATTGCCAGGCATGGAGCTGGGGTTTGGGGCTACGCTAAAAAACAACAGTTTGTAGGAATCGAAAATAAATTCATGAAAAGATTACTGATGCTCCCAAAAAGTGTCCCTACCTCTTTTGCCATACAGAACTTAACTAGAATTTATGGAAGACCGTTTAGGCAGTGCCCCTTTTCTTCTATAGGCCAAGTTAGGGACCTCTGAGGATTTAATATTTTCATGTGATGTTATTAAAGATTCCCAAAAATCAGGCAATGTTTTAAAGGTTCCATGGTTTTAATATTTAGAGAGGATTTACCATGAGATTGGTCTGGAATACTTTATTGAAAACCCTGAAGGAATTCCCCTAAATGCCAAAGGAGTTTTCAAGGAGGCATACTGTTCCAGGGGCAATAGGCCTATTAGTTACCAACATGACAATATTGGAGTCCCCTGTTTGCTTCCTGCCCCTGCACAATGTTATCTATTTATTTCTACTAAGTTCCAGTTCTGATTTTATCTAACCAGGTTCTGTTTATGCACTGTGCACTTTGTTGCCGGCATTTCCTCGCCAAGGAGGGTGGTCAAACAAGGTTATGCTCTGCCCATGTGATAATGTCTCAGTTTAAAGAACTATGGACTTTGTATTATTTTGCACATTGTATAAATCAGAGAGAACTAGATTTCTGCTCCCATTACTAAGAAATACTCACTCTTGCTCGTATTGATGGTTTTAACTTCTTACCGTTTTTGGCTACGGCTGAAATCTGTATTGCAGTAGCTAATTACATAAGAGACTCCATTGCGATCAAATAGCCTTAGGAGTAAAATCTGTACAGAGATTTTACCTTTTTATGATGAATTGTGTATGTATTGTATTTTAATCATATTAATTTGTAAATCTTTTCATGGTTCTCTGAGCTGAAATAAAGTTATTCTTGACTTGACTGGCTCTATACTCCATCATGATCGGGAGGAGATCTATCTCACCATATTTCCCTTAATTATGCGTGTCAACGGGGTCATATTCCTGTCCCAGCTTTCTTATGGGTCTCATGTGTTAGAAATTGGGTTTCTGGTTGGCAAAAGAATGCAGCCTGTCCAAGCAGAAGCGGTAATCCTAGTCAGGGTAAGCTAGATCCACACTAAAAGATAACTTGTGTTCACCCTCTGGTAGCTTGGCACAGAGCAGTGAGGCTTATATAAAGAGGCAACGTGTAAAGTGTTTGTGCAACACACAAACACACGGCAACAGAAAGAACTCCCCACAAAAAGACTCCTTACAGGTTTAGAAATACTAACACTATTATAAACAAAACAAGACCAAAATGACAAAAATCCAATGTATAGAAGTTGAGATATTAAATGTTAAAGGAATACATGCAGTGAAGCGCTTAGAAGCAAGTAGCTTTAAAAAAGTTACTTTACATCGTGCTGGACCGGGTCAAAGTCAACGTTCAGGCTGACCGCGTGGAAGGGTAGGCCAACTTCAGGACCTATGCAGGTCCAAGTGGTCAAAGTACCTTTCCTGGTCACAGACAGTGAGATGGGTCGTCTGTTCCACGTAGTGATGGCGGTGTGTCAGTTCGGAAGATGGGTGCTGGAGTTGAGAGGTGTTGAGTGATGTGCCTCACCAGATTCTGCCACACAGTCGAGGGGATGCCTCAATCTCACCAAGCTGCAGTGGCGGAGATGCGCTGTCCGATGCATTAATCTCTAGAGGCAAAGTGCTGGTTTAAATGTGATGTGGCAATTGAACTCCAGCAACAGTGTTGATCGCCGGTTCTGTTACACACAGACAGGAGATGCACCAAATTCCATGTTGCAAGTATCTGGGCCACTTCCAGTAAGCTTCAAACAACGAAAGAGCGTAAATCAATAAATGTATAGAAGCACAAAAGGAGAGAAGATGAGTATGCAAGTCTTATTAGATTTGTATAGGAAGCCCTCACTCACCACCCTGGTTGATGGCATGCTTCATCATCGGGCCCACCGGGAGAAGCCGAATGCCTCCCCGGTGTGCTACAACGCCAGGGTTACTGCGGAGCTGGTTAGTTGTGAAGATTATGTAAATGTGAAAAGGGTTTAAAAATGTCCAGATTGTGTCTCACATAAAAACCTTGTTCTGTGGCCAATGTGACATATTAAAAGTAATATGCTTAGGAAACTACCAAGTTAATTATTTGGCTAATTCCACTTAAAGTGGGGTCAACATGTTTCTGCCCTTGATGTGTGATTTACTGGGCATTTATCAGGACAATGGGGAGTGTACCCCGGTGGTATGGGCACGCTAAGGACCACCCTGACCAGAGGACGTGAAAGTTAAAAAAAGGTGCAAAATGAACAAACCAACAAGTTGTGGGAAAATTACCTCATAATCAGAGGAACCTGTATAGTTTGAAAAATAAAAGATCCACGGGAGGGGGGTGGAGGTGAAAATGGCACAACGCCCGCAACGCCTGGCACCCGTTCGATACCTGCGTGTAGCCTCTAACCGGACCACTTCCAGTAAGTTCAGGCACAGGAGCAGGGGTAAGGACTTTGATATCCCTGAGTCTCAAGCAACAGGAGGCAAGTCACAAGCACCTGGAGATCACTTGGCGGTAAGGCAGAGTCAAGCTCTCCTTCAGCAGAGTCTGAGAGCAGCAGACAGCAGGGCAACGCAAGATAGAAGTAGGCTTTTCAAGCTTGCAGTCTAAAAATTAGTCATTTGAGCACCACAACAGTCCTTCTGATAGATTCAGTTCAAGATCTAGAAGTGTCTGATTTTTGGGGTAGGGGTCAAAGAGCCAGTACTTATACCCAAAAGTGCCTTTGATGTGAGGGTTTGACTTCAAAGCAGCCCTCTGAAGTGCATAGGTTCTCCTTTCAGCTCAGTCCTGTCCATCAGGGATAATCTGTCCTTTTTGTGAGGACAGGACACTGCCTATTCAGGTGACGTGTTAGACCCTCCCTTCCACCCCGCCCAAGCAAGGCCATCAGAATGCAGATATATTTAGATGGGTACTCAGATCCATCTATCCTTTATGTGTTGTGGCGGTCTTGCCGGAATGCACAAAGTGTAGCTGTCACCCACCCCAGACGTATATTAGAGACGGGCTGTCACGCACAAAAAGCAGTAAGTGCAATGTTTACTTTCTAATAGTGCTGTAAATAAATAGAGCCTAAAAAGAGCTGTTTGACTAGGGCCTGTGCAATGTGTCTTGCATGAGTCGTAGTATTGTGACCTAACTCAACCCTAAAGTACCCAACTTTTCCCCCAACAACCGTCTATTCAACACTTCTAAAGAGGAAGCATCTGTCGCCCCAAAAACAAGCAACCTGAATAGGAACAA
This sequence comes from Lissotriton vulgaris, assembly GCF_964263255.1. Lineage (NCBI taxonomy): Eukaryota > Metazoa > Chordata > Amphibia > Caudata > Salamandridae > Lissotriton > Lissotriton vulgaris. Next base: position 1,254,732,737 of record NC_141695.1, on the reverse strand, counting down.
CATACAATACAACGTAGTATTCTATCAAAATAAAGTAATCACCATAGTCTTGTGTAGCAGGGAGTGATTTGCCCCAAGACAGGCCCTCTTTACAGATGCAATGTGTCTCTTCTTTGTCAGCAAATGAGAATAAACGTGTAGCTCTACATGGAAGAAAGGAAGGAAAGGTACCAAACTCCTCCTCTATACCACTGAATAACATCTCATCATCCACTGGTAGCGTCCCCTCCCCATGATCACCAGAGCTCTCTGAGGAGGATGCCCTATGTCTGTCCTCCAGTTGTGACCACAGTTGGCCTCCTATCAGTCTGCTGAGCTTCCTCCTAGAGTGGGATGGTTGACCCCCTTCGGCCTCCCAAATTGTCATTGGCTCCTTAGTTGATATGGGCAGTTATTTCCTCTCCGCCGCTCAGTCCCAGAGCTCTTCCGGACTCTTAAACAAAATGGTTCTCCACTGATACATTACTTTCAGTTTGGCAGGGTACATCAGCATATATTGAATGTCCTTAGCCCTGACTTTTCACTTAACCTCTAAGAAAGATGTAAGAAGGGGCTGCACTTTACCTGCGTAATCGGGGGAGAGCGTAACCATAGAGTTGGTGCAATGGAGGTTGTTGTGCCTGCCGCAGGATATAGTCTGTCCATAAGGTACAGTATACTGATGGTAATGGATAGCTCACAATCCATGATGCAGGTTCTGAAGTATTCTGTGGGGAATTTCTCTCATGTTGCCACTAAATCAGCTGGGCTGTCACAAGCCCATGGGGGTGCTTAAAATGAAAGGTGGTCCCTACCACTCCCCTCCCATGTGGCTGTATCCTCTCCCTTGCGAGTCAAGAGTCAATGTGAAGGTAGAGATAAGTCGCTGCAGTGAGATTGCAGCTCCAGGTTGTGTCTGTTGGCGGCATGTCCATCTCCCGGCAGGTCGTTGTTTGCCTAATAAGTTTCTCTCATCCCCGACTCCCTACATGGGCTTAGGTTGGCCAAAGGGGACAAGTGTAGCGGTCACCACATGGATGTTTGCATCCAAGAAAAGGTTGCCCCATAGTTGGCTCACCCAGGCTGCAGTTTCAGTCCTAGCCACGTGTGGTGACCAGTCCAACTCCTCCACTCTAAGGTGCCTGTTACATTGTTACGGGCCACCACCTGGAATTGAAAGCAGCAATGTGCCACACCTCAGCCACTCGCCTGTCTTCTCTCCCTCTCACGCTCCAGGAGTCGATGCAGAGAGGGTTTACCACTGTGGGTTCACAGCTCCAGGTGGTGTTTGCCTCTGGCAGGCCCATCTAAAGGTAGGCCGTATGCAAACCCAGGCCATCGATTGCAGAAATTGGCTTTCTCATCCAGGGCTCCCTGGATAGGTTCGGTTGGGCCATAGGGGGTGATTATAGTGCCACTGCACTGGTGCCTGCAACTGAAAATGGGTCACCTAAGGTTCGGATTCAGCAAGGTTCTAGGAGCTGGCATGTAGCTCGCTCAAAATGCGGCTACCATCTTAGGCTGCTTGGCCATGCCCCCCAGTAATTTCTTTCTTGATTTCTTTACAATGTAGTGGAGGTGAGTGATCTGTCAATGGTAGGCGAGCCCTTTGGGAGCCAGGATGGTATTTATCAGATAAGGTAGAAACTGTATTGTTTAGAAAGAGCCATATAAGATTTCTTAGGTAAAGAGCAGAGTGAGTACTTATGGTAGCAGCACACGTATACACTGCCAAATCACTATTATTCACTGTTACTGCATCTTTCATCCATTACTCACAAATGCAATATTTCACTCACACATGTTCTGCTTTTAGGTGATGAGTGCAAGGTGCTAAGGATGTGAAATGCCAAAATAGTAGTGAACATAGTATGCTGTTTCTTGTACATATGTTTTTTATTTGCTTGAGGTGTGCAGCCTTTCATGACTTTCATCTTCAAGACTCATGACAGTCTACATTTGTTTACAACTGTCTTGGTAATGCTGATCTTTTTTATTATATTTTCAGGATCCATATAATCTGCTTGAAGAAGTACCACCACCAGAATACAGGGATGACTTCCACATCCCCAACTTTTCACCTGAGAAACATGTGAGTTTTCTTTAAAACACCATACCATCATATTCATGTGCCTTCTCTCTCAAATTCTGTTTCTTCCATACCATCTTCACAAACAAAGTACATCCACATAATATCACACAAATGAGTTCCCATGGAAACTATACTCCATTCTCAGAAACACAAGGAATTCTTTACGTTATTAACAAGGAGTGAATGGTGTAGCAACTCAATCCGTCTCTCATCCACTGGTACCCTTAGCGAGCTAGAGCTGATTTCTTAACTTCAAAGCTGGTTTTAGTGCACAGTGTAAATGTACAGAGGAGGAATTTATCTCCTGAAGGAAAAAGAGATTATTTAAAACAGTTACCCTTCTGACTACTAGACTAACCTCTTTTGCAAAACAAAATACACTGGGGTTGATCCAATTTGTGGGCGAGCAAGGATCTATGGGCTAAAAATTCCCTTTCACACTAGGAGCAAATTTAGCTTTTTCTATCCTCACATCTAGACTAGACAAAGAATTTGGCTGGCCTTGGCTTTAATCAATGGAGAAAAAAGCTCCTATTCCTTGGGGGCAACCATTTACTGGCAATGCCCACAATTTGCGTTTTTTGAGAAAAATAAGTCAACTGTTATACATGTTGTCATGTCTAAATAGTCTTTTTGTTTCCATTCTCTCTATCTACCAGCTTGAGGACATGATCAAAATGATGAAAAGCACTCTCGGGTTGTGCGAGTTCATACTTTCTAAGTAGGGTGAGGTAAGATTTTGATGCTTTTTTCCTGTCAATGTGAGTGAGAGTGTGAGTACTATCAGACTAAAAGGATCACACAATAAACCATAACTTATCGATGGGGGTCACTGGAAAGTAATGTAAATGTAGGGTTGATTTGTAGAGAGCTGCTTGTCACCCGTGAGGGTCTCCAGGCACTTCTTCCATACAATAATGGGTTTACTATACTTGCCAAACAATCCACCCTATGCTACATAGTTTACAGTTTTTTTTACAAATAAATGTTTTGCTAGTTTAGAAGAATCAAAAATTACACATGGTGTTGCTCTGTGGCAAACGTTCACTACTCACCTGAATTTATCACCCATGTGTTATACTGGTACTAGAGAGGCAAAACATTTTGCGAGAACAGCATTAATATTTGATAAAGCAGCAACATAGTATTGTCACAGAATGTACTACATTATGCTGCATAATTTCCACTGTGTTCCGTAATGTGTCTCATGAATAACAATATTGTGGGACACTAATATCATTGATAAAAAAATCAAGAGACAAAATATCAAAAGGTATGTATGTAAAGATTTTCTGTACCTAATTCAACATATGTGTACCAAAATACATATACATATATCTTTATTTATTTGGAGTTAAGAATGGCAAATGTATATGTCCCTTTGTGCATTTACCCATTAATATTTTGTCCCTCGATATTTTGTCCACAGTATTACTGTGCCACGATATTCTTGTACTAGATGTTCAAGAGTACAATCGGCCCTTCTTAGTCTCATAATTCCAGAGCCACTTATAATATAAGGCCTTTGGTTACTGTTTTAAATTACATTACAGTTATGAGGGTTGAAAAGGAACGAAACACATAGGTTTTCAAGAGCCTAGGGAAATATGTAACCAACAATGGAACTAGCGAGACTGAGCGATCACATCCCATTGGAGCTGGAGGAGGAGAGATTTCGGAGTAGGGTTGTCCAAAGCACTCGTCATCATAAAAGAAACACCTCTCTTTTGGGGAAGATTGGGTGTAAAAACTTTTAAAAGAGAACTACTTGACCAATTCAGAGATTCATCATTTGAGAATAGAGTTACCAAGAGCTTGGCTGTAATTCCTCTATGGATGCTTTGTGATTGCACAGAAGAGCAAAATAATTCTGCAAATGTGGTACAGATGCAAAGGGGGGGCCCATGAGTAAGCATCGTTATCTGCCCCCTTGAGTCCGCCCAACACTGTCATGGAAACATGGACCGACCAACCTCTAGTTGGCAGTCCCAACCACCTAATTACGATGCAACCCCACATGGTGCGGTCACATACTTACATTTACCTATGGGACCATGTGTTGTGGCTATAAATCAGCTGTAGCACAAGCTCCCATAGAGAAATGGGAGGCTGTGTTCCTCCCTGCACCACGTGGCAGGCACCTCAAGGTGCCTGCCACACAGTGGTGGGATCAACGTGCCCCCTTGGACCCCAACCGGAGGCCGCAACACAAGGGCCCCTGCTAGAGGCCCCCAAACACGCTTTCCAACAGACTTTCCATGTCGGAAGCCGGCATGGAAAGTCTGCCCCGGAAACCGTGTATCATAATTATGTCTCACGGTTTTATGGTATTTATTATTTGAACATTTCCATCTGTATTTGTCCATATTTATTTTTTGTCCCGCTTATTGGTATTTATCCATATTTAATTTGTGTTGTGTAAATAGATGGATCACTGACTAAATATCGAGGGACAAAATATAGACTACCCAAAATATAGATTCCAAAATATCGACAGACAAAATATGGAATTCCTATCTACAAACAGGTAAGTACCAAAATATCGAACCCAAAATATCGTTTAAAAATATAAAACATCGAATTTCTTAAAAATAATGTAAAATTAAAAAAATATTAAAAATAAATAGCTAAAATATACTTAAAATACTTAAATTACCTTAAAATTATTAAATAATTAATTTAACTTATAAAAAAACATACAATCATATATGTTAAAACATATATATATATATATATATATATATATTAAAAAAATAATATGAATAAAAAATACACAATATTATTACCGTGGGATAGCGGGAGTGTAAAAATTACTATTCCCACTCCTGGAAGTGCAACAGTAGGGAAAGCGTTGGATAGCGTAGCGGTAAAAATTACTATTCCCACTCCAGAGAGTGCAACAGTAGGGAAAGCGTTGGATAGCGTAGGGGTAAAAATTACTGTTCCCACTCCATGAGAGTGCAACAGTAGGGAAAGCGTTGGATAGCGTAGGGGTAAAAATTACTATTCCCACTCCAGTGAGTGCAACAGTAAGGAAAGCGTTGGATAGCGTAGGGGTAAAAATTACTATTCCCACTCCAGAGAGTGCAATAGTAGGGAAAACGTTGGATAGCGTAGGGGGTAAAAATTACTATTCCCACTCCAAAGAGTGCAACAGTAGGGAAAGCGTTGGATAGCGTAGGGGTAAAAATTACTATTCCCACTCCAGAGAGTGCAACAGTAGGGAATGCGTTGGATAGCGTAGGGGAAAAAATTACTATTCCCACTCCAGAGAGTGCAACAGTAGGGAAAGCGTTGGATAGCGTAGGGGTAAAAATAACTATTCCCACTCCAGAGAGTGCAAAAGTAGGGAAAGCGTTGGATAGCATAGGGGTAAAAATTACTATTCCCACTCCAGTGAGTGCAACAGTAGGGAAAGCGTTGGATAGCATAGGGGTAAATTTTACTATTCCCACTCTACTGAAAATAAATTAATATAATTCACATAATTATCAATTAATCAATTAATACAAATTAATTACCAATTAATAATTAATTATTACCAATAAAAAATTAATTAACAATGTATTCAAAATAAATAACAATAAATAAATTAACATATTTAATTAATTATAATTAAATTACTTCCCACCCTATTCCCCTATAAACCCACAACCCGCTACAGAAAATAAATTAATATTATTCACATAATTATCAATTAATACAAATTAATTATCAATCAAGAATTAATTACCAATTAAAAATTAATTACCATTTATTCAAACTAAATACCAATAAATTAATTAACATATTTAATTAAATATAATTAAATTACTTCCCACACTATTCCTGTATAAACCCACAACCCGCTACAGAATTAAATTACGCAAAAATTAAATAACATAAAATTAATGACTTCAATTAAATTACAAAAAATATACACGTTTCACACATATACTAACATACAAAACACTTAAAAAATTCGATATTATTAAAAATTCGATATTTTGACTTTCTATATTTTTAAAATCGATATTACATTACTTATCTTAAAAAAGATATTTTTGATGTCTATATTCTGTCCATTTGATATTTTGTCCATTCGATATTTTGGAATCGATATTTGTGTTAGTCTATATTTTGGAATATATATTTTGACCATATACCAAATAGATGAGGTGATAACTCATGTATTTCTGCATAATTTAAAAGAAAAATGTGGACTCATACTTAAATGCCTGTCAGGTTTTAGCACATTACACAGTAAAAAATATAAACATAATAAACCCACATTAAAGAAATAGTGTAATAACACATATACATGTTGAGATATGCAGTAATTTAAGGACATATCATTGAGTTTTGTAACTCCCCTTGCTGTCATCATGTAAAGCTACTGGCCTGAAAGTGATTAATCTCTGCATGATGAATCACTCAAAAGAAGCTAAATTATTTGTATTTTTCCACTTTCAAAAATAAATACAGACAGGGGAGACAGTGTTTTCTGTCTGTGTTTATCTGCAAAATCAGACAAAACGGAAATCAGGGAACCCTAATCATAATATGGACGGTATAAAAATGCGTCCATATGGATTACGGGCCAGACTCCGACAGGCCGAAGGGCTCCTTGAGCCTGTTGGAAGCCAGCTGGAATGACTGGCCAGTTTCATTTCTGACAACCGAAATTGTAGTTAGGCGGTCAATAGTGAAACCAACCATCTCGGTCGGAAAGCTTCCATTTCGACCGAGATCGTAATCGACCCCTAGGACTGACATTTATCAGGCCTGTTTCATATTGTTAAAAATAATCTGCATGATTCCAAAACACCAGGGTGTGGCACTGGAGAAGACAAGAGGCACCTGCTGGAGTACAATATTGTATGGTAGCACATTTGTATAAACTGCCTTACCTCTTGTCATGTTTGAAGAGTCACAATCTCTTCAGTGCTGACTCCCCCGTCACCTTGGTTAATGTTATTCAAATTCTTTGCAAACCAAAGTTGGACACAGAGCAAAATATATTTTATGAGCTCCTGGTGCCTCCATTGCTTGCTGGACTGTGAGGATGGGCAATTGCCTACTTGACCTATCTGACCTTGTACTTTTCAACTTTCAGGTTTCAGCCTACTTACCATTCCTTTGGCCTTTGATTCGACCACTGCGACTGATACCACTGACAAAATGTATTGAGGATCCCTAACCATCTCCCTTTCTCATAAACATTCATTGCTGAAACACAATATTCCACCAGAGGACATCCAGAGAACCATTAGAAATCGTTGAACAGTAAAGCTACACCAGCCATAGAGAAACATGAAGATTTGACTTTTGTGATTTGGCGAAGAACAACAACCACATCTCAGGAGTATGGCTGAGGATCACTTCGAATGATAACGAAGTACTACTTCCCCCTGGTCTGGTGCTCCTACATCAAATCATTCACCACATATTAAATGTTTTAATTAAATCACTCTTTTCTTTAATGATGACTCTCATATATTCTTGGCTACATGACTGGCATAATCCTTCAAGACAGAGTTTCAAAACTAAGTGTGTGAGGCATGTTGCATCACAGTGCGTCACTCTTAAAAAATCACTCTCAGCAATGTTTTACTATGCAGAATTTAGGATTTGGATGGAACATGCTTATTCAATCACATTCAAAAGTTTGAAACACAGAGACCCACTGGTTATTGTCTATTAGTTTGCTTGTCTCAGATCTGTGCAAGGGAAGCAATATGAAAAAAACAATTCTGTTCATTAGACTAATTTGTAGGCCTGGGCGGTAAACTCTGCTACCCTTGAGGAGTTTGTGGACTTTTTCTAACTCTGCACTCCGCATGGACCGCAGAGCTTCTGAAAACTCAGCATATTGGTGTGCAGCAGACTCTTTCCTCTCTCACAGCTCGCCAATATTGAGTTAGCAAGAGCGAGCTAGGAAAATCCAATGCTAGACTATCTCCCGGCGAGATTTCTCATTGCGAGGAGTCGCGGTAGGTCATTACTGCTCATGTTGAGAAACCTGCCACTTGCATTGAGAAAGCTGCCACTCGAGTAGAACATCTCAAGTGGCAGAAGGAAGCTGCACCCATTTGAGCTAAAAATCAGCAGTGCCACTTAACTCATTCCATCGCTTGCGGAACTCCGTGGAGAGTTTTTTGGTCACTCCGCAAACTCTGGCCAGGCCTACTACTTTGTCCCTTGTTTACGAAAACGCGTATGCCAGCCATTAAGAATCTAGGAAACCGCATTTACACAAACCACTATAAAAATAAATCCCATGTTGATCACATTTAGGAATCTTCTTTGGCTATTCTCAAGGATCATCGTAATTTGGGGTGTTCAACAGACAAAAAGAATCTTACTGTTTAAACATACATCTTTCTGAAAGAAATAAAGGAAAAAAAAAAGTGAATCTGTGCACAAGCCCCTAACTTGCATGAGAACTTTACCCCAAATTATTTTTTCTACTCCTAACTCATTCTAAGAAGGAAGATATATACCTCAGGGTCACATGACTTCTCTGTCACAGGTCAGAGATGAGATAATTAAAAAACAAACCCCTGCCACTGTGTGTCTCAAAATGTCCCTTGTGAGAGAGAATTTGCTTGTTGTTTAGCAAAAGTGGAAGGGATGGGATCAGATAAGCAGGATGAGGGTTTGGTGCTTTTTATGCAATCTCTGGAGGGATTTCTTTCCTCATGATGCCCCTTATTACTTCGTCTTTACTTGTTACATGAAAACTCATGTCACATGGTATAGTGCCTCACTAAAGGCCTTTACTAACTGACTCTTGGGGTACAAGTCTTGAAGGCCTAAGGAGATTTGATTGTGTGAAAATTGTCATAACAATATGATAGTGCTACTTTTATTCACTTAATCTCCCTGAGCCGTAAAAAATGAATCTGTCCCTCTGTAATGCAAGTGGTGTTCATGTGAAGAGCTCTGATACCTTTGGGTCAAGTGCGCCCTATATAAAACTGAAAAGAAAGTGCTTCACCCAACAACAGGTTGCCAGGCTCACTCACCAAACAATGGGTTTTCATGCCATTCAAATAGGAAACAGCCATAACAAGGCGAAAGTACAATATAACCCTTTCTCTCCTAAGGAGAGGGAGAAAGCCTTTCTAGAGAACTGGGAGCAGTACTTGTCCAAAGGACATCCCATCTGATGGGGTAGAGGCCATTCTTGGGTCGTAAAAAGGAGTGCAGGTGATTTTACATAGCTTTGCTGATCTGACAACAATGGTAGGCTTGAATTCACTAACAAAATATAATATTTAGTATTTTTATTCTTTTATCCCAAATTTATTGTGACATTGCTAGTACTGATCTTGTTGAGATGACTGTTGTAATACTTAGATAATACTAGAGGATAGGATTTAATAAAAACCCATTATATTAATTATCTATTGCCTGTATGATGAATTGAGTAGACACAATTGGGGTAGGCACATCATGGTTCCTCCAACTTCTCTGTTAGGTGTGCTCACAAATGGGCTTTCTTCTAATGTGTATGGTCCTCAGGGACGGGTATGAGGTGACTGTGTGCTTTCCCTTACCTTCAGTAACGCACACATATTCCTACAGCTCTGGGAACTAGCAAAACCTAGCCAGGTGTGCCTTTAGAAAGGAGTGATATGAACCAGTGGTACCCAATATTGGCCAGTTCACTGGTTGCTCTAAATTTCAAATTTGAGTGACATACTAATGTGTTTGGAAGACCCATGTGTACTTATAAATCTTCCATAGAATCAAGTCCCCTTATCTCCTAGGGCTTTTTAAGTGTAACAGATACAAAAGAATCCTGAGATAAGAACCAGTACCTGAATGTTACTAAATTGTGGCTAATGAAGTAAATATTCCCTAGGAAATGCATCCTATGGTTACTATCTACTTGACAGGGAATAGAGATCCTGCTGATAGAAGAAGAGGTCTCATTCATTATAGGGACATCTTCACTCGTTAAATCTATCATTAATGAGTAGCTGTAGCTGCAGCTGACAGTAACACCTGATGAAAAAAACACTTGCTATTACACGTGCCCAAAATCATCCTTACTAATGCAAAGAGCTTCTCTTTGCATATTCAGAGCTCAAAAAGTAATACCAGGGAGAGTTACCACATATCATGGAGCCAGGGTGGGTGAGTCTTTTAATGCTAGCAGTCAGCAATGACCAGCTTTAGTGAAATACACCTCTCACCTAGCAAGAGACCAACAGTAATTAGTGGTCAGCAAGAACATTCTACAAGAGGTTATAAATGTTTACTGACAGCTGAGACCATATGTATTCATGAACTAAGACTGCAGCAGGCCTACTTCACTAGTGACTCCTACCCCGATTAATTCATTGATTAGAACGGTTACAGGGTACAATGAGATTTTCAGGAGTCACAAATTCAATTACAAAGAGTACCTGGGGCATCGGCATGCACCAGTTTAAAGCTGCACTGCATACAGACAATCAATCGGCTCAGTAAAAAATCCAGTAATCTTATGAGTAATCCTTTTCATCTATTTTTATATGTGTTCAATTTAAAGTTCAGACAGAGAGAATGTGATTTAAAACCTTTCAATGCTCCAAGAATCCCCGTCTGGGCTTTGTCCAACAGCTCCGTGTATCACATTTCAATTTGAGTAACCAGATTTAAAGTCCACCCAATGCATTTTGGGCTACAGGCCCTTCGTCAGGGGTAACTGGAAATTTTGAACAACCCATCAGGAACCATGTATAAATTGTTAAACTCTTCAAAATTAATGTAAAATGTTATGCATATTGACCTCAAACATATATTTTATCAAAATATGTGTACCTATTATCAATTAATTAAAATTGAAAATTAGTGAAAAATTACCCATGCTGTTCATATATGCATGTGTGCCTTTACAACGCAAAATTAATAAAGCACCAAAAAGTGAATGAAACAAAAAGTGAATAAACCCTGTGTTAAAATCAAACACTGTTTATAAAAAACCTAACCCAAACACCCAGCTCAAGAATTCTATGAACGTTGTTTTTAGTCATCTCTGACTCAGCCTTACAACCTTCAGTGGAGCCGCTTGTTAAATAGTACATGCCTGTAACACATTGAAAGAATAACCTTTGGGCCACAAGCGCAGAACAGACTACAGTCAACTCTCAAGCTGTGTGAAAAAGGCTGCTTTATTGAAAACAGGTGCATCTTACAAAAAACATAACCTTGGCCTTTGCCTCCCAAAACTAAACCTCTCTATACATGCTTCATCTACGAATCCCCCATCGACCACCCCTAAGGTTTCCACTCCCTTCTCCTGTCTTTGCAACTATTTAGCAACCCCAACTCAGTCAATAACGGTTGTCCCTTTAAACCCCATAACCTCTTCTCTACCTGTCAAAAGATCTACCTAACTAAGTATCTCCTATCCTACTCTTATTACCTGCTCCTGTAGTAACTTGTTCCCAACTATAAAGTGAACTGTAAAATTGCACAGAACTAGCTCCCAGACGCCATAAACCTGCTTCAAGTGACAACCAATTACAATGCATTTTCACTCCCCTGATGCACCTGTACTCAACAAATTCGGCCATCCATCCATTAATAACCAAAATAACCCCCCCATCTGACCTTCTAAAGGGTCGGTAGGAGAGGATAGGAAACTGTCCCTAACTGCTGGCTGCCATGTCACCTTACAAAACGGTAACACAGCCTCTAAAATTTCCAGCTAAAACACCCAGCACATAGCCCAAATGCAGCCGATAGAGAGCCCAATTTGTCGCAGGCTGCACCAACGGCCCAAAAACCCTGGGGGTGCGTGCCTCCCCAAAGCCCCATTGGGCCACACGCCCAGAATGGACCACAATCAAATCTCAAGATGTGTGAAAAATGACACTTTATTCAAAACAGGTGCATCTTACAAAAAACATAACCTTGTCCTATGCCTCACAAGACTAGCCCCCGCAATAAATCTTCCACCTGAAGATCTCCCTGTTAGAACAAAGAAGCTGTCCCATGATGGAAATTATGGTCTTTAAGATCAATCTCACCCCCAGAACTCACTGAAAGGGGGCATTAGTGTACCGTCCCCCAGGGTCAAGCGCGGGCTTTTCACTTTCCCTAGTGGAATTCCTGGCTCCATATTTAAAAGCCAAAGAAGATTTTATTCTCCTTGGAGATTTTAATGTTCATGCAGACCTCCCTAGTCACCCCGATACTGCACTATTACTTTAAGATCTTACAATTTTAGGGTTAGAGATCCAAAATAAGGGTCCTACACATATTGGTGGACATACTTTGGATCTAATCTTCACCAATTGTTCTAAAATTAAATATTGGTCAACGTCCCAAGTGAGCTGGTCTGACCATTATATGGTTAAATTCTTCTTCTGTGGTCAGGCCGCTTTACATCAAAAGTTTCTCCCTGCTATTTTGCGGAGATCATGGCACAAAGTAACTCCAGATGAACTATTGAGGGTCTGGAAGGAACCCATCTTCACAGAGATAGATGATGTTGAGTCTGGCTTAGACAAGTACAATAAAGCCCTTCTAGAAGCAGTGGACCTATTGGCCCCACAGAAGCTTCATAAACAGCATCCAGTATCCAAACAAGAGATATGGTACACTGAAGAACTTAGAGGCGAGAAACAGAAGTGTAGAAAGCTCGTAAAGGCTTGGAGGAAATCACACAAGGGTGATAGTAAGAAAGAGTATACTGATGCCCTGGCCTCCTACCATAAAAACTTAAAGATGGCCAGGAGGAGCTGTCTTGCATCACAATTGGCTGAAGCAGGCAACTCTTCCAGAGATCTCTATAAGATCTTACAGTCCTTTACAAAACCTGTGGCCTGCGAGAGTCCAGATGGCTTCTCTCAAACCCTGTGTGATGAAATATCGTTATTCTTCGAGAACAAAATAGAGCTTATCTATGAGAAAATCAAGCAGTCAGGGATTGTTGGGAGTAATACCATCAGTTCCTCCCTGACATCACCTATTTCACCTTTTTCATCTCCGCCATTTGTGTGTGACAGTATCTCACTCACCACATTTCCAGAGATTAATCTTCCTGATGCTACTTCTCTGGCCAGTCAAATTAAAACAGAACTCCCTCAGATCTCTTGCCAGCAAAGATGGCGGGCTCTCTAGGGAATCTGCTCCTACCTGGCATTCAAACAGTGATCAATCTCTCCCTTAGAGAAGGACATGTGCCAGGTGAATGGAAGAGAGCGGTAGTGAATCCTATTCGAAAGAATGCAGCCCTGCCATGGTCAGACCTCTCCAATCTCCGTCCTATCTCTCTACTTCCTCATATCAGCAAGATGACCGAGAAACATGTGAATACCCATCTATCCAAGTTTATCGAGGCAGCGGGTGGTCTGGACCATTCTCAATCTGGGTTCAGACCCAACCACAGCACTGAGTCGGCCCTCCTCTCCGTGACCAATACCATCAGGATGGCACAGGATAGAGGAGGCTCCATGATCTTGGTGCTGTTGGATTTGTCCGGTGCCTTTGATACGGTTTCGCATGATATTCTTCTCGGTCGTCTGCGGAAGGTGGGAATAGGTGGTTCGGCTCTGGCCTGGCTAAAAAGCTTTCTTTCGGGTCGATCACAAACCGTCAGGTTGGGCTCCCATCAATTGATCTTTAGGGAGCTCACCAAGGGGGTTCCACAGGGCTCATGCCTAAGCCCTACACTTTTTAATGTTTATGTGGCCCCCTTGGCGGATATTGTGAGAGAATATGGGTTCACTTCAATATCGTATGCTGATGATACTCAGCTTCTGTTCCCCTTCCATACCCTGACACCGGCAATCAAACAGGCATTTGCCACCAGTATGAGAGCAGTATCTGTTTGGATGGCCTCCAATTGCTTGCAATGCAATGTAAGCAAGACGGAGGTCGTGCTTTTTGGAGAAGCCCCCCTCTTGTGGTCACCTGAGTGGTGGCCCCTGGATTTAGGATCTGCTCCTCTCCCTAAGCAGATAGTAAAAAATCTGGGGGTGCGGCTAGATCAGGCGCTATTACTAAAGGAACATGTGAGTCTGGTGGCAGGAACCTGTTTCAGGACCATTGGGCTCCTGAGGCGTGTGTTCCTGTTCCTGGATGACTGCTACAGGAAAACACTGGTCCAGACACTGGTCGTCAGTAGATTGGACTACTATAACGGACTACTCCTTTCTGCCAACGAGGAGCAACTGAGTCGTCTGCAGGTGGTCCAGAACACTGCGGCCAGATTAATCCTGGACGCTCCTCCTAGGTCTTCTTCACGCCCTCTTTTGCATAAACTACACTGGCTGCCTATCCGCCAGCGAATCGAGTTTAAAGTGTGCTGTATAATCCACAGATGCCTTCAGGGATCCGGCCCTAAATATCTGGCTGAACTATTTCAGCTGTATATCCCGACCCGTTCATTGCGCTCTAGCAACCTATTATTGTTACAAGTCCCTCGGATCAAGAAGGCAAGACAAGGGGGTCGTGCCTTGTCCTATAAGGGCCCCACTTTGTGGAACAATCTGCCCCTTGTCCTAAGACAAATTACTAACACACATGCCTTCAAGAAATCCCTTAAAACTCATCTGTTTCCGGCTGTATAAGATCTTGGGCTCCCTATGACTATGATTGTGCTCTGGCATATTGGAAGATCATAAGCGCGGAGATACCCTTGGGTCGATTCCTGCGCTATAGAAGAATACAAATAAATAAATAAATCTACATAGCCTCCACCCCCACCCCTAAAGTGTCCCCGCCCTTCTCCTTTCTTTGCAACTATTTAACAACCCCCACTCAGTCAATAACTGGTGACCCTTTAAATCCTGTAACATCTTCTCTATCTGTCTAAATATCTACCTAACTAAGTATCTCCTATCCTACCCTTATTATCTGCTCCTGGAGTAACCTGTTCCTAACCATAAAGTGAATAGGAAAACTGTACAGAACCAGCTACCAGACGCCACTCAGAAACAGTCCCTATAACATTTCTGAACCCCCTTCCCCCCCATCACCTAGACTATTCTTGGCTATCTTCGTATGTATAGTGCTTTGTCTAAAACTTCCTTTATTTGTATATCAGGTAAATCTTCATCCCGTAGTGAGACAAATGAACGCCATCAACCAGTGGCGGCTGGTGACATTTGAAAGTGGTGTGGCGTAAAAAGATAATCATACTGCACCGTAGCGAGCGAGCGTAGGGAGCGAGCCAGAACCCCCTAAGGAGGGTTCGGGGGAATTTCCCCCCTGAGAAAATTTTGAAAAAAGAGTGGACAAATGGTGCCTTTTCAAGCAAATTTGTGAAAGCAGGAAGGTTAATAAAGCAATTGTGAAAGTGCAGTTATTACATTAATAAAGTGGTGTCATATAACATAGGTAGCTGCTCATTCATCTTCATCATAACCACAGAGCTTCATAACAGACTTAGAAACACAATGCATTGCTGAGTACCTTACAGATGTATTTTAACACCTTGGCTGCTAGGCGTTTTCCCCTCTCATGCTGGATCCTTTGCTTTCCCATTGTTTCATGACGAGCTCAGCTCGTCATCAGCACAGCTCACCCGTGCATCATGACGAGCTGAGCTCGTCATCAGCATCGAAAGGGTTAATAACAAACAAATAAACAGGACGCAAACTAGCAGCATTTAAATAGTGTTCACTTTTTGTATTAAAATCAGCACGTCTGTAATAAGGTAATATTGATGTACACACAATACAACCAAGCAGCTCCAAAGCTAATAATGATTCATAGATGCGAGACAGCAAATTATCCCATTAACAGTATCCGCCACCATAACAGAAATATAGCTAAACAAAGACTCTGCATGCACATGCTGCAAAGTCATCATGCCTGAATGTGACATCATCAACCACAATTGTATTGGCAGAATTGAAGAAGGCCTAGCCGTCATCTATAGAAAAAATATTAAAAATAACACATCTAAAACCTTGCTATAAATGTCTGCAAATTCTTGTTGGTAAGATGTAACCCCACAACAACTCTTGCTTCCTTCCTCTTAATACATAAACCACCATCTAGCAATACAAACTTAAAAGATGTCTTACTATTAAAGCGAGCAAGATGCTTCAGCACCACCCGATTCGGGTGGTAAGGCTGGTAAGTTACCAGCCTGCTTCTTAGGCCGCTCTCCCTCACTGGTACCCTGCCCGCTTGCCAGTCTCTCATCTATCTGCCTACATTAAAACCACAAAGCTTGGCATAACATAAGGCTACGTTTCAAGGGGATTTCATGATCTTTGTCTTCTTTGACCACAACTTAATTCCCAGTTGGGATTGGAGCGCTTTACAAGAGCACTAGTTACATTACACAAGGTCGGATTCATATTTTTTGGCGAGATTAAGTAATTTGCCAAGAATCGCAAAATAGTTGGTCAACGCCGAGACTTGAACCTGTTTCCCCAGTTTCTCTGGCAGTAATACTATTACTTTCCCACTTCTCCCCAACATACAAATATGAATGAATATGAAAAAAATAAAGACTGGTCATAAAATCATGAGCTTTCTTGAGCAAAGTCGAGCGTGAACACAAATTGTTGAGCAATGTATTTAAACAAATGGGTTATACACTGTCCCAGTGTTTCTTTTTTAATTGCGAGTCGGGTCGCGCAGACACAGTGAAGGAAAGGTGATGTTCTGGTGGTATTGCCACATATTCTTGTTATAACAGCTTGGGTGCTGCAGGGTACACCTCTGATGTCGAAAACGACGCCAAACATGCCCCAGAGCCACAATTACGTTAAAGCTATGACTTGTCCCACTTTCATCTCCTTTATTTTTGTATTTATTTACAGAGCCTCCCCATTTAGCGGCCTGTCGGAAACAAATCCACACAATACTGGGTTTTTCCTTTGAGAAGCTAAAAACCAGCTGGTGGGAGGCCTGAGCCGGAGCTGGGCCCTGAGCATAGAGTGTCAACTTAACTTTTATATTTTTCAGGTCCATACCTGCTGCAGGTCCGGTCGGAATTTATTTTCACACGTCCCCGTCCAACAACGCTAAACGCTCCAAAAATAATTCAACTAGTGCAGGTGGGTGATGACAGACTCGACGACTAGGTGCTGAGGCCTCAGACCAGACAGTCTCTGTCCCTCATGCGCAGCGCACGAGTCACGACCACGAGGAGGATTGGAGGAAGGGTGACTGGCCGTGGGCAGGCCCGATTTGCCCAGAAACTAAGAAATGCCCAATCACTGAATGGCTTAACAAAAAGCCACTACAGTGATTGGGCATTGCTTGCCCACCACGTGAGATGCTCCCACCCCCGCTGTGAGACACTAGACTGCTGGGAACAAGAGAACAGACACAGTCGTAGTACTGTTACAGGAAAGTACTACAGTAGTACTGTAGTAGCCAATCCTGATGCTGCTCTCTTTAGAGGAGAGCTGCTCTCTAAAGAGAGCAGCATCAGGATTGGACTGAGCATAAAAAAAACGCACACTGGGGTATGTTGCATAGGCAAACCTCTGCAGTGCTTGCTTTTTAAAATCCACTGAGTTTGCTAGCTGCAGAAAGGAAGCCGGGCAAACACCACATGCGCAGTGCGCACTGTGCCGGCACTCCAGCGCCACCCAGTGTCAGGCAGTGGTGACCATACTGTGACATGAGTGAAGCTTGACACCACGGCCGCAGGGCAATAATTATCGGGCAATTTATTCGAGCGGCACGTTAATTTATAAAACTTTTATTAACGCGCCGCTCGAATAAATTGCCCGATAATTATTAGTGAGGCAACGCCTCACCGCCCAAATGGTAAAACCGCCACTGCCATCAACCCTGAAAAAGTACACTGCAGCATATCTTAGTTCTGGTTGCTCCACTCTACCGAAACCTGACTCACCACAAAAGACCCTCATGTCCCTGTTTATCTTCCTCCTGGCTTTATCAATGGCGGCACCCTCCATTGTCTTCCAGGGATGAATTCAGTCAAAACGACAAAGCATCCCGACCACTGCTGCCTAATCTCCCTCAAGTCCCTTTTCATTTGCTTTAGTAGGACCAAACCCTTATAAACCACTAAATCATTCTCCCCGAAATTAATTATTAGAACATTCGGGCATCAATTTATTCAAACTGGGATTGAGCTTGTGCCAGCGCAAACCCCCTTTCCCATGCCAACTTATTTTAAACAAGGCAGGCTCCAATCCTAAGTTAACACCTTTCCCTTTTTGAAGCTAGTGTCTCTCTGCCAACTTGACGAATGAATGTCCGACTATGCAAATGGCTAGCGCCTCCGACTCTGGCCCTGCTACTGCACCTGAAAAGACACATGTCCATGTTTGTAATATGTACCCCCATCGAACGGGACATAACAAAGCCTCTTCATTGGCACCTAGTAATACTGTCTTCTACACCCCCCTTTGGTCCGTCTTCGAGTGCGTGAGGAGGATCATGACCGCTTCACTCCGTGTACTTCCCTCAATGAAGGCCTGCAATCCATTTCCTCCCCAACAACTCTGATACTCTGAATGCTCTGAAATACAGCCATTACATTAAGGCAGTAAATAAATCTGCTTCCTGTAAGCTAATGCATATCCTGGGTAGCTCCTCTATTATCCTGCCTAATAATGCTTTTGACACCGGCATCCTGGCCCGCTGTCCTTTCCCTGCTTGCCTGGCCCAACCTTCCAGTCTTGGCATGCTCACCATCACCTAATTCACCTGCCGAAGGGGCATATCCTCGCCACAACTTGTCCATGAGTGCTATCCCCGCTAGCTTGGCAGCAACAGTGAACTTCATCAAACCCGTATCAGAGACATAATGAACTGTATGACATCCTCCTCTCCAGCCCAAGTCCCTGTCCTCCTCCTTGCCCCTCCTGTTATAAAGGCCTGCCAGATCCTGGCCATATGCCCGTCTCATAGAAACTCCTAATGACCCTACCACTAGTTGCAGCATTCTTTGTCTCCTACAGACCACATCCCCGCAGGCACCAGCGTCTTCTGAAACTCCCTCTTCGTGGCCAGTCCATGGAACCTCCCCTACTGCGAACAAGACAAAGCATCTGCAATGTCATTGTCCACTCCCGGGATGTGCTTCTGCCACAACTGTACATCACACTTCAGACAACTTAGAATGAATACTCTCATCAACTTCAGGACCTGCTCATCTCTTGCTGACTGCTTGTTGACCACCTGCACCACTGCCATGTTAACCAACCCGAAAATGACCTTTTTATGCGCTAGGCTCTGCATCTACACTGTGACCGCTATGCCTAAAGGAAACATCTCCAAGAAAGCAATACTCCTGCCCCCATTCTTCCATTGTTGCAGGCGTACCTCTGGGCACCACCTACCCTGCCAGTGGATCCCAAACCGGCATGCTCTTACAGCGTCGGAAAATATCTGCACGTCCCATTCGCACTCCTCTGGTGCGGACATGGGAATCCCATTGAATTCTTCTAAGAACTTGCCTCACATGTGTAAATCCTCCTTCGTCCCTGCGGACAGTCACATGTGATGGTGTTGCAACATAAGCCCCGCTAATGACCTGCTCAATCTCCTGCAAAATGCCCTTCCTGACCGAACTACCTTGCATGCAAAGTTCAGATGCCCTAGCAGCACCTGTACCATCCTCACCAACCCTTTTGTCTTGGCCAACATGTCATCAATAAACAATCTCACATGCATTTTCTTATCCGCTGGCAACCTCGCTTCCATGGCCACTGAATCCAACTCAATACCTAAAAAGGACAACACCGGGCTTGGACCCTGCGTCTTCTCTGGTGCCAGGAGCACACCTAGTGCCCCATTGAGCTCTTGGAAATATGCCAACTGTTGCCGACAGTCCAACGAACGGGCCATCCCACCAGGAAGAAGTCATCAAGGTAGTGTGTCACCGTCTCTTTGCCCGTTTTCCAAGGGGAGACCCATTGCAAGAAGGAACTAAACTTCTCGAATAAGGCACATGATATTGAACAACACATGAGAAACTCCTTATCCACAAAGATGTTCCCATCCCCTTGGATTCCCAGCAGCTGAAAATCCTCTGGGTATACTGGCATCAGATGGAAGGCAGACCGTAATGTCACATTTTGCCTTCTAGACACCCCTGCCAACGTGTTCCACTAGGTCCCTCGATTTGTCCCCTGATGAATAGGAAACTAATGTCAGGTCCTCAATATGAAATCATTCACTAACCCTCCCTGTGGCCATGACAATTTCTGAATCAACCAATACTAGCCTGGTTCTTTCTTTGGCACCACTACCACCGGAGAAATAATCAAATCGTTATCGGGCTAACAGTGAATGAGCCCTCCATGCGCCCTGCTTCAACTACCTTTTTCAATTTTCCCCAAACCACTGATGTATGAGCCACCACTTACTTCAGATTCTCTGCCCATCTTGCTGTCCGAGGGGCCTCATACCCCAATTTAAATCCTTCCCTGAAACCCTTACTCAGTAACTATGCATCCTGCTCCCGTGGGTAGAATGTCAGCCAGGCATCCACGCAGTCATTCTTAATGGATGTATGAGCATTTGCCCATGTAACCCTGCACCCCTCTTCCTCCCCTGCCTCTCAGCCCCCTGTTGTCCCTGCTGTCCACTATAAGCATTCTGTTGTTGGAAACCTTCCCCCCCCCCCTTGCTGTCTCCTTCCTGCATATCCTGCCCCGAAGTATTGCACCAATGGGTGCCTTCCTGCGCAATTTGAGCATTCATGACGAAATCTATAATATACCCGCGTACAGGTTCCTTTATTGTAATCCCAACATACCCCTGGACCCCCCACCTCCTTCGGTGTGTATCCTACCCCTCTCCTGGTGGGGCGATTTTGAACGGGGGGTAAACTAAATGTAGCCCACTGGCCGTATACATTGTCTTCCCAAAGTTGACTGCCCCCATCATCTGGTGATACAATACCTTCCCAATTTGCCTCGGAATCCCAAACTAGTCTGGCTCGGAACTCTTTGTAGTAGTGCGACCATGCATAACCCCGTATGTCAACTGTGCCCTCCTAACCACGTCCATGTATTTAAACAAGGACACACACCTGTCTGGGTATTTCTCGCAATATACACTCGCGAAAATCAGAAAAGCTGCTGTCCAGTTTTCTATGGTCCTCTTTCAATATCTCTTTGGGCCGCAATTCCCTATGCAGGAGCTTCAACATATCCACATATTCTCCCTTCCAAATATTTTCTTTTGTGGCTAACATGATGTATGCTCCCAAACGTTTAGTTGGTTTCATTGGTTTAGTTGATTTTAGGCAATCAGACCTCTTTGCTCTCTTTGGCCCCCATTGCTTGGCTTTTTCCTCCATCTGTTTTGCCATCTCCTGTGTCATCCATCTCTGTTCATGCTGTCTGAGCTTTCCCGTCTACCTTCCTTGTCTTTCCACAATACCCTGTCTCCCCCTCTGTCTTACGCCCTTCTGTACCTACCCCTGTGTCCTGCACACATTGTCCTTTGCGCAGATTGATCTCCCGTCCTCCCCTCATGCATCAGTCACCGTGGACACCTTCCACCTTGGACTAACTACCCAGCCATACCCCCACGTTCTTAACAGGCTTCAAGGTTGTCATCCTCACTGGATCCCGCTGCCTAACCAGTCCTGCAGAGGGTTGAGTTGCATGAGGCTTGGCCGGGACAACCGCTTCCTGCTCTGTGTCCTGCAACATACTAGGCACAAAATTGCTTGCCTCTGCACACTGTCGCATACACTGAATAAATTCCTCCAAATTATGCTCCACATGTGGCGGGAGCTTTCGCTGCCGTTCTGCCTCCTCTTGCTGTCCCTGCATTGACCATGTCACCGCGGAGCTAGAGGCCGCATCGGCCCAACCGGGCTGTCACCCCAACGGGACCATATCAAACCTCCACTTATCACTGAGTCCGTAGTCCCTGGCCGTGGTCCGGCTGGCCTTCCAAACCCTGCCATCGCTTCCACTTGGTACTGCGGAGCAGCATCTGGCTCACCCGAGGTGTGTGCCTCTCGCACCCATTGATCGTACAATGAAATGGCAAGGTCCGGTGGGCAGGGTTTAGTATCCCTAACCGTCCCGGCCTCCCAGTGGGCCTGGCACAGGTGCTAATACCCCCTGGACGTATACTGCTCTTCAGGTAACTGTCAGTGCCCCCTCAACCCCCTGCCCCCCCAACCATCTGCCTAAAACCTCCTCTAATCGTTCCCGCAGAGTACCCCCTCCTGTTTGCCTGGGGCCCCTACCTTTGACCCATACGCTCATATAACTTTACCAGAAACTCTTGATTTCACTCTACCTCACTACCATAAAACTAAACGGTAGATCTCAACGTTTGGAAACTGTGATCGAAAACTGTCCCTAACTGCTGGCTGCAGTGTCAACTTACAAAATGGTAACACAGCCCCTAATATCTCTAGCCTAAAACCCAAGCCCGAAGCCCAAATGCAGCCCAAAGAGAGCAAAATTGGGTCCGGGCTGCACCCATGGCAAAAAAAACAAGGGTGTGAGCTTCCCTACTGGACAGCCACCCCCCCAAAGCCCCATTGTGAACACTGCATGTGCAACCTTTTCAAACCTGCCATGCAACTATCCTAAAGTGTGAGAACCATGTGACTTAAGTAATCATTCTTAAACTAACTTAGAAAAAATAGATCTGCTAATGAAAACAAAATGAAAATAAATCATGCTGTTTACACCAACAAAGAAGTAATGCAAATCAAGCAATAAACCAAAACAAATTTGTGATAAACACATCAAAGGAATAAACCGAAACAATTTTGTGAAAAACACATTTTTGTTATCTTAATATGGCTGCTTGGTTATCTCAAATAGCCTCTGAGAGGGTGCTTTTTCCTTTAAAACATATGGGGTGCAAACATTGTTCATAGGTGAAAGGTGAGAGGTGGATCCTCTGGGTTCTTTTTGTGAAGAAGGAGATGATCCATCTGAGCGCGTCCCCTTAGATGCCGATATGTTAGATCCTTTCGATCAGAGTGTGGTGGGATACAGTGTAGAAGGCTGCTGAGAGGTCGAGGAGGATCAAAGCAGCTGTTTCTCCATAGTTGAGGAGGGTTCGTCTGTCATCAGTGCTTGCGATTGTGCTGTGATTGCTGCGGAAGCCAGGTTGGGAGGAGTCGAGTAGCAGGTGTGTCAAGAGTTGATTGTTGATAATCCTTTCCAGTACCTTCACTGGGAATGGGATGGGAGAGATTGTCCAGAGGTTTTTGAGTTTGCCGGGGTCAGCGGAGGGTTTTTTGAGTAGTGGTCTGACATCTGCGTGTTTCCAGGTGTCGGGAAATGTTGCTGAAGTGATAGAGGTATTGAGTAAGATGATGAGTTCCTGTCTAAACGTTTGGTTTATGAGCTTGAAGGTTTGGTGCAGGCATGGGTCTGTAGGAGCTCCTGAGTGGATGGATTTCATGGTGGAGGTGGCGTCATGGGTTGAGAGGATATTCCAGATGATCAGTGTGTGGTTTGTGTCAGTTACGGTGTTGTTGTATCTGTCAAGGAACTCCGTAGGTGTGGGTTTGGGTTTGAAGTTCCTGTAGAAGGTTGCGATCTTGTCAATGAAGAAGTGGTTGAGGTTGTTGCACAGCTCCTGTGATGGTGTGATGTTGTTTTTGCTGACAGACAGGTAAGAGAATTCCTTAATAATATTGAAAGGTTCCTTGGTGTTGTTGATGCTGGTCTTCATGTGTGCGGCAATAGCTGTCTCCTTTGTTGCCCACAGCAGGTGGTGGTAGAGGTTGAGGGAGGGCTTGAAGGCTGCCCTGTCCGATGTGTCCTTGAACCATCTTCTCTCCAACTGTTTGCTGTCTCATTTCACTGACCTGACTTCTTGGATGTACCATCTGGCCTTTTTGGAGCATTTTCTCTGGATGTTGCTCTTGAGAGGGATGATTCTGTCTGTGGTATTTGTGATCCATGCATTAAAGTTTTTCACTCACTGTGTGAGGTTGGTGTCGGTAGTAAGCTTGGAGGTTTTGAGGGCATTTGCACAGCGGGTCACAGAGATTTTGTTCTACCTCCAGTGGGTGGTATTGGTCATCTTGGGGGTGATGGTGCAGGGGCCGGAGATGCTCAAGTGGATGATGGAGTGAGCGGTCCAAGTGAATTCTATGACATGGCTGTATTTGATACGGTTGCTGAAGGTGAAAATTGGGTCAATCAATCAATCAATCATGAGATTTGTAGAGCACGCTACTCACCCTCTAGGGTCTCAAGGCGCTGGGGGGAGGGGGAGTCGCTACTGCTCGAACAGCCAGGTCTTGAGTTGTTTCCTGAAGGAGAGATGATCCTGGGTCAGCCTTAGGTGGGTGGGGAGGGAGTTCCATGTCTTGGCCGCCAGGTAGGAGAAGGATCTTCCTCCGGCGGTGGATCTGCGAATACGTGGGACGGTGGCGAGGGCGAGGCTGGCGGATCGAAGCTGGCGAGTGGGTGTGTAGAATGCGAGGCGGCTGTTGAGGTACTTGGGGCCCATGTCGTGGAGAGCCTTGTGTGCGAGGGTGAGGAGTCTGAACGTGATCCTCTTGTTGGCGGGGAGCCAGTGCAGGTCTTTCAGATGGGCAGAGATGTGGCTGTGACGGGGGATGTCCAGGATGAGTCGTGCAGAAGCGTTCTGTAAGCGCTGTAGTCTTTTCTGGAGTTTGGCTGTGGTTCTGGCGTGGAGGGTGTTCCCGTAGTCCAGTCGGCTGGTGACGAGGGCCTGGGTGACCGTCTTCCTGGTTTCGGTGGGGATCCATCGGAAGATCTTTCGGAGCATGCGCAGGGTGTTAAAGCAGGTTGACAAGACGGGGTTGACTTGCTTGGACATCGTGAGGGAGGAGTCGAGGATGAAGCCCAGATTGCGAGCGTGGTCCGTTGGCTTGGGGGCGGTGCTCAGGGAAGGGGCCACCAGGAGTCGTCCCAGGCAGAGGGAGAAGGTCCCAGAATGAGGACTTCCGTTTTGTCTGAGTTCAGTTTCAGACGGCTGAGCTTCATCCATTCCGCGACAACTTTCATTCTTTCCTGGAGGCTGGCTCTGGTGGTGGTGGGATCATTGGTGAGGGAGAGGATCAGCTGAGTATCGTCAGCGTAGGAGATGATGTTTAGGTTGTGTTGGTGTACGATGGCTGCGAGGGGGCTAATGTAGAGGTTGCAGGCTGCTTCGTTGGGGTCCCTCGTGTTGGTGGGAGGGTTCTGGCTGAGGGAGGTGGTGAGTTGGTCGGCGGAGATCTTGTTCCAGCTTCTGCGGGGTACCTGTTGCGGGTGGTGGTGGGTCGTGGTTCTCCTGAAGTTGAAGTGGACGCAGCTGTGGTCTGTCCATTGTAGTCCGGTGGAGTGGCTAAAGGAGATGTGCTTGCTTGAGGAGAAGATGGGGTCTAGCGTGTGACCGGCGTAGTGGGTGGGGGTGTTCACCAGTTGCTTGAGTCTGAGGTTGTCAAGGAGGGCGACGGTGTTGATGTCATTGTTGTTCTCCAGGTGGAAGTGGAGGTCTCCTAGGAGAATGTAGTCAGAGGAGGTAAGAGAGTGCTGGCTGATGAAGTCTGCAATGGCTTTGCTGAATTGTGTGCGTGGTCCCAGGGGTCTGTAGACGAGAGTGACTCTGAGGGTGGTCTTGGGGTCGGTGTGTATCTAAAAGTGGAGGTACTCGGCGGTGGTGAGGGTGTCGTCGGAGTCGGTCGTGATTCGGATGGTGTTTTTGTGGACGATGGCGATGCCTCCTCCGGTTTGGTTGACGCGGTCCCTCTGGGTGATCTTGTAGCCCTCCGGGATGGCTATGGCGATGTCGGGGGCTTAGGAGGCGTTCATCCAGGTTTCTGTGAGGAAGGCGACGTCTGGTGATGTTGTGTCGAGGAGGTTCCAGAGTTCGACGGCGTGTCTGTGGACGGAGCGGGTGTTGAGCAGGATGCACTTGAGGTGATTGTTGCTGGTGCCTGGCCTTGCGAGTGCGGTACAGGTCCGGAGGCAGGTAAATTTGCAGGCTTGGCAGGTGAAAGCTCAGTGGGTACGTTTCGGGTTGGCACGGTAGCAGGTGGGGTTCCGGCCAGCGTTGAGTGCCTTGAGGGTGGCTGCGTCGTAAGTTTGTCTCATGGGCTGGCATCGTCGGGGGCCAGGGGTCCTGGCGCTGGGCACGGTTCAGGCGGGACAGGCGCAGATGGGCTTGCCTTAGGCACGCCCGCTGCGCAGTCACTGTGTGGTCTGCATAAGAGTGCCCGCTGCGCAGTCGCTGCGTGGTCTGCATAAGAGTGCTGACGGGAGGGAGGAGCACTGGGTGGCGGGAGCAGGGCGGTGAATGGGGATACAGGAGGGTCCGGGGGGCGGGGCCGCAGGGAGCAGCGGCAGGAAAAGAACGAGCGGCAGGAGGCAGCGGAGACCAGGGAGAGCAGGCGGCAGTGGCGTGGGGGCGACCTAACCTGAAGACAGGGTCAGAGGTCTCTTCCTGCGCTGCTGCGAGCCTTCTTAAGAGCGCTGATGGGAGGGAGGAGCAGCTGGGTGGCGGGTGCTGGTCCTTGTGCCGTGCCTGGTAAAGTAGCAGTGGGTGCACATAAAAAGTCCTAGTTCTAACATAAAAATCTAAACAGTTCATACAATTGAGAGCAAACAAATAATACAAAGTTGTGAAAGCAATAATCGCTGTGTGCTGAGACTCATAGAACTAATCTATACCGCTACTCTGAGAAAGGTATAACATAGTTCTAAAATAAAAGTTAGGGCATTAGCCCTCATTGAATAAGTGGTGGGTACAATTCTAATCTGTACTCTTTTAAGTCCATCTGTTCGTCCTCAAGTAACTGTGGTAAGGTGGATCGTGGATAGTACCCAATGAAATTCTCCCTGGGGGACATTCAATTTCTATCTTTGTTGTTCCTCAGGCAGACCAAGGCTGCCAGTGCCAGTGGAATATGAGACCTTATTGAATGTTGTGTTTCCTACCAACCCAACAAGTGAGATCACAGTTGCTCTGCCTCAGCCCAGTTGATGTTGCCTCAGACCAAGCCTTCTGCATGTGGTGCACCTGCCCCTTCCTGACGAAGACAGGCAGCACCACCATCAACGATGAGGAGTTTTCACTCTGCTCTCTGGTTGTGTTCCATTGAGTTTTCACTGGGGCAATCTTTCTTGGACCCAAACACAACCCAGTCACCCAAACAACCAGCCCACCATATGTCGCAGCAGTGACCAGGAGAGAGAGACTGAGGCCACCACTGATTCTGGAGAGTGGTCTGACCTAGTGCTAAGCTGCCTAGGGCACTTTCAGATAAGGGTGTCAAATGTTATCACGATTTTCTCAGTTCCAATTAATCACAGGCTCTATGTCTTCATGGGAGGGATTCCACAAAATATATTTGTGGTATCCCTGGGCATGTCTCAGCTACAGGAGATACTTTCCTGGACCCAAAGCAGTAATGCTGGGGTCTCGAAATCTCTCCACACAGCCTGAGATGAAGATACTTCTCTGTTTAGCAGCACACAGCTCCAAGTTGTTCCTCTCCCAGGTACTCACAGTGCACTCCTTATAGGTATAATCTTCAGGCAAGAGTACCTCTAGCACTCTTCCTCAGCAGTCAGCCAGCTGTATTCTTCAAGGCAGACTTCAGCATCTCTTTTCCTGACAGATCACAGAGCACCAATTGTCATATTTCCACACATGACAAATGGTTGCTGGCATTCAGCAGCCCCAACCTTCAAGTAAAACATTATTTTTGGGGTGCAGCCAAGATGTGCATTCCCATGCGGCCTGGGTTTCAAGAAAGTGGTACAATCAGGCGTAAGACTTATGAGCTGCTGAGTAATGTGTATAGTCTCTATCACTGGGGTGGTGGCTCCGCCATACGTCTCTGATCCCACAATCCTCCTACCACTCCCTACCACTCCCTGACATAGATCCTGCCCCCCCAGTCCTCGGGTTAGAGCGGTCCATCTTTGCATCCATGACCACATTTAAATTGCCACCCACCACAATCAAGGAGTCGGGCGTGTGGAGAACCTCGGCCAGGGCCTCAGTCAGGAACATCTCCTGATATTCGTTTGGGGAATAGATTGAGGCTATTATGAGGTTGTAGGTGCTGAT
The DNA here is from genome assembly GCF_964263255.1 of Lissotriton vulgaris. NCBI lineage: Eukaryota > Metazoa > Chordata > Amphibia > Caudata > Salamandridae > Lissotriton > Lissotriton vulgaris. The sequence goes on along the minus strand of NC_141695.1, from coordinate 1,254,704,722 downwards.
TTGTAGCCTCATCGCAAAGAGGTGCACCTTAATCTCTGCCACTGAGCCCTCTATGGAACCTCTAAAGCGTTTGAAAAACAGGATGGCCATCCCACCCTTCTTACTCTTCCCTGAAGACCAGAACTGCAAGGGTAACCCCATGGATTTCATACAGTGTTTATCTTTGTGAAGCAGGTGGGTTTCTTGAAGTAAAAATATATCCTCCTCTGAATGCTCGAGTAAGGAGAGCACTGCCCTCCGCTTGGTAGGATTGATAAGGCCTCCGACATTATAGCTGACTACCTTAACTTCCATCAGGTTGTAAAGAACCATGGGGCTATATGTCTTATGCTATGGAGCCGAGAAAGGGGGACAGACCATGGAAGGGACCACACAGACAGATGTGACTGGATGAACCCTCCCAAAAGGGCCACAAGTAAAAAGCTCACCGGAGAGAGGACCACCCATCCAATAAAAATATAAACAAACCAGAAAACAATAAACCACCAGCAAAGGCAAACACACAAAGTGCATCTCAACTTTGCTGCCACTTGATGATCGGCAGGCTTTGGCAAACAGTTTGCCCTTGTGCTGGCAGGTCAAATCCTTTATTCAGGGTTGCTATATTTACTGCAGAATATATTAGGTTACTTGATAGGCATCTTCAGTAACACATCACTTTCTTTGCTCACTGATTAACCAATTCTATTTTGATGGGGCAGTGGCTAGAGAGGCTACCATGTAAGCAGCACTCACCTCTGATAATTCAAGAGAATGCTCTAGAGTGAGCATAGCCAGTAGTGTCATTTTCACTTGGTGTAGAATTCTCTCCTAAGTTTTTGCGATTAGCAGACCTGGATTATTTAAGCTCGAATTTCTTCATCTGTGTGGTCTAGCTCAGGTGTGCTGGCAGGATTGCACAGGCGAGCATAGAATGAGATTATAGTTTTGTCTAGACCTTGATTAGTTTGACAATGAACTTCTTGCAGTCAGATTTTGACTGTGTGCTGAGCTGCCCATTTATGGTTGCTATTGCGGCATTATAATTATTGCCCCAGCGTATGTTTGGAAGTGTGAAGAACATTTGTGCATTTCTCCCCCATCAGGTGAAGTGGAATAGGCCTTTTGGTGGTAGAATAGACCTATTGGATAGATCTTTCTCTTTATTAGCCGACAGGTAATTTTTAAAATGAGCTATTGAGATGTTCAAGCAAGAGAGTATGTCAAAAGGCTGCATCATCCTATCTGCACTGTTCAACATGATTTCAATTCTGGAGTGCCAATTGTTGGCTGAAGTACGTGAGAAGAGAATAGAAATGCTCCCTCTTTGGTCTTGGGTGTCATGACTGAGACTCGTCCCTCGAGAATGTCTCTCAGTGCTTGTTTTACTAGCTTTGAGCAAGTCACATCAGTCGTAAAAGAAGCAAAAACTCAAACAGTAGCAAGAAACACAGCCATAAACAAGTATTAGATTCTCCATGTTTTCACCTGTTACCAGTGTTCCTTCCGGTTCTATGATCGGAGAACAATTGGCCCAGCTGCAGTCTCACCTAGGGAAAACAGATGTTCATCACATATCAGATAGTGAGATGAATAGAGGAGAAAAGCCAAGTGTAGCTGAGAATCACTGTGGCATCCAGTACCTCCTCTCCCCTTATAGGGAAAATCAGACATGACTGCAGGTTGTGCCTTGGCACTTCTGATGTGTTAGCCTCATCCCCTTTGCTTTGATTGCTGCTGTTATCATTCACCAATGGCGTTTTCCATCTTCACATGAAAGCCTGGTCCAACCATGTAATCTGAGTGGGACTCCCAATCCAAGTACAAAAAATTTGCAAATGGTGGTGTTCTGCGCCTAGAATGAGCAAGCACACACAAGGTCAATTTGGTATCCTTGTCAACAGCTTTGGGTTCTAATACTTTACCATGGTAATGGGTTTCATAGGTTGACAGCATATCACAGCACAAGATCACACAGGTTCTTAGTCTCAGCTTGCACATGCAGAATTCCACACATGCCCATACATTTATTGTAAACATATGTTGTTGCACAGAGACCAATTTGAGTGGGCTCTTAATGTGCCAGTATCCTTGTAAGTGAGACTCCTCTCAACTGTAGACCTATGAACATAATAGTTGTCCAACAACGGGCAGACCTCTACAGACCTACGACAAACAGAAGAAGGTGGGACGAGCTCTCTTTTCTTTGGGAGGTATGCAGAGGGATGCCCAGAGGGAAGTTGAGAAGGCAGACAAGATGACAGGTAGTGGTTTAATAAATCTGATGGACCCCACATTTTGTTTAATAAATTGGAACTTAAAGTGGTCATATGAGCTGATCCTCTCCCTTCCCTTGTAAGAATGCATTATTACTGCTAACTGCCACTGACAAGCTCTTACCATACTATGTATGTACACTTGCACAACCTTAAAAGAGATGTTTTTGATGCTCCATCACCTCAGGAGACTAGTATAAGAAGTGGATTATTATTTGAGGAGGGCAGCTGCCCATTTCAAGGAATAATGACAGTAACTGGCTAGGGTAAACCATAAAGTCCCTAAATAAATCTGAACTCAATCCCCTGGTAGTTGTGGCACAGAGCAGGCAGGCATACCTTAGGGTAATGTGTAAAGTACTTATGCAGTAACAAAACAGGAGAACCAGAAGAGGTCATGAAACCTCGCTGTGACCACAGACATCCTAAGTCATACACACTCTGAACCCATAGTAACTGTCAGAGTAAATGATGACTCGTGAACCTTCTGAATTACAGCAAGCTCTTGTCAGGGCAATCACTTTGGCTACTTGTGGAGAAGTTACATGGCACAGGTAGGACGCTTCCAAGACTCCACTCAGAGTACATACACCATAAGCGGCTCTTAAGATACCATGTCGGTCTCTTAGGCAGGAGCCATCAACAAATAGAGGGCGGTCAGATTTGGGAAGAGGTACATCTAGTTTGTCAGGTCTCGGTTTTGTGCAAAACTTGGTAATGCTAGCACAGTTGTGGTAACATTTGCCCTCATCATCTCCCTCTGGATTCGGCAAAAGATAAGATGGGTTTAGTGTGTTACATCTCTTGATGGAAACATTTTCTGCTGCCAAAATGATTCTCTCATAGGGAGTTAAGTGGGCAATTTGTCAAATGCTATGTGTGGGAATGGGCCATGATGTTCTCGATCAGGGTTCACCGCTACAACCACTTTGAGACAATTGTTGTGGAAAATGTGAAATATGAAAACATAGCGAAAAAACAAACACCAGCAGAAAGCATTTCACAGTCATACATAGTGAAAGAACAGTGTGGGCCAAAATGTCGTACAGACAAGAGAGAGGCGAAGAGTTTGGGAAACAGCCATAACAACGCATGCCTTACATCGCATTCCTTTACAATGCGGTTGTTATAACAACCGTGTTGTTACAACGTGAACCATTACATCGCAAGTTGTTTCAACAACTTGCTGTAGGGGGTGCACTGGTGTTGGATTTAGAATCCAACACCTTCCCTGCTGTTGCACAAGCTGGAGTAGGAAAAGTAAATTATACTATTCCTAAGTCCAGTTCGCCCCCACAGCAAGTCGTTGAAATGACTAGTGATGTAATAGTTGGTGTTGTAACAACGCGGTTGTTGTAATGACCGCGTTGTAAAGGCATGCGATGTAACGCATGCGAAGTAAAAGAATATATTCGAAGAGTTCACTTGAGGACATAATATAATAAATAACTTGAAAGCGATGCAGTTAAAAGGCAACTCGTGTTTAACAATCTTAAAGAACTGTATGGCTTTAGCACATTGGTTTATTGGCACTTATTTTGTGATTCCAAATAGATTGAAGCTTGATTAGACAGTAAGAGCAGGAGATAAAATGACTTTAAAAAAATATACTACGGTCTTAGGGGCACGATGATAAAGCACACATACCACTAAAATTGTATTTACCACAAATATGCATGCATTCAAGAATGAAGACTGGTTAGTTTGTTAAGCATTGTTGGAAACTGCAATTAAGACTGGGTAGAGGATTAGTTTTGAGTTTGAGGTTACGGGGCCAGGTGCATTTCAATGCTTTCTACTTTCAATCTGTAACTACTAAGTCAATTATTATTTGCTGGTCTGTAATAAAGTACTTTCTTATTTTGTATATAAGAAGCTGACTGTGAAACAGCAAATTGAGACCGGTTGCCTGCCTGTGTGAGGAGGGTCGATTTCCTGGTCACAACAGTAAAAAGCTGTCTTTACATTGCAAAAGAGGAGTCTGTCTTTTTTAATTTTGTTAAGTTTTAAAGTCACCCTGCAACAGTTAGCAAGCCAGCCTGGAAGTCCCTCTTGCCCTCACCTGACTGTTAAAGCCGTAAGACCACCTACCCCTGCTGCATAGATTATTGCCCACCTTTTGATAAGGAAAGCAGCCACTGTGTTCTCTGAATTTCTGGTTGTACATGGGGGACTGGTAGGATCCAGAGATTGCCATCTTTTTAAGGTGAGGACAATGCAGACAATGGTCCTTGTTTTTGTATATATTGTATCAGTAGTTTCCCTTGGCAATAGTAAACACTGTTGTAGATATACGAGATATAAGGTTATAAGAGACATAAGGGTATTGCATGCAAGATTGTGTACATGTGTTGCACAATGTCAGGAAAGGCGCTACATAACTGGTTACCTTGTTAGTCCCAATATAAAGTTGGAATTGGTCAATATGGGAAATTTGACTTTGGAAGGTGCCAATATGTGTTCCAATGTTTGACATACAGGGACAGGTGCAAAGCTGATGTAGCCACACTTTACCTCCAGGTACGATCTGAACACGCAAATTACTGCCCTGGACCTTATGTCCAGAAGTCATTCGATAGACTAAGAGATACATGGTTTGAAACGATTATCCTGTCTGAGCGCAGAGGCAAATGACCGGTGGTTGCCAGGTGTATTTATCGTTTAGAGTACAATATTGCTGATTAACATTTAGAAGTAGTTGAAGTGTTCATAATTCTTATGCTGATGGTGAGTGCGTGTGTGTGTATATACATAATATGTGGCCTCAGTATGATGTTGTGTAATGTTGCATAATGTTATTTTCATGTGTATTGCACAATTGATAAAGGCAAAGTTGATGAATGTTCTTGTTTTTAAAAAACGTGTGTAAGTTTTAAAGTAAGAGTAATATTTGACCAGATAGATAAAAAAAATTACATTGTAGAAGAATTTGAAATACGAATTATCATGGAGACTCCCTTAGTGCATATAGAAAAGATATTTCCAAATGATCAGAGAAAATTGCAAAAATATTATTTAGAATGGTTTAAAGCCTCCCAGAAACATACAAATCCCAGGCCAAAAGAAGGGAGACTTGACGACAAAATACTAGAGCATATTGGTACACATCTCAGAAGTAAATATGCAGGAGCCAAATTACAGAAGCGAGAAGCCACTTTAGCTTTATGGCAAGATTTTTGTGAGAAGACTAAGAACCCCTCGAAAGTTGATATCCATAGTACCCCATCTATTCCCCCACCCCTATATGATCCAATGAACACCTCTCCCAAGGTACCTGCTATTTATGCACTGGTGCAGCTCCAGGAAACCTCAGTGGTATTTGAGAACCCCGACATTGAGACCCCTTTACAATCTCTAAAAGTTACCTCTAATGTTACTCTACAAATGCCAAAGCAAAAACATGCAAGTATATCTAGGCAGCAAGTAAGGGTAGGTGACTACCAGTTTTCAGGACATCTAGAAACACAGTTAACACTACATTTAGATCCAGCTTCTCCCCAGGAAGATAGAAGCGAACAGTAAAGACCATGAGATAGTGATGACCAGTTACATGTTTCATCAGCAACATTGCTTTTGTTGCACAGAAGAGACACAAAAGGAAGGGCAGTTAGGAAGCAGATGTCCACCCACAGCAAAGAGATGAAGATGATGTTCGATATAGTGACTAGTGTATAGGGCTGTAGGTATGGTGCAATGGCCAGTATCCCAAGAAAGGAATAGGACTGAAGGTAGACTACTAACTTGGCAGAAGGGGAACGTAATAGTTTCACCATAAAGTGTTTAAGAATGGATATCACGTAGTGAGAGTAGAAGAGAGGCAAGGGAAGTGAGGAGAGAGGGATATCACAATAAATTTTCAGGACAGATTCAGGGAAGACTTGGGCGAATAACAAATGGAAGAGTATATACATAAGCGTGTGGATAGTATAGGTGAAATGCTTCAACCACCAAAGGCTAGGCACCTTACCTATGATGTTAATATTAAAGAAAAACCCTTATCGATTTGGATCACACAAAGAGTGCAAGGCCATTGCCTAGTAATCTTTATATTAAAGAAGGAGAGCAGAAAATGCTTTCTAGAGTTAGGAAAACTTGAGCAACAGAGCTCGAGCGATTGCAGTTTCAGGGAACACATGGCCACCCAGACCTAAGGATGGGATCTTGTGAGGCCATTGCAGGATTGACACTACATGATAGAGCAGTACAGCAAATTAATTTTCAATCAGTTTTGCACAGCACAGATATCACCCCTAGTGAGATAGTCGCTGAAGGAGCAGAAAATAGCTGGCACAGTGGTGTGCCATATGGGGATAATTTAGTAGATGGGACTGAAAGGTTAGCCTCACAGATGAATCCATGACCACAGAAGGGAAGGCTTGTTTGATCCATATGATATGGCGAATGCTGAGGATTGCATTCTTTTTAGTGAGGGAGATCTAGAATGGGATTATCCCTACATGCAGAAATGTTCCTTTGTATGTCAGAAATATGCTAGACAGCACTATCCCCAGCGTTCTACCACTCCCTTACAGATGCGCCCTGATAAGCAGGGAACCTGGGGTACCTCGTTCTGTTCCTTGGACCCCAGAAATTACTACCGCTGCTTACAGAGAGAGCAGGGAAATGGATTAGAGCTTTCGAACAGCAAACTGGAGGTATCACCTTGGCAGTAGGGTGCATAAAGTGTCTTCTTAGCTCGCTTATAGAAGAAGAAACAGACATTGATTTTCAAAAAGCTGGAGTGAGAAACGTTGCCCTCACTGACACCAGATATGATTGGTCTCCATTTGATTTTGGTTAGAACAGTGGTTTGGGATCAGCTGAGGAAAATGTATCCTGATAAGCCAGACATTAGATCTCTCATGGCTCAATCAATGTAGCAAATTGAGGATCCCGCGCAGTTCCTTGATAGGATGAAAGAAAAATGGACGCACAAGAGGTGACATAAACATCAGCAGCTAAATTAGTGCAGCAAAAGTTGGCAAAGATAGGAGCAATAGAAGGAGCTTAAGTGGCAGTCACGACTCGGATGACTGCAATATCTGTGGGATTGGTCCCAGTGACTACTCGACAACAGTACCCTCAACAACAGGATAATGTAAGGATAAAGGGAAATATTAGAGGAGGACAAGGAGGAATAGGAAGAGGTAGGCAAAGGCATCAACGGATGGATCAAGTAGGTCATTATTGTCAGAGGTATGGACATTTCATTAGAGACTTCAGAACTAAGAGATGGGATGAGCAAAATGGAAGAGTAGGAGTTTACAATCAGCCAGGAACCACAATAGTACAGCCACAGCCAAATCTGCAAATCATATATGTGCCTCAGACACCATCACAAAATATGCAGCCTCCAGTAATGCCTCAAGCAGAACAGGTGCCGCCTTAGCAAAACTACCAAACACCCCCAATGGGGACTCCACCTCAAAGTGAACAAGGAGGTGTCATTGTGAGGGGAGGGAATCCTTTCCAGATTAATTCTGTGTGAGGAAATACACAAGGACGGTAACCACAGAGTATTTATATGTGTCCATTATTGTCAGTGACATACAGGCAAGATGGGGAACCCACTGTGGCAGCAGCTCTCAATGACAAAAGGTATGTATTACTCATAGATACAGGAGCAACAAGATCCTGTATTAGAGAGGGAGACTCTCTGATTTCCAACAGCTCATTGGACACTCAAGAATTCTCTGGGGAAGTATTGAGGGTTCCTTTACTAAACCAGTTAAGGTGGAAGTAGGAGGGAGGTACATCAATGGCTGTTTACTGTTATCGCCTGCTGCCCTAGCCAATTTGTTAGGGAATAATCTTAAGGCCAAGTTAAATATGACTATTCATTTTGAAACTGATGGTACCATGAATTGTTCTACCCCTGGAGTGCTACCTTCCAGGATCATAAAACAGTAGGGTCCTACTGGTACGTGAGCAATGACAAATGCAACATTTAATTAGCACTTAAGGCGAACACCTACCACTCTTGAAAATTGCTAGGGGAGAATGTACATTCATTCTACACCTCCCGCATCACATGGAATGCTTGCACCATTGTGAGGTTGCCCTAAATTTCATCGCACTTCTCTCTGTCCTGATGAAGACCGGTATGCTAGGATCTAAGTCACCTTGTGCAACAGTCGGGTCTAAATGTTGACTTTTTTAGACTAACAAGCCGGGACTGATTATTGAACAAGGAGAAATAAGAGACCGTACTAAATCCTGTAGACAGGCTACCTTTGTAGTTATCCTTTCTTTACCTTGGATCAGGATTCAAGCAAGCCGGGCCGACGACGGCTGAAATGCCAGAAACCGGTCCCCGGAAGCTTGTTTCCTTCCCAGTGTAAGAATTGGCTTGGTAGTTTGGTTTGCCCTGTTCCCATCATGCACTGGGACAGGAACAGACTAATTTGCATATAGCCAGGTTCTGAACTGGGATGGTGCAGTGAGCTAAAAAACGGTGTTGGATCTAGCCCTGATCTCTTGACTGGGTGAGAGTATTCTGCTTAATTCAGAAACTCTGTCCATCACCACCCCTTGTTGTTAAATATTTTGTCCACCCTAAGCGTGGAAGGGTATACTCAGATGTGAGTCCCTTGCTCATTGCACCATCAGGATTCAAGCAAGCCGGGCCGACGACGGCTGAAATGCCAGAAAACCGGTCCCCGGAAGCTTGTTTCCTTCCCAGTGTAAGAATTGGCTTGGTAGTTTGGTTTGCCCTGTTCTCATCATGCACTGGGACAGGAACAGACTAATTTGCATATAGCCAGGTTCTGAACTGGGATGGTGCAGTGAGCTAAAAAACGGTGTTAGATCTAGCCCTGATCTCTTGACTAGGTGAGAGTATTCTGCTTAATTCAGAAACTCTGTCCATCACCACCCCTTGTTGTTAAATACCTTTGCTGAGAGGGCAGACTGAGGGCTAGGCTCCTTGACATGGTATACTCTCTTTCCATTAGTATGGCGCCCCATGGTTGGCTGAAGGTTCTCTCCATCCACGTAAAGGGCCTAAACAATCTGGTTAAATGGAGGGCCATCCTCCCGTTTCTAGATAATTCAGGGGCAGATATTTGTCTCTTGCCAAAGACTCACCTCTTGACCGGGGACGCACACCGGCTTAAATCAAGGAAATTCCTGCAACAATTCTTTTCCTCCTCTGGCCATAAGAAGGGCGGGTGGCTATCGTTTTTTCACACTCCTTTAGGGGTTCCATTGGTCCAAAACTGGCAAACCTCAAGGGTCGCCTTTTGGCATTTGACATTGGGCACCATATATACCCCGAACGAGGAACAGGAACGTTTTATTTGGGACGCTCTGGCTTATTCACTGCTTTTGCATGACCGCCTCATACTAGTAGGTGGCGACCTCAATCTGGTCATGGACAACCTCATGGGCCGTTCGCCCCACAGGGAGGGCGGGGCAGGGGCCTTCTGGAACGCAGGCATTTCTTGGTTGAAGGCAGCTGGACTTGTAGACTTCACTTTCTTCTCTCATGCACACAGTACCTACACTAGAATTGATTACTTCATGGGCTCTCAGGACTTCCTTAGACGTTCTACTTCAGTGAAGATTGATCCGCACACCCTCTCTGACGACTCCGCGCTTGTTTTGGAGTTCAGACTCCCCTTACACCAACAGGCTAGAAGACAGTGGTGCTTACAGGAAACCTTGTTAAGCAAACCAGAGACCCAGGGGAAGATCAGGAAACGTATCACTGACTATCTAGCCACTAATGACACCCCGGAGGTTCCTGTGGCTGTTGTTTGGGACGCAATGAAGGCTGTTGTCAGGGGAGAATTTATCTCCTTGGCAGCTGCTGACAATAAGGACCGGAAATGGAAACGGGCAGTACTCCAATCTAAAGTAAGGGAGTTGGAGGGGATTCATCATCGCACAGGGGCCCCAAGAGTGTGGCGCCAATTGGAAGCTGCCAGGAAACAGTTGGCGGGGTTGGACTTAGACAGGGCAGAATTCAGCTTGCTTCACCTCAAACATTTGTATTATCTTAGTGGTAACAAAAGTGGTAGGCTCTTGGCTGCTAAATTGCATGCCCAACGCTTAGCTAACATAATAAGAACGTTACGTACAGAGAGGGGTACTGACCTTACAGAGGAAGATTCCATTGCTGAGCACTTTAGACTCTTTTATTCCTCCCTATACACTGCACAGACCACCTCAACCAACGATATTACTCACTATCTGCTTACCTCTGTTACTAAGCTCACTGATGACTTGGCGTCATCACTCGACTTCCCTATTAGAGTGAAGGAAGTCGTTTCGGCATTATCCAGACAGAAGCTGCTGAAGTCCCCTAGCCAAAATGGGTTTCCCACCGGGTTTTATAAGACCTTCTGCCCTGACTTTGCCCCAGTCCTGACCAACTTTTTCAATTTCATAACTGACCCTGGCTCTCTTCCAGCGTCCCTGCTGGATGCTACCATAACCATTATCCCAAAGCCAGGGAAAGACCCCACACTTTGTGCAAACTATCATCCAATTTTGCTTCTTAACTCTGACTCTAAACTCTTCACAGGAATACTGGCATCTTGCCTTAACCTTCTCATGCAGGGCCTCATACACCCCGTCCAGGCCGGGTTTGTTCCACACAAACTCTGCACAGACAACACCAAAATACTTTTACATGCCATCGACAAAGATCACCGTAAATGAGGCTTCAGTATGTTGCTTACAGTGGATGCGGAAAAGGCCTTTGATAGGGTCCACTGGCCTTTTTTCACTGCACACTGGAGCATTTTGGTTTTGTGGAATGCTTTCGGTCCTTGGTTTTAGTGCTTATAAGCACCACAGGCCTCTGTCAGAGTCAATGGGTGAGTTCTGAAAAGTTCCTTATTGGTAGAGGCACTAGGCAGGGCTGTCCCCTATCACCCTTTTTGTTTGCTTTATACATGGAGCCATTCGCCCAGCACATCAGAGACCATGGCCGGATTAAGGGGATCCCCATGGAGGGGGGAGCACCACAGTAGCCAATACGCGGACAATGTTATGGTCATGCTGGACTCTAGTCCAAAGAGGCTCTCTGGGTCGCATAACATGTCACAGAATACCCTCTGCATGCAAGCTTGACTGCAAACTGTGCACGGACCTGCAAACACATGCCATAAAATTCTTACTTTTATGGGCCAGAGGGAGTTGCACTCTTTCGACTCAAGCTCTTCATCTCTTCGGAGAAATCAGAGCTGGAACATTTGAAATACTGAATATCACAAGTTAAAAACTCTAAGAAAAATGGAAGTTAAGGAAAGAGTTCAAGGGTTACCAAATAAATGACACTTACATCTCTGCAAAGCACATGAGAAACAAAGAGCACTCTGCTTATTGCAGAGAACTGATTTGGGTTTATGTGTCTCTGGTGCCTGTTACTATCTTTGCATCTGCATGACCGAGACCCAGTCCTATCTGTGACCCAGCAGTCACAATATGGGTAATCCCAGGGAAACTGTGCCCAACAAGGTAGAAGAAATATGAAAGGGGTGGTAACGTGTTACAAGTGTACAGGCATCTATTCTGGCTCGTTCTGAGAAAGTAGAAGAGGGGTTGACAAATCCAGTAGTGTTTTTGTTGAGCATCATCCAGCAGTGTTACCGCTAATGCCCTCTCTATTGACCCATGCCTTGCTCAGTTGGGTCGGACTAGAGCTGACAATTTGTTTATTCTCCTTGACATTGTGTGTACACCTGGCATCTCAAGGAAGACTAGCAGCTCTGCGTGGGAGATAATTAACAATCTTACCATTATTTACCCCCAGCCTGTTTCCTGTATGTGGCAATAATGACTAAGGTACCCCCTTTTCCCCAGGTGTAGCTGAGTCATCTAGCCAACTAAGGTCCTCTATTGGTTACAATCTAAGTGTCTCTTTCCAACAGTGAGGGAGGACCTAATAATTATGACAAGAAGTGTTGGATGGATTGGACCTAATAGGAAAAGTATCGTGGGGGACTGTGTTACTATAAATGTTAAAGACCCCCATGTAGCAGGTGAGAATCTGTCTAGGTCTCCATGCCTAGTAAAAATCCTAATAACATAGCTCTTCTGCCCTGGGGTATTTCTATCACCACATGCATCACTCTCGCAGGGTGCCAGCCCCGCTCCACCTTCCCAATTTCCAGTGGCTTATTGTCAACCTGCGGTTCCTCATCCAAAAGATTTATGGCACTAAGCGAGTTACAGGTAATAGAATGACATAGCATCATTGGGGATTCAGGGGGAATGGGGTAACCAGGCAGTAGTTAAAACAATGAATTCCTAAGGACATTACTATGTGTAATTTATTTAACTACTCTCTGATTTCCCTCCCTATATATATTTTCTATTCTCACAAGCACAATCCATTTTCCACACTCCCCCTGGAGCAACCCACTTTTATGTTTTGGAATGTTCCAGACAGTGATCTGTTATAATAACTGTGAGATTAAACAGTCACTATTGAAGCTATTACGGTGCTTGTGTGTCTTTTTGAGGATATGCTTAATTGAATTGAGGAACTACTGGGGTACACTTACGATTTAACTTGAGTTCTATGTGTACCATGTTCATAGATTTTGACTTAATGAATACCTTCCTAAGGAAATTAGTCTAGCATCCCCACTACCAGCATCAGTGGGACATAAAGGAGTATCTTTTTTACATCATGGAACATATTTGGTTTTAAAACCAGCCAGATACCCCAGGCTGAGTCTATAGTACCTCCACTTCTCATGTGATTTGTCTTCAGGAAACCTGGGATGTAGTCCCCTACTACGTGGAAGGATTCTCTTCTATTTGTAAGCCCGCTGCTCCATCATTATCAGGTTGACCAAAAGGTGGTCTTTAAATTCCAATTTCAAATGTGTTACCTGCTGTTATTAGGAAATCCTTTACTGCCTCACCCTATTACAAGCTTGTTTGACTGTCCTTTTCAGGCAGATCTCACCTGGTTTTAATTAACTTTTATAATAATATTTTTGATTCCACATGTAGTGAGGTTGTTACTTCTTTAGAGGCGGATTTAGATATAGTTTTACAAACCAGTTCTTCAAATTGTTTTCTTTTATTAACAGAGGATTTTAATATACAGACATGTATGTTTGCTGCTAAATTGGTGTGTGGTATAACCCGTAAGCAGGTGACGGAGTCCCTCACTTTTCACTTAATTCTTATGGGTACTCTCTCAAATCCCTAATTTTTAAGTACGATTGATTATTACTGGAGAAAATTACAGAGGAAATGAAACGCCGACTCACACGTATACGCTGAATATGTTGCTCTGACCAGTTTGATGCTGATCATACTTTTAACACATAATTAGGAAAGGCCACACACCTTTATGGCAAGTCGACATCGTGCAAAATCACGACAACTGGAATTTTCCCTATTTTATGAATTTGAAAACTACTAATTGGCTTTACGCTATAATCCTACAAGAATTAGCCTTGACGAAGTCTGTGGTTGTTACCACGAAAGACGAAACACGTGTTGGCTAGGTTTGGAGTTGAAGATCACCATTGAATAAGGATATTAAATGAAGATTATGAGATTGCGACAACTTTGATTTATTTTGAACATTGATTGGTGTTGGAATTTAGCTCAGGATGTACCTGTTTGTTTTTTAAATAAATTACCAGATCCCTTCGTTTATTGGTTGAGGAGCCAGTATGACTATTGATCATTTTAGTCTTCCTTTCACCCAGGAACCTTGTTATTGATCATGGAATAATACCAAGTGCACTAAGTGACCGTAAGCCGCTAGTTGTCTCTTGTTATTGTAGACTGAAAAGCAGAGGGTTAGCTCCAAGACTGCTAACATGGATGCCATAAGTAGACGTGATAGATCCTCCAGCTGTGCTCCAGAAGCTGTTAATTACTAATGAAGCAGAGTTTAAGTATTGCTTGGGTGACAAGGTAGATATGTTACTCATTTTTGCATTTGAAGCTATTACTAGGCCACTTAATGCTTCCTTAACCCAAAGCCTAGACACCGGGCCCATAGCAAAGCATGATTGGTTTCATCATTCATACATTCTGGATGCTAAAGTGCTGCAAACAGCACTGCACAGCTGACCAAGGGAGCAAACTGTCTTCAAAATACTTAGGAAGAACTACAATTCAGCTTCAGGCAATAGTAAGTAGACTCTCAGGGTAAAGACTTGGGCACATTTAACCCAGGCAAGCGAGGCCAATGATGCCACTCTGTTTTGGAATACTGTTAATGCCCCATTGCTGAAAGGTGAAACGGTTCCAGAGCTCACTCTGCATGTGTCCCCCCTATACATGGGTTGAGCATTATTCAGACATTTATGGCTCTCTAGCCAGTGACACAGAGCTGATCGGCAGCTGAGTTGTTAAGAGTCCTCTAGAAACATTCCTGGAGGAAATTCTTTTGGCCTTCGACCACAGTGCAGGGGTAAATTGCCCAGGACAGATGGTTTTCTGGTTGATGCCTTCAAGGCTGTGGGAGAACTCTGGGGCCCTCATTTTCTTGACATAGTTGCAGCGAGTATGATTTCCCCTAGCTGCACTGACTCTATTATAGTGTCCATCTTTAGGAAGGGGGATAGATAAGTTCCAAAGTGCTTCCTCGTTATTTCATTACTGGATTCTTCTGCCATACTAATCAGCAGAGCGTTCCTACAAAAATTGGAGCAGTGGGCCACCGATAACTCCATCCTGTCAGGAGCCCAGTTTGGTTTTAAGAAAGGGTTGGGGGACCTTAAAACAGTGGGCCAACCTGGATCTTCTTTTCTGGAAATCTACAAAGGTCAAAGCTGGCTCACTATCTTTATTTTTGCTGACCTCAGTAGTGCCTTTGATTTGATAGATTTGGCTCAAGCTGGGAATGTACTCACTCCTTTAAAGTCAAGAAGGGAATAAGGAAGGGTTATGTTCTGGCTTGTTTCTTTTTGCCCTTTACATCAATGGGGTTGATGATTCTCTCAGGGCTCTGCAGGCCAACACGCCTATTGTCGTCCGCCGGTTGGTCCCTGTGGAACTTTCCGCCAGTGGCGCAGTTTTGAGGTCAAGAACACCATCGGCCTGCACAGACTATGGACACATTTGTTGATTTTATGGAGAAGAGGAAATTGAAGATCATTATTACCAAAACCTGTACGAGAACATATGGTAAAAAGACCTAGAGGAGCAGAAGCATCTATATCACAGATTCCCTGATTACAAGGATCAATACATTCAATTATTTGGGTATATCGCTTGCCAGCAATGGCTCATGGGTGAATCACATACAAAGTGGTAGGCTAAAAATAAGTGGGGTCTGCATGGGTGTCTTTAGATCTTCAAGGAAGCTCAGTAGTCATCCTACAAGAGAAATGATAAATATATATGAAGCCAAAGCACTGGCTGATGGCTTGTATGGAGGAGGCATCTCAGGATATGTTCTGAGTGGCTATTTACAGACGGAGGAGAATGCCTTCCTCAAGCATCTGCTAAGAATCCCTACCTATGTCTCAACATACATTACCCATAATGAGGTGGGACTTAGCTATCTAGAGGATTTACTCTTACTAAAGCCGATCTTGCTTTGGCGGTCAATTTGAGCTAAGCCTAAAATGACCTTTACTAGATCTATCATCATGGATTGTCATACACTTGACCATGTTTTGAACATTCCTTTGCTCTTCTATGTTAATGATGTGCTAAAGAAGTTTCATCACTCCCTCATAATTCAATCCCCATCCAGTGTGATGGACCTGCATAAAAGTGATTTTAAAGACCTTTTTTAGGCTCCAGATCTGGAAATAGGGCACTGTTGGAGGGTAGGAAACCTATGGTCAACCTATACATGTCAATTTCATCCGGGGAAGGCTTCCAACTGTATTAGTCTATGGTTGTGCATTCTCACCAGGCTTCGAAAATCGAATTGTGCACTTTCTAGTCCCCTTTCCAGTAATGACACAACGACATAGCGATATGACCCCCCATTCCCATGTTTTAAACATCCCTTGGCTCTCATATATTGATGATGTGCTAAAGAAGTTTAATGACTCCCTCATAATTCAATCCCCATACAGTGTGATGAACCTGCATAAAAGTGAGTTAAAATCCCTTTAAGGCTCCAGATCTGGAAATAGGACACTTGTTGAGGGTAGGAAACATATGGTCACCCTATACATGTCAATTTCATCCGGAGAAGGCTTCCAACTGTATTAGTCTATGGTCTTATGTTCCCAGCACCAAATTGTTCTAACCAGGCTTCGGAAATTGAATTGTGCACTTTCTAGTCCCCTTTCCAGTAATGAAACAATGACCTAGCGATGTGACCCCCATGCCCATGTGATGGCACTTCAAAGCTGAGCACTAAGCACTTTATTCTTTTTTGTTGTTTTATGATGGACTGCAATGATTTTATCTGAAACCACTTTTCATTGCAAATAATGCCAGGTACCACAAAGCTGCACTAAAATTCCTACATGCCTTGACGGACTCTTTTCTATTTTCTAGTATTGCTTCATTTATATGGGTTGGAGTACAAATTAGGAAAAGCATTTTTTTCTAGCTTAATACGGAGCATACTCATTTAACGTATTTTATTATATTTTAGAACCATATGATGAACTGAAGACACACTGTCAAGAATCGTCCTTCTAGGGACCATTAACTGAAGTTCTGGGGGCCCTCCAAATCTGTTGCCTATCAATCAATCAATTATTTGTATAGCACGGCTAATCCCTCTGGGGGGTATCCAGGTGCTGTGCTGAAGGTATCAGGTGAAGACCCAAGTGTTTAGTTCCTTCCTGAAGCGGTTCAGCGAGGGAGAAGTGCGGATTTGGGGGTGTTCCAGGCTTTGGCGGAGAGATGGGAGAAGGAGTGTCCTTCAGAGTGGCGAATATGCTGTGTCTGAGTGAGCGCAAGGTGTGTGGAGCGGGGGTTTCTGGGGGTTGGTGGACGATCAGGCAGTGATTCATGTAGTCTGGTCCTTGGTTGTAGAGGGCTTTGTATGCGTGGATCAGGAGTTTGAACTGGCATCTCTTCTGGATGGGGAGCCAGTGAAGGTCTTTCAGATGCTGGGTGATAAGTGCCGTCTTGAGCAGGTTGAGGAGCAATCTGGCTGCTGCATTCTGGATTTTCTGGAGTCTTTGTATGAGTTGGGTGGAGGTGCCGGCATAGAGTGTGTTGCTGCAGTCAAACTGGCTGGTGAGGAGGGCCTGCGTCACAGTTTTCCTCATGCTGATGGGGATCCATCTGAAGATTTTGTGGAGCATGCCGTCCATATAGAAGCAGGCCGAGGCCATGGTGTTGACCTGATGTTTCACTGAGAGTTTGCTCTCCATTACGATGCCAAGGTTTCAAGCATGGTGTTTCGGTGTAGGGATGGGTCCGAGCTCTGTTGGTCACCAGGAGTCATTCCATAAGGGCAGTATGGTTGCCGAAGATCAGAACTTCCTTCTGTCCATGTTGAGTTTCAGACAGTTGCGTCAATCGTCATGCAGTTGTGGCAGTTGTTTTTTGTCAAGGTGGGGTTTGTTGAGAGTGAGAGGAGGAGTTCAGTGTCGTTGGCGTAGGAGAGGATGTTGATGTGCAATCTGACAGTACCTGCAAGTGGAGTCATAAAGATGTTGAAGAGGGTAGGGCTGAGCTGAGGGATGAGCATTGGGGGACTCCGCCTATGGTGTGCTTGGGTTGCGAGGTGAAGGGAGGGATGTAATGTATGTTGTATGCATCCCCTGTATTGTTCTAATTATTGAGAATTGTAGTAGTATTGAAGTATGCACTGTATTTTATTACCACAAAACAATGGTCCGGGGATTAGTGAATAGCCTTTTATTAATAATGTTGTATTATTGTTCTTTTATGGCCAACTTGTTTGCCCTAAATAAAGCCTTTAAACAAAACCGAGTCTCCTGGGCATACACAACACCTGCTTCCCCTGGAAAAGTGGCCTCCGGGCAGCAATTTGCCTTTAGTGGTACAGGCTACAAAGAAGGCACAGGAAGGACTCTAGCTGGGCTACGAATATTACAAGTAGCACATCTGTATCAACTGAAACACCTTAAGCCAGGTAACAGTAATAAGTGCTTAACACCTTGCAGGAAAGCAGTAGTTCACACAGTTTGAAAGGTCTAATAATACAAAGTGAGACCTAAACCACAAACAGCACCATAGAAAAGTCAAAAAGAGAGGTTAGAGAAAAGAAGGAATAGATACTGTGAAGGATTTCCATTGTTTGAAGTCTGTGGTTTAAATGGGAGTTGCAATGTGTGAATTGTAAATGTTTTAGCTTTAAATGATTAGTAAATAAAAGACAAAAACACAATAAAAACCTCACTGTCTTGATGTAGAATCAGGTTACCTAGTACTTGTGTGATAGAGGAGTAGAGTACGGAATGTTTAAATCTCAAACAAAATGGACTTAAAACACTGATTCTATAAAACTATGGGAGCATGAGCTGCACACTATTGCTATTCTAATGTATGTACTTGTTTTTAAGAGGAATTGTGTGCCATCAAGGGTAGTCTCGAACCAAAGGACAACACAAAATGCAGAATTGGAATGGTTTAAAAGAGTGACTTAAAAAAGTGATTGAAACACATTCAAAAGAATGGACAACAGCTTGAGGAATATCTATTCTATTAATGGACATGAAGAAAGATCTAAGCTTGAGTAAATGCTTTTTACCTTTTAGGGTTAATTTACATCCAGAATATGAGTATATTCAATTTCCACTGGAACGAACATGCTGTATGTGAGGTGTGAAGCAGCAGCAGTTCCCCAGTAACAGTGTTAACCATTCTCATCCCTTCAGGTCAATCACCCTTTCCGCTGATTCGTAGGGTATTTTGAGAGAAAGCATCAATATGGTTTAGTGACCTAACCACCGTTGCTAGCGTCTGTTTGAATCCTGGTAAGGCCAACTAAGCGGTTCATACTTCCTAGTTCTAAGAGAAATTCAGTACCACTGATCGGGTAAAGGCTGCACCCATTATTGACAGCGTTTAGAAAAGGCCTAGCCCTCTCCACTCAATGTCAAGTGCAAGTGCCAGTGTTCAGAGCCATAGAAGGATTATCTCTAGGACACCAGTTGCTAATGACCTCAACCACCATGGTTGGGGCCCAGTAACTCCTGTCTACCCTGGGGACCTTGAATGGGGACTGACAACTTGACTCAGATACTAATTGCCTTTCATGCACCTCCCCAAGATTTTTCCCGGGAAAGCTTTCTTCACATGGACAGGAAAAAAACTTTCTTGGGCATGTACATTGACCATGATTAGATCTTGCTTCCTTTTGAGAGGATTGGAACTCCCAACCATTAGGTTGTCACTGCACTAGCTTTGCTAGAACTGAAAACTATACAAGACTCCGTATGAATTTAGTAAATGTAGGCAACATACAGAGGAAATACAATTATCTTGGAATTCATCGGTATGGTATTGACACTATCATGATCATCATCTTTATTTCGGCTCAAAAGAGCCATAGAAGGTCACAATAACACAGCACATACAAAGGAAAAATAATAAAATAAACACATGATAAGAACATACAATTCTCATAAAAAAAGACACATTCAGCAGTAGCCAACATTCCTGAGCAAAGTTATAACAACCTTCATAAAGACATAATTAGGATCACAAAGTTTGCAATTAATAAAAGGAAACAGAGAGATACCCCCTTGTCCTAACAGCATCACAGGGCAGCCTCTAACAGTAGCCTAAACTAAGCTCTCAGTGGCTCAACTGTGCTATCGGGCAGCTTAAGTTATAATCTGAATTTGGGTTCCCCTCATATCACTAGGTTTTACAAGTGTGTTAAAGTGCACAGTGTAAAAAGGTAGTAAAAGTTTAACCAAGATTCAGGCAGATGCATCAAGCAAAATACCTCCCGGTAAAATACCGATTCGGTAAAACAGGCCGATACCGACCGCAAAAACCCAAAATGCAATGCATCAACACAAATCCGTAAATAATAAAGAATCGCAAAACAAATCCCCCGGTATTTTACCGAATCGCTATCCAGCCAGTCGGAAATAACGAAAACCAAAGCAGGCCCCCGGAAATACCGAATCGCTAATAAAGAATCGCAACGGAATGCATCAAAAATCGCAAATACCGAAACACTCAAAAATCGCTATTTAGCATGAGCTAAATAAGGGGAATCTCAAACTAGAGGTAAAGTTATATGAATGAGAAAAAAAATAATAATTCCCGACAGGTGCTGACAATCAGTAACCCCTTAAAAATGACACTGGAAACCCTGTTAGTCAACCAAAATGGCTGCCCCCTACGTGCTTGTTCGGAGGAGGAGAATCAATGCCCTGGCAAAGCGAAGGAGTATGATCCAGGAAAGGGTCTTCAAGGTGCGCATCACATTGCTGGGGCAAACAGATGAGCAGGTGTACGATAAGTACAGACTCAGCCCTGCCATGATCATGCGTCTAATAGCAGACCTGGAACCACAACTGCAGCACCAGACCCTTAGGACCCACGCAATACCAGCCCATGTCCAGGTCCCATGCAGCCTGCCCCTACTGGCGTCTGGAAGCTTCCAGGGGGTAATAGCAGAAGCCGGAGGCGTGTCGCAAAGTGCACTATCACGCTTATTCCACAGGTTCCTGGATGCCATGCTAGCAACGATACATCACCACATCACCTTCCCCACGACCCCCCAACAGTTGAACCTCACCAAGCATGAGTTCTACCAGGTGGCACAATTCCCCCATGTGATAGGGTGTGTCGACTGCACCCATGTCCACATCTGTCCTCCCTCAGCCTTCGAATACATCTACCGCAACCGGAAGTCATACCATTCCATTAATGTGCAGGTTGTGTGCAATGCCAAGCACATCATTACGGACCTCGTAGCCCAATTTCCAGGGAGCACACACGACGCATACATCTTCCGTCACAGTGGCATCCACAGGCGCCTGATCAACGGTGAATTTGGAGTTGGACACCTACTAGGCACGTATTGATGCAACATCATTTTATCCATCCCCACATGTACCATGGCATTCATGCCGCTGACCATTCTCTCCCCATTCTGCAGGTGACAGCGCTTACGCCTTGCTTGAGTATCTACTCACTCCCTACCTCAACCCAGCAACACCACAAGAGCAGCGCTACAACAGAGCACACATCAGCACAAGGAATGTGGTGGAGCGCACATTTGGCATCCTCAAGAGTCGCTTCAGAATATTGCACAAGCCAGGAGGTGCCTTGCAGTACGACCCAGTGACCTGCTGCCAGATCATAGCTGTCTGTGCCATCCTGCATAACATCGCAACAAGAAGGGGGATACCCATAGAGGTGTACGGTGAGGACGAGTTACGTGCACAACAACCCCCCCCCCCCCCCCCAACACCGACAGGCACATGTGCCCAACACAGCAGAAGGGCAAAGGAGGCGGACATACATCACACGGCATCACTTCTGAGACAGGTAAGAAAGAGCCATGACAAGATGATATGCATTGCAAAGGTGCTGATTAAAGTAACAGAAACATGATGCAGCGTAATTAAATTAAACGTGTAAATGTCCATTGACAACACAGGTGCTGCATTTGGCACTACAGTTGGCCCATGGTTACCTCACCATGGCCAGAGAGCCATTGCATCATGGTTATTTACGTTTGCCACGGACACCCAGCCTCCTGTCCCGTGACTCCTCAACATCTCCTTGATGACCTTCTGTGGCTGGTGCGCTGCGCCTCCTCCCGCTTATCTCAGGCATGGTGACGCTGCTCGCACTTGAGGCTGCCTCACTCACCTCATCCCCTCCCACACTGCTGATACTGGCAGTTCCAGACTGCAGATGTTCCACTGCAGTGGTCACTCTATCGAGGGTCCTTGCCACATCCCCACAATAATGGCCCATGTCCACCTGCAGGGACACCGATCGGCGGGCTAACACAGCTATGCTGTTGCACAGCTTCTTGATGGCCTTAATTGTGGCATTGGTACTGAGTGAGTACTGCTCATGTCTCCGTCGCTCACTCCGTTGGCCTGCAACAACAGCGCGTGTGAGTTCCTGTAGGCATGCCTTAATGTCATTGTTGCCCTCTGCAATGGCTGTGGTCAGCTCTTGCACAGCGTCAGTCATTGATGCAAATCTGTTGGACATTCTTGTCATGCCCATTTTCATTGCACCCATGTGTTTTGCCTGCAGGCGCTGAACACGCAGCATCCGGCTCTCCACGACTCCATACACATCTGCAGGATCTACTGTTGTCGCTGCAACCCTACCCAGGGATCCGGGCCGCTGTCTACCTCGCAGACGTGCTGCTGTTCGGGCGGTTGGTGTGACGACAGCCTGCTGCTGTACATTAGTGGCTGCTGGCCTCAGCTCCGTCTCCATCTCCTGCAGGGAGGGGACATTTCGCCTGCGGCTATGTGTGTTTGTTAGGACTCTTGGAGGTGGAGGTGGTGTTGGTGTTCCTGTCCGCAGTGGAGGTGGTGGTGGTGTTGGTGTTCATGTGTTCATGTCCGCAGTGGAGGTGGTGGTGGTGTTGGTGTTCCTGTCCGCGGTGGAGTTGGTGGTGGTGTTGGTCTTGTCCGTGGTGGTGGTGTTGGTGGTGATGTTTGCGGTGGTGGTGAAGGGGAAGGACTGCCTCCATGTTCCAGCGTGTTGTCCGCATCGGTCACCACTGGGGTCTCAGAGATGACTAGGCGGCGGATGTCATCTGATTCCATGGGGGAGGCATCTGTGTATGAAACAGAGCATTGTTATGAATTTGTGGATATTGTAATTTTTAGCATTTGTCATCTACATAAAGGACATATTGGGACTGACATTTGGCCCTTTGCTGCTGTTTTCATGTCATGCACCTCAGGGGTCAGACATGAGCCCTTTCATGTTATGACTACAACTCCCATGATGCAGCACTTTGTTGAGGGATTGTGCTTTGGGCACGGCTACTTGTGCACTGTGTTTGGCTTGGGGAAATGGACAGGGGTTGACAAGACGCTGCATATCTGCGCTGGCATGCATCTTACCTTGTCCGCCTTCCGCAGCACCCGAGGTGTCCAGTTGGGTGACACCCACAATAGCTTCCGGTTCGATTGTGGACTCCACAAGGTCCTCGAGGGCTGTGTTCGGTGTCAAATTGGAGGACTCACCACCTGTGCCAGCCGCATCCTTCACCCTTTCCGCAATCCTCTCCTTGGCCTTGTTGCGAGGGTCGTACCACCGTTTTTTAAGGTCCTCGATGCTGCGGTGGGTGACTCCAACAGCATTCACGCTGTCCTTGATGCGCAGCCACATCCTGCGCTTATCCGCCTCTGGCACCTTCAAGGAGAGCTTTCCAAACATTCTTTCATGCCTGCTGCTGACACCCTCTATTAGTATCTCCAGTTCCTTGTCAGAGAACTTTCGTTTTCCCTTCCTGGGGGTGTCCTTTCCCTTGGGTGCTTCTTTCTCCACGATGCACTGCTGTGCAGGTCCTGGTGACTGCTGGCTATGTATTGCTCCTCTGCTCCTGTGCTCTGCCTCCTCCTCTGAGCTCCTCAGATCACAGAGTGAAGCATGGGCTGTGCTACTTCCTGTTTGTGATGTCATCAGCCTGCTTCCGATGCGCCGCGTCTTTTTACCGATTTCGCTAATACCGATTCGGTATTTGCTAACTCGGTATTCATGTTATCGCAATTTTTTACCGTATCGGTAATATTTAGCGATTTTTTTGATGCATCGCGGATTGCATGTCCTTATTAGCGATTCCTTATTTTTCGCTAATAAGGACTTGGATTACCGAATTTTGATGCACCTGCCACTTAGTCTAGTACTTACAGGTCACAGCTCTAAAAGGCGCTTGCCCCAACAACTTTTTGTGTAATATATCACATTGAATGGAAAAACTTGGAATCTGAATATACAACACTGGGCCTAGCATGTGACTAACAGATTCTTAAAGGTAAATGTCAGTTCTCTAAGTGGAAGAGCTGGCAAAGAGAGATGATCCAACGTGTGCGCTGCTTAGCATAAACAGTATAAGAGAATAAGACACGTTCTTCATTTTCAATATTTGGACATCCCAGAGGGCTTAAATTATTGTTGGCCATAGCAGAGATTTTATTCCATGTGCCAGTAAAGACAGCCAGTGGGAGTATTCCAAGTCTGAACTTAATAAACAAAGATCTCACTGAAGAGACACTCAGAAAATCCATAAAATCTTCAAAGTGGGACTCACACTTGGTGGATAAAGATCAGATAAACTACCTGCAGGAACAATGGAAATCCTATTGCAGAAAACGATGTTCCAATAACATGATTTAACAATTTCATGGGCATTCTTGGGCATGGAAGAAGAATTCTGACAGTATGCAGAAAGGCAACGCTTGAACAGCCAGGTTTTGATGTGGGATACCCGGGGATCGCGAGGCCCAGGCGATAGTCGATGATCTCACTGACATAGTCTCTATATGGGGCCACATCCTCATTTAACCAGAGTATTGTCCATTATAAGATAGGTTTCAGACAGACTACATTAGCAAGGTATGTAAGGTTTAAGTCAAACCTCAGAGGAAGTGATAGAGTGCCTTTTGGTAATCTCATAAGAGATTTATTAAAAATGTTTTTACGAATATCTAACTGATTGAGATTGCAGCCCCGTATAGCACTGCCCTAACAAGCTTGGGTCTTATACATTTCTACATTTCAACCACGAGAAAATTGGATAAGAAGCTGCCTTGCTGATGAATCCTAATAGTAGTAAAAGACTTTTGACATTTTACAGCTCGGCATAGATAGCACTGTGCTAATCCTATGCTTAAAAAGTTTGTAGGGGGTACCAAGATCGCGCTTTGTACTGTATATGGATCAAATTTGGATAAGGCTGAGATTTTGGAGTTTTTGAATGTTGAGTTGGCACTTTGGGGGACCCCGTTGATACTACTTGGGGATTTTAATATACATGGGAATGCACAGACGTGGGATTCTCATTTTGCTAAGTATGAAGGGCTTAAGCCTAAAGTATTTAGGGCCTTGCAGCAACTTTTACAGAATCACGGACTAGTTGATGGGTGGATAACTGTGAATCATGGAGATCCGGGTTATACATTCTTTTCGTCCCCACACAACAAGTTTTTTCGGTTAGACTATATCTTCTTACCTCGGTTGTTGACCGTTGGTGCAAAGATGCAGGTGTGGCACCGTATTACATCTGATCATGGCCCCGTGGTTATGGACCTTGCTAGTCTTAGCCTTAAGCTGGAACAGCGGTCCTTTACATTCAATAAAAAATTGTTAAGTGATGGGGAGTATATTCGTCATATCCAAATTTTGGCTACGCTGTTCTTGGATAGTAATAGAGGATCGGCAACCCAAACAATGATCTTGGATTCTTTGAATGCTGGGCTAAGGGGCGAAACACTTAGTTATAGCTGGGCTAAGCAGAAACGACAGAAAAAACATATGGAGGCTTTACTCGAGGAGTTAAAGAAGGCTGAGTGTGAACTTGTACAAGCGGTTAAAGTTAATGCGGATACTAAAGAAGTGCAAACTAAGACAACACGCTGTAAGGCCCGGATTAATGGGGTATGGAGTCAAGAAATAGCTGCTCAGTTCAAAATTCATAAGGAAGAAAGATATGAATATGGGGAAGCAACTGGTAGATGCTTAGCTCAAAGACTGCAGGGCAGACAAACCTCCCAGCGAATTGAAATTATGGAAGATGGTAAAGGGGGCACAGTTGAGACCATGGAAGGCATAATTTCATTTGTATTATAAGGAACTATATACCCAAGATTCTGTGGAGGTGGGCAGCATAGAGCGGTATCTCCATAATTTTGATTTATCTGAATTGGGACTAATCGAACGGGAAGAGCTAGAAGCTCCTATCACTATGCTAGAACTTCAGACTGCAATCGATGGATTAGTGTTAGGGAAAGTGGCAGAGCCGGATAAACTCCCTTTGGAGGTCTATCGCATACTTTTCTCCATTATAAAGGATGATATGCTCGCCACTTTTATAGAACCCTAATGTGGGAATCCCCCACCATCCTGGGATGATGCCAACATAGTGATCTTAAAGAAAAAGGATAAATCTCCCAGGATTCCGCGGTCGTATAGACCGATATCATTAATAAATGCTGATGGTAAGGTGTATTCAAAGATCCTTGCCACACGGTTAGCACAAGTTATACCATCATTGGTATCCCGAGACCAGCACGTTTTTGTGCCTGGCAGGAGCACAGTTAATTACTTACACAGGATTATTGCATCGCTAGACTATGCTATTACATTGCAAAAGCAAATAGGGATACTTTTTTTAGATGCTGAAAAAGCATTTGACCGTGTATCGTGTTCATTTTTTGGCCTACAATTCGAAAGATGGGGTTCGACCCCCAGTTCTTGGTAGCATTTCAGACTATGTACAAACGCCCGCAGGCTAAAATTTGTAAATTGGGGAAAGAGTCATCCTTTGTGTATATAACAAGGGGCACCCGGCAGTGATGCCCCTGCTCGCCCTTACTTTTTGCCATCTATATCAACCCATTGTGGTTAATATTGGAGACTACTAATGGAATACAATCAATGGTAGTTGGGCAGCATTAGGTACGTGTTCTTGCTTATGCTGATGATATAGCGGTAGTAACATCTGACCCAGAGCAAGCATTAAGTGAGATTGAGAACCTGACTCAGCAATGTGGGGAAGTCGCCGGGTGTAAGCTAAATGTTACCAAAACCCAGGTGGTTTGTACAGAGGGGCTCTGTCCTGGGGAAGCATGTGTTACACCAGAAGCAAGATATCTGGGCATAAAGATTAGGATGTCACTTCAAGAGATAGTTGAAGTGAATTGGATAGATATTATTATTATTATTATTATTGGACATTTATTAAGCGCCTGGTTACGCCACTGGCGTGTCCCCGCGCTATGACAAGTGGAGTGACTGTCCCCCCTCCTCCCAACCAAGCTATCTACTGAAAAGGTGCGTTTTAAGTTTTTTTCTAAACTGGATTTCGGAGCGTTCAAGCCTAGCTTCAGTACGAAGTCAACTGGAAAGAGTTGAGTGTCTGCACTTATCAATGGTAGTAAGATGCAGACTTGTTATCCTTTTCGATATTTCATATTTATGGCTATGGCCGTTACTCGATTATGCGCTGCCTCTATGTGGCTGCAATCAGAGGCGCCATCATATGAAATGTGGCGTGCTAAGTTTTATAATGTATTTAATCTTGAATTTAGTTTGTATCGAATAAAATCATTGAGGAAGAAACAATTAGGAATTAAAATTTAGCATCCTATGCTACAACATATGGCGATGTCGTTTTGAAATTTTGTTGCTTTTGATTGTCATAGCTTTTCCTTCTTTCTGCTGTTTTAATACTATTCATGTTTTGGTGTTATTTTTGTAACTACATAACATTCCTACATTAATGATTTCAATGATTGATTTGTTAATACTATATGCTATGAATTGAACATTAAAGAAAAAAAAAAAGGTGGGTCCGGTGCTGGAAATATACAAGGCACAAGCCAGAGGAGCTGCCCTGTATGGGGTGGAAATTTGGGGCCATCGGCCCTCTGAACAACTTGCCAAGATTGAGAACTCCTTCTTCAGACAACTTCTGGGACTTCCCAAAAGTACACCGCTCACCCACTCCGAATGGATCTAGGAGTTAGCCCCATATGGAGCACCCCAGATCTATCTATGTTTAGAGAGGAATTGAGGGAAGTGGCAAATTTAAATGGAGCAAGCAAAATATCTTGGCTTGCTCATATCAAGAATTATTTATTATCCATGGGAATGGGAAATTTATGGGCTAGTCCCGAAGACAGCTGTCTGTTAATACCTAGGAAGGCTCTGAAAAAGAACTATAAGGAGTATAATCTTACCATATTGCTGGGGGGTTCCAGGATTGGTATGTTGACAACATCCTTTCTAGAAGTTAAACTGCAATATAGTCTAGAACTTGTCATAGACGATACACTCTTGCTAAGAATCTATACTTACAGTTCAGGCATGTCACACTTCCCGTGCATGCTCTCACACATAAGTGGGGGAGTAACTCCACAAAAGAGGTCTGACATGTAATAATTGTACAGAGACCGACCTACATGTACTGTTTTTTCTGTCCGGCATATAAGGTAGCAAGACATCGCTGACTACGACAGCTGTGTAGGAGCCTTGGAACGTCCCATTGTTCACAGGCCTTTAGGATCCTTAAATATGATAGCAGTATGCCCATTGCGTATTCAGTATCCCGCTATCTGTTCTCAATGTGGTGCACACGCCGAGTAATTTTAAAGAAAGGGCAACCCCAACTAAATGACCCTACTTCCCAACTGTGACTCGAGGTATTAAAAAAAATCAAATTGATTTTACTCATTATGATTGAGATACCTGCACTGTTTTATAATATTTATTATATGATATAATTCTTATGAATTACTGATCAAATATTTTAATGTGTATGTCTTTTAATGTTGGATAAGTTGCACTGATTGTATTGTAGTTTATATGTTTTTTTATCTGTGCTTTTATGGCCTTGTTAGGCCGAAATAAAGTATCTCTCGACTCGAATCGGCTATATTTTAACAATTTAAAAAATAAGTATTTAAATAAAAAAATTATAAATATACTATTCCCACTCCAGTCTGCAACAGTAGGGAAAGCATTGGCATTCAAATGTGTACATTTTACTATTTCCCCTCCAGTCTGTGCAACAGTAGGAAAATTGTTGTATTTCGGAAGGGTTAAATTTACTAATCTCACTCCAGTCTGTGCAACAGTAGGGAAAATGTTGGACTTCGCAGAAGTAAAATTTACTATTCCAACTCCACTCTGTGCAACAGTAGGGAAAGTGCTGGACTTCAAATGGGTTAAATTTACCATTCCCCATCCTAGTCTGGGGCACAGTAGGTAAAGCGTTGAACTTCGGAGAGGAACAATTTACTATTCCAACTACAGTCAGTGCAACAGTAGTGAAATACACTATTCCTACTCCAGTCTGCAACAGTAGGGAAAGCGTTGGACTTCAGAGGTGTTAAATTCATTAATCCAACTTCAGTCTGTTCAACAGTAAGGAAAGCCTTGGTCTTCAGAAGGCTTCAATTTACTATTCCCACTCTAATCTGTGCAACAGTAGGGAAAGTACTTTAATACAAGCACATAACATTTTTAAATAACTATTAGTTGACCAAATATATACAACTCTTAATATAAAAATTATATATCTAAAATTAAATAACAATAAAAAAGTACATGATTATTAAAACTTTTAATAATTTTAAAATATGCAAAAATGTTATAAATGTATTATTCAATTGAGCTCCCACACTATACTCCCACAAATCTAGCAGCCGACACTTAAAATATAACTAAAAGAAAGAATTATAACAAAATGAACTTATTTAATGATCAATTAAACATTTAATAAATAATAATAGCCTAAATAACTTTCCACCCTATCCTCCTATAAACAAAACAGACCTCACCTGATACATAATGTAAAGAAGTATAATAATAAACAATGTACATAATTAATTATAATTTAAATAATTAATAATAGATTAATAATGAATTGTTAACAAATTATAACTTAATTAATGTCCCACCCTATACCCCTACAAACCCAACAACCCGCATCTTATATTTGCACAATTTACATAATTGACAATCAACTAAATAATCAATAAATGTATAGGGCTCAAGCACGTGGTGCAACTCTCTATGGGGCAGAATTATGGGGGCATTCCTCGGTTTCTGCTTTAGTTGTAACTGAGAATAGATTCTTAAGACAAGTAATGGGTCTTTCGGCCAGTACCCCGCTAATCTCTTTGCGCTTAGATTTGGGTATTACACCGATTGAGGACGAGATTGCCCTAAAACCGTTGACGTTCTGGCAAAGACTTTGGGCAACTCCCGAATTAGCACCATACCAGGCAGATACAAATGAGCTTTTATATTACCCAGGCTTGGTAAAAAGGGTACCTTGGTTTGCTCATGTAAAGCACAAGTACGAAAAGCTTGGCCAACCTTTTATGTGGAGCACTCCGAGTGATACCTGTCCGTCAGTCCCCCGTGCCCTAGTGCCCAAAACCTAATGTGCCTTAAAGCTTGGAGCACTCCAAGCAAATCATAAATTAGGCTCCCTAACAACACAGTTTCTTAGAGTGAAGGACAACTATAAGCTAGAAATATTTTTGGATGATATCCTTCCCCAGGCTGCAAGAAAGCTGTACGTACAGTTTAGACATGGCACTTTGCCTGTATGTGCGGTCACCAAAAAATGGGCCGGACAGAAAGAGGAAGGTTGTCCCGTATGCATCACACAAGAAGAAACAGAAATGCATGTATTATTTTTCTGTCCTGGCTACCAAAATGCAAGGCGCTACTGGCTTGTGCAGCTATGCCGGAATCTGGGTTTTGAGCATTGTAGGGAGGTCTTTCGGGTTCTAAAATATGATACATCCGAACCCATTGTGTTCGCTGTTCCAAGATATTTAAACACAATGTGGCGCAGGAGGTGGGCTTTTATTCAGAGGGGTAGAAATGTATAAAAAGTGTATCAGCAGCATTTTATAAACGTGATTATTGTATGTACAGTTTTTCCTAGATTTTAATTTTTAGCATTTGATTATTTTGTATATAGAATTGTAAATAGTATTAACTTTTTATATCTTGTCATTTTAAACTATTTATTGAATTATTGCTGCTATTCCCTTTAACTGATGGTAGATGGCATTATGTCAATGTCAATGTCAGAAGTTCTTGTATAGCGCAGCTTATCACCGTGAGGTCTCAAGGCGCTTGCAGCATAAGAAACCAGAAAGAGAAGTGACAAGACAGACAAGGAGCTTAAAGAACACGGGGGGTCCTACTTGGGAAAAGCCAAGTTTTCAGTGCTTTACGGAATTGCTGATGTTCCACAATGGAAAGAAGGTGAGAGGGCAGTTTATTCCAAAGTGTCGGGCAAGGTAGGAAAAAGAGCGTTGGCCATACCTAGAGGAACGCACACGGAGTTGAGTCAGTAGAGACTTATTACTAGACCTCAAGAGCCTTTTCGGAACATACCGATTAAGTTTTTTTTGGAGGTAGCGGGGCCCTTTAATGTACAGCGCGCTATGGGCCAGGCACAAGATCTTAAATTGGCTTCTTTGTCGGATGAGAAGCCAATGCAACTTTTCCAAACACGGCGAAGAAGCAGTTCTAGGCAGCATGTCCAGCACTAGTCTGGCTGCAGTATTCTGCAAAATTTGCAGCTTTGCCAGTAAGTCCCCATTCAAGCCGTGGTACAGGGCGTTACCATAATCAAGATGACTAATGATAAGGCCCTGCACCAAAGGTTTTCTGGCCTCAATGGGGAGCCATCTAAAGATCTTTCTGAGGTGGCACATTGTGCCATAGCAGGTACCCGTCACCCTGGCTACATGATTTTTCATAGACAGAGTGCTGTCAATTATGATTCCCAGGTTGCGGACTGCCGGCTTGGGGGTCGGGCATGCACCCAATTCAGCAGGGCACCACTCCCGAGTCCAACACCTCTCTGCGTTGCCAAACAAGATAATTTCTGTCTTGCCCGCGTTTAGTTGGAGCTTGTTTCCCCGCATCCAGCTGCTGATCTCGACCATGCAGTTTTTAGTATTAAATCTTTTTATTGTGCAGCATTGAGAAAAGACACGCAACATCTCACAACCTGAGTTCAATTATCGGAGTATGCGGAGGCCATGCACAGTGCAAGAGCGTGAGGACGGCCAATAGCCGTGTCCACCTAAAACAATTAACACAGCAAGCCGCCTACAACCCAGCTGGGCCGGCCGCGTTAGAAGAGTTGAGACGCACATGTAAGCAATTCTGACAGTCGAGGACAAGCCTACACGAATAACAGGGGAAAAGCGAAGGAAAAACAAACCCCAACCCCAACCTTACCCCCCCCCCCCCGCCCACAACCACCCCACTCCTTGTCCGCTATGCAGAGACTCTTAAAATATGGGAACATCGCCTCATTGGAGACCATTGTTTGTGTGGCTCTCCGGTGCCCTGCGCCTGCGCGGCCGTGTCTGGGGCTCAGGGAGCGGAGTGTCCGCCAGACGCAACAGCCGCAAATAGCGGGGACAGCTCAGCTCCCGGAACTCCCCCGTGAGTAGGGACAGAAACGGCCGCCAAAGTGCTGCAAACTCCTCCGCCCTCCCCGCCCCGCCAGTGACAGCTTCTCCATCCCCAGTATCGCCCACAGCCTATGTAGCCAACCCAACTGTAGTGGTGGCTGGACATCCCTCCAGTGCGCCACAACATTCTGCACAGCCACCCCTAGCGCAATCGCAATGAGCCTCCCTCTCCAGGATTTAAGAGGGTACATCAGTGCGTTAGGGAGGCCCAATAGGACATATGCCGGAAGCCTGGGCAGCTGGGTGTCTAGATGGGAATCCACCAGGTCCAGTATCGAGGTCCAATACTGCTGCAGGCGATCACAACTCCAGAGCAGGTGCTCCAGCGTACCCACCTCCCCACACCCCCTCCAGCATCGGTCCCACTGATGCAGCCGCTCAGGTGTCTGGTACCAGTAAGTGGCGACCTTGGTCAGGGTTTCAGTGAGACCCGTGGGGTGAGCGGAGTGGCGGGCCCTGTAGTAAACCCCCTCCCATTCCTTGCGTGTGAGCTGTCTCCCCAGATCTCTCTCCCACCTGGCCTGCCCTGCATTGTATGTGTAAATGTTGGTGAGGAGTAAGTGCTGGTAGAGGTCTGATATTAACTTCTTGTCGGATGTGCGAGTCAACAGCCACCGCTCGTAGGGGGTGAGGGGACGCTGCGCGCCGGGCTGCATGGACGGGTGGAGAACCCAGTGGCGGACCTGCAGGTAGGGCAAACGATCCGTTTCGGGAATGCCGTAATCGTCTTTTACTTTCTGGAAGGAGAGAATGCCTTTCAGGTCGAACATGTGACCCACGTCTCTACATTGCGTCTTCCGCCACCTCACATAGCCCCGAGGGTCGAGACCCGGTGAGAAATCGGGGTTATCAAAAATTGGTGTCATGGGGGAGGGAAAGGAGGTAAGGTCCCGCCGGACAGCCACCCTGTCCCACACATCTAGAACGGTACTGGTGATCTGGGAAGCGTAGAGATTGGGAGGCCTGTGACTGCGTGGCAAAAA
Organism: Lissotriton vulgaris; assembly: GCF_964263255.1. NCBI lineage: Eukaryota > Metazoa > Chordata > Amphibia > Caudata > Salamandridae > Lissotriton > Lissotriton vulgaris. Next base: position 1,254,671,434 of record NC_141695.1, on the reverse strand, counting down.
CGGGATACCCTGAAGCGTACGACCAGCAACCGCTTGGTCCTGGAAGAGCCAGTGTTTGGCAGATTCTAGCTGATGCCATTCCACCAGAGTGCGCAGCTGCGTCGCCTGGAAATAAAAAGTAAGGTCAGGCACACACACTCCACCATGATCGGGGGGTAGCGAGGCTATCGTGTGCTTGAACCGTGGGCGGCGGCCATTCCAGATAAAGCTAGTGAGATCTGCCTGGGTTTTTTGAAGCCATCCCGCCGGAGGTCGCAGGGGAAGGGTCTGAAATATATAAAGAATTTGGGGCAGCAGGGTCATCTTTACGGCCGCAATCCGGCCCAGCCAGGACAAAGTCAAGTGCTTCCACCGTCTGAGGGTGTCTCGGAGCCGGGAGCTGAGCTTGGCGTAGTTCGCAACTGCGGAGGCCTGCACTGTTGGGGCCAGCAAAACTCCCAGGTAAGGGACGGTGGATTCCGACCATTGCAGGTCAAATTCAGCCTTGGCCTCTTCCAACACCTCCGGTGTGAGAGACAGGTTCAGGGCCTCGGACTTTGCCACATTGATTTTGAAACCCGAGGCCTGCGCAAAGGCGTGAAGCTCGATAAAAAGTGCGCAGAGAGACTGCATCGGATTCATCAGGGAGAGCAAGATGTCATCAGCATACAAACTAATTTTATGCGTGTCCCCGCCGAACGGTATGCCCGTGATGAGGTTGTGGTTCCGCACCCTGCATGCCAACGGCTCCATATAGAGCGCGAACAGAAGGGGGGAGAGAGGGCACCCCTGCCTGGTCCCTCTGCCAATTGCAAATTTCGGTGACGTGTGACCATTGACCCGAACCGCAGCGCTCCGATGGCGATAGCAATTGAATATGCAGTTCCGGAGCCACACCGCGTGGGGTCCTTCCCGTCTTTGGGAATTACCGAGATGGCCGCCTCTAGTAAGTCCGATGGAATGGCGCCGGGCGTGTCGAAGGTATTGAATAGCTCCTTCAGTAGCGGGGCCACCAGCGGGCAAAAAGTCTTGTAGAAGGCCGCCGTATACCCGTCCGGGCCCGGTGACTTCCCAAGAGTCAAACGCGAGATTGCTGAGATGACCTCCTCCAGGCCTATGGGGCGGTCAAGGAAGGCCGCCTGAGCCTCGTTAAGCGACGGGAGGGTCGCACCCCGCAGATAGCTCTGACCGTCCCGCAGTTCAAGATCGTCTGCTGCATATAAGTCAGCGTAAAAATCGCCAAAGGCTGCGGCGATGGCTGTGTCATCAGTGATGGCGTCGCCAGTGCTAGGCTGGAGCGTCTGGACCTGCTGCCTCTGCCGTTGCATCCGCAGCCTGCTCGCCAGCAATCTCCCGCAACGGTCTCCCCCGGTATAATACGCATGCCGGAGGCTTGGTCCAGGGCTGCCAGCATCTTTCGTTCCGTGCAGAGTTGCCTCCACGCCCTCGCAGCCCCGGTGCGTTGGTGCATCTGCTCCAACTCTGCCACCCGCTGGGTGAGCTCGGCTCGCTTCTGCGCACGCTCCCTGTTGTTCGCGGCTGCCAAAGAGATGAATTCGCCGCGGAGGACTGCCTTGAGCGCCGCCCATTGCGTCGCCTTTGAGGTGTCCCCGTTGGCGTTGTGGGCGAGAAATTGGGCGAGCGCCGTTTTTATGCGTTCCTGAGTGGTCGGCAGGTGGAGGAGGCTATCGCGCAACCGCCAGTGTCGTTGCTGGCTAGGTGCCGCCGATACCCGGAAGGATGCCACCACCGGAGAGTGGTCTGACAAAGAGGCTGGAAGGATCTCTACATCGCATGTTTGACGCGCTAGCTGGGAAGAGCACAGAAAGTGGTCGAGGCGTGCATATGTTTTGTGGGCCGCCAAATAGTAGGTGTATGCCGTCGACCGTGGGTGCATCTGTCTCCAAAGGTCAACGAGATCTAGGTCTGCAAGGTGTGTGTGCCCCGCCTCCGAGAGTGCTCCCACCTGGCCGGACCGTTGGCTGGAGCGGTCCGATGTGTTGTGGAACACCAGGTTCAAATCACCCCCAATCAGTAGATGTGGATGCGTGTTAGCCGTGGCTGTCTCTAGTGCTGTGTGTAGGAACTTCTCCTGGCCTTCATTGGGCGCGTAGATGGAGCCCACTAGTAGTGTCTGCCCTGCTACTTGGAAACGATGCACCAGCAACCTACCTCTGATCTCCACTTCTTTCTGCATGACTTTCCCCCCCAAATGTCTTGGCCACCAGTATTGCCACACCCGCTACTTTCTTGTTAGCAGAGGAGAAAAGTTGCCTGGGAAAGGCACAGGATTTTAGCCTGTGGTGATCTTTGGGCAACAGATGGGTTTCCTGCAGGAAGCAGATGTCTGCCCCCGACTGTTCCAACAAAGACAGGATCGCCCTGCGTTTAACTGGGTTGTTGAGCCCTCTCACATTGAGTGAGAGAATCGTAAAGTGGTGTGACATCTTAATCCCCTATGTGCGGCTTCGGGCCCGCACCCGCCCTCTGCGGCGCTGTCGCTCTAGGCATACACAGTAGTCCAGGCAGTCTCCGGAATAGCGCAGAACAATGCGGACAAGGAGTTCCCACCCTCCCACCCCCCCCTCCAGCAACCCCGAACGATCCCCCCAAACCCCAACTGAACCAACCAATCCCGGGGGCCCACCCCGTTCCCCCACCCCCCAACCCTCCCTGTCATCTTCCCCCTGGGGAACCCCAACTTGGAGCCTGGTGAAGTGAACCATAGTCCCGGTCCTGTCCCTTCTCACAGGTCCGTGGAAGATTGTCAATGGGAAACGTGACAGTGGCGGCCCTTTCTCGGCCCCCCGACCCCCCCATTCCAAAGCGAGGTGTGAGCAGTGGCCCTCTCATGCTGCTCACGGGGCTACGGTGGCATCTCGCTCCACTTCCTGTACGGCTGCCGCCTGTTCCTGGGCAATCGTTTCAGGGTCCGGTTTCAAGCGGGCCCCCCGTTTGCGTCTCCGTCTGACTTTCCGCCAGCCATCTTGACTTCGCTGCCCCGACCCCTCTTGAGAACCATGGTGTGCGTCATCGTCCGAGTCTGAGGGATCCGGCAAGTCAATACCCAAAAGAGAGCAGGTGTCCCTGAGGGAGCGAAGTTGGTGCAGCTTCCCCTGCCAGGTAAAGATGATCCGGAACGGGTGGCCCCAGGAGTAAGGTATTCCTTTCTCGCGCAAGAAGGCGGTCACGGGTTTGAACTCGCGCCGCTTCTGTAGCGTGATGGCAGACAGGTCTTGATACTGCGCCACAGTCACTCCCCGGAATTGCAAAGGCTGCTATCGCCTGGCCTCCTGTAGGATCCGCTCCTTTAATGGGAAGTCCGGGAGATAGGCCAGTATGTCGGGCGGGGGGGCCGGCACGCGTCTTGGTGGTCCCACTCTGTGTGCTCGATCAATGCGGACAGGAAAGTCCTCCGCCTCCCCCAACACCGCACGAAAGAGGGCCTGCAGGTAGCCAGTGATACTCTTCCCCTCGGCGCTCTGAGGCACATTCCGGACCCTAATGTTGTTTCTTCGGGAGCGATTTTCCAGGTCCTCCGCATGAGCCTGGAGGCCTATCTGCTGCTCCTGAAGGCGGAGGACCTCCTGCTGCAAGTGCGTGAGCTCGTCACTGCGAGCGTGGCCGGACTCCTTCACCGCCGCAACCCTCTCTCCCAAGCCATCCAGGTCGCGGCGTAGCTCCCTCTGCTCCCCCGCAATGTCCTGCTTGAGAGCCTGGAAGTCATCTCTCAGAGTGTTAAAGAGCGTCTCCAGGAAGGTGCGCGTGATGGGAGCCTCCCTTTCCTCCTGCTGTTGTGAACCCGCGGCTGCAGGTGTAGGGGGGGGGGCGTCTGTGCCTTCCCGCCTTTACTAGTGGGTTTCGCCAGCATGTCCGTGATGGTACGGTTGGCTCTGCGGCTCGAGTTGGCCATATCTCCCCTCACTTCAGGTCCGTGGCTCGGACCGCTCTGGGCAGGGGCCCGCTCCCCGCCTCGCTCGACTGGCGCTAGATCACCGACAGAGCCCCTGCGGCCTCCGGCTTTCTCCTACCGGTACCTCGGGGCCACTCCTCTCCACAGGGCCCACCAGCCCTTGCTTTCAAAGCTTCTGCCATCTCCAGTAGTCTCCACCGGGGGCCTGACCACTCCGCCCCCTGAAAGCCGCGGTCTGTCTCGCTTTGCCGCCGTTAAGACCCAGCACCCCGGGCTTCTCCCGCGGCCGCGCGTTCGATGACCCGGTTTCTTGCGTTGCCGGTCCCCCCCACCTTCAATGCTCCGGCGGGGGGGTCAGCCTCTCCAAACCAGTGCACGGGGTCTCAGCCCCCCCCGTTGGTGCCTCGCAGGGCCGGGCCCCTATACCGCAGCCGCAGCTTGCCTCCTGTTCGTGGCCGGTCAGCCACGCGATCAGGGAGTCCGACAGTCTGATCCTCTAGGCCGCGGACCCACTGCTCCGTTGTCCAGGCCCCACTCCAGGCCCCACCCACACTCCCCGGGGCCCCCCGCTGCCTGTCAAGTGCCCTCAATCTGTCGCTGCGGGGCCCCAGGGACGTGCGGGCCTACCTGTGACTGCTGCCGTCGGGCTGGGCCTCTGTGTCCGCGTCGCGGGAGGTAGGGGCACTCCCGGGTACTGCTCCTGCCGTTCTGTACCACCGCTGAAACAGGCAGCCGCCGACCACATAGGCTGTGCCGCCGCTGCACCAATCCGCTCTTCCTTGCGGCCTCTACCAGGCCCGACACCAGGGCCACGCCCCAGGCCGGACGCCGCCGCGGCGCCGGGCAGAGATCAGCCCCGCTGCTGCCACTGCCCCTCCTCAGATGTGGGGCCCAAGGTTCCTGTGTGGGGCTTCTGGCTTGCTCTCAGCTCTGGCCCGAACACCCGCCGCTGCAGCGTGTGCGGGCCTGTGGCGTCCGTGTAGGCCCGAGACGGGGCCTCGATTAGTGGCTGCGCAGCCGCGCGCCGGCTCGTCTCCTCTCTTATCGCCTCAGGGGCGGGCGTTGCACCCGTGCCAGCCCCGGGGACCCGCAGACCACCACGGGAGGGGGCGCCGGCTTCAGCGTGCTTCCCCACCGGTGGGCTGATCCGCGGGGGCTCCTCTGGTTTCCCCGCTTCGGGTTCGCCTCAGCCGAGGCCTCTCCGCGCCCGGCGGGCGCACGTCAGCCACACCGAATCTGCCCGTCTCTGCTCGTCTTCGGGCTCGCACCAAGCCGGCAGGGTCTGGACACCCCTCCCGGGCTAAAACGTGCTGATTTTCGGGGCCACTGCTGTGGGATGAGGGCTAATAGGGCATAGGGCCGGGGAGCCGAGGACAAGCACGTCCGATCAGCCCGCCATCTTGGCCACGCCCCCGACCATGCAGTTTTTAAAACGGGTGCAGGTGTCAACGGAATCTACACCGCACGTGATCAGCAGCTGGGTGTCATCCGCGAATGACACAGTTTCAAAGCCGAATGATATGATGATTTTAGCCAAGGGGATCAGGTACAGGTTGAAAAGCAACGGACTCAGGATCGACCCTTGAGGTACACCCACAGTCTCAGGGCGACTACCGGAGAACAGGGAGTCTCATCAATTGATATAAATTTCTCCCACAGTGAAATCCTCTGTTCCTCCTTCCCCCACTCTTGGCTTGACGGTAAAAACCCATTGTACTCGCCTCTAAACTGTGAATTGTATTACAAATGGAGTGTTCCTTTTTAACTCTGATATATATCATTTTAATAATGTGTGCCATTTTGTGCTTCTGTTACTTTTTATGGTCCTGGGGACCGAAATAAAAGTTTTTGAAACAAAATGAATAATTAATTAATAATTCATTATTAATAAATTATTACTTAACTTCCCAGCATATAACCCTGCCAATCCAAAAGGCCCACACCTAAAATATAACAGTAAAAATATTATATTTACACAATTTGAATCATTGAAAATCAATTAAATAATTATTCATAAACAAATAATTCATTATTAATCAATTATTACTTAATTAACTTCCCAACACATACCCCTACAAACCCTACAAACCACACCTAAAATATGACAAAAAAATAATTACACAATTTACATAAATACATATCAGTTACAAATTATTACTAAATTAAAAATGCATTTTTCATTAAATATACTTAATTAACTTCCCACCTTGCACCCCTACAAATCTCGAAACCTGCTAGGACACTATAAATTACTATTAACAATTACATTTAAAATTATAAGTAACCTAAACTTGCAAACTGTATTCATAAAGATTGTCAGCAGTTCCACAAACAATATATAACATATGAAATTGACATTCGAACTAAAACACATAAAGATAATTACAAATTGGCATTTATATCTGCAATATTATTGAAAACAATATTTAAAAAATAATATTCTGGTAATTACATTATTCACTTAAAAAATCAATATTGTTGTCAACGATATATCTGCATCACAATTTTTATGTGTGACAATATTAAGAACCCAATATTTGTGTATCTCAATATATTAAAATTGAATATTGTTTCCAAATACGGGTTCACACCATACTAGAACTCTCTTATGCCATTCATTAATTACTGTTCTGGCATTATGTTGCCTATTGTACTGGAATGATAGTCAAATGCATTACCTTCAGGGAGATGATGACTTTATTAATTGACTGACTGTTTGTGATTTTCTTTTTCCTGCCATCTAGTTGCTTTTAGTTCCTGTTCACGTCTTGTACATTTTATGGAGACCTGTTTTAGTGTAAATATGCATAGTAGTATTTGCACTTGTACAGTGCTTCATTCTCCATTGCACATTATTATCCTGGAAGCACACTACACAGTGAGGAGTGCTTGTTTGGAAGAGTGCTATTCTTTGTGGGAAGCCTACATGAGTTGTGTGTGAGTAACCAGAGTTGTGAGCCTATCACATGTTGGTGTCAGAGAGAAAACATGAAATAGGGTTAGTACGCAATATACTTCTCTGCAGTTGGCAAGCTGAGTTTATAGTGATTACTGAGATCTTTCAAAACACCTCCTGCAGTGAATACAGTAATTAGGAGATCCTCTGTGTAGACCTGGTGTTTCTAAAGAAGAGACGATGGAGACCCAAACAGATGATCTACAGGGATGCTCATCCCTTAAATGCAGTTGTTCTCAGGGGGTTTGTTGTGCTTTAAAATATCCAGGATTTAATCCAGTGGATTCTAAGTGGCTTAGTTTAGGTGCAATAATGGTGTTTTTCTGATAGTACTAGAGTTTCATATGGCATTAAGCTCTGTTCTGGTAGTAGCCAGGTTAGAAGTGCTTTCTCTGGACCACTGAGAGTGCAGAACATTCCTCCAGACTTTGTGAAGTCCGTTGGGCAAGATTCTTTTTTGCCAGGGCTATGAAAATGTACTCTATTGTTCCCTACAATTGGAGTGTCTACCAAAATTAATATTAACATATAATTTGATAAAAGAGAAACATCTTCATACCTTCTGCACGTCTGTTACCTATTCTTTCTCCACAGGTGCCAACGAACTCCAGGTTTACAGGTCTACAGTTGCTTACCTACTAATTCTGTTACCCTTGGGCGCATTTCTGAAATTGTTTTCACCCAACATCTTTGTCTTGTAGGCTGCACAGCGTACAGCAATAATACTCTAGACAAAAATAAAGAAAAAACAATTGAGGGAGACCTTTAATAATAATGAAAAAATTTGCTTCATGTTAATGCACTTTTTTAAGTTTATCGGGGAATGCATAATAGAACAATAACATTGTTAGGGTAATTTGCAAGATTTTTCCGAATCATAATATTTGACAAATGTTAAAATATACATCCATTGTTCGGCAAATGTTTATTGAAGATGTTGGGGTTCAGAATGAATCTTTAAATGTACTGGTTGTAAGGTGCTCTTTTTCGGGTTCCAGTTATCATCACTAGTCATCATAATTTAATAGAAAAGAGGATATGAGAACTTGAACTTTTTATCACCATTATATATACCTGTGGATGAAAATGCTGAATCTACCCCTTTCTTGTGCTAATATGTTTAAAAAAATGTTTTTACAATAAAGATTTTCTTAGGGGGATATTCTCAAGAACGTATGATAACCATCGCAAATTTAGCTTATTGCAACTTTGCATATCGTAGTCTATCGCGGGAAAGCAATGCAGTATTATAGTAGTATTCTCAACCTGGCGGCACTATGTGATAGTCCCACGATAATGCGTCAAATGACTGTGTTAAAATCAATGCGATGCCGCAAAAATGCAAAACGCGAACAGGAATAAAGTTGAGATTAGGCCAACCGCACAAAAAAAATCTGCTATAACCAGCGACAGGCTTGCAATTCTCAGGCGTAATGCGGGAAAATGCACTATAAAAGCTGAACAAGAACAACACACCATAATCAAAATAAACTGCGTAGCAACGTGGATGCACCCGTAACGAGTGCTCAAGTCAACTTGAACCCCACAAGCCTCACCGCCCACCTGTAAGGAACCTTGGTTTCGGGGAAGGCCAAGGAGAAGAGGAAGACAGGGACAGTCCACATGACAACAGGATCATCGTTACAGAGGTGACAGAACACTAACAACAACTGTCCGTCACCTCCACCGTGTCAATGGATACACAGTTGGAAAAATGGTTTCCATCGTGAATGCAGTCGGAGTGTCGAGGAGGCCAAGATGCGCTGGTACGATGTGAAACGCTAAACCAAGCAGAAACCTGCTGCCAACAGGAAGGCAGCAACGGCGAATGGAGGTTGGGAGTCCTGCCCCATAGGAGGAGCTGGAGCGAATGGTAGCCACAGTCATCAGTGTGGAGACGGTGCAAGGAGTCAGGAGTCCGGATACTGTTCGACATGACCTGACACAACATCAATAGGGTGAGTAACGAACAGGTACTGGGGGGACGGGGGGGATGATAGGCACAATTGAACATATGAACAATGAGGCGCAGCACACCGCACATCCACAATAACGCAAAAGACAATGCCTGCTCTTTCGGCACAGTATGTGAAAAACTAGGGAGGATGACATCCTTGCCCCTGGGAGAGGCTAAAACAAAAGTTCAGGGCCAATCTGCCTCGGCTAACAAGATATCATAAGAAGAAGTCCGATTTTTCAAAAAAATCCCTTTAATAACACGTTGGATGTCATCTTCAATTATGAATACTATGTCATATAATCAGTCAGGGGGACACACTCGGGTGTCAGCAGTCTCAACTGTGATGAATGTGTCAGTTGCTGTCACCTTCAGAAATGGACGCATTGCTTGCCTCACTATGGTAACCTTTTCTGAAACTGAGGGTGCAGATGAGTAAAATCGCTCTTTCCTTTACCGTTAGTCTGACGAGGCTGTTCGCCTTCTTGTGGGGCTCCTCGACCTCTGCTGCAAACCTGGCGATCTCCTCCACTGGCTTGTGAGCCTGAGGTTTCCTGTGAAGAACAAGGAGAACACTGATCAGGGACATGAAACCTGTCAGGAGACCTAATTCTAGCACGGTTGCGCAAATCATAAGTGTGCTCAGAATACTCGGGTATTGGTGACGCAGCACGCAACCCTTGTTTCTGTTGTTGCTTACCCTGTTTTTTATTTTTCTAATTCTTTTTAGGAAAAATAGGACGGTCGTCCTTATTAGACTGCACCATCTGAGTTTGCTGTTGTGTCTGTATTTTAGCAAAAGGCTTAAAACCTAATGATCTTGTAAGCATCCGCAAATATTTTCGGTAAGTCACGGGGTTTCTCATCCTCTGGGACAAGGCGCAAAGCATTAGACACCTGAAAGTTAACTGCATCTCCCTTCACATTTGCTAGTATGAGATCAGCAACCAGGTCAAACACTCCGACAAGCCTCATTCCCAATTCAACAGCCGCCTCCGGGCCATGCTCATCTTGTACGCGCTTAATCATGGAGGGCAGTACAGTCATAGTAGTTGTGCCGAAACATTTCGCATACACCGCTGCGAATACTTTACCCCAATTCTCACAATCGGCTACATCTGGTATTAAGTCTTTCTGCAAACTAATTGTTAGGATCCTGTGTTTTTCCACAGGAGTGGTATTAGGAAATACTGCTTCCAGCTGGTCAAATTTCTCAGCAAGTCAGTAAAGTAAATCATCCTTATTCTGGGGACGCTTGCCCATAACCGAATTAACCATGACAGGACTAATTGAGATCCGGACCGGGCCAGCTGGTTGTGCCGCAACCCCATGTGCTCCCACCTTGAGATTGCGGGAAACCTATTGGACTAGAGCCCTATGTACCCCAATTAAAGAGGTATGTAAGACACGCAATTCGTCTACAGAGACTGCTACATAACGCGGATGAGATGTGTACCCTGCTAAAACTGGCCAAGTGGCCCCAGGAATCGACAACGGGCCTAAATGGACCGGAGTCACTGTGTGGGGGAGGGAGCCATGGATGTATGACGTTACAACGCATGCTTTTACCACGCATGCTGTTACAACGCAAGTATTACAACGAAAACCTTTACAACGCATTACACTTGGGGGTGCTGGATAGTGAATAGTTTAATTTACTATTCCAACTCCAGTCCCCGTGGACACTAGGGAAGGTGTTGGATAATAAATTAAAACTATTCCTTATCCTAGAGCGCCCCCCAGTGTAATGCGTTGTAATGGTTTTCGTTGTAATACATGCGTTGTAACAGCACTGCGTGGTAAAAGTTGCGTTGTAAAGGTTGCCTACCGGGCGCCATTAAACCAAATACAGTGTTGCCATGCCGAAATCGGAACTTCGAGTGTCGTATATGGTCGATATACTAAAGGTACTTCAGTGAGAGTGTATGTATGGAACAACTTCCATTCACAGCCGGAAAGGTTACCCAAGAGTAGAATACCTCAAAGTGGTAATCTGGGTTAGCACCAACTACAAAAATAAGCACAATCCCTCGTCAGGCACTCCATATGCAGCCAAATGACGATGGAGTGGTGCGCAACTATGCACAGCAATATCGATATCAGCCATAAGAACAAAGAAAAGTATAACAACTTTTTTGCGAGGCAGCACAAAAGGGTCAGTAATTCAATAACAAGAACCTTTTTATAATATCAAGCTTGAAAAAACCTATAAAGTATCCAATATAGGTAGGTTATGCCGTCACAGCTGTTTATCTGGAAAACAGGAGTGAGGGTATTGCGGACAAGTACAACTACTACTGAAGTGTCTCGAAAATAAGTACCAGACCAAACGTTAGGTGCGCCATGTTGCAGGGATTCTGCTCATGCACAGAACTATGCGCAGGACCTCGTGTATTGTGGTGTACCAAAAAGCCACCTCAGTGCCTAGAACCCCAGTCCGACTAGCAATAGCGTCTCATTCTTTCTCCGTACTACAGCGATGCTACCAATGATAAGACAACCTAGAACATGCGACTTAGTAAACCCATCAAGAATAGTGGGAAACAAGAAAACTCTTTTGCTCTAACACTCATACTAGTCCACAATGGTATAGTTTAAAATGTTTATTTTAACTAACGTTCTCTAATGTACAGTACACTAGCCAACCCTAGCAGCAAAATGCATAAGAATAACACAATCAGCACTGTTACAATTCCATAAAACACAAAAGGGGAAATCATATTATAATAAATGTGGAAACAGGACTATAGTGCCTTTACCACCCTTCCCGTGCTGGAAGCTAGTTTATTTATAATTATAGAAGACTTCTAGGCTTTGTCAGGGGGACCCCATACCTCCAAGATCAGATGCAATGGATCACATCCCAGGACAATCACAGGTCATCTCAGTTGGAAAGGTTTTCTCCAAGTGTCCTTTCATGCATATAATGCCATATTGAAAAGCACCCGAGTTTCTTTTGGACAGCTGTGCCTCCTGTTATGTTTATGTGCGTGGGACTGACTAACGTGAATCAACAGCATACATTGTTATTCGACCTTGAACACACTGTGCAGACAGAGGGCACAGTGTACGTATAGATATGTGAAAATCAGATAATTCTCATGTGAAGAAGGCAAGCCCTGTATTTACGAGAAGAGAGCCATGCAGTGTTGTGTGCAAAAGGAGAAAAATGGTGTCTAAGCATATATTTCACTTATGCTAACTTAACAATGTCTGCAGCTGACCCCATATTCTCACTACAGTGTGGGCCATGTGAAGTATCACCACATAGGAACATGTGAAGAGCTGCGTGCATAGTCACTAAAACGTAACTGGATTGCACACTGCTGTCCTGATGTGTGGGATGAGCGCATACAGGTGTTGCCTGCCATGGTAGAGACCATCTTAACTCCTGCCATGTGCAAATTCATACTGGGGTTTGGGTTGAATGTAAGTGATGCACACCAGAGAATCATGAGCTTCATTGAAAGGAATTTGGCGAAAGGCAGTGCAGCAAGTCACCTTGCTCCACTGCCCTAGGCCAAAGTTAAATGGCAGGAATGCACCGCATGCATGCAATATGATGCATTCCTGTCTTTTCTCCCTGCACTTGTGGATTTTTGGCAGGCTAGTGCCAGCACATTCACCCTTGCACCATAGTGGAAGTGTGCATATTTTGCATGCAGGATCGCATTTTGTCAGGAAGGGGCACCTTCCTGCACAGAAACATTGCTAAAAGGTGTTTTCTTCTTTGTATGTGTGCTTCAGAATGCAACACAAATAGAAAGAGGAAGGAACACGGAGAAATAAAGAAATTACTACTTGTTAGGCCTCACCTCAGGAGGCATAAGGATTTTGCTCTTCCCCAGGTTTTTTACAATAATGTGTTAATCTGTGGCAGCGTCAAAATCCAAGGGTGCTGTTGGAAACACCCATGGAAACACCCACTGCCAACTCCCATGGAAGATAGCCCAACTACAGAGTAAGGCAAGGCACCAATTGGCACTGCTTTGCCCTAATCAACATTTATGAAGACACTCAAAGCCATGCAGGGTAACTTTGCTTAGTTCAGGAAATATGATTTAGAGCCCTGCACCACTGATGTACCTCTTCACATGGTACAAAGATGATGCAAGGCTCTCAATAATAAGACCCCATGTGTGTGTGTGTTTTTTTTAAAGAATAGATGGTGTGTGAGCCCGGTGTGCCCCTGGAGTACATTGAAATGGTACAGTGTTTGAATGGAGAGACATTGCACGGCAAGGAGATGAGACGTGACATGAGTGCTGCAAGATTGCCTGAGCAAAGCACATGCACTGCTGTGTGTGAAAGTGTCACACTTGTGTCGCAGCTGTAAATGAATTACAAAGATGAGGTCATTGGTGTTCTACATCCTAAATGTGATGTGGACCTGGGTGAAGATATTGCACGTGTCAGGAGGGTGCTGAAAAAAGAAATATCTTACCTTGCTACATATGTCAAAGCAGTAGCATGTGAAAATGGGAATTGTGAAGTGACAGGATGAGCTAGGTTGCCACAACTAGGGGCTGGATTCGTGGATGGTTGGAGGGTGAGGTGTATGGGCCTAACTGTGTGGCAACCCTGGGTAGGTACATGTCACAGAATATCATGACTACTAGCATGTGGGGTACAGCTTGATCCATAACCCTCATATATAGGCAGCCATGTTAGTCAATTAGATATGTTAACTCACAATGTTGGTGTTGAATTCACATGAGAGTCAATGTATGATATGGGTGCCATCAGTGTATGACAGTAAAGGGAGTCCTATGGACAAACTGAGGATTGCCAGGGGAGTTTTGTACATGTACAAGTTAGCAGGGCTCAGTCAAATGATGTTTAATACTCTGCGGATAACCACATTTTGTAATGATGAAATAGGTGGGCGTCAGTGCTAGCAACCTGCCTAGTCTGACTGGGCCTAACACTTCAGAGTTCCTACACACTACATACTGTTCTGAACTATGGAGCAGAGTGTGTTAGTAATTACATCACATGACTAAACAAACATTGGAAACCATGGTAAGTGCAAGCCCTTACACATCCCTGCAGTATGGCAAGGTTGCTAACTGTGTAGTGAGTTGTGTGCACGCACTTGAAATATGAGACTTTGGCCTCATGTATGCACAATGTACATGCAAGACAGCAGAACAATGCAGAATGCAGTGGTGTAGTGTGTGAAAGGCAGACTGCAGGATCAAATCAAATACATGACCAAACCCACATCTCTTTCCCTGGAGCTGAGGGCTGAGTAGTGCCTAGAGGAAATGCAGGTACCCGGGTGCCGTGGTGCAATGTGCACAGTAGTGATGTCAATATGTGAAACCACATTCAGAATAGCCATCAAGAAAAACAAATACTAATCTAATCAGCAAGGCAGATTTGGATCTCACATCAACATACCAGCACAGACAGGACAGGCCAGCAAGCTGTTTATCTATGTTTCAATGTCTGGTCTAAAAAGTCACCCTTGTCACACAGTGGTAGTGTGACCAAAGCTGAGATGCTGCCATCTGCAAGGCAACTAGAGTGCAACTTGACAATATTTCCTAAGAGTCATACACGTCCTACACATCAATGTAGAAATCGAAGTTAATGAGAATAAAGTCTGTATGTCACCCAGATTACTCATGTCAACAATTAGCATAGATCACTATTAACATATTATTATTTCACTGCAGAGGGAGAAAGAACACAACCTAAACAGTTGCCTGTCCTGGATGAGCAGGCTGTTGGTGATGACATCCTGCTCCCAATGGACAATTACACCTTTCGGCAACTCTTCTATGCCATTGGAACACCTTCTCTGGTAGCGAGAGGGGATAACAGACGGTCATGGTATCTAGAGGAACTGCCCACATCTGTACATACCCCATCTGCCAACCCAAGCCAGCCCTGGACTCCAAGGACCCCATTGTTATCTTCTTACAGCAGGCGGTAGGAGTTCAGTGGTAGCTGGTGGATGAGGTGCGAGTGGGTATGGAGACCATCACAGGCAGCCTAGAGGGAGTTTGTGAGTGCCTCAGCCCAGATAAGTGCAAAAAACACAGTTGATGGACTGAATGCAGAACAATGTCTTACATTCACCCCAGTACAAAGATCTGGGCCTAAATCCATCGTTTTTTTGCACTCCACACCACCCTAGGTCAGACAATGGCTATATGCAAATCAGCCTTGACCCTTAACTCTTGACTCTTTACTAATTGATTTTGCTTGCAAAAAAGTGTTACTCATATTCGTTGAATTTCACTCAAATCAAATCAAAAGTTTCTTTATTCAGTTTTTTTCATGTACAAAATCATAAAGAAAGTTTTTGGTCAAACATGATTCCTAGATAGGGGTATTTATGTGTGGTCAATATTTTTTCGTTCTTTAAATAGATGTCCCTTGATTTACGTTTACTGCCAACGCCAGCTTTCATAACAAATGTTTTCCCAATATTAATGTTTACATCCAGCTTGGCCATGAAAGAGGAATATCTATTCAATGCTTTCTGTAATTCAAGGGGGTATGGGCTAATATCACTGCGTCGTCCGCGTAGAGTAACGCAGGAATCGGGCGGTTGTTTATTATCGGCAGGTCCTGACACCCCTTGATCATTTCCCTTTCCAAACCGTTGGTATAGAGTGTGAAGAGGAAGGGGGCCAGGACACAGCCTTGCCTGACTCCCTTCTCCACACCGAACAACGCGGTTAGCTCTCCCTTAGCCCCATACCTCACCCTCACAGTCGCATTTGAGTATAGTTCCCTCAGGAAATTTACATGGTTCAAATCTACCCCCATCTCCAGAAGTATAGACCAAAGTTTGGCATGGCAAACACAGTCGAATGCGGCTGATAAATCCACATACACCATATAGAGGGCTCCTGATTTAATGTTTACATACTTATCTATCAACAGTGACAAGTTTAAAGCTTGATCGATGGCCCCCAATCCCTCGTGGAGCCCATATTGGAGGTCTGATAAAATCCTGCCATCGTCCACCCATCCCTGCAAACACTCAAAAATTACTCGACCAGCCACTTTTCCTAGAGAGTCCAACAGGGAAATTGGAGGGTAGCAGGATACAGACTGCCGGTCCCCTTTTTTAAAAATAGGGACCAGTATTGGTTTGGACCATGACTTCAAAAGGCCTGTCGCACAAGATGCATTTAGAACCTTGGTCAAGAGGGGGCCCAAAGCTCCATATTAGCTTTAAAGAAGTCTATTGGCACCCCATCCGGGCCTGGGCAACCTGGTCAACAGTAAGTACTAAATCAATAGGATAAGGGGTGGGTATTTGGTCGCTGGGATTTGTTTCATATTCGATTGCGACAGTTCTTGTTCATGTACAAAACCATAAAAGCACAATTAGTATAAAAACTTTGTAACTTTTTGACATCTTAATTAATACAATTTATGATAAAATTTATAATACAAATTTTAAAATCAAGCTGTGAACAAACTGTTATGTGACGGAGGATTTGTAACCCAATCATGGTTCAGATCTTTTTTACTTTTTTACTTTTTAGTTCATTTGATCATTCTAAATTATTTCTGTGATGACCTATACACTTCAAGAATTTGATAATGATCTTTGCCAGCCATTCCTCGTCCAATAACGGTAAGAAAAGGAATGCAGGGCGACATCTTCTGAAACCCAATAGTTTTAGTGGTGGTATAAGCCATTTCTTTCTAGACTCAGTGTAAAACTTACAAAAAAGAATAGTATGCATGGTTGTCTGAATAGAGATGTCATCACAAGGGCAAGGAGGTAAATCACTTGCCCAGTTATTTCTCATTGGAAATACAACCAGTCGATGGAAAAAGTTTAGCCTAAATCTTATCAAGAGAAAGCGCTCATAGGTGGTGGTATCGTACGTTAAGTAAGGCTGGATGGCAAATGATGTTTGGGCGGCCAAACAGTGTTTAACTGTGGGTTTCAAGACCTCAATCGTGAGTCGCAGTTCATCAAGGTGGTTAAGACTTTCCTGGGTATCTCTCGAATTGAACTGGGATTATAGTAATATTTTTCTAACCCTAGATCAAGTAAAAACCTTTTCACATAAGATATCCATCCAGATTTATGTGCGTTCTCCAAGGCAATACAGTCTAGGATTATCGATTGGGAAAATGCTGTTTTTTTTCTGACAACCAAAGTCGGCGCCACAGTAGAAGTGGCTATATTTTCACAATGTCTGACAAATGGGAGAGTCCCAGTTCCATGTGGCAGGATTAAGTGTCCGTGCTCCTAGGTACTGCCAGAAGATACCTCAAAAAGGTATTTTCTACCCCCTGTAATACATCCATAGCCACATGGCCCCACACACCCGCCCCATAGAGTGCCACTGTAAGACATTTTGCTTTGTATATTTTAACAAGTTCCACAGGGGCTCTTTTCCCTAATTTCCTTGAGAAATTTACGAGGGCTGTGGTGGTTCTCATAAAGAGGAGTTTCCTCGTTCAATTGCCGGTTTCCAAGAACGTTTTTGGTCAAACATGATTCCTAGATAGGGGTATTTATGTGTGGTCGATAGTTTTTCGTTCTTTAAATAGATGTCCCTTGATTTACGTTTACGGCCAACGCCAGCTTTCATAACAAATGTTTTCCCAATATTAATGTTTAAATCCAGCTCGGCCATGAAAGAGGAATATCTATTCAATGCTTTCTGTAATTCAAGGGGGGTACGGGCTAATATCACTGTGTCGTCCGCGTAGAGTAATTCAGGAATCGGGCGGTTGTTTATTATCGGCAGGTCCTGGCACCCCTTGATCATTTCCCTCTCCAAACCGTTGGTATAGAGTGTGAAGAGGCAGGGGGCCAGGACACAGCCTTGCCTGACTCCCTTCTCCACACCGAACGACGCGGTTAGCTCTCCCTTAGCCCCATACCTCACCCTCGCAGTCGCATTTGAGTATAGTTCCCTCAGGAAATTTACAAGGTTCAAATCTACCCCCATCTCCACAAGTATAGACCAAAGTTTGGCATGGCAAACACAGTCGAATGCGGCTGATAAATCCCCATACACCATATAGAGGGCTCCTGCTTTAATGTTTACATACTTATCTATCAACAGTGACAAGTTTAAAGCTTGATCGATGGTCCCCAATCCATCGCGGAACCCATATTGGAGGTCTGATAAAATCCTGCCATCGTCCACCCATTCCTGCAAACACTCAACAATCACTCGACCAGCCACTTTTCCTAGAGAGTCCAACAGGGAAATTGGACGGTGGCAGGATACAGACTGCCGGTCCCCTTTTTTAAAAATAAGGACCAGTATTGATTTGGACCATGACTTCAAAAGCCGTTTTGCACAAGATGCATTTAGAACCCTGATCAAGAGGGGGGTTCAAAGCTCCATATTAGCTTTAAAGAAGTCTATTGGCCCCCCGTCCGGGCCGGGGGCCTTCCCATTTTTACTTGCTCTCAGGGCCTGGGCAACCTGGTCAACAGTAAGTACTAAATCAATAGGATAAGGGGTGGGTATTTGGTCGCTGGGATTTGTTTCAAATTCGATTAGGACGTTTTTTTTTTCATGTACAAAACCATAAAAGCACATTTAGTATAAAAACTTTGTAACTTTTCGACATCTTAATTAATACAATTTATGGTAAAATTAATAATACAAATTTTAAAATGAAGCTGTGAACAAACTGTTATGTGACGGAGGATTTGTAACCCAATCATGATTCAGATCTTTTTTACTTTTTTACTTTTTAGTTCATTTGATCATTCTAAATTATTTCTGTGATGAACGATACACTTCAAGAATTTGATAATGATCTTTACCAGCCATTCCTCGTCCAATAACTGTAAGAAAAGGAATGCAGGGCGACATCTTCTGAAACCCAATAGTTTTGGTGGTGGTATAAGCCATTTCTTTCTAGACTCAGTGTAAAACTTACAAAAAAGAATAGTATGCATGGTTGTCTGAATAGCGATGAACAATGTAGTGTTTCCAGTGAATCACTGGTTACATCCCCTTCAGGCACTCTTGTGTTGGTTCCTACTCAATTAGGACTCCACTCATTTTTCATCTGATTTATCCATTTTTATTTATGCATATCACAATTCCTTCATTGTTGATATTCTTCCTTAATTTTTATGTCAAAATAAACATGAGTCTTTTTGTACATATGTTATTTCATGAGCTCCAATGCATTTCGGGCATTGTTTGCCCTTCCTCAGGGAGCATACGCTGTTAAAAAATACGAATGTATCTGTGATCACAAACAATTGACGTATAAGTATTCACATATGAATGCTATAATGTGTTAAAGGACCCGGGTCATGTGAGGGTTTAAAAAAAAAGTGCTCGTGACTAGTGTTTAAGAACGGTGAAACCGTGCCCATAAGTATTGCCCAAGAACAAGACAGAATAAGAATGTATTCGAACATCAAATCAAACTCACATTTGGGTTGCAGTTAGTTCAAACGCTGTGAAAAAATAAACACCGAACGAAATCGTCAATCAATAAGTCGGAATTGTAGTTTATAAGCAAAATAAGGAGTCTATCAAGTCAGTGGTACTAACCCTATTTCGTCAAGAAGAGGGATACCTTCTGTAGAGAGACCGGTCTAGCCCGTCTTCCGATTCTCAAACACGAATGCTATCGGTGTTTATAATTTTACTTCCGTGTCACATGGACATCGGAGTAAAGATAGAAGACAGACTACCCGATCGGGATGGAACGAAGCAAATGCGATGAAATGATCCTGCCAATGAATTAAGGGGCATGGGTATAGTGAATGGGATAAAAATAAAGCTTGGGTATAATAGTATATTACAGAGCAATGGTAATAAAAATGAAACTATAATATTAAAAAGTGGAAAATGAAAACCTCGGTGTATTCATGGATATTGAATCGATGTGTTAATAGTGATAAGGATGTGTATCCCATGTGAATGTCATATACGTGAAAATAAATTGCAAACATTGATACAATACAATCATACACCTATATAACCAAGGCAAATGGGCGCTTGCACCCTTCTCTAAGTGATCAACCTGTTATGGGAGTTCTTATAGATAACAAGAGAGTTCAACCCGGTCATTAAGTCCATTGGGCTTGAGGAACCCCAATGTCCAAATCCAATGAATTTCTCTCTGTAATAGAAACTGGTTATTGTCTCTTCCTTCTTTCTTTTCTATTGTTTCAAGGACAAGAAACTTCAGTTGCGAGATGTTATGATGGGCTTCCATGAAGTGACATGAAACTGTGGACTTGCTGTTTTTTGTGCGGATGTTTGATTTATGCTCCACAATTCGTGTTTTAACTTTTCTTTCTTTGATAATCTCATTCTTCATCTGTTTAAAGGCAATATCTTGTTTATCAGTCCAAACAAAATTAGTAGAATTCCTGGTCAACTCTCTAAGAGGTTCCATTTTGGTGGCAAAATTTTGAATAAACTTGCTGTAATATTCGCATAAACCTGCGAAAGACAATTATTCTCCTTATTATCAGGAGCAGGGGCTTTCACAATAGCATCAAATAGACTTTGTTTTTGGTACAACACCCTCCCCAGCAAGAGTATGCCCCAAATACTCCACTGATTTACAAAAAAACTTGCATTTACTAGCCTTGAGCGTTAACCCAAATAGTTCTAGCCTGGGACAGACCTCTTTAAGATGAATGTGATGTTCGCTGTCATTTTTTGAAAAAATAAGGATATCATCTTGAAAGCATTTGACATATAATCCCACATCTTTAAAAATATGGTACATAGCTCTTTGAAAAACCGAAGCGGCCGAAGCCAAACCAAAAGGCATCCTCTTGAATTGGATTAGGCCATGCGGAGTGATAAAGGCTGTAAAGTGTATAGGGTCCTCAGTAAGCTTGATCTGATGATATGCAGACCTGAGATCTAATGTGAAAAACACACATGCACCATCCAACATGCAAACCGTTTCGTTAATGTTAGGAAGTGGGTGACAGTCAGTAACTACATTTGAGTTCAGTTCTCTCAAACCCACACATAATCTAATACTTTTATCCGGTTTAAGTTCTAAAACAATGGGAGATACCCACTCTGAAGACTCTACCTCCTCAATTATGTCATCCTTGATCATAGTATCCAACATATCTCTGAGTTAATTTCTAATACTAATAGGAACTCCCCTTAACTTTTGTTTAATCGGAATAGCATTGGGTTTCACTTTAATTCTGTGACTGAAACCTTTCAGTTTCCCAGTTTGTCAGAAAATACCTTAGGAAAGCATTGGGAAAAATCAGTGGACACAGATAAAGTACTTGACTCACCATTAGACATAGGTACAGCAAGAACTGAAACAGGATCTTTCAATCTAGGATTTAAAGTGATTCCTAATTTGGCTTGATCCCTCCACCCCAGTACATTCACACCTTTACAAGCAACATACAATTTGATAATGGCAGAACTAGTTTTAAAAGTAATAAGTACTTCCTTAAAACTAATGAACTCAATGTTAGAACCCTCAAAATTGTAACCAATAATATCTGGTAGACATAAGGTATTAATATCTACCAAATCTCCAAACGATTCTGTACAATATTCTCGAGTAATAATAGTCCACGGAGAACCAGAATCTGCCATAAGTTCTAAAACCTTCCCTAAAATATTTACTAAGCACTTAGGAGAAAGTATCTGGTCAGTCTGTGAAATATCAAAAGAATCTTGAATGGATACAACAATACCCGACTCAAAAATCTCAGAAGCACTCTTACCTTTATCAGAAAAACATGAAACATTACTATTAAGAAGTTTGGAGGAAGAAAAAGATGATCTTTTAGTATCTGCTGTCTGACGGTGTTAATGGTTGTACCCTCCTGAGGCGGAAGCCGAGAGGTAGACTGCTGTGTGTTGTGTGTACTGCTGACTACTAGTGTGCTGTGCACTGTTTTTAAAAGCGGAGAATTTTTAAAATCTTATTTTCACTTTCCCTGTCACTCACCATTATCCTGCTGAGTTCTCGGCTGTTTCGATCCCTTTGCCCGCACTTTGGGCGGTCTCAGCCGATCTTGAGGCTGAATACCGAGACCCGGGCGGCGAAATCGGGCAGCGGCCATCTTGGGTGGGAGGCGGCAGCACCTTTAGCGCTCTAGTCCTCCCTACTTAAGGAGCACACTCGAGGCAGATGCGAGTTTCTGCTGTCTGACGGTGTTAATGGTTGTACCCTCCTGAGGCGGAAGCCGGGAGGTAGACTGCTGTGTGTTGTGTGTACTGCTGACTACTAGCGTGCTGTGCACTGTTTTTAAAAGCGATTCAGAAAAGGGGGTGGTGATGAACAGAGTGTCTGAATTAAGCAGACCACTCTTACCTAGTCCAAAGATCAGGGCTTGATCCATCACCGTTATTTATCTCACTGCACCATCCCAGCTCAGAACCTGGCCATATGAAAATCAGTCTGTCCCTGGCCCAGTGCATCATGGGAACAGGGCAGACTAAACTACCAAGCCAATTCTTCACCAGAAAGGAGACAAGCTACCGGGGACCGGTTTCTGGCATTTCAGCCGTCTTCGGCCCGGCTTGCTTGAATCCTGATGGTGCAGTGAGAAAGGGACTCATGTCCGAGTATACCCTGCCACACCTATAGTGGCCAAAAACGATTCAGAAAACGGGGTGGTGATGAACAGAGTGTCTGAATTAAGCAGACCACTATTACCCAGTCCAAAGATCAGGGCTTGATCCATCACCGTTATTTATCTCACTGCACCATCCCAGATGCACTGCTTTTAAAAGCGGCACATTTTTTAAATCTTATTTTCACTTTCCCGGTCACTCACCATTATCCTGCTGAGTTCTCGGCTGTTTTGATCCCTTTCCCCGCACTCTGGGCGGTCTCAGCCGATCTGGAGGCTGAATACGGAGACCCGGGCAGCTAAATCCGGCAGCGGCCATCTTGGGTGAGAGGCGGCAGCACCTTTAGCGCTCTAGTCCTCCCTACTTAAGGAGCACACTCGAGGAAGACGCAAGTTTCTGCTGTCTGACGGTGTTAATGGTTGCACCCTCCTGAGGCGGAACCTGGGAGGTAGACTGCTGTGTGTTGTGTGTACTGCTGACTACTAGCGTGCTGTGCACTGTTTTTAAAAGCGGCTAATTTTTTTAATCTTATGTTCACTTTCCCTGCACTCACCATTATCCTGCTGAGTTCTCGTCTGTTTCGATCCCTTTCCCCGCACTTTGGGAGGTCTCAGCCGATCTTGAGGCTGAATACCGAGACCCGGGCGGCGAAATCCGGCAGCGGACATCTTGGGTGGGAGGCGGCAGCACCTTTAGCGCTCTAGTCCTCCCTACTTAAGGAGATGGGCATGTCTCCGCGCAGCGGAAGCGCCGCATCAGCGCCGGAGTCACGCCAGAGTCCAGCCCGTCTGCGCCCGTCAGCACCAAGGAGGTGCCAGGCGCCAGGGAGGCTGACGTTATAAACACTCCACTCGCAGTAAGCCTTACCTACTCCCTACGCACTCTTAAAGGGATCACTGACAAATATCGAGAGGACAAAATATTGTGGTTAAAATATCGACTGACAGAATATCGACTTCATATCTTCAAACAGGTAAGTGCAAAAATATCGACTTCAAAATATCGAGTGTAAAAAATATAGAATGTCAAAATATCGAATTTTTTAAATATGTTAAAAGTAACTTAAAAGTAATATAATAAATTAAATATAAACAGATTTAAAATACTTAAATAAACGTAAAATTAAGAAATAATTAATGTAACTTAAAAAAATGTTTTATATATATATATATATATATATATATATATATATATATATATACATACATATTATTAACTAAACATATACAATATTTTTACCATAGGATAGCGAGAGGGTTAAATGTACTGTAACGACTCCAGTGAGTGCAACAGTAGGGAAAACGTTGGATAGCGTAGGGGTAAAAATTACTATTCCAACTCCAGAGAGTGCAACAGTAGGGAAAGCGTTGGATAGCGAAGGGGTAAAAATTACTATTCCCACTCCAGTGAGTCGAACAGTGGGGAAAGTGTTGGATAGCGTAAGGGTAAAAATTACTATTCCAACTCCAGAGAGTGTAACAGTAGGGATAGCTTTGGATAGCGTAAGGGTAAAAATTACTATTCCAACTCCAGAGAGTGTAACAGTAGGGAAAGCTTTGGATAGCGTAGGGGTTTAAATTACTATTCCAACTCCAGAGAGTGTAACAGTAGGGAAAGTGTTGGATAGCATGGGGGTTAAAATTACTATTCCAACTCCAGTGAGTGCAACAGTAGAGAAAGAGTTGGATAGCGTAGGGGTTTAAATTACTATTCCAACTCCAGTGAGTGCAACAGTCGAGAAAGCGTTGGATAGCGTAGGAGTAAAAATTGCTATTCCAACTCCAGAGAGTGCAACAGTAGGGAAAGCGTAGGATAGCGTAGGGGTAACAATTACTATTACCACTCCAGAGAGTGCAACAGTAGGGAAAGCGTTGGATAGCGTAAGGGTTTAAATTACTATTCCAACTCCAGTGAGTTTAACAGTAAGGAAAGCGTTGGATAGCGTAGGAGTAAAAATTACTATTACAACTCCAGTGAGTGTAACAGTAGGGTAAGCATTGGATAGCGTAGGGGTAAAATTTACTATTCCAACTCCAAAGAGTGTAACAGTAAGGTAAGCGTTGGATAGCGTAGGGGTAAAATTTACTATTCCAACTCGAAAGAGTGTAACAGTAGGGAAAGCGTTGGATAGCGTAGGGGTTTAAATTACTATTCCAACTCCAGTGAGTGTAACAGTAGGGTAAGCATTGGATAGCGTAGGGGTAAAATTTACTATTCCAACTCCAGAGAGTGTAACAGTAGGGTAAGCGTTGGATAGCGTAGGGGTAAAATTTACTATTCCAACTCCAGAGAGTGTAACAGTAGGTAAAACGTTGGGATAGCGTAGGGGTTAAAATTACTATTCCAACTCCAGTGAGTGCAACAGTAAGGAAAGTAAATACTTCTTATATAAATATAAATATCATAAATAGTAAAATCTATTGCAAATCAATTTAAATATTTAAGAATTGTGTACATTATATTATATATTGTATTAAAATGATAAATACAGATTATTTAATATAAGTTACCTACTAATACTAATATTGACCTATTAACAATCAATTAATTTAAATTTTTTAAATATTTTACAAAATAAACTCAATATATTTAAACAATTTAATTACTTACAATTGAATGACTTCAAAATCTATTCCTCTATAAACACACAACCCACTACAGAAATTAAATTAATTAAATTAACATATTTATTAATTAATCATTTAAATGTATTTGCCAATTATATTGTAATTAATTCCCAATTAATAATTGATTAACAATTAATTTTCATTAAATACCAATTAATTAAATAACATTTTTAATTAATTATAATTAAATTACTTCCCACCCTATTCCCCTATAAACCCACAACCCGCTAGAGAAAATAAATTACGAAAAATAAATATTTAACAATTAATCAATTATATTTAATTACCGATATTTTAGTTAGTTACCAATTAATGATTAATTAACAATTAATTTGAAATAACCAATTAAACACATTTAATTAATTATAATTAAATTACTTCCCACCCTATTCCCCTATAAACCCACAACCCGCTAGAGAAAATAAATTACAAAAAAATAAATATTTAACAATTAATCAATTATATTTAATTACCGATATTTTAATTATTTACCGATTAACAATTAATTTGAAATAACCAATTAATTAAACATATTTAATTAATTATAATTAAATTACTTCCCACCCTATTCCCCTATAAACCCACAACCCGCTACAGATAATAAATTACAAAAAATTACATATTCATCAATTAATCAATTAAAATTATTTACCAATTATATTTACATTAATTACCTATTAATAATTAATTAACAATTAATAAAAAATAAAACTGAAATAATTAACATATTTAAATATTTATAATTAAATTACTTCCCACCCTATTCGCCTATAAACCCACAACCCGCTACAGATTTATATTACACAAAAATTAAACATTAATATTAATTTACCTTAAATTCGATATTTTTGTTGTCTATATTATGTCTAGTTGATATTATGTCCATTCTATATTTTTGATTCGATATTATTGCTATTCTAGTCTATATTACATTTTTCTAGTCGATATTTTTGTAGTCTATATTATGTCTAGTCGATATCATGTCTAGTCGAATTTAAAAACTCGATATTATGTCCAGTTGAAATGAAAAACTCGATATTATGTCTACTTACCCTCTTAACGCTCTTAAGCCATCCTGGCAGACTTGTCATCATAAGGATGCACCTGAGAGACTGCGGGACGGTTTTGAGTGCTGTTGCTCCAGGGACCCGAAAACTGCCTCTCTACTCACACCTTTAGGCGCTCCGACTGTGACAAAGGAACAATAAATCCTCTGGAACCGAACTGGTTAATGCCATCCCCGATGGCTACGCCTTCGTGAGATTGGACAGAGAGGGGCACAAGGGGGCGGGGGGGGGGGAAGGGAATTGGCATTCTACACAAAAACTCAACAACTTGCCGTACTGAGTGCCTCCCATCCCCTCAGAACTCCTTCCAGGCTTTACACTTTTCCCTTAGCCCCTCTCCCATGGTGTCCTTTGCGGGCATCCTCATCTATAGACCTCCCGGCCCCAGGTCTGCCTTCAGCGCTGAACTCCTCGATATACTGGAACCATTCATGGACAAGCCCAATTTCACCATCCTTGGCGATTTTAACTTCCATTTGGAAAACTCCAACTCAGCAGACACCATATCTTTAGTAGACTCGCTGACCTCTTGCGGTCTTTCCCAAAGAGTTGGAAGTTCTACCCACTCCGCCGGCCATACATTGGATGGGGTATTTACCAACGATTCTAGGCTGGAAATAGGCCTCCCCCTTCCTCTTTCCTGGTCAGACCATATGGCAGTCCCTTTCGAGTTTACATCGTGTCCACTTTATGTGCCTCTAAAGGACAATAATAACTGGGTTTTGAAGAGGAACTACAGGGGCCTGAATAACGAGTCCCTAGGCCCCATTATCGCCAACTTTAAGTTCTCTCCCAAAATGGATACTGATGTGGCTGCTCTTGATCTTGTCAGCACTATCTTGAAGGCCGTCAACATCCTAGCCCCGGCTAAGCCACACTATTGCGCGAGGAAATGCCCTTCGGCCCCCTGGTTCTCAGACTCTCTTAGGCTGCTTAGGCAGGAGCAGTGCTTAATTTGTAAAATATGAAGTCCAGGTGCTCAAATGTTTGTCTGAGGCCACACCTACTTTCCCCAGACTCCACCCACTTTCTCCACTGGCTCCACCCACTGTATTGACTCCACCCTCAACTGGCACTGCTAAAAGTCAGATGTAATAGCCTACGCCTTCTGATAACTGTACGATAAGTTAGAGGTTAAACTATCGATCTGTTTGGATAGAGCAACATGGATTCTCAGCCAAATTAATTGGAAAATCTGCAACACCTATCCTTCTCCCTCCTCCTTCATTACTTTGGATCTGCAGTCGCTGGTCCATGTCCTGGTCACAGTCACTGTAATCTTCTTTCATGAAAGCATGGTCACCAGAAGGCTCAGCCATTTCCCCACCTTCCTGACATGAGGCGTGTCAGTAATATCTCACATCCCGTTTCCTGCCTCACTATGCCTACAACTTCCCAGATTGTGCCTCTGGGTGATTTCCAAAGAGACTGACCTTCAAATAATTAAAATTAAGTTAAGTTAAAATAATTATTAAAACATGTAAAAAACAAATATCTGGAGGTGGGGGCTTGAGCCTTAATGAAAATGGTAAAGTATCCATTTACCATGTTACCAAACTAGTTACCGGCTTTATGTCCTTTTAGGGTATTGATATAGCATGCCTTGCTGCACAATGTGGTACAAAAGGGGGTGGTGATGGACGGAGCATCTGAATCAATCAAACACTCACACCCAGTCAAAAGATCTGGGTTTAATCCATCACCGTTCTTTAGCCCACTCTGCCACCCCAGTTCAGACATGGCTATATGCAAATCAGTCTGACCCTGTGCCTCATGGGAACAGTCCAGCCTGAACTGCCAAGCCATGTCTTCCCTGGACCGGAAACAAGCTTCCGAG
The DNA here is from genome assembly GCF_964263255.1 of Lissotriton vulgaris. Lineage (NCBI taxonomy): Eukaryota > Metazoa > Chordata > Amphibia > Caudata > Salamandridae > Lissotriton > Lissotriton vulgaris. The sequence goes on along the minus strand of NC_141695.1, from coordinate 1,254,643,554 downwards.
GACCGGTTTCTGGCATTCCAGCCGTCTTCAGCCCGGCTTGCTTGAATCCAGTGGCAAAGTGAGCAAGGGACTCACATCTGAGCATGCGCTACCACACTTATGGCGGCCAAAAGCGGTACAAATTTTACAAAATTCTGTTTGATTGATTCAGATGCTCCGTCCATCACCACCCCCTTTTGCTGCACAATGTGCACATTGGCAAAAAACATGGGTGTGACCGTGGAGTGTATAATTTCTAAACTCCTTGGTGCTGACAACTATTCCTTAAATTTTTTGTTAAACGACTATGATGGAATTGTGCAACAGTAACATCTGTTGTTATTACTGTACCTTGGTCCTGCTGCCAGGCCCTGCCTCCTGGTGGCTGGAGCTGTTACTCGCGGCACTCACTGGCCAGAATCAGATTCAGTGAGTACTGTAGTATGTAGTACTCACTGCTGGTAGCGGCTACGCCAGACCCGGGCTACTCTTCAACTCCAACAAATCGGAAAATGCACGAGCATATCGCACCAAAACAACGTCGTCCGGCCTGGCGCCCGTTTGTGCTTGCTGCTGGTGCTGGCTTACTTCTCTTAGACTCTAACTTACTTTCTCTATTCTATTAGACTCTTTTTAGTGAACCCAACCGACGCTGCTTAACGGTTGTTGGTTCACAGCTTCTGCTGTTCAGGGGGTATCAGTGAAGGTTCTGAGGGACCAAAGGAGGGGTTTCTGCTGTTAAGATGTACACCAGCGAAGCTTCACAGGGGCAAAGCAGAGGAGTTTGCAGGTGTCCCACTTTCTAACATTAACTCTCTCTAAACTGAGCACTTGGATGCTTGCGTTATCCAAGCACCAGGGCTTTAAGTGAGGCGGGTCCCGCCGGTGCTCAGCACCGGCAGTTCTAAATAGCAGGTGCCGAGACAGTTCTCTAGCAGGCTCGCCATTGTTTCCCTCACCCTCAGGGTGAAAAATTAAATCTCAACTCTGCAGCGGTCCCACCCTTCACTGCCTTTGCTGTAATTTCAAAGTCTCGCTATAGTACTTTCGCAGTCTCATTTCATAAATGAAGCATTTTCAATATTCTATGCAACAAAGCCATAGTTGTTGCTTATTTATCTTATGCAACTAACAATCATTAACAAAGCCAATAGCCCTGGGTTGTTGTAGGTTTAATGTTACTTGTTGTATCATATCTGGATGCAAGGACAGAAGACTCACAATACCAGGGAAGCACAGGTTTTTAGCTTAGGTGTTGAAAAACTCACCCACTCGCACTATTAAAAAACTATTTCCACTTATCTACAGCTATATGTAATGGGTGTATTAAGTCAACAACCAAACATTCTGGAAAACATAATGTATTAACGACTTTAAAATATAGATCAGAAACTCCTGCCCTAGGGAAAGCCAAAGTGCAGGAGACACTGCAAACACGGGTCTCAGTACTCCAAGAATCAGCGAGACTAGCCATCACAGCAGGAGCGCATAACAATATCCTAGCTCACTGAAAGACAGCGAACAGGACAGGCCACTTGGGCAGGCGATTCATTCATTCATTATAATATTAAGGCAGCTCTTCCAACTAAGGGCCCGTGCACGGCTACTGCATCCGTTCACCCCTGAAAACGTGAAAGACCAAGATGACTCGGACAGTGGTGATGAGTCTGAGGCAGTGCGGGTATGCTGGGGTGTGGCAAAGCAGCGAATTCGCACGCATTGCAATGTGAAAAAATCTGCGCACTCTGCTTGCCGCCCACAGCCCCAACCCCTGCAGATTTGTTGAACCAAAAGTAAAACTGAATCCAGGCAGCCCGGGCCGGCCCGCGCAACGCAACATCATCATTAGACATCAGTGATCATTAACATAAAACATATATCCCCGACCCGGCCATGCCATCATCATAAGACATCAACATAAAACATATATTCACTAATGAGTCGTATAATCAAACAGTCGGAGATATTTGAGATTCATTCATTCTTTGTGAATCACGAAACTGCTCTCTTGGCTTACAAAGGCGTGCCCCACACTGCCCGCAAAACAAACACTGTCTTTTTGACTATGGGACCGTCACTCGGAGCATTAAGTAGTTAATGAGCGTGACTGTGGGAGTGGGACTGTGGGATATCTATGACTCATGGGGGGGGGGGCATTATTAGACTGCTGCGCAGCTTAACATTAACTGATTAAGCCACGACGCAGGCCCTGCCTCACCTGGTGCTGCTGCAAAGCTTTATTTTGTTAACTCAAAAAATAATTAGGCCTGCCAGGCCCTGCCGCTCACACCTGGTGCTTAGCTCTAGTCTCCAAGGCCACCTCAACGCGGCCAATGTCGTCCAGTCGTGCTACTCTCTACTTTTGAGCGGCGGCCGTTGAACCACGATACTTGCCGGTGCTGGTGAGGTGCGTCCCTGCGGGTATGCTGGGGCGTGCCAAAAGCAGCGAATGCGCGCGCATTGCATGCCATCTGGAAAAAAAATCTGCTCCTGCTGCAGCGCACAGCCCCAACCCCCGCAGAAGACCAGGCGCTCGGCCCTGCCCAACTCAGTGTCCGCCCACTGATCCGCGGCCGCTGGGCCGCCAGTGCCTGATTACAAAGAAGTTAACTCGTGAAGAACAGTTCTTCAACATCACCAGTCTCTCATCAACAACACAACCAGTACGTAACACAGCATCAGCACTTCCTACGTTCAAGCAGCACGGCATGTGCTGCTAATTATAAAACAATTACTGACATGCACTAAATGCGTATAGCCCCGGCCCTGATAATTAAGTGCAGGTGCTAAGCACCGGCACAAATTAAGCACTGGGCAGGAGTGTAGGAGGCAAGAAGGGTTCTGCAGAGCCCATTCTGACCCCAATGAGAGGACTAAACACAAAAACCTACTTAAAGGATACAAGGCCGCAGTCCTGGCAGAAAAACAGTCATATTTCACTAAACCGACAGCCTCCCTTAGTTCTCCCAGTGAACTATTCAAAATTATAGATTCCTTATCTCTTGTTCAACTCCCCGATCCCTTTGTTGCATCTCAAGAACTTTGCGATCAGATCTCCACGTTTTTTCACACCAAAATCGTGGATTTCTACACAGCCCTGGAAGCCCTCAACCTTAATCAGGAGTCTGCCCCATCTTCTGCTCTACTCCCCTGGCAGGATCCGACCATGGTTCCTCGCGGAAACCTGTCCAAGTTTCCTCTTATTACCCCTGAAGACCCTAATGAGCTCCTCGACAGACTTAAATCTGGATCCCCCCTGGACCCATGCCCTTTAAAAAATTTTAAGAACTGCAGAGAGGTCTTGCTTCCCCCTCTTTTGGAAGTAATGAACCTGGCAATCTCCAATGGTGTCTTCCCCGTGCCTTGGAAGATGGCCATTGTTAAGCCCCTTTTGAAGGCAACCTTAGACCCTGGGATTTAAAAAAACTTCCAGCCTATATCCCTACTCCCTGCTCCCGCTAAGATGCTCGAGGCCCACCTTAATTACCATCCAAGCGCCTACCTGGATAATTCTAGCCTACTAGACTCCTCTCAGCATGGCTTTCGGAAGGCGCATAGCACAGAGTCAGCCCTTCCAGTGGAGATCAACAACATCCGCGCTAAGGTCGACAGTGGTCAGACCACCCTTCTGATCCTGCTCGACCTTACAGCCGCATTTGACACCCTGTCTCCGACCATTCTGACCACCCATCTTAATGAGATGGGAGTGGATGGGTCTGCTCTGAGCCTCCCGACATCCTTCCTCAATCAGCGTGAGCAAAGGGTCAAACTGGGCGACTTCCTCTCTCCCGCCAAGCCTGTGCAGTGTGGGGTCCCACACGGCTCATCTTTGAGCCCTACACTTTTTAACATATATGTGGCCCCACTTGCCAGGCTAGTAAGATCTTTCGGACTGGAAGTATTGTCGTACGCTGACGACACCCAAATTATGGTCTCCCTTTCTCAATCTGTGGCGAACACGGCCTTAAATTTCAGGAACTGCATGGAAGCAGTGGCAGGCTGGATGACCTCAAATTTCCTCAAACTAAATGGGGAAAAGACCGAGGTGCTCATCTTCGGAGGTAAACAAGAGGTCTGGTCGGCTGACTGGTGGCCGCCTGCCCTTGGAATATGTCCCAAGCCTTTCCTTGCCGCCCGTAATCTGGGTGTTATTCTCAACACCACTCTTTCCTTTGACAAGCACGTCAATAGGACTGTCTTCACCTGTTGTGGTGTCCTAAGGATCCTGAGAAAACTCACACACTATCTCTGCCCGGAAGCCCGGAAACAAGTCTCGGTGGCCCTCATCTCCCCTCGTTTGGACTATAGTAACGCACTCTATTTAGGTATTAGCAAAAGGCTGGTCCATTGTTTACAAGTTGTCCAGAATGCAGCAGCAAGGTTTGTTGCTGATGCCCCCAGGCGTTCATCAGGCTCCTTGATCAGAAAAAACCTCCACTGGCTTCCTGTGCAGGCCAGGATGAACTTCAAGGTTTTAGTTCTTACCTACCGTGCTCTTCACGGATCTGGTGCTGAAGACATTAGGTCTCTTGTATCCTTCTACACCCAGGGCAGGGCTTTGCGCTCTGCCAACAAGAACCTTTTTCAAGGCCTTTTTCTCTCTTGCCGCCAAACTTTGGAACATGCTTCCAGTTGAACTTAAGGGCCAGGCGTCCCTCGTTCTTTTCCGCAAAGGTCTAAAAACTTGGCTTTTCACAGAAGCCTACTTTTAATTCGTCATCTGTTTTCACTCCTCACTCAGCTGTTTCCATCCGATGCGCCTTGACGCTTCTGGGCTAAGTTGCGCAATACAAATCCCAAATTCATTCATTCATCATGAAAAGATTTGACCATATTTTTACACATTTTGGAGAAATGTCCTGAACGCCTACATTTGTTGCATTGTTTACTAATGGCAGGTCATTGCGGGAGAGAAGCAATATGGTCAGGATTCCCACATCTGTAACAATAGTATTGCTTGCCCTTACCATCATTTTCATAATTGTAAAAATTCTTCGGCTCTTGAGATTTTACGGTGCTAACTTCACTGCTAGAAGTAGAAGGACTAGAAGTAGTAGCCTTATCTAGAGATTTAATCCACTTATCAGACTGCTCAAGTGCTTTGGCTGTAATGATAGCGGTTTCTAAGCTCGGATCACCTAAGACCCAGAGTTGTTCTTGAACTTTCTTACTCTTTACGTGCACAATGATCTGGTCTCTGATCATTTCATCAGTCAGACCAAAGTTACAATGTAAGGATAGTGCACGCAGAGCAGTAAGAAAGTCATTGAAACACTCATTATCATCTTGAACCCTAGTATAGAATTTGAATCTATTAAGTGCCACACTTGTAACAGGTTTGAATCTACCCTCGATCCTTAACACAGCCTCATCATACACATTAGCATCACCACCCGACCTAACCGGTGGTAATTTTCTAAAAACGAATGGTCCTTCTGAACCAAGACAATGTAATAATATATCCTTTTTTCTTTCTGCAGACATCCGTTCTCCATCCATAGCTTTGAGGTAAGTAAAAAATACCTCATTCCATCTTGTCCACGGAATAGGAGGATCACCTTTAGTTTGTAAAAATTTGGATGGAGGGTTGAATTGCATTGTCAATAAAAATTTAAATTTGATATAAATAAACCCAACTCCAGATCAGAAGTGCAGTTTGTGAAGTTAAAAGAAAGTTGCCTCCTTAAATTTCTCTTTTCCAAATAAGTATGCTGTAGATGCAATAAGTAATTTCCAAAGTTATCCAAATGAAATAAGGTCCAGTAGATGACAAACTAGTAACACTGCTGCGACAACAGATTCAAAGTGCCATAACAGTTTCAAATACACAATGCTGTGTTTCAGTGAGGAACGAATGTAAACAAAAGTCAATGTTCAATGTCAAATACACACACGTCACAATGTCGTAATCGGATCTAGGATCCTAATGAAATATTCCAGATTCATGCCCTTATGTGGTTTTAACAAATCATATCCTTATAAAGGCATAAGAATCATATCCATATTTAGTCATAGCCAATGCAGTCCAAATACGACAAGGCTACTCCCATAGACTCCTAGAAAGTACAACGCGTTCTTTAAACAAACCAAGCCTCCAGCAGCCCGGGAATTCCCCCTGCTTCTGTTTTGATTTGTCCTAGAACTCCTGGAGTCCTAAAAGAACTGCCAGTTCTTAGTGACGTCTTATATACCAGCCTCTGCCTTAAGCAAACACACTGTGGTTTGGAGCAGATTGGCTATCTACTTATCCGAAGCCCAGCTGATGCGAGTGCCGAAGGAAGCCGACCCTCCCATTGACGCGGTCTTTTCTCCTGCCGAGAAATTCAGCTCCAGTGTTTTCAGTCACCCTCGCGGGTTGCTGGGAGATCGAGTCCTGAGAGAGAGATACAAGACCTCCTTCATTCTATAAACCAAGGTACAGAGCTGATTAGATCCTCAGAGAATTATTGATTCAGATTCTTGGCAAAACTAACTTAACTTAAACTGCAGCTCGCTTACTACCTCCCACGTACTAGGCTTAGGTTAGGTACACAGGGGTAGGCGTATCTTAGAAGCAGCAGTTGAGCACGTTTAGTCAATGATTTTAAGTATGTATATATTTTATCCGTTTTAAGTATTATATGGCTCAGAAACCATATAAATGCTTTTACAGTATTATTTCATAATACTCCTTTTACTGTATGCACTTTACTTCATGATAAGTATTGCAATTGTGGCAAGACTCTGGAGATATACTCCTTATTCTGGGGGGAGCAAAGTTGTCATGTTTATGCGGTTGTCAGAAACTAATCCCTTCTTGTCTATTTAGGAAAGTTAACTCACTCCTGTTCACTCGAGAAAGCTTCTAGTGACCTCTGAGCTAGCTGGCATACCTAATTAAGTCTAACATTTTCAGTAGAGACTTAGATGACCTCAGTCCTACGTCTAAACTACAGTTTATGTTATTCCCATGCGCAGAGCCTATTGGGAATATAGGAACTACACTACAACAATTAGATATGCTCATAAAATTGTAATTGAGCTAAGCGCTGAGAATGCTCAAAAATTAACCTGCTCGCACATCATAGTGCTAAAATCAAAGTTAAAGTTCCATGCGCGAGGAATTAATATGCTCGCAACATCGTACATGAGTTTAGCGCTGAAATATGTGCACATCTTGTTTCCATCTCCGGTAACGCGGTATGAATTGGTTACTATGGAAACAAAATGGCGGATACAAGCTGTTTGATATGCGTGATGACGTAAAGACGTGTGTTGGCGCGTGTAACACGCAATGACGCGCACAATGACACAAGATGCAGCGTCAAGTAGAACGCTGAGAAACCTTACCGGCAGATTGAAGAAATTGGTCAAAAATACACCAATTCGGATCAGAACGTCACAAAAGCGCCGGAATTAGATGAAAGTGAAAGATAACACTGCCTCCTAAATATCCAAGGTAAGATAGATTATCCGAAGCTTCCTTCGTGGATTCGATATAATTTCCGCTCCTGTGCTTGAATTCGACATGGCAGGAAAGTATCTCGAGTCCCTCGTCGCCAATATTAAAATGAGGATCCACAGCATACAGTTAAAATTAAGATATTTATCATGAAGTTGAAGAGAAAAAGCACAGCACGCCTGGCAGTAAGAGTAAATCCAGTAAACTGTACTTTGTGGAACTTGGAACCTGGTATGTAAGATGCAGGCAAGCATCATTACATTCCATGTTCCAGCAAACAGTGCACATAGATTAATAACAACAAGCATTTACAATGCAATGGTCTCTGCATTATTGAAGGTAGAGCTATTGGCATTGCTCATGACATTTCTTTTTTTTAATTATAAATAAATGGCATTGTTATTTACATTGCCAATAGCTTAATCGCTTGCATATGCGAGACCTATTGCATTAGCACCCACACACACAGAGTAAGTAGTAGAGTAGTAGAGTGAGTAGTTGATAGTGGGTAGGAGAAAGTTATTAGTAAAGAGAGAATTGGAGAGCGAGTAGTAAAAAGTGAAAGAGTATCAAATAGTGAGAGTGAGTAGTAAAGAGTCCTAGAGCCACACACATTTACATGCACAGCCACACCCTTACATATACAAAGTGTATTTTTAGTTTCAGTAGTAAAGAGTGAGTAGTATATAGTGACTAATTATTAGTGAGTAATGTTGAGTAGTATAGAGTTTAGCAGAGTGTGTAGTACAGTATTACAGTAAGTACTATACAATAGATGCTATTTAGTATAGTGAGTAATAGCGAGTAGTAGATATTGAGTATTACAGTAAGTAGAGTGTTTTGAAGTTGTAAAGTAAGTATTCAAGTGAGTATTGATAATATTTAATAGTGAGTAGTATAGAGTGACTGAGTGAGTATTTGTGAGTAGTAGAGAGTGTAGTAAAGGGTGTGTAGTAAAGTGTGTAATAGAGCGTTATAGTGAGTACTGTAAAGTATTTATTTGTGTACTAAAGTGAGTAGGGAGTATTAGAGAGTTGTTGAATAAGTACTTTAGTAGTTGATATTGAGTAACACAGTCACGGCCCTCACGGCCCACACGGCCCACACGGCCCACACGGCCCACACGGCTCTCACAACCCACACGGCTCTCAAAGCCCACACGGCTCTCACAGCCCACACAGCCCTCACAGCCCACACAGCCCTCACAGCCCACACAGCTCTCACAGCCCACACAGCTCTCACAGCCCACACAGCTCTCACAGCCCACACAGCCCACACAGCTCTCACAGCCCACACAGCTCTCACAGCCCACACAGCTCTCACAGCCCACACAGCTCTCACAGCCCACACGGCTCTCACAGCCCACACAGCTCTCACAGCCCACACAGCTCTCACAGCCCACACAGCCCACACAGCCCACACAGCTCTCACAGCCCACACAGCTCTCACAGCCCACACAGCTCTCACAGCCCACACAGCTCTCACAGCCCACACAGCTCTCACAGCTCTCACAGCCCACACAGCCCACACAGCTCTCACAGCCCACACAGCTCTCACAGCCCACACAGCTCTCACAGCCCACACAGCTCTCATAGCCCAGACAGCCCACACAGCTCTCATAGCCCAGACAGCCCACACAGCTCTGGCAAAGATAATACCAGCAGCAATTACGGCAGCAAACAAACACTGGCAAAGACAATAACGGCAGCAAAGAAACACAGTCAAAAGGCAATACTAGCAGCGAACATACACTGGCAAAGATAATACAATCAGGGGGGCAGGGGCACGAAAAACGGCACAATCAGGGGACAGAAGGCACGACAAATGGCACAATCAGAGGACAGAAGGCAAGAAAAACGAGTGCACAGCCCACACAACTTTCACAGCCCTCACAGCCCACACAACTCACAGCCCACACAGCTCTCACTGTCCACACAACCCACACAGCCCAATAGCTGGTCCCGCGCGCCCTTGCTGAAGGAGAGGTGCCTGGTATGACTTACAGTTAAGAAGCAACGAAACAAATTATCCGAGGAGATGGGCAGTGGAGAGGAAAAAACACATGGGGTCTGTAAAGATGACTCTCGAGGGAGGTAAAACAATGGAGGTGCCTGGGGGGTTTACAGTCGAGGGAGAGGTGACGCACAAGAGGGGCCCAGTATAACGTGACATGGAGGACCTGGGGTGACTTGTAGTGGGGGTGTACAGTATGAGGGGGGGGGGTTGGCTACAGGGAGGTAAAACAATAGAGCTGCCCGGGGGGTGCGTACCCTGAAGAGGTGACGCAGACCTTCGTATGGTCACTCCTGCAGCCGAGTCACTGGTACTCTGAGGCGTCCGAAGTTACACAAGAGGTAATTACATTTGCCGTTCGCCCCCTCACATCTCTCAGGAAGGATCCCTGGTCTCCAGTACTGAAGGCATCCGTACCACGCTCTTGTTTTAGGTGCCGGTTTTACGGGACCAGTTTGGATTGTCTGCCCAGTGACTGCTGCCAGGGCTGCTAGAAAATAGCCCAGGAGTGCCTGGGCCAGGCGCAGCATTAGGCGAGCGCACAGGTATCGCATTCATTTACCCCCCTGCCCCAGCCCTCCAGCCATCGCCTCCCTCCCCCGACACTCTGTGTAAACTGAGCTTTCCTCAGTCGCAGCTGTCCTAACAAAGGCGGAGCAGCTGAGGGTGCACAGGGCGGAGGGCCTAGAGGTAGAGGCGGCAGGGGCTGGCCCTGCTGCAGGGCGCCTACGGCAGCTGAGGTCCAGGTGTCCGTCCATGCCTCTCAGACAGCTTAAGACGGAAGCCGAAAACATGGGGCAGGAATAGCTGCCCGGGACGCAAGTCCACAGATCTGCTGGTGACGTCATTGGCGGCGCCCGCTTGACTAATGGTTGCTTCTGCAGCAGGCAGCCTGAACATGGAGCCAAAAAAAGCCGAGTCACTGGTACTCTGAGGCGCCCGAAGTTACACAAGAGGTAATTACATTTGCCGCTCGCCCACTCACATCTCTCTGGAAGGATCCCTGGTCTCCGGTACTGAAGGCATCCGTACCACGCACTTGTTTTAGGTGCCGCTTCTACGTTCCCGGTTTGGATTCTCTGCCCAGTGACTGCTGCCAGGGCTGCTAGAAATAGCCCGGGAGTACCTGGGCCAGGCGCAGCATTAGGCGAGTGCACAGGAATGGCTGCTTCTGCAGCAGGCAGCCTGAACATGGAGCTAAAAAAAAAAAAATGGCGGCCGAAGCTTCCGAAAATTTTCGGATTCGGGGGAGTGTTTGGCCGTCCCCAAAAGGGGCGTGGCTAAAAAGTGGAAAGAACAGCACAAACACGCCCTGAATCCGAAAAAGATGGAGCTTCTTTGGAGGGATGGCTCTCTCTTCCAATGGCTGGCCTCCGTTTAGGAAGCCAGCCAATGGAAGAGAGACCAAGAGAGAGGCGGGTTTAAGCACGCCACTGAAGATCATAAAATCTCCGACTTCCAGCTGGCACCTAAAAAGGAAATCAAATGAAAGAAAGAATGTAACACAGACTCCTGATTCCATATGGTAAATAGCTAAAAGTTGAGCCATCCACTGATGACATGAAGGAGAGATCAGGTCTAACCAACCTGCAACCAAACAAAGCCTTAATACTGTCATAGCTATAAACATAAAAGCCTGCACATGCGTTGGAGTCTCACTCTCGCACACCCCTAGCATGATTAATTGGTGAGTAATTGATATCTGCAGCCCCAACCTGGTCTCTAACATTCTGCAAATATCCCCTTTCAGGCCATCTAGACTAGGACAAGTGGAAAACATATGAATGAGATCCACCCCATAACCACCACATCGGGGACAATGTGTTCCTGCAACGCCTTCCCATTTTGCTATCTTTGCTGGGGTGATGTAAAGATTAAACCATATTTTAAAATACTGCACCTGCAATTTGGTCAATATTAAAATAGAGCCAAATGTAAAGAGTCTTCACATTCCACTGTTTCCACTTGCAGCGACTCTTCCCACTTTCTAATATGTTTGTCTATGCCATCCGCCATCCTACAATTCAACAACCTATAAAGTGTACCCACTGAGGGCTTGGACTTAATAAGAGAATCCATCATGTTGACCCTAGAAAACCCGCTGCCCCCTCACCTTTTTTCCTGAGGAAATCTCTTATCTGCAAGTATTTAAAATATTGCCTATGCTCCAACTCAAACATGCTTTTTATCTCATCAAATGATTAAATGCCTGCATTGCCCATAAAGTTGCTAAGAATAGAGAGCCCAAACTCTCTCCAGTGCTTGACCATCCCTAAAGATATCCGGCAGAAGGGAATTATTGTTCAGAGGTATAAAAATTCAAACAGCCTATCCCCTGTTTCTTCTGGACCCTCATCCAAATTCTAAACACACAGCTCAACATTTTAAATTGGACTCTTAAAATAACTAAACTCAAATTGACACATAAGACAGCCCCTAGCCTCGACTCCTATTAATAACTCATAAATCGAAGGAGAGTCACTCTCCCCTGGTCCACTCCCCCCTTCAACAAGACTATCATTTGATGAAGGGCAGGGGCCCAATAATACAATTTAATGTTTGGCACAGCCCACACCCACACTCCTTGGGAAGTGACAAAAACTTCAGAGCTCTTCTGGGGCCCGAATAGGCCCACAAGAACCTCAAAAACATCTGATCCAACACATTAAACCAGTGTCTCTCTACCTCCAGGGGTATCACCCTACAAAATACATAATTGTAGGTAAAAACTGCATTTTCACAATGTTGCCCCTCCCAATCAATGTAAGCCTAAGATTTTCCATTCTCACAAAGTTAAGCTTAGTTCTTTGTATCAGTGGGCTCAGATTATTCTCCACAATTTTCTCTATATCTGCGGTAACGTCCACGCCAAGATAAACCCCGGGTGACACCACCCATCTATCATTCAATTGAACCTTCCTATTGACATGTGTTTTGTTTTAATTAAGTAAATAGCCTGACAAATGTCCAACCTTCAAGACCTCCAGCTCAGTTTCTTTTACAGTACCCTCAGGTTCCGGGGTAACAATTGCCAAATCATCTGCATATGCTTTTGTTTCCCCTCCCTGACTATGTATTGGTAAGATTAAAGTATTGCCCTTTATTTCCTAATCAGCTGGTCTATATAGAGGGCAAACAACAAGTGCGAGCAGGGGCAACCCTGTTGCGTACGGCATTCAATGACCACCACATCCGACATACCACCCCTATCAAGTCTGGATCCCCAACCGACCCATGTCTGCCTGACCTCATCCATGATGTCTCCAACATAGTCAGCACACTACTTGCCCCTCTTTTGAACAATGTTATTAACACCAGGGTTTTCTCGTCCTCCTGGAAGAAAGCTTGTATCCGACCCATCCTAAAGAAACCCTCCCTTGACCCTCCTAAGGTCATAACTTAGCGCCCAATCTCCTACCTGCCCCTGGCAGCAAAAGTCCAGGAAAAGGCCATTAATGTAGAGCTCACGGACTATTTAAACTCCAATAATCTATTGAACTTTAAACAACATGGCTTCCGTTCGGGCCACTCGATGGAATCAACACTAATCTTGGCCACAGAAGAAATAATATGGCAAGTTGACAAGGGTGGCAGGGCCATCCTGATCCTACTTGACCAATCAGCCGCGTTCGATACAGTTAATAATACTGTACTTACGAGACGGCTGGAGGCAGTATGAATTGGAGACACTAGGCTTTCCTTTCTCACCTCCTTCCTCTCAGCTAGAGAACAAAGGATGTTGGAACTCCTTAGAATCAGGCACATTCTATCTTCCTAGGGGAGTGCCGCAAGGATCAACACTCTCTCCAATGCTCTTTAACATTTACGTGAACCCGTTGGCCAAACTACTTAAGGACCACGGCTTCTAGCTAGTGTTGTATGCTGATAACACTCAAATTATTATCTCCATTGTATCAAAGGCAGACTTGGTGGCGGACAGATTTCACAGCTGTCTCAGCCACATTATAGAATGGATGCATAAAAATTACTTACATCTAAACATGTTCAAGACAGAGGTCATGGAATTTGGCAATGGTGCTCCTATCTGGTCCCAAGCATGGTGGCCAGCAGCGGCTGGGGCCTGCCCTGTCCCTTTCACCAAAGTGAGAAACCTTGGCTTTTAATGTGATGTCCAGCTCAATCTCTCAGGGCAGATCAATCAGTTGACATCAGCTTGCTACTTTCTTCTAAAAACACTTTGGAAAAATCTGCCTTTTCTACCTGGGGGCTTGCGATAAACTGTTGTGGTGGCTCTTATTTTTCCCGCCCCGACTAGTGTAACGCCTTATACCTAGGTGTTGATAAAGGCTAGCTGTTGAAACTCCAGTCCCTGCAGAATGCGGCGGCATGCACCCTGCTAAAAATCCCAAAATATAGTTCTATCCCGGGTGCGATCAGAGATCTGCACAGCCTTCCAGTCAAGAAGCAAATTCAGTTTAAGGCACTGTGCTTGGTCCATAAAGCCCTTTATGGCATTCCCCTAGCAGGATGTTAAGTTCGGCCAACAAACCCTGGTTCACGTCTCCAGAGTTAAGAAAACCAGATGGGGAGGCCACTGTGTCTTTCTTGGCATCTAAGCTTTGGAATGAACTTCCACTCAATATTAGGCTGTTACCGTCATGATCGCAGTTTAACACCTTCGCTACTTCTGTCGGCCAACGGCTGTCGCGAGCACTACCCCTGTTGGCCGCCGCAGCCCCGGACTCTAAATGGAACGCCCACATCGCAGTGGACATTCCGCCGCGGTTAAGGTGTTAAGCGTCAGGTTAGGAACCTGGCTTTTTCCTCCACTACAGTGATCCTGCCCCACCTGACTACGCCACCATCCTGATTTCCACAGTGCCAAGATGCCTTGGCATTTGTGCGCTATACAAGACCTTACTTACCCATCACTGAAATCCTGGCCTCTGGATTACAGTATAAAGTTTTGACTGCTGTGATAAAACCAGGACCCAGACATTTTTTTCTCTGCATAACTGCCCACAGATAAGGCCAGGAGACCCTATCAAATGCTTTCTCTGCGCCTAGCAAAATTAATGCCATAGGGTCTCCGATACTTTAGCAGTGTCAATTAATGTAATCACACGGCGTATATGATCAATTGTACCGCATCCTGGGATAAACCCATGTTGGATTGGGGAGACTAACTTCTTGATTACCTCTACTAATCTCATAGCCAAGATGTTGGCACCCTGCACCTAGCCGCTGTTGTTGCACCTTGGGTGCCAACATGGATTACACTGAACTTAACCCTAGGAGCTTTGCTCCCTTAACCTTATGGCCTGCCCAAGAGCAACCAACGCCCCCCCCTAGCCCCATAGGCTAACATTGGGCCTCTGCACCCATTCACCCTAGTGCCACAGAGTGTTCTTTTCGAGTGAATCCTTGACCCAGGGGGAACACTTGTTCTAACCCCAACAACTCAACCCTCAATACAGTTTACTTACCTGCAAACATATACCCTCATTTTTCTCCATAGGATTGCATTGACTGTTTTCCTCTGAAAAACCTCTTAAGTGTTGAGGGTGCTTGTATGGAAACATAAGAAACTGTTTTATTACAAAAGTGTTTTACATTTTATTTAGGAAATGTTCCAGTGTGATATCTAGGCATATCACACAGAGTAGAAAAAGTACTCTAAAAAGTAATCCAAAAGTAATTATAACTATTTCAATATTTTACAAACCTGTAACAAAAGTAGTTCTCATCCAGCTTGCTTGTTGACCAATCTGTCTTGAAAAGTACAATTCTATTTACCTGCACCAAGCCCTGCTTGGTTCTAAGAATAAAATTCAACTAAAGAAATATTTTTAATACAAGCAATTGGTCGGAGTTCAGCCTTTGAGTGTGCGACATCATTTCTTGCCTTACTGTGTACAATAAATGCTTAATACTACCCTTTGATAAAGCTCGCCCACACTACCACAAATAGAGAGTAAGGTATTATCTACTTTTACCCCTGTAAGCCTTTGGGGATCCACTGGACTCTTCACACTATACCTTACTTTGGTATAGTATATACAGAGGCAGCTTCCTACATCAAACCTATTCCTAACCATTAAGGTTCATATTTTCCTATCAGAATTAAAATCCTTCAGTTATCTGTCATATCACACATGGTGGGCATGGGTTTCATATCTCCGAAGTGCATGCATGTTGGAACTCAAAAATAAATCTGCACCACTAAACTCTAGCACAGTATGGCAATCCCTGGATAAATGGTATCAACAGGAGAGTGAGTGATAATATCAACTGAACACTCTTAGTCCCCCAGTCTAATTTGTATAAACAACGAAAGAGTGTCGTTTCAAGTAAAAGGAGCGAGCATGAAGAAGCTCACTAGATTCTTTAAGAAAGCCCTCACTCACCAACCTAGTTGGTGACATGCTTTATCATTGGGCCTCACCAGGAGAGGCAGAGTGCCTCCCCAGTGTGCTGCAATGCCAGAGTTACCGCAGAGCTGGTTTTGTGGTGATAGGTGATGGTGTGATTAAGTGTTTTAAAAATGTCTGGATTGTGTCGAAAAAAAAGGTTTATTAAATGGCCAATCAGACACACTAAAAGCAAAGTGTGGGAAACAAAAACTGAACTAATTGTTCAGCTGGTTCCCATGGGGTGGGGTCGACATGTTTCTGCCCAAGTGGTCTAAATTACAGGGCATTCATCAGGATCAGGGAGACTAAACCTTGGCGGTATGGGCGCGCTAAGGCCCACCCTAACCGGAGGACGTGAAAGTGAAAAATGGTGAGAAAGTGCAAACAAAAATAAGTGGCTGCTCTTATTCCAGAGAAACCGATTCCACTTCTGAATAAATAACAAATAATACAAATTTGACAGTAACAAACATATAAAGACAAAACAAACAGTTAGTAACCTTCTTAAGTAGTTTGTTACAGCGACTTCATGCACCTGTGCTCTCAAAAGTGCACACGTAGTTGTAACTGTGAGCTTTGTGCTACTGTGTACAAGAAAATAAGCACTCATGCTCACTATGACTGAGAGACCTGTCCCGGTGGGGCTCGATGATGAAGCATGTCACCAACTAGGTTGGTGAGTGAGGTCTTTCTTAAAGAATCTAGTGAGATTCTTCATGCGCGCTACTTTTACTTGAAACTACACTCTTTCGTTGTTTATACAATCCCTGGATAAAAACATAAAATTAAGTTCACAAGATCTTGTAGTCCAACCCATAACTGTGTACTTTTCCTAAGTCTTCTTAATGAGGTCTATGAAGCAGATATATCCCCGTCTCCTTTTCTTGCCCTTCTTTCACTACCCCGGTTAATGTTCGGCATTTCTTGGTATACAGGCAATTCAAATGTTGTATTTCTTTGACAGGAATTTATTAAGCATGGGCGGAAAATCCGTTTCGCTCGCGGATTTTGCGGATTTTCGGTAAATTCGCAATCCGCGAGATTCGCGAATCTCCCGCAAAATCCGCAAATCCGCGAGCAGCGGATTTTGCTCGCACTGTTCGCACTGTTTGCGTGAGTTCGCGGCTTCCCAGTACAACTTCGCGCCCCGCGAATAAGTGCAAAATTGCAGAAATACGATCTTAGCAAAACTGAAACTACTTACCAGGTTCAAAAGTTCAGGCTCATCATTAGTAGCCATTTCCTGTAGTGCTTCCTGAGGGGCCCCTCCAGAGTTTAGTTGCCAGTTGCAACTATTATGTGACCCTGCTCTGAACCTCAGAATAGTTACACATATGCCACAAAGGTCCTGAATTACAGCTAAGGGAGACAAGCAGGAGCCAGGCTGGAAGTTCAAATCCATTAATCAGCCCCTAATTCATTATTGTCAGTTGGGGCAGGGCAGGTGTTGTAACTAATTTTGCAACAATGAAAGCACTTAGCAAGTGCAAAAGATCACTAATCAGGAAGCACTAAGGAAGCAGGTGCCAGCTAAAAAAATATTCTGTGACACATTAATCAGCCCCAAATTAATTCAGGTCACTTGAGGCAGGGAAGGTGTGCTTGCGTTGCCACAATAATGTACACTGACTGGACAACCAGAGGGTGCTGTGATGAAACAGAGGGTGGCATGGGTGGGCCAGAGGGTGGCATGAGTAGTCAGAGAGTGGCAGTGGTGACAGAGAGTGGCAGTGATAAAGAAGAGTGTCCCAAATAGGCTGGACACGTAGAAACAACAAGTTCGCGAAACTTGCGACCCAACAGGTAAGTTCGCAATTTGCGACATTGTACAAAACCCTCGCGAACTGGCAGAAACCCGCGCAAACACACAAAAAAAAATCTGCAAATTCGCGAGAATTCGCGGATTTTGCGGATTGCGAGTTCGCAAATCCGCAAAATTCGCGAACGCGAGATTCGCAAAATTCGCCCATGCTTAGAATTTATCGATTACATCCAGTCCAGACAAATGACAGTATCCTTGGACCTACAGTGTACACACTCTTCTAGATATACCGAAGGCACTGTTTAGATTGAAGTCATTCTGAACCTGGATTGCTCTGATATTCAGTGATCATCCGTATCATTCTAGCTAATGTTGGTTTACATACAACACTTCAGGTGTAATCTGTTCTTTCTACTCTTTGATACACCTCACAAATGATGGCAAATTCCAGCTTATAGTAATTATCTGTGCCCCAACCCTTTTCTTGGAACTTGAACAATGTTACTTACGGATTGTTTGACTTAAATTTGAATTATGATAAACAAAGATTGCCTGGTACCTTCGTCTTTCTTATATCTTACAGCATCGGTTTTATGAGATTGATAAGGATATATTGATTGAAACCAACCGGGTATGTGTCAGGAACACAGTCGAAGCAATCAGAACTAGCTTTGATTGCATAAAATCTCCTGAAAAAGAAATAACCTTCTTGAAATATTAGAGATCATCTTCCAAGATTTTTGATTAACAAACGTACTGAAAATCTTGGCTACAAGCAAGAGAGACTTTCAAAATAGTGGATGTTAGTATGGAGCACTTCTCGGTGCGGTCTAGTTGTTTTGTTTCCAGCACGAGCAGCTTTAAAATGTTTAATGCGCATGCACGAGGTTCACGCCGCACACTTCAAACATTTCCCTGAAAGGAGCAGTGTCTCCTTAGAGTGCATCTTTAGAACATGTATTTTTAGAGAAAAAGCCTCATTTGTCTTTGTGTATACACACAAGGTATTCCCCAATTTCGGAGTTTCTTCTAGTCAGTGTGCGTTGAGTACAAAAGTTAAGGAGACATGGTTGAACAATGATGAAACAGCAATTCAGTAAGACCTTTTTTTAGAGGAAAAGACTGAAGGATTAAAGCAAGAGTAATTACTGGGCTTTCAGCTATGAGGGTGCATCATAACTGAAAGAATTAGCACACAAACCTGATTATATAATAGACTGGAAATATACATTCAAGTTAAGAGAGACTATTCCTCAGAAGAAGGTTTCGTTATAGAGAGGACAGCATACTTACTGTTATACATTTGACATAGTTAAGCACACTAAGAATAAAGTTTAGATTTGGAAATGTATTGTAGTATAACTAGGTTTTGTGTTTAATTCTAGATTGTAGAATCACACACTAGCAAATTCCTTCAAGCGATAATGTAAGATGGTGATAGAATCAGAACATCCTGGGTGCGACTGACATCTTTGAGGCAGTCTTTTTTGTCTTCCACTTTCCCCATAATGTTACGCTACAACAAATTACCTTAATTGTGGTTTGTGTAGTGGTGGTAGGGCATTGGGAATTATCATTTGCTCCTGCCTGTGGCATTCACTGGCACATGGTTGGTTTCAAAGTATGAGTTGGAACTTAATGCAATAACCAGACACTGACATTTGGGATGGTGATATTGACTTATACACATGTAGATTGTTGGACTACAGTATCCCACAATCCTTTTTACATCTGTGCCTTAGACAGAATGCCAGACAGGAAGGAGGAATTGGAAAATTTGGATAACAGCATTAATGGGGGAAGATCAATGTGGAGTTTTGGCCATACAGCGAGTTGCTCTACAAGAACAATTGTTACTTACCTGTGAACAGGTGGTTCTCCAGTATTGGTGTCTTTCATAGATTCACATGCTTGAATATTCCCCGTCGAAGTGGGATCCCACGGTAAATAAAATAGCAATAATGCTAATATATATATATATATATATATATATATATATATATATATATATATATATGTAATATCATAATACATAATAAAACAGATAAAATATATACTGAAAAACCTCAACAAAGGTTCCTACATAGGAATGCATTAGAGAGAAAAAACTCATTTGCAACATATCAGAGTCATTATGTTAGTCCAAACTGCAGCCAATCAGGCTCAAGCACCCTCTAGAACCTTCTCCTCAGAAGCTCAAGCCCTCAGATTTTCGTAGCACAAGTAATAAGAGCGTATGAGGAGAAAAAGAGCCTCTGAGGGGAGGAGGGAGGGTCGCATGTGAATCTATGAAAGACACCAATACTGGAGAACCACCTGTTTACAGGTAAGTAACAATTGTTCTTCTCCAGTATTAGGGGTGTCTTTCATAGATTCACATGCTTGAATAGAATAGATAGCAGTAACCTCCTTAGAAGCTGAGATTGCAATAATTCTTAACACTTGAAAAGAACAACATATAGCTTAAAAGCATAGGCAATCTCAAAGAAATGGAGGAGGGAACAGAGGCTCACCTTATTTGAAAAGATGACGAAGCACTGCTTGCCCCACTGCGGTATCCGCTTCGTTGATAGCTTCCAAACAATAATGTCTGGTAAAGGTGTGCCTGCTGGACCATGTCGCTGCCCGACAAATCTGGTGTAGAGGCACCCCCGCAACAACGCAGTGGATGATGCCATCGCTCTTGTTGAATGTGCCTTCACTGGACTCGGTAAAGGCCTGCCAGCTTGCTGGTGACAAAAGATATGGCTGAAGAGAGCCATCTTGCAACTGTTTGTTTAGTCACTGAATGCCCCTTCCGCAGCTGTAAATATGCTATAAATAGCTGATCAGATTTACGGAAAGGGGTTGTTCTTGAAATGTAGAATTTTAGACAACGCTTGATGTCTAAAGAATGTAGTCGTTGTTCTGCTGGAGATTTAGGATCCGGGAAAAAAATCTTTAAGAAGACAGGTTCGTTCAAATGGAAGTCAGTAGGTACTTTCGGCAGAAACGTAGGATTGGTACGAAGTGACACTCCATCGGGCTTATACGGAGGCTTGATGGTAAAAGCGTGAAGGTCACTTACACGACGAGACGATGTTAAAGCCAAAAGTAAAGCAACCTTCCAGGTAAGAAACTTGATGTGTGCTCTGTGAATCTGCTCAAATGGAGGTTTCATAAGTTGTGACAATACTACGTTGAGGTGCCATGCCGGAGGAGGGCGCCTTAACGGAGGAAACTTCCTGAAAAGACCTTTAAAGAACTGTCGGATGATTCTGGATGTACAGAGAGACGTTGTGCCATCATGGCGGTAGTGTGAAATAGCTGCCAGAAAAACTCTCAAGGTGGCATGCGAGAGACCAGACTGAGCAAGGCTCAGAAAGAACGGCAAAAGTTGCTCCGGAGTGGAATCAATTGGATGAACATTGGATGCAGCGCACCAATGACAGAAACGCTTCCACTTTAACTTATATGTTTTGATGGTTGATGGAGCTCTAGCAGACGCTAGAATGTCTCTACATTCTTGGGGCATACTTAAGGAGGCAAATTCAACGTACTCCGGTTCCATGCCGACAATTGAAGAGTCGACGGGTCTGGATGGCAAATTTGACCGTTGTCCATCGTCAGGAGGTCCGAACGTGGATGCAGATGAATGGGCTTGCATTGTGACATTAGAAGGAGTTCCGAAAACCAAGCCTGCCTGGGCCAACGTGGGGCGATTAGAATCAAGCGGCAGGGTTGCCTGCGCATCTTCCACAACTTTCTTGGCACCAACGGGATCGGTGGAAACGCATAAGCAAACAGTCCGCTCCAATCCATGAGTAGGGCATTGCCGCTGGATTCTGGATGAGGATGCCAACTTGCGAAAGTCTGGCACTTCCGATTCACTGGGGTCGCAAAGAGGTCTATCCTGGGATGACCCCATCGGCGGAACACCAGGTCTAGAGTTGGTTGATGCAACTCCCATTCGTGAGTGGATGACGCAGACCTGCTCAGGGAATCTGCCAGTATGTTGGATGCCCCCGGCAGATGGACTGCCGTCAAAGAAATGTTGTGATGAAGTGCCCATTCCCAAATTCTTTGAGCTAGACGAGACAGAGGCTGAGATCTCGTGCCGCCCTGTTTGTTCATGTAGTGCATGCTGGTGGTGTTGTCTGTTTGAACCAGCACCGATTCCCCCTGCACCACAGGCAAGAATGCTTTGAGCGCCAGGAAGATTGCCATCAACTCCAGTCGGTTGATATGCCAGGCTCGCTGAATCGCCGTCCATTTTCCCTTGATGGAAAGGTCCAGGAGATGAGCACCCCATCCTTCCATGGACGCATCCGTGGTCAATGTCAGATCCGGAGGCTGGGCAAGGAAAGAAACCCCTTCGTCCAGATTGGCTTGTTGTTCCCACCAGAGCAGACTGGTCTTCATGCGGGGTGTGACTGTCACCTGGTCGTTGAACTACCCTGACACTTGTCGCCATTGCAGGTCCAATTCCTCCTGTACAGGACGGGTACGTAACCTGCAATTTGGGATCAGTGCGATACAAGATGATGCCATCCCCAGAAACGACTTTAACATTCGCACAGAAACTGACTGCTTTGACCTGATGATTGAGACCAGACGAACTATCTTCTGTCGCCGTTCGATGGAGACGAACGCTTTTGACACGTCTGTGTCTAGGATTGCTCCGAGGAAGTTCCTTTTCCGCAGAGGTGTGAAGTGTTACTTTTCCACATTGATGGTTAACCCTAGAGACTTGAACAGGTTTTGGCACAAACGTGTGCCGTGAGCCAACTGTAGCGAGGAATGGGATTTTAGAAGACAATCGTCCAGGTAAGGAAATATCTGAACTCCCTGAAGACGCAGATGAGCCATGACCGGAGCCAGAACCTTCGTGAAAACACGAGGAGCAGATCGGAGGCCAAAAGGTAGGACTCTGAACTGATAGTGAACGTGACTCACCTTGAACCTCAAGTATTGCCGATGTCGATGGATAATTGGCACATGAAAATAGGCGTCTTGCAGGTCTATTGTCGTTAAGAAATCTCCGCTGCAGAGAAGTCGCAAGACTTCCAATAACATCAACATGCGGAAAGATTGTTGTTTGAGGAATAGATTGAGAGCTCTCAAGTCCATAATGGGACGCCACTCCCCCGTCTTCTTTAGAATGAGGAAAAACCTTGAATAGAAACCTTTCCCTCGCTGAGATACAGGAACCACTTCGACTGCACCCTTTGTTAACAAAAGAAGAACCTGATGTTGCAGTTCCTCATGATGGGGACGTGGCGGGCCCGAAGGCGGAGAATGTGGAGGAATCTCTGTGAACTCCAAGGCATGACCCTTGCGCACAATGTCCAAAACCCATTGGTCTGATGTTATTAGAGACCACTGGGAGTAAAACTGCGAGATTCGCCCTCCAACATTCTGCTGAACTCGAAAGTCATTGACGTTTGTTGTTGTTGGATCCTCTATAATTAGACTTTCCTCTATAGGACTTGGAGTGTTGCTGACGAGAAGATTGCTGATTTGAGTAACGCTGGTTTCCCTGATTGTACTGGCGGTACTGTGATTGTCCTCCTCGTGAAAAATTGGATGAGGTGCCCCGTCCACGCGCCCCACGAAAAGGCTGCTTCTTGAACTGTAAGGACCCAAGCAACTTTGCCGTGTCGGTATCTTTCTTTATGGTCTCTAATGATTCATCGATGTGAGAACCAAACAAAGATTCTCCGTCATACGGCATGTCAAGTATTTTTGACTGGACCTCTTGCCGGAACGACGTGGATTTCAGCCAACCCTGGCGTCGGAGCGCCGCAGCACTGGCAAGAATACGGAAGACAGTACCGGCAACGTCCACAGCACAGTCAATTATTTCTTCCGAAGCTCTTTGCTCATCCTGAAGGATCTGGTGCGCTTCCGCTCTGGATGTTTCCGGAAGTAGCGCAATCAGCGCGGAAATGTCTGACCACATTTGACGGTCGAAACGACCTAAAATGGCCAGAGAATTAGCGGCACTGGCTGAAGTAGACGCCATGGACGAAAACTTTTTCCCAATTGCATCCAAACGTCGACCCTCTCTATCAGGAGGGGAAGTGATAGGAGCTGCCGGGTTGCGCGCACGACGTTGCGCTGCCTGAGTCACTACGGAGTCTGGCTTAGGATGCGAGAGTAAACATGCAGGCGAACCCGTTGGGGCCTTATATTTCTTTTCCAATCGAGGTATTTGAGCAGGCAAGGAGTTAGGAGCCTGCATGATTTTCAGTCCCTCCTTCCAAACAAACTCGATGATTGGTATGGTATGGACTTGCTTATAAGGCTGGTTCCTAAAATCATAAAGGAAACAGTCTTCCTCTCGCTGCACTCTAGGTAATTTGAAGCGGTCTGCCGCTTTATCCATCAATTTATGGAAGCTAGCGATGTCAACCGGAGGTGAATCACTGGAATCGCCCTGTTGTGGCGAGGGTGTCTGTATTCGATAGTCATAGAATTCCGCCATATATGGATCTTGTTCATCATCTGTATCCTGATTAACCTCCCCTTCCTCTCTTTCCGGCTCCGACTCATCATTCACATCTTGTTGTGAATTAGTGGGGATAGCTGTACGCGGATCTTCTGATGGAGCAGCCTGCCTAGGAGGAGTTTGCTGAGGCTGAAAAGACATTGCGGCGTCAGAGGTAACATGTCCCGGAGTACCCTGGGGGGTAGGCGGAAATCTTCTATTGTAATCATCCAACATATGTTGGAGGTTGGAAAATAGCGATACTGGAAAAGTCGCCATAGGAACCTGCACATATTGTTCTTCGTGCTGGTCTACAGCCTCATCCTCGTCCTCTTCAGAACTAGTGTCCTGACATTTGATTATCAAATCCGATGGACTCTGAGCATCACCATAAACAGTTTCGTCCGGAACGGATTCCGTTTCATGATCCGATACGAATAATGGAGAAGGTGGCTGTAGAGTAGGAGTTGCAGTTGGAGAGCAGAATCCTCCACATTGCTGACAGAAGACTCCGTAACGACTGCAGGGACTGAAATGTCCAAGGGCACTAAGGGCATATTGGCGAAGGACAGTGAACCTGAAGTGGATTTAGCGTCCTGTGGCTGTGATCCTGAAGGTAATGGTAACGCTGTCGTCGACACAACCGTTGACGTAGACATTTGCGTTGACGACGATTTTGAAACAGTCGTCGGAGACGGTGATGTCTTGGATGTATTCGTCGACATTGAAGGCTTTGATACTACCGTCGACGTTGTTTTCGTCGACGGGATCGTCGTCGAATCCTTGGATGAAAACTTCGCCGTCGACGAAGCTGTCGTCGGCAAGCTGGTCGACGTGGTCCTCGACGTCGACGGTGTTTTCGACGTCGACGGGGTCGTCGACGGGGTCTTCGACGTTGATGGGGTCTTCGACGGGAGCATAGCCGTCGACGGGAGCTTAGCCGTCGACGGGATCTTCGACGTCGACGATGACTTTTTAGTAGACGTTGGCTTCTTCGTCGATGATATAATAGAGATCGTCGACGAGACTGAAGAGGTAGAGGCTTTCGTAGTCGTGAAAGCCGTCGACGATAACCTCGCTGTGACAGTAGTCGTCGACGAAGCCACAGTAGCCAATCTCGTCGATGGAATGGTCGTCGACGAGCCCATCGACGACCGCGCTGTCATAAGTGTAACAACACTTATAGAGGCTGGAAAAGACGCCTGAGAGCCAGGTCTCGTGGGCGTAGACACAGCAGTCATAGTAGCAGTAGGTTTTACTGGAGCTACAGTCAAGGCCAGCTTTTTCTTCTTTAGAAAAGGAGATGGTAACTCCTGAACACTGCCACGCTTGGAAGCCACAGAAGAAGGACCTGACTGGAGACTTTCTGCATCTGATAAAACTGCGTCCTTATCTTGAAGGCGCTTCAGCCATAACAGAAGACGACCCTCCCTGTCTCTGAGGGTTTTAGGAGGGAAAGTTCTACAGAACTTACAGTCAGCCACCTTGTGTTCTGGATATAAGCAGTAAATACACTTTTGGTGGGGGTCCTTCTCACACAAACGCAGTTTCCCACAGGAAGAGCAAGGTCTAAATAAAGACTTCTTACTTGACATCTTGAGAAAACACTGAGAAAAAAAGAGTAGATATGAAGAAAAACTGAGCAGAGCTCAGGGAGACTCCCTTCGCACGACGTGCGGTAGAAAATCTGAGGGCTTGAGCTTCTGAGGAGAAGGTTCTAGAGGGTGCTTGAGCCTGATTGGCTGCAGTTTGGACTAACATAATGACTCTGATATGTTGCAAATGAGTTTTTTCTCTCTAATGCATTCCTATGTAGGAACCTTTGTTGAGGTTTTTCAGTATATATTTTATCTGTTTTATTATGTATTATGATATTACATATATATAAATATACGCATTATTGCTATTTTATTTACCGTGGGACTCCCACTTCGACGACGGGGAATATTCAAGCATGTGAATCTATGAAAGACACCCCTAATACTGGAGAATCCATCCTTTCAACAAACATTCCTGCTTGACAATTCAATTGTTAAGCAATCTCTAAACAGCTCTATTGGTGGATGATTTCATCTCACAATCTTCCCATACATTTATTTTCCTGCATGGGTAGGACAAGAGGGCAGAAAAACATTTATTTACTTTTTAAAGAAAATAGGTCTGGAGTTCGTTCAATATGAAGTGATCTTTAGAGTTGCCACTTCTTGCCATCGGTGACCCTTTCCCATCCATGTACAAAACAATAATAGCTCCATTTCAGCTTTCTCTAATCCATGATTCCTTCCCAAAAGATTTTTAAACCTTTAAAGAGCTAAAGCCCCCTTGAAATATCAGTTCCCCTGAATGTGATTCTTCCACGTATTAATAATGGTATTATTTTGGCTTAAGGAGACCACCCTCCTTAAATGTTAAGAGCTAGAGGAATTACAGAGATTGGGAAGAATAATTGAAACTATGCTGTTCTCTTGTATTGAAGTTGCGTCTGTTTGTTAAAGGTAAATTTCACTCTTGTTCTCAAAAAGTGATCAAACATCACCTAAAAAAGAGCAGCAATAAACTGATAATTTTTATAGCAAGGAAATATTTAATCAAATTAAAACGTACAAAATTATCTCTTCTTGAGGTTAATTCTCTCAGAATTACTGTCTTTTTGATTTTAAACTTGCATTAAACTGTAAGAAATAGTCGGTAGTTAAAAGCTCTGATTGAAGTTGTCACACATTGAGAGCATCACGGCAGTCTCTGGCACCGGGCCTCCTGCACTTGTCCCTCCCATGGGGGGAGTGAGACAGACAGCTCTAAGAATTCATATTGCCAACACAGCTATGGTCCCAAATCCTTCATCAGACAAACTGCTGCTTCTTTTTGGAGGCTGCCTTGCTAGCCAGGTCCTTGGCTTTCTCTTTTGCTGCCAGTGCGGTTTCTCTGGCTTTCCCAGTTGCTTCTTTTGCTGTTTCCACCAGGGTTTTTGATGGAGATTCCCCTGCAATGAACAGGGCAATAAAGTGACTTCAATAACTTCAAAACCATCACATTTCCTTACAACAATACCACACAAATTAAATTCCTTCTAATGCATCAGATTAAATTGTGGCCTGAAATCTGTCACACTGCTGACACAACCAAGTGTTTTTTGCATCCCAGGAATCATTCTTCCCGACATGATCTTGATGGAAAATTCACCAAGGAGTAATCTGACAATCTAGGACTCCATGTAGATAAAAAACAAACTATTGAGAATATAAGAGTTTTGAATGCAAATGATGCAATAAGGATGATCTGAATTTGATGCTATGTTATAAGAGTCTAAAGGCTGGACACTGAAATATTAAATGCAAATTACTGTCCAATACCAATGCTTCTATTGCGAAACTGAACATCTGGACTCAAATGTACTTTTCCAACTGGAATCCATGAATCTTCAGGACCTGCATGGAGGTAAAGCGGGCAACATTCCACCTCGATTCTTGTAAGTGGCTGGAGTGGGTATGTCTTAGCTTGCTTATACTCTTGCAGTCTGAGCGTTATATAAAAGTGAGTCTAGCATCATACTGATCACACACTTACACAGCATTACTTATTACCCAAAAAAAAAAAGCTTAACATTATTGAATTAAACACAAGCACATACATGAAAGGAAGATATACACTTTGCGGTTCGGGGACACAACATCAGTTTCACCCTGACTGGGTCTCTTCATTTGGGTGTAGCTTGGTTCCAATGGTACAGTGAGCACAGGACCCACATCTGGATGGGCATACCCTTGCCAAAGAGAGCAGTACATCATAACACACAAAAGGGGATGGGAGGAATGCTAGCAATTTGTCTAACCACTTGAAATCAGTGCAATACTGGTCTTGGGTAGCTTGTTTTTCCAGTTCAGGGAGAACCTGGCCTGGCAGTTTGGGCTGGATTGTTCCTATTGGAGTAGGATCAAAAGGGATTTGCATGTGGCTGGGTTCTGAGGTGGCATTTTGGGCAAAAGAATGATAGGCTGGAATGCTACCCAAGTTATCGCCAGTGGTTAGACTCATAACAAGTATCCCCCTATCACCTTTTGTGTGGTTGGTTTATTGAAAACCCAGCTCTTCTGCTTTTTGTAGAATTCAAGAAGAGAGGAGGATGCTCAAATGTGGAATGGGAGGTTTCTTGCCGACTTGGGCGCACTCACTTACAAATTATTCTTGGAAATTTATAGCGCCAAGTGCGTCCCATCAGTGAATATGGTAGTAGAATATGGGGTTACGGTTGGGTTGCCTCAATTCAAGTGGCAGAACATACAATTTAAGGGGCCTTTTGAGGGTTCCACAAAGTGTACCTCATGAAATTGTCCATGAAGAACTGAGTTTGGGTTATAATGTTGACCAGCTCAGACTCAGTACTTTAAAACTCTGGCATTCAATTTGGATAAAAAAGGAACGTGGTTTTAACAGATTAATATTGCAGGATTGGTTAAAACTGGATAAGCCTTCTTTGATTCAGTGACTGGCCTATATTTCGCATAACATGATGTCTCTTGGGCAGCTTGACCTTGTTAATCCAAGCAGTATAGTCCATTCTGATGGTAAATGGATTGAAGCAGCATTTATGGACAAAAACGGTCAGTAATGTAGACTCCTATTTGACAACACCAACACGGCTTGTTGACTTATTTTAGGTTAAACGTATTCCCCCAATTAGTTTCTTTCAATAATGGTTGTTTCCAGGCCTCAGACATGCCCCTCTGCAATTGGGACAATCCTTCCATTAATGACATATTACCTATTGTTATGATTTGTCCAAAATACAATTTTTAAGATAAACGTTTCTGCGACCAATTTTAAAATCAATGAATTTTACTCGTTATAATAATAATAATAATAATAATAATAATCATAATAATAATCCACATTTGTAAAACGCACAATCACCCGTAAGGGTCTCTAGGCGCTGGGGGCAGTCGGGAAGATTAAGTAAGCTATTGCCCAGAGTCACATGGTGCTGGGATAATCTGCCACCGGCGCCGGGGATCGAACTGTGATCCCCAGATTCCGGAGTCAGTCGCCCTAGCCGCGGCGCCACACCTCTTCCACCAAGTTAGGTAGGCTTTACTGTATTTACAGTTTTAAATTCATCCACAACATGTTACTCTCTTGTACGTTTTCTCTCAGGGGGTTTAAAGTGAGTGTGAGTATGCCAATGATTATTGTTATTTTTTTAATTAACTTGGCTTTCATGATTTTACTTGTAAAATCGAATAAAGATTATGAACTGAATATGCTGCTGTGGCCTATTTAAAGATGTATGACCGACTTTTCACCAAGAGCACTGTTACTGGTTTATGATTCTAAAGTAAGGAGGGTACCAAGAATGCCTTTTGCCTGGCAAAGGAGTATTTATATCCCTATTTTTAAGTAAGCAATTACCTTTATGATAAGAGTGCCAAGCCACTGGCTGTTAAAAAACCTGGTTTGAAAAAGGCAGAAAAAAAGCATTTTAAAAGCGTGGAGGAAAGTAAGCAAAAATCTTAAAACTGTACTTGAATTCAGTATTTTCAATGACTATAAAGGGAATGGTTAATTTTACTAACTAGGTTTCACTCCGGAAACTGAACAACATTTAAAAAGAACAAGGTAGTTTTAAAGAAAATGCTTGCGAAGGCTTAAGTTTCCACAGGACTCGGAACTGGAGTATGTGCCAACCAATTTGTCCTTTGCAGTAGCCCAAGGAGCAGATTTATGGTCTGAAGGAGAACAGGCATCTTTTCAATCACACAAATTATACCTTTTGCCCTAGAAGCCAGCTGAATGACAGCTTTAGCCAGCTCCTCCCCCAGCACGATAAAAGCTGTGTTCTAGTGCAATATGTGGAAAGCAGTAGAATGTGGAAGCGTCAGGGGTTTTATCATCAATTTTTACAATTTTAGATTGGTTGAATAAGAAAAAGCAGGCCCAGCTGAAAACCAGGCACTGGGTTCCAACCCCTTTTTCTAACAGGGAGCGAATGCCCTCAAAATCAAATCTCAAACACGACTAGGAGATGTGGAACTTGGAGGCAAAAGTCACCACTATCCAGGAGCAAAAAACGTGAATGATTGTAAGAGATGCAGTTTTTATGCGGTTTTATACTTTGAGGCCCTACTGATGAGAGATGAGCAAGTTTTCAGTACTGATGTAGTTGGTTTCTGGTAAGGAGAGACATTTTTTCACTCTCATCCAACCATGAGAGATTGAGGACATGATTGTAGATGAACATCACCTTGTTGTGGAGACTTTTTTTTTTTTTTTTTAGTAGTGGGAACATTTGTCCACATTTCAAGGTACTTGGGAAGATCCCCTTTTCAGGTGATGCACTCGATTTTGCAACAAGTGTGAGCAAACATAAGTACGTTAATTTTGATAACATTTTATGGCGTACGGACACAAACATTTCCCTAGTATTCAGTATTTTCAAAGTTAGCGATTTGGTGATATAGGTCGTGGAATGAAGTCTGTTTCTGATTATAAGAACTTCCTGCTCGTGTCTTCTATGAACTCTTCATCTGCTTGTAGAGATTTAAGGAATATGTTTGCTAGTGGGAAGGATGTTAAAATAGATAAATTGATACAGCACTTTGGGTCGGTTTGTCGATAAAGTGGGTATTGCCTGTATTTTTTCTCTCAAAGATTTGATTTTTGTGAAACATAATGCAAATTTAGGCAGTCTTAATGCATTTGGCAGCTTGCAGATGTCTCCCCTGTTGGGAGTTTAGTTCACTGGAGACCTACGGTTGGGAGGGTTTCTGGCAATGTTGTTTACCCAAATGTCAAGGAGCTTTATGGCAGATAGTTCCTTTGAAATTTAAAGGGGAGGCAGCAGTGGTAACTCTTCTAAGATAAGTAAACATAATGGCTAAAACAGTATTGTGGGTTTACTTGCTCATGATCAACTAAAAAGGTTTTAGATTTCAGAACAGGACCGAAGCCCTGGCATGCCTTTCCACAACAATTAGAGCATATGCCAATGGCAGGGTCTATTCGATTGGACTAAAGAACTACAGTTGCAGAAACTGTTGAATATTTTGGAAGACTATTGAACACAACTATTTAAGTGTCAACATTCCAAATTTAAAAAAAATGATTTTGAAAAGTAAACAGTTTAAACATAGTAGGTTTATAACAGGACAACAAATTAAGGAAGTAAAAATGTATTGTAAATTGGAAGTCACTATTTCATTGTGAATTACTTGGAAGAAACCTGATTGAATATCAGCCAACTATTAGACCACAAACAGAACTGTAAAATCTGTTCTGGCGGGTTCACATGAAAAGACTAATTTCTGGAGTGGTGTGGCTGACTGGTTAGAGGCGGCAGACCCGTAAGCAGAGAACGGCCCGGGACCAGGGTTCAATTCCCGACGCGGCAGGGTCGTGGACCAGGGTCAAACGGACTCGATAATTCTCGCCTCAGTGCCTACTCTAACCAGGGAACACACTCGGCAACTCTGGGCATTAAGCTTGCCTCATCTCTACAACGGCCCCCCACAGATGCCGGGGATGCCTGGTTTCACCTTGGAGATACCCAGAAAGGGACCAGCTCACATTGAAAACCAGGACGGGTTTCCCAGCGGTCTTCAGCGGATCGGTCCTAGGGACGGGACTCGCTCCGGGAGTATCGCGCCTATGCCCAGGCGGATCAAACGGAGGGCAATCCTGGAGGCAATTTGGTCGGGACTGGGGTTGCACACAGCATCGATGACTGAGGCGGGCTGGGATGCTTCACTGCCCGACTGCGACGACGGTCTGCACCCTCGTCCTGCACCACAGCTGCACGCTGCCGCACTAGCGAGTTTGGCAATCGAGGCGTCTTCCCCTATGCCCGGCATGCGAGATCGAGCAGCTTCAGTGCAGCCTGCTCTCGGAGTGCCTGAATTGCAGCGCGGGGCTGCCTGCTGCCCAGACATACAGATCGGCTCTTTACTGGTACCCGACATGCGTGTTCGAGCAGCCTCAGTGCAGCCTGTTCTCGGAGTGCCTGAATTGCAGCGCGGGGCTGCCTGCTGCCCAGACCTACAGATTGGCTCTTTACCAGTGCCCGGCATGCGTGATTTAGCAGCCTCAGTGCAGCCTGTTCTCTGAGTGCCTGAATTGCAGTGCGGGGCTGCCTGCTGCCCAGACCTACAGATTAGCTCTTTACCGGTGCCCGGCATGCGTGATCGAGCAGCCTCAGTGCAGCCTGTTCTCTGAATGCCTGAATTGCAGCACTGGGCTGCCTGCTGCCCAGACCTACAGTTCAGCGCCTCACCTTGGTTCCCACTCCCCGCGCCCCCTCTGCTGCCGCCGGGACCTATCGTGAGCGGATCTGCAGAACATGCAGGGGTGGATACGTGCGTCTGCTGACGACCACTATGTCCTGAATCTTAAAAAGGTATCTGCACTCAATTTATTATCTTTGACTTTCAAGTCGTTCTTTCCATTGTCTGTCCGGAATATTAAAAGGTATCTGCACTCAAATTACTATCTTTGACATTCATGTCGGTCTTTCCATTGTCTAAAATGGCTGGGGCAATAAACTGGAGCAATAAATCGCCTCCACTGCCCCCAGATGACCACGAGGCTGCACAACAACTCTGCCAGGGGTCACCAAAACAGAGATAAGACTTTTCCATCCCCACCAAGCAACCTAGAAGCTGGACTAACTCGACTTGCCCCAGAGTAGTAAGGGAAACTAAACTCTTTAAACCCTAACAACAACAGACAGAGGACTACTATTCTTGTCTCTCTCTATCCTATTTGGCGGCCATCTTAGAATAGTCCTCCACTCTGGTGGCCATCTTAGACTAGTCTATTCGCAATCTTTTTTAAAAATTTTATTTTCATTCTTATAGCCCTGTAACTTCACCCACCCACACACACACCCCCTCATCTACCCCCTCATCCACCTACACCATCTCTCCCAACATGGAACGCAAGGGCAAGCACACATACAAAATTAACTACCCATCCGAGCTCACCAAAAGAAACGCCAAACGCTTCAAACACAACTTCCTGAAGGCCCACCCTGAAACCCCGTTTGTGGACACCTACTTCTCACTGATCAATGGAGCCACAAGCACCGATATCATCTTCTACACTATACGTAGAGCACAATGGAGGAAAGTGCTCCTCTCCCTTCTCACTATCTCCACCACCAGAAAATCCGCTCATGGTCTAACACTTTATATCACACCATCCCAACTCTTCCCAGGAAGAGCCACCATCACTATCTACAACAACGGGATCATCCTATTCCAATCCACAGACAGGAACCTTGACCTACTCGACAACCTGTTCCCCACCTTCATAGAACATATCTCCAACTGTCGTACCTCCACTCCTAACACCCAAGACTACACAACATCCTCCACCTCCTATCGTCTATCTAACACTCCTAACCTAGCACAGCATCTGAACGACACGCACCTCTACCCTCCCCCCAGCGCTCTAGTCAGGCACCCACCCGCTGTAACTTCGTCACACCCCTCAATCACAGGCGCAGATCACTCCCCTTCATACATCCTCCACACCCCCACCCCCCACCTCACACCTCCTACGAGTCTCGCAGAACCAACCACCTCCCTGAACTTATCTCCCCCTCCCTGCGGCAGGACCATCTCCCACTCTATCTCCCCCCCCACTCTCACTCCCCATTAGCCCACTCTCCCAACTAGTCTCTCAAAACACACCACCTCCCTTACCTTGTCCCCTCCTCCTCTCCCCCCCATTCTCAGCCCCCACTACCATACCTGCACTCCCACCATCTCCAGCCTACACTCATCCCCAAACTCACCTTCACCGCCTCCCACCAACACCCTCACCTCTGCCACCAACCTCCCCCCTACCTCATCCACACCCGCACCCCCAAACTCTCTCACCTGCCGAATGCCATCCCACTTACTATTACCGCAGAGCCCTGCACTAACGCTAGCGCACCCCTCCCCCCCACTCCAGTTCCCTGTTCAACCAGCCCACGGCTCTCATCCCCAACACCATCCCCAATCCAACTCTGGACATGATTATGTCCACTCTCCTCCACATCAAAGAAGATCTTCACACCATCAAAGAACTTCTCTTCATACACCCCAGACACCCCCTACCCACCACCACTTCCTCGCCCAACAAGTCCCCCACCCTCCCCACAGACCCTTTCACTCAATACTTCCCGCATTGGCCCTCTATCCCCGCTCGCAATCACACCAACCGCCCCCGACGCGCCCTTAATCCCCTTTCGGACCACGACATACACACCCTCCTCCGCTCATATGTCCCAGGTCCCTTAAGCCACTCAACCACCACACACCTCCCCATACCCACGATTCTCTCAAATCCCCTTAGGCCCCCCACACAAAGCAACAGAAGTTCCGTCCCCAATAACCTCAGAAAAGTCCCCCTCTCTCTAGAACACTCGACCACCCTTCTCACCCCCAGACTCAAATGCATCCTACTCAACTACAGATCGGCCCCTAGACATTCCTCCGACATCGCGGATCTCATCATAACAATGGACCTTGACCTAGCCATTCTGACTGAAACCTGGCTAACTGAATCCTCTACACCTATATTGGACATTTTAGTCCCCCCCCCCCCAACTACCACATCATTAGACTCGACAGGAGCGGCAAGACGGGCGGGGGAATCGCATGCATTTTTAGGAGCAACCTCTCTGTTACTAAAGTCACCTCCCCCTCCCTCACCTCCTGTGAACTCATCTGCCTCGATATCACCGACGAGGGCAAACCTGTATGCTATTTACACATCATCTACCACCCGCCCGGGGAAAACCTCACCTTCACCCAACAACTCATGGACACGATTTCATCCAATGCCAGACGGCAGAACACTCAAATCTACCTGGGTGACTTCAATCTCCACTGGAACGATCAGAATGACGCAGTGGTGAATAGTCTCAAAACTTTCCTTAATGCGCTTGACCTCACCCAAATCTGCAACAGCCCGACACATGACAAAGGCTCTATCCTCGACCTCATCATCGCCAAAGAGGACTCTACCCAACTGAGGGCAATCCAACCCTGTGACAGGTCAGACCACCACATTATCACATTCTTCATCAACGAAAAAGTTAAACTTAACCCGGCTCAACATACCAAATCCAAGATCTGGAAAAGCGACCTGAAGAAACTTAACCCAAACTCCTTGCCTTCCCACACCTGCAGTCTCCTCCTTCCCCCTTCGGGCGCCTTTGACGTACAATCTCTGACCGACCTCTACCTCAACTCTATGACCTCAATAATCAACGAAGCCGCCCCCCTGCAACTGAAGAGAGTCTCCACCAAGAACTCGAACCCATGGTATGATGCTAGACTCAATGAAGACCGGCGTGCCATGCGAATGGCAGAGCGCACCTGGAGATCAGACCCCTCAGCACTGCACCTTAAAACTCTTAAGAATAAGAGAAATGCCTACTTTAGGAAAATGAAGCGCTCGAAATCTGACTTCTTCAGCCTCCAGCTTGACCAAGCAAAAAACCGACCAGGAAAACTGTTCGAACTAGTCAAAACTCAAACCAAGGAACAACCTCTACAATCAAACAGCACAACAAGCGATATACCATCCTGTGAAGACTTTCTGCTTTCTTCAAGCTAAAGACTGATAATATAAGAAGTGATCTCCTCAATGATGCAAGCCGATACTCCAGCCCCATCAGCATAACTACCACTCAACCTAAAAACAACGCGGCATGGTCGTCCTTCGACACCTACTCTGAAGAAGAAATTAACAAACTGCTCAGCACCTTGAAACCCTCTAATCACCTCACAGACCCCTTACCTGCTAATGCTGTAAAAGACTTCACCCCCCTGCTCCTCCCACTCTGGACTAAAATCATTAACAGTTCCCTGCAACAAGGATTCATCCCGGACTCCCTCAAGGTGGGGCAAGTCACGCCTATACTCGAGAAACCTACAGCTGACCCTGCTGACCTAAACAATTACCGTCCTATCACCAATATCCCCACCCTGGCCAAACTGCTGGAAAAATGCGTACAACTCCAACTGACAAAACACATTGATCAGTTTGACCTCCTCAACCCTCATCAATCAGGCTTCCGAGCAAGACATAGTACGGAAACGGCTATGACGCACATCATTTATGACGCCCTCCAAATCCTTGATCACAACGATTCCTGCCTCCTCATCCTACTTGATCTCTCCTCAGCATTTGACATGACAATCTACTGCAGCTGTTAAACACCAGAATGGGTTTATCCGGAACTGTTCTCAAATGGTTCACTTCCTTCCTACATAACCGGTCTCAGAAGTTCAAGATCAACAACGTGTTGTCCTCATCTGTGCCTGTAACATTAGGTGTTCCACAAGGATCTTCCCTATCCCCCACATTGTTCAACCTAGGCATGGAACCACTCACCACCTTGCTTCAAGCATCTAATGTACACTTTCACATGTACGCCGATGACACTCAACTCTACCTCAAACTACAATCCCCGGAAGACATCAAGCTCCTGAACTCCTCGCTCAGAAACACCCAATCATGGTTGGCCGACAATCACCTCAAACAAAATGCTCTGAAAACGGAGTTCCTTCTGATCTCACCTCCTGCGAAAATCGCCATCACCCAAACCTGGCTCAAGCACCTAACTGCACTCAATGTCCAACCCACCATCGTGGACTCCGCGAAATCCTTAGGCATCACACTTGACGCCAATCTCAACATTCAGCAGCACATTAGCAAAGCAACTAAAGGAGCTAATTTCCAAATCAACACTTTGAGGAAACTTAAACCCTTCTTCCCAGCTAAGGACTTCCAAACTGCTGTACAAGCCCTAGTCATCCCTCGCATAGACTACGGAATTGTGGCTCTCAGCGGACTCCCCCTATCAACAACCGCACCCCTAAGAGCCTCCTTGAACGCTGCAGCGAGACTTATCACTAATTCAAGGAAACATTTGCATATATCCCCGGACCTAAAATCCCTGAACTGGCTGCCGTTTGAAGCCAGAATACAGCTGAAAATCGCCTGTATGACACACTTGGTCGTACACCACAAGTCACCCGACTACCTCACTCAAAAGCTGACTATATCAGGAGGCTCGAGATCCAATAGAAGCACAAAAAATCTCCTCCTGAAACCTCGAAGATTCTGGAAGGAAAAAACATACAAAACGCTCCTTCTCTGGAATGGCACCCAGGATCTGGAATGAACTCCCTCCTGAAACCAGGCTTATCTCCTCCACTGCATTTTTTAAGAAAGAGGTAAAAGCCATCCTTATGGCTAAATACACCTGAACTCTGTTTTTATTGGATCGAAGACTTTGCACCGTTTTTGTATTATTGGTTATCTGATTGTCTTTTTGTATTATGTTTTTATCTGATTGCTATTCACTTACTACCGATTACTATATTGTACCCAATAGTTTGTTTAATCACCCTCTTGTTTCCCCTAGCCCTTGTTTTCTGTAAAGCGCTCCGATATCTGAAAAGATCTTGTTCGCGCTATATAAAACTTTGAAATAAATAAATAAATAAGACCCAATGGGAGTGATTTCTATGTGAACTTATTTGTGAATGTTAAGGCATTCTAATACGTAAACCAAGGACTATGATGCTATGTGAAAGGTTTCATTCTGTGCATCATCCCCGAATAGTATGGGCCCAATTTTTGAATATTTTTATCGAAACAAGACATTTGAAAAGCTTGCTATCCATGTGATCAAAATCTAGAAATATTAGCTATGCATTATTTAATTTCCCAGTCTTATGTTATGCAACATTTACCAGAAAATTTTGGAGTTAAAACAATAAAAGGAAGCCTATTTTTATTCTAAGATTTTCTTTAATTAACATTTTTACATCTTTTAATGAATAACCATTTGCAAGTGATATTCTTATATAAAACAAATTGTGCATGTTGATTTACAGTTTGGTAATGCATATATTATGTTAAATAGTGGATTCTCTTCAAACCAAACTCCCTGGCACCCTTCAACTTTTGCCCTGATATTTGTGATTTAGCCGATACCACTCAAAATGTCAGCAGAGGCCACTGAAGAAAAATCTATCAGTCATTCCTAAATTTTAGTGCGAAATTGTAGGAGGTATGACGTTCCCCTTTGCAGCTGATTCCCTTTGGAATGTACTACCCAACACCTTCATGTGGAATAGAACTTATTAAGCTTACGGAAATTGCAGAAAAACTTGGTTGTTTCCTTGTAATGTGGCAATGGTTCCTTTTCAGTTTCTATTTCCTTTCTGTGTCTTTTTGAGGATTTCTCTTTAGCCCCAAGATAGTTTGGGTAAACACCAAATCAGCACTTAATATGCAAATAAAGAGTGTAATTCACTATGGAACTACATGTGCACCAATGAAGTAACCACAGAAAGGGTGGAGCAGCAATGCAAGAAATATCAAATGCCATGTAAATGGCTATTTTAACCACCATCTTGCTCAAAGAACCAGAGTACTAAGTCATTAAAAGATGCATTTAACAACCCTCCACCAGTGGTAAGCATTGACCCTCTGTCCACTCCATAAAGCTGTAAATAGAAGCTAACTTTTAACATACCTTGCATTTTTGCCAAAATGTATTCATATCCTTTCATAGCCTTGTGAACGTTGCTCTTGAATCTTGCAAGACCGAATTCCTGCAAATAGTGAAACAAAAGAATTAAGAATAGATCATGTATCGAGCATTTAGAGCAGTAAGCCTCTTGGTTGTGTTAACTGTTTCTCTCCTCAGTCTGTTAACGTTCGTTCTGTCTAGCAGTTGATCTATTACTAATTCTTACAGTATCACAACAACATGTCCACATCAACTATTAAGTAATAATTTAATCTTCTGGGAGGTATGTTTAAGCAGTCCCAAATATATTCTTAAGAAATGCTTAGCTCACCTATGAATTTTCTGTTTCGTCTCTGGACAAAAACAAGTATGTTTGACAAATGCTTTGAGTCCTGAGTAGTCTTTCTGCTTATCTCCCATAATGTGCTTTTGTATCTAGGGAATGTAGTGCCCTTTTTATCAGTATTAGCGGCAAGGGAAAAAAAACACTTGTTTCATACGAAGAAACTATTGACAACTAAGGCAAGAATTTAGGATGGTGATGTAGCATTTTCTTTGTATGTTTGTACCACAGGAATCTGTTTTGATGGAGTGTAGGAAAGGGCTACTTTTTCACAAGGTCACCCCCACTTTTTGCCTGGTATCTTATGCAATTCTGACTGAAGTGCACTGGGTTCCTGCTACCCAGGTCCCCAGTGCCATTTCCCTAAAACAAGGTAACTGTTCAACTGTACTCCAATTGGCAATTACTTTAGCACCTCTAAGTCTCTAGTTCAGGTACACTGGTACCTAGGGCCTGGGTACTACAGAGGGTCCCTAAGGACTGCAGCAAATATTATGTCACACTAAGGGACCCACTGCCAAACTTGTGCAGATTGCCATTGCAGGCTGCGTGAAATGGTGCAAACAAAAGTGAAAACACAACGTAGCACACACCCATTGTGCCATGCCCACAGACACTGCATACAGTATATGTAAGTCACCCTTGCAGCTGGCCTTACAGCCCTGTGGCAGGGTGCATTATATTACATGTGAGGACATATCTGCACGAGCAGATATGCCCCTGTTCTATCTAGTTTAATTTCTGGAAAGTACAAGTGAACAGGGAAGCCATTTAAGTATATGTACTGGGCCACTGGTCATTATTTATTTATTTATTTATTTTTAGAGTTTTATAAAGCGCGAACCAGGCCTGTGAGGGTATCAGAGCGCTTTACAGGATTGACAGATGGTAAAAACAGTCTTAGGACGGGTGTATACAATTGGGATAGGAACAGGTGGATGCATTATACAAGGAAAGAAGTAATAAGCAGCAACATATCCCGGATACAGTTGGGATTAAAACAGGTAGATACATTATATGAGAGAACAGCTGTCTCAATTCCCGGGTGGGATGCCCAGTAGTGCTGGGTAGGCATCACCTGGAAGAACCATGGGTAATGCCGTAATAGAAGGAGAAACAAAATCGCTGAGGTGATTGAAATGCAAGCGTTGGGAGAGGAATTTGCCCACAAGGAAAGTTTTGGCCTCCTTTATAAAAGTGCCAAAGATGGAAGTCTTCTGATGGTGGGCGGGAGTTAGTTCCATATTCTTGGGGCAGCCCCAGAGAAGGCCCGATTGTACTTTCTTTCCCCGCAAGCGTGCTGGTTGGAGCAAAAGGTTTCTGGCTCCTCCGGATAACACGAGTACCTGAATGAGAAAAGCTGGGGACTTGGAGTATAGAGCCTTGTGAGTGATGCAAGCCAGCTTAAGTTGGATTCTGGCCTCGAGAGGAAGCCAGTTTAGAGCTTTGAGGTGGGGAGAGATACGGTCTAATTTCTTTGAACCTGTTAGGAGTCTGGCGGCGGCGTTGAGGCAGGCTTTCAATGGGGCCAAAGAGTTCTTGGGTAGACCTGAAAGGGTAGAGCACCCTTATTCAAGTCTGGAAATGACTAGTGCCTGGGTTGCCATTTTTAGGCCAGGGGTGTCAAGGAAAGGTTTCAGGTGTCTTAGGTAGCTCAGGTGAAATCTGGCAGTTTTGGCCATCGAGTTGATATGGCCACTCATATTCAAGTTGCAGTCTAGGGTTATTCCGAGGTATTTAGAAGAGTCCACAATGGTAGGAGGGCAATTTAACGCTGTGATAGCCTTGACCCATTCCTGAATGTCTGAATTCATTTTGGGTGGGGAGAACAGGAGAAATTCCATTTTTTTGCAATAAGTTTGAGCTGGTTAGAGGTGAGCCAATGCATCGTCAGCTTCAAGGCCTCATTCAGGGAGTGAATGTCCTCATTGGAAGAGATTTTAATGTAGATCTGTGTGTCGTCCGCATACATGTGATAGGCGATGTTGGCGGTGCGTAGCACCTCTGTGAGCGCTTCAAGGTAAAGATTGAAGAGGGTAGGGGACAAGGTTGATCCTTGGGGGACACCAACCATGATCGGAGAGGGAGCTGATAAGTTACCATTGATTAGGATTCTCTGTGAGCGATTCTGGAGGAAGGACCTAAATCATTCAAGAACGGTGCCATCCAATCCCATCCTGAGTTTGAGGCGTGACAGGAGAGTTTACGAGTTCTCCAGCTACATGATGGATTTACTGAAACCTATGGTGTTTGGTATCAAACACCTTGTCTTGACAAATCCATAGTGATACCAGTAATGTATTTTATAAAACATACACCCAGAGGGTAACTTAGAGATGCCCCCTGAAAACCTACTAGCCTCTGCTGGCTAACTGGTATTGTTCAGACTGCCACTGCAGACATGTTTCTGACTCCCTGCAGGTGAGAGCCTACACTGTAAGGCCAGAAACAACGCCTGCTCTGAAGGAAGGTGTTCACGCCTCCTCGAGCAGGATGGCTAGTGGTTAAGCATATCACGGGCTTCAGAGCCCCTGCCACTTATGATATGCGACCCTGGTTTCCCCCAGACCTGGGAGATGCCTCTCCTGCTTTGAAGCCCATTTAGCACCAGGAGAGACGGGAAATTAGCTATGCGTGTTGCACCACCAGGCTGGCCACACCCTTAAGGTGGGCTACCTGATGAGCGAGAGAAGGATTCCACCATCTTATTTTTATTGGAATTAGGAACTCTGGGACAAGGTTATGCCCGCTTCCTACAGGGGGTGTAGGGACCCCAAGAGTAAGAAGCCTATTGGCTACTATCCTTTACTCACCTTAACACCCCTAAATTCAGTATTTAGGTGGCCCCATGACTCCAGGAGCTCAGATTCGACTGACTCTAAAAGAAGGACAAAGAAGAGCAGAGAACAAAGGACAGAGGACTAGCTGTGAACTTTGGCCCTAAACCCTGCCTGCCTTCAGGATTCAAGCAAGCCGGGCCGATGACGGCTGAAATGCCAGAAACCGGTCCCTGGTAGCTTACCTCCTTTCTGGTGAAGAATTGGCTTGGTAGTTTGGTCTGCCCTGTTCCCATCATGCACTGGGACAGGAACAGACTAATTTGCATGTAGCCAGGTTCTGAGCTGGGATGGTGCAGTGAGCTAAAAAACGGTGATGGATCAAGCCCTGATCTCTTGACTGGGTAGGAGTATTCTGCATCATTCAGAAACTCTGTCCATCACCTTTTCCAAAATTGGCACTGACCGCAACGCCCAGGAAATAATCTGCGGACCACCGGGTCTACCGAAGCAGCAGTCACCCAGGAATTGGTCACCTTGCTCCAGGAGGTCAGATCAGTCTCCCCACTAAGTTTGGAGAAACCAGGACCCTCAGTGGCCGTCCCACACCAATACCCAGTTACTGGAGCCTGTTGCAAACACCAAGGTTTGTGTTCAGTCCGAACATCACCACTGTCAAAACCGACCTGCACATCGAGGGATTTCACCAGAGGCCAGCTTCAGGTTAGAAGTAGTCTTGCTGTGTTTCTTCTCCTTCTCCTGCAGGGGCACCAAGAACTGTGGGAGCCTCAAACGCAACGCCTCGGCAGACAAAACACATATGCACATGAGCTCAACAGCCCAAGTCCATTGAAACAGATCGGTGCTCTGTGGCCCAGAGACCCGCAAGAGTGGAATCACCCCCCTTTGTGTTCTGCCTTATTTGTCTCCCAGTCCCTCCTTTCAGCCTCTTTCCTACAGGTACTCTTCCAATTGACTATAGCGGGTAGCGTCTGAGGCTACCGCTGCTGAAACCACCTCTACACCCAGACACCCCACGGCAGGTAAAACTGAACTCTTGGACCTTGGTCCCTACTCATCATAAGTTCAGAAGAACAGTCTAGTAAGTTGTTAGCAAGAGACCCTATGCAGTGAATGTTTTCCCATATGATAACATTATCGCGCTCGAAGCTCATATGCCTCAAATCCGAAAGCTGTAATTTTCTACTGTAAAATTTGATAGTGTCCAAAGTACTCACCCGATTACGAAGTTCCTGGTGTCAACAATTCTATAAAAATATGTTTTTTTTTCTAAATTAGTCTCGAGTTTCTTCTTGAGTGTGTTTCTCATTTATTGACTTTGAGTATACAACAAATGCTTACCACTACCCTCTGATAAGCCTAAACGGCTCGCCCACACTACCACAAAACAGAGCATTTGAGAAGTCCTGTAAGCCAATATGGATTGTCTGGACATTCTACAAAGTGTACCTCATTTTGGTACACTACATTAACAGCAATCTTCTTACATGGAGTGTTAGGTTGTGCGATCAAGTAAGTGTGCGAGAGATTGGTTAGCAGGGCCAAGAAATCATGGCTTACTCCATGAAGCGGAAGTACAGTATTATTAGAAACATTAATTAAAATCAGTGTCAATCTGTGCTTTATCTTCATTAAAAAAAATAGGACATTTGAGAAGCCTTTAAACGAATAGTTAAAACCAACATACAGACAAAAGAAAAGAAGGTGATATCACCGTGGGAGACAAAGATACAATGCCAAATGCTTTACCATTAGGTGAATGTCTGTCGTACCCCGGTAAAAAGATATATTTTAGTTGAGTTAGGGATCCAAAAGTAGTGGTCCTAGACATGCAATGCAAAGGGGGAACAGCCACAATCTAATCTTATAAATTCTTTATTTCGGCCAAAGGCCATAAAAGATTTCATTGTAAAACATCGTCCATAAAGTAATCTAATGTGTTTCAGACAAATGTTACATAATTTCAATAAAATT
Organism: Lissotriton vulgaris; assembly: GCF_964263255.1. Lineage (NCBI taxonomy): Eukaryota > Metazoa > Chordata > Amphibia > Caudata > Salamandridae > Lissotriton > Lissotriton vulgaris. Next base: position 1,254,599,868 of record NC_141695.1, on the reverse strand, counting down.
GGCAATTGCAGAAAAACAATTTCATTCAATAAAACCTTTTTAAAATATACAGGGAGTAATATCTAATTATTCATACAGTCCAAGGTAAGTTTCATGGTTGCAGATATCTTTGTCATTAGTAGATCACAACTTTAGGCCCATTCTCTTCCTTATTAGACCCACTATAAACAAATATCTTGATAGCGCAAATATGACATGTGGTCGGATACTTGTTGTTAGTACCCTCAGCGCCCCTTGATGTTTTGTGAATCCCAACGAATTACATAGTGGTCGAATCCATTTGTTCTCTGCCCTATCATACGCCGGGCAAAAAACAAAACATGTGCAATGTTTTTGATGTTGTTTGTAGGCCCTAAAGTGTATTTAGTGCATAGAGAACAGGCAAGATCCCCCCAGCCCCCAACAGACTGCTTGCTAGGAACGGTTGTATATGGTCAAGGAAATCCTCGCGATTCGGACTAGGCTTAATAGAAGGGAATTCACTTGTTAACCTTCCTAATCTTGGGTCAAAATGGAGTGCATTCAATGCTTTGATTGAATGTATATTGCCAATAAATACCTTTCAGATTGCCTTTACAACTTGGTGTTAAATTATGTGGTTTAGTCCAGTATGATCCAAGACCTAACTCAATCAGCCATTTCCGGACAAATCTTAACCACGGGAAGGTAAGACATGTATCAATATCCAGTAATTCGCGTGCACCTGTATCCAATAGAGTAGTGGACGTAGGATTGCGAGATGACCTGATCGCTTCAAATTTAGATCGTGGAACATTGGGATAAGTGGTGTTGATTGGGGTAATCCTAATAATCTCCTTAGAAACTTGTTTCCCCCAGCTGTTAGATGTCGCTTGTGCCCCATAACTCCGATCCATACAATGCTGCAGCCTGGACCATACAATTATATATCTCCAGTGATGGTGTCACAGCTTTGCTTGTAGTTGAGCTGTACTTCTTAAGGATTGCCCCTGATCCTTGGGCTAACCTTAAGGCGGAGTGGTTTATTTGCTGGTTCCAGGCTAGTTTTGTGTCTAGTAATATGCCCAAATAATTAAAATTAGTGGCATATTCTATTTTCTCATTACGGAGCACGAGATACTTTTTAAGGGTCTTTTGTGGGTTTATGGCCATGTAATTAATTTTATTTGCGTTTATTTCGAAGCCCTTTTCTGTACAGCATCTATTAAACCCGTTCAACATATTTTGTAGACCCTTCATGGTCTGTTATATCAGAATGGTGTCGTCTGCGAAGAGCAGCACTGGCACCAAATTCCCGTTTAGCCTTGGAGGATCGGTTGCTAGGTCGTGTAGGTGGTCCACCACATCATTAATATAGAGTTGAGAACAGGGTGGTAGCAAGTACACAACCCTATCTCATTCCTCTCTCTATTGGGATTGGCTTTGTTAGTTCCCCATTCATACCCCAGGGGACTCTAGCATAGTTTCCGTTGCGTAATCTTTTTAGCTGCATAACCAAATTCAGGGGGGCACCTTGTTTTTTAAGTGGCTCTCATAGCAAGCATCTGGGTACGTGTTCAAACGCTGTCCTCAGGTCAACAAATGCCACGGAAATGTGCCCCTTCCTGATTTTAACATATTTCCAAATAATACACAGGAGTCTGAAGACTTGATCTATTGTACTAGTACTGGATCTAAACCCTGCTTGATATGGGGACAGTATGCTATTCGTCTCTATCCAGTCGTTAAGCCTGTTCGGTAACTGCCTGGCATAGAGTTTTTGGAGTACGTCTATCAGGGTAATTGGTCTGTAGTTCTCGGGTTTATGTTTGCTGCCCTTTTTTGTAGATGGAGACAAATTCAGCCCCTTTCCACGTTCCCGGTGTCAAGGCACCGGCTAATATTGCATTGCTAAGAGCATTAACGTATGGGACCCATACCTTTTTTTCATATTTGAATAAGTCACCGGGAAGTCTACCTAGTCCCGGTGCTTTTCCCGGTTTAATGGAGTCTTTAGCATACTCCGTTTCTTGCAGTGAGAATATTACCTGGCTGTCTCCCTCTATATCAGTACGCCGTATTTCTCTGCTCAGCGCAGAAATGGGCCTAAAACTGGAGTACAAATCAGTGAAGTGGTCGGTCCAAGTCACAGAGTCTAGATAATGCTCTGTTCTTCGTACTTGGTCCTTCCCACCCCCATGCTATGATTTTCCAAAACTCTGCCTGGTTATTTGTTTTTGCTACCTCCAGAAGATCCAACCAGCTATTTTCTTCCCAATTCCGCTTGGCAGTAGCCAGTGATTTCCAGTGTACATCCCTGGCGCTCCACACTGAGTCTGTATTCCGTGCTTTATCAACTCCAGTAAGGCGGACTTAAATTTCCTACATTCAGTTGTGTACCATGGTGTCAGGGAGAGTCCAGATGGGGGCCTAGCGCCACCTACCCGGGTGCTTTGCCCGCGCATAAAAAAAGAGATAGGATCCAGTTACAACGGGGTTAACACAAACCTCACGCTCTCTCCGCTGCAGGACGACGCAGAAAGCGTCATCGAAGATGACCAATCACAGCCGCAGCAGGTGGAGAAAAAGAGCCTATCGCAAGAAGGCGGGGAGAGTCTGGAAGTTGGGGAAGCCGAAGACTCCGAAGCAGAGGACGCCGAAGCAGAGGACGCCATTGGAACCGGAGGAGGGAAGCCCACGGTTAGACCGCTCCACCAACGCCACTGCAGAAGAGCCGGAGACGTGGAGTGAGGAGTGGTGGACACCCCCGGGAGACACGCGGTTACCGCCGTAACTCTGGAGAGTTACGGCTCTGGCAGGGAGTGAACAAATCACCAGGGACGTATCTAAAAGGGGAGGGGGAGGTAGAGAAGGAACGGGTATTTAAGTTGGGGCACACCACGGTTCATAACCAAACCGCCCTGAAGGTTACGAACAGAGCCTTGACTTAATCGCTCCACGTACATGTAACCGAGAAATATTTTCTATTTTGAATCTTGGCCACTTGGCGGACAAACGGCTCCTAGTGTTTTATGATTCATTTAAAGACAACGTTGATGTGTTGGGAGCTGTATTCTTTTCAGTTGGGCCCGCGTTTCTCTCTCTTTCAGGGGGCAAATAATTAAGGCCCTATTCCCTAAAACGAGCCCGAGAACAGTATCTCAGTCAGATTATTTTTCTTTGATAGATTTCCTCCATCCCTGCACATCCCTCCCTCACCGGTCTCACTATCGTTTTTACTGTACAGCACGAACAGCACCAAAGGAAGGAGAAGGGTAGTACAGAGTGATTACAACAACTCAGAATACTTACCGCCACTATTGTTTGTTTTCCTTCCGAGTATCCTGGGGGAACCACTACTGCCAGTGAGGAAGAGCACAAGATTCAAGGGAGGAGGCCGTGTACTGACGAGGGTGCAATCCTAATTTCCACCTGACAAACTGTACCCACAGAACAAGACCCCAACACCCCATTCACTGATTGTCCTTGGTCAACGGTCCTGTACCAAAGTCACTTCAATAAAGATTTGGACACAAATATTCACCCTATACGGCCTCCTAGCTTTCATTTCCGACCCTCCCTCCGACAGGTGGTGTCTGAAATGAAGGCCGTATTAAAGAGAATGGCTGAAAACCAGGAAAAACTGGGTCAAGTTAAGGAGAGTTTCTCACCGTCGCTGAAGAGGATCGCGAGAAATTCCATAAATCCCTCACCGAGCAGAGTCAAACCCAGGAAACTGCCATCACTAGACTGGCCGAAACCCTGACACAACAGAGGATCAAACCCACCCTTCCCTCAGTAGTACTCCAGAAATATGTCAGTGGGGAGGACTCAGACTTTTTTTTTGCAAACTTTGAACGAATGGCCCGGGTGGCTGTCAGGCCCGAAGATAAATGGGGCCAGTATCTGGGTCCCCTGCTTTCTGGGGAGCCCAAGCCGCCTATCAGGTAGCAAATCCCCTTGGGATTACTACCTATCCCGACGTCAAGAGGACCATCCTTGAACGTATGGGGTTAGATCAGGAGTCCAATCGGATTTGTTTGCGTCAAATAAAAGAAGGACCCCAAGAGGCACAACAAGCACTATTTTATAGGGTTCGTGATATGGCGGACAGATGGTTAAAACCTGACCTCTCTACAAAGCCAGAAATTATGGAAAAGGTATACCTGGAGTAGTACTTAACCTCTCTTCACCCTTCCATACAACTTGATTTACTTTTTTAATTTTATGCGTTTTAATATAGCGCAGACTTTACCCGAAGGTGTCAGAGCGCTTCACAATAGGAACAGTAGTGAAACATGAGGAAAAATTACAAGTCAGCATGTTACAAGAGCAAACGTTACGTTACATGAGGCAATGTTGGTAATTGTGCATGTATCAAAAGCAAACAAAATACAAAAGGTAGCAAACGATACATTTCAAGAGGGAAAGTGACGTGTTCATGTTAACTCACCTTAGAAATGGCTGTAGAAATTGCAAGTGCTTATTATCGTGCTCAAGACATCCAGAGAGGACGTGATGAGAGCCATTGGAAACATGGGAGCGGGGGTTCTAATCCTCGTACCCCTAAACCATCACCCGTGAAAAAAATAGACACTGTGACTATGTTAACAGGGACTATGTTACCGGGACCCCCACCACCTTCAACTCTGCCACCAACCTTATTAGGCCCTCATGTTTTAATTGTCGGGCATATGGGCAAATTGCGCGGGTTTGTCCCCAAAAGGAGGAGCCCATGGGCATTGGGCTCACCAGGACTTTTGTTTGTAACCCTGTTGAAGGTAACCCCATCCCTAGTAATACCCCTCCCTTCCCCAGAACTGTGAGGGTTAACAGGGAAAGAAGGGGAGCATAGACACAGGATGCTTACAAAGTCATCCAACCTCAGATTATTCCAGGAGGGGTGCAGTCTGATACGGGTATGGTGAACATACAGTGCGTACACAGGGATCAGAAGCCCTATAAAACCACGGAAGTCTTCGTTCAACACGATCCGGCTCTAGAGCCCGTTCCACTTAAAGTGGAGCTCATTCCCCAACTACTAAAACCGTTTTTCTCTTAGACACAGTCCCCAAGGAAAGACACAGTCCCCAAGGAAGCTGAATGGAGACAAACCGCTCACTTTTCACAAAGTACCTGATCACAAACTATGTCCTGGGAAATCCCGTAAAAGCGGGAAACAGAGAAGAAAAGAGAAACGTCAATGGGCCCCGGTCATGCTGACGCAAATAGCCACCACTAAGGCATGGGAACATGACCAGGACTTTAGAGCAGCACATTGTATGAAGCCTGGAATAGGTCCTTAGAGCAGGAAGACCCAGATCAAGTCGGTCCCCAGTTTTTCAGGAATAAGGGTCTATTATATAGGAAAGGAGGGAAGGAAGGAAGCAAAACCCCAGTTACTGGTCCCGCGGTCACATAGGGAAAAGGTTTTATATCTGGCTCACAGCCACCTCCTAGGGGGTCATTTCGGGGTGGGGGTAAGGGGACCGAAAAGCCCATCCTTGAACACTTCTATTGGCCAGGAGTATACCAGCAGGTCCGAAGATATATAGATCATAGTTTCTAGGCTACCTGTGAAGCAGAGGCTGCCATTGGAACCGGAGGAGGGAAGCCCACGGTTCGACTGTTCCAACAACGCCACCGCAGAGGAGCAGGAGACGTGGAGTGAGGAGTGATGGACACCCCGGAGACGCATGCTTACCGCGTAACTCTGGCGGTGAATGAACAAATCCCCGGGGACGTATCTAAAAGTGTGTGTGTGGGGGGGGAAGAGAGGAAGGCATAGAAGGAACAGGTATTTAAGTTGGGGCAGACCACGGTTCATAACCAAACCGCCCTGATGGTTACAAATGGAGCCTTGACTTAATTCGCTCCACGTACTTGTAACCCAGAAGTATTTCCTATTTCGAGTCTAGGTCACTTGGCAGGCAAACTTCTCCTAGTGTTTTATGATTCATTTAAAGACAATGTTGATGTGTTCGGAGCTGTATTCTTTTCAGTTGGGCCCGCGTTTCTTTCTCTTTCCAGGAGCAAATAATTAAGGCCCTATTATCTAAAGCGAGCCCGAGAACAATAACTCAGGCGGATTATTTTTCTTTGACCTATTTCCTCCATCCCTGCACATCCCTCCCTCACCGGTCTCACTATCGTTTTTACTGTACAGCACAAACAGCACCAAAGGAAGGAGAAGGGTAGTACAGAGTGATTACAACAACTCAGAATACTTACCGCCACTATTGTTTGTTTTCCTTCCGAGTATCTTGGGGGAACCACCACTGCCAGTCAGGAAGAGCACAAGACTCAAGGGAGGATGCTGTGTACTGACGACTGTTCAATCCTACTTTCCACCTGACGAACTGTACCCACAGAACAAGACCCCAACACCCCATTCACTGATTGTCCTTGGTCAACGGTCCTGTATCAAAGTCTCTTCAATAAAGATTTGGTCACAAATATTCACCCTATACGGCCTCCTGGCTTTCATTTCCGACCCTCCCTCAGACACAAGGGTTTACCTTTTGTCCCGTCTTAAGGTTGGATTTCAAGTTTTTCACATTATTTTTGCTGAGCAGGGGCTCTAACTTTGAGACCAAGGTAGTATGCATGGATGTTATAGACCGATTGCTTGACTAAGTGTGCACCTACTAATTCTGAAAAAGGATTATAGATATTAGTCATAGTTTCTAGGCTACCTGTGATCTTCGGCCACCCCATAGATCTTCAGTTATTTTCTACTAAGGGTTGCACATCATGGGAATCAAGATTTGCTTGGATAACCTTCGATAGATGTCCCATTACTTCCAAGCATAATGGTCGGTGATCACCGTTGTCCCTCATTTCTATTTTGAAGCTCACTATTCTGCTCCAACTATAAATACTGTCCAATATATATATATATATATATATATAGTCTATTCTCGACTGTGTACTGCCACGCTTGAAAGTATGGAGAGGCGGTTTCATCCCCATTTTTGAGTACCCTTCCATTGCATGCCCTTAGATGATGTTCTACTGTTAACTGTACTATCTGTAGCGCTGCATTAGTACAGGGTTTAGAGGGCCCAGCCGCTAGTTGGAGAAGACCTACTTTGTGGTGGTTCCAACTGCAAGGTAATCTGCACCATGAAAATCCTTTAAAAACAACTGTGGTGATAATCAGGACCCATATGTATTTTCTGCAACAGGATTCCACAGTAACTGCATTGTAGAACTGCCTTGCACCTTGGGCTCTTTGTTTTTATTTACAGTTTTCCAACTATTTCCTCAATACCTCCCATCTGCCCGCAAAGATGGTGACATTTCTGGCCTCAAGGCCCATGTGACAGGCTTCATTGGTCCCCTCGCCTCTAACTTCGGATGTATGCTCTTCCCTCCACCACCACCACCATCTTTACATTGATAGTGTGAAGGACACTATGTGCCCCTTATTCCTTTGGGTTCACCAATATCTGTAGCGCTTTGTGTAACTCCCAACCCCACTTTTGTGTTGACCCATTAAAATTTATAGTATGACATCTTATTTCACCTTGGGCTACATCATCTCTGGTGAGACATTTCCATCTCATGTTGGAGTATTTTCATCTGCAGTAGTTTTAAACCATCACATCTCCTGGTTGATCTTAAAGTAAGGGGTCTGTAAATTCTCCAGAGGTTACAATATCCCATAGATGGGTGATTTTACTCGCCCGCGTGGGGACTACCTCAGTGCTTTGGCAAGTTAAGGTATGTCAAAGTCCAGAAGATATAATGGACTACAACCAACCAATTATTCACACACCTGTTAACAGGGGTACTGCTACTCCAGACCCATCACCACAGATTTCATATCATAAGTGCTAGAAATGACCCAAGTCAAGACTGCCTCCAAAATCAACTAATGCCAATGCAGAAAATATGTTAAAAGTGAGCTGCATGAATATTCTTGCCATTGAGTTCAGAAGCACTTGAAGGGAGGTCATATGAAAAAAAATCTGTTGTGGGAAAATAGACGACCTTACTCTGGCAATACCAGAATACACGTTTATTTAGATGCATCAAGGTAGCTTGTTGGCTGATGGAGAACATCAGCTACCATACTCCACTCGAGACTGAATACACAGCCAGTATATATACAAATCTCCATGGTCATAGGTAAAATAGTTCTCCGTAAGAGGAGACTTGTACAAATTTAATGTTTTAAGTTATGGCTCAACAGGTCTGTGACATAATTCAAGGAAAGCTTCCAGCAATTAGAAACAGTTCCAGCTTCCAAAACACATTAATAAGTAAAATGCACAATAGTTCAGCCTTGTACAGTGAAAAGCAATGTGTGAGACAGCTGATGTCTTAAAGCAGAAACTGCTAGTTTGCATTCTTCTAACAGAATGCAAAGTGAGCTGTAGATATATTCTTGGTGTTGACTAGAGAAGCACTGGTCAAGAGGTCATTGGACCCAAGTTTACATCAATGCACACATATGTTTCCATGAGCACGGTTTTGTTTTTCATTCATCTTTCACAATACCCTCTTTTGCGTTTCCTCAAGCACAACTGAAAGCATTGTTGCTGGCTCTTAGTTTCTCTAGTTATTTGTTATAAAACGTATTTGTTCTTCCACTACAGCACATGGAGTGCAGGCATCCCAGGGTGATTCTACTGCGTGCCTTGTTCAGCAAGGACTGAATAACCCTTCAATAGATTGCTAATTTCTACTGCCACCCCTCAATCCCAAGGAGGAATTCATAGAGACTCTTTACAGCACTGCAATAAGCACCCATTCGACCTTTTAGGTAATAATATATGGCTTAAACATGTAGACCTATAGATGTTGGAACCTATTCTGAAAACATCAAACCCAGCAAAACGAGCAGAGGGCTAGCAGTGGCATAACATTAAATTCTAAAATCCAAATAACTATCTAAAGCTATATAGGCTGCAAGCTCATGAGTAGACCCTTGCAATCTACACTTGTTCAGAGCATTCTGCTATATAAGTGAAAGCAATCACTAGTTTCTCTCTATTAACTTTAGAGCCCCCAAGGCATCTATAAAAACTCTTACATCAAACTGATATTAGGGTTGTGTCCTGGCGCCAACTCGGTTTTAGGTTTCGCCTGGCGTTTACTGCGCAGCAGTGTCGCGCAGGCGAAATTTTTTGATCTCCAGTCTGGGGCTTTAACCCTCCTCTCTCTTCCATTGGCTAGCTCCATAAATGAAGGCTAGCCATTGGAAGAGAGATGTGTCAATCATTGTGGGAGCAGATTTGTGGGCGTTTCTGTGTTTAAGCTCTGCCCTTCTCCGTCATGCATTTTTTTTGTCCAAGGTTTGTTTTTGTCATTCCTCCGAAGATGGCGCCCTGGCAGTCGCTTTTTCGGTGGTGCGTTGAGTTTTGATTTGCATTTGTGGTTGTTGCCTATGTTTCAGCAATCTACAACAATCGCCAGAATCTTAGCATCGCAACTGAAGTATTTGCACCAAAGGTATGTTTTTTGTGCAGTGCGTTTACTTTTGGGTAATGTCTAACTACAAATGTTTGTTACTTTTTTGGGCTTTGGTTATATGTGCACGCTCAATGGAGGGACACGCACGCGGCATCGGGCTTATATAACTATTTTAAAACACATTTAATAGCGCTAGTGCGTCGTTACATTGTAACTTTAATGTCTTTGCAGCGGCTGTTTCTCTAGCGCCTCACGTAATCTTACGAATTGTGTTCTTTGAGATGTAAAATCATCGAAGTAGAGGGGGGGGTATTTATTTAAGTGCAAGGACAAAAGCTACATAATGCGCTAGAATTGCTACAAACGTATTTTTATTAAATACATCCAGTAGAGCTAATGCATTTGCAATCTTGCGGAAGTGCGCTTTAGTTATTTCCAGTAATGACAGGCTAAACCCTTTAGTTCCACCACAATTTGGTTTCATTCTGTTGAATCTTCTGCTTCCCTTCGGTGTTGCTGCGTGTTTCTTGGGGTTGTTTGTACTCCGGGTTTTTAAAAGAGGAAGACTGATCTTTTATGCACTAGGGAAAGTTTTAAGAGTTATTTTAATCATTAGCAGTGTTTACATCAGCACTGAGAAGGCTAATGGGGAACTTCAAACGGTATGTGTGCACTGTACATTTTTCCGTCTTCTACCAAGGGGACAGGCTCAATGTATACTCTCAGCCGGGGATCAGAGTAGGGTCGACAGCCATGCTGGATAGGTTTGGAACATAACAGTACGGACCTTAGAAGAGGCTTTGTCAGGAAAAAGTAGACCCCCTCACACCAAGCAGTCGTGTTGGTTTCTTCTTCTCCCTTAACCCATCCTACTCATTCATTCCTGTCTGCTTGCTAGCTCTTTACCAGCATTAGTTTCTGGCACGCAGCTCCTGCTGCAACGAAACTCTTCCTAGTCTCTTTACCAGCATGGCCGCTACGCTATACAGAGTAGAGCCTGCTTCTTTCCATTCCCCACTCCTGCATCCCTCTCCTTGCACAGACTCCAGTTTCCATAAACACTCGTCCGCTCCCTTAAAATGACTTTAAGGAGAGCAGCAGCAGACTGATCCTGCGGTGCAGGAAGAGAACAGTACTGTAGGTGTGTGCTGGGATGAACCAACTGAGGTCCCAGGGAAGTGGCGTACATGACTAATGTATCGCATTGCCCACTATGTTTAAAGTAATAATATGCCTTTGGCTATTTGCACTCCTGTAATTTAAGTTTGTTGGAATCTAACCTTTTCTTCATTCATTTACTCTTTCACTCATCCATCCACGTTTTCAATCTGTCTATCCACTCTCTAATCACTACTACTCTAGTACTCACTCTCTACTACTCTAGTACTCACTCTCTATTACTCACCCTCTACTATTCACCCTCTACAACAATAATAATCACTCTACTACTCTCTACTCCCTCTACTACTCTCAACTACGCTCTACTCACTCTCTACTACTCACCCTCTACTAACTTTGTACTACTCACTCTACTACTTTACAACCCACTACCTCTATGTACACACACACACACACAATATATATATAACTCTTATATATATATATATATATATATATATATATATATATATATATATGTATGCATTTATATATATGTGCCACCTTTTATTTAGGTTTTGGTTTTTGAAACAAATAAACGCATAGTTATTTGCAATGTCAATAGCTCATACTCATGTAAATATGTGACCTATTGCATTGCAAATGACTAAATGACACAATAATTATTCAAATGATTGAAAATCCAACCTCAAAGCCTGAGCCCCAACTATCCTATTTCCTCAGTTCTGAGCTTTGTCATTGACCTATCTGGTTGGTGTTACCCGGGGCTCAACAATCTCCGCCTCCTTAATCCCTTCAAGTTAACCTGCTGCACCTATGCTGATGATACCCAGATAATCTTAAAACTGGGAAAGAAACACGTGTACCTCAAATTGCCTTGACAGGACAATTGCCTCTTGGACAGTGAAAAATAGATTCTAAAAAAAAGCAATTAATACTTACAGAATCATGACAGAATTATGAAACCCTTTTCTCAGCATGACCTCCCGGAGACTGGTCAGCCAAGTAGAGAAAGGTGAAGAACCACTTTTCTAAAAGTAACATAGGCACAATTCACAACATTCTAATACAATATTATTAGCAGATCTCTCTCATTAAAACAGAAACAAAAGTGTGAAAGTGAGACAAATTAGGAGACTTTTGTGAGAAACCTGAACTATGATTGGAGGGAGGCATGTTTGGCCCAGAGGAACTTGGCAATCTCCTCATGCCTCCAAATGGTTCAACTCAACTCTCCGCATGACAAATTCGACCCCCCTCCCCCCAGCAACTACAATGGGCCACATGTGCGAGGTGCTCCCGAACTGCAGCTGACTTTTTCCACATGGTCTTGTCATGCCTGGTGTTATCAGTCTATTTGAGGGAGATAGGCCATGAGTTCTCTGCTGTATTGGGCTGCTGGATTGATCTTGGTCCTCGGATGTCCCTGTTAGATCTCTTGAAGGAGACTGGGGGTCTGACACTGGAAAGGACCTTTATTGAAATAGCCACAGTGGCGGCCAAAGGAGATTATTACCAGTACCTGGAAACTGCTGCAGTCCCCTTCATTGGAAGTATGAAAGAGAGAGGTGGACTGGTGTGCTCAACAGGAAAGGCAGATCTACGAGGCACGGGGATGCCCCCGAAAAAACATGACAAGCTATGGAGTGGGTGGTGGGCACATCAGGGTCTAACAGTGTAACAGAGTTTATGCGACAGTGTACTATGTCTAATTTTGCCAGAGCTCCACCCAGAATCTACGTTTAACAAGACAAGTCACATGCTGAAAGTCTGCTCTTGCCCCCCACATCTTGGGCATACCATGGCAAGATCACAGAATCCAAAGTTTCATCACAAACCCAAGTCTTCAAAGTGACTGGAGAAGATTACTACAGGATAAGATCACAGACTTTTCATTCCTCACAGTATTCAGGTATCAATAGCTCTTAACATTGTCCCATCGTCCATAAGCCAATGGGATCTACACCAAACTCTGTATGCACCTAACCAGCAATCAAACCGCAGCTCAAGAATTCTGCTGCTATGCAGGTCCTAACTGCGAGTAGATGGGACCACTTTACCTCTGCTCTTCAGACTCTAGATTGGTTACCAGTTGCAAGAAAAATCTCATATGCCTCGCTCGCTGACGATCCATGGGACAGGATCAATATTGATAAAACGTGACTAGAACTTTATAGTCAAAGACGAAACTGTAGATCCAGAATGCCTCCACTCGTTACAATTTCTGTCTATTACAATGCCTGCATTGGTGGGATTTCTTTTCTGTAGAGATAAGTAAGCACTGGCACACACTCAAACAGAATAAGCATGTTACCTTGCATTCACAAATAAGCAATAAAACCCAGGATCTTCCATAAATCAGGACAACTCTAGGAGAATGAATGGACAAACTATTTTGTATACGCAACCTTAAAATATATCCCTCGCTCTTTTCTGCACATCCCACTTCATGTGAATGAGGCGGTGACAAGTCTGGAGTATATTCTCCAGAGCTCATGCATGGCACCACAACATCCTACTTTTAGGTTATATGTCTCCCAAACCCTCTTTCAGACCATGCACAACAAAAGGACTGGTTACCAACTGGAAAGTGATTTGGGGCCTTGTCAAGGGGTAGGAAAGTGCTACAGAAATGATCAAATACTTTATTCACACAAAAGTGCAGGAAACGAATAGGAGTTGGCATTCTTTGTCAATTCACAGCATTTATAAGGACAATTTACTGTGCACAGAAGTGCACTATACCTATTAATAAATTATAACTTTTTTGTGAATAGGATTCAAAAGGGCCAGGAAGCACTTAAGCTAAGTTCTCGAAGACACTGTATAAATTCTACAATGGAAAAAGCAATCTAAAGATGGAGCCAAATGAAAGTGAAATGACCTGTTCCAGTCAATGTAACAGAAGAGTTAAATATATAGAAATGCCACAAAGTCTATGCCTACTAAGTCTACCTATACCGATATATATTTTATTTTATTTATTTATTTTAGAGGTTTTATATAGCGCTGGCTGGACCCGGGGGCATCAGAGCGCTTTACACATTGTGAGCCAGAAGGTAAAAACACCGGGACACAAAAACATAGCAGTATTATATATACACACAACAAATACGTCAACATATGGGGGACTTTAGGAGGATAAATATGGGAAGACAAAAAACACCAAAGGTGGAGTAAGTGGTAATAATAATTACATAGGCACAAAAAAATTAAGAAGAGCGCTGGGAAGATGGGGAGAAAGGAAAGGAAAGATAGTGGTCAGTTAGGTTGATAGAGGAAAGGGAGGGTAGGTCAATACATTGGATGGGGTTGGGGAGGGATGATGAGGGCTGAGGGTTGACGACGGAAGGGGGTGTGCGGGAATGCGAGGGTGGTAGACAGGGAGGGGGGAGGTGATGAGAGGAAGGGCGGGCAAGGCAGGTCGCAGGGGGGCGGACGGATCTACGGTCGGACAGAGTTGGCCAGTAAAGGGGAGCAGATAGGGTCCCCAGTATTTATTGAGAAGATGTAGTTTGAGTTCCTTTTTGAAGATAAAATAGGAAGGATTGCATCGAAGTTTAGTAGGCAGGGCATTCCAAATGCAGGGAGCATTGCCGGAAAACGATCGAGACTGAGTGGATTTCTTTTTCATAAGGGGGGGGGGGGGGGATAAGAAGGAAGGAGTTAGTGCTTCTCAAGGATCGGGAGCAGCCGGCTTTACTAAGTTTGTTAGTGAGGTAGGATGGTGTGTTCTGATGGAGTTTTGTGTGTAATGCAGGCCGTTTTGTAAGTGGACCTACCTTCAATGGGGAGCCATTTAAGGGTTTTGAGGGCAGGGGAAATGTGGTTGAATCATTTGCAGTCTGTGATAAGCCTCGCAGAAAGGTAGAGAACAGATTTTAGGGGTGCTAGGTGGTTCTTGGGAATTCCAGTAAGAATGGCATTGCCGTAGTCAATTTGTGAGAGTACAAGGGATTGGACTGCTAGTTTGAAAACATCGATAGGGATGAAGGGCTTAATTTTCTTCAGGTGGCGGAGAGTGAAGAGGGCCCCTTTGGCAGAATTGTTGATGTGGACCTTGAGGGTGAGGAGGTTTTCAAGGGAGATCCCTAGTGATTTGACGGAGTCAGACAGGGATAAGGAGCAATTGAGGGCATTAAGGTCTTTGATCCAGTTCTGAATGGGGAGCTGATTGTTTTTTGGGGAAAAAAGAATTATTTCAGTTTTTTTGGGGTTGAGTTTGAGGTGGTTCATGTGGAACCAGGCTTGAATCTGGATAAGAGCGTTGTTGAGGTGAAGGATGTCAGCATGAGTTTTAATCTTATAGTAGAGTTGGGTGTCGTCGGCATAGAGATGGTAGTTGATCCTGGCTTGTTTGAGAATGAGTGTTAGGGGTTCCATGAAGAGGTTAAAGAGAGAGGGAGAGAGGATAGAACCTTGCGGAACTCCTAATGAGATGGGGGTAAGCTTAGATAGGCAGTTCTGGATTTTGATTTGTTGAGTGCGGTGTTGAAGGTAAGAGACAAACCATTTGTGTGTCATACCATTTAGGCCAAATCTATCTCTAAGAACATTAAGTAGAGCAGAGTGATTAACAGTATCAAACGCTGCGGAGAGATCTAGGAGGATCAGAAGGGTAGATTCGTTATTGTCGAGTGAGTGGTGGATGTCGTCTACAATGTTAAGCATGGCGGTTTCCGTACTGCATCCTCTCCTAAAGCCAGATTGAAAGGGGTCAAGTAAGTCTAAGTGTTCAATGTGTCTGTCTAGTTGGAGAAGGACGCATTTTTCAAGGGCTTTAGAGAGAAGGGGAAGGTTGGAGATGGGACAGAGATTGTTGAGATCAAAAGGGTCCGCCAGTGTATTTTTGATAATGGGAGAAATTTTTCCAAGTTCTAGGGAAGCGGGGACACAACCGGTGGCAAGGGAGGTGTTGATAATAGCAGTCCAGGGAGGGGTGAAGATATGTTTGAGGTTTTGGAGAAGATTGGAGGGGAGTGGGTCCTTGGTGTGGGAGGAAGGCTTGAGTCCGGTAATGATTTTTAAGACTTCTCTTTCTGTGACAAGCTGGAAATTAAGCCATGCAGCATTATTTTTAAGGAGCGTGTTAGGTAGCTTGGGGTCAAGGAGAGTGTGGGGCGGGGAAGGGAGAGGGAGATCAGAGTTACGATGGGTCGTAACGGGAGTAAGGGGAGTTATGATGGAGGGGGGGTAATAAGAGATGTCAGGAGTGGTAGTAGGGATCATAGTGGGGAGGAAGGATTGCTCAATCTTTTTAATTTTGTCAGAGAAAAATAGAGCTATTTCCTCACATCTAGTCGTCGAGGCTGGTGGAGCATGGGGAACAGAAGCAGTTTTATTGCGTACGATGTTGAAAAGTTCTCTAGGCCTGTTCTTAGCTCGGTCTAGTGGAGTCCTGAAGAAGAAAGCTTTTTGTCTCAAGATGTGTTTTTTGTATGACAACCTAGCAAGTCTGAGGCGGGCAAGGTTGGAAGGGGAGGGGTGCTGTCGCCAAGATCTCTCTGTCTGTCTGAGTGTGCGTCTTTCCTTATTTAGCTATGTGTTAAACCAAGATTTTGAGGCGACATTTCTTTGGTTTTTGAGTTTGAGCGGGGTTAGTATGTCAAGGGTGTCACTGACAGCTTTGTTAAAGTGTTCAGTTAGCTTGTTCACGTTGAGGGAGGGGGGGATGGCGAGAAGTTGGGCATGGAGGCTAGATTCAAGAACGCCGGGAGGAATGTGGCTAAGATTTCTGGTCAGTCTCATGGGTTTAATAGTTTTGGGGGGCGGGGGAAAGGTATGGGTAGTTATGGAGAACAGGATGAGGTGATGGTCAGACCAGTCTATGGGAATGATGTTAGATAGGATGGCTAGATCCTTGCTGGTAATGATAGCGTCAAGGATGGCTCCTTTGGCATGAGTTGGTGCTTGACAGATTTGATTGAGTTCATTTATTTCGAGAAGGTTAGAGAGTAGGGAGATTGAGGGATCTTTGGTATCATTCCAGTGGAGGTTAAGACCTCCCAGGAAGATGTTTTTAGAAGTGGAGATTGAGGATTGGGTAAGAAGGTTAGATAGCTCGTCAATGAATGGGTGGGGATTTCCGGGGGGATTATATATATTGTGAAGGCGGATGGGGTTGGAGCCCAGTATTTTGAGTTCAGCTACAAGGTATTCGAAGGAGGAGACTTTGGTGTTATTGATAAGGGAGAGCTGTAGTTCGTCTTTAAAGAAGATAGATACCCCCCCCGCCAATCTTGATGGGTCTATCTTTCCTGAGGATGGAGTAACCCGGGGGTACGAGGAGATCAAGAATGCTTGCAGAGTGGGTATTTAGCCAGGTTTCCATAAGAAACGCGATGTCGATGGATTCACTAAGGATTGTTTCAGAGATTTCTGATGCATGTTGGGTCGCGGAGCGACAGTTAACTAGCATGCAGGCGAGGGGTTTAGTTGTCGGTTTGGGAGAGGGGAGGGTGTGGATGGTGGTAAGATGAGGAGGGGGTCTGGGTGAGACTAGAGAGTACGACTCGTCCCTAGTATAATGGGGATGTTTGCAAAGGGGGGAGGCGTATACACGGTGTATGCGCAGGGAGGATAGGAGTTAAGAAGGTCAGAGACCTCCAGAGGGGCGAGGATGCAAGAGGAGCGGAGTGGTCTCCGCGTTTGGCATAGCAGGGGGGGTTGTTTTCCACGGCTTGGCGGAGGGAGGGTTTAAAAGATCCGTGCTAGTAGCGTTTATTTGGGCAGTGAGGTCGTTGGATTTGAGGTTGTAGAAATCGTTCCTGAGTTGAGAGAGATCTCTCGTAAGAGTGGCAAGGTAATGTTCGATGTTGCGAAGGGAATGTGAGAGAGTAGTGTGGGAGGAAAAAGGGTGTGGGGGGGGGGGAGAAAGGGGGTTCAGAGTTGGCAGTAGCTGGTGGTCTTTTCTGGGGGGGCAGTGAGCAGGTACACGAATGAGGCCTATTTTGAGGAAGAGATGAGCGGAGACCGGCAGGAGAGCAGGGAGGGCAGTAATTGTAGGGGAGGAGGAGTGGCATGGCGGGGTAGGGTGGAGAAGTGAACTCTGGGGATAAGGAGTTGAGATAAAGGGGTGGAGCAGTTACAGTGTGGTGTAGGGGTGATGGGGGGGATAATGGGAGCGGAGATGATCTGAGGAGGAGTGGATGAGTCGGGAGAAGTGGG
Organism: Lissotriton vulgaris; assembly: GCF_964263255.1. Classification (NCBI taxonomy): domain Eukaryota; kingdom Metazoa; phylum Chordata; class Amphibia; order Caudata; family Salamandridae; genus Lissotriton; species Lissotriton vulgaris. Next base: position 1,254,582,204 of record NC_141695.1, on the reverse strand, counting down.
TGCGGATAAGTGTGATTGTGAAGGTGCAAGTATGAGTTGGGAGAGGAGGATTGGGGAGGGGGAGGAGGATGTAGGGAGGGGGGATCTGGGTGGGGAGAGGTATGATTCGGAGGGTGTGAGTGTAAGTTGGGAGGGGAGGAGTGGGGAGGGGGTCGCAGCGGAAGGTGAGGGGAATCGAGGTGGGGAGAAGTGCGGTTAGGTAGTTGTGAGGATGAGTTGGGAGAGGATGGGTGATGAGGGGTTGTGGGAGGTATGGAGGGGTAGATTGTGGAGAGGATGAGAGTCTGGGGGGGGTTGGGGGAGGGGGGACTGAGCGAAATAGGAGGGGGTGCTGGTGGGCGGATTGCTTGCGAAGGGGATTGTGAGTGGGGGAGTGTGGTGACGATCAATGGGAGCGGGGAAGTGGGGAAAGAGGGGGCTGGAGACAACGTATGCAGTGTGTCAGAGGACATAGAAAGATCAGGCAAGAGGGAGGTGGGTTGTGGGTGTGGGCGAGAGGAAGTTGAGTGTCTGGGAGGATATTTACAGTGTTGGAAATATGGAAGGCCAAGGACCGGAAATGGAGCTCGAAGGTATTGAGATGTGGAACGGCCGCTTGAATGAGGATGTTCCCCGTTTTAAAAATGAAGATGTTGATTTCCCCGTTAAAGGTTGGTGAGGGAGTGGTGGAAAGTTTGTGGCCATAGGGTATTATGGACGTTTTAGTGATTGGGAGGTGTTTTAAGAAGGTGCTTTTCCATTTAGAGGGGCGTTTGGAATAGAAAATGTAATTAGTTTTAATAGGGGTGGTAAGACTGTAATAGTTGTCAACTATAAGTGTTTCCGGATTACTAATAAGGAGATTGTGTTTGAGTTTTTACCTTGCATTTTTGGAAAGTTCCGGAGGGTAAGGGATGGACCAAGAGTTTGGACCGTATTTAGATAGAAAAAGGTCCTGGGCAGGGGAGGGGATAATGAGAGGAGGCATATTGGCAAAGGCGGGGGAAAAAAAATCGGAGGGAGAAGTGAGTCGTGCCGGGAGGGCAGAGGGTCGAAGTTGGGAGGTGGGGTGTGATGTGGAAAGGGAGGGGTGGAAGGACGCAGTGGAAAGAATGGGAAGGGGAGGGATAGGCCGTGAAGAAGAAATGGAATGTGGTCACAGGATAATGAGTGAGAGAGGGGCCAGAGTCAGGAGAAAATAAGTCTACTAAGTGGGTACAACGGAATGCATATGCACATTGATAGTCGGGAGACCCAACACATTACGTACCTGAATGGCCCTGCTGAAACCAATCATACGAGACGACACCCAAGCTTCCCGCTGAATTTCAGTCCAGCCACTGTTCCCTGGATTTACATGATAAACACAGCGTTCCTCTACCATCTGTGATGGGAATAAAAGCAATCAGTGTTAAGACAGCAAAGCAAGACACAAGAGCGCTCTCTGTAGGAGATCCTCCAAGGGTTAAATAGTGGAAGCCCTGGTCTGAAAGGAAGAGAGTGCGCTCACCCCATGCTGTATCAAAGACACTATGATGTAAGAGCACCAATGTCTTTGCTACTCACCATAAAGCGTGCGTGGTTGATATTCCATGTATACGTGGTCAGTGTTCGGTTAAGAGGATCCACAATTGAATCTTCCAGTACATAAACTGAGCGGGCGACATTGGCAGGGACAAATCTTTCTGCCCAGCGTGGTAGGCGATTGGTCTTGGTAAGCAACCGACGGGAAAGCAGCTTGTTGTCTGGGGTGACTTCCCGATGTATAATGTCTTCTGTTAGGACATGTTTGCTTTATTTAAAAAAAATAATAATAATAAGTCAAAACAAGAAGAGATTCCCCCCCCCCCCCCCCCCAACATCATCGCTGTACAAATTAGCAATAACTAAGATAAAAAGATACTACATCCCCAAAACCTAGATGCTCCTGTTCCATGCAGTCAGATGTGGCTCTACCCAAAGGTTGCATCGGTGGTGGTGGTGGTGTTGGGGGAGGGAGGGGGGTCATGCTAGCTAAGTATTAACTGTTGGTGTTTAGGAAAGAGGTAACCACTTGGCCTTTGTATAACTATAATAGAGGATATACAAAACATAAAAAGGAACAATGTGCTATGGCCCTATAAATTCATTAGATATTCTCTTAGTATCACAATTCGTGAGTTTGAATGCAGAGTATTTTATTTATAAGGTCATTTACAAGGTCTATTATGACATTACAGGAACAGAAACAGCCCTACCCATTATTTTTTAACTTCACATTTTTCACTACATCACAAACATGTTGAAAATCTGTAACTCATGAACTTATGCCCGTAAACTACATCTTGCACTTACGGGTAGTACACCTTTCCTTTGAGTTACAAACTATTGCAGTCTTTGTACCTTAATGTAGCACAGATAAATCACTTGGAACAGGCGGGTGGGGGTAGTACATTAACTGCGTTAAAGTGCAAGACCATATGTTAACTCATTATTATTACAGTTCTTAAAAAGTAGGATACCTCAAATACTACCTGCAGTCTAAGACTGAGAATAAACCTGCAGGAGAACCCCTACAAGAAACAAAGGCATACAAGACAGAGGAGAAAATAGGGTAAATATCTCCCTGAAGATCCACACCATTAAAACAAAATGTTCCCTGTGTTTTGTGGGCCAGACACAAAGTTCTGAAAGAAGTTACAAGGAGTGGCAGATCAAAGTGGGTAACCTGTTTAGATGCAAGAAAAGGCATGCAAGCGGCCAACTAGCTCAAATGGAGCACAATGGTTAAAGAGCAAGGGGTATCTGCTTTTCTTTATGGTCACACGCAAGGGCAATAAAATTCCATTTTCAATCAATCAGTTTACAGAACCCACTAAATTGAAGGAATCTCAAAATCTTATAAACTGTACTAAATTAGAAAGACTGCATGTCGACTCTGGGTATAAAACAGAAACCCTCAGGCATATTACTGTGCACTTGCCCAAAACTTTTGAATTTAAAGAAGCTATTTTTACGGCTGATTTTTAAGGGTGTATAAATCAGATGTACCCACCGCCGCGGCTGTCAAGTACTGTTTTATGTTCAAGATAATTGATGTATAATGAAAATATTGAAATTTTTATACCATGCCTATAAAACGTTAGGATCTTTTTGATTGCAATCGTAACCATATTTCTCGTCATATATTTGTGACTCAAATCACATTTTGTCTATTTTTCTAACATTTATGATGAAAGTGAATATACTATTGTAATCCATGTGATTAATACAATAAAAATGTACTAATAATAATCAACTGTACTGCTTCACCTCACTGGCTTTGCTCCGCCACATGTGAGTAGATACAGGTTACAGGCATAAGACACACACCAAGGGTGCACTAGACCAAACCCTCTAATAGCTTTTCCTCTACTTCTGGTCTCTCATAGCTCACAGCCATTGTAGAGATGGGGTCATCTGCAGCATCACAATTGCAGCCAGTAACTATAATAAGCATGTGCGACGATGCAGTGCTCAAGTGATAATCATGGTGGAGGAATAAAGGTACATAGTAAAAGAAACCCAATGGCTGATAGGTGTTTGCAGCACACTTTATTGTCATTCTCAATGACATATGTAACGTTTTATTAACTTTTGAATATAGCATTCAATTACAAGTATGTGGTATCTGTCGCAAATAGATTTATTTCATTTACCTGGGTCTCAATTCATGTGGACCCTGATCAAAAAATAACGCCAAAAGAAACACTATTCTTAGATCAGTGTTTGTTCCTTCCAGGTTCCTAGGGAAACCGGTTTGCCCTGTATATGAAATTACTGTACAATTTGACATGGTCATCTACGGAAGGCTGGGGAATGGAATTCCTATAATCCAACACCCAAGACATATTGATTAATTGTTTGGGGTCAACAACAAGTTTTCATGTTTATTGTGGCCTATGAACAGATATACCCAAGCACAAACCTTTAGGCTGCCAGTTACAGTACCACAATGTGTCTGTGAAATAGGATTGTCGACCCCAAAGGCAAGTTTAACATCTATAAATGTACGTTGTTTAAACAGGTCTATATGATTTATTATTGCAAATCCTTTACCATTAGGGTGAGCACTCTATTGAAAGACTGCGATCTCAGCTTGCATTACGGACAGTTGTTTCAGGATAAAAACATGTACACGTTTGCAAAACATAACATTTTTAGGCTATTTATAGGGCTCCCATAATGTTCTCCGATTACATACAAATAAACGTAGGATTATGAAAACAAGATTAGTAAATGCTTGCTTAAAAAAAGAAAGTAGAAACAAATGCACCTACAAAAAAGCTGTTAAATTATTGTGAAACTATAAATACCTTTACTCTGTGGCCTCATGTAGTAAAACATGTTTAATGGGCATCACTTTACAACCTTTTCATGTGTGGAATGAGATTAGTCGGTGAATACCAATGAACAGGTTTGTTTGCAGAACAGCTCAAAAGGACCGGTCATTCCAAGCCTGGGACTATTGCGTCCTGTCTACCACCAGGCTGTTTGTACATTCGCAGAAATTTGAGAAAAATCAGAGCCTTGCTAAAATTAAAACCCCGATATAATGCGAGCCCTAAAATAATAAATTAGGCTATTATCAGAGCTCTGGAGTAACTGGTGTAGTGTATATGATCACCTGTAATTGTAAATTACACTACATTGGCATGACAACCAGAAAAGCCAGCACCAGGATAGTCGAACATAGAAGCAATATTAGACGGAAGAAGATCACGACCAAAATGATATCCCATTTTATTGAATGCAATCACACGCCAAATGATATGAAGTGGGTAATCCTTGAAAGATTATATGAACAAGATAACTTGGAACATCGTCTTTTGGAAAAAGAACAACGGTGGGTTTACAAATTGAAAACTGACACTCATGGATTAAATGATACCATTCCGTGGGGCCTTCTAGCAAAACAATGATAAATAATGTAAAGGATCTGTGTTCATTAACATCACAATACACCCCCTGTGAACGATCATGCCCTGGAGGTCTCGATATGGAATGATCGAAAAATGAATATACTGAGACAATCGTAAGTCCCTGTACATGTTGTCTGTACCTATTTGTATCTATTTTTATCGTTTTTCTAATACAATCGCAATCGTATCTGTTTATTTACCTACCCCGAGTATTCAAAGATGGACCCCGTCCGGTTCCAACACGGGCGGCCATCTTTGAATAACAGACGCGGTCTAGCTACCCAACCGGAAGCAAGACCAAGATCAGGGAAGCTTAATATTCACGCTGCAAGAACGAGACAGGGTCCGCCGGTCTCAAGGGAAGCCGAGTAGGTTTGCCGCAACAACAGAGCCTCGTGACAAGTAAGATCGGTCTTAGTCAATGCAATAGAACAGTTATGAGGTCCACGCGTTTTTTGAAGTGCGTGGGGTACCGATACCCAGGTATTTAAGACCTATACCATTTTCTGATCATTCCATTATTTAGGTGCTTACGGGGACAAATAATTTTCCCGCGATTGACCATGAGGTTCAGTTAAGCATCGAAAAAAGTATGTTTATTTTCTTTATTTTCCTCTGTGTATTTGTTTGTTTTGTCCGTCATGTTTTGTGTTGGACCTATAGACAACGCCACATTTGTGCTTTTTAAATCAATGTATTGCCGGTTGGCAAATCACTAAGGGTGTTCCTTCACACGAGGGGATCACTCGTTTTTGGAGTGTGTGTACAATACGGGTGAAGGTGTTATGAATATACTTTCTCTATGAATGTCACTTGACACTATTTTAATATGAAAAAGTAAAAGACCTTTTGTAATTCTAACATCGATTTGGTCTTTGAACATATAACATTGGAAGTGTTTTTCTCTTTACAGATATGCCATTGATTTGCAGAAAAATAGTATGTATATTCATACATTAATATAGGCATACTTTTCACGTTTGTTTTTGGAGTGGTACTCACAGGGCGGGACCCTGTTGTAGTCCTGAAGAAGAGCTGTGGGGTACAGCTCGAAACTAGTTGACTTTTTACTAGGGTACTGTGTTTCATAATAGAACCGGCTCACCTAGTAAACCACCCCAGTTTTAATGTATCCGCTAGGAGCCTGAATAAAGTTAGTTTAGCTCACTAGTAGGATATTTTTAACCTTTTTCACTCCACTTCACTTCCCTTTTTCACATTACACGACACATAGTCCTCAAAAAAAGTGCTCCTACGCAATATCGATAGTTGTAGCACGCCTCAACCCGCAGCGGGTTGGGAAGCCCCTATGATGAAGCATGTCACCGTGAGGAAACTCCGGTGAGTGAGGGGACTAAAAAGAAAAAAAATTCTTCCACTGCCCTATTCTATTTTTGTTTTTTGTAAGACAGACCGAAGGGTGCAATGTCTTAGTAGCTAGCTAGGTTCTCTGGATCTGAATGTTTCAGATCCTTTTCTGTATTATGGTAACTGGACAGCTGCCATAATTTGTCACCTCACTGCATGGCACCAAAATGGACTAGAGGATCTATTTTTAAAGGACATATAGAATTCTGAAGCATTCTGTCCATTGGACAAGAAGATATTTTTAAAAATGACACACCCCTGAGAAGGCCACCACTAATAAGGATTGGCTGTCGTGTAGTAGATGAAAAGCTGCTAACATAAGCAACTGCAGAACGAGACAGTACATCACATCATCAAAATAAAAAGCCTTCTTGGAGCTTCTTTGCAAGAACGCACAAAGCCTTAGAAAATCTGGTGGTAACAGACAAAGAAGGCACATCCACTTCAATTTTGACAAAAAGGAAACAAATCAGTCGTACTATCAGACCGGAATTTAAATTGTTTTGAGTTAAATAATGTGACCTGGATGTGTAAAAGAATGATCAGGAGTCAAAGTGTTACTGAACATGTATGTATATAAAAGAAATTTCATTTTAAACAAGCCGCTTTATTGTCAAGAAGAGCACTAAATTACTGAAGAATTCTTTTCACAAACACATAATTTTGAGAGAAATAAATATTTCAGATAATCATCCTATACTTGCAGTAAAAGCACACCAATGGCTTCCTTAGAAATCTCGGTCCTAAACCACAATTCTAGGCATAATCAGGCTGACAAAGAACCAAAGTAATCACAAAGGCTCCTTGCAACTTCATGCGAGGACAGAGCAAGCAGGTCACAAGGCTATGTATGTAGTATTTGTACTGCTATGTAGCATTTGTCAAGCATAAAACTATCCAATACTGCAGAGTACTAAAAAGCATCAAAGGCAAGTATACAGTCAACGAGTGATGGGTAAGATTAGCTTGGTTCTGAGAACAGAAGTAGACTGCATTACAATTCAGAGTTTTTCAAAGAGGTGTCTTCAGCTCTTTCCTAAACTGGAGAGGCTAAGGGCAGTCTTGACAGATACATGGATTGTGTTCAGTATGCTAGATGCCTGGATGCAAAAGGCCTGTTATCTTGCTTTTTTCCTACCCTCATTTGTACTTTAGTCTCCGGTCATATGGTGTCCTGGTTGCACGTGTTCAGAGAGCCACGGAAAATGGTGTGCATATCAGTGTGATTAAGCTGTGTGTCCGTGTCCCTCTTGAGGCGGAAGCCGGGAGGTTTTGTTCTTGTCATTTTCGTGACTTTGACTTTTGCGATTTTAAAACTTAACTGTGAAAGTGCTTGATTTAATAAGCTTTTAAATCGATCATACCTCCCCTCACTTCCTCACTGGCCGGGCCACTCTCAGCCGAGTATTGACTCTGAGGAGTTGGTCCCAGGTACAAATTCACGGCAGACATATTGAGTGCGTTTTCGCGCTCTGACGCGCTCTAGTTGCGCATAAAAGGGGACGGACATGCCTCCGCGCAGTGGCCGCGCCGGACTCGCGCCAGATTCCTGCCCGTCTGCGCCCATGACGCAGCCTCGACGGCCTGCGAACCAGTTGGCCTCGGCACCATTCCCATTTCCTACGGTAGGGAGTCCTTAATGAATCTCAACCTTAATCACTGCAACTTCACGTACATCTCACTTCCCGACCCCATCTCCTACCCACATCCCTATACTCACTGCTACCTCGGAAAGAGTGTATGTAACCTCTTGAAACAATGTCCCCTTCAACAGGTATCTGCCCGACACCCCCTGTCAGTAACAACATTAGTATTACAGCGGGCTTAATCAACTGCCGCTCTCTAGTTAAACACTCTTAAGACATAGCGAAAACTTTGGAAGATAACAAGTGGGATCTCCTCTTTTTGACCGAGACCTGGCTGGGGGATGAATCCAACCCCGCCCTAAGCCTAGGCGTCCCCACTGATTATGACATACTGTGCGCCAATAGACAGAGTCCTAATCCAGGTGGAGGTGTCGCTATAATCTATCGATCACAATGGTCTATTTCCTCCTTCCCTTATGCCCAAATAGATTCCATCGAAGCATTACCATTTTGTATTAAACTCGCTGCCAACATTACTTGCTGAAGTCTATTGGTTTATCGTCCTCCCAAATCCAAGCCTACCCATCTCCCTGCCCACTATGTCCTTCAGGCGAGCTCCCGCTACGCCAACTTCACTTTGCTCGGGGATTTTAACCTCCATGTGGAAAATGTTTATGATCCCACCAATTTAAACGTTCTGTCCACCTTTTCTGATGGTGGTTTAAATCAATTGGTCTCTAACCCGACCCATAAGGCCGGACATACCCATGACCTGATCTGCTCCAATTTGGCAGACATCTACATCAGTGAACCCTTCCCTTTGATCTGGTCGGATCATTTCTTCATCCCTTTCTCCATCCTCCTACATCACCAAGACAGGCCTAGACTCCCGGCCAAAACAGTAGGCCGTAACTGGAGTAAGATTACCTCCGACAGCCTAGCAGCTCATCTCACTTCGGCCATCCCAATAGAAGCCACAGACCTAGATTCTAGGCTAACTGATTTTAATAACAGAATCTCTTCTGCCATGAATATAATTGCTCCTATTAGGCCCTTCAAAAGCTTTCGAGCTGCTCCCACCGCACCTTGGTACTCTGATGACTTGCGTAAATGCAAATTAGCGTGCAAACTTTTGGAGTGACGCTGGAGACAATCATACTCCCCTGACAGTAAACTCAATTACAAATCAGCCCTTAAAGATTATAGGAAGAGGATAATTGACCACAAGAGAATATACCTGGAGGAGAAAATTAACCGGGCACAAGGCTCCTCAAGGGAAATTTTCAATACTGTTAGAGCCATTACTGATCCTATGGCCCTCAAACGACAATCCCCAGTGTCCTAATCTCTTTGCAACCGTCTCTCGGACTACTTTGAAGGCAAAATTGCTGCCATATACGATTCCTTCCCATGTAACAACTGCCCAGGTTCCACAGATAACTGTTCAGTCAACTCAGACTCCGCCCCTGTCTTCACAAACTTTGCAGAAATCACTCTAGAACGCTCTCTGGTAGAATTATCAAAATGCAGATCAGGGTCACCCACAGACCCTTGGCCGGCCAAACAATACAAATCCCTGGCTTCTCTTCTCAACCCAATCCTGAATGAGATCTGGAATGACTCCTTTCTGACAGGCATTTTCCCTGATTACAGGGGTGTGGAAATTTTTCAAAAATCTACTTGGCCAGGGGACAAAATGTTACATAAATCTACTTGTCCTGGGAAGGTAACTGCTTGCCCCGCCTACTCCATAAATTACTATGGTAGGTCTGCACAGAGAATCCACTAGAATCAGTGCAACATACTGAGCAATACATATTTCAAATGCAAATCCAATTATGGTTGTACAGCATGCATGCAGATGTGTCAGTGCGCACTGCAACCAATTATCAACTAGTGTGCATGTAACACATTTTCATGAGTTGAGAAAAAGTGCAGACTGGTAATGGACTACATTTCTTGAAGTGTTTTTGGCACAGACCAGACTGTCGAAATATGAAGCTGTAGGACAGAAGGGTGTTCTTCATCATAGGGCCAACTCATAGCTGTCCAGCTTCAAAAATACTCAAATGTTATGCTCTGAAACTTATGGATGGGAATAACTGCCCTTCTTGGCAGAGCTTATGAATGGTTCGTGGGGCAGCAAAATCACCTAGCAGATGTGCTGTGGTTCACTGAGGCAGTATCCACAAATACGCAATAGGCAGTAATGGGCAGTTAAATCAATCCCTCCTTTTACACTTCTGTGTGGTGTGTTTATATTATTGTGCACTCACTGCTAACATCTCCACATTCTTCTCCCACACAAAAAGCATATGCAGCACTGGCAGTAGCAGTACAGGGTTCTCTCATGCATATAGTAGGCAGCAGCAGAGTAAGCTACCATAACATGAAGAGGTGCAGCTTAGCAACTTATGTTCAAGTTTGTCTGCCTCAGATATGTAGGACATGTAGCAGCTGTGAAATCTTCACGCTCACAAAGCTGGAAAAGAAGCACTAGTCTCAAAGCAAACGGAAGAAGTGTTAAGTTGAAATGACAGTAAATCTAGAAGTGGAGAGCAGAGCATCATTGAGATGGGGGGCTAGTGAATAACTGCAACTACTCAGCATTTTATGTCACACCTGGCAATGACGCCTAGGCTCAGTCACAGTAGAGTTGGAAACACTGTTCTGGCCTCTTGGAAAGTCAAATGCTATCTGGCGAATGAAGTTTGTTTATTCTGCAGCGAATTTAGAAATCCAATAATAGCTGAGCAAACACCCAAAAGCACCACAAAATGTATTTTCTCTAGTGACATATCAGGTGTGGTGGATTAGTGGACAAATCCATCTATTGTACGGCACTGGGTTTGACTTCATGGTCACAGGTTCACATCCCACAGGGACCACTTAGCCTTTCATCCTTCTGACGTCGATATAATTAGTACCATTGAGTTGGGTAACAATAAACATCTATTATTCAGCACAAAATTACCCCTCTGGGTAAATGTGTGCTTTACAAATGCAACTTATATTATCAAGCCAGGACACAGGCCTAAACACCGAGGTACTTTCCATGCACCTCTTGCACTGATGGTGGTAGAGTCTGAGTTCAAGATGCAGGATTCTTTCCTTTCACATTTAAAAAGTGAAAGCTTCAGAGTCTGCTTCGTCTGTGAAAGGAAAGCACCGTGCTTGTCATGTGAGCGTTTATTTTTTGCTGATTGTTTATATAGCGCCATCATGACCCAAAGGTATTGGAGTGCTTCTCATGAGCACCAGTTACAATACACAAGATCAGGTTAATGTATTTTTTATTTTTAGCCCAGAACAGATTACGTGACCTGCCCAGAATCACAGAATGTTTAGTAATGCTGAGACTCAAACCTGGTACCCAAGGTTCAAAGTCGGCAGCTCTGGCTGTAACAGTGGAGGCAGGAGCGGGGTGGGTATGTGTGTGATCTTTGTGTGAAGGGCATAGGGATGGTGGTTGGTAAAATGGTGGGGCAGCCCCATTCGACTCTCTTCGTAATAGGGGACTCTTTCCTCCCTTCACCCGCTCTGGAGTCTGTGACAGGAGGCCCTGGCCCTACCTCTTCTCCTGTCCTGCCCTCCAAACCCCATGGCAGCAAGTCCTGAATACTGTATTCACAGGGCAGTGAGAGTGCAGGGGTGGTAGCAGGAACAGTTTGCGAGGCTGGAAAAGGTGCTGTCTGCTCAGTGGTTGAATTGCATTAAAAAATGGATAGGAACTGTGATGCTGCACGAAACGGGGGATGCAGGGTTAGTGAATCTGGGGACGGGGTCAAAGCAGTGGCTAAAAAACTCAAAATATTTTCTAACTTTTTAAGGTCTTTCACAGGTGGCTGTGCAAGTTTCGCTCCAGACTTCTGATGCTAGCCACAGGCATCCATCCTGCAGGCCACTGAACTCCACCAGAGGCAACATCAAACTGTGAAAAGAACCGGGCAAGCCTTTGAGTGGCTATGATTGAGGTGGAGGCTGAGAGATGCAAATGGGTCTCTGCTGAAGGTGGGTTCTGGCCACCGGAAGTGGAAGGGGCAATGAAACAGCTCTGTATCCGCAGGTGCCTGTCCTGGAGGCTATGATGCCACCTAGTGGTGACACTGAACCAGTGACGATGAAGAGTTATGACCCCGAGATCCCCTGAAAATTTTTTTTAGTCAGAATAAAAAATAATACGGATGGGAGAGTGCAGGCATCGAGTGGGGTTTTGGGCTTGGCATGAGCTTCAGGGGTGGCAATAGGGGTGAGGGCAACAGTCTAAACATTATTCTGTACTTCTAACGTACCCAAGCATTGATGGCTCTATGCCTAAATAGAGCTCGAGAAAATCTGATCACATCACAGGCTACGGTGATGCTTACTGATTACAGCCTCCATTCCCGATTGGACAGCCAATGAGGTCAAAGGTCTGCTGCAGTGATCAGTTTGTAACCTACGTTCCATAGATAGATACAAGTATGGTAGTTTGGTGGGCTTTTGTGCCTGCTACCACATAGACTATAGAGACAACTGCAGTTCCCCAGCTCCGATCCTAGTGAGTTAGATGAGCAGGCAGAGTCTTTTCTTCCGTGATCTGTTTACAATGTGCCTGTCTCAGGCTCCAAAGCCAGTATGCTAGTTTGAAGGGCTGATTAACCTGTTGGAGAGGGAGAGGGGTAAAAGGAAAAGGGGAGGGAGAGAGGAGAGGGCAAGGGGGAGAGGGGGAGAAAATGAACAATAGACTGCATGTGTGCGTGTATTAGTGCAAGGAAGCATGGAGTCGTTGGTATCTTTACTGCATGTGTAGTAGTTGATACAGTCTAACTCCCTGGAGCAACGGGGGGATTACAGAGAACATTTTTATAACAGCAGGAACACCCTAACTTGAGGTGCTTTAGCAAGAACCGATTGGTGTGCATGGAGTGTGTGAAAGGACTAGTAGAGAGGAATTACTAGGTTGTGCACTCGTGCAGTTCGTTTTGATATTTTTCACTTTTTTTATGACACACAGTCTGAGCAACAGGGAGAGAGAGAATCATTTTAGAGCAGAATTACACCCCTCTAAAACCAGAATATAACCAAGGTGTGCGGGTTCCAAGACTGAAGGGAGTACATTTAACTATGATAAAGTAACGGAGTTCAGCTGCTGCCCGCTGTCTCGTGACTGGGAGCTCATGGACTGCTCCTACAGAGTGCTGGGGTGTCTCTTGCAAACCCTGCTTGCCTCCCGTGCAGCCCACATGCAGGATATTCTGTGCCAGATGAGTGTTAGGGGAATTGCCCAATTTTCAGTGCTTGTTGAAACACCCAATTATCACAAATTACATTAGAGCACTAGTTGGAAATCCTTTTCTTTGTGGTCTACTGGAAGAAAGCAGACAATGCGGTCCTCCGAACACGCAACATGTAATGTGCAAAATGGGGAGGGTGCCAGGCGTCCTCGATTGGACTGATGTGGTTTGATCCATACAAGTCAACCAGTTAAACTGCAAGCAATGAGCTGCGAGAATCATCTTAAGAGGGGGCTTTGAGGAGGAAGAGACAGGGCTTAGGCGCTTGCAGCATGTGGCTGAATGCAGCATTCACGATCCTCACGAGCCAGTTATTTCAAAATGTGGTTACACAGGCACATGGTTCAGAAAAATAGCAGGAAAGAGAGCATGCAATGTTGGAGTGTGAGAGAAAAATAAGGCGAGGGAGAGAGAATGAGACAGATAGTGTTAACTCATGTCACATTGTGTGCAATGTGAGCCGCACACTCTATTAGCCCGCCAATGAATGAGTGTCTGCGCTATGTGACTGATTCGGGACACTGGAATTTCAACATCTCTTCGTCTTTATATATATTATATAACAGCATACAGAGGCTCACTGTCACAAGGTCAATTCTCATACCGGCAAAAAGTAGATTGCTTTGATAAAGGTACTGTGCCGGTTAACGGTTTGCAACTTCTGTCCCTAAAGGAAATGAATACAAATTGCCTATCCGTCCCAACAGTTTTAAATTCCACAAGCTGTCACAGACAATACGAGGTAAAACAAACATGTTGCTCATTTCCTCTAATGCTAACGTGTGGTGATGCTGAGATACTGAGAGTGGTAATGTTAAATGTTTACGACCCAGTACAATTCTTTAATGGCAAATTTAATATAATATGCATAGTTGCATAGCTGAGCTCCACTTAAAGAACAGTTCGCTCCAAACCCCAAGTTAGCACGCTCTGTTTTCTCAAGTGGAATCTGAAATGGGCACTAGCGTAATGCCGTGTTATTTTGACTGCTCTCAGTTGAGCTCTCAGCAGGATGTTTGCATTTCATTTTCCCTTTGCGAGCAGAGAGGATACAGTGAACTGTATTCCTACGACCCTGACGCCGCAAGTTCACTTTGCATTAAGCTGGTAACATTAATGTCACACTTTCTTCTCACCTCGTTCTACAGGTCGTGCCCCAGCAACGAGCTATTTGTGCTACCCTTGTGTTGAAAAGGAAACCGCTTCCTCGTGGTTCTGCACGTCCAACCCATTGAAATTGAGAAAGCGAGACACCAGATTTCTGAGACTGCCGCATGTTGAGACTGCCGCTTCCGTCCCCCAGCCAATCACGGGCTACAGCCAGTCATGGACTGCTAGCCAATCAGAGGCCTTAATAGCATATTCGGCCTTTCTGATTGGTTGTGAGTCTCAAAGTGCACAAAGCCTGTATTTTATGTACGCGATTTAATGTCTACTTGTCCATCGGACAAATTAGACATTAAATCTTCTTGCCCGAGGTAAAAATCAACATGGCTCGGGCGTCGGGCGATATGATTTCCCCACCCCTGACTGATTCCTGGAAGCACGCCCGATTGGTCCCCATCCTTAAAAAACCCAATGCTGACCCCAATGAACGATCCAACTACAGGCCAATCTCGCTATTACCCGCCCCTGCAAAAGTGCTTGAAAAGCTAGCTCACCAGCAACTTGCTAACTTCCTCGAATCCAACGGCGATTTTCACGACTCACAACATGGGTTTAGAACTGGTTATAGTACAGAGTCGGCTTTAATAGAAATGGCCGACTCCGTGAGATGGAGACTGGATGAGGGGTCCAGAGCGGTGTTGGTGCTGCTCGACTTGTCGGCAGCATTCGACACCGTCTCCCACCCTGTCCTTCTTGACCGTCTCCGATCTAAGGGCATTCAAGGTAAGGCATTGGAATGGCTTGCTTCCTTTTAAAAAAAACGGACTCAGGGGCAATCAGGTATAAAAGCTACCTCTTACGCCGACGACATTCAGCTTTTGTTTGCTTATAATAACCCTACTCAGTCCACCTTCGATCCTCCAAAAAACTGCCTCAGTAACATAGCCCGTTGGATGGACGACAACTTCCTCCGGCTCAATGCCGGAAAAACTGAGGTCCTCTTCTTCCACCAGCCCTCCCCTCTTGACTCCAATCTCTGGTGGCCCCATGAATTAAGCATACCCCCCTTACCCAAGGAATCAGTAAAAAACCGAGGGGTTAGATGGGTCCCCAGCCTCTCATTCCATAAACAAGTCCAGACGGTGTCCGCTGCACGTTTCTCCAAAATCAGGATGGTCAAAAATTAATCAATTTCTACCTAATAACACCAGAAGAACAATTGTCCAGGCACTGATTACGTCCCACCTGGATTACGCTAACGGCCTCTACATTGGACTTGCTTCTGGCCTCTGCCATCTACTTCAGATGGTCCAGAATGCTGCAGTCCGGCTGGTCTGTGGCATCTCTCTTCGCGAACACATTTCATCTCATAGACGAAGACTTCACTGGCTTCCAATCCAAAAAAGAGCGGAATTCAAGGCCCTAACTCTGGCCCATCGGGCAGTTAAGGGAAAGGGCTCTGCATACCTTTCCTCCTGCCTTTGTCCCTACAGTAACGCCAGACTTCTTCGCTCCAGTTAAAAAAAACATCTTGCCACCCCCCGATTCAAAAAAGTACGCTCCGGGGGTAAAACGTTCCAAGTTTGTGCTGCCTCCCTCTGGAACAAACTTCCTCCCTCCATCCGAATGATCCAGGAAGAGCTTCCATTCCTAAAAGCCCTGAAATCATTTCTATTCTTCTAATTCTATCTGAGTCAGATCCAGTACACATTCACACAGGAGCACCGGGACACCCCGTTGGGGTAGCTGTGCGCTATACAAAATACACTAAATAAATCAATAAGTGTGCTGACTGAGATGACTTTGTAAATGATGCTGCTGGTTTTGAAGACGGCGTGGCAAGCAAGATGAGCTAGTGAACAGAGACAGGGGTGATGTGCTCATGGGTCCCCAGGTTCTGGATGAAATGTGTTGTGGCATGTAGAATGTCTTTCTGGGAGGCCAGCGTGGTTTTGGAGTGGGAGGCGGGGACAGGATTTCACCACCATCCAAATTCAAGAGAACAGGGGCTTGAACAATTGCTTGAAGTACCTTTCTATGAGGAAGTGTTTAACTTTATTTGGAAGAGCTGGTGCCAAGCAGTATTTGTTTATTTAGCAATGGGTTCCTTGAGGGTGGGGTGATTTCCAGAATGAATGCAAGTGGCGTGGTGTTGAGTGGAAGTTCGAATCAGTCCATGTCACTGAGCAAGGATTAGACTACTTGTTGCTTGCTTTTCTTGGCAAATACCAGGAATTCTGTCTTGGTGGTACTGAGCTTCAGAAAGGTGCTGGACATCAGCTGCAATCCTGGTGCAGGCCAATGTCAGGATGCAAGAAAATCTCACTGGGGGTGTAGGGGTATGTCACTAGTGAAATGAAATGTTTTTATTGGTTCAGCTTTACAAAAAGTCACAATAAAAATACAGTATATATACGGGAAAAAATGTCACACTGGTTCATTCCCCTGAGCATGCTCCCAGACACAGGAGATTTACAAAAGGGGGTGGTGATGAACAGAGTGTCTGAATTGAGCAGACCACTCTTACCCAGTCCAAAGATCAGGGCTTGATCCATCACCGTTATTTATCTCACTGCCCCATCCCAGCTCAGAACCTGGCTATATGCAAATCAGTCTGTCCCTGGCCCAGTGCATCATGGGAACAGGGCAGACTAAACTACCAAGCCAATTCTTTACCAGAAAGGAGACAAGCTACCGGGGACCGGTTTCTGGCATTTCAGCCGTCTTCGGCCCGGCTTGCTTGAATCCTGATGGAGCAGTGAGAAAGGGACTCATGTCTGAGTATACCCTGCCACACCTATAGTGGCCAAAATCGATTTACAAAAGGGGGTGGTGATGAACAGAGTGTCTGAATTGAGCAGACCACTCTTACCCAGTCCAAAGATCAGGGCTTGATCCATCACCGTTATTTATCTCACTGCCCCATCCCAGCTCAGAACCTGGCTATATGCAAATCAGTCTGTCCCTGGCCCAGTGCATCATGGGAACAGGGCAGACTAAACTACCAAGCCAATTCTTTACCAGAAAGGAGACAAGCTACCGGGGACCGGTTTCTGGCATTTCAGCCGTCTTCGGCCCGGCTTGCTTGAATCCTGATGGAGCAGTGAGAAAGGGACTCATGTCTGAGTATACCCTGCCACACCTATAGTGGCCAAAATCGATTTACAAAAGGGGCTCCGGAAGTGAATTAAATACTATTTGGAGGCATTTAATGTTCAAGCAAAAACAGCTGATTTTTGACAAAAGAGATAACACCCCCCCATTACGTCATGCTTCAGAAATGTGGAAAATGGTCCGTTTTCAAATGTTTTATTGTTGAACGTCAGTTCACATTTGTAGGTAGATCATCAGTGTTAGAGCTAAAATTAGCATGTTTAAAGTGATTTTCATGCTTCCAGGGGCTCGGGAAGTGAATTAAATACTATTTGGAGGCATTTAATGTTCAAGCAAAAACAGCTGATTTTTGACAAAAGAGATAACACCCCCCCATTACGTCATGCTTCAGAAATGTGGAAAATGGTCCGTTTTCAAATGTTTTATTTTTGAACGTCAGTTCACATTTGTAGGTGGATCATCAGTGTCCCTTTTTGTAAATATAACCCAGACACAGGAGAGCTGAAATACAGAGCTCACACAGATGGAACTATTTAAAAGGGGCTTGTAACAGACAAGATGAATGTGCTACGTGCAGTGCAAAAATTGTTTAGATAAAATAGCCTAATAATAAATACTTCATAATGAGTATAAAAGCTGTATAGCATGCTAGAAAGGACATTACCCTGAATTATACAAAAATGTGACCGTGCTGGATGCAAGCAATTGATGAAACTTACATAGCTGTACAATAAATTAAGTAATACATATGGTTACCAAGAAGCATTTCCACCCGACAACGTGCAAAAGCAATTTGAGTAAGAAGCAGCAATTTATAAAATATTTTAAGAGGTATAGGTAATCCAGTGTCCCACTTGTGTTCCAAAAAAGGTAAATACTCTTTTGCTCAGGATTTTAAGAAGTGACCCTCTATAGTCTGTGTTATAGGCGGACATCTTCTTTTTCCAGGTCATGTATATATATGAAGCTACAGCCTGATAGATCTCCGGGTGGTCTGTTCTATAACACAGGAAGAGAGCATCCTTAAATCTCATCATACTGTATTTTAAAACCAAGGGGAGGAGATACATTCTACGAAGAGACAAGGAGTTATTACAGACTAGCAAAAAGAGCGTCAGAGTTTCTTGGAAACCTAAGGAACAGTCACACATTCCGTCTCTCCGCCCATAGCCCTTACGCCAAGATAGTGATTAAATGTCGCCATTTCCTTAGGCATAACACAATACAAAAATAATTCTCAAACAGGATAAATCTCTCTTCAAGAAGAGCAATAGGTTCTGATCCAGATCTGTGAATGGCCTTTTACCTTATCTTTATTACCTTGTCTACACAAAAGGATTAAGTGGCCACTTTGAAGAATTTTATAGGTAAATCATTAAGCCTAACAATCAATGGTTTTGTTCAAAAACATTTAAAATGTAGACGCAGTAGGCTGCTGAATACGTATATGATTGTTAAATTTGGGGTAAGGGAAGAAGGCCAGAGAACTCTTCTTTACTGAGCCAAAGAAACCGAACGAGGGTCACTCAGTGTTACTACTTCCTACATGTCACCCAGTCTGATGCCCTCCATTTTCCTTACCTACTTTTTTGTCTCTTCCCCAACTTGCTGGTGTTTTAACTGTATTGACAGTATTAATGTCCATCTACTGTTCCTTCTCAATGGCAGACTACCACTGCTAGTTGTGCCATGGCGACCAGTGCACCTGGCTGCCATTGCACAACGCAGAGGAGTGAGTACAAGCTGCATTGTTCTAACCAGCTCAATTTACTACAACTGAGGCATTGAGTTTTGCCTAAAGCAGATATAGGAATCCTCAACCATAAATCTGCCTGTGACATGAGCTGGTTTTTAATTCTTAAATAGAAGGTTAGATATGGTTATGGGAAAATGTAATTGGGAATGTACTCTTAAACCTATTCAATATTTCTCTCTTCCTAGATTTATAATTATCAATTTCTAGTTTCTCCAAAAGGGAGGTTTTTAACCATTAAACCGTTTTGGTCCTGAGGAAGGTGGGGCTTATAGTGCTAAGACCACCGAAACGCGTTGATGCTGTGTTTTTATTACTGAATCCAAACACAAGAAAGGATACTGCAAAAATAAAGATGGACAGCAAAAAAAGTTATGATTTCTACGTACTCAGTTGGATCAGACTCTTTAACAGTATCTTTCTCTACTGTACAATAGGGCCTCCCTATTACATTTTTATCATTTCTTTACTAAAATTATTTTTTTTTACTGTTGAACTATTTTGCAAATGTTTGATTTTAAGTGATGTTTTCATTATTGAATGTATATGTGATACAAACTAGTATTGATTGAGTAGGCTTCTCATGTATTTCAGATATAATATGTACAATAGGAAATGTTTTTAAATGTGTATTTTTGTTTTGATAGAACTGTCAGACTATTGAATTCTTTAAATGAATTGTGTGGTACCTTGACTAGGGACCGATATGTAGAAAAAAGATTTTTTTAAATTAAAAAATTCTGCCACTACATTCTTGGACTTGGTGGCGTTTCAGTTGAGGATTTTTGATATACGTGTATCCCCTGCTAGTCAGGGTCTTACGTATGCAAATGAAGTGTGGCTTATGTGAATCAGTTCGAATTTTCTTCCCTAAGGGATTGACATTTTCCTATCAGTATAAAGTAGTGCCCTGGTCCATTGAGTTAATGGGGCCTCGTCTCTTTTCTATTCAATAGTTCTTGAGTTAGCCAACACAACGAGACGATAGATGGAGCGCTGAAACTTTTCAACCACTTACCCCATTCAAGAGATATGGGTTTAATCTATTGTTCTTTTGCCCACTAAGCCACTCCAGTTTGTACCCAGCCATATACAAAGCAGTCTTGACCCTGCTCCTCATGGGAACAGCCCAGCCCGAACGGCCATGCCCTCCCTGGACCTGAAACAAGCATACGGGAACCGGTTTGGGGGTATCACCCTTAATCAGCCAGGCTAGCTTGAATGAGATGGCACAAACAAGCAAGGGACCCCCCCCCCCCTCCCAAAAAAATAGAAAATATGGGTTTAGGCCCAGATCACTGTACTGGGGGGTGAATGTTTGACATTGTTAGGCATTCCCTCCATCAATTGTTCTTTGTGCATAGTTCTCGAGTTAAGCAGTCACTTCTGAGACTAGTATTCTGCTTTTCTGAAGTCTCTCTACAGCACTTCAGTCTGGCTGTCTTCCAAAATTCGAGTGCTCTTGATCATCCTGTTGTCTCATCTTGGCTGCTTAGTGTGTCTTTTACTCAACTTACAGCTTTTAGTAATTGGATGCCTGGGGGGCAGGGGGTGTTTTTCTGTCTTGTGGGAATCAGTAAATGCTGGTTATCACATAGTGAGACATCAACGGATGCCGTACAAAGCTACCTTTGTGCGAACGCTAAGTGAACATTAGGTATTAAACCAACACAGAAACGCTACCAGAACGTTTTGGGTGCCATTCATGTTGGGTGTCAGAGCTACAATAGCTTGTGTAATTTCCATACTGTCTCCGAAACAAGGGCTCCAACTTCATGCTCACCTGTAGGGGTTAGGGTACCGCTGCCAAAAAGCAGCGAATACTTGGTCCCAGGAACTCTTCAGCTCGCTCAGGCCTAGGAAGTACTTCATGGCTCCTACTCAGTTATCTGGCATATCATGAGATGGACCGATACTGGATGGTTCCCTTGGAGATCTTATGATTACAGTACCTAAAGAGAAACACAGAATATAATGTGAGACCAACTCCATCAAGCCCATGTGTTCCGCCTGCTCCTTGTTATTCAAATACAAAGGCCTGGAATGGTCTCGAAGGCTGACCTTCATTACTGAGGATTGTTTCCCTGTGCATGACCTATTTGAATTCATTTACTCTTTTTTGACTTGCCCTGCCTTTGCTAGGGTTGTTCTAGACATTCATATCTCCTTTTAGGGATAAACTACGTTTCTCTCTTACTCCAAAGTCTGCAACCAAATGTTCACCATTTCATACTGCAGTCTCTAGTTCTATAGCGTTCTCGTCCACTGGTTTTTGAAAGTTATTGGTTTATATTGCTTAACCTCTCCTCATAGAAGGAGCTG
Organism: Lissotriton vulgaris; assembly: GCF_964263255.1. Classification (NCBI taxonomy): domain Eukaryota; kingdom Metazoa; phylum Chordata; class Amphibia; order Caudata; family Salamandridae; genus Lissotriton; species Lissotriton vulgaris. Next base: position 1,254,560,759 of record NC_141695.1, on the reverse strand, counting down.
AAGGTGATGCACAATATAAGGGTTACTCTCCAAGAGGCATGCACTGCATTGTAGTCATGAGTGATGGCAAGTGAATAACTAATTCAATCGATCCCCAAGAACCAAGCAAGATAAAATACCAAGCTTAAAGTAAGTCAATTTACCCCACGGGTGGACAAGAGACTTATGAGAAGCAGCAGAGTGGTGTCATACCAGTTTGCATGTGTTGCATGCTGATCAGCGGGTATAGGCAAATACATTCTATTTTCTATAAGTAAATTCCAGGTTCTTATCCTTCCCTGGTGGTGGCAAGTGGAGCTACACCATGACAGGTGGTGCATTGCCGCATAGGACTGCAGTGAATGAAACTTGAAGGCTACCTTGAATATGTCTTACGTAGTGTAGTAAATGGACTCCACAAATTGGTGACTAGCCGAACCGTAGCATTGGATGATACCCAAGTGAGAATGACAATCAATTCAATTAAAGTTTTCCTGGTTTACAGACTTTACTGTTGGCACAAGAAAAGTAACACTGTAAAAATATTTTATTCACATATTGTGTACCGCACGAGAAGTGTAAACGTTTGGAACTTAGATGAAGCAGTTTAACTAAAAGGTAGTGTACATCACCACTTTAAAATTTGATGCCCTTGAAGGGTAATAATGAAGGGTACGATTTTAGACATTTGTCAGGCAGAGTATATAGGTATGATCAAGACAAAACGATATATTAAAAACTATGTACTGGAGGCCTCAGTGGAGAAGAAGGTAAGGGAGAGTGAAGAGTCAGACAAAAGAAAGGCAACTTTTAGACAACTACTATGTCCCATTAATTAGCCTAGTATGCAAGGGATGAGTGAGAATTCACATCATGGGTTACATACAAGAGGAAGACGTGGAAGTAAAATACATAATTGATCATTTCTCGAAATAGCCCATGTTACAGGTGGTGAAAAGAGTGGATGCGACTTAGTTAAAAAAAATCCTTGATAGTCTTTTAGAGAAAAGGCTTACCTATGTATGTTGTAAAATATAATGGTCGAGCTCATGCCATAGAAGTTTTTTTTATTTAATCACTAGTTTGGTTCATAACACTGCTTCTGTTTATCACCTTGTGTGCAATGGAGGAGTGGAAAGGTTTAAAGTCAAACAGTTGGCAGGAGCAACAATTTGAATTGGAAAACTGAAGTGCAAAAAAATGGCGTGGGCATAATTACACCTAGTTGAGGTTACAGGTTTTAGTATGTTTGTAATCACAAAAGGAATAATGCTGTTGGCGAAGGATACTCTACAGTGGTGGTCAGATCCAGGCAAATGAAATGGTCTCCAGAAGAAGTCAGAAGGAAAACTACAAAGGTGAAGTTGATGTATATGAGACGTTAGGATTGTAAACATGGTGCTAAGGAAGTTGAGTAATGGGTAAGAAAGATGGAATAGTGAAGCGTAAGGAAGTTTGTTTTCGGATCCATTGAGGCTGTAAAATGTGTTGTGCACTTCTACTTTAGCGAGGGACGGAAAGGTGTGGCAAATGGCATGTCTAGATTTAAGTGTGAGGTCAAGGAGATGGAACAGGTAATAAGGTTTTATTAAATGGAAAATTAAGTTGCAGAGCATGCTGAAGGGCATGCAAAAGATCAAGCCAGAATGCATTAATGTTTGAAGAAGTAGAAGTAGCTGGTATTTTCTGCACTAGTAAGACTGAGAAGGGACGATATGGTCAGGTGGCTATTAAATCCAAGAAATTGGATGGTTATGAATGTGAGCAAATCTTTACGTCACTCTGGACATGGAGAACTTTTTAACAGTGCTGTGCATAATATGCATACACAGTTGATTCATGCATCAATCTGCAACTTGAGCTATACATATTGTATTATCCTATGTATTGTTGTTAAATCTTCTAGCTGTCGTTTCTTTTAGATTTATTTGGTATTAATGTGAAGGAGTGCATAGCATTGACTTACATTGCAAGCCGAATTTGTGGAGTTTAGTTAAGTGAATTCTATGTTCTATGTTCCAAGCTCTATGTTCTGTATACAAGTTCCAAGTTCTTAGCCTTCCCTAGCAGTGGCAGCTGGGGCAAGAGGTGCTCTGTGGTCCAGGCCTGCAATAAAAGGAACTTCGAAGCAACGTTGAACGTGTGTTGTGGGGTAACCAGCTACTACGTGCATTACTCCGAAACGGTTATTAACACTGAGCCTGTGTACGATTATCTCCTAGCTTTGTGATTCCCAAACCGTGCGCAACGGCACCCCGGTGCGCCGTTATAAGTCGCCAGGGGCGCCGCGCTCAATACGTTCCACCTGAAATATCCGGAAACATGGTTTGGCCCAAGAGCGCGCCGACTTGGCTTATAATATATATATTATAGGCGATGTACTCGGCGGGGAGATGCGGTTCCGCGGACTCTGCTCTCGACGGTGGAAGTGCAGCTGCGGAGGGACGACAAGAAGGGTGGGTTCAGAATATTAAAGGTGTCATTGCACGAGGGCGCTTGTATTCAGGGTGTGCAATGGTGAACAGGAGTCACTTCTTTTCAGAAAGGACAATGTGTAAGAAAATGCTAAATAATTGTATGTATGTAGAAACATCCAAATAACACATTATTTACACACCCCCTGCTAGGAAAGCGCACGTACGCATTGGTAACGACAGTGCAATTGTATAATGTTATTACCACAGTACAGTGAATGGCATGGTTCACTGCCTCGTATATTACATATCGTAGTAGTGACTTTACATAGAGAGCATCTGTGACGTCTTTGCCAGAGTTGCTGACTTTGAAACTGGGAAACCAGGTGGGAGTATCTGCGTCTGTTCAACATCCTGCGATTCTGGGCAAATCACTTCACCTCCTTGTGCCTTTCAAAAAAGGAACGTGCCCTTGTGTAAAGTAACCGGTGCTCGTGTAAAGCGCCCCAATACTGTTGCGTCGAGCATGCGCTATATAAAACTGCAAAAACAACCAGACAAAACTAACAGGCAGGGGTCCTCTTCAATTTGATTTTATTCTCAGCAGTGCAATAAATTGCTGACATATACGATTAAAAAAACGACCGCTTTCTCCAAATGTCTCATTTAAAGCGAGCACACGAGACAAAATTGTCCTTCTGCTCTTTAGTTTATGTAACAAAATGCTTAATTTTTTCTGCTACAATTTTAGAAATGGGGCTTTTCAATATGAAATGAATGAATGAAATGAAATGAGAATTCATAAAGCGCAACTGTCACTCCTAACGGAGTCTCCTGGCGCTAGCTACAACCGGTCAGATAGATGACTGATACCTAGATAAGCTTTTGGTAGTATTCCACGGATAACCCATAAATCCATATTATAAGCCAAGTTCAAAGTGACCAATGAAATTGTGATAAAGCTCTTTAAAGAAATCATAAAAGCGCTGTAACAAGCTCCGTGGAGCCCGCCTTTTTACAGTAAAAATAACAGAGGTTGGGCAGAAGATTGGCTTGGCATTTGATCATTAGTATTATTGATCAAATGCCATGCCGATCTTCTGTCCAACCTCTGTTTTACACCCGTATCACCAGCATTATTTTTACTGTAAAAAGGCGGGCTCCACTGAGCTCGTTAAAGAAATCATAAAAGCGCCTAATCACTATTTCATTGGTCACTTTGAACTTGGCTTATAATTATATATTTGTCTGCTGATATGAATGGCAACCCAGAGGAATTATGTATGACAAATTTTGAATGCTTAATGTGGTTGGGTTGCATATTAAGACAAGATTTTTTTTATGCTGACTTGTGAGCCGATTACATAGTCTCTCTGAAAGGACTGCTCACTTCACAGAAACAATGGTCCTAATCCTATTGATTGTACGAATTGACTCAATCAATTATTGTTTCTGGATTTCTAACAGTATAGAGCACCACAATCAAGTCTACTCTAATATACTCAATGATCTTAGTGCAGAATGATAAACAGCCACTACGACCAAAGGCAAAGGATACAATGTATTTAATTCATTGTTTCATCTTTTCAAATTCATTTTTTATATAAACAATGTATTATTTCAAATAGGTAAAAAAACTACATACCCATATCTACAAGAGGGCTATTTTGTGAAAGATCAACGAGGTGGTCTGTCAAGCAGAGGCAGAGGGGGTTACAAGAGATATATTACCTTCTCTGGATCCTCCTTTGGGAGTAGTTCGGACAGTGATTCAGAACACCCCAGTACGAGCACAGGTACATCAATCAACAATCCCCCTCAGAACTACCCAGAACAACAATCTTTTTTAGACGAGGACCAATGGTGGGGTCCATCTACGAGAGGTCGTCCCTGGGAGAGACCCAGGGGCTCGAGAACTCGCCCGTGGAACAGGGGTACAGGTCGTGGGAGAAAGCAAACGCACTTCCAACAGGACTCCCACGGAGAAATCAAAACGAGGCGCCAACATTACAAATGGTAACTCATGAACCAGAAAACCCAATAATCAATATATCTGATTACCAACCTACCCCGATAGAACAAGAGGTCCTATCCAAGGGACTGTCCTTTGTCCCCACTGCTATGCCTAATGACTTTAACCTCAAAATGGAATTACAACAATTTTTTCGAAAGATTCGTCTCAAACACTACTCTCAAAAGATCCCTCATAATCCAGTGTTCTCGGGTAGTGGCCTACGATCACCATCAAGATTTAACCCTCCGACTCACTCGATGGATCATAAAATATTGGCTTATGAGCAAGTGGTGTTAAGAGATGTTGACGAAACATTAGCTGCCCGACAATATGTCCCATACAATATAAGTCGGGATGAAAAGACTGCACTACATTCTTTAAAGAACAACAGCAACATCGTTATAAAGCCCGCCGATAAATGCGGGACTATTGTAGTTCAAAACTTGGAGAAATACAAACTTGAAATCCTCTCTCAATTGGCAGTGCAGGGGAACTACATACTTTTGAAAAAAGATCCAACTAAGACAATCAGTGACTCGATTCAAAAATTGACCCAAGGAGCCTTAGAACAGGGAGTCATCACTAAACAGGAGTATGATATTTTTTAAACAACAAGAATCCAAGAATGCCAACAATATATACCCTCCCCAAGGTACACAAAAGATTAGAAGACCCCCCGGGAAGACCAATAATTTCGGGATGTGGCTCACTATTGGAACCCCTATGTAAATATGTTGACGTGTTTTTAAAGCCTATTGCCACTGCCACCCCCACATATGTTAGGGACACCATGCATACAATCCAATTGGTGGAAGGTTTTCAATATGATTGTAACAAGTGCATATTAGCTGCGATGGACATTGCAGCTTTATTTTTTTTTAAATATATCTTTTATTGAATTCACAGGAGGAAAGAATACGTAAATGTTACATCATACTTTTATCTACATCTCAAGGATGTCCGTCGTGGTTGTGGGACGTATCACATTTTACGGTGGTATAGTGCTGCATGTAACTCAACAAAACTACAGTACAAATGTTCCAGCCGTGTCGGCTCTGAAGCAGATGACATTAGAAAATGAACAACAAGAGAATAATAGAAAAAAGAAATAAAATGGAGATGTGAAATGGGGGTTGTGGTCATCTAACTTGGGGACGTGGTGTATGGTCCGGCTCGAGGGTGCATCGGGAGCTCATGGTTGCCTTTGAGTGTTGACTACGGGGTTCCTTCTGGTGTTGGGGAGGGTTATGGGTCGGTGGCAGGAGGCTCGTTGTGGGCGTGGAGTGCCAGGTGGGACATCTTCATGGCGGTCAGGGTGGGTGGGGTGGGGTGTCGCCGGCAGGTGCATCAGTGTCCCTATGTAAGGAGCCCAGCATCTCGTCCCACAATGTCGCGATCGGGAACTTTCTCAATCCCGCGGTTTCCTCATTGCGGAGGGTGATGCTTTCTGCCCTTGCCCAAGTGTCTAGGGAGGTGCGCCAGTGTTCCGTCAGGGGTGGGGTGGTACGCTTCCAATGTTTTGTAATCAGCCTTTTGGCCGCGAGGAGGCCGAGGTCCCAGAAACGGGAGGGGACCTTATTATGTTTAGTCCGCTTGTATAAGCCTAGTATGCATGCTTCCCATGTGTGTGGTACTGGCATGGCCGTGCAGCGTTCTAAAATTGGTAGCACTGTCCGCCAGTATGTTTGATTTTGTGGGCAAGGCATAGCATATATAGAAAGTCTGCACCCTCCAGTTCGCATCTCGGGCAGCTGGCTGTTGTGCCCGGGAAGTATTGATTAATTTTGTCTGGCGAGAGGTACGCTCGGTGTAGTATATAAAATTGGATCATCTTAAAGCGCGCATTCCGGGGGACGTTCTTGGGGCCTGTTTGTATCATCGTCCACTCCTCATCTGTCCAGTCCCTCCCTCTGTCTGTTGCCCATTTGTCACGTAGCGGCTGCAATGTATGTTTCGTGTGTGTCAACATTGCTTGGGTCAACCAGTGTACCGTGTGTGTACCGTGTCCCATGACATGTAGGTGTTAGATCAGTTGATGAGTGGGTGGTTCCTCAGTGATGTTCCCCCACCACTGCATGTATGCCATGATTATGGAGGCGTGCTGTAGGAACTGCCCCGCTGGGAGACCCGTGTCACTGGCAAGCGTCATGAAAGGTATTAGAGCGCCATCAGCGTATAGGTCTGCCATGGTGTCCACTCCTGTGAGTGTCCAGTGTTCCATTGCCGCTTCCGTGACAACGGATGTGGTTTTGGGGGTGCCTAGGAGCGGGAGCGCCGGGGCGTATGGTTTAACGTGTTTGGTTAGTTTTAAGCTCCTGGTCTAACATTTGACAGCCACAGCAGCATGCAGTTATGAGGTTTTCCTCGTGGGCGCCAGGGGGTGGAAGAGGGAATGTATCTGTGTGTGGGACAGCATACCTGTTGCCGTGGCTGCATCTTCCAGATGTTTCCCTGCGAGCCAGGCAGTTACCCATTGCAGTTGTGCAGCTAGATAGTAGAGTTCTAGATTCGGCACTGCGAGGCCGCCGTCACTGACTGGTGTGTATAGTTTTTGTAGGGCCACTCTGGGTCTCCCTGCGTTCCATATCAGGTCTCTGACCATGGTTTCTAGTTCTTTGAATGTGCGGACCTGGACGTATATCGGGATGTTGGCAAAATAATATAGGAGTCTGGGTAGGACGATCATTTTCGCCAACGTCACTCTACTCGGCACATTGAGTGGGAGTGTCTTCCAGAAGTAAATCTGGGATCTTATGGACGTTATGGCGCGCGTCAGGTTGCCATCTAGGATGTCCTGGGGCGTTCTATACACGTAGATGCCTAGATATTTAAACGTGGTGGAGTGCCATGGTAGCCGCTCGCCATTAATCGTGATTTCAGGGTCAGGGGTGTCTGGAGCGAACGCATACGCCCCCGACTTGGCACAGTTAACTTTAAGGACTGACATGGACTCGAAGGATCTGAAGATTTCTGACAGCTCCGGCGGCAATCGGGTGAGGTCTCTGACATACAGGAGCAGGTCGTCCGCGTATAGCGATACTATGTGCACGCCGTCCGCCATTGGTATGCCCCAGTCTGTGCCCCTGGTGCGCAATACCTCGGCAAGGGGTTCAATTGCCAGTGAGAAGAGCAGCGGGGATAGCGGGCAGCCCTGTCTGGTGCCGCGTGGGACTCTGATGAGGTCAGACATCAGCTTGCCCGTGCGGACCCGCACCTCAGGGTGTCTGTACAGCAGCCCGATTAGTTCAATATAGTCGTCCCCCAACTCAAATTTGCGCAACACTGACAGCAGATATGGCCATTCGACCGATTCAAATACCTTCAAGGTCCAGAACCAGGCAACCCGATCTCGGCCAGTCCTGTACTGCGTAGGTCTGCATACGGAACAACCTACGTATGTTTTGGGAGGTACATCTAGCTGGCACAAAGCCGTTCTGGTCGGTATGTATCATGGCGGGCACCAGGGCTGCCAGGCGTCGGGCTAGGGTAGACGCCAGGATCTTATAATCAGTGCCAATGGTCTGTACGACCCGAGGAGCAAGCCGTCTCGGCCCAGTTTAAGAAGAGACACTAGTGTCGCTTCATTCATTGACCGGGGCAAAGCCGAGTCTTCTAGCGCCGCTGAGTACACCTTGAGTAGCTCTGGAATCAGGATATCGGAGCAGGCTTTATAATACTCCGCTGGTAGCCCATCCGGGCCGGGGGCTTTGCCATTCGAGAGGGCGAAGATGGCCTCTCGTAGCTCATCAGCCATTAGCGGGGCTCCCAGGTCGTCACGGTGATCGTCTGTCAGGACTGGTAAAGTGATTTCGTCCAGGTATGCCGTAATGGCCGGTTGTGTGGCAGGTAGCCTAGACTCATACAGCGCACCATAGTGCGTCACGAAAGCCTCGTGAATTTTCGCCTGGGTGTATACTACTGGGCCGTTAGTCGGGCGAATTGCTGTTACGGGTGACGTGCGCTCCTCACGTTGTATCAGCCAGGTTAATAGCTTGCCAGGTTTGTCTCCAGTGTGATGTGTGCGGGCCGAGTAGGCTGTGTAATTGATATGTTTCAACCTATCTAGTAGTCTGTCGTGTTCCGTCCGTGCCTCCAATAAGTGAGTGCTGGTGCCAGTGGCTGCTGTCTGCTCCGCCTGTAGCAGAGTCGACTCTAAGCGTCTGAGGTCAGCCTCTAGCTGTCGCCGAGAATGGGCCTGGGTGCCTAGACAGTGCACCCTGAGGACCACCTTGAACGCGTCCCATTCAATTTGTGGTGACGATGCCGTGCCAGCGTTGTCCTCGAAGTATTGCGCCGTTTGTGTGCTTATGGAACTCCGAAATGGGCCATCCAGTAGCATGTCAGGTTGTAGCCTCCATGTGGGTACCGGGGGCCGAGGTTGCTCCCATGTCAGGTCCAACAGATGTGGGTTGTGATCAGAGTGCGTGCGGCCCATATAGCAAGTGTCAGTGACATGTGGTAGGACCTCGCTGGATACCATGTACCTATCTAGGCGCACATGTAGGGCGTGCGCTCCCGAGTAGTACGAGTAGTGCCTGATATGTGGGTTACGGCTGCGCCATGCGTCATGCAAATCCCACTGTGTGGACCATGCCTGTAGCGCGTTCGCTGCATTTTGTGCCAGTGAATTGGGTGGTGGAGGGTGTGAGCGGTCTAGGGGAAGATTTAGTGTGCTGTTGTAGTCTCCGCCGAGTACCCAGGGGACTCCATGCCAGGGGGCTAGTGTGTTTGACAACTGAGCGAGGAAGTCCGCTAGTCCAGTGTTGGGTGCGTATACTGAGACCAGTACCAGCGGGTTCCCGTCCAGCTTGCCGTGGATCGCGACGTATCTCCCCTCAGGATCTATGTGTGTATCTTGTGTCGTCCATGGAATGCCTGGCCTGACCCACACCAGCGTCCCTTTAGCATAGGATGAAAAACCCGCGGCATACAACTGCCCGCGCCATCTGCGTCTCAGTGTGGGTATTTCCGTGGCGCTAAGGTGTGTCTCTTGGAGGAGGGCGATTTGGATGTGGTGACGTTTGAGGTACGAGTAAATCTGATAATGACGTGTTGGTGTATGTATACCCCTCACGTTCCACGTACATATCTTAATGGTAGACATTACAGCGTTTTAATAATTCCCACTCCCCCAGATCCTCCCTCTCCTCCCCGTGTGTCCCATGGATACTATCGGATAGGCGACCCCAGCAATCGAGCAGTTACTTATAATTACACACCACGTCATTGAAATCAAGGGAGGGGAGAGGAACATGGCTAACAGAACATTAAGCCATTGAACAGTATGAACATTTAAAATACCAAAAGGTCGGATGCGAAACGTGCTTCCGTCCATACTCTCTAGGAGAGCAACAGAGTTTAAGTCTAAGGGGGTGGATGTGCTGTGTGCACAGTGACAATAGTTACGAGTTTGTAAAGTCGTTGTGTGAAGGCTTGCCTCCTTCCCGGGAAGGGCATGCCAGTCCGTTCCGCCTTTGCATACAGGGGGCCCCATTAGTACATGTAGGAAATACCATACTTTACGTGTCCCAATCGAACTGCTGCCAGGCGAGGCGTCTTTGGATCCGGACGTCGGCCCAGTGTGGGCATCCAGTGTCTTCTTTTGGTCCTTTATCCGCCTGGGAGGGCTGTTAGTGCGAGTTGACCACACTCGTGACGGTCAGGAGCAGGGGTGCCGTTTGTCATTGCGTGTGACCTCCGCTGTTGCAGCGTTGCTTTTCTGTCTGCGCGTGTCATCGGGGCCAGTGTAGTAGTCTTTGGCACTGTCTCTGAGGAGTGCGGATCCCTCGGCGCGGTTAGCTGATGTAGTCCGCTGTTTGTGGAGTGACGTCCGGTTGGCCTCCTGATACTTGGGAGTCTGGCATGCCATAAACGGCTTCATCGTCACTGGGGAGTTCCTGCACGCTTCCACTCGCCGCGTCGCTCAGCGCAGGGGATCTGCTGAGTTCCATTACCAGGCGGGGGGCATCTTGCTTCTCCTGCCTCGTGGCATTCGCTGGGGGAGGAGTTCTCGTCTTGTCCCGCGCGCTGGTCTGTGCCCGTTGGCGGGGCTTGCGCTTCCTTCTGTTGCCCCCGAATCGTCTCCTTGGTGTGGGACCCGTGGTTGTTCTGGGGTCCGTGTCTACACCGCTGTCCAGCCATGCTTCCACATCCGTTGGTTCGGTGAAGAAGTGGGTGCGCTCCCCAGCCACTACTCTCAATTTCGCAGGGAACAGCATAGAGTATTGCAGTCCTAGCTGCCTTAGTCGTTTTTTCACCTCCAGGAAGGAGTGTCTTTGCCGCTGTACTTATACTGTGTAGTCCGGAAAGAACATCACAGTCGCATTTTCAATCCGGATCTCGTGGAGCTTGCGTGTTTCGCGCAGGATGGAGTCCCTGTCTCGATAGTTCAATATGCGGAGCAACATGGGTCTTGGGTTGGAGCCAGTCGCTAGAGGTTTGGTGGGGACCCTGTGTGCACGCTCTATCACGAAGTGTGGGGAGAGCGACCCTTCCGGTAGTATGTCCTTCAGCCACCGTTCCATGTGTTCCTCTGGGGTCCGCCCTTCCCATTTCTCCGGGACCCCAACTAATCGCACGTTGTTTCTTCGTGCCCTGCCTTCCGCATCCTCAGCCCCGTCTTCAAGGAACTCCACCCTGTTTAGTAAGTCCTGGATCTGCTTATGCGACTGGTCGGCTTGAGGTTTGAGTACCTGTACTTCGCTCTCCAAATTCGTGGTGCGGTCCGCCAGTTTTTTATGGTCCGCTCTCAAGTGCGTCAGGTCAATGGTCACGCTATCAATTTTCGTGGCCAGGGATGTGCGAGTTAGTTGTATTGATTCTTCCAGTCTCTCCATGGCTGCCAGCATGGTGTCCAGCTTCGTCGCTGTTTGGTCCAGGTCGGAGCCTTTCCCAGATTTGTCCATCTTGCCCTTCGAGTTGTTGCCGCCGGTTCCAGGTGCGGGTTCTGGGCCCGTTAGACATCTGTCTCTTTGCGTCACCTCCGCCTTCCCAGCGTGGCCTGTTCCAGGGGGGTTAGCCGGCGTGTGTGGCGGTCACTCAGTCACTGCGGCCTGTGGGCCGATAGGGGTTCGTGGCTGCGTCGACGTGTCGATATTTCGTGGCGTCTTGCGTCTGCTGGGCCGCTGGTTCCTCGGGGAGATGCGGTGCCAGGCCGGCGCGTGATTCCCAAGGGCGCTGTTAGTGGGGCCGCGGGACGTGCGGGCCGTTATGCCGCTCTTGTGGTGCTGGTGGCTGTACGGCCACTGTACTCCCCAGGTCACAGGCGTTAGTTCGCTCTCATCGTACTCCGCCGATAGGCGGGTGCCCTGGTCCCCAGTGTGTCTTTCCGGGCCTGTCTAGCAATGGCGCCGTCAATCCCAATCGGCCTCGCCGTCCAGTCCTTCTCCTTTTATTCCCCACTGCGGGCTGCGCTCATACCTCTGGGCACCCGGCGCTGGGGCGAGTGTGCAGATCTTTCTGGTCGGCAGCAGCAGGTTTCCGCATATGGTGGATCAGCTCCGTAGTCCCAGCTTCGGGCCTGTGGCCGTGTGGTCAGCGCTGGTTTGCTGCGTGACTTCCCCCACAGGGCTGGGCTCCTCGGCGGGTGTGTAGTCAGCGGGACCTCCAGCTGGGTCGGGTCGGGTCCCTGGTGCCTCTTTTCGCGCCTCAGTGATCACTAGCAGGCCGCGATCCCAGGCCTAACTCGTCTAGTGGAGCCGCGGTGTTTCCTGGGCTCCCGCCGGGGCTGGAAGCGAGGTGGGCGGCTTGGGCGCCGCGGAATTCGCGGTGCGGCGTGGATGCGCCGATTTTCGTCAAAGTCGGCGGAATGCTTCAGGGCAGTATCCCACTGCTGCGCCGTCAGTTTTCGGCTGGCTAGGGTCGGTAAATGCCGGATAATTGCACCGGGAAGGGGAGCTCGGAGCGGAGCTCTACCCAAAGGCGGCCATTCACGTTGCGTGCTTAGCCACGCCCTCCATGGACATTGCAGCTTTATACACTAATATTCCCCAACAAGAGGCATTGGTCTGTATGGAAAGGGTACTTAACATGAGAACTGCACCACATAGAGTACCGACAGACTTTATCATTCAATTACTAACAATTGCAATGACCAAGAATGTCTTTATATTCCAGAATGAATATTATATCCAAACAAATAGAGTGGCGATGGGGGAAAGCTTTGCCCCCAATCTAGCTATCATTCTATATGAGCGAATATGAGAGAAAATACATTCTGAATCAATATAATCCTTACCGCAATAATATTATATTGTGGGTACGGTATATTGACGATGTGTTTTTGATTTGGGGAGGAAAACAGTCAGAACTTACGGACTTTCATGGCTGGGTGAACAATTTCTCAAAAGATATACAATTCACTCTGGAATCAAATGCGATGTCCATCAATTTTTTAGATGTACAAATTGAAACAGAAGAAGGAAGTCTGTACACCAATCTGTACAGAAAAAGTAGTGAAAGAAATACCCTTCTTAGGTACACAAGCCATCATCCACGCAACCTCAGGGATAATTTGCCCGTTGGCCAATTCCTGAGGTTGCGTCGGAATTGTTTTAAGAAGGATGACTACCTAGATGAATCTGCACTTTTGATGTCAAGACTAAGTGAACGTGGGTATCCTATTCGATTACTCAAAAAAGCCCGAAAACGGGCCTGGCATAAATCACCGCGAGCACTTACTCTGTGTGAACTCAAAACCTAAGGAAGAAAGACTAGTCTGTGTAACGACGTTCAACACAAAAAGTAACGCCATTAAAAAATGTGTGAACCGACATGGGCACCTGATCAGCAGTGAACTGGGGGTATTCCACCACCACCACATGCATTTCGTAAGGGAAGAAACATCCGCGACCATTTAGTGAAATCATTGCTACCTACACAACAACCTTTGAGTCAATCCACATTGTGGGGCATGCCAGCAGTGATCTGCCACAAGAAATGGGGTTCTTGCAAAGCTTGTCCCCTCACAATAGAGGGTAACACGTTCAGCTACAACGAACAGACATATATACTCACAGAGCATACCAATTGTAACACCTCATGGTTAATTTATGCCATCTTGTGCCCGTGTGGTTTCCTGTATGTGGGCCAGACCGCACAGAAAGTAAAATGCGAATCTTACAGCATATGAGTCGGGTACGCTATAAAGTCCAAGGAGCCCCGCTAGTAGATCACTTCAGTAAATTTGAACACTCAGAGAACAGCTTGAAGTGGTGGGTCATCGAAAAAGTAACAGCAAACCCACGTGGTGGTGACCTACATAACACCTTGAATAGAAGGGAATGTAAGTGGATATACTCTTTAAACACAGTCAATAAGGGCCTGAATTAACTTGAGGAGATAAATAAACAGGTGGCACTGCTAAGGACATGAATGGAAAATGTATGATAGAAGCAGAATACACAATGCGTCCTTACGTAGGCGATCTGTAAAGAACATTGTCTTCTACCATCTCTGGCATTTATACTTATATATGGATATGTGATTACATTCGTTCATGAGAATTATGTATCAACTTGTGACTGTAATGTTTATGAGAATACTGTAGAAACTGTTTTGCAAGAACTTGACTTAATCCAAATGAAAATATTACTATGTAAATGCGGAGAAATTGTGTGAAAATACGACCCTTTGAATACTTATATATGGATATGTGATTACATTAGTTCATGAGAATTGTGTATCAAACTTGTGATTGTAATGTCTATGGTGTTATGTGTTTATCTAGGTTCCTGATCGATACTGTGACCTTATGCCCCTATTCGGCTATAAATCCATTTGTTCCCTATATTGGCATAACCGTTCAAGTGCGATTTTCAGAAAAGTCATCTCTGGCCTCACACGAACAGAGCCACATTCCAGCATAGCTCTCTGCCACTTCCTTTGCGACCAATTAGTGCAATGACAGGGCAGGAGCCACTATCTGATATTCCTAGATTAACACTCCGAGTTCTTCAACAAGATAAAAACTCAGCAAACCTGGAAATCCCCGCTTGCTTTGTTTTGATTAGTAATGGAACTCTAATGAGCAACTGATAACTATCACTTCCTAGTGACATCTTTAATTGACGTCTTATGTCCAGCAAACTTGCGTCAAACCCGGCACCTGTCAGGTATAAATATTACCAACGTTGCCTTAAGCAATGAGCTACTGTTGCTGTTGCCAGCTGCCTGCAAGACCCCGTGTTGGTGAAGCTAGCACTCTGTCACTGCAGCCTGCTGTCCCTTGGTGGTGAAGCTGCTGATACCATTATCGCTGCTAAAGCGCGAACGATGGTGCAGTATGCTTAGGAGCTGAACAGCCGTCCCTCTGCGAAGACATCCAGCAGATTCCAGCTGCCCGCGGACGCTGTCCCCCCTCCTTCCTCGACGCGCTGAAGAAGAGCCGCTGCCTTTCTCGTGCAGAGAAATCCAGCTCCGGCGTTTCCGGTCTGCCCTCGCGGGTGACAGGGATATCGAGAGTGACCCCTGAAGGAGATACCAATCTTCCATCATTCTATTCAGAGGTATGGTGTTGACTAAACCCTTAAACGAGAATTCTTGAAGCAAACCTTGGCAAAACCAACTTAACTTAAAACTACTTACTTACTCCCCTTCCACGTGTTAGGCTTAGGTCAGGCACACTGGGGTAGGCTTAGTTAGAAGCACCAGTTGAGTCTGTTAGCCTAATGTATATATGACTGTATATATGTTTTATTACTTTTAAACCATTGTATGGCTAAGAAACCATATCAATGATTTTACAGTTCTATTTCGCAATACTTATCTTACTGTACGTACTTTTTATCATAACAAGTCTTGCAATTGTGGCAATACATTTCTCTTGTACGAGAAGAAAGACTGTTCAATAAATGTTAACCCTTTATTGACAAACGCCCGTCCCTCTATTCTCTACATCTCGTGAAAGTAAACTGCACTAGACTGACTGAGTGAAATACATGTCTATTGTTTCACACGACCCTAGAGATTGACTCTTGATCTGAGGAGCAAAGTTGTCATGTTGCACGGTTGTTGGAAAGCTGAATCCCTTCTTGTCTGTGCCAGGGAAGCTGATCACTTCCCATGCAGAGAAGAAAGTTTCCAGTGACCTCTGAGCTAGTTGGTAACACACCCAATTAAGTTTAGCATAGTCAGTGGAGGCCTGGAATATCCGCAGTTCCACGTCGATACTACTGTTTATGTTATTCCAATGCGCAGGGCCTATAGGGAAAATAGGAACTACACTACATGGCGCCCAACGTTTGGTAAGGCGATAAACTAACGCAAGACAGTAGAGTAACTCAGTCGTGCATATTTCACACAGACCCCTTTCTCCCGTAAATACTCCAATAGACGTCTGGAGTGGGTGAAAGGTTAAAATCCGCCCGAACTCAGTAGGAAGAGATTCCTATGTAAAGCTCTGGTTTATTCAACGTTGAAGGATACAGTGTTCCAAAATATTGTGCACCTAATCTTTGTCTCCTTGGAAACCTACTCTGCAAACCCTGCATTTTAACAAATGTCGGTAGAAAATAACGGAACCACTGGGGCCGCAGTAAATGCAACTCAGCAGGATTCCGACGATATAGTACCGGGTGCAATAATCATCCGGGCACACTTAAGAAGATCTATAACTTTAAAACTTATAGATAACGGACTGACACCTCAAGGTGGTACAGTAATCTTCGTGATAGAGGCTCACGAGTATCGGCAGACAGAGGTATTCTATTCATGGATAAACTTTCCAGCGGTAAACGCTAGAACAAAAGAGTTTCACTATTACAAAATAGAGAAACCTCGGGAAGAGTACGCTCCTGTCGAGGAGATTGAAATTCCACTTAAATTTCAAGAGCACTTGCTCTGGTTTAATGGCGCCCTAAAACACAATGATCACATTACCAGGCTCGGTCCACTAGGTAGACCAGGAGCCACGTGGCCGGTTCTAGCCAGCTACACACCACATCCTGACATTGTAAGAATGTCAAGAGAAGAGCTGTTAGTACAGCTAAACACATTAATAAAAATACATAGGCAATTAGTCCAATATGTAATGCGGACTGCAACAGTCCAGCCAGCTGTTAATACACCACAGCTGACCCCTCATCAGGGGAACACAAATAAAATTACACCACAGAACATACAGTCATGTCTTGGTAAAACACCCGTAAAACGGGAACAAATTCCTTTCTGGTTAGCACAGAAAATCACTCAAATAGAGGCAGTATTTCCTGATACTACCCCTATAGAGAAACACAGAATCTTGACCATCTGCCTTCCTATGGGAATCGCACCGCACGTGGAGGACTGCGACACTTGGGGTACAGTCTTTGCTTCCATTTACACAAAAACACACGGTGTTCCGTCTATGGCGGTAATACCAGAAGTGCTAAAACAGATTCAAAATGAATTTGGTCCAGAGCCCGCTTTAAATCTAGGTATGAAATTACTGAAAGACTTCAAGCAGGTCTCGGCTATATTATTAGCCAATATAAGAGGAGAAGCAGCATCTGTGGCGATCCGCCAGAAGTTGAAGGAAACAGATATAAAAGATCCTGTTGAGCTTGCAAAAATCATAGAAAAATGCTATGAAGAATTAGGTAGAGACAGCTTGGGTGGGAAACCAGTAAAGCCCCAACTGCTCGAAAATCCTGAAAAATGATTTATTAAAAATAATTTAAACACTCCTAAAAAGAGCTGGGATGGAAATAAACAATCCACTCCCAAGGAAAAAGTTTTCCAGTCCAGAGGAAGGTCTCCTCGACGGAGGGAAAGAACTCCGACTCGAGAACGCCAGTCTCCCCAGAGGGAGCCCTCTGAGAAAAGATATAACCTTAGAAATAGGGATAATCTGAAAAAACCTGATAGATATCAAAGTATTGATACACGTCCCTCTCGATCTCTTCCACAGAATTCGGAAAGAAGAGGACGGTCAGACCCAGGAGAGCACACCAGGTCCAAAGACAAGGAACCTGCTCAGAATAAGAAATCTCAATTTCAGAAAAAGAAGGTAGCCAGTATTAGAGTAATCAACCATGCCGAGAATACTGAGGACACAGTTGAAAAACGGGGAGTGGGCATTGACAATGTTGGACAGTGCAGCAGAAATCAGTATAGCGCGCAAGATCTTGATGAGTCATCTGGAGACAGTGGACACGAATGAATACATTCAGGTTGAAACTGCCGACACCAGACTTAGCGAGCCCCATAAAATATACGAAATAACATTGCGTATGGAGGGTGATAAGACTAGGAAAATAAGAGGTCTATTTTGGGATAAGCTCTCAAAAGGCTATGATATTCTGTTAGCTGAAAAAGATTGGCCCCCAGAGTTTGTCAGGGAGTGCCCTCGTGGCGAAGAAGTGATTATGCCTGCCTTCTCGAATCACATTCCGATTCACAAAAAATATACATATGCAAGGAAATGGGCAGTAGCCCAGGCACCTGCATTGTATAAAAATCATGTAGGATGGGATGAGGATTCTCCTCCTCACAAAATCCAATTAAAAAGTGAACCAACTGCCCAACGGCAGTATCCCATAAAGCAAGAAGCTAAAAAACAGGTCAGGGAGATCTTAGATCAACTTGAATACCAGGGGGTGATTGAAACATGCACCTCTCAAATGAACAATCCTTTGTTTCCTGTCTCCAAGCCAGACAATTCATATTGTCTAGTTTTGGACTACAGACATCTTAATACATGTTGCAAAACTTTTGCAGTACAAAACTCGCATAGTGCAGCCCTAATGAATAATATAGTTAGGAAAAAATACAAAACGACATTAGACATATCTAATGGTTTCTTTTGTCAAAACATTGCACCGGAAAGCAGACATTTGACCGCTTTCTCCGCATTTGGGTCGCAGAAAAAATTCTGTCGACTCCCACAGGGGTTCAAGAACAGCCCAGGACTATTCTCAGCTAGAGTAACGGAGTTACTACAAATCTATGATGATGAGGCATTATCTTACGTAGATGATATCTATCTCACAGACGACGACTTGGATACTCACTTGAAAAGAGTGAACACCATTATACTTGGGTTCGCAGCAGAGGGTTACAAATTCAACTTTAAAAAGTCTCGAATTGCCCATCTGACAGTACTGTTTTTAGGGTACGAATTATCAAGTGAAGGGAAAAGCCTAGCGGACAACTTCTTAGAGAAGTGCGCTGTACTCCAAGCTCCAAAAACACTGAAGAATTTACAATCCATTCTAGGTTTTCTGAATTTCGGAAGAACTTACATTCTAAATTACGCAGAGAGGGTTAAACTTCTCTACGAACTAATTAAACCTGATTTTAAACAAATCAATTGGACTCAAAAACACACAGAAATTTTGAGATCACTGCAAACAGACATGTTAGCAAAAACAAAATTAGATACACGTGACAACACACGCGATCTTGTAATCCGAGTCATCCCAGGAAGATGCGGATTCACATACCTAACCTCTAATGAGGGAGAAAAGGTACCAATTTCAATTAAATCTCACTTGTACACACAAGCAGAAAAAACATTCAGTCCCACAGAAAGAACTGTGAAAGCAGTGCAAATCGCATTAGCAAATGAACGAGAACTAGCACACGGCAAACGGATTAATATCCTTACAGCGGAATCCGCCTTCGAAGCGCTATTCAGCCCAGTAAACCTGCCAACAGTGTCACTGGATCCGAAATGGATACAGTGCATAGATTCTCTAGGAGCGGAAGATGTGAAATACTATTTCGCCCCGCAATTTGAAGAACTGAATGATTTAGAATATGAAGAAGAGTATCCTCTGCCAATCGAAATTCTGCCTCTCCCACAATACGCATGTATAATCTATACAGATAGCTTTGTACAGCATTTCAACGTAGAGAGAAAATCCTACGATGCAGCATGTGCGATCATTAAATGTCGTTGGCTGTGCGGTAAAATTACACCGAAAGTAACAAAAACTGAATCAGTAAAGTACTGTTCGGTTCAGAGAACTGAAATCAGATCTTTAAAGATGGCGCTCGAAAATGCAGAACGTGAATTCCCGACACTTATAGTGTGCGATTCTCATTTTTGCATCAACTCTTACAATAACAGACTGCAGAGTTGGATCGAAAACGACTACAAAGATGACACAGGTGCCACAATAAAGCATAAATTGTTTTGGAAAGAGGTAGCTCTTTTACACAAAGAACTACAAAAGACTCACGTGACTCACGCACAGAGTCTTCAACGTGATGGCGTTCACGTTGCAGGGAATTCATTGGCTAATACAGCCAAAGCGGAAGCAACTAACTCGGCTTCCGTAGCCACAAAAAAGCGTACAGATAAATACATAGACGGGGAAACCATGCTGGCAGTAAAAACGACCGTAAAAGGCGACTGTGCAGCACTACCCGTGAACTATCCACTCAATTATGCATACATAATCGATGCAAACTCCGTTCCTTTTGCTCGAATCCCTGGAGTGGGGGACAGAGTAATTCCAAACAGGAGCAGGGGGGGCTTCCTCTTACTGTAAGCACACATGGGGTTGGGTCTGAGACACCAAACAATCAAAGCCTCTCTGAAAGAATTACAATCAGAGTACTGGTGGCCAGGAATGAGTATAGATATTCAATGTTTTGCTCAAAATTGTGAAGACTGCAACAGAGATCGCAGTAATGAACAGGCCAGTGTAGTTTCAGGATCCCTTCTAGACAGCATAAGGCGGTCTATCTGCGCAATCAAAGAAGAGAAGCGCGTCCCAGTGTACACCATTAAGACTAAAAGCACTTAAATAATGTGGCCCCAGCGCTCGGCTGACGCTAGAACGATTATAAAAGATTTGCGAGTCTTTATCGGCACATACGCAATTACCACGTTCCATTCTGGCCAGGGTCCTGCTTTCAGCTCTCGAGCCTATAAGGAGGCCATGGCTAGCATGGGAATTGGGTTGCGGTATTCTTGTCCGTCGCACCCCGAAGGGAACAGTGTGGTAGAAAGAAAAAACTGTGACATAAAGCAATCTATAACAGCGAAGGTATTAGGTTCAGGCGCTGGGTGGGTCAAACATTTAATAAGTGTCCAGACTAGTCTTAATAACATGCCAAGAAATTCTCTAAAAGGTTTCAGCCCATACGAACTATTGTTCGGAATTAGAATGCGTATTCAGGACCTCGATAGTCAGATGTCAGTGGTACAAGAAGAAACAACGCACTTTGATGTAAAGGATCGTTTGGCTGTTTTACAGGAACTGAATGAAACAAGAAAATCTTTAAGCAACATAAAGTTAAAGCAACAGCCAAGTACCACTGACGAGGCACCACCAGCAACAGCCCCAGCAAGGCCTGTCTGGATTCCAAAGATTGGGGATCTAGTCAGAGAAAAGATCGCGGTTAAGAAGGAATTGGGCCTTCTTACAGAAAAGCAGTACCTGTCTTGGCAGTCACCGGAACAAGATCAGTTGTGCTACCGCCCCTTGCTGGTAAAAAGGAGAACAGAGTTGTGTCCATCGATCTGGTAAAACCACAAGCATGTGGCCTATAATCAACAGTAGGCCCAGTGGACTCCCAAGAAATAACAGCATACCCAAACTTGCAACAATCCAAGAGGTTCAAACTGAAAGACTAATCACATTCGATCAGCCTGCAGTGCACAATGAAGGACTATGCAATAATGCCATGGAACTCGTGCCTCTTGAAACACAGATTGAAACAGTTCGTCAAGAAACATCACCAGTCTACAATGATGTAGCATCAGAAAGTGCTACCGAGAGACAGATTGAAAGAACAATCCCATCAATTGACAGAACTGCCTCTGGTTATTTTCATCAACTTCGACAACTTCTCTGAAGATCAAAACGACCCCGAAGTGATGCCAGAAACAAAAAAGACTTTTAAAGAAAAAGCAACAGTACTCTTTCATCAACTAAAAGAAATCTACCTTGTTTCCCCTTGGCTAGAATTCTGGTTCGGTCTAGGTGTATTTTTCCTCCTGCTTTGGCTCATCATGGTACTATGTTTTGGGAAAATTCATTGAAGGAAAATATATTACAATGGACACAGCAAGTCAGAACATCAACCTAGTCCTGAAACCACACAGATCATCCCACGTGAAGAAAAGAGAACTGTCAACAGTAAATGTCACAGCAATTCCAATACCTGGTGGGGTAGTATGGGAGAAAACAGACTATGAGATCTATGGTCCGGTCGAAATCCTGAAGTATCCTCATCAACTGAAGGTTTCCTTAAGTGACTTTGTGACACCTAGTACATTCTCTGATGATTGGGACTTTAACAGTATTAATGACATGATGTCTGATTTAGTAATGTCAGCTAGATTCACAGATCATGATTATTTACAAGGTTCATCTAGTTATGAGCAGTTATTCTGTTACACACACTATGGTGATCACTACTTGCATAAATCTGCACAGCCTAGAAATGTTTTTATGTATAATCAATGGGAACATTGTTCTACACCACCTAAAAGCAGTTCTAAAGCATTTTTTGAGAAATTCAAATACTTCTCAGGGTTTAACACCGTTTTATTACAAACTTTTAGATAAAACAGGAATGAAAACAATGCTGACAAATTCTAAATTGATATATTCAGAAGCATTTTATGATAAAATGATCACATTTGGTTTTGATTATTGGAAAAATAATATTGAAACGAAAACAATTTGGGGTACAAAAGATTGGCAGGTGCAAGGCATTGAAGCACTATTTAGAACCTGCATGATACCAGAACAAATGTTGTTTTTAAATGACACAATACACCAAACATCTTGTCTTGGCCTAGCTAAGAACAAAGACCTTAAAACACCGTCTATACCAAAGCCAATACCTGAGAATACAACTACAGATATTGAGTTAGGCGTGTCACACATTTTACATTTCAACAGAACACATCCTGATTGGAAAAAATGGTTAATCTGGCCTACAGACACAAATAGCTGTCAAGATAGATTCCTGAATAAAACACAGGGGTTAAAAATGACCAGATTAGACTCAAGATACTCCCAGAGACAACATCCAGGGATTATAACAACATACAGTGTAGGGAAGCTCTGCCTTGAATGGCTAACATCATCCACACTGGCTGAAATTAAGCAACACTTGTCTTTACTAAAAGATGGTGCTGATTTGCGCGATTTCATTCTTGGACCACGCAAACAGCGTCAAAAGCGTTTCATAGCGACCAGTATCTATGCTGCTTACAACGAGGCTTGGAAAGTAAAGCAAATTGAAACTGCTGAGAAAATACGAGAAATTGATCGTATTAATTTGGAAAAATCACTCTGTGGTAGACAATGGGTTAATGACTGTCTTCCAGAATATATTCGTTGGACAATATTGTATCATCTGCCTTTGATGTGATAGACAGAGACTTGCTAATGTTACAACATGGCCAGTCTCAATTGCGTTCTATTATAGAATTAGGCTGGACGCTGCAAAATCTTCGTTCAGGCTATGTGCCTTGGCGTTTAATCAACACAACGTCATTATTTTCCAGTTTTAACCTTACTGATAAACAGATCAGTTTGGCACAGAAAGGAGCAGACTATACAATCCTGAGCATCGAAAAACTCGAGAGATTACCATTGACAATGTCAGAGAGTCCTGTCATTGAATGGATAATACACGGAATTATCACAATTCCGATAACAACTTTCCGATTTAAAAAGTGCCTTGAGTACATATCTGCTGGCCAGTATGGACAATTGGGTAAAGGATATGTAAAATCTGAATGGAAATTACCATACACTCATTCTTGCTATAGTGACAGCAACAAAAATGTATTTCTTAGTGGTGACAACTGTAAACATTCACTAAGCGGTATACTTTTGTGTCAGGGGATTAATTTACACGGCGCATGTGATGGAAATTCTAACAACCTTTCATGCCACCAGCTAGTCACACCTGCAACTCAGATAGAGCCCTTCTTTATGCAACTCGCAAACGGGAGTTACATTCTTAGAACGGATCACAGATGTTGTGGCCTCGTGCCAGGGAAAAGTTATCTAGTGAAAGTAACATCCATGGTCAAATGCTGTATGCAAGCATTGTTTCCGAGTGGGCCTGCAGACACAGTGACTCCCATCTGGCCTCGTCTGAATCTCTATTCTATACGAATTGATACATTAAGCAAAATGAAATCTGTGCTTTTACAGACAACAGTGCCTATAACGTCATCAAAAGAGACGTATGATCTTCTAGTTGCAAGGACAGCTACTGAAGTTCATGACCTTTTATCAACAAATTGCCCCGTGCATTTCGTAGAAATGTTCAGCCAACTCCTTAACATGTCTAGTGCAACAAGCATCCCAGACATATTTAAGACAGTCTTTACGGGACTTCTAACACCCTTCCAGGCAATTTTGGGAATCATTCCTAATTTTGGCGGTATACCATTATTTTTGGGACTCGTCGCAGGGATTTTATTTTTGACCCTCCTGCTTCGTTATGGCAAGCCGAAACTCAGACATAGCTCCCATGGGAATGGAAGAGACAATCCTAGCAATGCGCTATCGGGACAGGATAACTGACGTCCTTGGATTGGCAAGGCTGAGAGATCTAAACATGACCTGGTTCCTTTCATTCAGACCTATATGGCAGAACTGTATCTTACCGGTACTAAGATGTATGCTATGCGGCGATGAATGCGTGTTGGACATCTGTCTTTCACTTCCATCAGCAGTACCAATGGACGTCGATACTTTGCTCAGTCCAATAACGGCTCACGCATTGTGTTGTCCCCAGCGGCTACCAATCCTGATGACAGCATTCGTGGAGACTCCTGTACTACGACTAGGTGGTAACAGTGGAGCGAGTGACAAAAGCAACATCACCCAGGTACGGCCTTCTGTGAGCATTGCTGCTCCTGAATACGATGACAGCAATCATTCTCACACCTGCCAAGTTACAGCGCTATCTAATTTGGTTGAACTGTCACCTGAATTTGTAGACCAATTCTTTGAGAGCCTGTCTGATACGATGTTCTCACCCATACAGAAACAATAACTTTGGAGAAGCTTTCCGACACACAGCGTTCCCATGAACTCTGAATTCGGCCTTCAGTTTTGATCAACAAAAACTGCTAAAAGCTTTGGAACTCTATTTCCCCGGTCAAGCAATAATTCTTTTGAATTGGACATTTTTTTTAACATTCACCCTTTTTTGGCACGAACAATTCTTTGCTTAACGTAAAAACTATTCTTAGAGAACAGAAGCTTCACACTTCTATTTCTAATCACATCTAGAGACATAACAAAGTTACACCAGCCTCTAGCACACGTTATTACAATGCATTTATATGTGATGATTTATCTCGCCTTTCTTCTGTCAGAGATACTTCATGTGTAATTCTTTTGCATAATCGTACATTGATTTCATATGCAATAATTTTTTGAATGATTTCTATGCTTCAAAAAACGTACAGTACCTAAATTTCACGTATGACAAATACGCCTATTTAGAATGCATTTATGTATTTTGGGGTGGGCAATGTTACACATGCATCTAATTGCTTTAGTTTTAGTAATTTTGATGGACATGAATACGTGGAGTGGGTGTTATGTGTTTATCTAGGTTCCTGATCGATACTGTGACCTTATGCCCCTATTCGGCTATAAATCCATTTGTTCCCTATATTGGCATAACCGTTCAAGTGCGATTTTCAGAAAAGTCATCTCTGGCCTCACACGAACAGAGCCACATTCCAGCATAGCTCTCTGCCACTTCCTTTGCGACCAATTAGTGCAATGACAGGGCAGGAGCCACTATCTGATATTCCTAGATTAACACTCCGAGTTCTTCAACAAGATAAAAACTCAGCAAACCTGGAAATCCCCGCTTGCTTTGTTTTGATTAGTAATGGAACTCTAATGAGTAACTGATAACTATCACTTCCTAGTGACATCTTTAATTGACGTCTTATGTCCAGCAAACTTGCGTCAAACCCGGCACCTGTCAGGTATAAATATTACCAACGTTGCCTTAAGCAATGAGCTACTGTTGCTGTTGCCAGCTGCCTGCAAGACCCCGTGTTGGTGAAGCTAGCACTCTGTCACTGCAGCCTGCTGTCCCTTGGTGGTGAAGCTGCTGATACCATTATCGCTGCTAAAGCGCGAACGATGGTGCAGTACGCTTAGGAGCTGAACAGCCGTCCCTCTGCGAAGACATCCAGCAGATTTCAGCTGCCCGCGGACGCTGTCCCCCCTCCTTCCGACGCGCTGAAGAAGAGCCGCTGCCTTTCTCGTGCAGAGAAATCCAGCTCCGGCGTTTCCGGTCTGCCCTCGCGGGTGACAGGGATATCGCGAGTGACCCCTGAAGGAGATACCAATCCTCCATCATTCTATTCAGAGGTATGGTGTTGACTAAACCCTTAGACGAGAATTCTTGAAGCAAACCTTGGCAAAACCAACTTAACTTAAAACTACTTACTTACTCCCCTTCCACGTGTTAGGCTTAGGTCAGGCACACTGGGGTAGGCTTAGTTAGAAGCACCAGTTGAGTCTGTTAGCCTAATGTATATATGACTGTATATATGTTTTATTACTTTTAAACCATTGTATGGCTAAGAAACCATATCAATGATTTTACAGTTCTATTTCGCAATACTTATCTTACTGTACGTACTTTTTATCATAACAAGTCTTGCAATTGTGGCAATACATTTCTCTTGTACAAGAAGAAAGACTGTTCAATAAATGTTAACCCTTTATTGACAAACGCCCGTCTCTCTATTCTCTACATCTCGTGAAAGTAAACTGCACTAGACTGACTGAGTGAAATACATGTCTATTGTTTCACACGACCCTAGAGATTGACTCTTGATCTGAGGAGCAAAGTTGTCATGTTGCACGGTTGTTGGAAAGCTGAATCCCTTCTTGTCTGTGCCAGGGAAGCTGATCACTTCCCATGCAGAGAAGAAAGTTTCCAGTGACCTCTGAGCTAGTTGGTAACACACCCAATTAAGTTTAGCATAGTCAGTGGAGGCCTGGAATATCCGCAGTTCCACGTCGATACTACTGTTAATGTTATTCCAATGCGCAGGGCCTAGTGGGAAACTAGGAACTACACTACAATGGAAATACTGTAGAAACTGTTTGCAAGAACTTGACTTAATCCAAATGAAAATATTACTGTGTAAATGCAAGAACTCGAAAAATTGTGTGAAAATACGACCTTTTGATACTATCACTTGTGTTGCCTATAACGCTAGTAACATGTAACGTCGGAACATTGTGATTCATGAATCTTTGGTATCATAAATGGTAACTGTACGTTTGTGCACTATGATATATCTAGAACCTAACCATGTTAAACACTGATGTGCACACGGTATGAGCACTTTATTGTAAGAAAAAAAGCACAGTCCCCTTTCTATTCCCATGGTGATCATTCCTCCGGTATATCTGGCATAAAAACAACCGTCGTTCCAACATAATATTCTGGTGTAATCTGAGAGTCTTAAAAAATATTAAAATATAGACACTTGGACGTGGAGAAATAAGGGATCCTTCGGTTACATGAACGACCCCCCTCTGAAAACACGGACTGCCGAATTTATAAATTGCACAATGGCAACGTAAATAGCAGCGTCTTTTTCATTTCCATTTATCGAAAATATTTAAACACTATTCTATAGTGTTAAAAAGAACCGGCTAGAGAATTCCTCCCCCTGTTCTCGCCGTTGATTTTTCAGTCAGAGTAGTCAGTCCCCTCTCTATGACTAACCAACAAGAGGAGGACTCTAATATAATCAAACGTGGAAGTGCGGTTTCTTTTCAGCGGCGTCCTTGCATGACTAAGGCTTGGCTCTCTACATGCGCTGGAATTCCGGCTACAAGGTAAATTTTGTGTATATACAGTGCACTTAATTTTGTCTATGTATAGTGCACTAGATAGTCACTACGCTCCGAAAAGCGGATCGAACATATTAACTCTATCCACAGCGTTCGTATGTCAGAAATTTAAAGTGAGGCTTTGATTTTTCTCTGTCTCCATAAACAGCTACCTGAACTTATTGGCAGGAGCTACCCCAGAAGTACTTCAAAATAAGGAGTTGGATCAAGGTAAAGATTGGGAATTTGCACCCAATGTCCTTGCTTTGTACTGTGGGTCGTTAATGAACTGATAGTGCCATGTATTTATTTTTAGGTACTAACTCGATATTGCCAACCAAATATAATTGATGAGAGAATCCATCATTAAGGTAAATAATCCCTTCTGCGTCAGGTTCAGTAAGGCTAGACGTCTGGAATTGATTAAGTCTAGACGGATTATATAAAATTTGTTTTACAGGAGACTTAATAGGAAGTAATAACCAAGGACCTCTCCCCCGCTGTCTTCTACTGAAGGGTAAGCATAGACCCTGCCCGGTCATGGGCTATCTTGAATTAAATATTTTGGCCACTACGTTCGGGTAATTTTTCCTCTGTCTCTCCATAGGGCTATCGTTATCCCTTGGTTGCCCCCCTTTTTATCTTGGCCTGATGAAGACTCGCACGCCCCAGGTTCAAATTACCGATTGGGCTTAAGACGAGTCGAAACGTTGACACTACCTCCCCTTACCTTGGACCATTTATCCTTGATTTCATAAAGTGCAAAATTTTGGGAATATATTTCCGTATGTAACAACTTTTTGACTGCAATGGTTTAAAAATAATTTTATGTTTGGCCAGGTACTCAATACAGCAAGAATTACATGTCCGGTATTGTTTGATAAATAATGTGAATCTGTCCTGACTACTACTGTTAATTTCTTTTCCCTCTCATTTACTTAACACTCTAATCACTCTTTTCTCTGCACGCTCTAATCGGGCAACCACCTGTTTTTTACCTATTTGAAATAATACATTGTTTATATAAAAAAGGAATTTGAAAAGATGAAACAATGAATTAAATACATTGTATCCTTTGCCTTTGGTCGTAGTGGCTGTTTATCATTCTGCACTAAGATTATTGAGTATATTAGAGTAGACTTGATTGTTAGAAATCCAGAAACAATAATTGATTGAGTCAATTCGTACAATCAATAAGATTAGGACCATTGTTTTTTCATATCATAATATACCCAGGTCCATACCTTACGGGTTACCCCATTTTTCTTAATGGTTCACTTCACAGAAACTGCGGAAGTTAATCTGACCTGTATAACCCAAACAGTTTCCAGATCCAAAGCTAAGCTAAGTAAATAAAAAAAGAGAAACTTTGTTTTGTTTCTGTGGAATTACTTACTCAAATAGAATGTTGCAAACAGTAGTAAAGTAGTCTGTTGGCTACCATAATTCTTTATGTACTGGCCTTCATAAAGCGTTAACACTCCTAGCAAATTACCAAAAAGGTTTCAAATAATTTGTGCAAGCGATATTCTTACTTGTAGCTAGGGACAGTAACATCGACGAATATTGGCCCTGGATTGGCGTATCCTGACTTCTTAGGCAGGGTTATATTCTGTGTCCTACAATCTGGCATCAAGAACTATGTTAAAGGAGTTCATTAAGATGGGTTTGAGGATACAAATGTATACAAACTCGCAGCTGGAATAAGGGTTTGGGACCAGGCACACAGTTTGCATCACTGGACCATGTGTGTGCTCTGTTGCATCTGCTGCCTTTTCATTGCCTTACATGTGCTCCACAGCATTTTGTAGAGGTGTATGTGCTCCACAGCATTTGCTGAATTGGTGTGGATGTTGCATTACATTTGCTGCAATGGTGTGTGTAGCGCTGTATTTTCAGCATTTGCATTTGTTTATGTGTGAATGGTAGCATATCTTGTGATTGCTTCGATGACTTGAATGTGCTCGGCTGCATTTGCTACTTCGATGCGTGTGTACTCTTAGCATTTGCAGAAATTATTTGTGCTTTGCTGCATTTGCGGCTATAGCTTCTGGTCTGCTGTATTTGCAGCATTGGTGTATCATTTCTCACTTAACAAGTTTTTATTAAACAACGTATCTCTTTATTTTGTTACAAAAAATATATATATATATATATATATATATATATATATATATATATACCTTCATTGCATCCCAATTTACTTAAGGGAGACAACAGGAAGTACTTCCGAGGTCGTGCTTATATCCCCCCAGCCGCCCACCGGTAAACAAGCATTAGAAATGCAATAGGTCTCGCAGCATTAGAGTTAGTGCTTTTAGAATTGTTTATGGGTTTTTTTGTAAATCTTTAGCATGAGGTTGAGGGTGAGTGAGGGTGAGTGAGGGTGAGGGGTTGAGGGTGAGTGAGGGTGAGGCTGAGGGGTTGAGGGTGAGGGTGAGTGAGGGGTTGAGGGTGAGGGGTTGAGGGTGAGGGGTTGAGGGTGGGTGAGGGGTTGAGGGTGAGTGAGGGTGAGGGGTTGAGGGTGGGTGAGGGTGAGTGAGGGCGAGGGTGAGTGAGGGTGGGTGAGTGTGAGTGTGAGTGGGGGTGAGTGTGGGTGAGGGATTGAGGGTGAGGGGTTGAGGGTGAGTGAGGGTGAGGGGTTGAGGGTGAGTGAGGGAGGGTGAGGGGGTGAGGGGGTGAGGGGTTGAGGGTGAGGGGTTGAGGGTGAGTGAGGGTGAAGGTGAGTGAGGGTGAAGGTGAGTGAGGGTGAAGGTGAGTGAGGGTGGGTGAGTGAGAGTGAGGGTGAGTGAGGGTGAGTGAGAGTGAGGGTGAGTGAGGGTGAGTGAGAGTGAGGGTGAGTGAGAGTGAGGGTGAGTGAGGGTGAGTGAGTGTGAGGGTGAGTGAGGGAGGGTGAGGGTGAGTGAGGGTGAGTGAGGGTGAGTGAGGGTGAGGGGGCAGGAGAGACTGAGACAATCATAGAGGAAGAGTGGAGAGGCCAAGACAGTGAAGGGGTAGGAGAGAGTGAGACAAACATAGAGGAAGAGTGGAGAGGCCAAGTCAGGGAAGGGGCAGGAGCGAGTGAGACAGAAATAGAGGAAGAGTGGAGAGGCCAAGACAGTGAAGGGGCAGAAGCGAGTGAGACGGAAACAGAGGAAGAGTGGAGAGGCCAAGACAGAGAAGGGGCAGGAGAGAGTGAGACGGAAACAGAGGAAGAGTTGAGAGGCCAAGACAGGGAAGGGGCAGGAGAGAGTCAGACAGAAATAGAGGAAGAGTGGAGAGGCCAAGACAGTGAAGGGGCAGGAGAGAGTGAGACAGAAATAGAGTCCATAGCAATGTAGCTAACATGGCCTACGTTTTCCAACTAATTTTAATTGCAAAAAAGCACTCGAGTTCCAACAGTAACATCCTTTATGTACAACCATTACTTCACCAAAACCATAGGAGTAGTGTAGGTGACACCAACCGCGCTTTGCCCCACCCCCCACACATGACATCACAGGAGGTGGCATCATTCAGTAATGGTTTCACAAGTGTGCTTTATGAAGTTTAACAAATCATTGCATACTTTAATTCAGGTTTATGTTGTTATACCAACGGTGACTGCTGCTCACACAACACAGTTCTGGACTTTACACAATAAAGAACAGTAAATGCTCTGGCACCCAGGATAATGTGCTGCAAGGCTAAATACTTACAAGGTCCCAAAGGCAGGACCTATTGGCTATGCTTGAAAAGTTACAACTTTGATAGATTGATAGGTTGCAAACGTAGTGTTTTGTAGAGATCATATAGGTGGATTAATGTAAAAGGAATGACCGCCTCACTTTTGGGAATGCGTGATTCTTTGAAGCAGGAGAAGGCATTATTTTGTGTTTCGTCACTGCTGTGCACAGGCCTACCACCCTTAAACGTAGACCATGTGACCTATGTACAAGAAGAGTACAGTCCTACACTCTGCACCACCCTCCAGTGCACAAGGGCAGCACTGCTTGGGTGAGGTGCCCTTCGGCTCACCACAGATTGGATGGCCTGTGCAAAAGGACAGAATAGTCGATGCGTTGTTCCTAGCACCAAATCCTCCACGGACTGCATGGTCTGTGCACAGGAGCAGCACGGCCAGTAAATATGATCGGCATAGAACAATCCCTTTGTGTGTAGCCGTAAAAGTGACTATTGAACCGTTTCTAAGATCGTCTGTCACCGCCTAGCAAAGTTTGAGTTGTTGCCGGGAGGCAGGTGAGTGGAGGGGGAGGGGTGCATCGCTGGGGGACCTTTTCAAGCAAAACCACAGAAAGAGTATCCAGGGTTATCAGCAAAGTCATTCCTTCAAGGACAAGCAACCGCCAAAGGAGGATGAAGAGAGCGTGCAGTGCTGCAAACCGGAGAGGAGGAGCAGGCACTACACGGACAACAGAGGTGGGCAGATTCATGTGGCAGAGGGTTACTCAGCCGACCTCGAGATAGAAGGGCCGCTCCTCTACCGAACCCCTGCAGAGATAGACTAAGGGGGGTCACAAGGAGCCTACACCACTTAAGAGGGGGGCATAAGTGGGCACAGAGCAACCCTGCCTACCAAGAGAGGGATGGGTTCCTTAAAGACGGGACAGGATGAATACTTGTAGGGAATTCACTGACCCTTAAGCAAAGCAGAATAGGCAGATTAAAAATATCTAAAAAAAAATAAAAAAACACAGAACACACCCACGGAATTCGCCGACTCCAGCCATGATAGACACACTGAAGCGGCAGAGAAACCACTCCCTCCGACTCCTTGAGATGGGCGCACTAGCACATGGATGGGAGAGTAGGTAAAATGGTAGAGGGTGGAGAGCACCAACCCTGATGCATTCATAAAGGTCTGAGTTTACTTGAATGGCAAAAACCTTGTAAGAAATGCTAAGAAGAAGAGCAGGGGGCCAGGAGCTAGGAGCCTTCATACAGAAGCGAGTAGGACTTGAGGCTCAGTCCAGCTCTGTCTGACATGTGCACTAAATGGGGTTGCAAATTCCGACTAAGCTGCTGGGCCTAAGGACAGCAGCCCCGCCCAGCAGCAGTAATTATGTACTTTTGTTACAATCACAGCATTCGCACGGGTGATGCGATTGTAACAAAAGTAATGAAAACGAAAATAAGTTTATTACTTTTTGTTACAATCAAGTCACCCGCGCGGGGTGCTGTAATTGTATCAAAAGTAAATAAATAGAAATCAATGTTCCCCCTATTTCTTTACTTTTGATTCAATTGCGGCACCCACGTTGTTGACGAGATTGTAACCACAGTAACGAAAATGAAAATAAATAATGGGCGACCGCTTTCAGCATGTACTGCCCCTCGCCTCCGCGTCTCTGCACGCAGACAAACCTACCTGGTGGTGTGCTTGCGTGTCCTGCCAGGAGAGGCGAAACTCAGGACAAAAAAGAAAGTGAAAGCGCGCACACCGTAGCAGGAGACCGTGCCTGGGGCCTCTGGCAGCCTGACGGGCGGCAGGAAATATGATTAATGAGCAAGGTATAATGATAAAAGGGACCTGATTAGCACCTCAAAAAGGTCATAGATCAAAGTAGCATGCATTTCATGACTCCGCAATCACTGCATGCAATCTGTGGACTGGGAGAGGTAAACTGGAAGTCAGGAGGAACAAGACATGCAGCCGCGAGACGCGCTCTGTGGTGGGGGAGGGGATGAATGTTGAAGGCGAGCAAGACTGAGAGGCGGATCTGTATACACTGTCCCTTCAAGGATCATAGGGAGCGTGCAGCCTGAGCGAATGGTAGTCAAAGTTAAAACAAGCTTCTCAGCAGTGGCCGCAGGCTGCCAGTGGGAGGGAACGAGCGAGCATATGGCGAGCGGCGGGGGAGTCTGGTGCGAGGCGCGGGGGGGATTGAGCACACAAAATAGGCTTGCAGACGGCGTTAGACGGAAGGAAGAGAGGGGAGGGGGAGGAGAAATGCGACACGGCGGGAGGGGGCGGAGCGGGTAAAGAAAGACGGACGTGCACGCGCTTTTAAGGTCAATGCGCATGCGCATAAGCTCAATGCGCATGCGCATTGACCTTAAAAGTCACGGGCACTGCAAGGAATCGCCACGATTCCTTGCAGTGTGGATAAAGAGTGGATAACTCGCAATACTCTCGCCTTGCTCGATGCGCATCGACAGGCGAGACCTAAAAATGGTGGGGAGCCACGGCCAACTGCCAATTAGGTCAAGGGAGCCACGGGTCAAAAACGTTTGGGAACCACTGTCCTAGCTGTATGTTCCCACCGTCGCTCCAATGAAGTCACTGCTCAGCTCGCATCCCACTTCACCATTACCATTCTGGACAGATGTATGTATCTCTCTGTCAATCATGTAGCTGGTCTAGTGACACAGGTGGCCCACGGTCCCCCTCTGCCCATAGTTATTTTTTTATATTAAACCAGAAAATAGGATTCCAATTTTCCGTGCTTGCATTAAACCTTAATCAACCTTAAAATATACCACTGTTCCCTATAATTAAAATTGCAATTCTGTGCAAGGTACAAATGTATGGAATGCAGTCGATGTATTTTTTCTCATTCAGCTCCAACCAATTTCGCCTGGCAACTATTCTGCCACATTGACGTAATATGCTACTTTGTCTACAAAGTATATTTGTGTAGAACAAGCACTTAATTGATACATAACACAGATTTTGGAAATCGCCTCTAATCCACGGTTAGCGTGGTCTCATGCTGCTCCTCCTCCCTGTTACACTCGTCACCTTGATCCGCACTTCGTCTTCTCGAGCCCTGGCCACTCTCGCATGCACCCCACCGTTCTGCCCCCGGGCCTGCGCTCTCCGCGCACCCCCGGCCCCTTCTCACCTCTCATACTCCCTCGCGCTGACTCCTCATTCATCCTCTGGAGCGCATCTTGGCTCAGCCGCTTCAGCGGGAAGGACCCCAGGCTCCCTCCTGTTCCGGAATATGCTCGCGCACACTTCCGGGGCACGAGCCGGTACTTCCGGGAGATCTACAGGAAACGTTTCTCGCAGCCAGCGAAGTATACTAAATACGAGCATGCGTAGAGAAGTGATGCAGTAGCAGCAGCGCCAGCTTCCTTGTTGTTTCTGGGGAGCAAGAGCCTCATAAAGCGAAGGTGACTAAAAGGAGCAGAGAGAAAGGAGTAGAAGAGGTAAGGCAGCTTTATGTAGACGACTTTGAGCTAGGGAATGGGAAGGGCGAAAGAGCCTGGGTGTAAGGTGTGGAAAACGTGTGAACGAATTAGTAAAGGGGGGGGTGCTGTTTGGGGAAGGTAACAGTAGGCTCGAGGAGGAAATTGGAGGGCAGTTTAGGGGATACAGTGTTTGATGGTGGAGCTGTTGCTGGAGGTGGCGTATCGTCTAATGCAAATGGGAGAGTGCGGTTTGTGGTGACGTGCAATTTGTATGATTGGGCAGGTGGTAGAGGAAAGTGATGCTGTGAATACCCAGGGTAGAGGGGTCTGATCTGTTGATGGTGGCTAGGAAAGTGATGCTGTGAATACCCAGGGTAGAGGGGTCTGATCTGTTGATGGTGGCTAGGAAAGTGATGCTGTGAATACCCAGGGTAGAGGGGTCTGATCTGTTGATGGTGGCTAGGAAAGTGATGCTGTGAATACCCAGGGTAGAGGGTTCTGATCTGTTGATGGTGGCTAGGAAAGTGATGCTGTGAATACCCAGGGTAAATGGGGTTGATGGTGGCTATGTTTTGGCGGTGGGAGTCTTTTTATGCGGCATCAGTGGTGGCTGTTAAACGGGTTCTGTATGGCAGTGCTAGACGTTAGAATGGCCACTTGGCATTAGACTCAAGTTCTGAACAGTGACTAAAAAAATTAAGGACAAGATGTCACTTTTGCAGACACATCTCAGAAGGTCAAGCAGTAAGTAAGAGATAGAAGACCAATACATGGACATGTCAAAGTAGGTTTATGCTCATTGGTTTGTATAATACATGGCAGCATTGAGCAAACATTCACTGCCTTTTTTAACTGAGCTTATTTAAAGATGAGTACCTAGCTAACATAGGTACACTAAACAAAGTTTGACATAAATCTTAAAGGGGAGTTGTCACACAATTCTGGCACCTTACCGTAAGTGAAACTAACTAACCGAGGCAGTGGTCGTTAATGAACATGGAGTTCCGGTATACAGGCTGTAGTGCTGCTACTAGAAACAGGACCTTCATAACATGGCAGCAATCTGGGCTTTTCGTGCCAGGCCCTGCTCTTTACAGGGTTTTTTGCTGGCAATAATAAATCTATTTATGGAGCACAAAATCAGGCTTAGCCTGCTTTTGATAAATTCTCGAAGGCAGGTATCCTTACCTAACCATAACATGTCACTATAAAACCAGAGATCGGCCCCCATCTCATTGGTGACCTGCACTCCACAGAATATTCTCAAAACGTGACTAGAAAGGGAGAGAAATGTAGAGTAAGTGGTTACAGCGCATTTTTTAGGAGATAGTACGTGTGTGTGCATGTATTTGTATGTGTATTTTGCGATGATTGTTTGCGACAAAACTGTTGAATGTTTCAGTCAACCTTCTCTCAGTGCTATTTGCTTTATTTACCCTTGCCTCCACCATCCTAGAAATGAATTAGTATAGGCCTGGACTTTTACTGACTGATACCCAGAAGTCAAAATTGTAGCTGCAGAGAGACCCAAAGTAGGTGTACTTAGTTTGACTCTCACTTTTCTCTTGGTCTCGGGTTACACACATAGCATCATAGTCTGTCTCGCCAGCCTAATTGGCAGCGCCCTGGCATTGTGGAGTGACAATCTTACAGGCAGAACTTCGAGTCCATGCAGACTAGAGTGCTGCACAAGCCCGCTGTTTATCATCACATGACGCTCTGTAGAAAATGGAACCTTGCCGAAATTGCAGAAAAATACTGTATGTGGTCAGCTTAATAGCAGAGAGTAGAGTAATTTTAGGGCAGGCCTCGAAAACTCATACATATTTTACTAGACCTGCAGGTTTAGTGACCTAAATAATCTACTCAACCTATTTGTAATGCTCTTGACCCATAAACCCTTTTTCAATGATGTGATTGTGGGCAAATATTTTAATTCATTGAGCTGCCATTTTCTTCATTATCACATATGATAGCACCTTCAAATGTGAGGGTTCAGCATGTTTGCTGTACAGAAAACTCTTTTGTTTGTTTTAATAGACTAAACTTATTTCCATATATAATTAAATCTAGCAGCATGTAGGATACACATGACCCCTGACTTGCCTCTTAGTTCATAACAGCATTGTCATCAGGGCGGGGCAGGAATGTTTCTTAAATCATGTTTAAAAACTATCACTTTTAATAAATACATTACTGAAGGATGGAGTGGTAACACACTCATTTGTAATCAGCAGATTTTACATTGAAATGGCCACACACTTTCCCACCGACATGCAGCTTTACTGATCAAACTATATAATGTACAAACAATAATGTTTGGAAATAGTTTCTGCAAAAATGTGTCATTTGTGTTCTGGTTTGTTTTGCTCCTATATAACTCTTTGTGTGCATCACACTTCTAAATTAAAAAAAAATGCTTTTGTAATTCCTTATATCTTTTGAAATAGCTGTAATGTTAATTTACAGGCTATGTATATAAATGTTGTGTTAGAGAAAAATAACTGACTTCTTCAGACAGATCACTTGACAAATGCCTCCAACTCTAGTAAGAGAGAGAAAAATAAACCTCATTTTCTAAGCAGCAATTAGTTAAAAGACAAACTGACATTTGACCTCTTTCCTTGAACAGACAGCCAAGGTGTCAAGATAAAAATAAGATTTAATTACATCTTTATTGCTCATTCACTTTCTGAACAAACAGAACACCTCTTCCTTTCCAGCCTAAGTTTACTCACTAGATGGGACTAGTAGGTTGTAAAAATAGCTCGACCTGATACAATTTTACTCGCAATTGCGAGTGGGCGAGTAGATTTTTCGAGGCATCTAGGGGCAGTCTGTAATTAGTGGACACGCGGTTGTCCTGTAAGATTATATAGACAAATACCAAGAATAGTAGTGGTTCACTTTACTGCTCACACTTCTGATATCTAATGTGACCTACAGCTACACTATCGAATATCCATTTTAAATTCTACGTTTACATTTGTTAGTGTAAAGTTCTTTCTCCTCTAGTTATAAGCGAACTAGACGATTACTGTTTGTTTACTGAAGGCAAGAAGTAGTAGCCACTTTCCAGGGTCAAAAAGGACTGTAGTTACTACTCAAGAAACATGTTTAGCCTTAGAACTTGTACAAAAATCTCATGATTTACATTTTGCTGCACTAGTCTATATTGCTGTCTTTGCTGTAGCCCAAGACCTTTGCACATTATATATGGACACACTTGCAAATTACACACCTCATGGTGTATAGAAGAGACCACCATGAGGTATTTCTTCTAAACAGGGGTTGAATTACATTAACATACTGTCACCAGAATCTTTCTGTGTAATTTTGATAATTTCATTCTGTTTCTCTTCTACAGGTGAACGTGCTAGTTTGGTCCCTACACCCCCTTATCAACAATAAAGCCTTTAACGTTGTTTTCTAAACTACCCCTCACTGACTGTGCAATACCTGCTGTTGCTGCTGTGGAGGAGCAAGGGAGTGTGAAGCACTGGCCCTTACAGGCTGTGCAGCAGAGATGAGTGGACAGCGTGTGGATGCTAAGGTGGTGATGCTGGGGAAGGAATGTGTGGGCAAGACCAGCCTTGTGGAGCGATACGTCCATCACCGTTTTCTCATGGGGCCATATCAGAATGTAAGTGTTTCTATCATTCCCTATTTCTCTATGGAGCGCTTCTGCCTGTATATGACCTCCTTTACCACTTTGTCTGAATTGTTCTCTTCTCACTTTTGTGCAAAGGTAAGAGTTCTCACTAATTTTGTACTACTATTGATTTTAGTCAGCCTTGGGTCCACCTTGACCGAAAAAACAGCTGGCTCACTGATCTCATCTAGTCGCGGTTAGCTTTATTGTTTACATTTTTGTAATATATGGCATTAAGAAACTGTATACTAGTGAGGCATAACTCTGTCATAGCCTAACCCCATCCAGGTGGGTGCCCCCCTAAGGTACATTCATGGGCTTGCTACGTTTCTTTCTTTTGCCTAATTGATCAGCACTGTCATTTCTTCCTTTACCTTCTCATACCTTATTCGCTAGTCATTCTCTAAATCTTTTCAAATTATTGTCCTTGACCCAGCACATTCTCACACTGATCTGTAGCGTCATGTATTCGATACACCTGCCCTTACCCATACTCAGTTCTTCTACAGCAGAAATGCTGTATTTCTGTGATTTCTCCAACCATCATTATTAGCTCAACTCATATCCTTCCTCTGTGAGACTCTTCCTCTTCTCTAGCTGCCGAAAGCTGTTCATGTTGTTTGACTCTCAGATGTGTCTCAATTCCTTCATTGCCAGATACCCATTTTAAATTTCACAATTCCTATTTTTTTAGTGATAAGTAATTCTCCAGTTTTGAGTAAACTGGACTTTTGTAACAGCCTACTAGAAGAACTTCCAGCGCACACTTTATTGCCTATGGACCATGTTACCAGATTGGCCACATGCATACATTTTTCTCTCTCTATGGTACCCACCCCCTCTGCCGTAGATGTGCCAGCTAGATATTGGAATCATTTTGCTTCAGCTTCGCTCAGTTCTTTTGATCTCATCACATACATGTCCTTGGACTGTATTGTGGAGTGTGTTCTCTGTAACATAATTCAAATATGTATCTACTTGAGCTTACTGGGAACACATGAATTTCGACTTAGACTTTACATATAATTATTAACTAGAATGTAAACCAATTGATGCAGTGCTTCATCCGTTTGTATGCTCCAGTCCTCACCTTCCTTTTATAACTCCCCTTAAATATGGTTGATGTATAGTCACATCAGCATTTCAGTAAGTTATATTCCTTATTTCTGACATTTTTTTGTAAGAGCATTTCTGATTTGTAAGTTTCATGTCTGTGTTCCTGTACCAAAAATAAATAAATAAAATGTGTTCACCAATTCTAAACTTCTTTTAACCATGTTTTTTCGT
This sequence comes from Lissotriton vulgaris, assembly GCF_964263255.1. Lineage (NCBI taxonomy): Eukaryota > Metazoa > Chordata > Amphibia > Caudata > Salamandridae > Lissotriton > Lissotriton vulgaris. The sequence continues at coordinate 1,254,521,513 of NC_141695.1, read as the reverse complement.
ACACAACTGTCCACGCCAAAACACAAGCCTTCTTTCACCTTGTGTGACTATCCCTAACAAAGTGGTTGTTGCCCTTTAAGAGTGACATTTCTGCCTCCATCATGTTGGATGCTCCCTGTCTGTGTCGTCTATCAGTTACAGCTTGTATCAGAAGCTTGTACCATTACCAACTCAGACTATGTGTAACTGCTCAGAGCAAAATACACGTTTCTAGACTGCCATCATCTGAACATGAGGTCTTGTTACTGCCCTTTCTCTATTTGTATAACAGCAGTATAATAGGATATGAATGTCCATTGGGTGTGTCCATCACCGTGGGCTCCTATCCTTACAAATAGATACGTCTTGTTACTGCATAGTCTGAAAAGATCCACCCATTGGCATGTATGTGTTGTTTTTATGGCCATGCACTTGGAGGCTTTGACCCTGTGTTTTTGTGCATGTTCCTTTTTAGGTCGACCCTAGACAGTGCATGCGCTGTCTCCCGACATGCTGTATTAATTCTGTGGGCTTACAGCCTGTCTCTAGCTTCTGATTGGCTTTTTTCCTGTGTCTTTTAAAAACGTTGCTTCTAATTGGATAATGATTGCTGCTTGTCCCACCGGTTTTTCTCAGTTGTTGACTCCGTTGGATCGCCCCAGGACTTGTCCTCTTCCACTTGTGCTATTGTATGTCCTGTCTTTGAAGCTTTTTTTAGGTCTCGCCTGTCGATGCGCATGCGCATCGAGCAAGCGAGACTATAGGGGCTTATCCACTCTTTATCCACTGCAAGGAATCGTGGCGATTCCTTGCAGTGCCCGTGACTTTTAAGCTCAATGCGTATGCGCATTGAGCTTAAAAGCGCGTGCACGTCCGTCTTGTTTTACCCGCTCCGCCCCCTCCCCTTCCCGCCGTGTCGCATTTCTCCTCCCCCTCCCCTCTCTTCCCTCCGTCTTGTTTGTTTATTTTACCCGCTCCGCCCCCTCCCCTTCCCGCCGTGTCGCATTTCTCCTCCCCCCTCCCCTCTCTTCCCTCCGTCTTCTTTGTTTATTTTACCCGCTCCGCCCCCTCCCCTGCCCGCCGTGTCGCATTTTTTAAAAATCCCCACTGAAGTTTGCAGTGAACAAAATATGTGAAGCAAAACATTGAATCAACGTGTTTCACAATAGAGCGATCATTCCCTGTTACGGTAATATTATAAAGGATTTTAAATCTATTAATATTCAGCGCAATTGTGCACTACCCTTCCTCGTTACAGCGCTTGAATACTGAGCTCCAGTCTAAACAAGATCTTGTGACTAAATAATGATATATGTTCATTCCTTTCCACCAAGACACATAAAGAGCTGCCCCTGGCAGTCCTCTCTTGTCCCGGTTGAGGGCACTGTAAACTATAGTCCAGGCACTAATGATACTTAGTAACCACGAAGTTAAGAGCCGCACTCATTCCTTGTGATCTGGAGCAATGAGTGAATTTTAGAAGAACTTGATAACATAACGGGCTGTTACATCAAAGGCCCCTTCTGAGCAATATATTTGTTACGTTACTTTAATGGTTACATTTGTCCTAGGTGTTACTTTTTACACCGTTGTTGAGAAACCTGATGAGAGCTGTTAGAACTCCTGGTAGCTGCCCTGAGACCCGAGCCATGCATGGGTGCAAGGATCGGGAACAGAGAATGCAAGGCTCTCGTTTAAGCTTATGACGCACTTGTCTTCACAAGAAAGTCAGATACTTCACAACAACCAGGCCTCATCAGCTGTACCTCAAAACAACCAGGACTCATCACCCCTCTCTCACAACAACCAGGCCTCATCACCCTCTCTCACAACACTCACTCTCACTCACCCTCAACCCCTCAGCCTCACCCTCACTCACCCTCACTCACCCTCAACCCCTCACCCTCACTCACCCTCAACCCCTCACCCTCACTCACCCTCACCCTCACTCACCCTCAACTCCTCACCCTCACTCACCCTCAACCCCTCACCCTCACTCACCCTCACCCTCACTCACCCTCAACCCCTCACCCTCACTCACCCTCAACCCCTCACCCTCAACCCCTCACTCACCCTCACTCACTCACCCTCAACCCCTCACCCTCACCCCCTCACCCTCACTCACCCTCAACCCCTCACCCTCACTCACCCTCAACCCCTCACCCTCACTCACCCTCAACCCCTCCCCCTCAACCCCTTACCCTCACTCACCCTCAACCCCACTCACCTCAACCCCTCACCCTCACTCACCCTCACTCACCCTCAACCCCTCACCCTCACTCACCCTCAACCCCTCCCCCTCAACCCCTCACCCTCACTCACCCTCACTCACCCTCACTCACTCACCCTCAACCCCTCACCCTCACCCCCTCACCCTCAACCCCTCGCCCTCACCCTCACTCACCCTCAACCCCTCACCCTCACTCACCCTCAACCCCTCACCCTCACTCACCCTCAACCCCTCCCCCTCAACCCCTCACCCTCACTCACCCTCAACCCCTCACCCTCACTCACTCACCCTCAACCCCTCACCCTCAACCCCTCACCCTCAACCCCTCACCCTCACTCATCCTCACCCTCACTCACCCTCAACCCCTCACCCACCCTCACCCTCACTCACCCTGACCATCACTCACCCTCAACCCCTCACTCACCCTCAACCCCTCACTCACCCTCACTCTCACTCATCCTCACTCACCCTCAACCCCTCACCCTCACTCACCCTCACTCACCCTCAACCCCTCACCCTCACTCACCCTCACCCTCACTCACCCTCAACCCCTCACCCTCACTCACTCACCCTCAACCCCTCACCATCAACCCCTCACTCACCCTCACTCACCCTCACTCAGCCCCAACTACTCCCCCTCACCCTCACTCACCCAAAACCCCTCACCCTCACTCACCCTCACCCTCACTCACCCTCACCCTCAACACCTCACTCACCCTCACCCTCACCCTCACTCACCTTCACTCACCCTCAACCCCTCACCCTCACTCACCCTCAACACCTCACCCTCACTCACCCTCACTCACCCTCACTCACCCTCACTCACCCTCACTCACCCTCACTCACCCTCACTCACCCTCACTCACCCTCACTCACCCTCAACCCCTCACCCTCACTCACCCTCACTCACCCTCACCCTCACTCACCCTCACCCTCACTCACCCTCACCCTCACACAGTGCAATAGTTCTCAGACCATTTCAGTTAGAGCTTTTAGAAATGTTTATGGCTTTTTTTATTTGTAATACTTTAGCATTGGCTACAGGAAACAAAAATGCTAAACATTTACAAAAAAAACCCATAAACAATTCTAAAAGCACTAACTCTAATGGTGCGAGACCTATTGCATTTCCAATGCTTGTTCTTTTTTACATTCACACCAAGCACTTCCAGTGCAGCACACCACAACTCCATGCTTTATCTTTAAGTATAGTGGCCGCACCTTTCTTTTGTTCTGCAAGGCTTGCCCACCTCTATTTTAATTGTTCTTTGCTCAGTCTCTACACGAACCCTACAATTAGCACTTTTCTTTCTGTGGGCGACTGTTTGTTCCTGGGGCATTTTCTTATGTATCCAGGCTCTTCTGTGTGCCTGGATTTTGCGAGAATTTGGGGTCCATGTTCCCACTCTGTGTTCTTAATGCGCCGGTATTTTTCTTCCATCTGACTCACTTCCTTTGTATCCAGGCCCGGGGGTTCCCTCTCCTGGGTCCCTGCTCCTCTCTGGGCTTTCCAGACCGCCAGCTTTGCACATACTGAGCTTCAGTGGGCGCCACTGCTGGCTCCATTCACTATAATCCACCTCCTGCTGTTTCTCAGTGCAGGTAAGTCTGTATGCTGGACCGGTACTATGAGGAGGAGGAGGTATACGCTATAAGGAGGAGTGGCAGACAGGCGCTTTAAGAGGAAGGAGTAGGTGCTATAAGGAGCCGGGGCGGGCACTGTTGTAGAGTAAGGTACCAGGACACAAGCAAGCTCCCTCTGTCTCCCATCACACCATCATTCGTGGACATAGACATTATGTCTCACTTTATGGCTTCTATGTGGGGGCACGAGCGTCGATACATCTCCTCCAATATCCCTCGCCCCGGGAACCCATTGGTGTCACAATTGGCGCCCCTTTGGCCCTTAGTGTCACACAAGAATGTGATCTTCAGCATTTCCTGTCTTCCACAGGAGGCACCCTTAAAAAACGAACCCTCTCCCCCGCACCCTACGATGACAACCTTTGCTGTCGCTGAGGATTCCAATCATTACAGCCCTTCATCGGTTACCATGAGCGCAACCCCTGGGTGGCATCACTACTCTCCACAACCCTCCCACCCCAATTCCTTCCACCCCAGGGTGTGAGTTATTTCAACTGAAGCCATCGGTGTATATCTCGGGACGACATCATTACTGCCCCCCACTCCAGTCTTTACTGCCACACTCTGGCCCAGCACTCCAGCCATCCACCTACTGCACCCCCCAGCACTTCAACCCTTGTGTGCCATGACTACATTACCGACATCTCGGGATGTAAATATTTCAGCCCCTGCCTTGGGGATAAGTCCTACCAGCCCCCCATCCCTTTTTACTGTGAGTTCAGGGTGCCCTCATTACACCACCCCCTTCCGCACCCCATTTTCTGCAGCCCTGTGTAGAGAACTGCAGCTCCTTCCACTGAAGGGTTGTCTGTCTGCCTGCTTGTCATTCTTCAGGTGTCTGACATGATAAAATGCAGAGCAGATACTCCTGTCCCTGTAACCAGGTCGAGCATTCTCAGACCGTGCAATTCAATCACTGCCATGTTGAGGCTTCTGCAGCGTGGCACAAGGTGAAAGTGGTTATCATGCCATACGCAGACACTGGTTAGTCCTTGCATGTCGAGATATATTAATGTGCATGGACCATATGCAAACAAACGCGGACCTCTTTAGATATATGTGCACATTACATCATATATTGTTTTGGCTGTTGTACATGGGCCCTTATATGAACGTACAGACTTGCGCCTGTGTGCACTCACAGGCTGCCGTGTGTGCATTGAGACGTGATACTGCTCGATATAGGCACATGCAGTCAGCAGTGTGTGTGGATCGATCTGGGCATACTCGTGAGCGGATATATACTTGTACACGTTTCTATATATACACATATAGAGTGGTATATGCGCTCGTTTTATGTTGTCAGCGTTTCTATAGTTTAGTTATTGGTGGCTCGACGAACGTAGCCGCTCCACATACAGACTTGTTTGTGTACGAAAATCGATGTACACACATACATCCTTGTATATGGCCAGATGCATGCAGACTTGTATGTGCTTCGATATTCATACCCATAGATTTTTGTATGAATCAATTTGTTTTGCGAAGTAGATAGAATCATATTCATGGTTTTGAATGCGAAACAGATTATTCTATATAGAACAATATGTGTACAAACAGGTTTGTGTACGTATGATGTATGTAAATGTATGTATAGGCATTTATATAGCGCACTACTTACCCGGAGGGTCCCAAGGCGCTTTGACCGCTGCGAAACCCTTCCTGGCTTCCCTGAGAGATGGTCCCTTAATGGGTATCTCCAGGGTGAGACCAGGCATCCCCGGCGGTCTGGTGGGGCCGTTAGTGAAGATGAGGCAAGCTAATGCCCAGAGTTGCCGAGTGTGATCGCTGATCAGAGTGGGCACCGAGGCGAGAGAATTATCGAGTCCGCTGACCCTGGTCGAGAAACCTGCCGCGCCGGGATTCGAACCCTGGTCCCGGGCCGTCCTCTGCTCTCGGGTCTGCCGCCTCTAACCAGTGAGCCACACTAATTCGCTTTGATGAATATGTATATGAGTATTGTAAATTGATCGCTATAGTCTCATGTAGATTAGGAGATTATTGATCTAGGCACACTTGATACGTGTTTTCTATGAATATCTGTATACATGCATGTGCATCTATAAATTAGATCCAAACTTGTACACCGATTTGGTATATTGACATACAGTTATCTGAGGGTCGCCAAATAGACATGCATAGCCATTTACAGTGCTTTAATTGGGCCGGTACTGAGTACCTGCACTTTTCTATTTTGTAAGGGAAAGTGCATGCACGTCTCAAGAAAAATGTAATACTTTTAATTGGGGGGTACCAGCACTTAGTCAGAAACCAGCAGGTACTTTGGTACAGGGTCCCTGCACTTCTGTTTTTCATTTCAAGTATTGGCCATATAATGTTCTGCACACTGATAGGTGTGCCGTGGTGCACAGCAGGCGAACATTAAATGCACGCAAGTCGTTTTGGAAACCCACCCCCTTCCAGTGCAGCTGTATTAATTCCATTGAAGAGTGATCATTTAATTTGGGGTTTTTCTTTTTTTTCTTTTTCTTTTTTGGTGGAAGGAGGGTAGGGCGACGATATTAGAACTTTATTACAGACTAGAGATGACCCCTACTGTGGGCCAGCACTCACTCTAATTAAACGTGTGAGACAATGGAGGAATTCACCATGGGTAGACACATCCCATGTGCACAATGTCCATGATCAACATACATCACCACGCTCAGGCACCCATCTTAGGCACACAGTGTGTGTGAGCTAAATGCACATGTTCATAACACGCTGATCCCAGGGACACACTGAGTGTGTTAAATGCAGAAATCCATTGGTAATAGGCATATCTCAGGTGCTAGTCACCCCACACGTGTGTTAAATGTACTTAACATGTGCGTCAGCTCCTACCTATGCACACAGCGTGTACTAAATATATGTGGAAATTCATAATTTGGAGGTAAATCCCAGGAGCAGGAGCAGGCAGCGAGGTAAATGGGCGCAGTTCCCCAATTGACATATCCCAGGTACACAGGGTGTTTGTTACATGACCACATACATTAAGTTGACTTAGGCTGTTCCCAGGGGCACATGCTGTGCATTGAACACATAGATACACACCCGGATATGCAAAACCAAATGCATACACAAGTTGTATATCAAAAGCGCAAGCACATTCCCCAATAAACAGATCCCAGGTGCACACGGTGTGTTAATTGTACACCTGCTAACACAGATGGGCAGGTCTCCGGTAAATACAGTCTGCAAAGCCAATAGCTCTAGCTAAACACTTACAAGGTCCCAAAGTTGAGACATGTTGGCTATGCCAATGCTTATTTATTGCCTTGTGTGGAGTGCTAAACTAATTCCAGGAGTGGCGCTATAAATTCACAGCTGTAGTTCACCTGCAGCAATCCTATGCATAAAATGTATATTGTACAGAACTGTATTGCTTCCTAACTAGGATTTCGATATATAACTACTAGTACGTACATACTTATGTGAACATTAGCACAGGCTCAAAAAGTAGTATTAGCCCAGTCGGCGTATTTTGCAACCCGCTGGAAAAAAAACACATTAACACTAAACGTTACATCTTCTTACTCTTCCCTCTTCACCTCCGCTTTCCTCTTGCTCTCCCGCGCATTGTTTTCTGTTGTTGACACATTTTGACCTCAGTTGATTTGAGCACTCTGTTATTCACTTATTGTCCCCTTTTGCGTTCACAGTGGTTAAACACCTTCTGTAGAGAGATGAGTGCAACCAGCAGTCTCTAGATCAAACTCGGCAGGGCCAATTCACTCTTTCATGCTTGAACTCAATAAAACAAATTCCATTAATATAATTAATAATTTGCTATAAGTAGCAAAATGTCATTCAGTTTTTGGTTTTAACCAGCATCTTTATTAATCAATATTTTATTACTATGACTTATTTCATGGAGATTTCACCATTTCGTGAGACTTTTACGAGCGAAAGCAGATGCCCTTTTCTTCCTCAGTGTATATTTTGTCTCGAGGCCATGGTTGGCCTTTGTTGGAATCTCAGTTTTTAGGTCTCGGCCTGAGTCGCACTGCGTAAGCAGTGGGCGGAGTCCGAGATTTTATGTTTTATGGGGGAGTGTTTTTTGCAGTTTTTAAGCCGTGACGTTATCCGTCACTCAACTGCTAAAAACACGCCTGAATCGCAAAAATGGCGCCACTTTTGTGACTCCATTTCTGGAGGACCGCTGCCGGAGGAAATCCAGAAGCTGCCGGTGGTGAACTCCGGGACTAAACGGCGCACATGGCCACTCATGGACGCATTAGCATGTATACTTCTGCCTCGCGCTCTCAGGTCGGCACTCTGGTCCCAGTGGTGCTGGCCGGCTCCATCATGTTTAAGGCGGTGTTCTCCCTCATTTCCCCACAGTTTTGCCCAGGGCTGGATCCCAGCGCACTCTCATGGCCCGTGTTTCTCTCTGTCTCTGACATAGCCATGTATGCTTTTCGTTGTTTGTTACTCTCGGAGCTCAGAGTCTGCCCCCCACCCCTCCCTCCTTTTTCCGCGGTACCCGCAGCCCTTGTTGTGTGTAATGCGGTCTCTGACATTGCCACTGAATATTAGAACACGCATCTTGAAAAAAAGCTCACTGCCTTCTTTACATTTGCAAATGTATGCTTTTCGTTGTTTGTTACTGAGTGTATTAGGGGTGGCTCTGTGTTTGATGCACGTGCGTTTGTACATTCTCAGTGAATAAAACCATGGCGGGTGAAAGACTTGCTCGATGAGTTCAGTGCAGAGTGTGTTCAACAAATGCAGTGCCCGCGTATTTTGAGTGCAGTGTTTGCTCAGAGCAACAACTGTTCAGTGAGCACAGTGCCTACTGGGGTGGGGGTGGCAGTACTTGTGCAATGAGCACAGTGCCTGCTCAGCCAGAACAGTATGTACTGAGTGAGTTGAACATCTGCATGCAGTATAGTGGTAATACAGCACCTGCCGTAAGGGTGCTGTACTGATTGCGGACCGCAGCACTGGCCCACTAAATACAGCACCCACCGTAGGAGCACAGTACTGTGCCTACTCTCACATCGCACTGCCTGTGTAGTGCCCGCCTACCGGTGCAGCGCTGCTTGTGTTAATGCATTGCCTGCTCCCACGCCCGGCAGCACTACCGCTTCAGCGAAATGTGCTATTTCTGCACATTCTACTTTCAATACAAACACGGACATTCCCAAGATGAAAGCTGCCGAAGAGATCTTGAGAGGGGGGCTGTAACAGGGAGAGGGCTACGAGAAGGATCGAGATGTGTTTACCCATTACAGTTTTTTAAAACAACTCCGACATCTTAAATAAAGAAAATTAATGCCAATGTCTGCTGCATGATCAAGCTCATTAAACCCCTCTCCCCACAAGCGCCGCCTCCTAAAACAACATTTACAGAAGAGCCCCTCTGCAGACACACGTTCACGACCACAGCCCCAAAGCAAACACCCGCCTTCAATGGGGCACAGACGGAAAGACTTCCTCGGGCCTTGGAGAGGGTCTGCAGCGAGCTCCACCTCAGCCACGAGCTTCTCCTCAGTCTCACCCCTAAACTCACCCTACGAGTTCTTCATCCCTACACCCTCCATCCTCCTCTCCCTTCCCTGCCCCAAGGCAAGCACCCATCACCCTCAATGGGGCAAAGATAGAAAGACTTTGGCCTGTGAGAGAGCCTGTACCGAACTCTCCCTCGGTCATGAGGTTCTTCTCTGTCTCTCACCCCCCCCCCAGCCCCACACTCTGTGTCACTCAACCTACCAGCTCTTTATCCCCAAACCTTCCCACCTCACACTCCCTCTCCACCCCAACACTAGCACCTTCCATCAATGGGGCACAGATGGAAAGATTGCCTAGGGCATGGGAGAGGGTCTGCAGCGAGCTCCACCTCAGCCACAAACATTTCAGCAGTCTCACCCCAAACTCACCCTACAAGCTCTTCTTCTCCACACCCTCTCCTACAAATGCTTATTATAAGTTGAAAGTGTAAGTTGTGTGTTTTACCTGAGTGAACAGCTACAAACGTGCGTTGTTTATGAATATGTATGGTTTTATTTGGTCTTATTTTAACCAAAAACGTAAAGTCTACTTTTATAAAGTACAATAAAGAGGGCGTTTGTGTGTACTGGGGCCGGGGGAGACACACAGATGTCTCTCAAGGACTCCTGGTTACACAGACCGCTCATTGCCTACTGTGTTTCAGTGCCTGCTGGGGGACACACACTCCTCTGAGTTGACTGTGTATCTGCACCTACTGAGGGACACACATAGCTCTGAGCAAGACTGTATTTTTGAGCCTGCTGGAGACACACTGCTCTGGACAGGATGGGCCCCGGCCTGGTATATTGTGTGGGGCACACAGAACACTGGGTAGTCTGTGACACACATTGCCCTGAACAGATTGTGTTTTAGTTCCTTCTGGGGGACACACACTCCTCTGAGTAGAGTGTGTATTGGCCTGGAAAAGAATGACGTCTTAAGTCAGATTTCCTTGCATTGGCCTTTGAATATCTCTAGGGAAATGAAAGGATTCATCCTTTTCTTTAACCCTACATTGTTTGCGCCGCGCGCCCTGGCGTGTTTAAGAGCAGCCACAGTACAGCACCTCCGGCGCTCATTCTGGGTGCTCTATGGGTCACTTTGTCCTCATTTCACACCCCCGGGTCTCCCACAGCCCAGTCTCCAGAGAAGATGCCAAAAGGGACTGATGTGTGTCAACAGTGCTCGCACTAGGAAGTCACTCTAACTCCATCAACTGTCATTAACCATAAGGAGTGAGTCAAATATTATATCACCCTCTTCAGCTCTGCCAGGGTATTTTTCCTTTTTTAATATAACAACTTTGATTGTGTAGTGCTTAAACCAATGGGTCTGTGTTTTTAAAAGCTGTAAATGCAAAATGTCTCCATTTCCCAATGCCCGATGGACGGAAGGCTCAGTCAGCCTCGCCGGAATCCACAGACCACCTCACGTGCTGGGGACACGTGTTCAACTCACTGAGCCATCCTGCCGTTCAGGATGAAAGCATTTCCCCGGAGTGTAGTGGAATGATGGAGATGCAATCTGGGAAGATAGCTAACCTGTTGTTTACGTAGCGCTTTACACTGCTGCTGCACTTCTGGCACAGGCAGGCAGGATCACAGTGCCATAGAAGAGATGGGGAGGGAGACAGAAAGGCAGACCCAAAACAACAATCTGCCTCAGCGCCACACAGGCACGCACAGTCATAAAAGAGACAGAAAGCTTGAACATCAGACACACTACAACAGCCAGAGGCAGGAAACATCAGGCAGTCATGGGACACGCAGGCTGACAAAACAACAATCTGACTCAGTGAGAGGCTGACAGGGTCACACAGTCAGAGAAAAGACCGCAAGAGGGAAGGGCAGACTCACAGCAACAGTCAGAGGTAGGCAACATCAGACAGTCGTGGACACCCTGACCACACAAGAACAACGTGACTTCGTGACACAGGCAGGCAGGGTCACAATGTCATAGAAGAGGCAGGAAGAAAGTTACGGGTTCACATCTCCTCAAAATCAGTTAAGCCTTCTATGCTTACAGGGGTCAGTACATTGAGCACCATTATAGCTACTAAGCTTAACTAACATCAGATATATAATATGCAGAAAATGCTCCAAAGTGTTCTATTAAAACAAGCATTGGAAATGCAATAGGTCTCGCATTAGGAAAGTTTGAGCTATTGGTATTGTAAATGACACTTTTTTTATTTATGTGTTGGTTTTGAAAGTAGCAAAATTAATAGCTTTGTCAGTTACAATGTCAATAGTGTTAACTTTTGCAAATGTGACACCTATAGCATTTGTAATGCAATGTGTGTTGTATTTACGTAACTTAGATGTCTTGATATTACAAATAACAATGGCTTTTAATTTTGTAAATAATTAATACTTAAATAAAAGTTATTGTAATTTATAATGGCAATAGCTTAAACGTTTGTAAATAACTTTTGTGAAGATTATGTTCAGTGTATTTTATTGTGACGAAAATCCAAGAACATTGCATTTGCACCTACACACACACAGAGCCACACACACACACATATAGATGTGGTAGTGGTGGATCTGGGGGATATGGTGGTGGTGGATGTGGTGGTGGTGGTGATGGTGGATGTGGTGGTGATGGTGGATGTGGTGGTGATGGTGGATGTGGTGGTGATGGGGGTGGATGAGGGGGTGGATGTGGTGGTGGATGTGGTGGTGGTGGTGGATGTGGTGGATGTGGATGTGGTGGTTGTGGATGTGGATGTGGTGGTTGTGGATGTGGTGAAAGTGGTGGAAGTGATGGTGGGTGTGGTGGATGTGGTGGTGGTGGATGCGGTGGTGGATGAGGTGGTGGTGGATGCCGTGGTGGAGGTGGTGGTGGTTGTGGTGGTAGTGGATGTGGTGGTGGTGGTGGTGGTGGATGTGGCGGTGGTGGATGTGGCGGTGGTGGCGGTGGTGGATGTGGTGGTGGAGGTCATGGTGGATGTGGTGGTGGTGGATGCGGTGGATGTGGTGATGGTGGATGCCGTGGATGTGGTGATGGTGGATGCCGTGGTGGTGGTGGATGCGTCGGTGGTGGTAGTGGTGGATGGGGTGGTGGTTGTAGTGGATGTGGTGGTGGATGTAGTGGTGGTGGATGTGGCGGTGGTGGGTGTGGTGGATGTGGTGGTGGTGGATGTGGCGGTGGATGTCATGGTGGATGTGGAGGTGATGGTGGATGTGATGGTGGATGTGGTGGTGGATGTGATGGTGGTGATGGTGGATGTGGTGGATACGGTGGTGGTGGATGCGGTGGATGTGGTGGTGGTGGATGTGGCGGTGGATGTCATGGTGGATGTGGTGGTGATGGTGGATGTGGTGGATACGGTGGTGGTGGATGTGGTGGTGGTGGATGCGGTGGTGGTGGTGGATGGGGTGGTGGTTGTGGTGGTTGTCATGGTGGATGTGGAGGTGATGGTGGATGTGGTGGTGGATGTGGTGGTGGATGTGATGGTGGTGGGTGCACCTACACACACACAGAGCCACACACACACACACACACACACACACATATAGATGTGGTAGTGGTGGATCTGGGGGATATGGTGGTGGTGGATGTGGTAGTGGTGTTGATGGTGGATGTGGTGGTGATGGTGGTGGATGAGGGGATGGATGTGGTGGTGGATGTGGAGGTGGTGGATGTGGTGGATGTGGGGGTGGTGGATGTGGTGGTTGTGGTGAAAGTGGTGGTGGATGTGGTGGTGGAAGTGATGGTGGTGGGTGTGGTGGTGGTGGATGCGGTGGTGGATGAGGTGGTGGATGTGGTGGTGGATGTGGTGGTGGTGAATGCGGTGGTGGATGCGGTGGTGGTGGATGTGGTGGTGGTGGTGGATGTGGTGGTGGTGGTGGATGTGGTGGTGGTGGTGGTGGTGGATGTGGTGGTGGTGGTGGGGGATGTGGTGGGGGATGTGGTGGATGTGGTGGTGGTGGATGTGGTGGTGGTGGATGTGGTGGTGGTGGATGTGGTGGTGGTGGATGTGGTGGTGGTGGATGTGGTGGAAGTGGTGGTGGTGGATGTGGTGGAAGTGGTGGTGGATGTGGTGGTGGTGGTGGATGTGGTGGTGGTGGTGGATGTGGTGGTGGTGGTGGATGTGGTAGTGGTGGTGGATGCGGTGGTGGATGTAGCGGTGGTGGATGTGGTGGTGGATGTCATTGTGGATGTGGTGGTGGATGTGGTGGTGGTGGATGTGGATGTGGTGGTGGTGGATGCAGTGGTGGTGGATGCAGTGGTGGTGGATGCGGTGGTGGTGGTAGTGGTGGATGGGGTGGTGGTGGATGTGGTGGATGTGGTGGTGGATGTGGAGGTGATGGTGGATGTCATGGTGGATGCGGTGGTGGTGGTGGTGGATGGGGTGGTGGTGGATGTCATGGTGGATGTGGAGGTGATGGTGGATGTGGTGGTGGATGTGATGGTGGTGGGTGCACCTACACACACAGAGCCACACACACACACACACACATATAGATGTGGTGTATCTGGGGGATATGGTGGTGGTGGATGTGGTGGTGGATGTGGTAGTGGTGTTGATGGTAGGATGTTCAGGCAGGAGACTCACGATTTTTGAAGTCTAAAATGGCTGAAGCATGGTTTCATTTTAGCTGTTCTCACCTAAAATTGCCTCTGCTTCATTAGAAGTCAAAGGTAAAAAGACATTCCCCCTATTTGGTTTTAAAACCGCCCACTTTCCTGTTCGAAAAAATGGGCAGGTATCTATGGACTGGCTCTAAAAACACGCAGTCAAAACAACTTATCCTGGTATTTACATAGGAGTACAGACATAACCACAGCATCTCTATGTATCGCAAGCGATTTTTTTTTTTTCCCCACACCGTCATCTATGGAAAAGCCGGCATCACATGACACAGCGAAAACGGGGTGAGCTGAAAAACCCATGCATTGTCGCGCCAATTCAGGCATACCAGTCGAAGTAAAGACCGAGGGAGTTCAGTTCAGAGTTGTCATTGTGTGAAGTACAGGGCTATAGCACTGTAAAATAATTAGGTCGAATAGCGTAAGAAGTAACTGTGGGAAGGGTTCTGATACCAAAAGGATACGTGCGCAGGTCGGTATCCATTTAAGTGTGATAACCATTCTTTTAACAGCACTGTGGGCGAAAGAGTCGGCTTCAGGCCTGTGTGTATCCCGCAGGCCTGAACCAGACATGCATGTCTCAGTCTTTCACCAATCAGTGTTCAGTAAAGATAAGTACATTGCATCAGGGAGCACTGTGTGTTGTTAGGAGGGCATTGCTGTGGGGAGGGGGGAGGAGAAATGCGACATGGCGGGCAGGGGAGGGGGCGGAGCGGGGGAGAGGGGTTAAGCAGCAGGGTACAGACGGCTGAGGGAACAGACGGCGAACAGACGGCGATTTGGTGATGTGCACGCGCATTTTAGGTCAATGCGGAAGCGCATTGACCTAAAAGCCACGGGCACAGCACCAAATCGCCAAGTCGGGTAAAGTCTATTTAAGCCACTATAGAGCTCCGCCAGCTATGCGCATGCGCACAGCAGGCGAGCCCTAAACCCATGCATTGTCGCGCCAATTCAGGCATACCAGTCGAAGTAAAGACCGAGGGAGTTCAGTTCAGAGTTGTCATTGTGTGAAGTACAGGGCTATAGCACCGTAAAATAATTAGGTCGAATAGCGTAAGAAGTAACTGTGGGAAGGGTTCTGATACCAAAAGGATACGTGCGCAGGTCGGTATCCATTTAAGTGTGATAACCATTCTTTTAACAGCACTGTGGGCGAAAGAGTCGGCTTCAGGCCTGTGTGTATCCCGCAGGCCTGAACCAGACATGTATGTCTCAGTCTTTCACCAATCAGTGTTCAGTAAAGATAAGTACACACGCAGTCAAAACAACTTATCCTGGTATTTACATAGGAGTACAGACATAACCACAGCATCTCTATGTATCGCAAGCGATTTTTTTTTTTTTTTTCCCCACACCGTCATCTATGGAAAAGCAGGCATCACATGACACAGCGAAAACGGGGTGAGCTGAAAAACCCATGCATTGTCGCGCCAATTCAGGCATACCAGTCGAAGTAAAGACCGAGGGAGTTCAGTTCAGAGTTGTCATTGTGTGAAGTACAGGGCTATAGCACCGTAAAATAATTAGGTTGAATAGCGTAAGAAGTAACTGTGGGAAGGGTTCTGATACCAAAAGGATACGTGCGCAGGCCGGTATCCATTTAAGTGTGATAACCATTCTTTTAACAGCACTGTGGGCGAAAGAGTCGGCTTCAGGCCTGTGTGTATCCCGCAGGCCTGAACCAGACATGTATGTCTCAGTCTTTCACCAATCAGTGTTCAGTAAAGATAAGTACATTGCATCAGGGAGCACTGTGTGTTGTTAGGAGGGCATTGCTGTGGGGAGGGGGGAGGAGAAATGCGACATGGCGGGCAGGGGAGGGGGCGGAGCGGGGGAGAGGGTGTTAAGCAGCAGGGTACAGACGGCTGAGGGAACAGACGGCGAACAGACGGCGATTTGGTGATGTGCACGCGCATTTTAGGTCCATGCGCAAGCGCATTGACCTAAAAGCCACGGGCACAGCACCAAATCGCCAAGTCGGGTAAAGTCTATTTAAGCCCCTATAGAGCTTCGCCAGCTATGCGCATGCGCACAGCAGGCGAGCCCTAAAAAGCACTACAGATACTGTTTTTATTCCTCTCGGATCCCACTTCACCCACAACCTATTAGTAATTCAGTGCTTAATTTGTAAATAAAAAAGTGCCGGGCCCAAGGCATTGCTTACCAGGCCACTGCAGGGGACGCCTTTCCTTTCCGTTGTGCCATATAAGTGTGTTTGTGTGCCTGAATCTTGTTTTGTAGGTGGCTCTATGTGTGGGTGGCTCTGTCTGTGTGAGGGTGGCTCCGTGTAGGTGGCTCTATGTGAATGACTGTGTGGGTGGCTCTATATGTGTGTGTGGGTGGCTTTGTGTGTGTGGCTCTGTGTGGGTGTAAATGGAATAGGTTTATGCATTTGTGAGCAATTAAGCTATTGGCAATGTAAATGACAATGCCATTTATTTATGATTTAAAAAAAAAAAAGTCATGAGCAATGCCAATAGCTCTACCTTTAATAATGCCGAGACCATTGCATTGTAAATGCTTGTTAGAAATGAGAATGAACTCTCCCCTCCACCCACCCTATGACCTCCTCAATCTCCATTTTTTCTCTCTCAAACAGCAGCTGCGCCAAGACCAAGCGCAGGGCAGTGCCCACCTGCACCAGCTGTAGGGTAAAGAAATATTAACCATGTAATCGAAGGCAGATCTTTTAAATTAAAAGGCGTAAATTCGTTTTTTTGATCTACCAGAAACTTGGGGTGAAAAATGCCACAAAGCAGCTGAGTGGTAGGTTCGAAAAGGTAACCTAGATGAATATTTGTGTTTAAATAAATTGTGAACTCGGGCGGGGAAGTGGCATGTGGAAACCTGTCCACCCTACGTATGCTTTCTAGCAGGGTGTGCTGAAAAGATTAAGGTTCCCGGGTATTCTCTTTTCCAAACAATCCACTAAACACTCTTAACCCTACTGTCGGACACGCTGAAGAGAATCTAGCTTTTAAGATAGCTCAGCGGACCCGCGCACTGGCTGCAGACATATGTGCAATAACTTATTTTTAACAAAGAGCTTCATACCTCACTTCTGTTTCTGAGCACTGCACTGTAAATAACAGGTGTCACTGTTGCCCATATTAATGAAGCACAGTTTACCTACCTACTAGAAGAATAAAAAAGGCGGAGTTGATTTTCCTGTAGTTTGAACCATGACCTGCAGATCACAGCATGTTTCAGTGGCGAACATTACCTCAATTAGCCACTCAGCCAGCATTAACATCTAGGCTGTAGGCAGGGCCACTGCAATTATATGGCAAGAGAGAACCAACTAAAGTGGCAGGGTTTACAAAATAATGCAGCAAAAAAATTCACATTATGCTGCATCATTGTGATTGAATCAATTCAATACCTTGTCATTTATACTTATAGTAACACTGTCTAGACAAAGGTTTCACTTTATTAGCACTAGTTTGACACCCAAATACACCAATATGCAACTGAAAAGGTGACCAGTCAAATTTTACGACGTGCCTTCCACTGCACAGCAACACACATTGCTGCATTATTAGTAACTTTTAATCTGTTTGTGATAGAAATGTTTTTTAATATTTAAAATCTACAAATTATGCTCCAGATGTCGGATTATTTGGCAAATCCATCATTTTGCGAAGGACTCAGCAGCTTCAGAATCGCATAATTCCAGTGGCCCTGGCTATAGGTGTGAATCTTAGCAGGGCAATTCACATATCGACCATTTTGGGGTTGATGATAAAATTATTATAACCTATTTCCTATTTAATAGTCTTGCTGCAGTGGTATGCAATCATTTGTGTTTGCACTTCTTCAACTATTTACTTAGCAGAACTCATTGGAATGGGACCATTAGCCAGTAAAAAGATCTTTCTTTCTAGAAACCCTTTGAAACATCCAAGATATCTATATTTTACTCCTATTCAATTTGTCAGTCGTTCGTTGCAGGATCAGCCATCAGATACACTACAAGGTGTGTTTAGATTTTGGCTAGTAGACCCAAGCATTGTCCACCAGAGTGCATGCGTTTCCCAGATGTCTCCTACGTGTGCTTCTCATTCCCTCTCCATGATTCTCTCTGTTCCCTATGTCATTCTTCCCCCACCCCTTCCATAATGCACTTGTTTGTTTGCTCTCAAAACTCTCATTGCTTTTTCGGCCATTCCGATCTCCACCTTCTGACTCCATGTTGCTCTCGCACCTGCTTTGCTTTTCTCTCCTTTTCATCCTTTTGCTCACCCCACACCCTCTGTGCTGCTTCACCCACCCACTTCCTCTGTGTTGCTTCCGGCCCATGTGTTTCTTCAGTTCTGACCCACCCCCATGGTGCTTCCGTGTCCCACCCACCCATGATCCTTTCTCTGCCTATTTTGCACCCATATTGCTATACTGCTCCTGTTCTCCTGCCTGTGATGTTGATTCCCACATCCTGCTTTCTGAAAAAAAAAATATATATCCAAATCCGCTTCGCGTCGCGACAATGGTGCACTCTCAAGTGGCTTAGCTGCCGAAACGCGTAGCTTGGAAGCATAATAAACTTCCTGAACCGACATTTCCATTGGGTCCTGAGACTTCATCGTTGACGCGACGTGAAGCAGATTTGGATTATTGGTTTACCGGGTGCTCTCCCGGGGTATGCACCACTCTCCACAGGTCCTTGGTCTTGACAAAGAGCGGAGTAATTTTGGAGATCCGAGTTGAAGTAGCAAATAAAAAGAAAAACTAAGCTGCATAATTTTGTAGGCACCTGTTTTTTTCCTTATATAGCCATGGGTGTGGAATTTTATAAAATATCTACTTGTCCATGGGGCAGGTTGCTTCGTAAATCTACTTGTCCTGTAACAAACTCCACTTGTCCCCTTGGTGCCATGTAGTGCAGCAACAAATTATGGCAGCAATCTCATTATATAAAAGTTCTGATATAGCCTCTCTGATTATGCTATGGCTCATACCATAGTAGTGTTTGAATACTTGCAATCCCCTTATGTTGCCATGTTTCCGCAGATCTACATACTGGAGTTGAAGGTAGTAGTGAGCAATAGTTCCAGGGTTAGAATGCCCTTTGGAGTCTGTGCAAACCTCCTAACTTGCATGTTTTAAGGGTTATCAACAATTCTTCTGTAATGTTTTCCCATACTGAGAAATGTTAGAAATTTACTCCTGACAATGGCAGACGTAAACGTTCTTCCAGAGTTGGAAAAAAAGTGGTTGGAGGGAAAGTGAACTTGCAAACAATCAGATTTTCGCATGAGCAAATCTACACATGCATATTTGCTCATGGTAAAATGCAGTTCACATATTTTCTAGGAGTAATATCTCTTGTCCTACTTCTGTAAATTATTGGGAATTCTCTCTCACTCTCACTCTCACTCTGCTCTTTCACAAGGATCATATCGACACACAGAGTAAGTTTGTTCAGTGCCATTAACTACTGTGGTAGTTTGTGCTTTTTGAGACCATAAACAATTTTTGCTTTTGCCAATGTTAGTTATAATGGCGAGGGCCCGGCAACTCCCACACCAATAAGGTTTTTCAAAAACCATGCCAAAACAAGTCACACATTGACAAAATGAAAAAGATGACCCCCAATTTCAGACCTTCTGGCTTTGCCAATGCTTGTTTATTTTTGTTTCCCATAATCTTATTGAGACTGGTTACACAGATTTTTGGGAAATTCTAGCATGCATCAACACATGTTACTAAATGATGCTGAAAAGAAATGGTACCCGAAAGTTTATAATAGTTTAGCTAAACATTTTTTTTCCTCCTTTCATTTTTTTATGAACATTGTTTTTTAAAAAAAAGAAAAGAATCATCGATCTTGCTTGCATGCTACTGCAAATGTTTGCATCAAATTAGAGAGCATTCTGGGAGCATTATACATAGCCTCATACTGCTAAACTTGCTGGGGGAGCAAGATGGACTCGATGTGATTCTTTGCCTCACCGCCACCTGCGCCACGGGACTTGTTATTGTTATCTGAGTTTTGTATAGCGCCAAATCACCATCAGGTCTCTAGGCGCTTCTGACAAATGCAATAAAACCGCAGTTGAATAAGTGAACAGAGGGTACGGATGTAACAACCTAGCTCAAATGGAACAGAAAGCTTCCCTAAACAAGAGCGTTTTCAATGACTTCCTGAAGGGGAGAAGATTAGTTTCTTTGCGGAGGGGCTCCGGTAATTTGTTCCACATCTGTGGGACTTGGACAGAAAAAGATCTCCCACCCTTAGTTGCCATTTTGAAACGCGGACACGACAACAATTGGGAGTTGGAGGATCTCAGCGATCGATTGGGATTATAGACCTCAAGCTGTTCTTTTATATAGGCAAGCGCATGCCCATAGATTGCCTTATGGGCGATGCATAGGCTTTTGAATTCCACCTTTTGCTTTATAGGGAGCCAGTGTAGCCTGTGCAATAATGGGGAGGCATGGGTCTGTCTGGGTGATCTAAAGATTAACCGTGCTGCATCGTTCAGAATGACCTGCAGGCGGTTGATCAGATTTTTTGGCAAACCTAGATAGAGTGCGTTCCCATAATCGATCCTTGAGATTATTGTTGCAGAAACAATGGTTCGGAGCATATTTAGGGAAAGTAGGGGAACTAGCTTGTGCAACTGCCTAATCAGGTTGGTACAGGTTCCGACAACGGAGGATACTTGGCTAGCCATTGTCAGCTCATGGTCGATCTTGATACCAAGGCTTTTTCGTTGGGGCATGGTTTTGGGGTGGGGCCAAGCTCTTGGGGCCAGAACAAATCACTTCTCGGAGATCTGCTATGTGGCCTGACCTCATGACCACACGGCGAGATCGGACGCTGGCGACTAGCTGCTGCTGTACCCGGTGCTCCTGCGGTTCCTATTTTCATCATTTGGAAGTGACACGAACGCTGTCAAGGACCCTCCTGAAGCCTCAAAGGAAATTGATTGCTTCAAGTCGTGGGAAAGCTACAACCCGGATTGTTCTGAGAGCATCCCTGAAGTGCCGAAGCTGCTGGTATGCTTGGTGTGGTTGGCCCGGTCTTGGCGTCCTTTTCTGACTTTTGTGCGTCTGGCTGACTTCTTTGTTTATATGATTGAGCTCTTTTTCTAACAAGCCGGACCCGGAGGATTTTGCCAAAGACCTTGGCAAAACTGATTTGGTCCTTAATTTGTGTGCTGGTGAGTGGGGTATGGCCTCCCGAAGGGTTAGGGGGTCAACAAAGGCAAACCCGTAGCTATCTCTAATTCTGGTGTTACTGTTGGGCTCACTTCTGTTGCAACAGAACCCTTTCCCAAAAACAAAAGAGAGACTGCGAGCTCTAAAAAGTCTTTGAATAAATCTACCCTCGGGGGTCCCCCAAAGGATGGAAGCGCCTCACAACCTTCGGTACCCAAACTTTTTTCTTCTGCTGGGATGGGCTTGGGAAACTGGGCGAAGCCTGCATTCATCTCCCACACAGAAAGTAGCCTGGCAATCCCCGCTATAGCTGCACAGACTGAGCCTCCAGATCCACGTGTGATTTCACACCCACTAACAGATGAGACTCGCAAACTAGAAACCATTCAGCCAGATCCAAGCCAGGGGTTATTATAACTGATAATCTTACGCCTAACATGAATAGAGAAATAGTAATTCCTTTCTCCCAGGTTGACACCGATATGGCTCCTACTGTAAGCGCGACTCAGGACCAAAACATCTGGGCCCTGTGCCTAATGAATTGAATGATCTCAAAAACACCAATACACAATGGCTCATAAACCCTTGCTCCCCATATCCTATGGGGGAACACTTTCGGTGTCAGATGGGCCAAACTCCCCGGCAGAAGCGAGCTCAGCATCTTCCAGTGATAGCAATATCTCGGAATCTAACTATAGCACTGTATCCAAAGGGGGGAAAATACAGTTGGCAAACAGAAATGCCAGGTGGTATAGGGTATAGGAAAGAAGCATGATAAAAAGGATCACCTTAAATGGGATTATTCTGGGACCCATCTCTCTTTCTCCCAGATTGATGAATCCAGCAAAACGAAATGTGCTACACAAGAGCACTATGAAGAACCACCCTTAGCTGCTATTTTGGCTTCTATTAAACAACTTCAGGAGGAAGCCTGAGCTGGTAATCATCAGGCCAAGAGTGTGGCTAAAAAACACCAGGAGGGTATCCAAAAGCTTAATAAAACTTGCACGGATGTCTGAGAGAGTGACAATGGTAGAAGCTCGAACTGAAAGTCTTGAAACAGACGTTGTGCTGCTCAAAAGTCAAGGTTCTACCCAAAGCGATCGGTTATCTGACGTTGTATGTAAACTGGAAGATCAAGAAAATAGGAAACATAGAAATAATCTCCGGATCCCCAAAGGGGTTGAGGGGGAAGATTCCCGGTGTTACATCGTCAAGCTCCTAAAAGGTGCCTTTCCCGACCAGACCGAGTGGTGTTGGGAGCACGAAATCCAGCAAGCTCACCGCTTCCCCCTTATGATCAGGTAGCTCTAATGACTCTGGAAGACCACAGGCGTTCCTGGTTTTCTTTGGGACTTTTCTTTAAAGACAGCTAATTTTTGATCAAGCCAGGCAATACTCCCAGAAATCTTTTGAAGGGGTATCCTTTTTTGCCAAACCAGATTTTTGTCCCTCCACTGTGGAGCGAAGATGGCAACTACAACAGCTAATAACCCCCTCCCAACAGTTGGCGACCCAGGTTTTACTCATGAACCCTGCTAAATTGAAGGTTATTTTTAATGGCGAATCACGTTTTTTCATGTCAGAGATCAAAGCACAAGAATATGTTGCGGAACTTAAAGCTAAAAATATGTTAAATTAACTACAATTGGTATCGGGACTGGTATAGTTGAATTTTTAAATTGCACTTAGCCTAATATAAGGCACATATATTTCTTGTTTTTGCTTTGCCTTTTCCATTTTTGCCTTTTCTTTGTGATCCTTTTTTATTCATAGGTGTCGCCTATTCTATCACGTAAGTGATAAATAGAACGAGAGTATAGAGGCTCAACCAAGCTCTGAAACCATTGCGGATTTCGTCGAGTGCATGTGCTCGTGCACGCGCTCCCCGAGCCGCCTGCCTCCAGACCTTCACTTCAAAGGGCTCCGCTCCACCACCCCTGCTTCACACTTTTCACGGCCGCCAGGCCATGTCTAGCATTTCTCCTCCCCCCCTCCCCCCTCCCCCCTTCTCCCTCCTCCCCACAGCAATGCCGAGCCAAGAGCTTTCCTGCTTTCACTTTCACGGCCGTGAGGCCGTGAGCTTCTTTTCAAAGGGAACAAAGGAATGCGCATTTCCCGGCCGCTTTTCATTATTAGTCGGTGAACCTTTGTCAATGTGTTAATTGGTCCAGACCACATGGGTGCTGCTGCAGTGGAGATCACACATGGTCACAGTACTCTAAAAGCTACCAGCAGCAGTAGACCGTGTGTGCTCTCTGCACTTCTTTCTATTTACTGTTGATGTAAAAATATTGTTCTTTTTCCTGATACCCGGCTAAAAAACTCAGAAGAGCCATTGCCGTGCACAGCCAGGCCCAGTCACTGGGACGGCACCCGCGTCCCATGATTCTCACAAAGAATCCTACTGTAAACCTGCACCTTCCCCTCCCCCAGCGCAGCTTTCACATTCACAGCAGCGACGGAGTGAAGGCTTCAAAATGACCGCCGCGAGCCGATCATTTCTATCAGACGCAGGACTCCGAAAGAGTACCTCGCAGCAGGCTTCATTACATAACCTAACATTGCTGGATTTGCATTCAACATGATGTGTGGCCTCGTGTTTACTGTCTTGGGGAAGTACTATTCAACGCCTCGACACGAAAAAATGTAGTGCTGATGCAGCAAGTGCCAGGTATCATCAAATGACCCCTCGTCAGCAGTATTAGGTTATTTGGGAAGAAAACCTTCTTTGTGTTCAGGCACACAAAAGGCTTGTTAAAAGCGTTTTACATGTTTGCAAAGTATTTCTGAATTCCACTGTTTAGAGTGCCTTTCTGCCCTCTGCATCGCCACATCATCACTCAGCGCTACCCCAGCATCACTCAGCGCTACCCCAGCATCACTCAGCGCTACCCCAGCATCACTCAGCGCTACCCCAGCATCACTCAGCGCTACCCCAGCATCACTCAGCGCTACCCCAGCATCACTCTGCACCACCACATTTTCACTCAGCACCACCACATTATCACTCAGCACCACCACATTATCACTCAGCACCACCACATTATCACTCAGCACCACCACATTATCACTCAGCACCACCACATTATCACTCAGCACCACCACATTATAACTCAGCACCACCACAGCACCACCACATTATCACTCAGCACCACCACATTATCACTCAGCACCACCACAGCACCACTCAGCACCACCACCACAGCACCACTCAGCACCACCACAACATCACTCGGCAGCACCACCACAGCACCACTCAGCACCACCACAGCACTACTCAGCACAACCACATTATCACTCAGCACCACCACATTACCACTCGGCACCACCACCACAGCACCACTCTGCACCACCACAGCACCACTCTGCACCACCACAGCATCATTCAGCACCACCACAGCACCACTCTGCACCACCACAGCATCATTCAGCACCACTCAGCACCACCACAGCATCACTCAGTACCACCACTCAGCACCACCACAGCACCACTCAGCACCACCACAGCATCACCCAGCACCACCACAGCATCACCCAGCACCACCCAGCACCACCACAGCATCACCACAGCACCACCACAGCACCACCACAGCATCACTCAGCACCACCACAGCATCACTCAGCACCACCACAGCATCACTCAGCACCACCACAGCATCACTCAGCACCACCACAGCATCACTCAGCACCACCACAGCATCACTCAGCACCACCACAGCACCACTCAGCACCACCACAGCACCACTCAGCACCACCACAACATCACTCAGCAGCACCACTCAGCACCACCACAGCACCACTCAGCACCACCACAGCACCACTCGGCACCACCACAGCACCACTCAGCACCACCACAGCACCACTCAGCACCACCACATCACTCAGCACCACCACTCAGCACCACCACAGCACCACTCAGAACCACTACAGCACCACCACAGCACCACTCAGCACCACCACAGCACCACTCAGCACCACCACAGCACCACTCTGCACCACCACAGCACCACTCAGAACCACTACAGCACCACCACAGCACCACTCAGCACCACCACAGCACCACTCAGCACCACCACAGCACCACTCTGCACCACCACAGCACCACTCAGCACCACCACAGCTTCACTCAGTACCACCACTCAGCACCGCCACAGCACCACTCAGCACCACCACAGCATCACCCAGCACCACCACAGCATCACCCAGCACCACCACAGCACCACCACAGCACCACCACAGCACCACCACAGCACCACCACAGCATCACCACAGCATCACTCAGCACCACTCAGCACAACCACAGAATCACTCAGCACCACCACAGCACCACTCAGCACCACCACAGCACCACCTCGGCATCACTCAGCACCACCACAGCATCACTCAGCACCACCACAGCATCACTCAGCACCACCACAGCATCACTCAGCACCACCACAGCACCACTCAGCACCACCACAGCACCACCTCAGCACCACTCAGCACCACCACAACATCACTCAGCAGCACCACTCAGCACCACCACAGCACCACTCAGCACCACCACAACATCACTCAGCAGCACCACTCAGCACCACCACATTATCACTCAGCACCACCACATTATCACTCAGCACCACCACATTATCACTCAGCACCACCACAGCACCACTTAGCACCACCACAGCACCACCACAGCACCACTCAGCACCACCACAACATCACTCAGCAGCACCACTCAGCACCACCACAGCACCACTCTGCACCACCACAGCACCACTCTGCACCACCACAGCACCACTCTGCACCACCACAGCATCATTCAGCACCACCACAGCACCACTCAGCACCACCACAGCACCACTCAGCACCACCACAGCATCACTCAGTACCACCACTACAGCACCACTCAGCACCACTCAGCACCACCACAGCACCACTCAGCACCACCACAGCACCACCACAGCACCACCACAGCACCACCACAGCACCACCACAGCACCACTCACCACCACAGCACCACCCAGCACCACCACAGCACCACCACAGCACCACCCAGCACCACCACAGCACCACTCAGCACCACTCAGCACCACCACAGCACCACTCAGCATCACCACAGCACCACTCAGCACCACCACAGCACCACTCAGCACCACTCGGCACCACCACAGCACCACTCAGCACTACCACAGCACCACTCAGCACCACCACAGCACCACCACAGCACCACCACAGCATCACTCAGCACCACCACAGCATCACTCAGCACCACCACAGCATCACTCAGCACCACCACAGCATCACTCAGCACCACCACACAGCACCACTCAGGGGCACCACAACATCACTATGCGCTACCACAGCATCACTGAACGCCACAGCATCACTCCGCGCCATCACAGCATCACTCCGCGCCATCACAGCATCAATCTGTGCAACCATTCAACAACAACTGGTTCAAATATGTTCTCTCAATGTTTCAAGCTTTATTACAAATGTCACAAAAAGATGTTAATATTTCACTTCTGTTCTTGGATTTTCGTCACAATAAAATACACTGAACATAATCTTCACAAAAGTTATTTACAAAAGTTTAAGCTATTGCCATTATAAATTACAATCACTTTTATTTAAGTATTAATTATTTAAAAAAATTAAAAGCCATTGTAATTTGTAATATCAATACATCTATATTTCTTTTACCTTCTGAATCATTTCTTTTTTCTATATCGCCACCCCCCCCGGTTTCTCCTTCTTTTTTTTCCAAGGTGTTTACGAGGACATTTTTTTGTTTTTATTTTTACCCTATCTTGCACCCCACCCACGTGTGTTTCCTCCTCTTTTTGTTCCCCCCTCCCTTTCTTTAGAATGTGAATATTATTAGAGCTTAAGTAAAAGTGAAAAAGAAGAAACAACAAAAGTGGGGAGACACACCCACCCTCCCTGGGGAAGCCTCCCTTTCCTCCTTTGGGCTCTATTTCTGACCCCTTTTGAGCTCCTTACCTAAATTCATATTTCTTGAAGTGCGCTATTACTCTTTAAATTACGGAGGTAACTATATATTCTGCATTTAGATTTGTGTTACAGATTGAATCTTGATCTGATCACGCATAAGCTCCATGAGTGCTTCTACTTTCTTCGGGTCTTTGAGATTATGCATTTTATTCCTCCACATTATTCTAAGAGAGGCAGGACATTTCATCTGTACGGTTGCGCCTAGAGATTTTAGTTCTGGCATCAACTGTCCTAGTTCCCACTGCCTGTCCTGGGTGACTTTTGCGATGTCAGATCGGAAATAAAGATAACCTCCTGGACGTAAATGGGCTACGTACGAAGAGTAGACGGAGAAAGATCTTAGAATACTTAAAATCAATAGATAGTGAGATAATAATACTACAGGAAACACACCTTTTGAAGAAAGAGTTGGAGGAGATCGTGAAAAACTTGAGGTGGGTGGACTCGTATGTATGCACTAATCAAGATTGTGTCACAAAGGGAATTGCTATTTTATTTAAAAATTCCTTGAAAGCTAGATTAGAATCCGTAGAAATGGACCCTAAGGGAAGATGGGCGATAGCTAACATTAGAATGCTCAATCAGTCTCTATCGGTGGTGGGATATTACGGCCCGGACCTAGATGACCCTTCTCCTCTGCAGACTTTGTTTAATCATTTAATCTCTGTACCAGGCTCGCTTATTATGGGAGGGGATTTTAATATCATCCCGGACCCGAAAGCTGACCGATTTCCAAGAGGGAATCAAGCAAACCTGCCAAAAATTAGAGAATGGTTGAAAATCTATAAAAGGGACCTAAATCTAATTGACATTTGGAAAGAAAAGGGAGATAAGATAGAGAACTTTACGTTCAAGAACAAAAAGTTAGGGATACAATCTAGAATAGATTTTTTTCTAATAGACCAAGGTCTGTTAGAAAAGACTCAACAAGTAGTTCATCTACCAGCACATCTTTCAGATCACTCTGCGGTCAAATTGACACTATCACTAAAAGAAGTAATGAAACCTCCAAGGTGGACATTGGACCGCTCGATTCTCTTAAATCCTGATATTGTTACTAAACTTAGGCAAGAAACTAAAAGCTTTTTTGAGATAAATAACAAGAGTGCCCCATCTCATATAGTTTGGGACTCCTATAAAGCAGTGATTAGAGGAGTGATTTTGGGTCTTGCCTCTCATAAATCAAAAGAGCTTAAAAAAGAGATCCAAAAGATAGAAGATAAGATCATCGTAATAGATCAACAGATTTTAACAGACTCTGGGGGCCGGAACTAGAATTAGAAAGAACTAAGCAAAAGACAAACTTTCTGAGATCCTGGAAGATAGAATCAGAGAAAGATGGGATTGCAGTAAGTTGGCCCATTATGAATACGGGGAAGGCTGTGGAAAACTACTAGCGTGGAAGACGAGAACAGAAAGGTCCAGAAATAAAATCGCTTACATAGACCCTAGTAATTCAGCGCATAATGGAGCAGAAGAAGAAATAATAAGGCAAGAATTCACAGCTTTCTTCGGGAATCTTTATTCTGAGGATTGTAATCCAACAGTGGAAGAGATAAATAGATTTCTAGACACACAAAATCTTCCTAATTTATCACAAGAGATGAAAGATGAGTTAAACTCCGAAATCACTACGGAAGAAGTAAAGGGAATCATAAGAAATCTAAAAAGAGGTAAGGCCGCAGGTCCAGATGCCCTTCCAAATGAGCTATATATTAAATTAAAGGACACCTTAGTGACACCTCTTACTTCCCTCTTTAATAAAAATCTTTCTGGAAAATTGCAGCCTCCCAGAGTCTTGGAATGATGCAACTATCACAGTCCTACTAAAACCAGGTAAAAATCCTAAGAAATGTGAGTCGTATCGCCCTATATCTATTTTAAATTGTGACTATAAAATCTTCACCCAAGTAATGGCGAAGAGACTCGGACGAGTAGTGGGCTCCTTGATTAACTCTAATCAAAAAGGGTTTGTGGCGGGAAGAAATCTACAAGAATTAACTCGTGAGCTAATTGGAGCAGTGGATATAGCTACAAGTGAGAAATTACCTCTGCCCATAATTACTGTCGACGCTGCAAAAGCGTTCGACAGAGTTAATTGGATCTATCTAAGTGAGGTGTTAAAAAAGTTTGATGTAGGAATTAATATCTTAAAGATGGTAGAAAATATTTACAATTTACCTAAGGCCAGAATATTAATAAACGAGGAGCTGACTGATCAAATCTCGATTAAGAGGGGAACACGCCAGGGGTGTCCCTTATCCCCAATACTATTTAATCTATACATTGAGCCCGCAGCGGAATGTCTAAGGAATCATCCTGATATTGCCCCCTTTTCATACCAAGATTGGCATAAAAAAGTGTCTCTTTATGCCGATGACCTCATGATTTTCACCTCTGATCTAAAGGAGGCTCTCATATCTTCTGAGGAAACATTAACAAAGTTTGGGAAAATATCGGGCTACTTAATTCTTTTTTTATTTTTTTTATTTGTTTTTATTGCAGAATTAGAAACCATTGCATATAATAGATCAACCAGCACACTCATGGTGTCCCCACGCATGGATAAAATAAACAGTAAACCGTACACAGCCATTTAGCCCGCATCCCGGAGGCCGGGCGGCGTATTAATCCACACTTCCAGCGAGAACATCACAGTGAGCATCCCGTAGGGATAATTGGTCAATAACATCTTTATGTATCTGCATTTTACCCCCCTAAACTCCTAACCCCACCCCCACACCAGCCAGTATTCTCTAGCATTCCAGTTAGGCGACTGTTACTCGTAATCCAGGACCCAAACCCATCTAATGATGGACACCTATCATGTTGGTCTAATGTGTCCCTATACCACCCTCGATGCCTATCTGGGCCCTCCTGTCACGCTAGGGACATGTCCAACCCCGGGAGTAACCGCTGTGCCTTTTGACCTGGGCCTCGGTGCCTAACACTGCCCCCAAACAACCCCCAAACAACGCCCTCT
The DNA here is from genome assembly GCF_964263255.1 of Lissotriton vulgaris. Lineage (NCBI taxonomy): Eukaryota > Metazoa > Chordata > Amphibia > Caudata > Salamandridae > Lissotriton > Lissotriton vulgaris. Next base: position 1,254,491,424 of record NC_141695.1, on the reverse strand, counting down.
CCCCCCCCCCCCCCCCCTTGCAACCGCTGACGATATGGGCCTTATTCCTAACACTGCAATGGGGCTCGCTACAGATCGAGTGATGCCGTTACACTCTCAAGCCTCATGGAGCCCGGATACACAAATAGCTTATTCTTCGTCCTCCACCATGGAATCACGCAACGCCTGGACTATCATCTCCCACGCCCTCGCCATTTCTAAGCTCTTTTCATTATCAATCTTGACCGCCTGTCTCATTCGGAGCACACTCTCACATTCAGACCATCTCAGCAGTTCATTCACCCATCTCCTCACTGACGGTCCCTCCTTGGACTTCCAGTGCCAAGTAATTTCTCTCTGCGCCAGTATGAGCCCCAGATCAATGAATTTACTCGTCACCTTAGTGTTCTTCGTGTGTGGGAACCAGAGCAACAGACACGCCGCCATGTCAAAATCCACCTCCCGATCAGTCACCGCATTCAGGAGTTCCCCAACCTCCAGCCAATATGTCTCCACCTTTGGACAGCTCCACAACAAGTGATCCATGTCAACCTCTAATGCCAGGCACCTCGGGCATCGCGCCTCCTGCACCCGAAAATACAGTTTGATCTTCTCCGGGGTCAGGTAGGCCCTATGCAGGACATAAAAGTGTACCTGTTGAAAGCGTGCATTCCTTGTCCCTTTCCGTGTTCGCTTCAGGATATGTCCCCACACCGTGTCTGGGATGGGCCTACCTATACTAACCTCCCATTTCGATTTCAGGCCTAGGAGCGGATCCAACCCCTCATGCAACATCCTATTATGGAGGCAGGTCACCGCTTTAAATGTACCTGCGGCCATCACGACATACTGGCAGGCCATGGTCGTTTCCGGCTCAAGGAGTCCTCCTTTCCAGTGTTTCTGCACTGCCGCCACCACAGCCGCATGCAAGAGGAAGCTCCCCTCTGGCAGCCCAAACTGTTCCTGCAGCGTCTGAAAGGGGGCCAACGTTCCATCTACATACAGATCTCCCACCATCTGTAATCCCAGCTCTTCCCATTCCAACAGCGGAGACCAATCACCGCCATGCGGCAGCGCGGTCAACATTCCCAATGGTATCTCCGGAGCATAAGGTCGGGTCGTCTTTGCTCTCTTCAAACTCCTATGCCAACACAACCTGAGCGTCTTTTCCTCCATAGTGAGGCCTCTCAACTCCAGTTTCTGCTGCATAATTATGTAAGCCAGGACGTGACGTTGTATACCGTTCCCTCGCTCGTGTTCCGGCCCTCTAAACACCCTAGCCACGTGCTGCGTAAGAATCTGAAGCTGCGCAGCCAAATAGTACAATTCAAAATCGGGGACCGCCATCCCCCCTTCAAGCTTGGGTCTAAGCAAGGTGTTCAAAGCTACTCTACGTCGTCCGTGCCCCCAGAGGAAGTCCGTCATCATCGTCCGCAGGTCCTTAAAGATCCTCTGAGGAATCCAAACAGGCAGCGTGCGGAAATAATAAAGTAACCTTGGGAGCGCCACCATTTTCAATAGAGCCACTCTACCCAGTACTGATAAAGGGAGGGAGGACCAAAAGGATATACAGCCTCTCAGTGCTCTTATACAACGCCCTATATTACCCTCCAACAGATTCGCGACCTCATGGTAGATGCGGACTCCTAAATAAGTGAAGCAAGATGGCTCCCAGATCACACCCAAATCACGAGGGGGGGACTGTGTGTCCGCCCTAAGCGGAAAGATGCAAGTTTTCGTCCAATTCACCATAAGTCCCGACAACTGACCAAACTTGGATAACATATCCATCGCTCCCTCCAGAGCCCGCCCTGCATCTGCCAAGTACAGCAACAAGTCATCCGCATATAGAGATATATAATGCGATTGCTCACCTTGTTCAATCCCCCGGTACAGGACTCCTGATCTGGCTCGCTCCGCCAATGGTTCCATTGCTAGTGCAAACAGCAACGGGGATAGCGAACACCCCTGTCTCGTCCCTCTACAGGCCGGATAATCCGAAGATACCAGAGTGCCCAGGCGCACCCTCGCTGTTGCCGAGGAATATAACACTTTCGTCCATCTACTAAACCCCTCGCCAATACCAAACTTCGCCAGTACTTCTTCCAAGTAGACCCATTCCAGGCTATCAAAGGCTTTTTCAATATCCACAGACAACACTGCCGGGTCACCTTCGGTGTCCGCAGCGCCATCCAATATCCCAATTAGGCGACGAATATTTAGCGTTGTGTTCCTTGTAGGGATGAACCCTGCTTGGTCCCTGTGCACCAGCCTAGTCATATGTGGAGCCAACCTGGTGGCTAGAATACGGCTCAGTATCTTATAGTCTACTGTCATCATGGACAAAGGCCTATATGACTTTACATCCGATGCCTCCCTACCGGGCTTCAACAATGGTACTACCAGCGCCTCCCTCATCGACCTGGGCAGGTACCCCAGTCTTCTAGCCTCCTCGTACACCACCAGTAATCTGGGTGCCAAACTATCCACGTATTTCTGATAAAATTCAATCGGCAGGCCATCTACCCCAGGCGTTTTGTTCCTCGCCATATGTTTAATGGCCGCCCTGATCTCGGTGAGCGTGATAGGCCCTCCTAATTCCTTCGCATCATCGTCATCCAGCACTGGCAGCTGCATCGATTCCAAGTAATCACTAATCTCTGTGGCCTCCACCCCCAGGTGGCATTCATATAACTTTGCATAATATGTCCGAAAACACTCCATCACCGCTGTCTGCGAATAAACCACCTCCCCCGATTCAGTTTTTATGCTCAAGATTGGGCAGCCTCTGATTTCTGGATTAGCGATCCTGGCAAGGAGCGTGCCCACTTTATCCCTCTCGGCATGCGCTTTAATGATATATTGCCTATAATCATAACTTCTCAGCCGTTCCGTTTCAGTCGCCACTACCTCTTTGGCTTCTAATAACCGGGCTTGTAAGTCCGGTCGGTCCGGTCTACGCCGTTCTAGATCCCTCAACTCCTCTTCCGCTTTTGCAAGCGCATTCAAAACTGACTGTCGTGCATTTGAGAACCTACCCATGCACACTCCTCTCACCACCACTTTCATCGTGTCCCATTCAGTAGACCTAGTATGAGCTGTACCCTCGTTTTCCTCAAAGTATTGGTCTATGCCTCGTTGGACCGCGTCACTAAACACCGAATCTTCCAAGGTGTCGGGCCGAAGCCGCCAAGTCGGGACTGCGGATCTCGCACGTTGCCACTGTATGAATACCAACAAGGGATTGTGATCCAAGATGGTCCTGGTCAGGTATTCTTTATGGGTGACCATAGCAGCCAGGGAACCACTGCACAGGACCGAATCGATCCTGACGTGTAAAGCATGGAGGGCCGAAAAAAAGGAATAATCCCTACCATCCTGATGTTGCTCCCGCCATACATCCAGCAGTCCCCACCTCTCTTGCCAATCCTTCCTATGTGCAGCTAGTCTACGTACCGGGGAATCAGCCAGTGGTGGGTGCGACCTATCCAGTGCCACATTAGTGATCGAATTAAAGTCCCCTCCTAGAATCACAGGGCCTGCCAAGAAGGAGGCCAGTGAGCACGACAGGCCATCAAAGAAGTGAGCCTGGTCAACATTTGGGGCATATACACAGCACAAAACCACATCCCGGCCATATAACCTCCCCCCTCAACCGCCACATATCTACCCTCAGGATCCACCAGCTGATTCACCACCTGGAACGGTATGCCCGCTCGAACCCATATCAGCACCCCTCTAGCGAATGCTGAATAAGTGGTGCCAAAAACCTGACCTCGCCACCTCTTCTGTAGCGCAGTACATTCTTGTTTAGTTAAGTGAGTTTCCTGTAACATTGCAATCTGGACACCCCGCCTCACCAGATAAGCATGCACTTTGTGGCGTTTAATCATTGTTCGCAGTCCTCGGACATTCCATGTTAGGCACTTCAAATTAGGTAACGTCCCCATGGTAATCCTTACTGATCCATTTCAGGTACATCCAGTCATTGCCCACATCGCTGCAGTTGCTCCCCCCCAAAATAATTGTAGAAAAAACTCCCCAAACCCCACTCCCCAGGACAGAGCCTAATAACCCAGTTTCAGCCCTGTTCCAAACCTTGAACTCAACACACATCAGTCTAATCTGTGGTCGCCACCACAGAAGGCCTTAAGGGCCCGAAGGGGGTGAGTTATCGCCGACCCAGGGCAGGCGGAGCCCTCACTCCGCGTCTTCCATCCCACACTGCTTATGCACCACCCTACCTGCCAGCCCTTCCAGTACTAGCTGAGTATTTCTCCGTAGAGCACAGTATCATAATTCCAAACATGAGTCATTCATTAAAGATCCCATCGGATGTCTGTGGGGTGACCGCAGGGCCCTTAGAGCTCTCCGCCTCCGATAGTTCTTCTCCAGTCCTGCCTCCGTCCTCACCAGAGTCCGATTCAACCAGTTCCCTCTCCTGTTGCGACCTCGTGATGCTCGCCGTTGCAGCCAGCGCCCCTCTCTTGTCCGCAGCCATTTGACCTTCCCGTTCCGCTCTCTTAAGCTTGTTGCGCGAACGGATTCGTTGAGACTTCCGGATCTGGAGCGGTTTAGGCCTCTCCCGCTGACTTTTACCGGTTCTGTCTGTGCCGGCGCGATACAACTCTAGCCACGACCACGCTTCATCAGGAGTCTGGAAAAATTGAGTGTTCCCATCCAGGATTACTCGCAGCTTAGCCGGGAAGAGCAATGAGTACTGAATGCCCTCCTCCCTCAGCTCCTTTTTTACCGCCAGGAAAGACGCTCTGCTCTTTTGAACTTCTTGCGTATAGTCCGGGAATATCGTAACTCGGCTATTTTCCACCTCAAATGGGCCCAGTGTTCGAGCTCTCTGGATTAACAGGTCCCGATCTTTATAGTGTAGGAGCTTCACCACCATCGGCCTAGGAGGGCGGCCGAGTGCCGGTGGGCGAGCTGGCACCCTATGTGCCCGTTCCAGTGAGAAGGATGAGAGGCCCTCCGGCGCCACTACCGTCCTAGGCCAGTTCTCCATATAGGCCACTGCATCATCCCCTTCGATTTTCTCCGGCAGGCCTACAACCCGTACGTTGGTCCGTCGATTACGACTTTCGGCATCCTCTGCTCGTCTCTCTAACGTGTCCAGGCGGCTGAGGATGTCCGTTATTTTATGTTCCGCGGTCACCACCGCCGGTTTCAGGTCTTGAAGCAGTTGCTCATGATCCTTTACTTTGTCCGATAGCTTGGCATGATCCGCCCTCAGGAGACCCAGCCCTGTAGCGACCTGCGCAATGTCCTGTTGCAAAGCCTCCTTAGTCGAAGTTATTGCCTCCAGAATATTATCTAGTCGCTGATTCAGCCGCTGCTCCTGCTCCATCATCAACGGAGAAGCTCGGGCCTCACCGTCACGGGACAGCGCAGTTGAGTCCTCCCGGCCCTGTTCCGCAATGGCCGCCCCTCCTGCAGCCGCCATTTTAGGTGCTTCGGGCGTCGTCATATGGCCGCCCCTGGCCTTCCTCCTGATCCCGTTATCCTCTGCCCGGGAGTTGTGCCCACCAACAACTATCGTAGGGCAGGCACCCCTTCCTTACCGGCGACTCCAATAACCAGGAATACCGGGGCCGCCCGCATCACAGTCGCCAGGACCGAGATAGGGAGGGGGGGGGGGGGGTTGGAGGTATAAGCGGGTATCGTACAAGCTGTGCCCCAGTCCAACACTGGCCTCCGCACCCCCAAGTCCACCTCCCAGGCCCGTTCAGGTACGCCCCAGCTGCACTAGACTCGCTGGAGGCGGTTCACACTGCAGTCCTAGTCCGGTCCGCCTCGGCCCTTGCACAGAGATCGCCGTCTTTTTACGCCGCCATTTTCCTCCCGCGTCGCACAGCACCTCCGACTTCTTCTTTCGGGTCTCGGCGGTATATTCGGTCTCCCGAGAGCTCTCAGCTGCTCTCCGATGGTTCCCCAATACTTCACAGAAGGATTTCGCCGATCAGGGATCCCCCAGGGTGTAGTTTTCAGGAGAAATAGCGGGACCTTGCGCGGAGCTGCAAGCTCACGCCGCCATCCCGATCGGCGTCCAAGCCACGCCCCAATATCGGGCTACTTAATAAACAAGACTAAGACAGAAACCATGACTTGGAACGAGAACTATCAAAGTCCTTATAATAAAGAAAAAATCAGATACTTGGGTATCGACTTGGTCAAAGATCTAGATAAGGTAGCACAAGCTAATCTCCAGAAGATACAGGGGGAAGTCAAGAGATTATTGAATATATGGAAAGGCCTACCCTTGACTATTTTGGGGAAATCAAATGTTCTAAAAATGTCAATCTTGCCTAAGTTTACATTTATTTTTGGTGCAATTCCGTTAGAATTCAATAGGGAGCACATAAAGAAAATCCAGGGAGAGTTATCGAGCTTTGTATGGTCATCTAAAAAACCCAGAATCGCTTGGGCTAAAATAAGGAGAAGGAAAAACCAGGGAGGGTTAGCTACCCCAGATATCCTGGAATATTGTAGAGCATTTCAATTTAAAAATATAAGAATTATGCTAGGTCCATATGAAGACTACCCATTATATTTACAGAAGTTAACCAAGAATACTAGCCACTTCCTGGGACTCCCTCTCAACTCCCCTAAAAACAGCAGGAATAACGACATGGGGACAACTGCTATATCAGAACAAAATCTTGGAGTGGGAGATTCTGAATCAAACCACAAATTCCTCACTTTCCAAATTTAAGTATTACCAACTCTCGAACTGGACAAAGTCCGTGAAGGAAACCAAGACTGGCAATATACTACTGGAAAAGAAAATGTTGGAAAAACCCTTCAAGAAGGAAATATCATTCTGGTACTGGGCTCTCATAGTTGCAGGGGAGGAGGAATTTCGGATACCGGAGAGAATTTGGGGGAAAGATCTGCCAACGCTGGATACGAACTACCTATGGCAAGTATCAATGAGCAAATGCTGGTCAATAGTAACATCTGCGGCATTAAAAAGAAACCATTTATATACCACCCACAGAGCTTATTGGACGCCGGAAAAATTATCCAAATTCAGCGGATCTACGGTGAAGTCCTGTCCAAAATGTGGTTTAACGAAGGCCAATGACCTGCATATGTTCTGGCAGTGCCCCCATCTCGACGGTTTCTGGAAGGAAGTGGTTAAGACTATTGAAGAGGTACTGGGAAAGCGGCTAACAGTGAGTATTGACTTAGTATTATTTGGGGTTTTTGGCTCTCCCTCAGTAGTCAAGCTAACAAAACATGAAGAAAATCTAGTGTTTATTTTGATTCTCTTGGCTAGGAGAGAGATTTGTTTAAAGTGGATCACCCCAATTCCACCGACTAAGGGTGAGTGGCTCACGACAATTTCAAAAATTTACAGTTTAGACAAAAAGAAGAAACCATTTTCTAAAAAATATAGATTTTGGGAGTTATGGGAGAATCATCATTCTGGCGGCTAAAGATTTAATGGAAATGGGGTGGCTCTATTGATGTTTTTTCTTTTTTCTTTCTTTTTTTCCTAAGTCCTATGATTAGTGCAAGCAACAATCCAACTAGTTTGAAGGCCAAATAGAGTAGCCAGAATGGCTAGCTCACCCAACCCCGGAGAGTAACCTTCAAAATAGTAATTGGAAGTAAGGGGCCCCAAAATTTCCCAGAAGGAAAAATTCCGGAATCCCATCAGGAAGGTGGGAAGGCAAGAGAATAAAGGGAAAGTGGGACCCTGATATCTCCTTACTTAAAAGTTGCAAAATGAGGACAAAAAAAATAAAAAAATATATCAATACATCTAAGTCACGTAAATACAAAACCTGTTGCATTACAAATGCTATAGGTGTCACATTTGTGAAAGTTATAACTATTGGCATTGTAAATGACAAAGCTATTAATTTAGCTATTTTCAAAACCAACACATAAATAAAAAAAAAATTAATTTACAAGACCAATAGCTCAAAGTTTCCTAATGCGAGACCTAGTGCATTGCAAATGCTTGTATTATTTTTTTGTTTTTTCTGTTATGATGACGTAGATTTCTTTTTGCGGTTGACTCTATTTATGCAGCATGCTTATTCCTGAAAGGTACCTCCCTTGGCAAGGCAACGGTGGCGGGATGTTATGACTGGGTTTATCATTCAGGAAGTTCCTGATTGCTCATGTTCGGGGGGGGGGCGAGGAGGGCAGGTTGTCAGGGGTGGGATGTGTGGGGGGGGGGGGCAGTTGGCAGTCCATGAAGGGAAGGCTGAATCTGTGATAGTTGCTCACATTTCTTTAACAAGCTTATATTTTAATAATGTGACTTGTGCATCCCAAAGGCTCGCTCTGTGGGCGTCTTTGATATTTTTTCTATTTTCCTTATTTACAGGATTTTTGACTTATGGATTTAATGTTACCATATTGTGGTGAATACTACTAATCTTAAAATGTTATCCATGAACATTTGTGGGTTAAACAATACCCAAAAAAGGCAAAAGGTAGCCCAAAGTTTACGGCAGTCGGGGGCTAATTTAGTATGTCTCCAAGAGACACACAGAAGGGTCCCAATTGTATCTATTAAACAGCTTAGATATAAAGTCATTGGGGGAACTACACAAGGGACCCGTACCAGGGGTGTAGCCACTTTAGCCCGGTATAACTATCTCCCTCAATCCCTTCGAACTAAGTCAGATCCCCAAGGGAGATGGGTGCTTACCAAATGTTGTATTACCCCTACATTCTTATTTACCTTGTGTTCTATCTCTAGGAGTGTTTTAGATGACTCTACTGGGATTAATCAAATCTCCGCCGAACTGGCTTACTGGCCTCTCCCTATCATCTTGTGTGGGGATCTCAATATTAACTTACCTTCTAACTGGGGAGATAACCCACAATGCCTCCAGACTTTCCGCAAATTAATTATAGCGAAATTGAATTACTCCCCCTTATTCTTTCTGATCACAATCCCCTAAGTCTCAATATCCGGGGGTTGATTACATTGAAGGAAACCTCTTCCTGGAGTTTTGAAATAGCACTCCTACAGGATGAAGGCTACCAGTCCCATATGAAACAATGGATAAAGTTTTTTTCTTGACAACAATCTAGGCACAGCCCCTACCATGGTAGTTTGGGATACTTTAAAAGCCTGTGTTCGCGAGGAAACTTTACAATATTCAATCAATAAATATAAATTAGAGAAAGCCCAACTGATGGAACTACAAATTAAACTAGCTAAAATGGAGGAAAACCTTGTTTCAGTCATTCAGTCTAATGGTGAGACCGACCTGGCACAATTGGCGGTTGCGGCTGCTAGGGCAGAGATTTGCTCAGTACTGGCTGATGAAGCCGCCTCCAAATGGGCTGCGGCTCGGGAAAAACCATACAAATGCAGTGAAAGAATTGGTCATAAGCTGACTATGAGACCTAGGTTACAGGTTTCAGCCAGTGAAATTCAAAAAATTAAAACATCTGCAGGAACTATCACCAGTGATCTGAAGAAATTTGGGCAGCCTTCTGTAAATTTTTTCAAGACCTATATTCTGAAAGTGTGGGCGAGCAATCAGATCTTAGCTGCCACCTAGATACCTATCTAGATTCAATATCGTTAGCAACGATGAGTAGAGAAGAGCGCGAGCTATTTGAACTCGCTCCATCCTGGGAAGAGATTGTTAGATCTCTGCATAGCCTGCTAGATAGGAAAGCTGCTGTGCCCGATTGTATCCCAGTGGAATTTTATAAGGTTTTTCTCCCACAAGTTAAGTTATTCTTAAGAATGTAGTGACTCAAATCTTTCAGGGTGTCTCTCCCCCTCAATCTTGGTCTACAGTCAAGATTATAGTGTTCCCCAAAAAAGATAAACCGTCAACGGAGATGGGCTCATATCGGCCAATCACCCTAATTAATGGTGACTCGAAAGCGTACTCTAAAATTCTTGCCTTGCAGCTCGGCCAGAATCAAAGGTCTAGTATTGAGGTGGCAGCATGGCTTTATCCCTGCTAATGACCCAACAGAACATATTCGCAGACTCATTACTCTGCTTGACGCCTCACAAGTTTCGGGAGACCCAATTGCCACAATCCTCCTAGATGCCGAAAAAGCATCTGATCGGGTTTCCTGGAACTACTTGTGGTTTGTCATGCAGAGAATGAACTTTGGGATCAATGCCATTCAAGCTATTAACCACATGGCTGCTAGGCGTTTTCCCGTCCTGTGCTGAGATATGCAGGATGCCATTATTCATGACGAGCTGGCCTTGTCATCCGCGCACGGCAGGTAAGCGCCATGACGAGCCCAGCTCGTCATTAGCTTCGAAGGGGTTAAGGCATTATACATTACCCCCATGGCTAGGGTATCTATCAATGGGGGATTGACAGAACTGATTAAAATCATGCGGGGGACCCGTCAAGGGTGTCCCTGTTCCTCATTGCTTTTCGCCATCTACAATGATCTGCTTATTAAAAAACTAGAAGCCAATCAGGCTATACCACCTGTAAGCAGATTTGGCCTAGAATCTAAAATCAAGGCGTATGCCGATGATTTGGCCCTGGTTACACTGGATCCAAAGAATGCCATCCCAGTAATCTAAGCTGAGGCTTGGCTCACTATCCGGATATAAACTAAATACAGGAAAAACTCAAATCTAATCAATAGCAATGTTATCTGGAACAATGAAAGGGTAATGGTCAAAGCCAAATATCTGGGTATTAACATCTTAGCCAATACTGATCTCATAATTAATTAATTGTGTGCTTATATAGCGCTGGAATCACTCCCGAAGGGGTACCTCCGCGCTTCGACCGCTGCGAAACCCTTCCTGGCTACCCTGAGAGATGGTCCCTTAATGGGTATCTCCAGGGTGAGACCAGGCATCCCCGGCGGTCTGGTGGGGCCGTTAGTGAAGATGAGGCAAGCTAGTGCCCAGAGTTGCCGAGTGTGATCGCTGATCAGAGTGGGCACCGAGGCGAGAGAATTATCGAGTCCGCTGACCCTGGTCCAGAAACCTGCCGCGTCGGGAATCGAACCCTGGTCGCGGGCCGTCCTCTGCTCTCGGGTCTGCCGCCTCTAACCAGTGAGCCACACTACTTCACTACCAGTGAGCCACACTACTTCACATAGTAAATCATAACACAGACCCTCTTATTGCTAAGTCACGGAAAGCCCTGAATCGCCTCAACAACTTACATCTATCTATCGTTGGGCGTTGTAATTTTCTAAAAATTATTTAGGGCCATACCCATAGAGTTTAATAAGCCGACACTTACAAGGTTTGAAAGGTTATTCTCCAAATTCGTATGGGCATTCTCCCAACCTAGAAGGGCTTTAACATTTTTGTCTTTACCTCGGAATAAAAGGGGGTGGGCCCTCCCCAATTTAAAACTCTATTATTGGGCTACAGTCCTGCAAACATGCCCCATATTACAAGATTTCTCCCCTCTGCCAGTTGGTAGTTTGCCTTCACCTTTTGAACTCCTGCTTGGACCCGACGCTTGGGGTTGCTTGTGATGGCAGCTAGAACCTGGCTACTATAAAAGGGCGAAATTTAACTCTCTTCTTGGGGTTTATAAGGTTTTTTTCATCCATACACAAGTTTCTTGGTATTGATAGACTAAACTTCTATACCCCTATTAGAAATAACTCTAACCTCCAGGATTTTTTTTAGCTCATTCTATCTCTAAAATTGGATAATTAAAGGAGTAAAGAAACTAGGAGACCTCTGTTCAGCTGATGATGTCTTGGCGTTTGAAGACCTTCAATCCCTTTACAATTTAGACAAGAGGGAATCCTTTAAGTACTTAGCTGTTAATTCTTTCTTATCGCGAAAGACTGGGGGCCCGTCCGGCTTCACCAAGTGTAATTTGATAGAGAAGTTCTGTGGAGATTCGATACCAAGTATCGGAGTTATTTATAATAATTTTAACACCTTGATGCCTGATGATCTAGTTTTAATATCCACTAAGTGGCAACAGAAATTGGACATCACCAATAATGCTTTCTTACTCACAGTTGAATTCGCTCAAAGCAATTTGCTATTCTCTAATCTTCAGGCGCAGTTCTATAAGACTTGTTTTTTATATTTCACTCCTAGCAAGATTGCAAAATGGGGTTCCGGTAAAGAAACATACTGTCCTCGCTGCGCTGAGTTTGAAGCTGATTCAATACATGTGTTAAATTTGTACCATTAATAAATCAAATCCAGCACTTTCTGGGACAGGTGCTATCTCATAATTTGGTGCTGGCTTCCTCCCCGATAATGTTGGGTATAACGGAATCGATTGACCGAAAGAAGGGATGGGCACTACTATTCATTGCCATGGCCGTTCTTAGGCTATGCATTGCTTCTACTTGGATGGATCCTGACCCCCCAGTCTTTACACATTGGCTAGCCCGTTTTTCCTCAAATCATTCATTAGATAAGGCAATATATGCTAAAAAGGGACTTAGATTAAAAAAAAGGGACCAGTAATCTGGGGTCCCCTTTCTCACTGGCTAACCCACCAAGGATAAATGTGGGAGAGATTAAAGAACAAGCTATCTCCACCTACATTTATGTACAAGTCAACTTTCTTAGTTTAGCTTGGTTGCTTTGGTATATATTTTTCTTTTTTTTCTCTCTGTGAAACTCGATAAATATTTATCCTGTAGTGATGCCCTATTTCTTATTATTGTACTGCTGCACTGGTCACTTTATTTATGGATTGTTCTTTCTTAAAGGTGTGAAGAGGAAAATAATAATAATAATAATTCTTATCTACTTAAGGTTCTTGCTGCTGTGGGATAAAAATTGCCCAAATGAACTACTGATCTTGATGTATTGTACAGTGGGATATTTGTGATAAGACTGCATTTTACTACGATTTTGCTTCCCTAGAAACGGCCTTCTATATATACTCTCTACCTGCCAGGGGAGGTGGGGTTGCTACACTCTGTTCATTTTCTCCTCGTTGTAAGGTATTTACTGTTTTTTTCACTGCAATTGAAAAATAAAAAATACATTAAAAAAAGAAACTGGTTACACAGATTTTTGGGAAATTCTGGCATGCATAAACACATGTTACTAAATGATGCTGAAAAGAAATGGTACCCGAAAGTTTATAGTAGTTTAGCTAAACGTTTTTTCTTCCTCCTTTCATTTTTTTATGAACATTGTTTTTGTTTTAAAGAAAAGAATCATCAATCTTGCTTTCATGCTTCCGCAAATGTTTGCATCATATTAGAGAGACTGCAAACTTAGAAAACGTGTGTACACATTTTTATACTAGAAACAGGGTCAGTAGTGCAGTCAGAGCTTACAACATTTACTTAGAGCGCTCCCCCTAATAATGAAGACTTTAAATTAATGAACCATAAATACAAGTTTGAACAGCATTAACATATGGACAAACATATTACCTTCACTGCAGATGGTGCCCTTCCCTGATCTAGAATGTGGTACTGCAAACGGGCAGCCAACGGGTTTGTGCTGCAGGGGGTTAGGCCTACTTGTCCCAAGGAAAAAAATACACATGAAAATCTGTTGCCCTTGACCCCAAACAATATGTCATGGGCGTCTGGCTATAGGAATTCCACATTCCTGATAGCGATGCTGCACAGCAGTGTGGATGCCGGTAGCATGGGTAACTGGTATTGGCAAACCAATAGGTCCCAAAATAGAGACCTATTGGCTTTGCCAATGCTTGTTTTCTGTGTGATCTGAGAGAGGTAAGTGTTTCTGTGGAATGTTTTTCAGGGTGGGTTTGTTTGTTCTTTTTGGTGTTAGTGCAAACGTTTACAAATTGTAATCCTGCATTTTTGCTGTTTTTTCTTTTTAGACTATTGGTGCTGCTTTTGTTGCCAAAACGGTTTCGGTTGATGGAAAAGTAATAACCCTGGGAATCTGGGTAAGTACCCGTTTGTGGGCAGAGCGGTGATAGCTGGAATAGTGCCGGATGCATTTAGTTGATGATTACTTTGACGGAGAATAGCTTTTGCTGTCTGTCATCAGGGAAAATAATTGACACCCATTTAACTTTCTCCAAATCATGTTTCCATGTGCATGCTAGTTTCTCTGTATCTGGGATTTTTTGCTTGTTAAGGTACTGCAAGGTATACATACCCTCGGAGACCTATCTCCAGATATTTTGGACGTTATTGTAATGTCTCTGACATGTTACCAAATTGTCGATTCCCTTCTGGGTGATTGTTTGAAATTGCTACCTGGGTTCCAGAAATTGTGGGCAGTGACATTCGAATAAGATGTGGAGAATGGTGCAGTTTGTAAAATGTTGGTGCCACTACTGCTCCATTTACAGTAATACACAGCAATCTGTTTCCCCAGTTTGATTTCTGACAGAAAAGAACACTCTGAAGAATGAAGAACAAACTGAGCTGTTAAGCACCTGTCACTGAATGCAAATCCGTTTTCCCTCAAGTGACTTTGACTTTTGCGCGCGCAGCAGACACAGCTAAACCTATGCGTGATCAGAGTTTTATTTGCCACCTTTTTCATTAGAAGTTTTTATGTTCAAGTGATACTCATTGTCTGTGCTACAATGACTAGAGTACTTTGCTCTCTCTGCCTCTGTGCCCATGAGCATTACCTTGAGCGCAAGATTTAAATGTTCCAAGTGGCACATCAACCCCCTGCTGATAGGTGCATGATAGGTGCACCTGCCCATCACTCCTACATCATTGTGTAAGCAAACTAGTGGAGTATGAGAGCTGCAAAACTTACTGCTCTAGAAATTAGGGCTTCCCTCGGAGGAGAAACTGGGGCTAAGTTTCAGAAGCTAGTTTGTTCAGTTGTTTTTGTGTGTGTACTCGTGGTTGTTTCAGGTGGTTGGGTTTAAATATGCCAATTATCTATACACTTGATTCAGCATCAGAGGTGTCTGTGCGCTTGCTTGGACATGGTAGCAACTTGCATATGCTGTTGTTGTGTTTTTTTTACAAAGGTTTGCTATGTGAGCTGAATAATTTGTTTGAATGTGGTTTCTGGGTTGGACTAACCTTATGTTTAGGTCTTGACTCAAAACAGTTGCCTGTGCTATTAGGCGCTGGGAAGTAGAGTTCTTCGGCAGACATGAGAATAGAGCATTAAGGTAGTTTATTCCCTTTCTAGCTGTAATGGTCTTTTGGCTCTTCAGCAGTAAGGTGCGAAAACACAGTTGTTAATTACAACTGTAGGAATCTTATGTTTTGTATACCATGTTATGCACCATTTACATAGTTTCTTCTTGCCCTTGGTGCTTTAGGAGTTTGTCATAGCTGAGGGTGCTCCTTTTGGTAGAGCAGCTTATCAACCTTCCAGCAAACCAATGTATGTTGGTAGTATCCCCTGTGTTGGTAATGGTATATGTTCTGCTTTGCATGTTTCAAAGTTAGCATTTTTGAATTCCCGGAAACACAGAATTTATATGCTTTTGGAAGGTGTACATGCCTGCTGTCTCTCTGTATGGAATTTTTCCTAGCCAGTGTTTCTTTCGGGGAATTGGGCTGTGCAACCTTTCGACTAATATGTGTGCGGTATTTATATTAGTTCTTACCGTGTGAAGAACATGCTATGTGTCTTTGGGTGAGTAGTTCAATGAGAGGAATAATAGCACTCGCGGATGCCCTTTGTTGTCAAAATACATGGAGGAGCCGAGACCTCATATAAGTAAAGTTAAGGATTGACACGTGTTTCAAAATTTGTGGGTTTTGCTAGGTACGTGGAGAGAAATGGACAAACTCACACAGATATAGCAGGAGATGTCCTGTGGAACGGTAGCTAAATCGCTGCTCGTTCTGTAGTAGGGGATCTCTGTGTATAGTCATAATCTAGTGAATAGTCCCGCCCATGTGCGTGGACCCTGGAGCAATCAAAAATAATCTCTTACAGTGTCAAAAAATGCAGAAATGCATAGACACTTAAGAGAGAATTTAAAGACAGATAATGCAGCCTAAAAAGGCTACACTGTCCAGTACTTCAACTAGAAATTCCACCATAAAATCCACAAAAACAGCAAAGCCTGTACAGATTTCCCTTGCTTCACCAGCAAGATCCCTCAGGAATGATAGAGAGAAGAACCTGGACAGACAAGCCCCATAGGCTGCCATTATGTGGCTTAAACAGGATACTGTGCCTTTAAGGAAACCTTCCAGAAGCTTCTCCCAGTATCCCAGAATGCATAGCAGGTCCAACTTACTTTCAGTTCTTTTTTCCGGCTCCTGCAAGCAGGACCCTGGAGCATTGAGCTCTCCCTTTTTAAGGGTTTTGTTGGTGTTTTTTACACTAATTTCGATTTTGTGTACTTTTAAAGTACTTTGGTGTCTTCTTCTTGGTCTTTTGCACACTTTAGTTGTCTATAATGCCTGCATTATTTGACAAATGCCCGAGGTGCTCCAGGAAGAAGGCCAAGTCAGACCCCCATGAGGTCTGTATCCTCTGCCTTCCTTCTTCCCACATCCCAGAGGAGTGTGAGATCTGCCGTGGGTTCACTGGCAGGACCCTGAGGGACAGGATGAAAATCAGACTTCAGGGACTCGAGGAGAGAAGGATGAAGGCACAAGGTGGGTCTGGTGGGGCTTCTTCTGCCCATGCTGAGGCCTCTGGAAGTCCAGCAAACGTCATCTGTCTCCGTCTGGGTCGGTGGCTCCTACCACGACGTCGAGAGAAATGACTGCTATCTGTTCCCCTTCTCCCCAGGGCTCTGGGTCGAGACGACGTCGAACGTCGAGGGATGTGGACAGGCCGCCGTCGAAGTCTCCGGGGGCTGCTTAATCGTCGTCGACGACGGTGTCGACGTCGAGTGATCGCAGTCGTGTGGCCCGGCGTCGGCGCTCGTCGTCGAGACGACGCCGCCGTCGGCGAAGAGGAGGCGATCGGCGTCGAGGGGCTCCTCGGCATCGAGGCATGGACGGTCGCCGTCGAGGCACAGAAGGTCGCCGTCGAGGCACAGACGGCGCAGGAGGTCGACATGGAGGCAGGGACGATCGACGTCGAGGCGAAGGAGACGTGCGACGTCGAGGTTGTCTCGCTCGACGTCGAGGAAGCGCAATTCGACCCCGAGGGGACGGCGCTCGCCGTCGGGTCGCCGTTCTCCGACTCCCAAGAAGCGCGGAAGGAGCGCTGACGCCAGGAGTCGCTCTGGCAAGCGTCAGGAGGCTGTGGATGACTCTCCTAGGTCCCATCCTAGTGAGGGGGGAGATTCACCAGGTTCAGCGCACTCTGCTGTGTTCACCCCGACTAGGCCTAAGTCGGTTACTCCTCCTCCTCCCCTACCAAGAGGGCCTCGTCCTCGGTCCCCTACTCCACCACCACTGCCACCTCTACCACCTCCTCAGGATCCTCCGTTGGAGAAGCCTCCTCCAGTACCTCCGAGGACCTATTCGTTGCCAAGGTTCCCTACTCCTCCTAAAGGGACTCCTCGGCCGGGGGCGCCACCCAGACCTAAGTCTCCTGCCCCGGTAGCTCCGGCAGGGCGACCTAAGCCCAGGAGGTCGCGATCCCGCTCCGGGCGGAGAGGGAGAGAGCGCAGTCGGCACCGTTCCTCTACGAGATCGAGGCGGCGCCACAGGAGGCGAGAGTTGCGGTCCCGCACGGATTCCTCCGGGACCAGATCTTTCTCCCCAACGTTGTCGGACTCGCCAGGGACAAGGGTGTCCCCAGTGGACGATATCAGTACCTTTTAGGACGTACACTTTTGGGGGGGCGGCGAAGCTCGGGATCACGGTGACGGCTCCAACACCTACGACGTCCGTGATCTTTGAGACACTTCACAAGAGGCACCTGTCCCGCCCTCTTCTGCCGCTCGTGCCAGGTTTGGAGGAACCAGCAAAGGAACTGTTCCTTACGCCTACAACTACGAAGGCTGCTCTGTCCCGCCTTCTTAAGAAGTACAGGGCTCCGGACTCGGACCCGGCGTTTCTGAGAACTGACCCGGTGCCAGACTCCGTGATTGTGACGGCGGCAAGGAAGCAGCACTCGACCTCCCCGTCTTCTACTGTTCCTCCGGATAAGGAAAGTCGTTGGATCGACTCCAATGGGAGAAAGGCCTGTGGGACGGCCTCTACGTCCATGAAGGCCGCTAGCGACACGGCCCTGCTGGGACGTTATGATCGGGCGCTGTGGGAGTCCCTACAACAGTTTGCGGATCTCCTTCCGAAGGATCGGAGGGAGGATTTCCTGGAAGTCCTGAAGGAGGGGATGCTGGTCTCCAATCAAGTCATCAGCGCGGCTGCTGATGCCTCGTTGCTGGCGGCCCATGGTTATTGTCATGGGATTAATCAGAGACGCCATGCTTGGCTTAGACTGACGTCCCTCAAGCCGGAGGCACAGCAGAGAGTTGCTAATCTGCTCTTCTCGGGGGAGACCCTCTTCGGGAAGCACGCGGACGATGAAATGGCCCGCATGAAGGCGGAGGCGGAGACCTTGACGGCGGTGGGCTTGGAGAAGCCCAAGGACAAGAAGAGCTACCGCCCGTTCCAGAGGAGGTTCGGGGTGCAGGGCCGAGGGCGAGGACAGGCTGCGGGTCAGCAACAGCAGCAACAGCAGCAACAGCAGCAGTACCGCAGGCCCTTCCAAAAGCGCCAGAAGGGTAGGGGAGGCCAACAACCCTCTACCGCGAACAAGGGCGCGGTAGGGTCTCGACCCTGAGCTGTTACTTCCCCCTCGTCCGTTACCCGCTCCGGTGGGGGGAAGCATTCATTCTTTTCTGGTAGAGTGGAGAAAAATTACTCAGGACAAGTGGGTGCTGAATATTGTTTGCAATGGATACAGTCTTCGGTTCATCAGCCCTCCTCCAGCGATCCCTCCGGTCAGCTCGCAGTATCAACTGCGCGAGCTCCAGGCAGAGGCCGATATCCTGTTAAGGAAAAGGGCGATAGAAGACGTACCTCTGTCTCAGAGAGGAAGAGGTCTGTACTCCCGATTCTTTCTGGTCCGCAAGAAGGACAAGAACGAGTTCAGGCCCATTCTTGATTTGCGACAGGCAAACAAGTGGATTCGCAGAGAAAAGTTCCGCATGCTGTCGTTGCATCAGATTTATCCTCAGCTGCAACGGGGAGACTGGCTGTGTGCCATAGACCTACAGGATGCTTACTTCCATGTGCCCATTGTACACAAACACCGGAAGTTCCTGCGATTCCAAGTCGGCGCCAATCACTATCAATACACAGTGTTGTCGTTCGGACTGAAGTCTGCACCCAGAACATTCTCGAAGTGCATGGCGGTGGTGGCCGCACACCTGCGGAAGAACAAGGTGTTTGTCTACCCGTACCTGGACGATTGGTTGATCAAGGCCTCCTCCTTCTCGGAAGCTCAAGCGCACTTCCAGAAGACGTGCGTTCTCTTGAACAAGCTGGGGTTGCACATCAACATGTCCAAGTCTGTCCCGACTCCGGTCCAGTGCATACAGTACTTGGGAGCCTCAATCGATACGCTGTCAGCAAGCGTGTCTCCTTCGGAGGAGCGACGGCGATCGATCCTTCGGAAGGCTCAGGCTCTTATGACCGCTCCATCTACGACAGTGAGGACGGTGTTTTCTCTACTGGGGTCGATGGCCTCTTGTATCTTCCTCACTCCCCATGCAAGACTTCACATGAGACCTCTGCAGGAGTGCTTGGAGGACCAGTGGGACCAGAGGAAAGGATCTTGGTGCGACAAGATACGACTGCCTCTGCATGCTCTTCAGTCTCTGAAGTGGTGGTGTTCAGCGGAGAATCTCCTCAGAGGGGTTCCCTTCCACAAGGACATTCCTACTCAGACGATCGTGACGGATGCTTCTCTCCACGGCTGGGGAGCGCTTTCGGGAGACTTACAGATTCAAGGTGCGTGGTCTCCGATGGAGTCCACTTATCACATCAATTTCCTGGAACTCAGAGCTGTTCACTTGGCGCTGAAGGCCTTTCATCCGTCCTTCCGGACCAACTCTCTGCTTGTACAATACTACCACGATGTATTACTTCAACAAGCAGGGGGGGTCGAGATCGCGCACCCTGTCTCGGGAGGCGCAGACGATCTGGCATTGGCTTCTGGCAAGAGGATTGACGATAACGGCCACCCATCTGCCAGGTGTGCAGAATGTTCAGGCGGACGCACTGAGCAGACTGATTCAGGAAAACCACGAATGGGTCATAAACGACGACGTGCTAGGAGAAGTCTTCGAAAGGTGGGGGACTCCAGACGTAGATCTGTTCGCCACCGCCGAAAACAGCAAATGCCGAGACTTCGCCTCCAGGTACTACCAGCAAGGGACGCTGGGGAATGCACTCTGGATCAACTGGTCGAACAGCTTTGTGTACGCTTTTCCACCTGATTCCAGCGGTGCTGATCAAGCTGTCCCAATCCAGGGCGCGGATGATCCTGATTGCCCTGGAATGGCCCAGGCAGTGGTGGTTCACGGACCTTCTACACCGGTCTCTCCTTCCGCACATACGGCTGCCGTGCAGGCCGGACCTTCTCACAAAGTTCGGGGGGCAGATGTTGCACCCGAACCTCTCCTCTTTGAGTGTGGCGGCATGGCTCCTGAGATAGTGCAATATGGCCATTTGAATCTCCCAGACAATTGCATGGACATATTGAAGGAGGCTAAGCGACCTTCCACTAGGACTTCCTATGCGTACAAGTGGAAGAGGTTCTGTATCTGGTGCAAGTCTAAGAACTATGACCCAACGACATGCAAGGAAGACGTCATCCTTCCTTATCTTCTACATTTGGCGCGGTCTGGCCTTAACGTTCATTCCATTAAGGTTCATCTCGCTGCCTTGACTGCCTACAGGAAATGCCCTTCACAGACTTCCTTCTTCCAGATACCTGTGGTCAAAGATTTCTTGGAAGGCTTGAAGAAAGTGTTCCCTCCTGTCAGGCTTCCTTCGCCTTCATGGGATTTGAATGTGGTGCTGTCCAGATTGATGAAGGAGAATTTTGAACCTATTCATAAGGCTTCGTTGCAGCACCTGTCCTGGAAGGCGGCGTTCCTCGTGGCCATTACATCGGCCCGCAGGGTGAGTGAAATTCAGGCGTTGTGTTGCCAAGAACCTTATACTGTATTTCATGCTGCTAAGGTTGTTATGCGTACTCACCCTAAATTTCTTCCCAAGGTTGTTTCTGATTTTCATATCAACCAGACTATAACTTTGCCTACGTTTTTTCAGGATCCTTCATCTCCAGCGGAAAGGTCTTTACATTCCCTGGATGTCAGGAGGGTGTTGAAATTTTATCTGGATAAAACCAAGGATATTCGTAGGTCAGACCAATTATTTGTCAATTATGGATCTGTCAGGACGGGTTTTGCTACCTCTAAGCAGTCCATCTCTAGGTGGATTGTGTCCTGCATACAGCTGTGTTACCAAAAAGCTAATAAGACCTTAGGGGGTAAGCCTAAGGCTCATTCCACCAGAGGTAAAGCTGCCACAACAGCTTTACTCCGTAATGTTCCGATTGCAGAGATCTGCAAGGCGGCCACTTGGAAGTCGGTTCATACCTTTGCTAAGCATTACTGCCTGGACACTGATGCCAGGACAGACGCGCAGGTTGGGCAGGCTTCGCAGCGGAATTTATTCGCACTATAGTGGTTGTTTCTGTTTCTCCACCGCCGCTTTGGTGTGGGGATGGGCTTGCCATTCTATTCACTAGATTATGACTATACACAGAGATCCCCTACTACAGAAGGAGTAGTTTCTGTCCTGTAACTCCAGTTCTGTAGTAGGGGTATCTCTGTTATAGTCATAAGCGCCCTTCCGCCTCCCCGGGGGAGAATTCTTCATGTAAGTAATGCTACAGGTCTGGCGTTTTTTACGCCTTCAAAAAGAACTGAAAGTAAGTTGGACCTGCTATGCATTCTGGGATACTGGGAGATGCTTCTGGAAGGTTTCCTTAAAGGCACAGTATCCTGTTTAAGCCACATAATGGCAGCCTATGGGGCTTGTCTGTCCAGGTTCTTCTCTCTATCATTCCTGAGGGATCTTGCTGGTGAAGCAAGGGAAATCTGTACAGGCTTTGCTGTTTTTGTGGATTTTATGGTGGAATTTCTAGTTGAAGTACTGGACAGTGTAGCCTTTTTAGGCTGCATTATCTGTCTTTAAATTCTCTCTTAAGTGTCTATGCATTTCTGCATTTTTTGACACTGTAAGAGAATATTTTTGATTGCTCCGGGGTCCACGCACATGGGCGGGACTATTCACTAGATTATGACTATAACAGAGATACCCCTACTACAGAACTGGAGTTACAGGACAGAAACTACTCCTTCCACAGGACCTCCGTATCACGGTCTGGCTCCGAGAACCCCTCTGTCGCCCGTTCCAGAAATCACCCCCGCCAGCGGAAATTCATCTGACTAGATTCCAACTGTGGAACTCCGCGCTATCGGTACAATTATCACCGCCCACTTGAACCCGCCTTGAACAATTGGAATTCCAAACTGTGGAACTCCCCGCTAGCGGTACAACAATCACCGCCTGTTTTGAACACGCTCTAAACTACGGGACATGAATCCTGTATTGTCTTAGGAAGTATACAGGCATAATAATCCTAATGTCCTGAAGATGATCCCACTATTGTGACATAGGGATCGAAACGCCATCGACTATTTGTACACCATATGCATGTTAATGTACTGTATATCGTTAATGGCAATGGTGTCCCCAGACTATCTAAGTCTGCTACAATTTATTGTCCACAAACTTTTTCCCCTTGCCTGAACCATTTTCCCATACCTGTTATTTTTTTTTGTCTTTGTTCTATCATGGTAGTAGGACCTAGGTGGTGTCCCACTTGAACTGTGTATGAATGTGTTTCTCTCTATAAATGTATTGATTTTTAAAGTTCTGTCTGGCTGGACAAAGAATATAGAGTCTATCTAGCTTCTATTTAATATCAAGTATATCTATAGGATGTCTAGGGACCGTTGTCTTTAGTAATCATATATATACCCATACCCAAGGTCCCTGACCAATTGCATATTTGTTTTCCTTGTTCTTTAAATAGTGTTAGGGGACATGGCACACAGGGATGTGTACACAAGGAGATGATGGACTGAGTGCTGAAACTTTTCAGACACTCGCCCCCAGTCACAGATCTGGGTTGAATCCATCATCGTTCTTTAGCTCACTTCACCACCTCAGTTCAGAACCAGCTATATGCAAATCATGACCCTCTGCCTTATGGGCACACTCCAGCCTGAACTGCTAATCCAGGTCTTCACAGGGATGTGTAACAAGTTGTGGTTTCACTTTTTTCTGCCCCCAGACACACATCCTGTGATAGCAGCCCTGCATGAGCTTGGTGAGTGGTCCCTTAGGGTGGCACAATTCATACTTCTGCCCCTGAGGAGCCTCTTTAGTACCTCGGGCCCTAAGTACCAGGGGTACCATTTACTAGGGACTTACAGAGGGTGCTAGACATATTGATAATTGGGATAAACAATGGAACCTTTTTAGGGAAAGAAGACTGGTACAGGGGACCTGGTTAGCAGGGGCCCAGTACACTTCAGTCAAAGTTGCATCAAATACTAGGCAAAAGATGGGAGGTACTGCAACAAAAAAACGGTTTCCTACAATATGTGTAGTGACTTTCTGCTGGTCACAACACACACACTGGCAGTCAAATGCCAGCTAACCTGCACCGCCTGCCAAACATTACTCCGACATCACCATGAAACTTCACACATGAAGCTTTCATTTCTAAAACACGCCCACAATGAACAGATTGCGCACACAAAAAGTACAGATAGGGAAAAAATAAAACATCCTACTAAACAGAGCAGATTTGGTTCAAATAGAAAGAATCAACCTATTGTTAGAATATGAAAAACCACCTATGACCGCATACTCGCAACAGGTGTAACTAAGCACATCAAAGTACTGCCAACCAGCCATCTAAACAGAAAATATATAACAATACAGACCACAGTCCGTTCCATTTTACTGTCATGGTTGCTCCCAATACTTGAGTTGTGAGTGGTGCAATTTAAAACATGTGGGTACACATAGGCCAGGATTAGAAGTACACTCCGAGCAGTACATACAACTCTCCTTTCGTACTTCTCTTTGGATACAGACTCTACATCTCTGACAAGGAAAGGTTTTTTGGGGTGTTGGAGGAATGTTCTCAGGAAAATGTAAACTTTATTTTTCACTACAACCACATCCACCACCATGACTCAAGGAACACTTTCCTGCTCATCTGCAAAAAGGCTGCCCATTACAGACTGCTGAAATTGTACAAAAGTCATCTTGGATTCTGGAAAACTATCTAAGCATTGAAGGGTGCTAAATAAAATAAATGAACAGCCAATTTTCTGTGCCAGCTATAGTGCTTTTGAGCAGCACTGCAAGGCTTTAACAATTGATCTATTATTTCTACACCTTCCATGTGCTTGTTGTAGTCGAGAATGTACACTGGTTTGCACAATTATGCAACCTGACCCCAAACAGTCACAGGGGCAGTACTTTCATCATGAATAGTTGTCAGCATGTGAAAATTTCACTGCAAGAAGTTTATTACTACGCAAAGCACTACTCTGTCCCTTTTCAAGTTTTTTACATACAAGCTCTTTAGGGTAACCTTTACTGTTAGAGTGAATTGTGCCACATGCCATAGTGCCCACTCAGAACAATTCTTTAAATAATTGCACACCTGTGTAGAAATGTTCCATGTATAAATGGTGACCATTTTAAAAAAGTGCTCTGGCGAGTTCCTACACAATTTTCTCACAGACTCCAAAAGTGGAAGGACGAACAGGGGGTCAATTGCAGAATTCCTATCTGTACACCCTGAAATTAGACACACATCCAGTAGCACTTTAATACAACATATACATCTTAATACCATACCATAACGTTCTCTTGCTGGGAATGTATTGTATGAAAACCATAACCCCTTGAACTAGACCAGAGAGTCATCCACAAATATATCTTTCCCTGGAACATACATTTCTGAGAAATTATCTACTAAATTATCAAGGAAATGCCAAATCTTGAAGGAAGAGTCACAATTGGGGGTGATCTCGTATCATTGCTGTATCGTTATCCATGTAATGCGCGCCCACTGCAGAAGCAAATATCGATCTTGACTCCTAGTTGCAGGAAATATAGCAGTTGCCATCCAGGGACTAGGAGACCAATATAAAGACCATAATGGCTTCCTTATCAATCCCATCAGGAAAGTTAAGCAGCAGAACTGCTTTATCTCATACAGATTTGTGGGAGTCCACCGTGTAGCTCTTGAGTGGGTCTTAAGTGTGGCACAGTTATCCCTCAAAAACTGTTCTGCATACAAATTAGTCTGCTCAACAAGATCATCCAAAAACACACCATCAATAAACAGTTGAAATAAACTGATAGGCAAACAGTTCTCTGTATTGACTTTATACCCTGAAACACCACTAAAGATAGGCAAAACAGGCTGCACCATATTAGGGGCAACCTAGGGTTCAGCTCTTCCAATGGGAAGCCTTCCAGCCCAATCCTCACAATGAACTTGAACTCTAAAAGATACCTTTCGCTTGCCACGGACAGCTAGGCTGAGGGTCAATTGCACCTAATCTACACAGACACAGCAAGCATCTCCAATATTCCACTAGAATGGAAAAACATAAATTACACACAAGGTAAGACAATCTAGATCTTGCACATATCTGAACGTGAGTTTGGGAAAAAATCATAAGCTAAATATGCTACAATTATTACAATTGTTAAAAATACATTTAAGCAAGGCAATGATACTATTGTGAATTACATATTACAAAAAGTTTCAATGCCGAGAAACGTATTACCTGACCCAAAATAAAGGCTTTTTTGGGGGAAAGTGGAACTGCTTCTGAGTCCGGCTCATTGTTCGACAACCCCCATGGAGCTTGATATATATGGTTTTAATTTTAAACAGCCATACATAGATTAATGATATATGTATAGTTACTATGACACATACCAAGCATAGTCCAGTAATGCAAAGAATTGTTACAAGCCGAATAGTCAGGGTTACAAAAATGCATTTTAGGAATAAGAATTTTACAAGCGGCAAAAGAAAATCTATGTGGTTGGGTACAGCCGTTACTGGGCCAGCACACCTCCCCAAGGAGAGAAAACAATCTGGGACTCCCCACAGCAAGGGTGAACAGCAGACATAACCATTCATAACCAGCCCCTCTCTACTGCACCCATCCCAATGTGCAAGTTATGTACCAAGCAGTCCTAATATTCATCACTGTCCACTGTGCCCTCCCAAGTCTGCTGGCCTGCTTTCCCCCTCATCACACACCACCTCCTCCCAAGGCTGAGCCAAGAAGACATGTTAATGCCCCCATATGTCATTCGGGCGACTGCAGACCGGTAGTAATTTGAGGTAAATTTGCGATTGCCTATTGCAGAATGTCATGTCCACATGCCAGTCCTACAAAGTTGAAAGCACCCCTGAACCCAGCATAGCGCTAACAAAATAGCTTCCTTACCAAACACATGCAACTACACAACCTGCAGTTCTACCAGTTCCAAAACCGCAAGCCGGAGTCGTCACAAAGGAAATCAAAAGTTTTGGATTAAATAAAAAGGAGAAATTAAACATTAAGATCCCAAATGCCAATGATGGCAAGAAATAAAATAATTTACATTGTAAAAGACTATGAAGTCTGCCCTTGGGGCAAATCCACATCAAAAACGTGCGATCTACCCCTTAGGGGGTACAACGCAAAGGCATGAAATTGACACCCTAGAGGGGATTACCCATAGCCCAGCCAAACACTAGTTCACACACACCACCATCCAAACGTCAGTAAAATACATTGTAAGCCAGAAGCCAGTCAACACACACCACCAGCAAAATCCCCAGTTTAAACACACCATCAGCGAAATGCCAGTCCAAACTCCTCTCCAGGCAAAATGCCAGTACAAATACACATAGCCAAACGCCAGTACATGCAGACCGCCAGCCAAAGCGCGCTCGCATGCACAAATTCATTCCCTGGTGTCTAGTGGTTTTCCACCCCCTTTGGTGGCAGATTGGCCTAAAAATGACTGATCTACCCTAAAGGATGGGTGGGGGTGTGGAATACAGCCACAACCTGTATTAATATATTTGTGTAGCGACCCTGGCCCGAGGAGCCGCCCCTTGACTTGTAATTAAATGTATCCCTGGTGCCTAGTGGTTTCTCCAATGCTGAGGAGTGACCCTTGCCCAAGGGGCCACTCCCCACAGCAAAAAAAATTCCCAGGTGTCTAGTGGGGGCGTTCCTGCTGCAGGATCGTGGTCCCACCCGCGATCCCACAGCACGAAAGCACTGCAGAGAAACACTGGGGGAGAGGTGGGGACGACTCTTTCCTTTCCCATGGACTCCCTGCTGTTGTGTTCCCTCCCTGGAGGAAACAAGCATTGAAAATGCAATCGCCTTTAATTAAGTTAAAGCCATTTGCTTTGCTAATGGTATTGTATAGCAAAGCAAATGGCTTTACCTTAATAAAAGGCGAGACCTATTGCATATAGCAATGACACAAACATACACTCTTGTTTCAAACACACAACGTCCTTCCTAATATAAAGCATGCGCTGTCCTTTTAAATACACAGTGGTGCAGCCTCCTACCACATGCGCGCGCCCGCACACTCCTTCGTGATGCACAAGCGTATACCCTTCGACTATGCAAGCCTTTTTTCATAGGCCTAAAAACGCACCCCATATCATATGCACAAGAATTCACTCTTCTCACACACACTAATGGTTGCAGTCAGAATAAACAAACACATGCTCTGTCCAACTCCCCCACAAACATGCATCCCCTGTGCACATGTACACATATGTAGCCCTCACTCACAACTTTTAGATAGGAGCACCCCAACTCCCCACAAACATGCATCCCCTGTGTACACGTACACATATGTAGCCCTCACTCACAACTTTTAGATAGGACTCCCCCTGCTCACCCCCAATCCATGTAACTGGTAGCCAATAAACTCCCACCAGCTGCATCACGCAGGAAACGAGTGTCACAAACTAGGCGCATACATTCCCTCTCTTAACACAAGAGCACACTTTCTGTCCCCCTGGATGTGCACTCTTCTTCTAAGATACCAGCCTGTGCTTCTTCCGAACACACAACCACGCGCCCTGCCTCAACACTCAGAAAAATGCACCCTGCTTCACAAGTAGGGGCTAGTGTTTCCCACGCAAATGCACGTGCAAGGCCCCTCATTCCATGCAATGCAGTCTCCCCAGAAGCACACCCTGCCCCTTGCAGTTGTAAACCCCACAACTCATAGCTGTTGTAAACCGTCCTGTCATGGTCGTCCCACTCTCTCCTCTTCCCTCCTTCACTCCATCTGTTTCATGTGCACATTTGCCAGTAAGTTCCTATGTAAAGCCTGCTCAGCCCATGCACAATGTTTCTTGATAAGACGCTTGGGTAAGCAAGGAATACAAACACACACGCAGAACCACGGTCTTCTGACACGTGCACACTCCTCTTCATGAGCGTAAAGACGCAGAACACGCAAGATGCCCCAAATCCACCAAGTGTAGTAGATCCATTCATTTTTACTTTGAATTCTGGAATTTGAAGTCCTGTACTTATAAAGGGTAAAATACAAATAGACCACCTGAAGACTATTATAATGGCACAAGTGTCTTTAATCTCAACACCACACAAGATCAGTAAGCGTGTCATCATGGAATCTTATTGCACAAACCGCACACCACATCCAACTGCAAAGCTAATGACAAAAGACGCATCTCTCAAACACTTGGGGCTGCTGTAAGTCCGAAGACCAGCCATGTGGCTTCCGTTGGTGCAACAGGTGCATAGGCACTGTGACCCAATGAACCATGATTATTGCTGTATTTCACAGTTTAAACATCGGCGTAGGTGGTGGCCGCTGGGGGTGCATACAGTCTCTTGGACACACAGGAAATGCTTTCCTAAGAGGCACACGTGTGCACTCTTTTTCATATACAGCCACACGTGCATACATACAGACAATCTTTCCACAGACACTCGGAAACACACACATTCATGCTGACTTGAACGCGCACGCTCCACTCACTTCTCCCACACACACACTTCAAACACATCCTCACACATCACACATGCACAATTTCTTCCACAAGCCTGCCTTTCCCAGCTGCACATCCGTGAATGCACTTTTTTTACCCCCAAACATTCATTACTACAAAAGACATTGAACAACGTTTTCAAAGACACCGACAGATTGCGCTCGTGGGACCCGCAGGGGCTTCTGCCTGCTTAAGTTACTGACGCAAGCCCTGCGTTCCCGGCCGTGCCTGGGAAATACTGTCTGCCTATTTAACCAGCACATCCCCTTTATTAACTTTGGACAGAAACTCAACACCTTGCCCACTCCTATAAAATGTGATTTATATTTTTTGTTTTATTAATATTATTTGTATACTATACAATAAATATGAGAAGTAAGCTCGATGCACCTCCTACAAGCAAATGAAGCAATCTGAAACCCAACCTACTATACAAACTGTCAAGCAAAGACCAGCCCCCTGTGTGTCTCCATTATGAACAGCGCCCTGATGTCCTCGAAATGCGTTTTGCGTTATGATATGCAGATGAGTGAGTGTGTGTACGTCTGTGTGTGCGTGTCTGTGCGCACCGTGCTCTTTTCATTCTGAAAAGCATGGAGTCGCCACCGATTGGCATTGCTGCTACAGGTGTAATTGCAGCGGGGACCAGGTATTTACAGGCTCACCTGCACTCCAATTTCGACCGCCTGTCACTAAATATCCGGTGGGCAAGGGGTGGTCTATTCCCCCTGATTTCACTCGG
This sequence comes from Lissotriton vulgaris, assembly GCF_964263255.1. Taxonomy (NCBI): domain Eukaryota; kingdom Metazoa; phylum Chordata; class Amphibia; order Caudata; family Salamandridae; genus Lissotriton; species Lissotriton vulgaris. The sequence goes on along the minus strand of NC_141695.1, from coordinate 1,254,461,740 downwards.
CCCATGTCACTTTTGCTGGGACTCTGTAAACTGTGTCAAAGACCAACAGAAAACAGAAGGCTCAGAGGCCATGACCAGTTGCAGAGTTCTGTGCATGTCTTGCAGTTTACACTTTCAAATGACGTCCTCTCTGAAATAAATTGTGGGTTCTATAAATTGAGTACCACACTTTTAGTTAGTAGAAGGCTCTGACATATTTACGGAGCTGCACATCGACGAGGAAGCATACATAGAAACACCAGCACACATTAATAATGTGTGTAAGCTATTATATATATATATATGTGTATATATATATATATATGTATATATATATATATATATGTATATGTTCGAGGCATGAGGGCTGCTGAATTCATATCTGTGCATAGATCGCCGCCTAGTGTTGGGTCCGGATGATTGCACATTGTTGTCCTGGAAGAGTCTTCGAAGTATCACGAGATAGGTGGCTCCTCCCCTGGACTACAGTGCGCATGGGCATCCTCTCCATCCCCAGATTGTTTTTTTCCGCCATTGGGTTCGGATGTCTAATCTTAACTCCAGTTAAATAACTTTTAATCTTTCTATTCCTAAGGCCAAAAGGCCTTCTTAGCGTCGGTATTGTATCGTTCGGTGCCTGGTCCTTTCGGTTCTTCGATCGGCGTCGAAAGAAGATTCTCTCGACAACTCAGGCCCAGACTACATCGACGATGGAACGGACCCCGTTTAAGCGGTGCCCCGTTTGTAATTCCAAATATTCCAACTTGGATGTACACCCAGTGTGCAATACCTGTTTGTCCCCCGACCACGACGAGTCGATATGTTTCGCCTGCTCAAGGTTCCGCTCAAAAAAGACTATTAAACTTCGACGCGCGGCAAGGCAGTCGGCCCAGCGGTCGACACCAGCGCCTGAAAACCTCTTCGATGCCGGGGACGAGGAACTCTTCCAGGATGAGGAAGAGGTGGAAGATGACGTTCCCGAAGAAATGTCGGAACCAGCGTCGGAACACGACTCCAATTTCAAGATGGACGAGCCAGATGAGGAGTTCGCCCACGACCAAGACGTCGTCGAGGTAGGGGACGACTATCAGGCCCTTGCGGCCGTTGATGACGACTCCGGTGGAGAACCGAGTCCGCCCACAGTTCCGGGGCCTATCATTAACATTCAGCCCTCTCCGGCTCCGGTCGAGGCATCGCCGAAAGGCCTTAGCCAAGATCCATCCTCTCGGTCTACAGCCCCGCGACATAGCCAGGCTAAGACCCTTTCGAAGGAGCCATCGGTCGATTCAGCGAAATCGAAACCGAAACAGACGGAGCCAAAATCGAAACCGAAACTGCTCAAAATGGTGGTCGGTTCGACGTCGAAGACCTCCTCGAAGGCTGTCGACGATCCTTCGGCGCCGAAGATACCTGTCGGCGCCAAGGCTGGGACTTCGAAGCAGGGCTCAGCCACCAAGAACGTCGCCTCGACGGCCTCGGCGTCGGTGCCCGCGTCATCGACCAAACGTGGCGAGAAGGAAGGACTTCCGCTAAAAAAGTGTCTGCAGCCACCCCTCTCAGGTCTCAAGACTGGGCTGGCGAAAAGAGTCGAAGCCACGGCCAAGGACGCCCCAACTTCGTCCTCGACGCCCAAGGATGGAGGTGCACCGCGCCGGGAGCTCGATTCGACGCGGTCAAGCGAGCGGCCCACACAGGCGCCGAAGAAAACTGAAACAAGCGCTTCAGGATCGAAGCATGCAGACTCGACGCCGCTTAAGTTTGGCCTTCCGCCCACAGCCCGTCCAAAGCAACTTGAGGTTTCCAAGATGGCGATGGTGTCCTCACATGCACAGGTCGTCTATCATGAGCCTTCTTACGACAACCAGGCAAAGCTGTTTATTGACTCTGAGTCGGGCAGGCTTACCGTCCACAAGCGGAAGGTCGCGCCTGAACATCCCTTGTAGGGTTACAGGATTCCCCTCAAAAAGAAGATGGTCTCCACCACCTCTCCGGTTCTTGTTGAACCTATTCAGGACTACTCGCACCATACTGTTCAATCTCCAACACAAAGTGAGGAGGACATAAATGCGGACTCTAGCCAAATGGGCTTCTCTTATAATACTGACACTGATCAAGATGTCTCAAATCAATGGTCAGGAGCAGGAGATCAAGGCGATGACACTGATGACCCCCATGCCGCTCCAGACTCTCAGTCCTGCATTGTGAAACCATCACCAACTGAGGACACTACAGCATTCAATGCATTGCTGGAGCGAGCTGCCCTCAACCATGACGTCGAGATGCATGCTGAGCCAGTGGAGGAGGATTTCTTATTTGATACCTTCTCCACATCTGAACGCACCACCAAAACTCTGCCTATGCTTAAAGGAGTCCTCAAGCATGCCACAGCCATTTTCAAGGAGCCAACCAAAGCCAGGGTTATCAATCCCCGGATCGACAAAAAATATAGGCCTGCGCCAGTGGACCCAACCTATATCAAAGGCCAGCTCCCATTGGACTCCCTCGTGGTGGCTAATGCACGCAAAAGGGCAAATTCTCAATCAACTGGTGACTCTCCCCCTCCGGACAAAGAGTCAAAGATCTTTGAAGCGTCTGGGAAGCGTGTGGCAGCGCAAGCCGCTAACATTTGGAGAATAGCCAATACACAGGCCCTGTTGGCTAGGTACGACAGGGCGCACTACGACACCCTAGAACAATTAATGCCGCACATGCCTGACATGTACAGAGAGGCAGCGGAGATGGTTATACAAGAGGGTAAACAAGTCTCCAATGCGTCAATCAAATGCGCACTGGATGCAGCAGACACTGCTGCGAGGGCAGTCAATACTAGCGTGATGCTTCGCCGCCATGCATGGCTGCGCATCTCAGGGTTTAAATCCGAGATCCAAACTACTCTTCTCAATCAGCCGGTTAATCCGGACTTCCTGTTTGGACCCGAAGTTGACACTACACTTGAGAAAATGAAGAAAGACACTGAGACGGCGAAATCCATGGGGGCTCTCCAGTCACAGCAGTTTCGGGGCGGTTCCTTTCGTTGCTCCGGTAACAGGAGAGCAACAAGAGGACAGGCTCAACAGCATTCACAGTACGCCAAGGGCAACACGCAATCTGCCTACACTAAAAACACCAGAGGTGGATACCGTGGGAACAACGCCAAAGGGAGAGGCCGCGGCAATAACAACGCCAGGTCCTCCACTCCCAACAAACAGTGACTTCATGTCACTGCCCCCCGACCATCTAACACCTGTCGGGGGGAGACTCCAGCAGTTCCTGCCACTCTGGGACAACATCACAACAGACAGGTGGGTGAGACAACTTATCCGTTACGGCTATTGTCTAGAGCTAACCTCCACCCCCCCCCAACATCCCCCCAAAAAACCGTCCTATGTCCGCAGAGCATTCGGTCTTATTGCACCAAGAAGTACTCTCCATGCTGCAAAAAGGGGCCATAGAACTCGTGCCTGTCGAGGAAAGGGGTGCAGGGGTTTACTCCCTGTACTTCTTGATTCCAAAAAAGGACGGGTCCCTAAGGCCCATTCTAGACCTCAGACCCCTCAACCAATACATCCTTTCGGAGCACTTTCACATGCTAACTTTACAACAAGTCCTGCCGCTGCTCCGTCAGGGCGACTTCCTAGCCACCCTGGACCTCAAGGATGCGTATTTCCACATTCCCGTTCACCCAAGTCATAAAAAATATCTCAGGTTCACATTCAACAGTCAGCATTACCAATTCAAAGTTCTGCCGTTCGCGGTCACTACTGCTCCCAGAGTTTTCACCAAGTGCCTAGCGACTGTGGCAGCACACCTTCGCAGAGAAGATGTTCACGTGTACCCCTACCTGGACGACTGGCTCGTGCAGGCCAAATCTGCCGAGCAGTGCGGACGCGACATGTCGCGAACTATTCATCTCCTTCACAGTCTGGGCTTCTCTCTCAACTACGCAAAGTCTCACCTGCAGCCGTCCCATGTGCAACAGTACCTGGGGGCAACCTTAAACACCCAGTTGGCCACGGCGCAGCCCAACGCAGCCAGGGTCAACGCCATGCAAACGCTCATCCGGAGGTTCCAACCTTAGCAATCCCTCCCAGCGCAAGTTTTCATGCAACTGATCGGCATGATGGCATCCTGCATATTCATTGTCCCGCACGCGAGGCTGCACATGCGACCCCTTCAAAAATGCTTAGCCCGTCAGTGGAACCAGGCTCATGGCCATCTAAAGGACCTAGTGTTGGTGACCGGTCGTGCTTACAGCTCTCTGCATTGGTGGAACCCACAAAACCTTTGCAGGGGCCGACCGTTCCAAGAGCCTGTCCCACAGATAGTGCTAACGACGGACGCATCTCTCCAGGGTTGGGGAGCGCATGTCCTCCACCACACGGTGCAGGGTCTATGGACAGCACAACAGCAACGGATGCATATCAATGTGTTGGAACTCATGGCTATCTTCATGGCGCTGAAGGCGTTCAAGCTGCACCTGTGCAACAAGGTCGTGTTAGTCCGGACGGACAACATGACCGCGATGTATTACATCCAAAAGCAGGGAGGCACGCACTCCCCGCAGCTGTCTCACCTAGCCCAGAGCATGTGGAAGTGGGCCGTTCAAAGGAACATCTTCCTCATGGCGGAGCATCTCCCGGGTGTCGACAACCAGATGGCGGACCTGCTCAGCAGGCACAGTCATCAGATGCACGAGTGGAGATCCACCCGTCGGTTCTCCATCCGTACTTCCAACAGTGGGGTCATCCAGACATCGACCTCTTCGCCACAAGCGAGAACGCAAAATGCCCAAACTTCGCCGCCAGGTTCCCACACCCGCAGTCTCAGGGCAATGCGATATGGATGAACTGGTCAGACAGATTTCCGTACGCTTTTCCGCCAGCCCCCCTCATACCTCTGGTGGCGCGCAAACTGCGACAACACTCCATGACACTCATCCTAGTTGCTCAAACGTGGGCACGGCAGGCTTGGTACACCACGTTCCTGGAACTTTTAGTGGTGCCACACCAACGGCTGCGCCTCACTCCCAGCCTCCTCACTCAGAGCCATGGCGACATTCAGCACCCAGATCCCCAACAGTTAAACCTTGCGATTTGGCTCCTGAGGTCAGAGTTTGGATACCTGAACTTGCCTCCAGAGTGCATGCACATCATCAAAGAGGCAAGACGACCGACTACCAGGGCCTGCTATGCAGCCAAATGGAAGCGATTTGTTATTTACTGCTCCAACAATAACATTGATCCGTTGGACGCATCTACGCAAAACATCATCTGTTACTTATTGCATCTGTACCAATGCAACCTGGCGTACAGTTCCATCAGGATCCATCTGGCGGCCATAACCGCTTACCTCCAAAACAGGCAACACCTTTCCGTTTTCAAGGTACCGGCCATTAAAGCCTTCTTAGAAGGACTTAAGAGAGTAATCCCTCCCATCCACCCCCATTCACCAGTCTGGAACTTAAATATCCTTCTCACTAGACTCATGGGGCCGCCCTTTGAGCCGCTCAATTCCTGTGAAATACAGTTCCTCACCTGGAAGGTGGCCTTCCTAATAGCTATTACATCGCTGCGGAGGGTCAGTGAACTGCACGCTCTCACAATTCAGGAACCCTACCTGCAAATTCATGCGAATAGAGTGGTGCTTCGCACCAACCCTAAATTCATGCCAAAGGTGGTTTCGCAGTTCCACCTTAACCAGAATATAGAACTGCCAGTTTTCTTTCCTAACCCAGATTCGGTGGCAGATAGAGCACTGCACACCTTGGATGTCAAAAGAGCTCTCCTGTATTACATCGACAGGACGAAAGACTAAACAACTGTTCGTTGCATTCTCTCCACAACATAAAGGCAACCCTCCACAACATAAAGGCAACCCTATCTCCAAGTCAGGTATAGCCAGGTGGATTGTTAAATGTATCCAAATCTGTTATCAAAAAGCTAAGCGCACACTAACAGTTCCCCCTAGAGCGCATTCCACACGCAAGTTAGGGGCTTCCATGGCTTTCCTGGGTAATATTCCTCTAGAGGACATATGTAGAGCAGCCACATGGACCACCATACATACATTTACCAAACACTACTGCGTAGATGTACACTCCAAACAGCAAGCTGCTGTAGGTCAGGCTGTTCTCAGAACTCTCTTTCAGACTACTGCAGCTGGCACAGGCACCCGCCGGTAGGGAGGGGACTGCTGTTCATTCTATGCACAGATATGAATTCAGCAGCCCTCATGCCTCGAACGGAATATGCTACTTACCAGTATGCATCTGTTCTTGGCATGAAGGGCTGCTGACATTCATATCGCCCACCCTCCTCCCCGGTTCCTGTCGCAGCTGCAGCTCTCAGAAGCATTTTCAGGCATGGTCATCACTTTCAGTATTACACTCCATCTCTGCCACAATGGCGAAAAACAATCTGGGGATGGAGAGGATGCCCATGCGCACTGTAGTCCAGGGGAGGAGGCACCTATCTCGTGATACTTCGAAGACTCTTCCAGGACAACAATGTGCAATCATCCGGACCCAACACTAGGCGGCGATCTATGCACAGATATGAATGTCAGCAGCCCTTCATGCCAAGAACAGATGCATACTGGTAAGTAGCATATTCCATATATATATATATATATATATATATATATATATATATATAATATAGGTTTTTCCTAAATGCGAGGCCATGAGCACCCCTAAATGTGTGTGCAGTGACGTGTGTGGTCGTCAATATATGGGCGATTGGTGTACTTCAAGGCGTGTGAGCTAATTATTTCGAAGCAATGTCTGCTCTTGGGGGAGGGGAGGGCGAAGACCAGGGAGATCACGAGTTGCCCTGAATCATACTAGGCGTCTGGTTACTAGTGGAAACAGGGAATAGAATGCTCACCTGCAGGATGACGGGCAGACCGAGACACCGAGTTACCCTATGCTACCTGGATGTAGCTCACCAGTCCAGCTTTTTTGTAACAGTTTGTAAGCTTGCTTTTGCTGCCCACCAGCCGTGCAGAAAACACAAACCAGCCAGTGTCAGATTGAACAGAAGCAAGCGGTCACCATTGCATTGTCCTCCCCTTGACTTTGTGAGCCTCTGAGCTCGATCTCTTGTCTTTATGGGGACATGTGTTTATACACATGGCCCCATAAAGATAAGAAACCTTTTACGCCAGAAGGAAAGCAGGCGAGCCCGTCCAAGTGGGCCGTCTGAAAAAGCCAAAGGGAGGCAACATGGAAAGCTCTTTTCAAATGGCTGGCCATCGTTTAGCATAAACGGTGACGCTAGCCAATGGAAAAGAGGGGCGGGGCTTAAAGCCCTTTACTGAAGCTACTCAAATGTGCGCAGCCACGCTAGCCGAGACCTAAAAACGTACCTCCTCCTGTGCTGTGCTGGAAGCAAATAGCTTCCAGTGCATCCCCACTGTATTTTGATGATGCCAGCGAGCTACGTGCAAGCTGTCGTCATCAGATTGCCTGGGGAGGGGGTATGGGTTGGCAGCGGAAGCGCTTCTGCAGCCATCCCTGGTGGGGGCATGAGGTTGGGAGCGCCCGCATTTTCCCCATGGTGGGGTGCAAGTCCGTGCTGGACAAATCCTTAGCACCCGAGCCCCGGTGCTGAGGACCTATCCAGCACTTCCTTAGTACTGAAGGAGTTAAACCTGAGGTGGTTATTTGTCTGTATTGAAGAATCCGAGTCAATGAGTCCGCTCTGGTGGTGTCGCTTGACGATTACAGTGGCTTTGATTCCCTGGAATGGAAATGCCTATTTGTGGTGCTGGGGAAAAAATAACTTTGGGCCAGCTATACAGCATGGGTCCTACTGCTTTGTCAGCAACCGATGGCCAGTGTCAAAGTTATAGGATGTACTCTGGCCCCTTCTCCTCAGAAAGGGCTTACTGTTACCTCATATATATAACTCTTGCCTTAGATCCCCTAGTGTTTTGAATAAGGATCAGCCTGTTTGTTCGATGCCTACAGTGGAGTAGTGGGTGGGATAAAAGAGTGTTGTATGCTGATGACACTGTTATTTGGTTCTGCAAAGGCTGCCCCTCTCACTATTGGAAATGTTGGTTTTGTATAAAATTGTTATTCTGCTTACCACGTTAAGTTATGAGGCACAGAGTTAAGTCATCTATTATGGAAGGATGGACCTCTGTTTATTGCACTTAAAAACTAACTAGCAGGCTATAGGAAGTTAGAATTGCCCTCCCAGATAACAAGCATTGGAAATGCAATAGGTCTCGCATTAGAAAAGTTGGAGCTATTGGTCTTGTAAATTACAAATATTTTATTTATGTGTTGGTTTTTAAAATAGCTAAATGGATAGCTTTGTCATTTACAATGCCAATAGTTATAACCTTCGCGAATGTGACACCTATAGCATTTGGAATGCAACATGTTTTGTATTTACGTGACTTAGATGGCAGCTCTGGTCGTTATGCCACATCTCTAGAGAGCACGAGAGTGCAGCAGGGGAGAGAAGCACAGAGAGGAAGCAGAGAGTGCAGCAAGGACGAGAAGCACGGAGAGGGAGCCCAAGAGTGAAGCAAGGGTGAGATGCACGGACAGGGAGCCTGGGAGTGCAGCAGGGGACAGAAGCATGGAGAGGGAGACAGAGTGTATCAGGGGCGAGAAGTACGGACAGGAAGCCCAAGAGCGAAGCAAGAGAGAGAAGCAGGAGAGGTAGTCTGAGATTATAGAAAGGGAGAGAGTTGAGTATAGAAAGGGAGAAGATGAGTTTGGGAGAGAAACAAGAATGTAAACGGTTGGAGAGACAGTGGCGATAACATTTCGAGGAAGAGAGAAAAACCAAATATAAACTCTCTCTAAAAAAATATAAATCCGCCCTTAACGTGGCCAAATCCACTTTTTTCGCAGAAAAAATAGAGATCTCAGCCAATGCCCCAAGAGAGATGTTCAAGATAGCTAACTCTCTGTTAAAAGCCCCCGACCCACCATCACCACCACTCAGCACGGAGGAGGCTGATGCTCACTGCAACAACCTGGCAAATTTTTTTGCTGAAAAAATTCAGAAGATCCTCCTGTCCCTCCCCCCTTTATCTTTGGAAGAACCAATCCTCCCTCTGCCAGATGAAACTGATTTCACTCTGCCTTGCCTTTCTTTCTTTTCCCCCCTTAGCACTGAGCTTTTACTCTCACTTTTCAACTCTGTAAAAAGCGGATCCCCGTTAGACCCAGCCCCTATGAATATACTAAAGCTGGCCCTGCCTAATATCAGTACACACATCATCCATCTAGTCAACACCTCACTTGAATCAGGAAGGGTACCCCAAGACTGGAAATTGGCCATGGTTAGGGCCCTGTTAAAAAAGCCTCATCTCGACCCCCAGGACTTTTCCAACTATCGTCCCATTTCCTTGCTCCCGGGCATTAGTAAACTTGCCGAGAAATGGGTAAATAAACAATTAGCATCCTTTTTGGAGACCCATAACCTACTCCATCCAACCCAAACTGGGTTTCGGAGAGGGCAGGGAACGGAGACGGCACTGTTGAGGGTGGTAGAGGATTCCAGGAGGATTCTGGACGCAGGTGGCAGCGCGGCCATTATCCTTCTGGACCTCAGTGCCGCCTTCGACACGGTGAACCACCGGGTCCTCCTGTCTCGTCTCAGAAAGCTGGGTGTCAAAGACAGGGCACTCATGTGGCTGGAATCCTTTCTTGGTGACAGATCTTTTAAGGTCTTCTCAGAAAATAGCTGCTCTCCACCAATGCCATTACAGTGTGGGGTGCCACAGGGTTCCTCCCTTAGCCCCACACTGTTTAATGTATATATGGCGCCCCTGGCGGAAGTAGTAGCTCCCTTTGGGATCCAACTGGTAAGCTATGCTGACGACACCCAGCTAGTTGTCTCTCTCAATCAGGTGGAATCCGCCCCCTCCAGGCTTTGCCGTTGCCTGGAGGCAGTAGCAAACTGGATGGACTTGTCCCACCTGAAATTGAATGGAGGAAAAACAGAGCTGATGCTATTGGGAAAACGAGCCATATTCAATAACACGATACATTGGCCCCCTTGTATGGGTCCAGGACCTACCCCAAAGACCGAGATAAAGAGTCTTGGGTTTTGGTTGGATGCAGAGTTGTCATTCAAGACCCAGGCAAGGAGGACAGTGGCCACCTGCTTCGGACTGCTGAAAACAATTCGGAAAATCCTCCCTCAGCTACCCGAAGCAGCAAAGAAAACCATAGTCCAGTCCCTTATTCTGTCTAGGCTGGACTATGGAAATGCTATCTATCTTGGAGCCCCCGTGTCGGTTATCCGGCAACTTCAGGTTGTCCAGAATTCCGCAGCACGGCTACTTACGGGCACCAACCATCGTACATCAGCCAAGCCCGCACTCTGCACCTTGCACTGGCTCCCCATAAAGGAGCGAATCCATTTTAAGACACTCTGCACGGTCCATAAAACACTCTATGGGAGTGGCCCCCCCATTCTAGATGACATGATCAGACCATACAAACCCACCAGGAATCTCCGCTCGAACCAACAAAACCTGCTGATAGCTCCCAGGATCAGCAGAGCCCGCACAGGAGGTCGTCTGTTCTCCCACAATGCGGCTGGGTTGTGGAATGCTCTTCCTCCACCTCTTCGTCAGGAGCCTAACCTTCTTGTCTTTCGGAAAAAGTTAAAAACTCTTCTGTTTCCAAAAACTAGATAATTCAGATCTCCTTTTTTAATTCATCCCTGTCTGGTCAGTTTTAAGCGCTGGGATGCTCTCGAGTGGCCATGCGCTATAAAAGAACCTTTTAATAATAATAATAATAATAATAATAATAATAATAATAATGAGAGGTGGAAGGCAGAGCAATGGAGATAGACCTGGGAAAGGAGTAACCATGGGGGAGATGAAGACGAGAACAACAGGGAAAAACTAGTGGTGTTGACTAATGCCAAAATGGTATAAATGATGCTGTGTTAGTGCTCACTGACAATCGTGTGTACCTTGAGGAGAGATGGGAAAGGGGAGGGGAGAGAAGGGAGAGTGAGGAAAGAGGGGAGAAAGGGAGGAGAGTGTGGAGAGAGAGGAGAGAGAGAGGAGAGAGAGGAGACAGGAGAGATGAGAGTGGTGAGAGGGTGGAGAGTGGTGAGAGGGAGGAGAGTGATGAGAGGGAGGGTAGAGTGGGGATAGAGGGGGAGGGGAAAGTGATGGGAGAGTGAGGAGTGAGGGGAAAAAGAGAACCGAGGGGAGAGTGATGGTGAATAACAACCATTGACAAAGCCAATAGGCATGACTTGATGTTACTTGTTGCATCATATATCTGGATGTAATGACAGAAACTGCAAAATACAAGTCGGGCAGCACACTATGCTAAGCACAGATTTGTAGCTTACTTAATTACATTGCTCACGCCCCTTTGAGAGACACCCGCCCCCCCAGTTTTTACATCCCACTTAAAGCCCTAAGTAAGCTGGTAGCTTTGAGCAACTGGTGTAGTAGGGGTTCAGTGATTTGTAGCTTCGGCGATTTTTCTTATATTCCTTAACCTTAAAATAACAACAACAAAAATGGAGTCGTAAAGTGGAGCTACTCTGACTCTCTGAGCATACGTTAGCTAACGCTGCTCTTAGTTTGCTTGACAGCACGCAGGTCGCATTGACCAATAGCAGAGTGCGGCACATCAAAGAGGCTCTCGGCCTCCTGAGCAGTAATTAGGGATGCGATGTTAACGAGCGCCGCTCAGATTCCAGGCAGCCTACGGGTGCCCGGGAGGTCTTGGGGGTCCGTGAAGACATGCCTACTGAGCGGGAGCTAATGGAACACAAGCTGGGCTGCTAATTGGCAGGTTTAGAGGGGTCAGCAGCAACGCTCGTTCATTTATCTCAGACAATGCGAGTAGTTTTTAAAAGAACAGCGAGCCAACACGGAGGGCATTGCTGTGGGGAGGGGGGAGGAGAAATTAAGCTTACACATGTAATGTAGTATTGTACTGAGTTTGAGGTGTCCGGTAAGGAGGGAACTGGTAAGCATCCATTTCCTGGTGGGCATGTGTAATACTACTGGTGTATGATGACCATGCATTCATATTACAAGATGTTCTGATCAGCACTGTAGTGCTACTTGTTGCCAGGACTGCTTCTGGTGGTACATCTATGAAACCTATTTTTGAAGAAAGGAGTTTTCAGCTAATGAATGTTGGCACGTGCTGGCACTTAAATGTAAACACATGTCTTGCAATTTAAAAAGATAGAGCTTTGTACGTAAATATCACATATGATTTTATTCTTTTCATCAATTTTCCTTATGAGTGGTCATAAATCCTAAGACAGCCATGTGTTTCCCGTGCCCCTACATTATCGCTTTTTCAAGCCTAACACAGTTCTGTGAAAACGTCTCGGTATTTGGTTTCAGGCGTTAGACTGTATAATTCTCCCCAGGCGATTTTATATTTCCCATAAAGTTGATCAGTTATGAAGTAGTCTTCACATTGACAAGATTTCAGATTACTTGCTGTAGGTAAAGCATGATGTGGCATCATATTGATGATTTGATATTTATAGACTACACTTTGGAACTGCTCTCTGCTCACAAGATTGTTACAGGTGAGGGCCTCCAATACTGAATCTCTGCAAACGGAGATATCTGGCAATTTCCAGGATTGTACCAGTCCTGCCAGTGACAATGCGAGTAGTTTTTAAAAGAACAGCGAGCCAAGACGGAGGGCATTGCTGTGGGGAGGGGAGAGGAGAAATGCGACACGGAAGGCAGGGGAGGGGGCGGAGCGGGGGTGTGGGAGGAGGGAGAGCGGATTAAGGAGTTTTTAAAAGAACAGCGAGCCAAGACGAAGAGCATTGCTGTGGGGAGGGGGGAGGAGAAATGCGACACAGCAGGCAGGGGAGGGGGCGGAACTGGGGTGTGGGAGGGGGGAGAGCGGATTAAGGAGTTTTTAAAAGAACAGCGAGCCAAGACGGAGGGCATTGCTGTGGGGAGGGGGGGAGGAGAAATGCGACACGGCAGGCAGGGGAGGGGGCGGAGCAGGGGTGTGGGAGGAGTGCGGCTGAGGGAACAGATGGCGATTTGATAATGTGCACGCGCATTTTAGGTCAATGCGCTTGCGCATTGACCTAAAACCGCACGGGCACAGCACCAAATCGCCAGTTGGGTAAAGTCTGTTTAAAGCCCTATAATCGCGCTCTGCTCAATGCGCATGCGCATTGAGAGGTGAGACCTAATACAAGCATTAGAAATGCAATAGGTCTCGCAGCATTAGAGTTAGTGCATTTAGAATTGTTTATGGTTTTTTTTGTAAATCTTTAGCATGAGGTTGAGGGTGAGTGAGGGTGAGGGGTTGAGGGTGAGTGAGGGGTTGAGGGTGAGGGTGAGTGAGGGGTTGAGGGTGAGTGAGGGGTTGAGGGTGAGGGTGAGTGAGGGTGAGTGAGGGTGAGTGAGGGGTTGAGGGTGAGTGAGGGTGAGGGGTTGAGGGTGGGTGAGGGGTTGAGGGTGAGTGAGGGTGAGGGGTTGAGGGTGAGTGAGGGTGAGTGAGGGTGAGTGAGGGTGAGGGTGAGTGAGGGTGAGTGAGGGTGAGGGTGAGTGAGGGTGAGTGAGTGAGGGTGAGTGAGGGTGAGTGAGGGTGAGTGAGTGAGGGTGAGTGAGTGAGTGAGGGTGAGTGAGGGTGAGTGAGGGTGAGTGAGGGTGAGTGAGGGTGAGTGAGGGTGAGTGAGGGTGAGTGAGGGTGAGTGAGGGTGAGGGGTTGAGGGTGAGGGGTTGAGGGTGAGGGGTTGAGGGTGAGGGGTTGAGGGTGAGGGGTTGAGGGTGAGGGGTTGAGGGTGAGGGGTTGAGGGTGAGGGGTTGAGGGTGAGGCGAGACCTAATATTCCAGGGTAATACCGATTGTTGGCTGTTGAAACAGGAGACCAGGGGCGGACAAACTGTGTGATCCTGTATGGGGCTAGAAATATCAGTCTTTCAAGCATGCAGATGTCTGCAGAAACACATGAAAATATGGCAGCAGTGTGCTGATTCCCGCTGACTTATCCTAGAACATTCAACGTTAATCGCCAATACCATAGATACCGAAGTACAGACATACAACCCTGTAGGGTGATCTATCTCGTGAAACACCACTCAAGGGAACATGGACATTTTCTGGGGGTAACATTGTAAGATACAGACAAGTAACATCGCAGCAGATTACACTGTTTTAGTTTAGTTATCAAAAATCTGTAATGAAATATTACTTCATGAACAAATGTCTATATATATGTTGCTCATTGTGCTGTATGATGACAATAAATGCAATAAAATTTGTTGTGAATAAAAAAAATATTCCACAAGAGAGCGATAGAGCCCCCTCCCCACGGTGGAATCCATCTGTCAACAGTGAAAAGAGCAGAAATGAATTTCCCAACTGACACTGTTTTCTGCCAACCAAAAAATGAAAATAACAATAAAGAGTTTAACTAGTACCACTGACTTCAGGCTCTGCAACAGTAGTTCAGTCTAAAAGGTCAGAACCAGTGGATTATTTCATATTTCTCTGCCATTAACAACACACCTGTGTGCCTAGACTTCTTTCCTTTCGAATTCGACCTCATTACGTTTGATACCTTAAAATCTGAAGTTCATTTGTATTCTGAAAACGAATAATAGTGATGAAAGTAAAACTATTAGTTTGCATCGTGAAAACGGCAGTTCGACAGCTAAGTAAGCGTAGAATGAGAAAGCAGCTCTTGGCTTCGGCAAGATCTAGTTGCCAAGATGTAGTTGGCAGGCGGACAGTGCCAAGACACGATGGCGTTATTCGATAAGTAAAACAAGCTTGTGACAGAAAAGATATTCGCTAGGAAGAAAAAAACACACACACACACCATACAGACAGCACGTGACGCCACACGTAGGGTCCGCATTCCCTATGTAGGATGTATACGGACGTCCACGTTAGGATCAGGCGCACACAGCGGTAAAACAAAGCTGCGGCACGAAATGGAAACGAAGGGGGAAGGAAATGTGTGGCAGCTAATGCGACGTATTGAGGCACATGGCGCAGCCTCAGACCTATGATTTTAGACGTCTGGTGCCTCAATTACAGGGAGGGTGACTTCAATGAACTACCAATAAGGCGTCGTCGTGATAATAAGCAGAGCCTGTAGACTGAAGCCGCTCCTCCAAAGGCAAATACATTTTTCTGCCATAACTTTTCTGAATAACGTTTTTTGAATAACGTTTTAAAAGGAAGACCAAAGATGTTTACTGTTTGAATTCTATACTGTAAGCTATTCTTCGTTTTAAAAACAACCCCGTTCCAAATAAACCACTGCTGTGAGAGAGACTGAAGTCCCTTTTCCGTTTTACTGCCGTTGTTTTGAAACTCAGTGATAGGACCGTAGCACTTCTACGGGATTGGACGAATTGTTTCTACTTCGTATGAGCAACCAACAAATGGCCCAGTTCATTGAAAACTCGATTGTTATTGGCTGACTGGTCGCTCCCCCTCACCCCCTTTAGCTTCTGTCACTCCAAGCAGGATGCAGTGGATGTGGCTGGAACAATACCAGACAACACGAGACTTTAGAGCTAGATAAATCCTTATACAGCAACAGCGACTTGCCAAATTATAAACGACGGCGAGCAGAATAAAAACAAGCAGGATTAGATTGCAGCAAAGCAAATAGAGGAAAACAAGACGGACGGACGGAAGAGAGGGGAGGGGGGAGGAGAAATGCGACACGGAGGGAAGGGGAGGGGGCGGAGCGGGTTAAATTATACAAACAACAAGCTGGAGGGAAGAGAGGGAGGAGAAATGCGACACGGCGGGAAGGGGAGGGGGCGGAGCGGGTAAACAAAGACGGACGTGCACGCGCCCGTGAGTTTTAAGGTCAATGCGCATGCGCATAAGCTTAATGCGCATGCGCATTGACCTTAAAACTCACGGGCACTGCAAGGAATCGCCACGATTCCTTGCAGTGCAGATAAAGTGTGGATAACTCGCAATAGTCTCGCTTTGCTCGATGCGCATGCGCATCGGCAACAGGCGAGACCTAAAAAAGCACTACTGGGAGACGTAGTTAGTAGTGGTCAATGTCTGGGCATTTTTGCCACAGGTGGAGCCTCCAGTCAGAATAAACAGTTAATTGATGGGGCGTAGAAGATACAGTGCTGCTGTATATGGCAACCCGAGATGCTGGGAATGGCTGCCCTATTTAATGGTGATGTTGAAGGTGTGGAAAGCTGCATTTACCACACCGGCTAGCAAGAAAAACTAACTAAAAAGACCCATCTATCGGGCTCTGCTCAGTAACAAGAAGTGGGGAAACTATCTGGATTCTAGAAATGGGACCTGATAGGGATTCTGAAACTCTGAGAAGTGTGCAATACGTCTGATGTTGAATTCTTGACATCCACAAGGAAGGATATGAGCTGTCAGAATCTAATGTTTTTAGATATCTACAACTCAGACACCCTCTCGGCAAAGGTGCTGAGGACATGCTTATTCATTGAGAGCCACATTCCTCAAGGAGTATAGACTCTTGATAGAACCCCTCCAAAGAAAGTCCATGGCCCTTACATATAAGAAAATAATTCTCAACGCACCTGACACCCTTGATTAACTAATGGGTCAGTGGACGAGCAGCCGAGGTCAGCTGACCAATGAGGATTAGGATGAGAATTTGCAGGGGCCAAGAGAGGTGGCAGTCCAGGAAGGGTCCCAGCTTGTTCATTTAAATATACTTCATAGAGCCTACTTTTATTGGGCATTGCTGACCAGGGAAGGCCGAGCTGACACCAAGGATTGTCTCTGTAGATTCAGAAGTACTGTAACATTTCTATATCCCTTCTAGGAGTGCTCAGAAGAGACGCAATCCTGATGGAAAGTAATACATTATTTGGCCACAGTCACAGGGATCCCACTAAACTCAAATAAAAATCTCTGCTTTCTCCTGGGTGAGAAGTGTACCTAGGGACCAAAAGGTATTCTGTAATTTATGAATGATCGTTGCCCAATGTAATATCAACCAGTTACGAGGGGCCTCTGTAATTTGGAATTCAAACAATGGAAATTGGACATAGAATGATTTATTAGTGTGAAAATGTTTGTCTACGTAGGTCAAGGATGTCCTCATAAATTGAAAACAGTCTGGGAAACCTGGAAAAAAATTCAGAGGCCATCTCTAAACCAGATAGAAGAGGGATTCTAGGGGGCCTAACCACAGTAGTATAGAGCCAAAAGTAGATCACACAAGACTGTCAGATTTTGTGTTAACATGCAAAGTCTTCATTTCAATATATAAAATGTGGGAAGCTGCCTCTGTATATGGTATGCTATTAGGTGGTTATACCGTGCACAGAGTTCAGGGGTTCCCAAAAAGTGTACAGGGCACAATGCGAAACCCAAAGTGCTCTATTAGTGGTAATTGCACGCTTCGCCCAGGTACACACACCACCAGTTGTCAGTACACGCTTCCACCAGGCACACACCACCATCCGTCACTGCACGCTTTCACCAGGCATACAAACCACCAACTGTTGTCAGTGCACGCTTCCACTAGGTACACACACACCACCTGCCATCATCACCAGTCGTCAGTGCACGCTTCCACCATGCACACTCATTAGTAGCTGTCAGTGCACGCTTCCACCAGGCAGACACAAACAGCCGTCAGTGCACGCTTTATAGGCGCGCACACACACACACACACACACACACACACACACACACACACACACACACACACACACACACACACACGCATCAGGCAGCAGACACCCACACGCAGCAGACATACACAAGCGTCACACATACACAAGCGTCAGACATACACAAGCGTCCGGCACCCACAAGCGTCAGACATACACAAGCGTCCGGCATCCACAAGCGTCCGGCATCCACAAGCGTCCGGCATCCACAAGCGTCCGGCATCCACAAGCGTCCGGCATCCACAAGCGTCAGGCGTCCACAGGCATCACCCATCAGACAACCACAAGTGTCAGGTATCCACAAGCGTCGGGTATCCACAAGCCTCAGACTTCCACAAGCGTCAGGCATCCACAAGCGTCAGGCATCCACAAGCGTCAGGCATCCACAAGCGTCAGGCATCCACAAGCGTCAGGCATCCACAAGCGTCAGGCATCACCCATCAGACATCCACAAGTGTCAGGCATCCACAAGCGTCAGGCATCCACAAGCGTCAGGCATCCACAAGCGTCAGGCATCACCCATCAGACATCCACAAGTGTCAGGTATCCCCAAGCGTCAGACATCCACAAGCGTCAGACTTCCACAAGCGTCCAGCATCCACAAGCGTCCAGCATCCACAAGCGTCAGGCGTCCACAGGCATCACCCATCAGACAACCACAAGTGTCAGGTATCCACAAGCGTCAGGTATCCACAAGCCTCAGGCATCCACAAGCGTCAGACACCCACAAGCGTCAGACTTCCACAAGCGTCGGGCATCCACAAGCGTCAGGCATCCACAAGCGTTAGGCATCCACAAGCGTCAGGCATCCACAAGCGTCAGGCATCCACAAGCGTCAGGCATCCACAAGCGTCAGGCATCCACAAGCGTCAGGCATCCACAAGCGTCAGGCATCCACAAGCGTCGGGCATCCACAAGCGTCAGGCATCCACAAGCGTCAGGCATCCACAAGCGTCGGGCATCCACAAGCGTCAGACATCCACAAGCGTCAGACATCCACACGCGTCAGGCATCCACAAGCGTCAGACATCCACAGGCATCACCCATCAGACATCCACAAGTGTCAGGCATCTACAAGCGTCAGGCATGCACAAGTGTCAGGCATCCACAAGCGTCAGGCATCCACAAGCGTCAGGCATCCACAAGCGTCAGGCATCCACAAGCGTCAGGCATCCACAATCGTCAGGCATCCACAAGCGTCAGGCATCCACAAGCGTCAGGCATCCACAAGCGTCAGGCATCCACAAGCGTCAGGCATCCACAAGCGTCCGGCATCACCCATCAGACATCCACAAGTGTCAGGTATCCACAAGCGTCAGACATCCACAAGCGTCAGACTTCCACAAGCGTCAGGCATCCACAAGCGTCCGGCATCCACAAGCATCGCTCAACGCCGCAGCATCACTCGGCACCACTGAACGCCACGGCATCACTCTGCACCACTGAACGCCACTGCATCACTCTGCACCACTGAACGCCACGGCATCACTCGGCACCACTGAACGCCACGGCACCACTGAACGCCACGGCATCACTCGGCACCACTGAACGCCACGGCATCACTCGGCACCACTGAACGCCACGGCATCCCTCGGCACCACTGAACGCCACGGCATCCCTCGGCACCACTGAACGCCACGGCATCACTCGGCACCACTGAACGCCACGGCATCACTCGGCACCACTGAACGCCTCGGCACCACTGAACGCCTCGGCACCACTGAACGCCACGGCATCACTCGGCACCAATGAACGCCACGGCATCACTCGGCACCACTGAACGCCACGGCATCACTCGGCACCACTGAACGCCACGGCATCACTCGGCACCACTGAACGCCACAGCATCACTCGGCACCACTGAACGCCACAGCATCACTCGGCACCACTGAACGCCACAGCATCACTCGGCACCACTGAACGCCACAGCATCACTCGGCACCACTGAACGCCACGGCATCACTCGGCACCACTGAACGCCACGGCATCACTCGGCACCACTGAACGCCACGGCATCACTCGGCACCACTGAACGCCACGGCATCACTCGGCACCACTGAACGCCACGGCATCACTCGGCACCACAGAACGCCACGGCATCACTCGGCACCACTGAACGCCACGGCATCACTCGGCACCACTGAACGCCACGGCATCACTCGGCACCACTGAACGCCACAGCATCACTCGGCACCACTGAACGCCACCGCATCACTCGGCACCACTGAACGCCACCGCATCACTCGGCACCACTGAACGCCACCGCATCACTCGGCACCACTGAACGCCACCGCATCACTCGGCACCACTGAACGCCACCGCATCACTCGGCACCACTGAACGCCACAGCATCACTCGGCACCACTGAACGCCACAGCATCACTCGGCACCACTGAACGCCACAGCATCACTCGGCACCACTGAACGCCACAGCATCACTCGGCACCACTGAACGCCACAGCATCACTCGGCACCACTGAACGCCACAGCATCACTCGGCACCACTGAACGCCACAGCATCACTCGTCGCCACCACAACATCACTCAGTGCCACCACAGCATCAATCTGTGCAACCATTCAACAACAACATATGTTCTCTCAATGTTTCAAGCTTTATTACAAATGTCACAAAAAGATGTTAATATTTCACTTCTGTTCTTGGATTTTCGTCACAATAAAATACACTGAACATATTCTTCACAAAAGTTATTTACAAAAGTTTAAGCTATTGCCATAAATTACAATAACTTTTATTTAGGTATTAATTATTTAAAAAAATTAAAAGCCATTGTTAATTGTAATATTAATACATCTAAGTCACGTAAATACAACACATATTGCATTACAAATGCTATAGGTGTCACATTTGCAAAAGTTAAAACCATTGGCATTGTAAATGACAAAGCTATTGATTTCACTATTTTCAAAACCAACACATAAAATAAAATACTTTGTCATTTATAAAATCAATAGCTCAAACTTTCCTAATGCGAGACCTATTGCATTGCAAATGCTTGTTAGTTGTGTGGTCAATTCAGAAGTCGGCTTTTGGTTGAGGGATGCGCACCGCCTTAGTTTAAATAATTTTCGCGTGCTCAAAGGTATCACTCCCCTCCAGGAGTGTTAGTGAATATGTCCAAATGTAGCAGTCCTATTGCGTCATAGGTCTCTCACCCTTGGCACTGCTGTGGTGGCTGACTAACATTCAGCAAAAATTCATAAGAGAAATTTCCTTAGTTCACTTTACTTTTTATTTTTTGTTGTGATTTCATGATTTTAATCCATATACATTTTCATTGCTCTTAGTATTTCTTGTTTAAACAATTCCAATTTCAACTAATCCAATGCATTTCGGTGCATCCAGCACCTTCATCAGGGCAATATCTAAAACACACAAATAAACAAACTCAGTATGAACTGAAAAACGATCATAACCACTCTCAATGTTACCATGTTACATTCAAAATACGTTTATGCCCATGTTCTGTACTTTCCTGATTAAATTCTTCAGTACATTATGAACTTGTACCCTGTAGCTAAACCCTTCGTGTTAGTTTAAACTACTCTCCTGTTGCATTTCAATGCTGAGAAACTGGTTACGTGTGAGCATTACGTGAACAGATATTTACTTAAATGGCTAAACCACTTAAACGCGCTGCCGTGTATGCTTGCTGGTTGGTATTACAAACGCGCATATTTCAATCGTGGTCGCTCTTACCTCACGAGTTACATTCGTATTTCCTCTCCGTGATGCAGTTTACAGATGTCTGCTCAAGCCGGGCTTTTACGTTACGCGCGTTACGCGCCTAAGCTATGGGAGTGGCTAATTTTTTCTCTAATCTAACTTTATTGGTCGACTGCGGTGTGCATTACAAGCATCTTGACCCTTGGTGTTTATGCTACCGTCAGTGCCTGTGTGAAATAAGTCGGTGGTGTAATCAAAACTATTAAAGAATAACAATACGAGTGCATCGATGCGTTTCATGTAAACATCATAAATAACATGTAAATTTGACACGGTCATTGAGCCCGTTGGGCTTGTAGCTGTTTAGGTGGTATATCCAATAATTTTCTCGTTTGAGCAAGTTCTTTCGATTTGATAAACCTTCTGTTTTTGGAATCACTTCTAAGATGCAGGTTTGTAGTTGGCTGATATGGTGCCGTTTTTCCAAAAAGTGTGTCGCCACTGTGGATTTGAGGGAACCAGTCCTTATGTTGCTCTTGTGCTCATTTAGTCTGACTTTGAGCTTTCTTTCCGTTTGGCCCACGTACACTGACCGGCAAGGGCACTTCAGTATGTAGATAATGTTGATCGTGTCACACGTAGCTTTGACTTTTAATGGAATTTTATGTCCTTTCATGGGGTGAGGGATACTGTTACCCTTTATTATGTTGTGGTCAATTCAGAAGTCTTCAGTTGTGGAAGATGGAGGGTTTTGTCTTACAATGTTTGAAGTAAAAACTGATAGCGATGGGTTCATTATGCAACTAATTTTGGTGTACTGTGCCATTTTCAGAAGGGGGTGATCTCTCTGCTATCCAGAAGCAAGGTGAAAAATACCTAGAAAATTCGAATCTTCAGTCCTCTCTCAAACAAAGGCTTGCACAGTTCTGGAACCATTGCTTTTTCTCCAATTGCTCTTACCTGATCTGTGGCATTAATTTTGAGTTTTTTTTAACCACACTCTACAGCAAGTGGTGTAGATAAGTAATAGCGTATAAGAGGTTTTGCACCAGAAGCTTGGAAAGTATTTTAGTATTTTTATGATTGTATATGTATATATGTGTATATGTGTGTGTATATGTATATGTGTATATATATATATATATATATATATATATATATATATATATATATATATATATATATATATATATATATATATATATATATTCAATGAAAAAACCATAGCTTTCAGGCCTTATATAGTTAGGAATTAGCATTTAAAAAGCCATTGAAATTTCTCCTATATAGTTAGTTGTACTAACTATATTTCGCGCACCCGCAATCCACTGCTGATGATGTCACATATTACATCATTCATGACATGGTCAGTGACATCACTGATGACATCTCAAATGACATCAATGATTTTTATTGTATCTGCTGCTCAGCCAGTGTGCCTGTAGTATGGAATATTGGCGTGTGATGATGCTGTAGAATGTTGGATTTGAGAGTGTCAGTTGAAGGATGGGCTGAGCAGCAAGTAGGCTGCTTCTGGTGGTGTTCTGTAAAGAACTCCACAACTACAACAGGTGGAGGAAGGTTCTTTATTATAATAAGCCTACACAGGCTCCGGCGTGGAGCGTAATATGCAGCAGCTGAATACCAGGTCACCAGCTGTTAACTGTCATACTAAAGGACAGCTGGTGAGGGAAACATCCGTACGGTGTCCTCGCGGGGACAATGCGCATTGACACATACGGTGTCCAGGAATGGCCACAATAAGTAATAAATAACAGATTCCTTATTACATCTTGGATCTTAACATCTTAATAAAGCCACTTACCTTTTCTACACTTTGACTACCGGATATCATCATTTGATTACAACAGTTTTATTCTTTGACTGTGGTCATTTGATGCACAAAGGAATACTCTGACTCAAACCATACTCTTAAGATATCTGACTGACTTTGCAGGAAAGAGGATAGTTAACTGCACTTAGGCAAAGGAAATGTTGGGCTTGTCAATTGGGCGCCAATAACCAGTGTCTTATTATTTGAGCGATTCAGGCATCTCTTGTTCATCCAATTTTATTTGTGTATAGGATAACACATTTGTTTTTATAGCTGATATTAGTCCTTTTTATCCAGCCAGTGAGTTGGATTATTTGCATACAGTTGTCTAAGATTATCTGGTCTTTTAGGTTGACGATTCTTGGCATATTAAGAATGACCAGCTTGCCTGCGACCATGATTTGAAGTTACTATAAGTTTCTAGGTGTGCACAGGTGTGCACAGCCTCACATGGGAGTCCCAACCTGGAACTAAAACAACTTCTTGCCCACATCGAGTCCCTGAACGTAGATTTGTGGAAAGGTGGAAAACTCTGAGCCTTTCTTGAATCCAAATCTGATATAACATGGCCCCTCCCTTAATTAAAGTGGCTCTTATGAGAACTCTGCCATAATTTGTCATATCACTGTACAGAACCAAAAGGGACAAGGGGATTTCTTAAGTTTACTTAATAAATGTCCACAACCCTGCCAGTGTCAGAGTACATGCAGAATATCATGCCTTGATGCATCTCTAATATTCATTATTCATGCCTTACCCTGTCTCAAAAGCCATACCCATAGTTCCTAAATTACATTCTATCATCTTAGGTTGTATGCAGGCCTTTTCCCTTAATAAGGCTGGGGTGAGATTTGCCTCTTTGACTCAGATGAGTTCCCAACCTAGGTTAGGAGTGCACCCTTGCTTTTATTTCGCATCGTCTCATATAGTCTCGTTTAATGCTGTACTTTCCTATAACTTAGTCTGATCTCTGCTTTGTGGTCCTTACTTCACAATTCTTCAGCTCTTAGGTTTATCTTGTGGTATGGCTAAGCATTATAAAAGTAGTTCTAGTTGTTTTCATGTGTGAAGTTAAGTGCATTGCTGTGTAGAAGCTGTTGTCAAATCCTGTAGCTTGAAAATGTTGTATTATGCTTATTAAAGAGGTTATCATCCTCTTTAGCTATGGATTGTGTTGTAAAATGTTTTACTGCAAGACCCGGGCATGATGCTGACTGATGTGATAACCAGTCCATGGTTTTTGAAAGAGAGTTTTGGAGGAGGGTTATTACGCATAAAAGCAGCAATGGTGCAGGTGTACAATTTTGTTACTGGCAATTGGAAATAGATGCTGGTTGAAGATGAGATGCACACCCTCACCAGCTAAGATTCAAATCTTGGGCGAATGGACAACACATGGTGACTCCAATGTTGGGGCTACATTAAATCTCATATTCATAGCTATGGGAGGGCTAAGTGTATTTTTTGTGTGAAATGTAAGTTATGGTGTACATGATGTGCAGTGGAAGTATGTGTGTGTATGTATATGTGTGTGTGTGTATGTATGTATATATATATATATATATATATATATATATATACTCCATCAAATAGATTCTTATCTTCATTCTCTAGATGGATGCAGGGCTCACACCAGGGAATGTGTGTTCCTCACATGTACAGAATTTACTTTCTCTTCCACTCATACGTAACCTTTGCAGCACACATGCAGGGTGACCCATATTCCCAAATCGCCACACTTCTTTGCATTTCAAACCATATATTGTGCTAGAGGACTAAAGGCCAGATCAGAAAGATAAGAGAATAGATCTAGAAGGGTAGAAGGGACCTGCAACCACCAAAGCAGCTCTATGGCCTTTTCTCCTGTCTTAATGCCAATTGGGATCACAGTGGGTCTACGTCCTGCATAGAAGGTAGATGAGGGACCACTCCTAAAGTCCTCTCTGATCACTGATTTGCCTCCCAGGTTGGGATCCCAGCAGTTACTTATCTTATCTGGTTGTCCTGCTCAGCATCAACATCCAGTATTCTATACATCCCGGAGTTTGGAGCAACAAGCTTTGACTCGTACTAATGCCTCACTGTTCTAATTATGAATTACCTGGAAATGGCACAGGTCTTGAGGGAGAAGGGGGGGGGCACCACAGGAGAGTGAAGGCTGCATACCGTGAGAGTTGAATTAGGCTCTTCAGCTTTACGTTCACAACTGCTTGCTTTCACTTGCGCATGTAGTCATTAAACTAATCCAACTAACCAATCTCAGTCACCAGTTAACCTCCAGTCACGCAGATGCACCTAGGCTGACTCTAGCTCTCCAGCCCTCTATCTAAGGAAGATTTAACCTTCTTCCTCAACCCCAGGATGGGCTCTTATAGCACTGCTACCTTAAGGAGCTGGCTCTTATTCCTACACTCATCACATACCCGGTGAGGAGCCGTAACTAGTAAATGTTTGGGTAAAAGTAAATTGGTAGAAGAAAAATCATAGCTGAAATAATTTTGTGCAGTTTTTCTGCCAAAGTATTTTCCTGCTTGAACTGGTGAATGTTGTCGGTACAAATTTAAACAAACTATTCTCATTTCAAAGTATGCAGGCAGATGAATTTAGACTTTTTGCATCCGAACCACAAGCCATTCTTCTAAGAAAAAGAAATGAGAATCAAATGTGAAAAGAAATGTGAAAAGAAATGTTTCTGTAGGCCATGGGTCTCCAACAAGTAGCTCAAGAGCTACCGGTAGCTGTCCAGCACCATTGAAGTAGCTCTTCAAAGAGCAACTCAGCCCAGTACCTCAGTTATACAATTTATACACGTTATAGAAGACAGCACTGCTTTTCAAGACCCTTCGGGTGTCTGCCAGCCAAAACAATCAAGGGGCCTTATACTAAGACACAAACACACACTGTGTTGGTCTATGGAGCCTGCAACATGACCATACGTATCACAAGGAGAGTGGACATGTTGCAGGCTTCATAAACAGTCACACTGAGTGAAATCAATAGGCCAGGAAAGAATAGGCCAGAAAGAGATAGAAAGTGTATGAGTTGGGTGCATTACCATCTCATGAGCTGAGGACTATAGGGGCTACATCCAGAGCGGAGATCCTCTCTTGTCCCTCACTGTGCATGTATATTTGTTACTTTTTCATTATATGGGATGAATCTCTGGCATTATAACTCTGACTTATCTGTTCCTGGCATAGTAGCCCTAACCTAATTGTCATCCTTGACCTATATTTGGCATTCTTGTTCTTGTTGTGCATTCTGGCAACCATCACCAGCATACTTTAGGCATGAGTGACCTAATTTTGGCCACCTGTGACATAATGGTGGCTGCCTCTGGCATCATAATAGCCATGACTGCGCATCCTGGCTGTTATGGTGTCACAGCTTTATCATAGTGGTGCCTCTGGTATAATAGCGAGCATTAATTTCATATTATAGGCTTTTTGGCTTTAGAGGGAACATCCGTGGGGTGTGATCGTAATGGCTGGGCATTTGAATCCGATTTTGTGCATGTGAATCATGTATACATGTGATGTACATGTGAGTACTTGATGAAAATGACAAGCAGAGGTTTTGGGATAATTACTGAAAATCAAAACTGGTATTTTGAAGGCAAAATAAGTTTCTTTCATAAAAGAAATTTGGGGAAATTGTTTGCCCGAATTATAAGAGGTATTTGATTTAAAAAAAATAGTTTATCTTCAGAGAAGTTGTTGAAGCCAAAATGGCGGCATCTTTAAAGGTGATAGTTGAATAATTCAAGCTGAGGTGAGATGGCTTATCACTGTGGTTATGTTTTTTGTGCTGAGGGAGTGTGCTGCTTTGGCTATTCATACATTACTTTTTCTGACATTTTTACTGGTAACCCACCTGAAAGTTTTGGGTAGTCAGTAGTGTATTGTTAATAGATGTTACCATATTATACAGGGATCAGTGCAAACTGACTTTCCTTGAGCAAAAGTAGCTGTCATTGTACAAGAAGTTGGAGACCCCCTGCTCTAAACAGTAAAAAGGGGTAGGAATATGTTGTAAACACCTGCTGTATTTACTGAACTACAGAGCTCGCTCAAAGCAAGCAGGAGTCCTAAGTCAATGCATATGGGAATGAATTTAAGGGGTTTGTTCCTGATCCAACTGTGTTCAAGGGCATGGCTTAACTCTGTAAGACTCATGTGCCTTCTTCATGGTATGCACCTATGCTTGGTGTATCTTAGGTGCAGGTTCTTGGGTATTTATTTATTTATAAAGTATGTTTTTAATATGCTCCAATGTGACAGACTCTCTCTCCCACTTTATAACACCGAGGTTGTTGAGGCTGTTACTAAGAATTGCATAATATATGAAGGGAATCAATCCTTCGCACATATGCTTTTACCATGTAGCACTTGTGTAATAGAACTGGTTGACATGTAAAACTCATTGTATTACTTTATGTGCCTAACAAAATAAAAGTGGTTGTATTGATTTTTATAAACCGTCTACCCCCCCCTCATTTAAAGTAAAAGTAAAAATATATGTTTGAGGCATATGAGCTGCAGATTGTAGACTTGTGCATAGATCCCCATCTGGTGTTGGGCTCGGATGATTGCACTTTGTTGTTGTCTTGGAAGAAGTCTTTGTAGTCACGGGGTAGGTGACTCCTCCTTAGTACAATAGGACGCATGGGCATCAACTCCATCTCCAGATAGTTTTTTTCCACCATCTGGTTCGGATGTGTATTGCTGCGCTCCGGCTCGGTATCATCTTCGAACCTTTTTGACGGGCCATCATTAACCCTCAACGGTATTGTTTTGATCACGGGTTTCCCCTTCAACGCGCTTCGTTGAAATCCAACAACTTGGATCGGTAGCTTCGACCCGGGCCGCAAGGCCTACCCGCGCCAACCACGCCAGCAGTCGATGGAAAGGACACCATTTAAAAAATGCCGGGTGTGGTGCTAAGTTTCCACACACTGATCTACACAAGGTCTGTAATCTGTGCCTATCCCCGGAGCACGAAGAAAGTAGCTGTGAGGCCTGTCGATATAGAAGAAACCTATTCGTGACCGTCAGGCTCAACCTCACAAGATGAGATTCTTCACCAGCCTTGTGCCGGACATCTTTGGAGAAGAGTGTGAGACACATCCGCACAGCGCCGAACAAGAGGAAGAAATCTGAAGCTGATGACTCCGACATGGAGGAAGACTCACACATCACTCCAGGTCAACGAACTATGAATAACTAGCCCCAAGTCACTGAAAAACCCACAAAGGCTCCGGTGTTACCTTCGCCCTCGGGCCTAGGGAAACACTAAAAACATGGTTCGGATGCCCCGTCCTCCGGCCTGGCTATGAAACCGAAAGACAAAGCCTCTGGCTCGTGATCGAGCTGGCTCCACGGTACCGAAACACCATCTCCGGCACCGAAAACCAAACCCAAGCATGGATCCGATGCTTTGATACCGGCACTGAAGTCCTCTTCGGCACCGAAAGACTCCGACCCGAAATCTCACAAACCAAGAATTTTGGATCCGGCAATAACTAAGCCCAAATCTTCTGAGCCGAAACCAAAAGATAAGCCTTCGGATCCAAAACCTAAACTCAAACCTTCGGAACCGAAAGTTACAAAAGACAAGCCTTTACACAAACCTTCGAAGCATAAACAACATGCACCAAAGGATTTGGAACCGAAAAGACAAACCACTCCTCTTAAAGCTTCAGAGACTATCCATAAAATACTCTCTGAGACAACTAAAGAAAAGGACATACCGGCTAAAGAACTTCCTTATCTGAAAGAGACACATTAGTGATAGATTCCTTACCTTAGAATATCCCCAGGCATCAGACTGGATCCGGAAAGTTTTGCTAGCAGTACCCCTGCGCGTCAGTAGGTGGCGTCGTGCGGCTCCACGTCCGTCGCTGGCGTCCTATGCGCCGAGATGACGTCACCCATGCGTGCTGACGTCAGTTCTTTCTTTTCCCGCGCCAGTAATCGCAGATCTGGTTAGAGCACTGTGACGAGGTGGACCCGGAAGCGGGGCCACCTGGACTTCCTGTTAACGTCTCCCCTCTTTTCAAACAGCACACTGACGCCTGGAAAACACCTGAGGCAGCATGCAGTCCCTGGACGGCTGACAAAGAGCCGTGTTTCTTTAATTGGGCGGAGCTGGACCCTGACCCTGCCCACCTGACCAAGGTAAAGCCCAGCCCGACAACAGGCCAGGTGTGCGAGACACCCGGAGGAGGAGAAGGAGACTGGTGGCGAGAGAACGGAGCTGAGTGGTATTCGAGAGCGGAGGAAGATCGGAGGACGGAGGAAGCGAGTGAAGCAGAGCGGAGGACGGAAGAGCTAAAGCAGGAAGATCGGAGGACGGAGGAAGCAAGTGAAGCGGAGTGGAGGACGGAAGAGTTAAAGCAGGAAGATCGGAGGACGGAGGAAGCGAGGGCAACTGAGCGAAGGACTGAGGCATCGAGGGAGGCAGGAGACAGAGACAGCGACTACCGCGACAAGCCAGGAGGCCAACGGGATAGCGCATCGCCCAGCCACACTTCCCGAGAAGTGTGGCTAGAGCAGGTACGGTCACGCTTCAGTGGGTGGGCGGTGTGAGAAGTTGGCCTGATATGCAGTGCTCACTATTCTAGTGATCACTATGTATCAGTCCAAACAACCCTTATTGATGATTGGTTGTAAGTCAACCGTAGACCAGCTATCCTAGTAGCATGGACAAGAGCAGTCTTTAGGCTAGACTCTAGAGGGCGTGTTAAGCCAGCTGTTATACCATCACATATACCCCTTGAACACCAAGTGAAAGCACACCACACAAGTTGTTATGAAAATAAAAGAATATTTATTTAGAACACAACAGCCCTGGACTCTTTATGAGGACAGGGCGCTAAGCACAATACAAAGCTCTTAAGAAAATACTGAAAGTCGCACAATTTACACCAATGCCCAAGGGGCACGAAAAACCATATACTCTAAAAGTGGAATGCGAAATTACTCGCAGGTAAGAACTACTGTAATAGGCTTTAGGATCGCTAGGACTGGACTACTGAACACTTCAGATTACTAGCAGGAGGCCTAGGGAGATCGGGTGCAGAATGTGCACTCACGCGGGATGCGGGACAAAGTCTATGGAATCTAGATTTCGTAAAGTTAGTGTTATCGGACGAATCCGACTAGGTAGAGTTGAAACGAAAAAGGATCTGGACCCTTGGATAGTTCAGCTATGCTGGAGCACCGAAATGCTGAGATTACCTAGCCCAGGGGCTGCGGCTGCATAGGTCTGAAAAGACGTCGGGAATCCTCGTTGCAGTCTATGGAGCCTGAAAGAAGAAGTTGCTGGCAGGCGACCAGTGATGAAGTTCGATGGGATCCAAGCCTGGATCGGTGATGGAGGATACCTGTAAGCAGAGGGGACCAAGTTCTGAATCACTAGCCAGTGATTAGATGGGCACCAGGATGGCACCGGACTAAGTCACCTCGACCAGGTGAGTGGGCGACGCTGGGCTCTGCAGTCTCTCGGACCAGGAGGCGTTGTCGGCGACCAGGATGGAGGTGCGAGCTGTCCCACGAAGGTATCTGCTGTCGACGTCCCTGGACCCAGGATTGGGGCAGCAACTCTTGGCAAATGCAAGCCTACGCCGTGGACTCAAAATGGCGTCTGGAGTGGACCAGGAGGGTCCGGGGTGCTCCTCTGTTGGAGGGGAGCAAGGGCCAGTCTGGAGCAACCAGACCAGCGTTGGAAATGTCGTTGTTCGTCGTCAGGAAGGCCACAAGCCAGCAGGCAAGTAGCCGGACAACGTGGTGAGCAGCAAAGAGCAGAAGGGCCCCACGCAGATCTCGTGGATGCTGGGGGGCTGGACTTCGGTACTGGAGCTGCTCAGGGTTAGGGCTTCTCGGACCCCAAAGCACTCACTCGAGGATCCCTCGGCGGTCGTGCTGGGCAAGCGTCGTGCAGTCCTGAAGATGGCCGGTCCCTCGAGGTCTCGTCACACCCACGAATCTCAGCTGGGCTGATGATGCAGGTAGAGGTCAGAGGTGCCTGGGAAGCCGGTTCTCGTCGAGCTGGGCAGTCTTGATCTGGAGGAGAGACTTACAGCAAACCGCAATGCTTGGATGGTGCCTGCGGGTGCAGGGGGGCTACTCCTTAGCCACAAGGGAGAGTCTTCTGAAAGGTTCAAGAGTTCTTTCGTGGAAAGTCATCAAGATTCGGAATTATCTAATTTGGGAAGGGGGCCCGCTCCTATCTTTATACTAAGGAAAGGGGCTGGCACGCGACTAGGTCCTGCCCATGGGTGGGACCAGGAAGGGGGGTGGTTACACCCCTCTCCCATGCCGGACTTTCCCCAGCTCAGGGGCTGGTGTGCCCCTGGAACTGGTTCTAGCCGGCCTATGCATAGTGAGCACCGGGGTGCCACTTGCAGTCACCTTCCTCTAAAGCCCTGCCTACCCAGGATACACAAAACCCTGTCTGGGATGGTGCTTGCACCGCCCCTGACAGGAAACCCTTTGTCCAAGCTCTCCTCGCTGGAAGGACTCCCAGCAGCAGGAGGTCAGACTTGTGTCTGTGGTGGCAGCATCCATTTTGTGATGCTGAGGCTCGAGTTAACTTTAACCCGGGTTCACAGTTACATACATGTCGTGTCCCTCTAGAAGGGTGGAATGCTAACCCCGTCGCCAGAATTGGGGAGGGGTTAGTATTCCAATTCGTATGACACCTTACTCGACATGTTTTGATAAAGCGATACCAGAGTTGGCATATAACCGCGAGGATTATAATGCACTTAAGAGTATATGGTATGCGTTATCATGGAACAGCTATTAGGGCTTGGTTCCGCAAGCTGCAAACGGGCTCAGCTCATGCCAGAGCACAATCTCACAAGATTCCAAGCACTCTGCCTCCAGGATTGTTAAGGCCTGCCATAGGAGTGACTGATAGGAATACGAGTGTCCATTTTAGGGTTAGATATAGGTATACTATACCTACAGCAAGGGGTGATTACACCACCTTGCCCCAGCTGTCGTGCAGCCAGTTGTGTCAGATTTAGATGGCCAGCCAGGGGTGGCATAATACATGCTGCAGCCCCTGGTAGGCCCTGGGTACACCTATGCCCTGAGTTACAGGGTCTGATAAGGTGGCCCAGTACCAATTGGTAAATACACCTAAGGTACATGGAATCCATTTTACAGAGAGAGCAGTAGGCCTGGGGTCCTGATTGGCAGGGACCCAGGCCAACTATGTCAAAAACCAGCTAAAACACAGGCAAAAAAGTTGGGGGCAACCATAGTCAGGGGCTACCTTCCTACAGGCGGGACGTAAGTGGAACAAACCTCCCTGAGGAGTCACGCGGATCCCTTTGCACGTACCCCCCCCCCCCACCTCACGATTTACCGACACCAGTACTGGGGTACGATTGTTTGTGCACATGTGAATTCCTCACCCCCTTCCCTTGTATAAGCACCACGTCAAAGCCAGGCTGACTTTGGTTTCTTTTCTTCATTATCGGTATCGGGAGGCCCTCGAAACGGCGGAAGAACGGCCTACAACTCCCAGGAGGCATCGGGAATGGCGGCTGGGAGCTGCAAGATACACGCCGGAAGACACAGACAACCCCCTCCCGTATTACAGAGTGCCTGTACAGAAGCGGAGACTTCACAAAATAATAAAACCCTCTTTACCCAGAGTACCTTTGTCTGCGAACCTTTTTGAGACCCCACCCGAAACCCCACAAGCACCTACCCTAGTCACTTTTTGACTATCTTTTTTGGGACTTTAGTCTCTTGTTGGTCTTTTCTGGTGCTTAGGTGATGCCTGGTTTTAAGTCCTGTGGGGCCTGCTGTCGCAATATGTCGGTGGCGGACTCCCATGACGTCTGTCTCTACTGCCTGGAGCGCGACCACGACTCCCGGTCCTGTCTGGACAGTCTGGCCATGGCCCTGAAGGCCTTGAGGGAGCGGTGCCGGAAGTTGCTTGAAGTTCGACACTAATCCCAGTGCCGTTCGCGGTCCAAGGGCCGTTCTCCAGAGCTCTCGCGGGGCCACCATCATCGCTCTTCAGGCTCCAAGTCTTCACCCTCTGATTCGGGTAAGAGACGACACAAAAAGAAGTCTAAGAAGCTCTGTCGCTCTCAGACGTCCCCCCGTTGGTGCTCCGATGTGGACCAGGGGGACAAGGGCTCCGCCCCTGCGGCTCCTGCGGCTCCTTTGGAGCCTGGGAGTCACGCCGCCTACCCACGTCTGTCGGCGACACCCGCACAGGTGCAAGAGTTTCTTGCTGCCATGGACCGCATATTTAGGCCTCGGGCTCCCACCGGTGCACCTTTGGACCCTGCGGTCCGGTGTCAGGATTCTGATGGGCCGTCGACTCCACCGGCGGCTCCGACGCTGCAGGATCCTGCACCGTTGACTCCGGCCACGGCACCAAGAGGTCCTACGCTGCTGGCTCCGGCCCCAGCGCCAACTTCCGCTCCGCCTGCGGCGCCCCAGTGGATGCCGTTGTTTCCGCCTCTGCCCCGGTTCCCGGACGGTTTGTCCCCACCTGGGATCCGAATTGGGACGTGGCGCCGGTTTGGCCTGGGCCGGTGCTGTTCCCGCCGCCAATTCGGACGCCGTTTGTTCCTACCCTGGTCCCTGCCCCACAGCTGCGGTCTGCACTGCAGCCGGCGGAGGTTGAGGGTGATTGGGAGGGGTCCGAGGACCCTCTTGCTCATCAGTGCGACTCTGAGCAGGATTGGGCGGATGACTTGGAGGAGGCCGGCGGGCTCGACGTCTCCTCTGACCCAGGGTTTGCCTCTCCCCCGTCCACTATGGAGGAAGGTGCCTCCTGTACGGTGGTGCTCTGTCGGGCAGCTGAGGTCCTTAACCTTAATCTCCCTACGGTGGCCCTGAAGACTAATCTCCTCACTGAAGTGCTCCAATCGGCGTCTACTTCATCGGAGTCACTGCTGCCATTTAATGACGCCCTCACTGATGTTTTGTTGGGCACTTGGTTGTGGCCGGCCACAGGGGTGCCTGTGGATAAGAACTTTGCCAGGCGTCATTGCCAGGCGTCATTGCCAGGCGTCATTGCCCGGCGCCGAGTGATCCTGCCTTTCTGACCACTCATCCTACGCCCGAGAGCCTGGTCATTCAAGCTTCGACGCCCCAGAGTGGCTTTCCCACAGCCCAGCCGGATAAGAACTCTAAGAAGATGGAGCAGTTCGGCAAATGGCTGTTCTCGTCGGCCAGCTTGGGCGATTGGGTCAAAGGCAGATCCCTCTCCCTTCCCCAAACGGAGCACACAATAGTGATGGATAAGTCCCTTCTGGGATGTGGAGGCCACTTGGGAGAGGCGTAGATCAGAGGTCTCTGGTCTCCGGCGGAGTCCCGGCTCCATATCAACCTTTTGGAGCTTCGGGCGATCCGACTTGCACTGAAAGCATTTCTTCCCTCTGTCCGGGGAAGTGTGGTGCAGGTGTTCACGGACAACACCACCGCCATGTGGTATTGCAACAAAATAGGGCGGAGTGGGGTCCTGGACCCTATGTCAGGATGCTATGTTACTCTGGACATGGCTGGAACATCAAGCCATTACCTTGGTGGTTCAACACCTGGCAGGTTCCTTGAACGCCAGGGCGGACGAGCTCAACCGCCGGTGCTTGATGGATCACGAATGGTGTCTGAACTCTGACGTGGCGCAAGGTCTCTTTCAGCAGTGGGGAGAGCCTTGGTTAGATCTATTTGCCAATGATAGAATGCGTAATGTCATCAGTTCTGCGTGTTGGAATTTCCAAGGCGGCACTCGCTCAGCAACGCTTTTCGTCGCAAGTGGAGTTGCGGTCCTTTGTACGCCTATACCACTTCTCCCCAGAGTGCTGAAGAAGTTTTGGCGCGACCAGGCCCAAATCCTTCTGGTAGCTCCGGATGGGGCACGTAGGTACTGGTATCCCGAGCTACTCAACATGGCGATTGATCCCCCGATCCGACTGCCTCTTCGGGATGATCTTCTGTTGCAGCAGCAGGGGGCGGTCCTCCACCCGAACCTGCCCAGCCTCCACCTCCAAACGTGAAGATTGAGCGGCGACTGTTTCGATCATCCTCCCGAAGTCTGTGATGTCATTGTGGCAGCCAGGTGTCCCTCCACAAAAATGGTATACACCTGCATGTGGAACAAGTTTGCGGCATGGTGCACAGCAAAGTCTGTGGATCCCCTTTCTGCCCCTCTTTCCGAAGTTCTTTTGTTCCTTCTTTCCTTGGCCTGCAGGCTGGCAGGGCTCTGCTCTGGGCACTATCAAGGGTTATCTTTCTGCCATCTCTGCCTTTCTCCGGTTTCCAGATCAGCTTTCTCTTTTTAAATCCCCAGTTGTTAACCGTTTTCTTAAAGGCATTACACACACTTTTCCTCCTGTGTCATTCATC
The DNA here is from genome assembly GCF_964263255.1 of Lissotriton vulgaris. Lineage (NCBI taxonomy): Eukaryota > Metazoa > Chordata > Amphibia > Caudata > Salamandridae > Lissotriton > Lissotriton vulgaris. The sequence goes on along the minus strand of NC_141695.1, from coordinate 1,254,426,219 downwards.
ATGCCTCAATGGGACTTAAACCTTGTCTTGACATTTCTGATGTGCAATCCCTCAGAGTTCCTTGTGTCTTCTTACTCTCAAGACGGCTTTCCTGGTAGCTATCACCTCTGCCAGAAGAGTGAGCGAGCTCCAGGCTCTTTCTTCTAAACCTCCTTTCCTTTCTGTTCATCCGGACAAGGTGGTTCTGAGGACCCGTCCTTCTTTCTTGCCGAAGGTTGTCACACCCTTCCACATCGGGCAGACTATCACTTTGCCCACCTTCTTTCCGCCTACGCATCCTTCCAAAGAGGAAAAGGGACTCCACTGTCTGGACCCAAAACGTGCGCTCTCTTTCTACCTGAGCCGCACACAACAGTTCTGGGTGGATGACCAGCTATTTGTTGGCTACTTGGGTGCCAAAAAAGGTCGGGCCGTGCACAAATGGACCATCTCTCGGTGGGTCGTTCTCTGCATCAAGGCCTGTTACTCATTGGCTAAGAACGAACCTCCTGAGGGGCTGCGTGCCCATTCCACCAGGGCAACTGCAGCCACTACTGCTTTGGGACGCGGCATTCCCTTGCAGGACATTTGTCAGGCAGCTACGTGGGTCTCGCTGCACACGTTTACCAAGCATTACTGCCTTGACAGTCAAGTCTGGAGCGACTGCTTTTTTGGCTGTTCTGTTCTCCGTGACTTTCTGGTGTAATCTTTTTCGCAGACTCCCCACCGGGGTTGATATTGCTGATATCTATTCTAAGGTAAGGAACCTATCACTAACGTGTCTCTTTCAGATGCACAAGTTACTACTTGTGTAACGATATATCTGTAAGAGACAACCTCATTTCTCCCCTGAATCACAGGAGGATAATGACACCGATGACAATGGGGATGGGGATGGGAATAAAGATCACACCATACCACAGGACCCAGATCCATGGGACGATTATGATGAAGACCCAGATAATCACCACCTGACGATAATATTGGATTCGCACAACTTATCAATAGGGCTGCTCTATATCATGTAGTGGAATAACACACTGACCCACTAGAGGAGGATTTCCTTGTGGAAACATTTGCTCCATCCCAAAAATCTACTAATACATTGCCAATGCTAAAAGACATGCTAAAGCACACTAATGAAGTATTCAAGGACCCAGGTAGAGCAAGAATACTTACCCCAAGAGTTGATAAAAAAATATAAAGCGGCTCCTACTGACCCAGTTTATATTAAAGGTGAAGTGCCCCTAGACTCCCTTGTTGTACCCAATGCCCGCAAGCAAGCCAATTCACAAGCCACAGGCGACGCCCCTCCTCCTGATAAGGAGTCAAAGCTTATAGACGCTTCAGGCAAATGAATTGCGTCATAGCCCGCTAATAGTTGGCGTATTGCCAATGCGCAAGCCCTTCTAGCAGGCTTTGACAGAGCGCACTATGACGAACTAGAAAAGCTAATACAGCATTTACCAGATCAATACAAAGGTAAAGCCAATGAACTCATTCAAGAGGGTAAATTAATGACAAACCCCTCTATCAAATGTGCACTAGATGCCGCTGACGCAGCATTCCGTTGCATTAATACCAGCATCTTGCTACGCCGCCATGCTTGGCTTTGAATCTCCGGATTCAAGCAAGAGGTATGTCATCTATACTAAACCAGCCTTTTGACCAACAACATCTTTTTTGACCAAATGTAGATTCTTCATTAGAAAAAGTGAAGAAATATACAGAATTTGCCAAATCTATAGGAGCCCTACAACTACACTCTAACAGAGGCTCCTTTCATCCCTCCTTTTATAGGGGTGGCTCCAAAACAATGTCATCAGAGAATACCTCCTCTACCTACAAAAACCAAAATCAACCTTCCTCCTCACAAGGATACTATCTAGGAGGATATAGAAGAAACAACAATAGGGGAAGAGGAAAAAATAATTCCGCCTGCACTTCCCTTGCAACCAAGCAGTGACTTTCCCCTGCTACCCCCGACCATTCCACTCCTGTCGGGGGACGCCTATCACAGTTCCTACCTGTCTGCAATTCCATTACAACAGACAATTGGGTAAGACAAATTATCTAGTATGGTTATTGCCTAGAACTCGCTGGAACACCACCAAACATTCCTCCCAGAGAACTCCCAATGTCCTCAGAATATCTCACACAAGAGGCGCTCTCCCTGTTACAAAAACATGCCATAGAACCAGTCCCTTTGCCTCATCAAGGCACAGGAGTGTATTCACTGTACTTTCTTATACAAAAAAAGGATTGCTCTCTCAGACCAATACTGGACCTCAGGCCATTAAATCTATACATTCAGTCAGACCACTTCCACATGGTCACTCTCAAACAGGTTCTCCCACTACTTCATCCAGCGACTTTCTGTCCACTTTGGACTTAAAGGACGCCTACTTTCATATTACCATTCAGATTGGATTAGCGCAGGAGAACGCTGCCTCGCTGTTGCGCTGATGTGCTGGTAAACATGCCTACTTTTAAAAACTCACCAAGGAAAAGTTGATTTTAAAAACTGTGTACTGGAACTTGTACTGTTCGATTATTGTGGTGCTATTTTAAAACTTTTTGAATTACCTCTTGCCGCCTCCCCGTTCCACCACCGACGCTATGCCGGATTGATGTGGAGGGAGCTCGGCATTCTACCCCGCACACACCGGAAGTGATTTAGACTTCCGGTGCGCACGCATCGCAGGTCATACAGTGACTACATAAAAACATGCCCCCCGTACGCGCATGTAAGCCCATTCTGTGCCCGTCCGCACCTCGACCGGGCCCAGGGCCACCCCCCCCTGGTCCAAGCACACAATATACAAGGGAATTCCTATTAGGGATAAACTCCGATCCAAATAAATGCATACACCCAATGATTATGACAGACTGGGTAGGCCCATGGAGCTGTAAACTATGCAGGGAAAGTTTCGGACTTCACATTGCTTCCCAGACTAACGACCGGATAGAAGTCCTGAGATGCGGTCTTATTAATATTAGGTCAATGAGCAAACATGCCTTAGACATCTTTGACCTTCTAACGGAAAACGACCTGGACTGCCTCTTTATGACAGAGACATGGCTGACGCCCAATAGTAACCCGGACGTTACGAACACCCTTCCGCCCGGATACCTTATTTCAAGAGGGGATAGATCAATTGGAGGGGGGGGGAGGCATAGCCATTACCTACCGAGATACACTAAACTGTCAAACGTTTGCGATCCCAGAACTAAAAGACACTGAAAACATGGGCTTCGCCATAAAAGCGCACGACTCGTTCACATTTACGGGAGCGCTATTATACCGTACGCCAGGAAAACATACAGACTTCCTAGAGAGCATTGGGCCAGCTGTCAGTAACCTAGCTCTCAAATCTGCAAACTTTACACTCCTAGGAGATGTTAACGTACATTTAGACTCCCCTATAGATCCGGTAGCAATATGCTTTAGGGACACAATGAATGTCCTTGGTTTAACTCAGGCTGTAACAAACTCCACTCACAAGGCGGGACATATCCTCGACTGCATTTTTTCGAACCTAGAGACACTCAGTGTCAAGACACCCCAAGTACTAACGTGGACAGACCACAGCTTCATTCCTTTCTACCTCCCAGTGACAACTGGTAAGACGTTAAACATATCAGACAAGATATCGGGGCCCCCCCAGAGAGAACCCTTCTGGAAATCTTGATAGGGCAGGAGGAGTTTTTAACTACAGCTGCAGAAATCAGACCCACCCCCACAGGAGATCCAACTAGGGACAGTCACATCTTTAGGGAGTGGATAAATACATTAAGGTCAGGAAATAACCATGCCGCTCCTAGGCTAGGTGCCAGAAAGAAGCAGAAACCCTCTGCCCCCTGGTTCTCTTTGGTTCTAAAAGAAGAACAAAGAAAGGTTAGGGCCTTGGAGCGCACATGGCGTATGAACTATGAAGAAATGGATCATAACCACGATAAAGCCGCTCGCCGCAGATATCATGGGATGATAAAAACTGCAAAAAAGGACTACTACACTGAGGCTATAACCAAAAGTAACAACAAACAGAAGGACATTTTTAATATAGTCAATACCTTTATGAACCCAAAAACCATGCAGAAAATCATTCCCCCCTCCCAGAACTTATGCAACATAATAGCAGATTTCTTTGAAGAAAAAATTCAAAAGATCATAAAGGATTTCTCCCATCCAATAACGCATAAGGAGCCAGCAAACCGAGCCATTACAACCACTACTTCCCCCATGGCCATCTTTCATGCGGTTACCCTAGAGGAATCCCGGGCAGAAATTCTAAAGGTCAAATCAGGCTCCCCTTTTGATCCCTGCCCTCCCTTTGTGCTTCACACAATGGTGGACATTGTCAACCCCATCATAAATAGCATTATCAATTCCTCACTCAATCTTGGCTTAGTCCCAGAAGAATGGAAACTTGCAGCAGTAAAGCCCCTGCAGAAAAAACAATTACCAGACTCAACAACTCTGACAAACCTGCGACCCATCTCCCTGCTCTCTGCAAATTAACAGAGAAATCCGTGAATAGGCAGCTCACCTTTTTGGAGGCCAATAATATATGGCACCCTACCCAAGCTGGCTTTAGGTCACAACATTCGATGGAATCAGCCCTGATTTTCACTTCTGAAACTCTACGGGCTGCAATGGATCAGGGAAAGAAGGCGGTCCTGGTGCTGCTAGACCTGTCCGCGGCGTTTGATACGATCTCACATGTCATCTTGGTGGACCGTCTAGCCGCGGCAGGGATAGCTGGAAATGTGCTGGGCTGGCTAAAAAGTTTCTTAGCAAACAGGCGACAAGTGGTCACCTTAGGCCAGTTTAGGTCTGAAGTAAAACGGCTCACCTCAGGAGTACCTCAGGGCTCCTGTCTGAGCCCGACGCTTTTTAATGTATATATGGCCCCCATGATCGCACTCGTATTATCCTTTAACATCAACACCATTTCATATGCGGATGATACGCAGCTGATCCTGGTGATGGAAGATAACACCGATGAGGCTGAAAGGAAGCTCAAAAACTGCCTTAAACCCACTTTCCAATGGATGAGCGCGAACCATCTTAAATGCAACTCAGGTAAAACAGAGATCGTGCCATATGGAAAGGGGAATCTGTTTAACCCCTCATTATGGTGGCCGGAAGATGCTACCGTCCCCCCTAACACCATCCTGTCAGCCCGAAATCTAGGGATCAGAATTGATCCTCTCTGACTTTTAAACATCAAGCAGTGACGGTGGCAGGGACATGTTTCGGCATCATAAAAGGGCTCAGAAAATTCTTTGACCTAATACCACTCCCTGCACGTAAAATGGCTGCAGTAGCTCTTATAACATCACGTCTTGACTACTGCAATAGCCTATATGCAGGGACAAACAGGATGATCTGCCATAAACTGCAAATGGTACAACATGCAGCGGCAAGACTGGTGTTAGGATGGAACAGAAGAACTTCAGCTACAGCAGCAATGGACATACTACACTGGCTGCCGATCCAAAAACGGGTTCTTTTCAAAATCCTTCTAATCACCTTAAGGGCCTTCCATGGAAAAGGACCCAGCTACATTCGGAGCATGTTCAGACACTACATCCCTTCACGTAATCTGAGGTCCCAAAAAGCTAACCTCCTTACTATCCCCAACTTCAAACTGAAAACGAGAGGAGGAAAGGCTCTATCAGTCTTGGGTTCCAAGGCCTGGAACCTTCTCCCGCCGTCCCTTCGCCAAATTGGATCAGAAACAGATTTCACAAAGACCCTAAAAACCTGGATGTATAATATATCCGACACCATGTGCAAAAGCTTAATCTGAACACGCAGTTTCCTTACCATCAGCTATACTCTCCACTTCTCTGCTTATCCTGTCTAAAGCGCAATGATGCTCCTTGGAGTGAAGTCCGCGCTATACAAGAACTTTTTACATTTACATTTACATTACATCCCGCTCACAGAAAATACCTCAGACTTGTGATAGACAGCCAACACTACCAATTCAAAGTCCTTCCATTCGGGGACCCAGATTCTTCATCAAGTGCCTCGCAGTAGTGTTGGCTCACTTACGAAGACAATATATTAACGTGTTCCCTTACCTGGACGACTGGCTCATAAAAGCCAAGTCACACAGCAGCTGTGTTGAACACACATACAAAACAATCCAGTTGCTTCACGATTTGGGATGCACATTCGACCTGTCTAAATCCTATCTCCAACGGTCCACAACACAACAATATCTAGGAGCTACAATAAACACTTCAAAAGCTCTAGCATATCCCAACCCAGTCAGAATAAGCACCATGCAAGCCCTCATATCAAAATTTCAGCCTCAACTCTCATTACCAGCTTGAGTGTTTATGCAGTTAATCGGGATGATGGACTCTTACATTCTCATCGTCCCTTACGCAAGACTCCAGATGTGTCCCTTACAGGAGTGTTTGGCACGTCAGTGGAACCAGGCTGAGGTCAGCCAACAGATCTGGTGTTGGTGGACAGCCGCACACATCGCTCTCTGCAGTGGTGAAATACTCAAAACCTTCCAAAGGGTGGCCGTTCCACGACCCGGTTCCACAGATAGTGCTGACAACAAATGCATTGCTCACCGGCTGTTGAGCTTATCTTCAGAATCATACCACTCGGGGCATGTGGACCTCTCACCAAAAACAACTCCACATAAATTATCTGGAATTGCTGGCGATCTTCCTAGCGTTAAAATCCTTTCAACTCTACCTCTTAAACAAAGCTGTCCTGGTCCGTACAGACAACATGACAGCAATTTATTAGATACAAAAACGGGGGGGGACACTCTTTTCAGTTTTCACACCTAGCTCAAAGCGTATTGAGATGGGCCATTCCGCAAAACATATACCTCCTTGCAGAACACCTCCCAGGAGTACACAATCAGATTGCAGATCTGCTCAGTCGTCAAAGACAGCAGTAGTATCACAAATGGGAAATTCTTCCTCAAGTTCTGCTTCCATTCTTTCAAATGTGGGGTCACTCAGAAATAGACCTTTTCGCCACACACCAAAACACAAAATGCCCATGCTTCACATCCAGGTATCCACACCCATCGTCCAAAGGCAATGCACTCTGGATGAGCTGGTCAGGCAAATTTGCTTGCGCTTTTCCGTCTCTCCCGCTCATTCCACTAGTGGTTCGGGAAGCTCAAACGGCATTCCCTCACAATGATCCTGGTTGCACAAACATGGGCCCGACAGCCATGGTTCACAACCCTCCCAGAACTATCAGTAGTTCCACATCAAAAGCTACGTCTCTCACCCAAGCTTCTCACTCAAAACCATGGAGAGATAAGGCATCCAGATACCAGTCAACTCAACCTTGCGATCTGGCACCTGAAATCTTAGAGTTTGGCTACCTCAATCTCCTGCCAGACTGCATGAACATCATTAAAGAGGCTAGACGTCCTACCACTAGAGCTTGCTATGCCGCAAAGTGGAAAAGATTTGTAATTTGTGGTACAAATAACAAAATCAACTCACTAGATGCTTCCATTCAAAACATCATCTGTTACCTTTTGCATCTACAACAATGTAACCTAGCGTATACATCCATCAGACTACATCTCGCTGCAATAGCAGCCTATCTCCAAAACTTGTCTTTGTTTAGGGTACCACCTATCAAAGCATTTATAGAAGGACTTAAAAGGATAATTCCACCTAGAATTCCACCCTCTCCATTATGGAACTTAAAAGTGGTCCTTACCAAACTCATGGGTCCCCCATTTGAACCTCTGCATAAATGTGAATGTCAAATATGCAGGGAGGGGGGGGGGCTTACGAAGCAACCAGCTGTGCCACTTTTGCGTATTTCAAGAGGTGCTTTAATTGATAGCTACCAAACATGCCAGTCAAATGAAATAAGTCCTCGTTTCATAGAGGAACAAAAAGGGGGTATAACACAAACAGTCTCTCCTTGAGGGGAAGCGTTTCCAAGAAACAGTCTTTACATAGGAGGGCGAGGTCCTTGTTGCAGGCGTGTAAGTTCCAGGGTTCAGTGCCAACGCCCAGCAGGAGTTATTCCGGCATGTAAAGGAAAAGAAAAACAAAGTCCCGAGATTACTGGAGGTTCTGGGGTACTCAACTTAAGAGAGGGGGAGTGAGGGTATCACCTGGGACTATCGTCCGGGGTGGCTTTGTACGTGCAACTGTTGGAATTTTACGTGAAAGGCTGTGGGCACTCGGGAGGTGAAAACGACACACACACAGCTCGGGAGATAGCACCGTGAGCTCCCTCAGACCTTCCCTACCCCGTATTTGCCCGTGAAACAAATAGTCCCTTTAGCTGGCCCCGTATCTTGTCTAGCCACACTTCTCCAGAAGTGCGGCTGGGCGGCTCGTGATAACGTTGGCCTCCAGGCGTTTCTCTTCTGCGGGCCTGTCCGTCTTCTTCGCGGCGGTGATTCGTCTCCTGGTCCAAGCTGCTCGGCGTCTCCTCACTCGGTCCCCGCGCGGGTTTCGCGCCGTCCTCTTCCTGGTGTCAGGCTTTGAACTCCGCCTTGCTTGCTGGTTGGAAAGAAGCCGGTGACGTCACCGCCGACGAGTCCTCCTCCGGCAAAGTCCAGGCCACGTTAAAGGGGCCGCAGGAATCCTGTCCACGGGGCGGAAACGAAGAAGAGTTAACGTCCGCCTCCTCCTGCCCTGCAGCCAGTGACAGTGAATTACAATTTCTCACCTTGAAAGTAGATTTCCTGGTTGCGATCACCTCTCTCAGAAGAGTCCGTGAACTCCAGGCAGAACTGCATTTCTGCCAATTCATCATCACAAAGTGGTTCTTAGGACTAACCCAACATTTCTACCTAAATTAGTGTCTCTTTTCCACCTCAACCAGTCTGTAGAACTCCCAGTGTTTTTCCTCTACCAGACTCAGTAGCAGAACAAGCTCTTCACATGCTAGACGCAAAAAGATCAATACTTTACTACACTGAAAGAACAAAATCCTTTAGAAAGACTAAACAACTTTTGTGGCTTTCTCCCCACTTCATAAAGGCATTCCTATGTCAAAAACGGGGATTGCAAGGTGGATTGTTAAATGCATCCAAATATGCTATGCTAAAGCCAAACGCAGATTAACCATTCCCTCTAGAGCTCACTCCACACGTAAACTAGGGGCGTCTATGGCATTCTTAGGGAACATTCCCCTAGATGACATCTGCAAGGCAGCAACTTGGTCTACACCATTTGCTTTCACAAAGCACTTTTGTGTAGACGTGCAAACAAAACAAGCTAGTGTGGGCCAGGCTGTATTAAGAACTCTTTTTCAAACCACTGCAACAGATACAGGTAGCCACCGCTAAGGAGGTAAGTGCTGTATTGTCTATGCACAAGTATACAATCTACAGCTCATATGCCTCGAACGGAAAATGCTACTTACCAGTATGCATCTGGTCTTGGCAGTTAGAGCTGTAGATTTGGATACGCCCACCCACCTCCTTGGATACCTCTATCTGTTCCAGTACTATCTTACTTAGATGCATTACACATGGACATCCTTTTCTATTTCTTACTAACTCCATCATAACCCTCCATGGCAAAACAATCTGGAGATGGAGTCGATGCGCACTATCGTCCTAAGGAGGAGTCAAGTACCTTGTGACTAAAAACACTTCTTCCCAGACAAAAACAAAGGGCAAACATCCGAGCCCAACACCAGATGGCGATCTATGCACAAGTATACAAATCTACAGCTGTACCTGCCAAGAACAGATGCTTACTGGTAAGAAGCATTTTCCTTCGATATAATAATTACATTTCTTCTTCCCAGCCCTAAAAAACCCAGAGAAGCGCTATCTATCTATCTATCTATCTATCTATCTATCTATCTATCTATCTATCTATCTATCTATCTATCTATCTATCTATCTATCTATCTATCTATCTATCTCCAGTAGGTATATATAGTTAGGACCTAGTTACCATAGGAAATTCCGAACATTCTATTGGGAATAACTTTGGCGCCGATTGAGGGATCTGCCTGTAATTTTCCTTAAATTTGCCTCGCTGCGCTCCGCTCCTTCTCTGAAGGTTTCGGGGGGATTCGTCAAGCGGGGGCCCAGATAAAAGGGGGTCCCAAAACGTGTTTTCCCATGTTAATTTCCATAGGGACATTCTGACAAGGCTACAGCTTGAACGGCTGAACGGAATTACACCAGATTTGGTAAAATGGTAGGGACTGGTATGCAGCAGTGCCTTTTGTATGTTTGGTGTGAATCCATCTAGTAGTTCTTGAGGAAATTGAATTTGAAATTTTTCAAATGGCATTTTCTCTGGGACCTTTAGACACGGCTACAGCCCGAACGGCTGAACAGAATTACACCAAACTTTGCAAAATGGAAGGGACAGGTATGCAGTAGTGCCTTTTCTATATTTGGTGAAAATCCCTCTAGTAGTTGTTGAGAAAATTCAATTTGAGCAAATTATATATCTATATGTGCTCAACATTCCATTGGGTATAACTTTGGTGCCGATTGAGGAATCTGTGTGTAATATTCCCGAATTTTGGCCAGCTCCGCTCCGCTCCTTCCCTGAAAGTTTCAGGGGGATTCGTCAAGCGGGGGCCGAAAGGGGTGTCCCAAAACGTGTTTTCCCCATGTTAATTTCCATAGGGACCTTTAGACACGGCTACAGCCCGAACGGCTGAATGGAATTACACCAAACTTGGCAAAATGGCAGGGCCTGGTATGCACCGTACGCGCACTGTAAGCATACGGTACGCGTCCCGTGCGCGTACCCATTGCGTGCGCGAGCGAGTTTCTGATTGGCTGGCAGTCGACTGTCAACATTCCAAACTGTCCAAACCCGGAAGTGTTAGCCACCATCTTGTTTTTCAGGAGAACTGAGGCACAAGAGAGCCCAAAACAAGAGTGAAAAACACGAAAAGGGGGCAGGGTAGAGATAGCCAGAAACCGGTCCTTGGATGCATGATTCCGGTCTAGGAAAGACATGGCTTGGTAGTTCGGGCTGGACTGTTCCCATGAGGCACAGGGTCAAGGCTGAATTGCATATAGCCAGTGTCTGACCTAGGGTGGTGTGGAGTGCAAAAGAACGATGAATTTAGGCCCAGATCTTTGTACTGGGGTGAATGTAAGACATAGTTCTGCATTCTGTCCATCAACTGTGTTTTTTGCTATATATGTATATATATATATATGTATGTATGTGTATATATATGTGTATATATATATGTATGTATGTATGTATGTGTATTTATATATATATATGTGTGTGTGTGTATATATATGTATGTATATATATAATGTGTGTGTGTGTGTATATATATATATATATATATATATGTGTGTGTGTGTGTATGTATGTATCTTAACTTAACAAGGTTTTATAAAGCGCTCGCACACCCGGAGGTTTCATGGCGCTAACCGACAGATGCTATGGAACTGCAGTTTTAGAAGGCTTAAAGGAGGGTTAGGCCATGATCTGGACGAACAGCCAAGTTTTGAGATACCTCCTAAACGGAAGAAGAGTAGTACAGGAGCGAATTTCCATGGGGAGGGAATTCCATAATTTAGAAGCAAGGGTAGCGAACCTTCGCCCACCCTTGCGTTGGAGCTTGTAGCGAGGGACAGAAAGGAGGGTTTGAGAGGCAGAGCGTAGGCTACATGGGGAAAGTATCTGGGAAGGAGGTCTTGGATGAACTTCGGGCTACGAGCATGTAGAGTCTTGAAAGTCATGCATGCAACTTTAAAAGTGACACGTTGCGTGATAGGGAGCCAATGAAGTTGCCTCATTAAGGGTCTGGCTGACTGCCAGCGCAGAAGTCGATATATGAGTCTAGCTGCCTGATTTTGGACCATCTGCAGGCGTCTACTAAGTACCACGGGGAGGCCCAGGTAGATGGCGTTGGCGTAGTCAAGGTGTGACAACACCAAGGCCATCACCACCTGGGTTCAAATCTGACTGAGTGAGCATCCGACTGATCTTTTTTATTTTACGAAGCTGAAAAAAACATGCGGACACAACCGAGGTCACTTGAGGCTTTAATGATAGATCTCTATCAATAAGCACCCCCAGACTTTTAACCGAGCTAGACGGGGTTTGAGGGGGCCGAGTTCAGGTGGCCAGTAGTGAGAGCCCCAGAATAACTGGCTTTTGTCGAAGAGGACCAGTTCTGTCTTGTCAGGATTTAACTTTAGTTGGTTACCATCCATCCAATGACGTATATGGAGCATGGTGTTCTGAAATTGGTAGATCTAAGCTGGGCAATTGTTGATTGTAAAAATAAGTTGCAGATCGTCTGCATAATTAAAAGTGGTAACTTTAAAGGTTTTAAGAGACTGAAGCAAAGGGAGCATATAAATGTTAAATAGAATAGGGGACAGTGAGGAGCCCTGGGGTAACCCACAAGTGGTGTGGGGTTCGGGAGATAAAAAGGGGGGCAAACCAACTGCCTGCGTGCGGTCACTGAGAAATGACCTGATCCAGTCTTGGGCTGAGCCACAGATGCTGGCTAGTCCGACACGGTCGAGAAGGATGTCCTGGTCGACCGTGTCGAACGCAGCCGACAGATCAAGTAGGACCAAAGCCTAAGGGATTCCCAAATCTGCGTTATGACGCAGTGAGTCCAAGACTGCCGTGATGACTGACTCTGTCAAATGGGCCGGTCGAAATCCGGCTTGATAGGGATCCAGGAAGTTGGTTTGTTCGATGAAACTGGAAAGATGTGATGTTACATGGGCCTCCAGTACCTTGGCTAAATAAGGAAGGAGGGAGATTGGCCTATAATTTGATAGGATGGTGGGCTCCGCTCCTGTTTATTTTAGGAGGGGCACCACAACTGCCTCTTTAAAAGAGTTGTGTACCGTACCTTGAGTTAAGGATGTGTTGAGGAGTCCTAAAATAGGAGAGGGACAAGCAGCAAATACATTTTTTAAAATATAAGGGGGGCAGCAGTCTCGAGGGGATCCAGAATTTACCCTATTCAAAAGAGTGAGTAGGGACGGGGCATCCAGGAGAGGGAAGTGATCTAGGGAATGGATACTGGTGACGTGTGTCGGGTCAGGGGAGATGGGGATGGTAACGGAAATGCTAGATTTGATGGTCACGATTTTGTCCAGAAAATATTGATTGAGAGTATTACAGAAATCCTGAGTGACCGCGGGCTTAGGCTGGGTTCTTCCAGGGTTTGAGAGTTTATTGACGATGGAAAAAATATCCTTGGGGTTATTATTTGATTGCTCAATTATACTGGAGAAGAAAGCAGCTTTGACTAGAAAAATAGTCTTCATGTAGTCAGCGCGAGCGGCCGAGTAAAGGGTCTTTTCAAGAGGGGCATAGGTTCTTATCCATACTCGCTCCTTTTGGCGAACAATTAGTTTTGCAGCGTGAATCTTTCTGGATTCACTATGCTGTGCATATTCCGCAATCTGGTGGTTGGGTCCGGAATCGTAGACTTTTTTTTTTTTTCGTAGCCCAGGTGGGCGTCGACGTCCCACCATTTGGTGTACCTTCGGTGACGTCGGCATGCTTCCGGCGGAAGCTACCACCCTTGGGTGCCATCTTCAGATTATTTTTTCCGCCGTTGGGTCTGGATCGTCGCGTGAAGCTCCAGAAGTTTTGGAGGAAAAAAGGAAGAAATACAACTACTATTCGACGGTAAAGACCAGAAAAGATTGGGAGAAGAAGACCATCAGAGAGGAGACGACCAAGAAAGAGAAGAACATCGAGATCTTCAACGTCCTTGGAGGAATGCGCACACAGGGGGCCCCCTGAGCGCAGGGAATCGCCGAGGGTCCAGATGACTTCACGGTCGCAGAGACCGATAAGAAAACGCCTGACAAGATAGGAGAGTCTACGACCCCGAAAACTCCAACAGGTCCTCGAAAGCCAGAGGCAGACTCTCGAAAGGCAGAGTCCAAAGCCTCGAACGGAGCACCGGCGCCGAAAAGTTCGACGGCCGAAGCTGCATCCTCCGAAAAAGAGCCCAGCGGATCTTTCGAGAAGGACTCCCGGAGGCCGAAGACCGGTGAAAATCAAAGGTCGTCGAAGCAAGCCCCCGAAAAAGGGTCTTCCACTTCGAAGGAAAAGGAGCTGAAGAAAGCTTTGACGTTGACGACGCCGCCGAAGAGAGCAGCCGAAACGCTCAACGGGGACCAGGCCACGGAGATGCTGAGAAAGAAAAGAAGGCTTGTGGCCGAAATGGAGAACATCCTCCAGAGAAAGAAAGACTTCGACGAAAGAATGAGAAGTTACAAGATCCCCTCGAGGCCGGCAAGTCCGCCTCTGAGGTGCAAGAGCACGAGGAGTTCGACGTCGAAGAGCCACCGAAAACTCCGGAGCTCTCGGAGCACGAAGAGGAAGAGGACCTCTATTCTACAGAAGGTGATTACGGGGATCAGCAGTCAAGCTACGGCTCAGGTTATATAAAAATAACTTCTGTATTGTGAAACACATCAGATAGAATCAGACATATACATTGTGCCAACTGGCACGGGCAATATTCACAAGGGATTATTTACAGGACTGGGCCACATGGGCCACTGTCAGCATCAACACTTTTAGAAATAGCACTTCTAGAACTTAGAATAAGTATAGTACAAAATAACAGTTATAGATCACATCCAGTAACTACTGCGAACAGGTAAGTACCACCTACGCAACCCTAAACACCTTAGGAGAATGTCACGCAGGGAACCAGGACCTCACTTGGACCTCATGTACTAGAAAGAACAACCACCTAAGTATCACAATACAATTAGCCAGTTAGATATATCAGCCACGGTCTGGTTGAGGTCAGTGTTATGAGCGGGTATGGAGTTCTCTAAATTTCCCAAAAAAGCTGGAGTGTCCAGGGAGCCCCATTTTCTGATGAAGCCCTCCGTGGTGTCTACATTTGTATTAGGCTCAGGGATGGAGATGTTGAATTGGATCAGGAAATGGTCGGACCAGATACAAGGGGAGACGACAAGAGAGGAGATGCTGAGGTTCATTCTCCAAATCTGGTCTAGTATATGCCCTTTAAATATGGGTGGCGGTGTTAATATGATGGCTGAAGTTAAGCTCTGTGAGAAGCTCTGTGAGTTCACTCGCCAAAGGGCCACAAAGGTCGCTGTTAAACCAGAAATTGAAGTCACCGATTAATAAGATCGGTGACCATGGTGGCCAATTGATTACACAAAGAAAAAGGAAAGAGGGGCATACTTTGGGGGGGTCTATATATCAATACACATTGAAGTGATCCCGACCATAAGTCGAGCTTGATAACCAGGTTGTCCACTGCAGAAAGCTCAAGAGACGTCATTTTGGAAAATACATAGCTTTTGTTGATAATGGCAGCTACTCCACCCCCTACTTTCCCTGAGTCACGGTCTACCTGTAAGATGTAATAATTATCAGGGAGAGCTGCTAAGATATCTGGGGATGATTCAATATTAAGCCAAGTTTCCGTAAGAAATAAGATGTCAGGTTTTTGGCATGCCAGGAGGAGGAAGATATCAAGTTGATGTTTTACTAGGGATCTGGTGTTAAGATAAAAGATGTTTAGTCTTTGAATATCGACCAAAACAGGCTTAGGTTACCCGTGCCGGTAGAGTTCCTAGGGCAGGGGCAGGGGCGAAGTTGAAAGATGCCTAATAATTTTAGATGATCAATGGAGGCTGGGCACAGTGAGCAGGCTGAGCTACGAAGATTTAGCAAGGTCTCCGTGGAGTATATGAATGAAGGGGCAGGGGGACAGGCCCCTAGGCCTGGTCTGGCACGGACGGACGCAGACGGGCTTGCCTTTGGCGCGCCATCGGCGTGCCCGCTGCGCGCGGCCGGGAAGGGATACACATTATATGCTGGCTGAGGTGGTAGTGACAGGAAGACTGCAGCGGCAACTCGGGCTACTCCCAAGATGGCGGCTACCCTCACAGTCCGCGTAGCAGCGCCTAATCGGCTGCATGGGCAAAGCAAAGCACAGTGAGGAGGAGAGGGAAGGGTAAGTGCGCAACAAATCAAGAAGACAAGTTTTAAAATAACATACAAGTTTTAAAATTGCGAATAAATGGTGCTCCCGGCTTTCCGCCTCATAATGCATAATGCATATGCAGACCAAGTGTATTTTTTTCATGTCTATGCATTTTAGAACCATGTGACACTTAATGGGTGTGTATTTTAAGTCAGATCTCGCGTTCATGGTGTTACATGTGAACAAGGCCAGCTTAGCTGGTCGAAACGCGTAATGGCAGGTTGTGGGAGCACAGTAAGCAGATGAAAATAAAGAACGACTAATATCACTACAATTGGAGTTTGTGCATTTCTCCATCGCCGACTGGGTGTTGGGTAAACTTTGGACTTTGTAATATGTATGTATGTATATATGTGTGTATGTATGTATGTATGTACATATACATATGTGTTTATATATATATATATATATATATATATATATGTGTGTGTGTGTATATATATGCATATATGTATGTAGATGCATGTAGATGTATATATGTATGTATATATGTATGTATGTATGTATGTATGTATGTATGTATATGTATATATGTATGTATCCATACTAATATAATAAAGAGAGAGCCCAAACCTTTGAGGCAGGTAATCTCTGGAACCACAGCACCAATCACAATACCCAAACAGCGTTGGAAAGGGCAGTTGCAGCAAAAGGACATAGGCTATGCAGACGCCCACCATATACATTTAAAAGGTAATAGAACCGTGCCAGCAAAGTAGTCCCTTGTGGGCGTGTCTGCGTTGTGCTGTGGGCGTGTGCTGGGGGCGTGACAAACGCTGCAGGCGTGTGGTACGTTCCGACCTTCATGCCATTTCCCATATCGTGTGCTAATCCCACCCTGCTCCCTTTAAATACCCCTGCAACCCATAATCATAACCCACCCTTACTCCTTAAAATACCCCAACACCCTTAAACACTAACCCATCTTAACCCTATAAATGTACCCTGTACCCCAAAACCCAAACCTATCCATAAACCCAAAAAATACCCCTGTACCCCAAAACCCAAACCTAGACCTACCCCTGAACCCTAAAAATACCCCTGTACCCCAAAACCCAAACCTAGCCCTGAACCCTAAAATACCAATGTACCCCAAACCCAAACCTACCCCTGAACCCTAAAAAAACCCTGTACCCCAAAACCCAAACATAGCCCTGAACCCTTAAAATACCCCTGTACCCCAAAACCCAAACCTACCCCTGAACCCTAAAAATAACCCTGTACCCCAAAACCCAAACCTAGCCCTGAACCCTAAAAATAACCCTGTACCCCAAAACCCAAACCTACCCTGAACCCTAAAATACCTCTATACCCCAAAACCTAAACCTACCCCTGAACCCTAAAAATTCCCCTAGACCCCAAAAACCTAACCTAGCCCTGAACCCTAAAATATACCCCTGTACCCCAAAACCCATACCTATCCCTAAACCCTAAAACTACACCTGTACCCCGTAACCCAAAACTATATCTGAAACCTTAAAATACCCAAACACCCCAAAACATATACCCCTATAACCCATACTTACCTTATCCAAACATTTTAAAAAACATGCTTTTACCATTCATGCATTTACAACGAATTTCGTTGTAAATGTATGCGTGGTAAAAGCATATAAAATGCAATGCCATGCGTTATAATGGCATTGCAGAGTCATGGTACTTTCGTAATGAAAGTATGCAGAGTGATGGTATGCGGAAAGAAAGTTGCGGAATATTGGGGGTTTACCCTCCCCCGGTAAGTACATTGGTGGCAGGGCAGCCCACATCTCCAGCAACATACTCATATTTTTTCACCACCCATTTGAAAAATGCACAGGTCTCTCTCATTGATGGCCAGCACCGACATACACTTTTAGACACACATCCCACCACACGTTCTAGAATTGCGAACTTTAGAGCTGGGGAGTTACGTTCGAATCTCGGCATCAACTCAACATCCTGTGATTCCAGGCAAATCGCTTTGTTTCCCCGTGGCTACCACAAATTAATGTGTTCTTCTGTAATGTAAATTGTGCTCATGCCATGTTGTCGAGTTCGCGCTATATAATATTGCAAGGAAAAATAAAGTAGGGAAACTAGAGTTCACACACTACTGAACGCGCACTCTTAAGTGCATCAGCAGTACACTGTGAATCTGAGTGTTTCACAGGCCTGTCACAGATAAGAAATGCTATGAAAACAAAATCCTACAAAACAATATACTACTGGCCAGCAGCAATTCATACCCGGACAACGTCGGGATATATAATATATATATATATATATATCGCGATATTCCATGGGAGACAAAAGAAGCCGCCACTCGAGTTTTTCGTGAGACAACACTTAATTTATTCTTAAATCCATTACAGCATGTTCACAGCAATAAAACCAACGCGTTTCGTTAGCTCCCCACTAACTTGATCACGGTTGTGTATATATATATATATATATATTCCGTGTGGCCTGCGCTATGGGGGCAGCACTAAGCTGCAGGTTCACAAACTGATACTCCAGCACATGTGGGCAATAACCAATAATGATGCTGCATATCCCGTGGCAAGACACTTCAAAGAACAGCATGGCAGTGATACTCAACTTTTGAAATATTTTGCCATTGACACAGTTTTGCCACTCAGGAGGGGTGGTAACCGAGAATATCTCTTGCGCAAATTGGAGACCCTATATATATCTAGATTGCAAAGTACCGCAGGGCCTGAATGCAAGTGAGGATTTCTTCACTTGCTTATAGGATTTTTAGTCTCATGAATTGGTCACTCGCACTCTCCGTTTAGTTGAAACTGTTGTATAATTGCTTTTTTATCTGGAATATGAATTTTAGGTAATTCAGTTATAATAATTTTTACACATTTTAAACTTCATTGCGGCTGCAATTTAGTAGGGTGAGGGCACTTTATAATCTTAGATGCACTAGTACTTTATATACAAATCATGGATTAAGCCCACTTGGGCAGTATTTGTTTCAAAATACAATGCAAGGCACTTTTGAATCATGTGCATAAATTGACTTGAATAGAGTAGAAGCAAGGGTATGGCTACACAACATTTGCTCTGAGGATCTGTCACAGTGGTCAAGAAGCTGTGTACACCTCGGGGATGATGAGAAGGGGTTTTGAGGCAATTTGTATATTGTATGCATGGCCCAGATTGTCCATATCTCATTAAGTGTAAACTGAAAAGTTTTTCCCGTCAGCCGCAGAATTTGCACATTTAAAATGAAATATTGAGCTTGTTTTACACATGGTTTTTAATTGAGTTTTAAATTGTGTGTTAACTATGCCTAATATCTACATTGCTCGGAGAATAAGCATTTAAGCATTTATTTATTCATGTATTTATTGTCAAGCATATTTTGCACTTGTGTATTTCTATTTTAGAAGTTATTTAAATGTGCACCGTGTTAAGCATTGGGAAACTACAAGAAGGTGTTTTTTCTATTTCCATGATGACAATATTCACAAGTGTTACTGGGCACTGGCACTGGCACTTTAAAAATGAGAAAATTACTCAGTTTTGCGTCATGTGATCAAGGCCTCGTGGGAGGCAGAAACGCGTCATGGCGGAGGTGCGGGGGTTTACCTTAATGAAAATTTTGCGCTAAATGTTGTGTCTGCTATTTCGTCAAAGTTACGGCTCTGGTGACGGATTCCTGTGGATATGTATATGTATATACAGATTAATTGAATGTAATAATATGGTTTTGTGACTTTACCTGCCAATGAATTTTATAGTGCCATAAACTGTAAAACTGTCTTTTAAAATGAATTTTTAACTGTGTTTGCAAATGTACTTCTACTTTTATGATTCTCTGTATTGAATCGAATAAAGTTTTTAAATGAATGTATATACATATGTATATGTATATATATCGAAAAAGCCGCGTCTCGCTCCCAGCATGCAGAACTTCGCCCAGGCAAGGATAGCACGGACACGGACCAGTTAAGTGCTTGAATTTTATTTAGTGCAAATTCAGCCGCATGACGTTTCGGCTCCGAGGAGCCTTGCTCACATGACAACGTTCTCAATGAAAAAAATGCTCTTTTTAAAGTGCCAGAATTCAAAAGTAAAAGCGTCACGTGATAATGCTGAGAGTAAACATGGACAAAATACTTCATGGTAGTATGTTGTTAGAGACGCCTCATAAATAAAGATTCAACATCAATATATTGCGATATTTGACACAAAGTGATACAATCATTGTAAAATACCATAAAACTTGTGTAAACGAGGAAAATCAATTCAAAATTCAGTTAAAGCAGTTATTGGTGAAACTAGGCAAAAATCATGGTTAAATACAAGTACCTATTGTTGCCATACAGTAGTGCAGTAAACAATATATTTTCTTGCTTGTACCTACCAGAATACAAATCAGTCAGACTCAAGTGCTAATGCATGAAGATTGTGCAAATTACGCAATAGTGCAAATATTATATCAAATAAATAATTTTTGAGATATGTGCAAAATACGCAACTGTGCAAATAGCTTGTCATAATAATACTGACATTCGAAGTGCAAATAGTATTCGAACTGTGCAAAGCCCGCCAATTTAGTTAATTACTGATATGTGCAAATAGCCTATCTAGTAGGTAAAACGTTAAAATCTGCATAGATCATTTCATCATACCTAGGTAAAACACTTAAAATATTTAAAACCTTATGTCTAGTATAAACCAATATTCTCAGTTTGCATAAGAGACCCTCTCCTAATACCTCACATCGCTGTAAGGAGTCTCATTCTTTGTCTTATTTCAATAGTCCATGTGGAGAAAAAATCAATAATTGTGATTAAAAATTATGGAAACTCATATGATTAAGTCTAATGGGGAGTAAGGACCCTTATAGTCCTAATGATGTTTTGTGTACTTCTCTCATTTAGACATTGCTCTTATATACAGCAGCAGTTTAGTCGCAAAAACAACCCAATCAAAATATAAACCTGAATAATGTAAGCGAAAGATTGCATGCTGTGGCATTAGATCCCCAACCCACATCCATCAATTAGAAGGTTGCCCGGCTGGGTTAGACCTCAACTTAGAGTATGTGGTACCTGTCCCGTAACAGGACACTGAGACATAATCCAATAGGACAGCCAAGAGTAACTATGAGTATACAATGTGTGGAGATCTCTCATGGGAGGCACGTGTACATGTCCTCGGTTACATTCAGCCCCCCTGGGGCCTTGGTGTCAAGCTGGAGGATATACCGGGTTTCCAGTTTTCTGAGTTTGGCCTCTGTCACCACCCCGTCTGTTTGCCTTGACTGCATCAATTACAAAGTATTTTAGATTAGTATTCACACTTTGATGACAGTCTCGGAAATGCCTAGCCACCGGGTATGTGTTATCCCCATTAGTGATGGCCCTTAAATGCTGGAGGATACGTTTATATACCGGTAACTTGGTGCTACCCACATATTTCAGTGGGCAGGGGCATTGCAAAACATATATGGCAAACTCGGTCTTGCATGTTAAAACCTGAGTTATGGGGTGTTCCTGGCCACTAAATACATCCATAAATGTTTTAACATTGACACCATGGTTGCAGGCCTTACAGGTCTTACACCTATAAAACCCCCTGTTGTTTTGGAACCACGCAGATCTCTCAATAGGCTCAGGGCTAGTGTCCACCAGTTGATCTTTAAGTGATGGCGCCTTACTGAATGTTAATGATACCCTCTTGGGTAAGGTAGTCTGATAACAGGGTCACTGGCTACAATAGGCCAGTTTTTATTCACAATCCTGTAAATCTCTTTATGTTGCTTGCTATAGCCAGTGATAATTCTGAAGCTTTTAGCTTCATCATTATGTCTCTTGTTTTCAACTGGCTGTAGCACAGGTTGACTACTTGTACTGTGTTTTGTAAGGAGCTCCTTCCTAGTTCTGACCATAGATTTAACTCTGGCCCTCTCAATCACCGGTTCAGTATAGCCCCTTTCTAAGAACCTGGCCTTACTCTCTTGTTAGGCCCCTCACGATCACTGAGGTTACTGCATACACGTCTCATCCGCAGCATCTCCCCGTAGGGAATGCTGAAACAAGATGAGCTGGGTGCGCACCAGCAGCGTAAAATACTGTTGCCCGCGGTGGCTTTGAGGTAAATCCTTGTCTCCAACCGTCCATCTTTTATGAATAACTCCGTGTCTAAAAATGTAACAGAACTTTGACTGAGAGTAGCTGTAAACTTGAGGTTGAGGTTGTTCTGATTGATGTCATCAATAAATCTCATTGCTTCTACCTCAGTACCCCTCCATACTACTAGTAAATCGTCAATAAAACGATACCATCCGATCACATTGTTCCGAATTGTCTGCTGGTATGTGGTTTTGAGGACCAGCTCCTTCCAAGATCCCATGTGCAAACACACGAAGCTTGGGGAGAAGCTGGCCCCCATCGCCACCACCTGTAACTGACGGTATAACAAATTATTATACATGAAAATGTTGTTAGTCAAACAGAATTGTAACATCTGCAACAGCATTCTGTTGTGGTCTGTGAATGGAGGCGCACGTCTAGAGAAATAATATTTAACCGCTGACAACCCATCAGTATGTGCAATGCTCGTATAGAGGGCTGTGACATTTAAGGCAATTAACCAGTCCCCCTCAACCCATTCAATGTGTTGGGTCTTCTGTAAAAAGTCCCCTGTGTCCTGCACATATGACTTGAATTTCTGCACATACCCCATATATATATATGAGCACCAAGTCTTAATCCTTTCCTGCTTAAAACGCAGAATCACGGGCGCAGACTAAACTTTTGTTCAGCATTATTTTTATTTTTCAAACACGAATGTCAGGACGCGTTTCGGCCGTCCAAGCGGCCTTTGTGTGTGTGTATGTGTATATATATATATATATATATATATATATATATATATATATATATATATATATATATATATTTCCTAGAGTAGGCAGCACAGCGCATTCAGCCACACCAACACACAGGAACCGGCGAGACCCAAGATGGTGCAAATATTTTCTTTATTTAGTTGTTAGCCCAGCACCAGTCCGCCATGACGCGTTTCGGCTCCAAAAAAGCCTTGTTCACATGACAACGTCACGAGGGCTGACCACCCTTTTAAAGTGCAAGTAGTGCCATCACATGGTATAGAAAGCAAGGAAATACTGAACTTTCCAATTAGCTATCACTAAGTATTGCGGCATAAATGCGATTATTGCACAAACAAAATTACATTTGATCATTCTACAGTTACTCAGTACATAATAGCTATAAAATGAGCTATTAGCAATATTTACTTATTCAACCTCAGTAATATATTTACACTGTATAAATACATGGCAACGGCTAAATGAACTTCATAAAAAAGTACAAAAGTTAAAAGCCAATAAATAGTTATAAATAATTACATTGCCCTTAAAATTCATTCAAACTACTACTCATAGCGTTAGATAAATCAAACACATTTAGATTGAGAGTACAGATAAATAAATCGAGAACCCTGTTGTCATGGATTCTAATGAAAAAGATTGACTGCCCAAGTGGGCTGTACATTACTGAGGTAATCAGTACTGGTATTGTTGTGCAAATATGCAGTATTTAGTGCAAAACATGTTAAATGGCTTTAAAGTGCTACCACAAAGTGAAAATAGTGCAAGAGAAATGTTAAATCATTATATCTTGATATTTTATATACAAAACAGGTCAAAAGGAGAAAATCCAGGATTCATGTTATACTTTTTGAGTCTCTTGAAATTGCTAGTTATAGGTTGATGTTTACAGGACAGTAGCAATTTATGAGGATGAAAGTGCAAAGTGTAAAATAGCAAGGTATGGTAGTTCCTATAGATAGGTGTAACAATCCTCCCCCATATTGAGTCCTTGCGGTGCCTTAGTGTTGAGTGATATGATGTAACGAGTCTCCAATTTTCTAAGTAGAGACTCTCTATCACCTCCTCTCCTTTGGGGCGGAACACAGTCTATCACATAATATTTCAAGACGGAGGCATCCTTCCCATGTGTTTTCTCGAAATGCCTGGCCACAGGATATGCGGTATCAGCATTAGTAATAGCACGCAGGTGCTGCAAGATCCGCTTATGGACTTGCGGCCTGGTGCTGCCCACATACCTGAGCCCACATGGGCATTCCAACACATAAACTGCAAATTCTGATTTACAGTTTAATTTTTGTTTGATTTTGATGGGGCAAGGAGACAGTGGTGTATACACCTCCGACTTGCTTACACCATGCTTGCAGGCTTTGCAAGTGGAACATCGCAAGAATCCCTTCCTCTCATCTAACCATGAACCTGTGATCACCTCTGGGCTACTGGATACCAGACTGTCTTTCATAGAACGTGCCTTACGGTACGTAATGCTGGGGTATTTAGGCAAAGTAGGGCCTATAACAGGGTCACTAGATATCAAGGGCCAATTATCCTTGATTATTTTGTGGATGATCCTGTGCTGATTACTGTAACCAATGATCAATCTAGTTTCATCTCTTGATCTATTGGCGAGAGGGACTAGTTGCCCTGCATCTCCTAAGCCTAGGAGTGCTAACCTCTCTACTCTGTTTGCCCTGTGTATAGCATTGTCTATTGTCTCTGGTTTGTAGCCTCTTTGAAGGAACCGAGCCCTGCACTGGGACTGTGCCAATCTACATTCATCCTCACTGCTGCAAATCCTCCTGACGCGAAGCATCTCCCGTAAGGGATGCTCCGTATCAGGTGTGCCGGGTGATGACTTCCAGCATGCAGTAGAGTGTTCCCTGCCGTAGGCTTACGGTACAATCTAGTTTGGAGATTGCCCTCCTGGACAAAGATTTCCACATCCAGGAAAACAATAGATTGGCTACTTATGTTGCTGGTAAATTGGATGTTAAGATTATTCATGTTCAGTTCTTTTATGAACTCTAACACCTCACTCTCACTCCCGTCCCAAACAAAAAACAGATCATCAATATATCTAGACCAGAGTTTCACCTTTGTATGCATTATGACAGAATGTGCCACCATCAGGACCTGCTCCTCCCAGTAACCCATGTGCAAACATGCGTAACTGGGAGAGAAGCAGGCCCCCATTGCTACATCCCTGGTCTGAAGAAAAAGCTGTTTGGCAAATAGAAAAACATTATTTTCTAAACAAATGGAGATCATCTCTATCAACATGTTCGAGTGTTCATTGAAGCAAGCTTCCCTTTTACCCAAAAAATGTTGAATAGCTTTCAATCCGTCTCGATGAAATATGCTGGTGTAAAGTGACGTGACATCCATAGACACCAGAATGTAGTTGGAATTCCATCTGAAATCAATGAGTCTCCTGAGTAGGTCGCTTGTATCTAGGACAAATGAGGGCAAGTTTTTCACGTAGTCCTGTAGGAAGAAGTCAATGTACTTGCTCATGTTCTCCAACAGGCTGTTACATGCAGAGATAATGGGCCTGCCTGGAGGCTGCTGATAATTTTTATGGACCTTAGGGATGAAATATATTACCGGAGTCACCGGGTGGTCCTTCTTTAAAAATTTGTATTCATCCATAGACAGCAGACCTTTACTCCTCCAGGCAGACAATTTCAAATAAATTTCATTCCTGGATGCAATGGCATCATGCATGGTAATTCGTTTGTAACA
This sequence comes from Lissotriton vulgaris, assembly GCF_964263255.1. NCBI lineage: Eukaryota > Metazoa > Chordata > Amphibia > Caudata > Salamandridae > Lissotriton > Lissotriton vulgaris. The sequence goes on along the minus strand of NC_141695.1, from coordinate 1,254,400,669 downwards.
GTCCTTGTCATTGAGCTGTTTGTGTGCTTCTTCTAAGTACATTTTTCGTGGCCACAAGACCACGTTACCACCCTTGTCCGATTGTCTTATGACCAAGTGTTTATTTGCTTTGAGCTTCTTCATTAGTTTGTGATATTCACTGTCTCTGTAGTTGTATCGTATATATATATATATATATATATATATATATATATATATATATATATATATATATATATATATATATATATATATATATATATATATATATATATATATATATATATATTACAAGATGCCACACTTTCAGGTAAGTATCGCCAGAACATTTCTTTATTGCAGGAAGCAATTCGAAGAATAAGCACCAGCACACACGAAATAAACGTCCAGCCCTACGCGTTTCATGTTAATAAACACTTCCTCGCCAGAGGGCCCCGGAGATACCCACGTGGATCAGGGATGTGCGGGAATGGTCCCTAGCAGAGGAAACACATATGCAGAGCTGCAGGAGGGATGAGAAATGACAAGAAGACCTATTGGCCTGGCGAGCCATGTGTGCGACAGGAATGGGGGTAGGGGGTATGGGGACACACTTCCCACAGCGACTCAGAAGGGACGAGTGGAGAGCTGTTCTCGCTGCAGGGATCCGGATCTGAGGAGGAGGCCGGGGGAGTCCCCTAAGGTACAGCTAATATACAGTGTAGTGTAGGGACTGGTTAATTACTCACAAGGATGCTTGTATGTTGTTCTGCTATGTCTTCTGGGTGATCATGTCTCTCGGTGCGGCCTCTAGTCAACGAAAGTGCCTTAATGAGTCAGTCGATGTGTGTACGTGCTGTTTTGATGCCAATTGGGGGGGTGTTAACTGTCTGTACAATATAAAACTGAAAAAAAAGTTTAAAAAAAATAAATAAACACTTCCTCAAGTCCCTGCAAGTCCGTCAAACGGCAGACTTGATTATGGAACAGGTGCCAGTATTGCAAGAATATAAGCAGCGCAAATAACTTTGTACCTGGCCGCAAATCCACTTGGATAATAAGCGCATAATTGAAGTAATGTGGGATGCTGCTCACTAGGGAAACACGACGTGCACTACATTTACCAGGAGGCCATTGTGTTGGCCACGTCCACTTAGGCGGGGGGAATGGAATATAATGAATGCCGCCGAAAATGCCTCACCATTGACTTTTAAGACCAGAGCCCCTGAGGAAGTGTTTATTAACATGAAACGCGTTGGGCTGGACGTTCATTTCGTGTGTGCTGGTGATTATTCTTTGAGTTGCTTCCTGCAATAAAGAAATGTTCTGGCGATACTTACCTGGAAGTGTGGCGTTTTCTACAACAGACAAACCTTCTCTTTGAGATATATATATATATATATATATATATATATATCTCAATGTCCAATGTTCACGTCCTCCTCCAATACCGCTGGGACACCGAGACAGCGGTGCATCACAGGGGCAGAGGTAACCCTGTTACTCTATTCAGTTTCACAACGCGCAGCCTGAACTGCGCCGATGCACTCTTCTCCGAAAATAAAAGATCACGGCAATTACCAATGCACAGTCCATGGAAAGTTTAATTCCTTCATTGCAGCATGTGAAAAACGGGCAGTGAAGCAAAACCCCTTGGCGTGATCTTTTATTTTCGGAGAAGAGTGCATCGGCACAGTTCAGGCTGCGCGTTGTGAAACTGAATATATATGTGTCTGTGAGCAAGGGCGGATGCCCGAAACGCGTCAGATTTGTTTGGTTCAGCTCTAAATAAAACCTGTGCCTGAAGTAAGTTATTGGATCTGCGTGATTTCCTGGGTCGCTGTGGTCGGAGCCTGGGAGGTTACACTTGCTGGATATATATATATATATATATCTATCTCCGCCCGCTAGTCTCCCGGCCACAAACGGCGGCGGGCTCGAGTGAGGAAGCGACCCTCGTAATATGCCACACAACGACTTTACCTTCAAAGAAGTTAACTCGAGCCCAGATCCTTTTTGCGTGAAGTTTATTTCAACACAGAATGTCAAGCAACACCCGACGCGTTTCGGTGCAGCCGCACCCTGGTCACGGGTAACAGTGTTTTCTCCCATCACAGCAACCAGTGGTTTCACATCCTCACTGTGCGGCGACATATATGTCTCCTACAAACATAAAAAAGTACAATCACTTTAAAGTATACACAAATATTTAAAACAACTTCGAAGACAGCTTCAAGTTAATGATTTATGAGGGATCCATTCGTTATAGTATCTCAGTATGGTGAATGCATTAAATGGGCCCTTAAATTAGATGGACAGATAACTCCTCATCCTTATTCATCCCTAGAGGTTGCACAGTGTCATATTTAATTATGAACCTGGACTCAAGTTGTCGTAATTGTCTGAGTCTATCACCACCTCGCTCTGATGGTGAGACCCTGTCCAGGGCACAGAACTTGAATAAACTTAGATTTTTACCATGAAAGTCTTTAAAGTGTTTGGCAATGGGGTAGTTTTTATCCTCATTAGTTATGGCCCTCATGGAGCAGGTAAAGTGGTGGGAGGCCACCACTTTACAAAAATACGTGGACTGCAAACGAGTACCACGTGGTCTGTGCATATTCATAACTCCTACGTTTACTGACCAGGACCCTGAGTTGATAGAGGAATGGGTAGAGAATAACCACAACTGCTCAACAATTATGTTGAAATTACTCATTAAATACGCACAGAAAGATACTTTGAGACTGTCAGAAGAGATTAAGCGGATCACTGCAGAATTAAAGGGGCACTATACTGAGAGTGAATTTGAAACCGAAATGAAAAAACTGACAATAAGACTTCAGAAAGCAGAAGACGAAATCAAGATAAAGAAACAAAGCAAGTTCCACCGCAACCAGTTGGACTATGAAAGGGGCCAAATTTTTACCTTTGGAAGAAAATTTGACCAGTTGAGAGAATTGAACAAGAAAATACAAAAGACCCCAGATAAACAACAACCAGCCCAAATGGATCAAATGGGCACTACCACTGACACAAACATGGTGGTTGAGGATGGGACAACTCCCTCAGTAAGTGGTGTATCAACAACCACGGATGGAGTAAAAAACAATATTTTAATAGAATTCTCTCTTATGGCGCAAGGGAGACAAGGGCTTGCCAGCCCCAGCCCCGGATCTGCAGAGTCACCAAATCCAGGTCGTGGAAGAGGCGCCAAAGGCGGAAACAAAAGAGGCGCCAAAAGACAGGGATTGATAGATGCCTTCGTGGGAGTAACAACAAGAGGCAAGATGGCCAAGAAATGAAGGACACCCACACAGTGGTAAATCTATCTAATTTGATTTTAACCTTTGACCAAACTGAAGTCTTAGCATTGGGATTGACATTTTGCCCTTCCAGTCATTTTAACTATACTGATGGAAGAATTGACCTATTTCATTTTGTACGAGAGTTGAAATTAAGAAAGTGGTTTCAAAACAAGAAATCTGTGGGAGGGGCTACCTCTGATGAGAGTACAGGAGTTGCTATTGGTGATATTAGCCTTTTAAAAACTATGAACTGCCTAGGCTCTGACACTGATGTAATCCCAAGTACTCTTGAATGTTTATCTGAGGAAGAATTAACCTATGACTGTCCGAGTGGCAGCGGATTTAAGTCAAAATCTAGGTTTCTACCACAAATTCACTGTGATATTATTGACGTGTTTGAAAAGGGTGTTACCACTGAGTTTAAAAAGATAAACCAAACTCAAAAACCTGTTCATGACAACCTAACTAAACAACAAAGAAGGGCCATGGTTGAACTTAAAAACAACAACAACATCGTATTAAAAATGTCTGATAAGGGCGGCAATGTTGTCGTATGGCCCACAGAGATGTACCTTGCAGAGGGCAAAAGACAGCTTGATGACAGGGACAACTATGCAATAAGCTCTAGAACTGCGTATGAGAAGAATAATCTAGACTATCAAAAACAATTGCATGAGTGGAAGAATGACAATCTCAAATCAGATGATGAGTACAAATTTCTAAAGTGTGACTACCCGAAACTTGCGGTTTTATACCTTTTACCCAAGTTACATAAGAACACCACAGTACCCCCGGGGAGACCCATTGTTTCCGCTATTGGCAGTACATACGAAAAGACATCCAAATATATAGACCACTTTCTAAGACCCTATGTGGAACAACTACAATCGTATCTTCAAGATACACGTGATTTACTGAGAATTATCGAACCCATACAGTGGGAGGATGACATGTGGCTCATGACATTAGATGTTAATAGCCTTTATACATGTATACCCCACAACTTAGGTGTGGAGGCGAACCAACACTTTTTGAAGAATAGACATGTTAAGTATCTGATGCACACAAATATGCTTGTGAAAATGATGCGTGCCTGTCTCTCAAGTAACTACTTCTTGTTTAATCATGTTGTCTACTGCCAGGCTAGGGGGACTGCGATGGGAACCTGCTTCGCCCCCAGTTACGCGGGGTTGTACCTGGGCTGGTGGGAGGAGCAGGTGGCCAGTAACATCTTGGCCTTTACCCAGAACGTAGTCCTCTGGGCCAGGTACATAGACGGCGTGTTTTGTCTGTGGAGAGGCAGTAAAGAAGCAGCCATGCAATTTGTCAGGGAATTAAACCAAAATGAATGCAATTTACAATTTACCAGCACTATAGACAAACAGTCTATTGAATTTCTGGATGTTTTGGTGTCAGTGGACAAAGGACGACTCATTAGTAGACTGTATCGCAAGCCTACGGCAGGCAACAGTATACTACATGCGTCGAGCTGTCATCCGAAAAACTTGATTTGCAGTATACCTTTTGGCGAATTGCTGCGTGCAAAAAGAACTGTGTAACCAATACAGACTTTTACAAAGAAATGTGTGTAATGAAAGAGAGATTCAGGGAGAGGGGCTATTCGGCCAAAGTGGTCGAACAAGCCTGTAACAAGGTCAGAAACGTAAATAGGAAAGATCTTCTCATCCCTAAACCATCAGGTGACAGTGAAGAAGGACCACTTAGATTCATTACCACATATTCTGACCAAACATGGCAGGTCAGAAAAAGTCTTAAGAAATTTTGGCATCTACTCCAGCTAGACGGGACATTAAAAAGTGCTGTAGGGAATCAACCAATGATTACCTTCAGGAAATGTCCGGCCCTGAAAGATGTGCTCTGTAGCAACATGGTAAAGGACAAAGAAGATACCAAAGGAGTAAAAGGCTTCTTTACCTGTCGCTCGTGCAAAGCCTGCAAAAACAGCGTCAATAGGAAAGAAATAATCCTATCTAAAAATAACAGACCTTACAAAATCCTAAAACATCTGACGTGTAAATCTGACTACTGTGTGTATGCTTTGCAATGTCCGTGCCCCTTGACGTACATTGGAAGTACAAAACATCCAGTCAAAAAACGTGTACTAGAACACATGAGGGCCATAACTAATGAGGATAAAAACTACCCCATTGCCAAACACTTTAAAGACTTTCATGGTAAAAATCTAAGTTTATTCAAGTTCTGTGCCCTGGACAGGGTCTCACCATCAGAGCGAGGTGGTGATAGACTCAGACAATTACGACAACTTGAGTCCAGGTTCATAATTAAATATGACACTGTGCAACCTCTAGGGTTGAATAAGGATGAGGAGCTATCTGTCCATCTAATTTAAGGGCCCATTTAATGCATTCACCATACTGAGATACTATAACGAATGGATCCCTCATAAATCATTAACTTGAAGCTGTCTTCGAAGTTGTTTTAAATATTTGTGTATACTTTAAAGTGATTGTACTTTTTTATTTTTTTAGGAGACATATATGTCGCCGCACAGAGAGGATGTGAAACCACTGGTTGCTGCCGATTTAATTGGATGGAAACACAGAAAAATGCATCTAGATTACTTAAGGAAAAACTTTTTTGAGTTTAAGGACACTTTAATGGAACTATTTTGAAGCTAACATGCCCACTGGGGCTACACTCTGCGTAGCGAATTAATGCCCACTGGGGCTGAATTGTAATGTGAAAAACATCTGAGCCAGGTATACTTGCCCACTTGGGCAAAAATAGATAATTAGATACTTGGCTAATCAGAATTGAATGTTTTTGGCATTTAAACGCAACATTTTTCCAAACTGTAATCACAGTTATAGCACTTTGTTTATGGTCCTCAGGAGTTAAGTTGCCCTTATAATTTCTGTATATATATGATGTATATTACGCTTGTGGTCAGAAACACATTCAAATATGGCCGCCAAACTGTGGTAAAACAAACACTTGTGTGAGGACGGGTAGTCCTACGTTTATGTTGTTTGATGTAGCTTTACTTTAAAACTTGTGATGGGAGAAAACACTGTTACCCGTGACCAAGGTGCGGCTGCACCGAAACGCGTCGGGTGTTGCTTGACATTCTGTGTTGAAATAAAACTTCACGCAAAAAGGATCTGGGCTCGAGTTAACTTCTTTGAAGGTAAAGTCGTTGTGTGGCATATATATATATATATACTCATAACGGCCTACAGTAGACAAGCAAGGCAAATAAGATCCATCATGTCACAAAGGTGGCCGGTCTTATTAACTGATCAGGTTCTAAAACCCAGACTGCCTGATGGTCCTATTGTGACCTTTCGGAAGGGACCTTCCTTAAGATCACACATTTGTCATGACTTTCCTGAACTTAGGAAAAAGGAAGAGTGGATGAAATCACGTCATGGTTTCAAACGCTGTACTTCATGCAGGGCGTGCAAATTTGGCAAATCTACCACTCAGTATTATACACCATTCAGTGCTGACCCAATTAACATCAGGGGTCAGTTCACTTGTAAAACTGAGTTTGCCATATATGTCCTGACATGCACATGTGGACTCAGGTATGTCGGCAGTACACGACAACCTGTGCATGTCAGGATTCTCCAGCATCTGCGGGCCATCGTGAACAATGATCCATCTTATCCGGTGGCCAGGCACTTTAAGAGTAATCATAAAAATGATTTACAGTGCCTATCCTATTTTGTCATCGCCTCTGTAGATAAACCTGTGAGGGGTGGGGATCGAGACAGGATCCTTAGGAGACTTGAGTCCCAGTTTATTTTGGAATTAGACAGCAGATTTCCAAATGGGCTCAATAATACAGAAGATCTGTACGTTTTCCTGTAGATTTTTGTAAAATTTGGTTGCTCTAATTTTCCGGATTACTGTAAATAACATCTACCAGTATCATCTTATTTCTGACATTATCTTTGGACACAGAATTTCACTCATACACTCCATCACTTTCTTATTATTTTTTCCTCATCACAAATTGCTTCATGGTTGTTACCATATAGCTTTTTTTTTCCCCATTTTTTGATTTTTCTTTTGGGATACACTTTTTGTTATTTTCATTTGGACATAGCCATGGGTTATTAGTTGGATATTTCTGTTTCTCCACTCATAACCACATTATTAGCGTAAGTGGTTTTTTAATTTTGTACTACCTTTTTTGGCTCTAAATCTATTGTTGGCCATTTGCATTTCTGGCATTTAACTTCTCTATTGCCATGTTACTTGATGAAGACATTTAGAACCCACTCATATTGGATCTTATCCAATTGTTAACTTTTTTTGCATCAATTTGCACAACATTGCACTTTGTCACTTTAAGAGTGTATATAGATAATGAAAATTGCACTTTGCATTTTGCACTTTATCTTGCCAAACTAGTTTGCACATAATTGCGTAGTTTGCACAATGCTTGGGTTTTATTTAAAGAAAATTGTAATGTCTTTGTTAAATGAATTATAACAGGATGTGTTTTTTGCCGGATTTCTTCTTGCACTTTAGCCAATTTTAATATATGCGTCATATTGTCGCAATTGTGGCCATTTGTGATATATATTTGAATGTATCTTATAATATCAATGAACTTTAGAAAAAATAATTTTTTTTCATTTGCGGATTTGAACCTTTATTTGTGAGTAGTACACAATTAATATTGTTATAATTGTTTGGAAAACAGACTCTTTAATGCTTAAAATGGAGTATGTCTTTTCTTTCCATCATCACATGGTGTAGTGTTTGAAAAAAGAAAAAAATGCTAATTGAAACACAAAAAAACTGTGAAGCACTGGGTATTTAAATGTGTATGTCGCATTAACTGACTGTCTGTGAGCAAGGGCGGATGCCCGAAACGCGTCAGATTTTGTTGGACTGAAGCTTTAAATAAATCTTTTGCCTTATCTACTTTTTTGGATTCGTGTGGTTTTCCTGGGTCGACTAAATGCGGAGCCTTTGAAAGACTGCTGTTGCTGCATATATATATATATATATATATATATATATCTGGAACACTCCAAACTTTCTCATCCAAGTAAGGCACTGACTCCGTGAAAATTAGTTGATTCCAAATAAGTTTATTCTCTCATTTAGGCTGCTTGACGCGTTTCGGCGGTAAGCACCCGCCTTGTTCACAACATCATGACAGACTGTGATTGTATTTATACCCCTTAGTCATTGCATTACATCATGCATGTTCAACTCCTGTTTCTACGCACATTTTAGCTTGTTTTTCACATTACACACTCTAGTCACACCCAGTTCCCATGGTAATATGGGGCGTCGTCCACTTGAGATTGACATAAACAAGTTACTTTCATTTTCCCTGTTAATTGGTTACATCATCCGCCCCCATGCTTGGTTTCGTTACTATAGAAACCCTCCTGCCACATGAGCCTAGTGATTTTCTCATTCCTGCCTTGCCTGTCAATCGCTGTGTGTGTGCCTCGCTTATGCCTAGTTGGGCCGATTTACACGAGTCAATTCGCGTTTAAAAGACTTCCTCGGCGCTGGTGAGTTTGTAAACTGACACCATAGGAATTTACTGCTGATTGTTCGTGTTTCCGAGGTGTTGGGCCTGCGGCGCTAAGCTATTTATATTGGGCGCGTGTTAAAGCGGGTACAGTTGGGGAATGCTTAGGGGATAATACGTGCGCGTTAATACCACACACGGTTAATCTGGTTTTCAAAGGCGCGCGTTTGTCATACCGCCTCGTATTCGCGTTGCTGGACGCTTGTGTGAGCGGGTGCAGCGGGGGATGTTTTGGGGATATTGTCAGCGCGTTAGTAGACATGATTACTTTGTTTATTTGGGCGCGCGTTTGTAAGGACACCTCGCTTGTGTGAGCGGGTGCAGCGGGGGATGTTCTGGAGATATTGTGAGCGCGTTAGTAGACATGATTACTTTGTTTGTTTGGGCGCGCGTTTTTAAGGACACCTCGCAGTGTGATTCAAGGGCGCGCCGGGTTAGTTAGGGAGAACCTGCTATTACTACAGAGTGCTAATTGCATTTACCATAGCGCCTGTTTTTTACTTATGTTGCCTCATCTCCCAGTGGACTTAGGTCACCCATTTCTGAGTTTTAACATTTCTCACATTCAATATGCATATCATTTATACATCATTTCCTAGTGGACAAAATTGCAAGCATTTATTCAGTGCCTCGCGCTGATGGATATTGACATATCTAGCAATACAATATGACATCTAAAAGGTTTTAGTCCTTAATACATATATGCATTACTTTATGGATAATCAATGTGTAACATTGGCAGTAATTCCCAATGTGTTGACATATGTGTGCGTGAAGTGATTTATCTAAAATGCTGCTCTTGCAGGCTAAAACTGCTATAGGGGTTATGATAGTGCTAATATATACAGTGATAGTACATTATTAAAACTGAACAATAGATGTTAACTGGACGGGAGGGGGGAAGTTATCTTTGACAGGGTTCGGGGCGTTTATCATCAAGAACCATGTTATCATAGTTAGAGATGGACACTGAGTGCCTCATCAGAGTTGAGACCATTCGGTATCTTAGAATTGAGCATTATAATATACCGTGATTCTAGTCTTCTCAAACTCTGCAGGCGATTACCTCCTCTTGGGTTTTTTGGCACATTGTCAATGACGAAGTATGTTAATACTCCTATATCCCCTGCATGGGTTGTATTTATGTGCCTGGCCACAGGGTAAGCTGGGTCGTCATTATTTACAGCGCGGAGGTGTTGGAGGACTCTGATATGTACAGGGTGGATGGTACTACCCACATATCTTTTACCACAGATGCAGTTTAGGACATACACCGCATGGTCCGTCTTGCAATTGTATTTGCCTCTGATCTTGTACGGTCTCTTCCTAAAGGGTATTTCTACTTTTGTGGTATTTAACCCATGCTTACAGGCTTTGCATTTACTGCATTTGCTGAACCCTTTGATTTTTGACAGCCAGTCATCCTGTTTTTTAATGGCCGGTGCATTGCAAACTAGGTGATCCCTCATAGATTTAGCCTTCCTAAATGCCATCATTGGTCTATTGCCACATAATTCTCCAATTACGGGGTCTCTCCTTACTAGCGGCCAATGCTTGGTCAATATTTTTCTGACCTGGTTATGGTAGGTGTTAAATCCTGTAATCAATCTAGGTGGCTCTGGTTTGGGAGTTTTCTCTGTCTTTTCTTGTTTTTTGGCAAAGAGGAGATCTTTTCTGTTGGTCTTGCTACATTTTATGTTTGCTCTGTTACATGTTTTTTGACTGTAACCTCTCTTTCCTAGTCTTGTAAACAGTTTTTCTCTATCGCTTGCTGCATATTTTGTCAAGATTTTTAGCATGTTGGTTGATGCTAGTGCACTGTTATCCGTCCAATCTTGGAGCATAGCACAAAGTTCCATATATGTATTACCTACTTGCGTAGTTAGGACCTTTTTTCCGTAGGAAATTCACAACATTCTATTCCCAATAACTTTGGCGCTGATTGACGAATCTTCACGAAATTTTCAAAACTTATGGCCCGCTCCGGTCCACTCCTATCTTGAAAGTTTCGGGGTGATTCTTCAAGCGGGGGCCGAGAAAAAAGGGGGTCCCAAAACGTGTTTTCCCCATGCAATTTCCCATGTGAAACACAGCTACAGCCCGAACTGCTGAACGGAATTACTCCAAATTTGGCAAAAATGTAGATCTTGGTTCAGAAAGAAACCTTTTTGTAAAATGGTGTAAGTCAGTTCTGTAGTTCCTTAGAAATTCAAAATGAAAAAAGTTTTGATATCTATGGCTGCGCAAGATCCGCGCACCCTCCAGATCACGAGCTTTATGCTAATTGGCTGTCAACACTCCAAACCAGGATGTGTTGGCAGCCATCTTGTGCCTCGGTAGAACCGAGGCACAAGAAATCAGGGAAACAAGTGCGCAAAACACGAAAAGGGGGCAGGGTAGAAACACCCTGACGACCTAGGCCTGCTTAGGGGGTTCCAGAAGGACCCCCCAAAACATTTTTTTATATAGAAATCGACAAAATCCATGCAGGGTGTGCAGATCCAACCGAGAAAAAAACCCGAAGCGTTCGTTATTATTCAGACCCCGGATGGGCCAAATCCCGGGGCTTATCTAATATAATTGCGGGGGGCTCAAAGGCCCCCCCAAGACCCGGGAACTGCCACCTCCCGGGGCTTTATGACAATATATGCTAGGGGCTCACGGCCCCCCCACAGTCCCGGGGACCGCCATCCCCTGGGGCTTTAAATTTTAACGTGGGAGGGGCATCCAAGCCCCCCCAAAACCCGGGGACCGCCACCACCAGGGGCTTCAATGAAAAAATTGTGTTGCGGGGGGCACACGGCCCCTCCGCTGCCCCGGAGACGTCACCTCATTTGAGATGTCATCAGTGATGTCACTGACCATGTCATGCGTGATGTAATATGTGACGTCATCAGCAGTGCATTGCGGGCGCTCTAGTTCTAGTTGGCTGAACTAACTATAACTGGGGAATTTCAATGGTTTAGTACGAGTGAAATGTCCAGCTAACTATAACGCCCCTAAAACCTATAGTTTTTTCAGTGAATATATAAATATAATTTGGTCACTTTGGTCAAGTGATCTACTTGCTCTTCCTGTAGTATTTGTGGCATCATATTGTATGGGCTTGGACCGTCTATAACCTCTTTTCTACATATTAGGCTCTGTCTTCTCTTCTCTGTATGGGATGTCCCGCGGTCTCTGTGGCAGTCATCTGTTACTAATGCAGACCCTTCTGATCTTGTCTCTGTATGGATTACCCTGTTTGCATGTTCACACACTGCTCACCACATCTATGTGTACGGTTTTATCCTGGAACCTCTGTGACGTTGAGCTTTTCTCATTACTGGCCAAACATTATTGATGACTATTGCCCATTAACTAGTGTGGCTCCCAGTGATCTTCATCTGGCATCAAACCTGCTAAACCACAGAGCTGTGCCATAACAAGTTTAGTCACTGTACAGTGTTGCAATGCCAATCAATAGTCATGAAGCCCCTGTTAAATAAGAGTAGCTACGTCTCTAGCTCTTATATGACTTCCTGTATCTAGTTTCCAAGTTAAACAAAAAGAAAAAGGTGAATTAGCTTGTTAAATATGTTGTAGGTTCTTTGGTGAGTAATAAAACGGACAGACAATTATGGGTCTGTATTAAATCTCACTTAGCACTTGTCTGGAACTGAAATACAGGTGTGTCTACTTAGAGAGGTATCCAGGCCTGCTTGCTTCAAAATGTAATACCTTCTCTGCTTGGATGAGTTCATATAACATCTGGCAGGCTGCATTGGCTTCCTGTGTAAGCATGAGTGTACTTCAAAGCTTTTCCAACTGTGCTCAAAGCCACCTTTTACCTCGCACCAAGTTACCTTAAAAAAGAGAAAGTCTCCTTACATCTGCAAAAACTGTTTGGTCTAAAGATAATTTGCTTTTGAAAGTTTCTAGCATAAACCTAGCCAGACCAGGAAGGGTGTGATTTCCCCTCTTCGGGCTAGAATTTGCTTTAATGTCTGTCTATGTTTCTGATCTGTGAGCGCTGCTATGACCTTCACTTGAATAAAGTACCTCTTGCCAGCAATTTGGGATTCGTTGGTTTTTCTTCTTGGGACAGAAACAACAACTGGCATTCCTAAGGTTAACCTACATTGTCTGATTTAATCCGCGGAGGGTGGTTGCCTCCGCCACGAATCCACTCCCTTTCAGATGTCCGTGGTGTTCAACCAACTCTTCGTGTATCTGAGCTATCAGAATTTTACCACGGACCCTGCCTGAGGAAGTTGCCACACCTGCTTTCAATCTGTGCACCGCGCTGTGAAGGACGCCAGAAACACGCCGGATCAAGCTGAGACGTGAGAATATTACAAGCGGCAAAGCGGAGGCGTGTAAGCGACCGAAGAATCACACGGCGGTGAGTGAAAGCAATCCAGGGCAAACTCCCATTAACAGGCGGTGGGGAGGACTTTTGGCTGCCAGCGCGAACGAGAAACAATCCCTGTCTCGCGCTTGAAAGAAATTAACGTGCATACTTAAGGTCAGTCAGCAGGACGCTAACAGTGTAAAAATGTCGGAGGAGACAGTTAAGGAAAGGGAAAAGGCCTCGCTGGAGCTCTTTCAAAACCTGCCTACTGTTGCTAGAAAGGAAGCTGTTGCAGGCTCAGCATTAAATGTACAACAAGCGTCATTAACCAATGAAGCACAAATAAAAAATTTGATGAAACGCATGGAAAAGTGCATGAAGAGTGAATACACGAAATGGTGGGAGCATAAATCGCTCTCAATGTATGTGGCAGAGGGGAGGGTCCCACGGGGACTGAGAATCCTTTTGGCCCCCAGTTATGACCAACCACATCCTGACATGTTGAAAGAATGGGGCCTGACCAATTTGGAATCATCTACTAAGCTGATCAACATATTAATTAAATATGCTGAAATAGACCGTTTGCAATTATTAAAGGATATGGAAAGCATCAATGAGGAACTGATCAGGTTTGAACCAAATGAATTGATACCAAAATTAAAAAAGGAAATTCAGGAGCGCCTTAGAATACATGAGGACAAAATTAAAACAAGAAAAGCGTGGAAATTTGCACGCGACAAGGACGATTTTGAAAATGGCAAAATCTATACTTTCGCACGCAAGTTCGACAATGCCAGACGCTTAAAAGCCAACCCAAAAGCAACCCAAGTCGCCAATATCACAACGGAGGGCAGCGCAAATGCTAGCCGTGTCATGGAAGGGGGAATCAGTGAGACTGAATCCAACAGCAGCAGCAGCATAAACAGTCTTTATTCTGATGAAGATCCCAGGGGTGCAACAGGGGGCTCAGAACCAACTCATGTCCTCAATGTTGGCGAAGAGGTTGATTTTTTAGTCAACGCCCGCTTGCAAAGTCTGCGCTCACACAACCGACAGGGGCAATTTCAAAAAGGGCAAGAATCAACAGAAACCGGAAACAAAGACGGAAAAAGTACAAAGCCAAACAGCAACAAAAAGAAAAAGTTTTGGCGGAAAAACAAAAACCAATGGAAACCAACAACAGTATCGTGAACCTATCAACCGTAGTGCTTACCAAAGCAGAGGAGCAACTACTAAGTTTAGGTCTCACTTATTGCCCTATAACAGATTTCAACTATACATCTACCAGAGTTGATGTTTTCAGATACATAAGAAAACTGAAATTGCGAAAATTCTTTAACATCAAAGACGGCCTCAGCGAGGTAGAAAACACATTGAGTGTGCCACTAACAACTTTAGAAGCCAGAGATGCAAAAGGGCTTCTAGCTTTACAACAACTGAGCAACTCGCAAACAAATAGCGATGTCAATATGGAGCAGTCTACACAACAAGAACTAAGAGAAGCATCCATATACCAAGTTGGAGCTGGCGCCAGCCCATTCAAACCAGCTTCTAATTTCATGCCAACCATGCCGAGAGACGCCATTGATTCTTTCCACGAAGTTGTTACGGCAGATCTCAAGAGACTATACCATCAAGTGAAACACCGAAAGAGAATCAAAACAGGAAAAGAAAAAGAATATTGGGCATTAGTCAACAAATTGAAAAATGATCACAAAATCATCGTATGCACCGCAGACAAAGGAGGCAACATAGTCATCTGGCCCCAGGCTCAATATGTGGAGGAAGCCCAAAGACAGCTTTCAGACACAGTGTGCTACGCTAAGACAAATATGCAAGAATATAATTTGTCCAGAGATCATTTAAAAAAACTTCTCTATAGATTCAAAAGAGAAGGACTTATTTCAAATGAAGAGTTCAAATTCCTTCATGTCGAACATCCTGTTTTGCCAAAATTCTATTTGATTCCCAAAATACATAAGGGCAGGTGTCCAGTGCCGGGCAGACCCATTATTTCTGCCATTGATAGCGTAACAGAACATCTGGCACAGTACACGGACTATTTTTTACAGTCTCTGGTGAGTAGTTTGCCTACATATATAAGAGACACGGGACACTTTTTACAAAAATTGAAAAACACTGCCTGGTCAGAAGACTGTATATTGGTAACATTGGACATCGAAGCCCTCTATACCAGCATAGATCATGGGAGAGGGCTGGAAGCACTGGACTATTTTTTAAGTACCCGACCGGTGCATTGTTACAACCATAACAAGATGTTGAGGGAACTTGTAAGCTGGTGTTTGCATCACAATTATTTCTTGTTTGGTAAAGATATTTATATACAGAAAAGGGGTGTGGCCATGGGGGCCTGCTTCTCTCCCAGCTACGCGTGTTTACACTTTGGCTGGTGGGAGAAGCGGGTCCTCATGGAAACATACCAGTCGGTGTTTGATACCAATGTAGTGATGTGGGTTCGTTTTATAGACGATGTGTTTTTAATTTGGAGGGGGACGGAAGAAAATGTGAGAGTTTATTGTGGCCCTAAATAACAATGAAGATAACTTAAGGTTCACACATAACATCAGCAAAACATCAGTGGACTTTTTAGATGTTAGGGTCTTTCACACAGCAGGACGCATAGCCACCTCATTACATAGAAAAGACACATCGGGTAACACAACCCTACATGCAACTAGTGCCCACCCTCGCCACGTCATCAACAATATTCCATATGGCGAGCTTCTTCGTGTGAAAAGAATCTGCAGCACTGATGAGGAGCTTGATACATGTACAGCTCAAGCATTAAACAGGTTTCGGGAAAGAGGATATAAGGAGAATATACTTACAAAAGCGGTCAACAAAATGAAATCTAGAGCAAGAGAAACCCTTTTCTCACCAGTGGAGATAAACAGGGTCTCAGTAGGAGATTCGGCTGAAACTCCCATCAGATTCATTACTGCATATAGTGGCCAGGATAGAAAAATCCGGTCTATTCTGAGCAAAAGTTGGCCCATTCTCCAAACGGATGCAGTTCTATCGCATCATTTACCAGCACGGCCGGAGATTACGTTTCGGAGGGGACCCTCCTTACGTATGCATATCTCCAATCCTTGCCCCGAATTACCCACAACAAAAAAAACATGGTTTCCACCTCGAATGGGATTCTATAAATGCAGCAGCTGCAGAGCCTGCAAATTTGGAGTAAATACAAAGCAGTACTATACTCCATTCAGCCCAGTACCACAATCCATCAAAGGACAGTACAACTGTAAAACGGAATATGCTGTTTACGTCCTGGCATGCACGTGTGATCTCAGATATGTGGGAAGCACCAAACTACCAGTGCATGCCAGGATATTGCAGCATATCAGAGCAATTGTTAACAACGATAGCTCCTATCCGGTAGCTAGACACTTTAAGAGTGTACATAACAATAACCTCCAGTGTCTTAGCTATTATGTCATCACTTCAGTACCCAAACCTAGAAGGGGCGGAGACCGGGATAGGATGCTCAGACAATTGGAGTCCAAAATGATCTTAGAACTAGATTCTAAGGTCCCGAATGGACTCAATACTACGGAAGATCTGTATTATTTTTTATGAGGATAATATTCTACAGACACCGTAGTCATTATATGTGTACTGAATAGCAATAGTCAGGTTGTGAGTAGAGCGTCCAGCCAGCCACCCATTATAAATTTATATATTTAAAATATGTCTCACTCCGACACCCAGATCAGACTCTTTTCTCTTTTTTCCTTTTTTCCAAACTGCAAATAACAGTGGGGAATGGGTATTCTTCCTGTTAGATTGCAGTCACTTTATATTATTGTTTTGTAAAAATAGGTCACATAGGGGTTGCCATCGACACCTGATGTCCCCTAATGTGCAACCAGTTGGGGTTGCCATCGACACTTGATGTCCCCAAATATGTAACCAGTCGGTTGTGGAATGAGAGGTTTCAAAACTGCAATTATTTATCTTGCTGGATATTGCACAATTGTTTGCATAAGTTGCACAGAAGAGTGTTTAGTTTACATCATGCCATTGCACTTTAATAAATGTAAATTATGAATGAAATTACATATATATTTTTCTACCCAAAAATAACAGTTTTAAAAAAAAATGTTTTTAAACTGTTTTTGGTGGATATAGGCACTGGTTTTACTGCATGTTTTAAAATATGGATTTTACATCTATTTTACAAATAGGACAAATCATATATATTTTTGGAATATGGCGTAAAAATATTTATTGGCACTCTTTTGCACATACCAAAGGGATCTATGCATATTGCACTTTATTGCAGTTTTGGCAAATTGAATGGAACATAAAAGCATTTATGCTGATATAAAATGACAAGATTAAATGAATTGAAGTAATGAGAATGTCATCCAACCATAGACATATGTTATCAAAGGCACTTTACATTGTATCAACATGTGACCTATAAGTATTTTCTTTATATTCATTATTTATGCATCACATGGTGTTCATGAAGAGGTTTAAAAAGAGGCATTATGGGAAACATTTTTTATGTGAGCAAGGGCATCCGCCCGAAACGCGTAAAGATCTGTGAGCGCTGCTATGACCTTCACTTGAATAAAGTACCTCTTGCCAGCAATTTGGGATTCGTTGGTTTTTCTTCTTGGGACAGAAACAACAACTGGCATTCCTAAGGTTAACCTACATTGTCTGATATATATATATATATATATATATATATATATATATATATATATATATATATATATCCATCCATCCATCCATCCAAAGAAGAAGCACTGGGTCCTGCTGGGATTCTTCTCCCGGGCCAGGTGGCGCAAAGAAATCGGCGGACCACAGAGAGCCGATATCATATAATCCAAGGATCGCCTCACGGCAACAAACATATGCGCACTCAGGAATCCATATTTAGCATCCAAGGTTTATTCACAGGTTAACACGCTACGCGTTTCGACACCAATGTGTCTTGCTCACACGTGAACCACCCTGCTCGGTGTGGTTAGTTATGCATAACAACAAACATAGAAGAGGTGACCAACATTTTTACAGCGCCATGTCCTTTACACAAACGGTACCGCCATCTTGGAATGGGGAACCCCGCGCTATTGTTCAGTTATATCAGAAGCATTGCCATAACTTATCACAATACATTGCAAATGGATCAGGCAAATTGCATTTAAACTACATTTAACTCTAAATCTGGTGTAGTGCCTAGGATTTAGATCGGGTTTAGCTGTAAACCAGTCTTTCAAGAGAACTTTGTTGAAAGCAAGCAATCCATTCGGTCTAGTGCCTAAGGACTCTGTATTCACATCATACAGATCGTCTAGTTCACTCCTCATAAACTTCTATCATAATGCAAAAACGAGGCCATACCAGCAGGGACAGAGTGCACATCTAGGTGAATTAAAGTCCGACTTTCATACAAGTGAAGGTGTCTTTCATCCAGTTTAAAAGGAAAAGGTCAGGTGGACCGTGAGGTGACTGTGGTGGAAATGACTTCTCATTCTCATTTTCCTAAAGGAAACACACAAAAAACAGCTGTTAAAATCTCTAAATAAAATCAAGATTATCAAGAGTTATAACATATTTTCAGTTATGTCACACATAAATCAATCTAAACATTCTGCTATGATTATTAGAACCTGTTTCTATACAACTGGCATCTCATGTATTTGTGGCTGGGGTAGGATTAAATTAGATTTAATTAGAGGGTAGATGGAATTTTCATCCCTCATGGAGGTGTGTGGCCAGCTCCTCATCGAGGTTGTGCCCCCCAGGAAATTTCGTTTCGAGCTCCATGATCCATTTCGACTCTTTCTTCCTGAGAGCCAGTTCCCTGTTTCCACCCCTTCTGCCCATATTGACCTGTTCAATGGCATAATACCTGAGAAAGGAGTTGTTGGATTGGTGGAACTCTTGGAAATGGCGCGCAATAGGGTATCTAACATCAGCGTGTGTTATTGCTCTAAGATGTTCCTGTACCCTTTTCTTGGCCATGCACGTCGTACTTCCTACATATCGGAGTTTACATGGGCATTCTAGGACATACACCACAAAATTGGTGTTACAAGTTAGAAACTGTTTAATAGGTCTGGCTTCCTTTTTGCCTGGAATCTCGATATTTTTCACCATTACGCTAGATTTGCAGGCTTTACAGTGGCCACAAGGGTAAAAACCCTTAAGGCCCTGTATATGTTGTTTTTTAGCTGTGATGTCGCCTTTTACCAGGATATCACGGAGGTTTCTACCCCTTCTATAGGTGATAAGAGGTCTATCATTCAAGAGGGGACCCACTATATTGTCTGATTTCAAGATATTCCAATTATCGGCTAGAATTTTTCTGACCTTATTGGACTTACAATTGTAGGTGGTGATGACCCTAGTTTCGTTAATGGAGTCTTTATCTTTGTCTTTTGGTTTCAGAGTGTCAGCCCTGTCTACTCCTTTGACTTTAGAGACAGCTTTGGACAGAACACCCTCCGGGTATCCTCTCTCTCTGAATCTTTTAAGTATTACCTCTTCCTCCTTTTTGTATCCTTCATTGGTGCTGCAGTTTCTTCTCGCTCTCAGGAGCTCTCCATATGGAATACTCCACTTCAAAGGATATGGATGCGCACTGAGAGCGTGGAGCAAACTGTTGCCGGCCGTATCCTTTCTATGGAGTGTGGAAGTGAGTTTACCCTCCGCTACCCTGATTTCTGTGTCTAGAAATTCTACACTTTCTGAGCTGATGTTATATGTCAGATCAATGTTATATGGGTTGTTGTTGAGTTTTTCAATGAAGCGGATAGCCTCTTCCTTAGTCCCCTGCCAGATGAGAAAGAGGTCGTCTATGTAGCGAACCCACGTGGTTATCTGTGCCAGTTCACTAACAAGGCTAGTATCATTCCTGATCTCTTCCTCCCACTTCCCTAGGAACAGATTCGCGAAGCTCGGCGCAAATGCTGAACCCATGGCCGCGCCACGTACTTGTTTGTACATGACGCCGTCAAACATGAAGATGTTGTTCCTAAGGCATATCTTCATCATTTCGATCAGCATGCAAGTATGGTCCAGGAAGCTTCTATCTCGATTTTTTAGAAAGTGGAAGCAGGCTTCCATACCTTGTACATGATCGATGATAGTGTACAGGGCACTGACATCCATAGTGATGAGCAGAGAGCCCTCCACCCATTGCACTGTATCAATTTTATTCAGGAAGTCAGTCGTATCCTTAATGTATGTAGGTAATGTGCCTACGAATTCCCTTAAGAAATGATCAACATATTGGGATAGATTTTCGTTGACACTACCTATGGATGAAATGATAGGTCTTCCCGGAGGGTTTTTGTCATTTTTGTGGACTTTGGGCAGCAGGTAAAAAATAGGCAATTTAGGATAGTCTTTTTTTAGAAAGCAATATTCTTGCCAGGACAACAGACCCTCCAAACGCCACTCGTTCAATTTTTCCCACGTTTCTAATACACTATCACTGTAATTAGACATGGTACATTTTACATAGAAATTACTGGTGTCCAGTTGTCTCAGGGCCTCTTTCACATACATATCTTTCCCCCAAAGAACAATGTTCCCGCCCTTGTCAGATGGTCTTAGTACAATGTTTTTATCCTCCACCAATTCAAAGAGGAATTTTCTTTGTGTACTAGTAAGATTCATATCTCTCGAACTCCAAACGTTATTCTTGTGTTTCAGTTTGATGAGTTCTTTCGTGACCACCTCATGAAATGTATCTATCGCGTCATGGGGCATTATTGGGAAAAACACTGACTTGGGTTTGAAGTGGGTATTTGCTGCCCTGTCTGTTCTACTATTTTCTTGGTTACCCACATCCTCAATTTCCATACTTGTGGGGATCACATCATTATCTACTATGGTCACATCGCTTTCTTTCATGAGTTCAAAGATATTCTCAACATCGTCTTTTCGGACGATGTTGAGAATACCCAAGTCGGTGTTTTTCCCAATAATGCCCCATGACGCGATAGATAAATTTCATGAGGTGGTCACGAAAGAACTCATCAAACTGAAACACAAGAATAACGTTTGGAGTTCGAGAGATATGAATCTTACTAGTACACAAAGAAAATTCCTCTTTGAATTGGTGGAGGATAAAAACATTGTTCTAAGACCATCTGACAAGGGCGGGAACATTGTTCTTTGGGGGAAAGATATGTATGTGAAAGAGGCCCTGAGACAACTGGACACCAGTAATTTCTATGTAAAATGTACGATGTCTAATTACAGTGATAGTGTATTAGAAACGTGGGAAAAATTGAACGAGTGGCGTTTGGAGGGTCTGTTGTCCTGGCAAGAATATTGCTTTCTAAAAAAAGACTATCCTAAATTGCCTGTTTTTTACCTGCTGCCCAAAGTCCACAAAAATGACAAAAACCCTCCGGGAAGACCTATCATTTCATCCATAGGTAGTGTCAACGAAAATCTATCCCAATATGTTGATCATTTCTTAAGGGAATTCGTAGGCACATTACCTACATACATTAAGGATACGACTGACTTCCTGAATAAAATTGATACAGTGCAATGGGTGGAGGGCTCTCTGCTCATCACTATGGATGTCAGTGCCCTGTACACTATCATCGATCATGTACAAGGTATGGAAGCCTGCTTCCACTTTCTAAAAAATCGAGATAGAAGCTTCCTGGACCATACTTGCATGCTGATCGAAATGATGAAGATATGCCTTAGGAACAACATCTTCATGTTTGACGGCGTCATGTACAAACAAGTACGTGGCGCGGCCATGGGTTCAGCATTTGCGCCGAGCTTCGCGAATCTGTTCCTAGGGAAGTGGGAGGAAGAGATCAGGAATGATACTAGCCTTGTTAGTGAACTGGCACAGATAACCACGTGGGTTCGCTACATAGACGACCTCTTTCTCATCTGGCAGGGGACTAAGGAAGAGGCTATCCGCTTCATTGAAAAACTCAACAACAACCCATATAACATTGATCTGACATATAACATCAGCTCAGAAAGTGTAGAATTTCTAGACACAGAAATCAGGGTAGCGGAGGGTAAACTCACTTCCACACTCCATAGAAAGGATACGGCCGGCAACAGTTTGCTCCACGCTCTCAGTGCGCATCCATATCCTTTGAAGTGGAGTATTCCATATGGAGAGCTCCTGAGAGCGAGAAGAAACTGCAGCACCAATGAAGGATACAAAAAGGAGGAAGAGGTAATACTTAAAAGATTCAGAGAGAGAGGATACCCGGAGGGTGTTCTGTCCAAAGCTGTCTCTAAAGTCAAAGGAGTAGACAGGGCTGACACTCTGAAACCAAAAGACAAAGATAAAGACTCCATTAACGAAACTAGGGTCATCACCACCTACAATTGTAAGTCCAATAAGGTCAGAAAAATTCTAGCCGATAATTGGAATATCTTGAAATCAGACAATATAGTGGGTCCCCTCTTGAATGATAGACCTCTTATCACCTATAGAAGGGGTAGAAACCTCCGTGATATCCTGGTAAAAGGCGACATCACAGCTAAAAAACAACATATACAGGGCCTTAAGGGTTTTTACCCTTGTGGCCACTGTAAAGCCTGCAAATCTAGCGTAATGGTGAAAAATATCGAGATTCCAGGCAAAAAGGAAGCCAGACCTATTAAACAGTTTCTAACTTGTAACACCAATTTTGTGGTGTATGTCCTAGAATGCCCATGTAAACTCCGATATGTAGGAAGTACGACGTGCATGGCCAAGAAAAGGGTACAGGAACATCTTAGAGCAATAACACACGCTGATGTTAGATACCCTATTGCGCGCCATTTCCAAGAGTTCCACCAATCCAACAACTCCTTTCTCAGGTATTATGCCATTGAACAGGTCAATATGGGCAGAAGGGGTGGAAACAGGGAACTGGCTCTCAGGAAGAAAGAGTCGAAATGGATCATGGAGCTCGAAACGAAATTTCCTGGGGGGCACAACCTCGATGAGGAGCTGGCCACACACCTCCATGAGGGATGAAAATTCCATCTACCCTCTAATTAAATCTAATTTAATCCTACCCCAGCCACAAATACATGAGATGCCAGTTGTATAGAAACAGGTTCTAATAATCATAGCAGAATGTTTAGATTGATTTATGTGTGACATAACTGAAAATATGTTATAACTCTTGATAATCTTGATTTTATTTAGAGATTTTAACAGCTGTTTTTTGTGTGTTTCCTTTAGGAAAATGAGAATGAGAAGTCATTTCCACCACAGTCACCTCACGGTCCACCTGACCTTTTCCTTTTAAACTGGATGAAAGACACCTTCACTTGTATGAAAGTCGGACTTTAATTCACCTAGATGTGCACTCTGTCCCTGCTGGTATGGCCTCGTTTTTGCATTATGATAGAAGTTTATGAGGAGTGAACTAGACGATCTGTATGATGTGAATACAGAGTCCTTAGGCACTAGACCGAATGGATTGCTTGCTTTCAACAAAGTTCTCTTGAAAGACTGGTTTACAGCTAAACCCGATCTAAATCCTAGGCACTACACCAGATTTAGAGTTAAATGTAGTTTAAATGCAATTTGCCTGATCCATTTGCAATGTATTGTGATAAGTTATGGCAATGCTTCTGATATAACTGAACAATAGCGCGGGGTTCCCCATTCCAAGATGGCGGTACTGTTTGTGTAAAGGACATGGCGCTGTAAAAATGTTGGTCACCTCTTCTATGTTTGTTGTTATGCATAACTAACCACACCGAGCAGGGTGGTTCACGTGTGAGCAAGACACATTGGTGTCGAAACGCGTAGCGTGTTAACCTGTGAATAAACCTTGGATGCTAAATATGGATTCCTGAGTGCGCATATGTTTGTTGCCGTGAGGCGATCCTTGGATTATATATATATATATATATATATATATATATATATATATATATATATATATATATATATATATATACCCACACACACACTTACTTACACACACAAACGTTTGTCGTTTAAAAAGTATATATATAATTCTGGTGTGGTAAAGTCCCAAATTGTAAAGTACCTAAAATTGGCATGCATAGTATTTACCTGCGAGGTAAAGGTTGTGTTGTAAGGATAATGTACCATTCTTATTTCACCAAAATTAGAGAATTCTTCCACTGTCTGCTCTAGTTGCAAGGTAGTCCTTCTAAGCTAGTAATATCATGTATTCTTTTAATCTATTCAGGACACAGCCGGCTCTGAGCGATATGAGGCCATGAGTCGCATTTACTACCGCGGAGCAAGAGCTGCTGTTGTGTGCTATGGTAAGTTATGTAGAACTACGCTCCTAAATATGTGTAACAGGTGATTTTTCTTTTGCAGCTCAATGATTAGTTCATAATAAAAGTGGTCAGATGAGGTTTTGGAAAAGGGCAATGTTTCACAGTACTGAAAACTAGCAACATACTAAAAAATTTGGTCACTTTGGTCAAGTGATCTACTTGCTCTTCCTGTAGTATTTGTGGCATCATATTGTATGGGCTTGGACCGTCTATAACCTCTTTTCTACATATTAGGCTCTGTCTTCTCTTCTCTGTATGGGATGTCCCGCGGTCTCTGTGGCAGTCATCTGTTACTAATGCAGACCCTTCTGATCTTGTCTCTGTATGGATTACCCTGTTTGCATGTTCACACACTGCTCACCACATCTATGTGTACGGTTTTATCCTGGAACCTCTGTGACGTTGAGCTTTTCTCATTACTGGCCAAACATTATTGATGACTATTGCCCATTAACTAGTGTGGCTCCCAGTGATCTTCATCTGGCATCAAACCTGCTAAACCACAGAGCTGTGCCATAACAAGTTTAGTCACTGTACAGTGTTGCAATGCAAATCAATAGTCATGAAGCCCCTGTTAAATAAGAGTAGCTACGTCTCTAGCTCTTATATGACTTCCTGTATCTAGTTTCCAAGTTAAACAAAAAGAAAAAGGTGAATTAGCTTGTTAAATATGTTGTAGGTTCTTTGGTGAGTAATAAAACGGACAGACAATTATGGGTCTGTATTAAATCTCACTTAGCACTTGTCTGGAACTGAAATACAGGTGTGTCTACTTAGAGAGGTATCCAGGCCTGCTTGCTTCAAAATGTAATACCTTCTCTGCATGGATGAGTTCATATAACATCTGGCAGGCTGCATTGGCTTCCTGTGTAAGCATGAGTGTACTTCAAAGCTTTTCCAACTGTGCTCAAAGCCACCTTTTACCTCGCACCAAGTTACCTTAAAAAAGAGAAAGTCTCCTTACATCTGCAAAAACTGTTTGGTCTAAAGATAATTTGCTTTTGAAAGTTTCTAGCATAAACATAGCCAGACCAGGAAGGGTGTGATTTCCCCTCTTCGGGCTAGAATTTGCTATAATGTCTGTCTATGTTGGTTTGAGAGAACGGTTCTCCTTGTGGTTCCAGAAACAATTAAAAATGTGTTTTTTGGCCCGATTATCATCTTGGCTGTTGTAAAGTGTTTGGATACATTTTGGGGGGTGTTAGTAGTAGTATGTAAGAAATATGCAGCTGACCCTCCATTGTATCTTTTAGAACTGTAAGAATTACGAAGCAGTATTGCACAGCTAGGATTTGACCAAATAGATTTAGTTGGGACTTAGATTCATATTGAACAAGAAGCATGCAAGTTGGCTACGGAGAAGCATATATTTTGTGGAATCCCAAATCGACCTCCTAAGGTATATTGTTGACCTTTACCTAGGTTTAATGGTTCTAGTACAAATAACTTTGACTTAATTTACAAGAATTTAGAATCTTTGTTTAGTATAAATGTTTGTTGTTAAAATACACCGTATTTATAACCATTATTGCCTGATACTCAACCTCCACATACTAAATAATCCTGCAGCTTTGCTGTCCGTCCTTACTAATGTCCTAGCTTAGATAAAACTCTGCTTGTTGTATATCTTTGCTGGTGTTGTGCTCTCTATTATCAATGCTTTATTGTAGCAGACAAGATCGGATGGAAGGAGTGCCTTACATTAATTTCAGGTACTAGCGATCGCTTGAAGCCATATTCTAGTACATTGTCACGCACTATGCCATTCTAGATAGAGACCATGCCTTAGCGTACTTCTCACGATCAGGGCATCCAATGGAACGGAATCTGGCTTGAGCAGTTACCAGTGACTGAGATTAATTCGAACATTCATTCCATCACCTTGTTGTCTGTTGCAGTAGATACCCTAAGAATGATGGGTATTGCCAGACATGCTTCCCGTGCTCATTGTTCCACAGAACACAAGCTGTACCTCATTGATGAGGTCTATGTAAGCCAGAACCAGCCAGGTGTTCCTGGCTGGTGTAAACATGGCCTGGCAGTTCAGAACTGTTCCTGTTGGAGCAGGACCAAGACTAATTTGCATGTGACTGGTTTCATTCTAGAGTGGCTTAGTGGGTGAAAAGTAATGGGCTAAAATACAGGAACAAATTATCACTATTTGTTGTGATTCATTCAAGCGTTTTTTACATCACTGAGCTCTTACTTCTATTGATTGCTTTGTCCCACTATGGTAGAGTTGTTGATATTGTGATCCCTAGTGTGTTGGCTGTGTTCACAATCTTCTGTTTCCCCACTGGAACCACACTTCATGAGGTGTTTGCTCTGGTGACATTTTTGTCTTCCTGATCTACTAGCTGTAATGACCATACATATTACTATAGTTGTTCTACACTTACTGTTTAAACAGAGGAGACATGATTTATGGTGGGTGTGTGCCATAAAAGACCTTTCATTTTTTACTTTAATGCTTCCCTGTTATTGTATAGTTACTGATGCTGCCTCCTATTACATAATCTCTGCTGACACTCTGCTTTCACTTTGTATGGTTCTGCTGGTGTCCTGTTATTGTATTTCTGCTTACAGTGTGCTACCCGTTGCAGATCTCACAGACAGCACCAGTTTCCAGCGTGTCAAATTTTGGGTGAATGAACTGAAGAGCTGTGAGGAGGTAAGTTGGGACATAGTGTCAGACTGAGGTGTGTGCTTTGATCTGTTACTGTCTTTGCTGGTGCTTACCCTGAGCACTTGGACAGAGGGCGGCAGAGGGGGAGAGTATCCCAGGCTCAGCTTGCTCTTTTCTCTCCATAGCATTGCCGTATTTATTTATGTGGGACAAAGAGTGACCTGGTCGAGAGTGACAAAAGCCGGCGGCAGGTGGACTTTCATGATGTTCAAGATTTTGCCGAAGGTATGTTCTATGCCCATCACTTCCTGCCCAGTTAGTGCTGAGGTTGCAATGACAGTTCTATGTTACTGTTCTTCCCCCCCTCCAACCCAATGTCCGTATGATTTCGTGATACTGACTTCGGTGCCGGTCTTTCCCAAGCCGCTCCTTTGCACCCCACACATGAGCTTGGAACTGTTTTGTGGATTGTTTACACGTATTACCCACCCACCAAATTCTGATCAGTGCCCACAATGTGACTTTATTACACATAAATAACCAACTCTAGTCGCCCTGAGCAGGCATGGTCCAGTCTAAGTTTTGCACTTTGTCTGTCACACAGCGATACCAACCTGCACATCTGCTGTCTTGAATTGCAGATCTGCAGCCGAACAGAACTCATACTTGTTCTTTATATCTGGTAAATAATTCAGCAGTTGCTTTGTAGATTCTCTGTCCTATAAGCAAGATGTGCTTTTTAGGTCTCGACCTGCCAATGCGCATGCGCATTGTTAGGTCTCGGCCTGCCAATGCGCTTGCGCATTGCTGTCGAGACATATAGAGGGCCACTAGCAATTCCTCCCAAGAGGTTTTGGATTGCGGATTGTGATTGCTCGTTCCCTCCCACTCGCTCGCTCCCCCAGCCACGTCACAAATCACCGTATGTCTGTGCCTCAGAGACCTCAAAGCTGCCGCTCCCCGCCCCCGCATCAGACTTCAAAGGAATGCGCTCCCCGCCACAGCAATGCCAAGAGCTTGTTCTTGCGAGTCTCTGTATCTGTATCCTGCCTTCCGCGTCACGCTGCCTACGGGGCCAGCCTCCTACAAGCGTCGTTTCGCCTGTTAGCATTAAGGGCGCTCCTACCTTGCACGCTCCTTACTGAATATTCGCACCTGCGAGCTCCCCTTCTCCTGCACTCTATATGGGAACCTGTTGCTATTGCAAGCTTCCTCTTGTTTGCACTCGCTAGTTGAATGTTTGGCTGCTACAAGCGTCATATTCCTTACACTCTGGTTGGCTGTTGCAAGTTTCACTTTGCTTGCAATCGCCGATTAAAAGCTTGGCTGCTGCACGCTTGCTTGCACCCTTTGGTCGAAAGCTTATGTCGGGCAGGTTTGCTTGCACTCAGGTTGAAAGCTTGTCTGGTGCAAGCTCCCTTGCACTCTTGTTAAAAGCTTAGCTACTGGAAACTTCATTACTCCTGCACTTTACCACACACGTCCCTAATCTCGCTGCACAGTGGTGCCAGACTACTGCAAGCTTCCATCCACCCGCAGTCTCTCCTGCATACCAACGTCATTCTTTTCGTGTGACTCGCCACAGACGAGCCTTTCTACAGGGCTGAGGAGGGAGGCGGGGGCAGCAGGGCGTCCTTTGCAAAATGTTTTAAACTTTACAGTTTAATCGATAAACTTTCCATTCGGTGCATCAAGCAGGCATGCATTCCTGAATCATCACACTGCATGACCCAGTGTGTGGTAAATGTAGTTTTTCAATCCCTGGTTTAATGTCGTTCATGTTTTTTTTTCTTTTTTTTTTCTTCAAGTTGTCCCCTTAATTTAAGTGTAAGGCTTGCAAATTAAAATAAACATAGATAAGAACAGAAAGACACGCCCCTTTCATGTGCCCCTGGTTGTAAAAGGAAGTGACACATAGGTTTAAAGCCAACAGCACGTGTTGTGCAAATGAAAGTGACAATGCGGAAACAAAGCGGCTGGCTACTCTGGAGTCTGCAGAGATCTTATCGGCTCTATAACCATCTCCACCACAAATGGGCCCCAAACACTGTCGATCGCACAAAGTGGCCATATGTTAAACTGATGTTGACACTCTAATGGATGTTTTTCACTTTGAATTCTGCCAGCTCTGCCCAGAAGAGAAACTTTTTCCTTTCAAACTGATTTGCCCGGTGCTGTTCTATTCACTTTAATCCTGAATGTGAATTCCTGCTTGCATACAATAATATTGTACTTGTGCACACAAACGAAATGGATGTGTTCCTAAAAAGCAGGGAATACATACAAGAAATAAATGCACATTTGAATCGTTCATTAAGGATAAATGCATATTTGGAAATTAATTTGCCAGAGTGCCTGTGTCAACCAGGAAGGCCTTGAGGACAAATAGCTGGGCTTTCAGAAACTTGATCCGAAACACGACTTGCTCATGATATGAATGTCTTTTTTTATGAGCGCTTACGTTCATCATGTTTTGTGTTTCAGAGATAACACACGCACAAATCTAGTCGGGCGCAAATGCTATTTCAAAGTGTTTGTATATTGAAGTCAAATCGTTTCCCATCAACAAGCACATTTTCAATGTCACTTCACATTGTGACATGAATGGCAATGAACAGCTGTGTTAAGAGATATATTGTTTGCAATTAAGAGATATATTGTGTGCAACTACTGATTACAGAATATGCACCCCTTCATGTGTGCGGTCTGTGTGCAGACACACATTTATAGCATATCTAGTTTTAAAAGCCACCATATTTTTCGTATTTTACACTGGCAGTGAGCTGCTCTTTAAGCAGGAGCTTCCCATGCCACTGACAATGCCCCATCCCTTACAGTGTATCTGAAATGGCAACATGGAATTTTTTACTTTTACTAGAAGGCACCACAGTTTTCACCTTTTACAGTGGCAGTGAGTTGCACGTCAAGCAGGCTTTGCTATTCCGCTAATACTGCCCAGCCCTTCCATACTTTCCAACTCACAATCCACCTACACATAATACCAGTACACTCAAAATCACATAACTACTATCCATATAATGCCACTGCACACTATGCCACATATTTCCACTACACACATCCACTCCACACCACACATTTACCCGTCACACAATTCCACAACTAACAATTCCAACCCAACCTACATAATTCCATACTACATACATGTAAGCAACTGCATAACACACCCTCACACACCCTCACTCACACACCCTCACACCCCCTCACAGTCACATCCTCTCACCGTCACACACCCTCATCCTCACACACCCTCACCCTCATACCCCCTCACCCACCCCCACTCACTCACACACACCCACACACCCTCACCATCATAGCATAACAAAACAACACATAGGATAGCCAAACAAAACATAGCATAACAAAACATAGCATAGCAAAACACAACAAAGCATAACAAAACACAACAAAACATAGCATAACAAAACATAGCATAACAAAACACAACAAAACATAGCATAACAAAGCATAGCATAACAAAGCATAGCAAAACAAAACACAACATAACAGAACAAAACATAACATAAAGCAAAGCATAGCATAACAGAACATAGCATAACAAAACATAGCAAAACACAACAAAACATAGCATACATAACAAAACATAGCATTGCAAAGCATAGCAAAACATAGCATAGCATAACACAACACAGCATAGCATAGCATAACAAAACATAACATAGCATAACAGATCATAGCATAGAATAACAAAACATAGCATAACAAAACTTAGCAAAACAAAGCATAGCATAATAAAACACAAAATAGCATAGCATAACAAAACACAACACAACATAGCATAACAAAGCATAGCATAGCATACCAAAACATAGCATAACAAAACAAAACGTAGCATAGCATAACAAAGCATAGCAAAACACAACAAAGCATAGCATAGCATAACAAAACACAACAAAGCATAGCATAGCAGACCAAAACAAAGCATAGGATAGCAAAACAAAACATAGCATAGCATAACAAAACGTAGCATAACAAAACACAACAACACATAGCATAACAAAACATAGCAAAACACAACAAAACATAGCATAGCTTAACAAAACATAGCATAACAAAACATATAATTGCATAGCAAAACATAGTATACCAAACACAACAAAACATAGCATAACAAAGCATAGCAAAACAAAGCATAGCATAATAAAACACAACAAAACATAGCATAACAAAACAAAGCATAGGATAGCAAAACCTAGCATAACAAAACTCAACAACACATAGCATACCAAAACATAGCAAAACACAACAAAGCAAAGCATAGCTTAACAAAACACAACAAAGCATAGCATAGCAAAACAAAACATATAATAGCATAGCAAAACATAGCATACCAAACACAACAAAATATAGAATAACAAAACATAGCGTTCGAGGCATGTGGGCTGCTGAATTCATATCTGTGCATAGATCGCCGCCTAGTGTTGGGTCCGGTTGATCGCACATTGTTGTCCTGGAATAGTCTTCGAAGTATCACGAGATAGGTGGCTCCTCCCCTGGACTACAGTGCGCATGGGCATCCTCTCCATCCTCAGATTGTTTTTTCCGCCATTGGGTTCGGATGTACTTTCTCGACTCTAGTTCGGAAACTTTGCATTGACTCTTTCCTAAGGTCAAAAGGCCTTAGAAGCATCGGTATTGTCTTGTTCGGTGCCTGTTTTCTTTCCAGTTCTACGAACCGGACGTCGGAAGCTGATTCTCGCCTTCGACACCAAAGGCCCAGACTACGACGACGACGGAGCCCGTTTAAACGATGCCCCGTCTGTAATTCCAAATACCCCCACATCGATGTGTACCCAGTGTGCAATAAATGTTTGTCCCCCGAGCACGACGAGGCCAGCTGTATGGCCTGCTCGAAGTTCTGCTCCAAGAAGACGCTTAAACTTTGGCGCGCTGCGAGGCAGTCGGCGCAACAGTCGGCACCCGAGCCAGTTAACATTTTCGAGGCCAGTGACGAAGAAGGCGTCGAGTATGACGAAGAAGAAGATGAAGAGGTTCCCGAAGAACGGTCGGAACCGGCGTTGGAGCATGACTCCAACTTCGAGATGGACGAGCAGACTGAAGAATACGTCCACGAAGAAGACATCGTCGAGGTAGGGGACGACGAAGGGGCCATCGGAGCCGTCGATGACGACTCCAGTGATGAGCCAGGCCCAACCGCAGTAGCGGGGTCTATAACTGACATTACGCTCCCTTCGGCTCAGGTCGAGGCATCGCCGAAAGGCCTTAGCCAAGATCTTTCTACCCATTCTATAGCCCCGCGTCCAAGCCAGGCTAAGAACACATCAAAGGAGCCATCGGTCGATTCATCAAAATCGAAACCATCGGAGCAGAAATCGAAACCGAAACTACTTAAGATGGTGGTCGGGTCGACGTCAAAGACTATCGACGACCCTTCGGTGCCGAAAGTGCCTGTCGCCTCGAAGACTGCAGCGTTGAAGCAGAGCTCAACCAGCAAACACGTCACCTCGACGCCGTCGGCGCACTAACATGGCGACAAGGCCAAAGGCCTCCAGGAGAAGAAGGCCGTCGAGCCGAAAATCTCAGGACTCAAGCCACTGCTCAGCAAGCACCTCGAGCCGAAGGCCAAAGCTGACCCAAAGCAGCAGGTCTCGTCGACGCCCACGGCTGGGGATGCTCCACGCCGGGAGCTCGGGTCGACTCCATCAAGCAAGCGTCCTCCTCAAGTGCTGAAGCAGCCTGAAGCAACTACCACATCAAGCTCCAAGACCGTCGGACAGACCCCGATTAAGTTCGGTCTTCCGCCAACGGCTCGAGCAAAGCAGCTCTACCTCCATAAAGGCGCCGAACCTTCCAGGACGTCGTCGACGCCATCGAAGCCAGCCACAGAAGGGGTGGTTTTCCACGAACCCTCCTACGACAACCAGTCGAAACTCTTTATCAACGCGGAATCAGGCAGGCTCACTATCCACAAGCGGAAGATCGCGCCTGAACGTCCCTTGGAGAGTTACAAAATACCTCTCAAACGAAAAATGGACTCGGCCACCTCACCAGTTCTCTTTGAGCTCGTTCAGGAATATTCACAGCAAATGGCATGTTCTCCAGCACGGAGTGAGGAGGACATGGGGTACGACTATGGTCCAGCGGCCTATGCTTATAATGCTGACACTGATCAGGATGAACCACAACAGTGGTCTGAGGCTATAGATCAATCTGTGGACCCTGATGATCCACATGCTGCTCAGGACGCTCAGTCCTAAAACTTCAAAACATCGCCAACAGAGGACACTGCGGCGTTTAACGCTTTGATTGAAAGGGCAGCACTCAACCATGACGTAGAGATGCATGCGGAGCCTGGAGTTCTGGACTTTTTGGTTCCGTCCAGAGGTGTCAGGGAACAACACCCAAAGACCCCGGAGTTCCACCTGCCTTGGTGCGCAAATGAACAGAAACACGGGCTTCTCGATGGTGGCGTCAAAGACCAAAGGTTTATTACTGCAGGGACACAGAAGTCACAGAAACTACGCATGGGCAGTATCTAGGAGCCTGTTCAACTTGTACAAAGAGGGTTGCTCCTTATATACTAAATTTTGGCCTTCAGGCGAATTCTTCACATGTTGGTACATTCCCAAAACCTTTGTGTCATAAACAATAAATATTTGGCGTACACAGGAACTGTTGATAAAATCTGATACAAAACATCTACGAAGAGGGGTTCCCACTAGTTCATCACAATCCCTTGTCAATATTGTATTCAAGAGCCGGACCGCCTCATCGTAAATTTCGTTACCTCCCCCTAATAAAGATTCAGAAAGAAAGGAACGGAGCCAGGTGTGGAAGATAGAAAAGCGGGATAAGGGATGTTTGTGGGTTGTAAATGGGCAAGGCTACCGGCTTCGGCTGCCTAATCATGATCGGGACAATGGACACGAGAACCAGTTCAGTTGGGCTGGCCTCGGGCAGAGGAGGCAGCCTTTGTCGAGTCATGTAGCTACAGCGTGATCTGGTTTAAGGTGCAAGTGTCATGAAAGAGGTGAATCTCCGGCTAAGGCTACATGTCCTTAATCGAAATGAAGTGATCAGAGGTTATTGCGTATGTGAGGGCAAGAAACACAAAATGGCTGCCATGATCTAAGATGGATGCCGTGGGTAGATCAGAAATGTGTTCATAACAGGAGTACTCTTGCTCGTATCGTAGCGAAAACACCAGGATATGCTAAATGGATCATTTGCGGTTCGCTGATACCAATATTATGTATTTCCGACAACATTGAAAACACGGGTTCAAATCGTCACGGAACCTCAGACCCTCCTTTTGCCCTTACATAGGCAATTACTCAGTCTATGTCAGAATCTAGTTCTATGCTCATCAGGTCAGTGACATGCTGTTGTATCATCATCCTTTCTCGTGCCTTTTCTCCAAACGCAGGTGGTTTCCTAAAACAGGTTGCAGCACAAAGACTACACAGGGCTGGACCACACTGGATAATCAGGCAGCATGAGAAGAGGAATACTAAGATGACACCAATGACCATTAGAACCTTCCATCCCCACGCTGAGATCAGAGTCCAAAACCACTCCATGAAGGACCAGTTTCCCTTGTCTACGTGTATAGAGTCGGAAATCTTGTGTAGCTTAGAGATCGCCTCATAGACTGTTGGAGCATTATTGGGAATAAAGACACAGCAGCTCGATTGGATCATTCTGCATACCCCACCTCGATCTGCAAGTATAACGTCTAGAACCATACGGTTCTGCAACGTCATGAGTCTATCCGCCTGAAGCTCAGCTGTCAAATTGCTAAGGGCACCAGCAGTTTCGGTAATAGTAGATTCAACTACCCGTGTTAGCTGACGTATGTTTCTACTATTGGCCATAGGCCCCCAGAACGGAAGGAAGCCTTTGAAGAAGTCTCCAGCTTCCTGACCAGCGGTATCTTCCTTGCTGAAGACACCTCTCGCTACTCTGGTTCTGTGGTATTCAGATGAAGCAGTGTATGTTGGAGGTAACAATCGAGCAATATAACATGAACCTGAAAAGTCGGCAGGCAACCATGTATAAGCTCTGTCTCGACAGATGAAATAGGTACCCCTAGCAGTAAGAAAAGCAGGGGAAGAGTTAGCCGGAAACACATAAGTCTCTACGCACTCACTCCTCCCTAGCTGAGCTCTCGGATTTTTCCCATTACCTTGCAAACAAACCTGACCTCGGTGAGGTACGACCCAGATTGGAGTTGAGCTTTTACGCTTGCTTTCTCCCAAACTAAGGCGATACTCTGAAGAATTCCAACTTAAATATACTCGCAATTCGTCTCTAGGGTATGATGGAGTATTATTGACGTCCTTGATCATGTCAATAATTCCCTGGACTAAGGCTTTGTTGGCAGAGTTATATTTAGTGGAACGTGGTGGGCGTGGAGGATAGGTTTCAAGGGCATAAGCAAAGATCGTTTGAAGGGCCTGAAATGATCCATTGTAGCTGAAAGGCAAAACCAGATAAGGAATACCTTTATCCATAGTGTGGGGTATCAAGCCACACACCCAGCAGTCTGTAGTGTTAACTACCAGTTGGTGTTGGTGCAAGAGCTGTATAAAAGTGTTATTAATGAATTCTGAACGTCGGGCTTGCTCATGTTCAGGAAACGAGTGAAAAGAGTGTATAGAGGAAACAGTAGAAGTAACAGGATTAAGGGGAGGTACTGTAGTTACTGGCACATAAATCAAACTTATACCGAAAACGATTCCACCCACCAATGTTATCAAAACAATTAGAAATGTAATGGCACATTGCATCAAAAAGCATTTGCTATGAAGAATTCTGTAAAGTCTGTTTCTGCGAACATAAATCACATTTTCTCGTTGCAGCGCAGGAAGCTCCATCTTCTACAATCCGCTCGCGACCACTGATGATGTGTACGTAGATGAAAATGCCTCTATCAGCCCTGGGAGTTCCCAGAACTAACAGAAAGATCGACCTTGTGTCAGACCCCCGCAGATTCAACTAGGCACACAGCCACGACCCTACGGCTACCCAGACGGCAAGGCAATTTCAAAAACAAACAAAAACAATAGCAAACTTCCTGGCTGAAGGCAAAAGTTCAATATTTCAAAATATCACAATATGCAGTTGCCTGCTTTATTTGTCCATTTTACGATTTCGTAAATTATATCTTTGCTTCGCAGGTACTGTTTGATCGGCAAATAGCGTATCACTGGTATCTGTTGCAGTGTTCAAGTTCGCAGATGACAGAGTTTTTTCTGATGCAGGAGACAAATGTTCAGAGTTCAAAGGAGTCTTTTCAGGAGGAGAGTCAGATTTCGGAGTGTCAGTAATCAATTCGGCATCGCTGAAAGGGATGAACTTTGGCGTGCGTTCAGACTCGGAGGCACCAATTTCCTTCTTCACCCAGTCGTCGTAAGGAAGTGGCAAAGGTACACGCTTAACATGGGATGCGTGCACCCAATGCTTGCGACCAGCTACACGAACTGCTGTCCTCGTCGCAAGCAGGACCTGGAAGGGGCCGATGTATCTGGGCTGAAGATTCTTCGTCCTCGCGAAATTCCTGATAACCACTTGATCTCCTGGTTTCAGCTGATGCCCTGGACTCTCCGGAGGCTTTGGTAAAGCATCGAAAACCTGTTGGTGAATAAGACTCAATTTAGCAGTCAAGTCGTAAAGGTAGTCTATTAACATAGGATATTCTAGAGAACAAAACTCCTTAGGCCTTGGCACACCCCAAATATTTGCCGGGCGGCCAAACACTATCTCATACGGGCTAAGCCCCACTCTAGAATGTACAGTTGCTCTTATTGATAACAAAGCCAAAGGAAGTGCGTCTGGCCAGGCTAAACCTGTGGATGCTTGTATCTTAGCTAATTTCAGCTTGAGGGTGCCATTGTAACCCTCCACTAAACCAGCAGACTGGGGATGGTTCGCACTGTGAAACTTTTGTTTCAGACCTAGGCCGGCACACACACTCTTCATAACTTTCCCTATAAACTCACTTCCGTTATCTGACCATACAATCCGTGGCATACCGAATCTAGGGAAATATTCTTTGAGAAGAATTTTGGCTGTTGATAGGGCAGTGTTGTCCTTTAGTGGGTATGCTTCGATCCACCTGGAAAAAGCACAGACTACCACCAGGACATATTTCAAATTATTACAGCGATCCATGTGAATGAAGTCTAACTGAATCACTTCAAAGGGGCAGGAAGGAGGAGCGAAGTGACCAGCAGGAGTTGGAGTTCCCTTGCCGGGATTATGCATCAGGCATACCATACAATTTTTCACCACTCTCTCTGCACACTTACTGATCCCATCATTCTTCCAGACCGGAGCCAACATCTTACAGATTCCTTTAGAACTTATATGCGCTACTCCATGCGCCATCGTCACCACTGCAAGCACATACGCATCAGGCAACATCCAACGCTGCTGTTCTGTTAAATCAATCCAACACCCATTTGAATCCAACTTGCCCGTACTCTCTCTCCATACACGTTTCTCTTCCTCAGTTGCTTCTTTCTGAATCTCTTTCACACTTTCCATTGTATCCTCACACATTCCAGATTCAGCAATCCACCTTGCGGACGTAGCAACATACATTCTACTCATCATGTCTCTAGCTGTCTGTTTAGCGATTTCATCAGCAAAAGCATTTCCACGACCAACATCATCCGTGATTGCTTTATGAGCACTGCACTTCACAATCGCAACTTCAGTCGGCAAGGTTAGAGATTCCAACAAGTCGTTAACTAGCTGACCATGTTGAATCTTAGTCCCATGGGACGTAATGAAACCTCTTTCTCTCCACAACCGGCCAAAACTATGGGCCACGCCAAATGCGTACTGACTATCTGTAAAGACATTCACTCTCTTTCCCTTAGCTAAAACACACGCTCTGGTTAAAGCTATTAATTCTGCAGCTTGGGCAGAATTCTGATTCACTCTTGCAGTCTCCACAATCGTCTTCAAAGTCGTTACTGCGTAAGCAGCAGTCACATCACCATTCTCCAATTTAAAACATGACCCATCCACGTACAATGTGCCATCTGGATCTGATAATGGAGTATCCTTTAAGTCAATACGTCCTTTTGTCTCTTCCTCCGTTCTAAAGCAACAATCATGTGGCTCGGAATCACTCGACTCTTGATTAGCCGGCAACAATGTTGCTGGATTCAATACATTGCATCTTTTGATCTGAATATGACTCGCTAGTAATGTCAGCTCGTAACCAGATAGTCTCGCACTGGTAAGATGTTGTGTCTTTGTTCGATTCATGAGTGTATCCACCGCATGAGGAACCATGACCACTAGCATGTTGTTCATCACCAAACCAGCAGATTGTCGAATGGAAGCCGCAGCTGCCGCTGTAGCTCTCAAACAACTAGGTAACGCTCTAGCTACCGGATCTAATGTTGATGAAAAATACGCACAAGGGCGTTGCTTATCACCAAACTTCTGTGTCAGAACACTCAACGCGCAACCTTCTCTCTCGTGAACGTAGAGCGTGAATGGCTTACTGTAATCAGGTGTACCCAATACAGGAGCTGAACACAATGCTTTTCGTAATTCAGTAAAACTCTCCTGACATTCATCAGACCATGGCACCGGACTCGGAACATTTTTCCCAGTCAAAGCTACCAATGGTTTTGCTAAAAGAGAAAAATTTGGGATCCACTGCCTACAGTAAGAGGTAATACCTAGAAAGGCACGTACTTCTCTCTGTGTGCGTGGAACACTCATCTGCGTAATTGCTTTTATTCTCTCTGGGGTCAACTTCCTTCCCTCCTTTGACAAGAGATGACCTAGGTAGGTCACTTCTTGGCAGCAGTATTGCATCTTTGAAGGTGATACCTTGTGATTCAAAGTAGACAAGTGATGCAATAACGAGACCGTAGCTGCTTTGCAAGTTTCCTTGTCATCGGCAGCCACTAGAAGATCATCTACATACTGCACTAGAGCAGAGCTTGGAGGAAGGACAAAGGAATCTAACTGACTTTTTAATGCTTGACTGTAAATAGATGGGCTCTCACAATAGCCCTGTGGAGCGTGTTTAAATCTGAAACTGCGACCTCCTAGACAGAAGCCGAAAATATCTCTGCTTTCTTCGGCTATCGGAATGCTGAAAAAGGCATTCTTCAAGTCGATAACTGAAAACCAAGTAGCTGTAGCAGGAATCAATGTTAACAAGGCAGTAATGTCTGGAACCACAGGAAACTGCGGGACCACAATCTTATTGACTTCTCTGAGGTCGATGACAAACCTATACACTGGAGGCTTTGTAGGATCAGTTCGTTTCAAAATCGGTAATACAGGACTATTACAAACATTTCCTCTAGTTTCTTCAACCACACCTTTCTTAATCAAATCTTGCACAATCAATAAAAGTGCACGCTCACCTTCACTAGATATTTTGTATTGCGGAATTCTTGGGAACTTCACATTTGCTTTCAAAGTTACTACATATGGTGGTATTTCTAAAAGGCCTACATCATTAGGACCAGTCGCCCAAAGAGAGTCAGGGAGTGAACGCAGCTCTGGCGGGAGTGCATCCATTGACCAGTACATCGGAGAGGTGATTCTTTTACCCAATGTAAGCTGTACCCCTTCCGGAGAACAGTACAATGTCGCATATAGTCGTTTTAACAAGTCTAAACCAAGCAGATTTTCATTACAACCCGTCGTCAAAATCAGGGGTGCTTTCAATTGACACGGTCCAACAGAGATAGACAAAGGACCAGATATGGGGTTGTAAACAGGGGCGCCTGAAAAACCTACAGAAACATTTGTTGAGCCGGACAAAGGTGCGCCAGGGAGTTTCGCATGAATGATAGAACTTTTTGCGGCACCAGTATCCAACAGAAACGGTTCGACTACACCTGATGTTGCTACTGCGACATAAGGCCCACTCTGATCCACTGGAACTGATACTACTCCCTCTCTCTGTCCATGGCTGTTCTAGTACCCATTTTGCTGAAATCCCTCATCCACTTCACAATAGTCTTCAACAAGATATTGTTGAGATCTATTTTGCTGGGCTGACTGTCCATTTCGTTGATCAAAGTGATTGGAAGGACGATCATTCGTCTGTGGAGGCATAGCACCTCGCCCTCGTCCTCTAGAATTCTGCACAAAACCACCACAACCTCTCTGAGCTGCTGCTGCATTATTTTGCGCTAAGATCGGACATTCATTCTTGTAGTGACCCTCTTTCTTACAATACGCACACTGGTTCCACTGATATTGAGGCCTCGTTGAACTATAATCTGTCCTTTGATACGAATTCTGTTGCATATTAGTCTGATTCGTGCGAGGCGGATATGCCTGTTGCAAAAGAACTTTAGTCTTTAAATCTTTCGTTTTCTTGTCTGATTTCTCTTTTTCCTCTTTATCCCTATTTTCGTAATATTGTGCAGTTGCAAGTATTTGCGCAGTTGTAGAAACAGCCCACGCACTCTCTGAATCCTTTAATTTATTGCATAACTCAGGTAACAAATTATGCACAAATTTATCGACAAACAGTCTCTGTCCTCCTTCTGTGCTCATATCCTGACAACTATGATCTACAAAAGTCTCTTCGAACCTCGTGAAAAAGTCGGAGACACTTTCGTCTTT
The DNA here is from genome assembly GCF_964263255.1 of Lissotriton vulgaris. Lineage (NCBI taxonomy): Eukaryota > Metazoa > Chordata > Amphibia > Caudata > Salamandridae > Lissotriton > Lissotriton vulgaris. Next base: position 1,254,359,987 of record NC_141695.1, on the reverse strand, counting down.
CTTCTGCCTGCATGCAGATAACTTGTCCCAATTAACACGTAATGCGGGCATCAGAGTCTTCATTAATTCGATTATCCTACCCGGAAGATTAGCAATTAGGGGTTCAGGTTTTGCACCACCCGTTTGCTGACCATCCGCTGCAGTGATAGCCGCCCAATCACCACCTAAGGCAACTTGATGATCCTCCCTACGAATTTTAGCCCACACTGGTTGAGGAACTACATTTCCAAATAACATATCAATGTCTGCTAAGTTCATTATACAAGCCTCAACTGTCTGCGTTAATTCCTTGTAATATCCAGCAGGATTCTTACGTGGATCTGGTAAGGCCTGTTTCACTGCTAGCACTTCGGCTCGCTTCCACGGAATGTGTATCCACACTCTTTGGAATTGGGCTGGAGCAGCTACAATACCATTAACATTGTCAGCTTGCACAGCTTCGCGCCAAATTGGAGGAACCTCCCTCATTGGATATTGGCGACTCAGTTTCGTCTTACCTTTGTCTAAATCTCTCGGTGAACGAAGAGATGGATCATTCCTAAAACTTAAGATCAGTTCCATCGCTTCTTCTATATTTTCACCTACTATCATACCAGCAGCAAACTCTTTCTGAACCTTAATTAAGTCTTCTAAATTTGATTCAACATCATCTTCTTCTATCTCCTCACGTAACAGCGAGCACATCTCATCAAAGACATACCGTTGCGTTGGTTCCTTACACTGCATAAATGTATCTAACACATCTCTCGTACTATATCTCCTACTCTTCGAAATCCATCTGAGAGCCGTGGAATCTAAAATTCCCCGTTCCTCAGTGCTTGGATGCTGACTACGTCTCTGAACAGAGTCGGAAGTAGGAGTCTTGATTAAAGTTTTATAGAAAGGAGACAGCATATTAGACACAGAATCAGTGATTCTTCGACGAACAGAAAGTGGAGTCAACACACTCGCAGACGTAGAGAACACAGTGGAAGTAGGAACAGATAGCGGAACAGTAGGAGTATCGAGAAAAATAGTTTGTGGAGCAGTAGGTGTAAGCGAGACAGATACAGGTATAGAAGTCGGCAATCCAGGAAGAGGAGGAGCCGTAGGAACATTCACATTAACCACCGGAAGTACAGGAGCTTGATTCTGAGGGACAGGAGCAGGAATACCAGGTTGTCCAGCAACCGGCAATTGAATATTAGGTACAGGTGGAGCCGTAGCACCTTGTGCATACGGTGGAGGTGACCGTAACAGATAAGACAACAGAGGATCGTTTTCGGGGTCCTCTAGTATCTTAGCTGTTTTCGATGGCAAGGCAGGATAGCACTTGTCAATCGCTAAATTATGCTCTCTAATGGCCACCTCTATGGCCTTCTCACACTCATTATCTTGCAACTGTTTAGTTGCTTGCTCTAGAGTCAACTCTTCTTTCTCTTTCTGTTCTTTCTTTAATCTCTTCATTTCTCTCTGTTTGTATTCTTTTCGCCAGTAACGGAAAGAATCCAACATTGCCGGCCGGGCTTTCTTCCTAAACAATTTTGCTTCTAAATTGTCAAGAATTTCGGGTTCAAAACTACCATGCAGTGGCCAACTAAGGACACCGTCTTTCTCAGTGTAGCGGACCCACACCTCATTATAAGATATAGGACCCACACCATGTTTACAATATAAATCATATAGGGGAGTCCCAATCGGAGGAACCAGACATGAGTCCTCCAATCGTGAGTCACTGTTGCAACCGAAACAAGACAACATACAATTTCTCCGACTTACCATTTTTCAGTCCGGAACACAAAACAAACAAAACACTAAACGGATATGTGCACCTGAACCAAGAACTTTTAGGCCTACCAAAACCAAACTGATGTATCGATACCCAAACTGAACCAAATAGATTATCGTAACCAGAACAACCAATGATAATCTTACGAAACTAAACCAAACCAAGAACCAAAAAGGATTTTAACAACTCTCACAAAGTAACCAACTAGCTAGCAACCACTAAATACTTAACTGAGGCACTGAAGACGTCACCAAGGAGAAACCCGTCACGTTTCGCTGTACTAAGGGCTGCACCTCGGGTCCAAGACAGGGCGACGGTCAAGGCAACGGCCCACTAGAGCCGTCCTGAACGGGAACCCTCGTGGAAGAGAACTTCGGGCCACTTTTGCGATATGCCGGGATCGATGAAGTGGGACGCCTCCCTCAGGAATCTTCACACGAAGCTTCTCGAACTCTTCAGGCTTTTGGACCGGTACCGAATGACGTCGCCCCACGTTGGGCGCCAATTGGAGTTCTGGACTTTTTGGTTCCGTCCAGAGGTGTCGGGGAACAACACCCAAAGACCCCGGAGTTCCACCTGCCTTGGTGCGCAAATGAACAGAAACACGGGCTTCTCGATGGTGGCGTCAAAGACCAAAGGTTTATTACTGCAGGGACACAGAAGTCACAGAAACTACGCATGGGCAGTATCTAGGAGCCTGTTCAACTTGTACAAAGAGGGTTGCTCCTTATATACTAAATTTTGGCCTTCAGGCGAATTCTTCACATGTTGGTACATTCCCAAAACCTTTGTGTCATAAACAATAAATATTTGGCGTACACAGGAACCGTTGATAAAATCTGATACAAAACATCTACGAAGAGGGGTTCCCACTAGTTCATCACAATCCCTTGTCAATATTGTATTCAAGAGCCGGACCGCCTCATCGTAAATTTCGTTACCTCCCCCTAATAAAGATTCAGAAAGAAAGGAACGGAGCCAGGTGTGGAAGATAGAAAAGCGGGATAAGGGATGTTTGTGGGTTGTAAATGGGCAAGGCTACCGGCTTCGGCTGCCTAATCATGATCGGGACAATGGACACGAGAACCAGTTCAGTTGGGCTGGCCTCGGGCAGAGGAGGCAGCCTTTGTCGAGTCATGTAGCTACAGCGTGATCTGGTTTAAGGTGCACGTGTCATGAAAGAGGTGAATCTCCGGCTAAGGCTACATGTCCTTAATCGAAATGAAGTGATCAGAGGTTATTGCGTATGTGAGGGCAAGAAACACAAAATGGCTGCCATGATCTAAGATGGATGCCGTGGGTAGATCAGAAATGTGTTCATAACAGGAGTACTCTTGCTCGTATCGTAGCGAAAACACCAGGATATGCTAAATGGATCATTTGCGGTTCGCTGATACCAATATTATGTATTTCCGACAACATTGAAAACACGGGTTCAAATCGTCACGGAACCTCAAGCCAGTGGTCGAAGATTCTTGTTTGACGCTTTCTCCACCTCTGAACGTTCCACTAAGACTTTGCCTATGCTTAAAGGGGTCCTCAAGCATGCTGCGGACATCTTCAAGGAACCCACAAAAGCTAGGGTTATTAACCCACGTATTGAGAAAAAGTACAGGCCTGCTCCAGTGGACCCCACCTACATCAAAGGCCAGCTCCCCTTGGACTCACTTGTAGTGGCCAATGCCCGCAAGAGGGCAAATTCACAAACCAGTGGTGACGCTTTGCCTCCGGACAAAGAATCGAAGATTCTAGAGGCGTCAGGGAAACGAGTGGCAGCGCAGGCTGCAAATATTTGGAGGATTTCCAATACACAGGCCCTGTTGGCTAGATACGACAGGGCACACTACGACACCCTAGAACAGTTGTTGCAACACCTGCCTGATATGTACAAGGAGGGATCAGAGATGATTATACAAGAAGGAAAACTGATTTCTAATGCGTCCATCAAGTGCGCACTGGACGCAGCAGACACAGCAGCTAGGGCCATAAACACTAGTGTGATGCTGAGACGTCACGCATGGCTCCGCATCTCTGGTTTCAAGCCCGAGATTCAAACTACTCTGCTCAATCAGCCGGTTAACCCGGACTTCCTTTTTGGTCCCGAGGTAGACACAACACTCGAGAAAATAAAGAAAGACACTGAGACAGCCAAATCCATGGGGGCTCTGCAATCTCAGCGGTTTCAGGGCAGTTCCTTTTGTCGCTCCGGTAATAGGGGAGTCTCGAGAGGACAGGCTTTGCAGCAGACACAGTACACCAAAGGCAGCACGCAATCCACCTACACAAAGAATACCAGGGGTGGATACCGTGGGAACAGCGCCAAAGGCGGAGGACGTGGCAATAACAACGCCAGATCCTCCGCCCCCAACAAACAGTGACGCCCTGTCACTGCCCCCCGACCATCTAACACCTGTCGGGGGAAGACTCCAGCAGTTCCTGCCAGTCTGGGAAAGCATTACCACGGACAGGTGGGTGAGACAACTTATCCGTTACGACTATTGTCTAGAACTAACCTCCATCCCCCCCCCCAACATACCCCTAAGGCACCGTCCTATGTCCGCAGAGCACACACACTTATTGCAGCAAGAAGTACTCTCCATGCTGCAAAAAGGGGCAATAGAACTCGTGCCTGCAGAAGAGCGAGGTACAGGGGTGTACTCTCTTTACTTCTTGATCCCAAAAAAGGACGGATCCCTGCGGCCCATTCTAGACCTCAGACCCCTCAACCAATACATCCTTTCAGAACACTTTCATATGTTAACCTTACAGCAGGTCCTGCCGTTGCTCAGTCAGGGCGATTTCCTAGCAACCCTGGACCTCAAGGATGCATATTTCCACATTCCCATTCACCCAAGTCACAAAAAATATCTCAGGTTCACCATCGACTATCAGCATTACCAATTCAAGGTTCTCCCTTTTGGGGTCACCACTGCCCCCAGAGTGTTCACCAAGTGCTTAGCGACCGTGGCTGCGCACCTTCACAGACAACATATCCACGTCTATCCCTACCTGGACGACTGGCTCGTTCAGGCCAAGTCAGCCCAGCAGTGTGCCAGCCACATGTCGCGCACGATTCACCTCCTTCACAGTCTGGGGTTCTCACTCAACTACACAAAGTCACACCTGCAGCCAGCCCATGTGCGACAGTACCTAGGGGCAACCTTGAACACTCTGACGGCGTCAGCGCAGCCGAACTCTGCCAGGGTCGACAGCATGCAGCTGCTCATTCGGAGGTTCAGGCCTCAACAATCACTCCCAGCGCAGGTGTTCATGCAACTGATTGGTATGATGGCATCCTGCATATTCATAGTCCCGCACGCAAGACTGCACATGCGTCCCCTTCGAGAATGCTTGGCACAACAGTGGAACCAGGCTCATGGGCATCTAAAAGACCTAGTGTTGGTGACCGGTCGTGCTTACAACTCTCTGCATTGGTGGAATCCACAAAACCTTTGCAGGGGACGACCGTTCCAAGAGCCTGTCCCACAGATAGTGCTGACGACGGACGCATCTCTCCAGGGTTGGGGAGCGCATGTCCTCCATTACACGGTGCAGGGACTATGGACAACACAACAGCAGAAGATGCATATCAACCTGTTAGAGCTGATGGCAATCTTCATGGCACTGAAAGCGTTCAAGGTGCACCTGTGCAACAAGGTCGTGTTGATCTGGACGGACAACATGACTGCCATGTATTACATCCAGAAACAGGGAGGCACACACTCCCCGCAGCTATCTCACCTAGCACAGAGCATGTGGAAGTGGGCCATTCAGAGGTACATCTTCCTCATGGCGGAGCATCTCCCGGGAGTAGACAACCAGATGGCGGACCTGCTCAGCAGGCACAGTCATCAGATGCACGAGTGGGAAATCCACCCCTCGGTACTCCAGCCATACTTCCAGCAGTGGGGTCATCCAGAGATCGACCTCTTCGCCACAAAAGAGAACGCAAAATGCCAAAGCTTCGCCGCCAGGTTCCCACACCCGCAGTCTCAGGGCAATGCGATATGGATGAACTGGTCAGGCAGATTTGAGTACGCTTTTCCCCCAGCCCCACTCATACCGCTGGTGGCGCGCAAACTGCGGCAGCACTCCATGACGCTCATCCTGGTTGCTCCAACGTGGGCACGGCAGGCTTGGTACACCACGCTCCTGGAACTTTCAGTGGTGCCTCTTCAGCGGCTGCGCCTCACTCCCAGCCTCCTCACTCAGAGCCATGGAGACATTCAGCACCCAGATCCTCAACAGTTGAGCCTAGCGATTTGGCTCCTGAGGTCATAGTTTGGCTACCTCCAACTTGCCCCCTGAGTGTATGAACATCATCAAGGAGGCAAGGCGGCCTGCAACCAGGACGTGCTATGCAGCCAAATGGAAACGATTTGTCATTTACTGTTCCAACAATGACATTAATCCGCTAGATGCATCCACGCAGAACATCATATGTTACCTACTGCATCTGTACCAATGCAACCTAGCATATAGTTCCATCAGGATACATTTGGCTGCTATAGCCGCTTACCTTCAGAACAAACAGCACCTTTCACTTTTCAGAGTGCCTGCCATCAAAGCCTTTTTGGAGGGCCTTAAAAGAGTGATCCCTCCCAGACACCCTCCTTCGCCTGTCTGGAATCTAAATGTCGTTCTCACCAGGCTCATGGGACCGCCCTTTGAGCCTCTCCATTCTTGTGAGATAAAGTTTCTTACTTGGAAAGTGGCCTTTCTAATAGCCATCACATCGCTGCGAAGAGTCAGCGAGCTTCAAGCCCTCACAATTCAAGAGCCATACCTACAAATTCATGCTAATAGGGTGGTGCTGCGCACCAACCCCAAGTTCATGCCAAAGGTAATCTCGCAGTACCACATTAATAAAAACATTGAACTGCCAGTTTTCTTTCCAAACCCTGACTCAGTGGCAGACAGAGCACTGCACACCTTAGATGTCAAAAGAGCTCTCCTGTATTACATCGACAGGACAAAGGACTTTCGCAAAACTAAACAACTGTTTGTTGCCTTCTCTCCACAACATAAAGGCAACCCTATTTCCAAATCAGGTATAGCCAGGTGGATAGTTAAATGCATTCAAATCTGCTATCAAAAAGCTAAACGCACTTTAACAGTTCCCCCAAGAGCGCATTCCACACGCAAGCTAGGGGCATCCATGGCTTTCCTGGGTAACATTCCTCTAGAAGATATATGTAGAGCAGCCACATGGACCACCATACATACATTTACCAAACACTACTGCCTGGATGTACACTCCAAACAGCAAGCGGCTGTAGGACAGGCTGTTCTCAGAACTCTTTCAGACTGCTGCAGCTGGAACGGGCAACCGCAGATAAGGAGGTAACTGCTATTTATTCTATGCACAGATATGAATTCAGCAGCCCACATGCCTCGAACGGAATATGCTACTTACCAGTATGCATCTGTTCTTGGCATGTAGGGCTGCTGACATTCATATCGTAAACATAGCATTGCAAAGCATAGCAAAACATGGCATAGCATAACAAAGCATAACACAACATAGCATAACACAACACAACATAGCATAACAAAACATAGCATAACAAAGCATAGCATAACAAAACAAAACATAGCATAGCAAAACCAAGCATAGCATAATAAAACACAACAAAACATAGCATAGCATAACCTTACATAGCATAGCATAACAAAGCATAGCAAAACATAGCGTAGCATAACAAAACACAACAAAACATAGCATAACAAAACAAAGCATACAATAGCAAAACATAGCATAGCATAACAAAACATAGCATAACATAACAAAACATAGCATAACAAAACACAACAACACATAGCATAACAAAACATAGCAAAACATAGCATAGCTTAACCTCATAACGGCTATGGAACGTCCAGCTCCAGTGCTGGACGTTCCATTGCAGCTATGAGGTTCGAACGTTCAATGGCCGACGGCAGCACTCCTGAGGTAGTGGTGCCGTCGGCCGCCGAACGTTCGAAGCACTTAAGAGGCTAACAGAACACAACAAAACATAGCATAGCAAAACAAAACTTATAATAGCAAAGCAAAATATAGTATACCAAACACAACAAAACATAGCATAGCATGACAAAACATAGCTTAGCAAAACAAAGCATAGCATAATAAAACACAACAAAACATAGCATAGCATATAAAAACAAAGAATAGGATAGCAAAACATAGCATAACAAAACTCAACAACACATAGCATACCAAAACATAGCAAAACACAACAAAGCATAGCATAGCTTAACAAAACACAACAATGCATAGCATAGCAAAACAAAACATATAATAGCATAGCAAAACATAGCATACCAAACACAACAAAACATAGCATAACAAAACATAGCATAGCAAAACAAAGCATAGCATAATAAAACACAACAAAATATAGCATAGCATAACAAAACAAAGCATAGGATAGCAAAACATAGCATAGCATAACAAAACATAGCATAGCATAACATAACAAATTATAGCATAACAAAACACTACACATAGCATAACAAAACATAGCAAAACATAGCATAGCTTAACAAAACATAGCATAGCAAAACAAAACATATAATAGCATAGCAAAACACAGCATGCCAAAGACAACATAGCATAGCATAGCATAACAAAACATAGCATAGCAAAACAAAGCATAGCATAATAAAACACAACAAAACATAGCATAGCATAAAAAAACAAAGCATAGGATAGCAAAACATAGCATAGCATAACAAACAGCATAGCATAACATAACAAATTATAGCATAACAAAACACTACACATAGCATAACAAAACATAGCAAAACCTAGCATAGCTTAACAAAACATAGCATAGCAAAACAAAACATATAATAGCATAGCAAAACACAGCATGCCAAAGACAACATAGCATAGCATAACAAAACATAGCATAGCAACACAAAGCATAGCATAATAAAACACAACAAAACATAGCATAGCATAACATAACATAGCATAGCATAACATAACAAAACATAGGATAGCAAAAGAAAACATAGCATAGCATACAGCATCACTCCGCACCACCACAGCATCACTCAGGGGCACCACAACATCACTATGTACTACCACAGCATCACTGAACGCTACAACATCACTCGTTCGCCATCACAACATCACTCAGCGCCACCACAGCATCAATCTGTGCAACCATTCAACAACATCTGGTTCAAATATGTTCTCTCAATGTTTCAAGCTTTATTACAAATGCAACAAAAAGATGTTACATTTTTCACTTCTGTTCTTGGATTTTCGTCACAATAAAATACACTGAACATAATCTTCACAAAAGTTATTTCCAAAACTTTAAGCTATTGCCATTATAAATTACAATAACTTTTATTTAAGTATTAATTATTGAAAAAAAATTAAAAGCCATTGTTATTTGTAATATCAATACATGTAAGTCACGTAAATACAACACATATTGCATCACAAATGCTATAGGTGTCACATTTGCGAAAGTTATAACTATTGGCATTGTAGATGACAAAGCTATTAATTTCGCTATTTTCAAAAACGAAACATAAATAAAGAATGTGTCATTTACAATACCAATAGCTCAAACTTTCCTAATGCGAGACCTATTGCATTGCAAATGCTTGTTAATAGTGGATTGTGGTACCTTGACCAAGAGGAGGCTAACCCTATTTTATTAATTTCCCTCTAGCTATATGTAAAAAACTATACCAGAACTTGTGTGGTTAAATGTGTTCTACATTTATTTGTAAGATAACGAGGGCATTTGGTTAATTAATAACACTGAGGTTGAACTGAAAATGAAGTGTCCGTTTTCCCGATTTACTAATCCTTATGGCAATAGAACCATTTTTACAGCCTGTTCGTGCCATTATTCCAAGTCAGTTTTAAAAGACGGCTTTGCATGTGTTATGTAATGTTGTTTGGAATTTTTGATTAACACTAAGAAATTGTTATTTATGTAGAGATCAAAGCTGAACTCTTTGAAACCTCCAGCAAAACCGGACAGAGCGTTGGTGAGTATTGCTTCCAAAGAATTGTATAGGTGCAAACCTTTTTATATATATTAAGTATGTTGCAAGAGAAAATTGTGTGTATTTGCTTTTCTTGAATAACCACTATTTATATTGAATGAAAATTATCCTGAGCTACCAACATAATTAGTGTTTTAAATCGTGACCACATCAGGCAAGATTACTTTCCTGGCCATTATATGCACAATTACCAGCACTGATCACCTTGGTGCATCAGGCACAGTTGCTAGCAGTAATGAAGGAAAAAATACCTTTGTCAATTTGAAATGCCTCGACATGGGTACTACATAACAACCATAGCTGGAATGCCCCTGGCACCGAAGTTATGTTATTAGTAATAGCTCTCCCCAAAGCCACATGGTTTATCACTCAAATATCTGCTTTAAATATATATTGCGCTGGGATGCTCCCGAGTAGCCATGCGCTATAGAAGAGCCTTTTAATAATAATAACAAAAATAATAATTGGCAATTCAAACTTTTTTTTAAACATTAGCTTATGAGTTTCAATCCTATGGAAGGAAATTGAGTTATTGGTTTACAGGTAAGTACAAGTTTGTGGGAATTGGTATTCTGGGGTGGGAACCAGGGTTCCCCAGGATCAAGGATGCACTCTCAAAGCACCCTCAGCGGCACTAGAGGGGCTGGGTGCAGAGCGCTGAGGCCCAATGTTATCCAGTGGGGGATAGGGGGCCTTGGGTTGGTGGCTGCTCACGAGCAGGCCACAAGGTTGTGGGAGCAAAGTTCCTGGTGTTCAGCTCGGGGCAAAGAGGGATCCGAGTTAGCACCCAAAGTACACCCACATTGGCGCAGGGGCGGCTGGGTACAGTGTTGATTTGGAGTCGGGCGCCCTTTTGATTTTAATGGAGATTCTCCGGTTACAACAAGACCGCAGGGTCGAGGACAAAGATCTTCTGGAGGTGACCACCGGTTGGAGAAGCAAGTTGGGATACTGGGAGACCGTCGGTTGGGCCACCCAAGGCTGTTGGACATCGGGTGGCGGTGTGTCTTTAGGCGTCAGGTTTTCCTTACCAGCTCCGGTCACAGTCATCCTCCAGAAAGAGGCAGCAGGCTTCGCTTGGAGATGTAAGGCAGGTCAGAGATAACCAGAACTCTGGCCAGGATCGCGTGGGAGACCTCCTTGTAGTGTTAATTCACTTGAACTCAGGCCCTAGGCGTCAGGTGCGGAGTGGTGCAGGCTCACAGATTCGGCCGTAAGCAGAGTCTATGGGTGAGCAAATCCGGTACTCACGGGAGATAAAGTCTTTTACTTGAAAGGCAGGGCTGGTCAGGTCCTTGGGGTTCTTGAGGTAGCTGGCTGCAGGATACACCAGGATTTTACTGGAGCAGGTTCGGGAGGGAACAGGCCGGTAGGGCTGGGGTCAAGTCAGTGGGCATCCTCCTCTTCTTAGTTTCAGCATGGGTTCTTGGTCCTTCTCTTCTTTTTGTCGATTCTTGTCTGAGGAGGCATGGTTCTCTTCCAGGGAATCCTCATCAATAGTGATAAGCCCTGAATATTCCCGCCCATGTGCGGGACCCCGGAAACAATATAAAAATATTTAAGTAAAAAACACATATATCTCGTTCCAAATATATGTAAATACATATATCATTTTTCTCACACCAATGCAGCTCCAAAACCAAGGCTAGACAATGTAAACACTTGTTTATGTACAGCAATTAGAAAGGAAACAAAAACACATTAGGTCAAATAGTCCTTGAACTTTCAGCCAGATTCATCAAGCGAAAATGCGCTCGCAAAGGGCCAGATTCTGAGAATCTGGCCCTTTGCGAGTTTGGGATTCATCATCCCAAATGCAAAAATCGCTATTAGCGAAATCGCATATTTGCGAGGAATTGGATTTAAGGATTCTCTAATAGAGATTCCTTAAATGCAATTAATCAACCAATTTGAAATTGGGAATTCGCAATATTTGGTCGCAATTTACCACGAAGTCTGACTTCGTGGTAAATTGCGAAAAAAGCACTTTAGTGCATTTTTTCTTTTGCATGTTACACACACACATGTCCTTTGGACATGTGTGTGTGCAACACCTGTTTAAATTTGCATTTAAGGGGTGCCACAGGGTGTCCTTTGGACACCCCTGGCACCCTTGAAATCGCTATCTTATTTGCGATTAGCAAATTGCTAATCGCAAATGAGGAATACTCCCCATTCATTCCTATGGGCCTTTTGGCCCATAGGAATGAATGGGGAGTTATTCCTTATTTGCGATTAGCAATTTGCTAATCGCAAATAAGGATTGTGTAGGAATCGCATCTTATTTTGCGATTCCTACATGAATCCCGTTTTGCGAGTCTGTAATAGCGATTCCTTATGAATCGCTATTAAAGACTCGCAAAACGGGTCTTTGATGAATCTGGCTGTAAGTGTTTTAATGAGTAAAAACACCCATAAATTCTGCAAATTGCTCATAAAAGTCATTGTCAGCCATAAGCTGCATTGAAAAGTGAATAACACAGAAACTGAAAGCATTTTCAGTTCAAATCTGGCACTGTGCCTTTAAGGCAGCCATGACCCCAGTCTTCCCATCATGCCTCAGGGGTGACAGTTAGGTCAGTTGTTCTTTCCGGCTCTTTCAGTCAGGACCCTGGTTAAACCGCTCCACCTTTTTTTGACTTTCTGTCAAAAATATGGTGTCTTCCTTCAATTTTTGTCTTCACTCGACGGCTTTTAGCATTAGAGAGCTAAAGCTGCCTTTTTTGGGCTCAAAAAAGGTCAATTTTTGGTCAAAAATGCCTTCGCTTTTTGATCCCTGCTCTTCCTGTGGGAAGAAGAAAGCTAAGACTGATACACATCCTGTGTGTATCCTCTGTCTTCCTGACTCTCATTCTCCAGAAAGCTGTGATCACTGCAAGTCCTTGTCAAGTAGAACTCTCAAGGACAGAGAAAAAAATCAGGATTTATGGGCTTTCTGAGAGAGGTAGGTCTCCAAAGAGACAGAAAAAGCGGAGGGCGTGGTCGACGTCGAGAGAGGTCCCGGTTTGCTCTCCTTCGGCGTCGGGATCGGCGTCGAAGGTTCCACCGACGATGTCGAGTCAACTCCCCTCGACAGTGAAGACTTCAGCGTCAAGAGTCAAGGTAACTCTGCTGCCGTCAACCAGGCGACGTGCAGCGTCGAGGGAGAGGTCGACGTTGGAGCGTAGAAGATCGACGTCGAGACCTCCGCCTTCAAAGCCTCAGGTCCAGTCTTCGACGCCGAAGCCTCCGTCGACACCTAGTCACCGCCGTTTGATGCCGAGGCACCCTCCTTCGTCCCCAGGTCATCGACGTTGAGGCACCCTCCATCGTCTCCAGGTCATCGGCGATCGACGTCGAGGCACCCTCCGTCGCGTCTCATCATTGAGGTCGACGTCTAGGCACCCTCCGTCGCAGTCTCATCATCGACGATCGACGTCGAGACATGGGACTCCAGCGCAATCTCTTCTGATTCCTCAGCCAGTGGTGGCGCAACGCACCGAGACATCGAGCCGGCCGGCTCCGTCTTAGAGTCATGGGCCTACATCTCAGAGGTCCTCAAGAACAGCTTCAGCTGCGGAAGGGGACCAGGGCTCTCCAGAGAGCATCGGGCACGCTGCCAAGAGGAAGAGAACTCCAGAGCATCGTGGTTCTCACAGTCGCACTGTTTCTCCTGTGAGTCTGTCTTCCTCATCAACATCATCTTCTGGCCCGGATGTGATCATTTACACGTCGGGTGGCAAAGAATCAAGGCACTACCCTTCACCTCCTCCACAGGGGCGAAAGGATGTAGCACCTGCACGCTCTCCAGTGAGGGACCCTGCACAGCAACCTCCTACCGTCAGACTGTTTCCACGATTGTATGCACCGCTGCACAACTGGGCTACAGATAAAGAGACGGTGTCTCGATTGCAGCAGCCTTTCTCTAGATCTAGAGAACGGTCTTGTTCTCCGGTGAGGTCCAAAGAAAGCTCACGCTCTACGGTTCGCCGCAGGGAAAGATCACGCTCTTGAGTTCGTGCCTTCAGGCGTAGATCCAGATCTAGGAGCAGGAGGAGAGAACAAAGATCACTGATTACCTCTACGTCTCCGACACGATCCCAAAGAGAATGCTAACCCACTCTGACTGATTCCCCTCCATCAAGGGTATCTCCGATTGAGGATATCTTCTCTTTTCAGGACATAGTGGGTAGAGGGGCTATAAAGCTGGGAGTTCCCTTAACAACTCCGCAGGTCAAGACCTCAGTGATTTTTGAAACGCTGCATCACAGGTCGGCACCTAAACCCCTTTTGCCGTTGGTGCCTGGCATTATAGATCCGGTGATGGAGGTATTCCTCACTCCAGCAACAGTCAAAGCGGCTCCAGCAAGGATCCTGAAGAAATATGAATCTCCAGAAGAGGACCCTCTGTTTCTTCGAGCTGATCCTCCCCCGGACTCAGTAATCATCGCAGCAGCGAGGAAATCCAGTGCGGTTTCCTCTTCTGCTACTGTACCTCAGGACAAAGACAGCAAGAAGCAAGATTCATGGGGGAGACGAGTCTGCAGTACTTTGGCGTCTTTTCTTAAGGTTTCTAACGCAGAGGCCCTTTTGGGACGTTACGATAGGTCCCTGTGGGATTCTCTACAGCGTTTTGTGGACAAAGTCCCTCAGGAAGACTGTAAGGACTTTGAAGAAATCCTTTTGGAGGGCAATCAGGTCTCCAACCAAATTATAGGTGCCGCAGCGGATGGGGCAACCTGGCGGCTCATGGATATGCCCACGTATTATCGGCAAGGTGATCATCCTGGTTGCGCCTAACGGCTTTAAAACCAGAAGCCCAATCGCGTATTCTGAACTTGCCGTTTTCGGGGACTTCACTGTTTGGAGCGAGCACGGATGAAGAGATGCAGCGCATGAAAACAGAGCTGGATACTCTCAAGGCGGTGGGTCTCGAAAAGAAAAAAGAATTCAAAAAGAAATACCGCTCCTACAACAAGGGCTCTTCCAAACAGCGGGTTCAAACCCCAAACTGGCAGAAGAGTCAAGACCAGCAGGTTCAGCAAAAGTCCCAGTATAGAGGAAAGCGAAATTCCAGAGGAGGGAATCAACGCCAGGGCAACAACACCGGCAAAGCTCAGTCCAAGCAATGAGTCTTTCCTTCCCCCAGCGCCGTGGACCACTCCACTAGGGTGAAGCCTTGCGGGTCATTTGGAAGAGTGGCAAAACATCACAAATGACAAATGGGTGTTATCTACACTTCGGAATGGTTACTGTCTTCGTTTCAGTCATCAGCCTCCACCTGTTCCCCCGTTGTCAACATCGAATCATCAGTTACACCTTCTGCAAAAAGAAGTGGCCACTCTTCTCGAGAAGTCAGCCATCGAGAGAGTGCCAGTGTCTCAAAGGGGAAAGGGGTATACACCCGATATTTTCTGGTCAGAAAAAAGGGGCAAAAGGCAGAATTCAGACCGATTCTGGACTTGAGAACTCTCAATCTGTGCATCAAAAAGGAAAAATTTCGCATGTTGGCGCTTCACCAAATATATCCACATCTCAGGGGGGGAGTTTGGATGTGCTCGTTGGACCTCCAAGATGCCTACTTTCATGTTCCAATACACCCCAGTCACAGGAGATTTCTTCGGTTCCGGGTAGGGACCTCCCACTATCAGTTCAAAGTCCTGCCCTTTGTAAATGTAAATTGTAAATGTAAATTGATACTTGTATAGCGCACTACTCACCCGCAAGGGTCTCAAGGCGCTTGTACGAATACCGCTGTGGAACCCATCCTGTCTTTCCCTGTGAGGCGTCCACTCCTGGGCACCCCCAGGGTGAAGGCCAGGCATCCTTAGCGTTGTGGGGGCCGTTGTGGAGATTAAGCAAGCTATTGCCCAGAGTTGCTGAGTGGGACTCCATGATTGGAATAGGCACCGAGGCGAGAATTATCAGGTCCGTGGAATTTTTGAGCCCAAGACCCGCCGAGGCGGGGAATTGAACCCTGGTCCCGGGCTAGACCTCTGCATCAGGGTCTGCCGCTCTAACCATTGAGCCACACTTCTCCACTCGGTTGAAGTCGGCTCCCCGGGTGTTCACGAAGTGTGTTGCAGTGGTAGCAGCCGCTCTACGCCGCAAAGGGGTCTTCGTATACCCATACCTGGACGATTGGCTGTTGAAAGGTCCCTCCCCAGACAGCGTAAGAAGTCAGTTCCAGACTTCCATACAGCTCTGCCAGCGACTAGGGCTACATGTCAACTTCGGAAAATCCGTCTCTCAACCCACCCAGAAGATTCACTTCCTAGGAGCTCTGCTAGACTCCGCAGTAGGAAAAGTGTTTCCTTCGGAGGAGAGACAGTTTTCGATAACCCAGAAATGTCAGCTGGTGCTTCGCAACAAGGCTCAGAAAGTGCGCCGGATTGCTTCCCTGCTAGGGTTGATGGCATCATGCATCTTCCTGGTCCCGAATGCCAGACTTCAAATGCGTCTTCTTCAGCAGCATCTGGAGGACAAGTGGGACCAGCAATCAGCTCGCTGGGACGATCACATCATTCTCTCAGAAGCAGCTCAAGCTTCCATTCCATGGTGGACCAAAAAAAGACAAAACATGCAGGTGGGAGTTCTGTTCCATCAACCTCCTCCTGTGCAGACTCTGATCACGGATGCTTCCCTTCTAGGTTGGGTGGCACACATGGGTCAACTGCAGGTGCAAGGGCTGTGGTTGCACAAAGAAAGTACCTACCACATCAACATGCTGAAGTTGAGAGCAGTCCACCTAGCTCTCAAGGTGTTCCTTCCCTCGATTCACGAAGCTTCAGTTCTAGTACAGACGGACAACACCACCACAATGTACTATTTGAACAAGCAGGAGGGATCGCGCTCACGAACTCTGTCGCTGGAAGCACAACGGATTTGGCATTGGCTTCTGGCTCGCAAGTTGTCCATCACAGCAGGCCAACTCCCAAGAGAGCAGAATGTGAGGGCGGACTCTCTAAGCCGTCATTTCGACGACAAGGAGGATTGGGTGCTACACAACGCAGTGGTAGTAGAAATTTTCCAATCCTGGGGTCGTCCCACCATAGACCTGTTCGTGGACGACCAAAATACAAAATGCCAAGACTTCGCCTACAGGTTCTACCGGCCATGGACGAGAGGGAATGCTCTTTTGATCAACTGGTCAGGGGAATTTGTGTATGCCTTTCCACCACTTCCACTGGTCCCGAAGGTGGTGAGCAGGTTAACACACTCGTGCACAACGATGATCCTCATCGCACCGGACTGGCCGAGGCAATGGTGGTACACGGACCTGATTCACCTGTCGGTGACTCCTCACAAGAGGTTACCATGCAGGCCGGACCTGTTGTCCAAGATGAACGGGAGGATTTACCACCCCAACCTTCCGTCACTGAACTTGGCAGCATGGCTCCTGAGGTCATACAGTACGGGCATCTAGGGCTGCCAGAGGACTGCATGTTCATCCTAAAAGAGGCAGGGCGGCCCTCTACAAGACATTCTTATGCATGTAAGTGGAAGCGATTCTATATGTGGTGTATACAGAATGATCATAATCCTGTTCAATGTCAGGAAGAGGCAGTGCTTCCTTATCTGTTATATCTGGCTAAAGCAGGTTTAAAGTTTAATTCCATCAAGGTGCACCTAGCTGCTATAACAGCCTATAGGTGGTCACCTTCTCAAACCTCTTTTTTCCAGTTACCATCTGTCAAAGACTTCCTGCAAGGGTTAAAGAAAGTAAACCAATCAGTACGTCCTCCTTCTCCTCCCTGGGAGTTGAACCTGGTGCTATCGAAGCTAATGGGTCCACCTTTTGAACCCATTCATAAAGCTACTTTACAACATCTTTCGTGGAAAGCAGCTTTTTTGGTAGCAATCACGTTGGCTCGCAGAGTGAGCGAGATTCAAGCTCTCTGTTCCTCTGAAACCTATACGGTGTTCCATTTGAATAGAGTGGTGCTACAGACGCATCCATCTTTCTTGCCTAAAGTGGTGTCAGATTTTCTTGTAAATCATACCATTTCTCTGCCCACCTTCTTTCCCAATCCCTCTACACCAGCTGAGAGGGCTCTACATTCTTTAGACCTGAAAAGAGTTTTAAAGTTCTATCTAGATAGGTCTAAGGTTATTCGTCACTCTGATCATCTCTTTGTTAACTATGGATCGATCAGGACAGGTCATGCTGCCTCGAAGCGTTCTATCTTAAGATGGATCGTTTCATGTATTAAACTTGCTTACCAGCTATCGCAGAAGCGCTTGGGGGTTTCTCCCAGAGCGCATTCCACCAGAGGGAAAGCTGCGACTGCGGCTTTCCTCACTAATGTGCCCATGTCTGAGATTTGTAAGGCGGCGACCTGGAGGTCCGTCTATACATTTACCAGACATTACTGTCTTGATTCTGACACGAGAGCAGATACCCAAGTAGGCCTGGCCTCCTTGATAAATCTGTTTAACAGCTGATTCGGGCTGTTGTGATTGGTCTTTTTAAGTTGGGTCATGTACTTCTCATTTACCTGCAGGTGGTTGATGGGCTTGCTATTCTATTCAGTGCTTATGACTATTGATGAGGATCCCCTGGAAGAGAAGCATAAGTTACTTAACTGTAATCTTAGTTCTCTTCCAGGGGTATTCTCATCAAAGTCATAAGCACACCCGCCCTCCTCCCCAGGTAATTGAGAGATGCACGTTTCTGACTTGTAGTTTAGCCCTGACTTCAGGGTTATGCAAAGAACAAATGACCTAACTGTCACCCCTGAGGCATGATGGGAAGCCTGGGGTCATGGCTGCCTTAAAGGCACGGTGCCAGTTTTTAACTGAAAATGCTTTCAGTTTCTGTGTTATTCACTTTTCAATGCAGCTTATGGCTGACAATGTCTTTTATGAGCAATTTGCTGAATTTATGGGTGTTTTTACTCATTAAAACACAAAGTTCAAGGACTATTTGACCTAATGTGATTTTGTTTCCTTTCTAATTGATTGCTGTACATATACAAGTGTTTACATTGTCTAGCCTTGGTTTTGGAGCTGCATTGGTGTGCGAAAAATGATATATGTATTTACATATATTTGGAACGAGATATGTGGTTTTTTACATATATATTTTTATATTGTTTCTGGGGTCCCGCACATGGGCAGGAATATTCAGTGCTTATGACTTTGATGAGGATACCCCTGGAAGAGAACTAGGATTACAGGTAAGTAACTTATCCTTCAGGGTTGCCCCTAAATACTAGATTTTGGGGCTTTACAGGTATGTAAATGTTGGGACCAATAGGTACGTCCCCTATTATGCTACCCTCCAGTGGGAGGGGGGTATATGCCTCACTCTGGTTGGCTTGGTCCCCCCATCTGCAAGATGGCGGGGACTGAAAGTTGTGCTTCACCTCGCCTCCCAACTGAGGGGTGGGGTTAGCAGAGGCGGACACACCTCCATTCCTCATTTGGTTTTCCCGCCAATGTAAATGCGCCGAATATGCTGCGGATTTGGTGCACATGTTGTTTTCCTGTCCAGCACTCGGGAAATACTGGGAAGAAGTGGGAAAAATAATGGCTGCTAAAAATATCCTTAGCTCCCTGATAACGGCGCCTATGGCACTATTTGGTCTACATCTGACTAATCAACTACGACCTGCTTTGGCATCAATACTAATTTCATGCGCCAAATTAATCCTAGCTAGGGCCTGGATTAGCCCTAATATACCTAATGTCATGGATTGGTGGTATTTAGTCATTGAAATTAAAACAATGGAGTGTACTCTTGCAGAATTGAGAGGTATTCGCTCGCTTAAGAAATTTGAGAACATTTGGGGAGACTTAGATTGAACTGAATGACGTAAAGACTAAGCCCGATTGACAAATGGATTATGTTGTTGTATTTTAGCCTCTTTTATTATGTTATTTGAATCATGAATTTCTGTGTATGTATGTGACTTACCTGACCATATTAATAACGATTTCTGTATTTAAACAAAACTTTCTGTAAAAATTAAGTTCATCTAAATCAAAACACAGAATGATGTGAAATAATTGTGAATATCTTGTTGTCTCGTACCAGGTGAAAATAAAATAAAAAAATAAAAAAATTAAAAAAAGGTTTTCCCGCCAATGCTCCCGCCTAAAGTGCGGATCAGAACCCGTGGGGGCCAGTTGCTGGAAGCAGCAAAGGCCTGGGGAAGTTCACAAAGGCAGCAAGCCTTTGAAGCTTACCAGTCGTGGACTTTCCATCCTGGGGGAGGCGGCATGGCACCCTGTCCCAGGGTGTGCATTGTTTCAGACACCCGAGAGCAGCAGGGGTCCAGTAACATTTCTGGTGGTGGCAGCTGGCAAGCTGCCACTCAGCCTGGACACTAGTGTTAGGTCGTTTTTCAGGGGGCATCTCTAAGATGCCCTCTGTGTGCATTTTCATTAAATCTCACACTGGCATCAGTGTGGTTTCAATATGCTGGGAAGTTTGATAGCAAATATCAGAGCGTCTTATTGCAGCTGGAGCAAAACTACGCCCTTAAATTGATTAACTTTTATAATAATATTGAATTGACCTATCTGGGAGCTTTAGTAGAGAAGCTGAGCAAAGATATTTCTTACCCAGGTCCAGAGACCAACTTAGAAATCATACCTATCTGGGGAGGGGATTTCAACACCTATCTGTGTCATGTGGCGGGATCCGAGAACTACGGATTAACCCTGGAACGTGATGACCAATTATCGCACTTTCAACATTCTCTTAAGGGTGAACTCCTAAACGAAGCCATGTTTAGGTATGATCTGGGCTTCTCAAACCCTATGTGTACACCTGCAGTGGACTTTGGTTACACCTTCGTAGGGAAGAGGAGCTAATACGACTATAGATTTTATTATAATTCCAAATCGTTTTGCAGGCCTAGTGAGAGGATATGAAATCCACCCTATTGAGATGAGCGATCATTTGGCCCAGAGCGTGAAGATAACAGTCCCTAGTGGGATGCTGAATAGAAACTGAGACAAGTTAGCATGGCTACAAGATATCGCTCTCGGCAGGAAGAACGGTTATGCTGTCCGTTGGGGGACCAGAGACCCGGTGAAGTTAAGTACTGAAATAATCACTAAGGCGTTAGACCCTATTTTAATTTGTCTGAGTGACAGCCTGTCGCACAGCGAGGTTTTAACTGCTTTTAATAGTATTATAGAGATCACCAGAGACATTTTGTCTAAAAAAACCTAGAAGCCGACAAACCAACAAGAAAGGGTGGTTTGACAAGAAATGTACACTCAGTCTTAAAAATCTAAGGACAGCCTTACAGTGTTAGGAAAGAGACTTGACTGCGATCAGAGCTTATAGGAAAACGTATAGAGAAGCCAGGAATCAGAGGCTCAAAGAGTTGAAGGATGCAGCCTCGAATGATTTAATTGAGGCAGCAGAATCTAGGGACAGTGCCAAGTTCTGGGCGGCGGCATAAGCTCCCTTTCTTGTAAGTTCTATGGACGCACCAACCATTGAGATAGCGATTGACGAACAGACCTTGGTCAATTTCTTTTGCAGTGTGTATGCAATTCAGAAATCTAATGAGGATACTTCAGAGAGGTTAGAGCCCCGGAATATGGAACAACCCTTCACCCCCATTACACTTGATATCTCGGTACAGGATGTCAATACAGCATTAAAAGCGAGTAAAGGTGGGAAGGCGGCTGGTCCCGACGGGATACCTGGAGATCTGGGGTCCCATTTTAACAAGAGTTGTATGTGGATTTTGCAAGAAAGGATTTATCAAAACCTGGTCAATTATTGTTCCTATTTTTAAAAAGGGAGACCGCAATGACCCTGCCTGCTACAGTCCGATTTCTTTGTTGGATTCTTTGATGAAGGTGGAAGGCAGGATCATTTTAGACCGTCTTCAGGGTTGGACCGAAGAATATGATATCCTAAGCGACGTCCAATATGGTTTTAGGTCAGGGTTAGGTACAAACTAGCAGATTTTAAATGTAAGTATTTTAATTAGCAAATACACTAAAGCAAAATCTGAGCAGTTGTATTTGGCCTTTGTTGATCTCTCAGCAGCTTTTGATTGTGTTGTTCATGAAAAGCTATGGGGAGTGCTGGAGGGACTAAAGGTCGACCCTGTTTTAATTCAAGTTTTGAAGCATTTGTCTACTGGAGCTAGGGCAGAAGTCTGCTATGGTAGCATGGGAGAGTGTACTGCTACTTTTAAGGTTGAACAAGGTGTGAGGCAGGGATGTGTGTAGGCACCACTCCTGTTCTTTCTGTATACCAACGCTTTAGTGCAGGAGTTGGTGCCATACATCGGGGACCCGCCCTATGTTAACTCTCGTCCCATTGTATCCTTTCTCTACGCCGATGCGGTGCTTATGGCCCGTAGTCAAATCAGGTTACAGAGGGCCCTTTCTTTTTACTCCTCTTTTATGGATAGGCTCGGTTCAAGACTAAACGCCAAGAAAAGTTTTATTATGTCTTGTGGTTCAACTAAGAATATTCAAAGGAAATTTTATGCAGGGGGTAGTTAAGTGGGAGCCACTAATTAGTTTAACTATCTTGGCGTTCTTTTTGAGAGGACGGGGTCTTGGGCACCAGCGGTCAAGGCAAGGAACCTTTTATACATGAAGTCTATAGCAGCTGTTTTTAACTTCTCTAAAAAGATGAGGAAAAGGCCTTTGGCATTTATGCTGAGAATGTACCGTGCAAAATGCGTAAGTATAGCCACTTACGGGGCAGGAATTTGTGGCTTTCAAGAATGTACCCCAATCCAGCGTACCGAAAATGCCTTTTTGAGGTCCCTATTGAGCGTCCCAAGTAGCGCACCTGTATTTAATTGTCATTCTGAGCTGGGAGTCACATACATCTCTGACATAATCAAGGCTCAGCCAGTTCTTCTATGGCACAGAATTTGGACCACGGAGAACGCCACTTTAAATAGGGAAATAATGAGGGATGCCATAAAGCTAGATAATACCTGTAAAATCCCATGGCTAAAATATGTGGAACATTACATGTATGATATTGGCCACCCTGATTATTTTTCTACGCCGGATTCCCTACAGGCTATTACACGCAAAGATTTTAAAGGGATCATCATGGCACACTTAGATGAAAATAGATTAGCGCTTGCCTTGAACAAACCAACTGTGATTAGTCATCAGCAGATTATAATTACATGCAGTATCCAACCTTATCTGCAACATGTATTGAGCTGATATGAAAGATATTTGCTGACTAGATTCAGATTTGGAACACTTCATCACCTGGTCTCATATCCAAACATTAATGATTGGTCCAGACATTTATGCCTCTGTCCGTGCGATAATGCCTCGTAACAAAGCTTGATTCATGTGGTATTATTCTGTAAATATTATCACACAGAGAGACAAAGATGGTTAAAGCCATTATTAAAAAGGGGAGGATGGAGACAATGTCGGCCTGCCTTCATCTATTTGCAGTTGTTGGATAGTTTTTTTTGTATCAGTTCTATGGCAGGGTTTTTAAAGAATGTGATGAAAAATAGGAAAGTAAATAACCATTGAATTTTGTGGACTGGGTGTTTGCTAGCTTGATCCACAAGATTAGAAGTAATGTTTGAAACTGTTATTGTGATAAGTAGACCGATGTATATAGATGTATTTTAGATTAACTGTTTTTATATGTATATGCTTTTATGATTTTACTACCTAAAATCAAATAAAGCTTGTTTGATTGATTGATAGCAAACTTCCCAGTTTTCAGTAACGCCGTTATTCTGCTGTGGAGTTTGTAATGACAAACGCACAGCACCATATACTCTTAATGGCATTACTGCACTTGCAATGCCTAAGAATTGGCTTCGACACTGTAGTGGTACAGAGCTCATGCACCCTTACCCTCACCACTGGTTCAGTGCACCCTGCTAGAGGAGTGGCAGACCTATGCCAATGCCAGGGCAGTTGGTTGTAGCCTTGGCACACAGGGATGGGTGCCATTTCGAGTCTTCACTTTGTTCTGCACCATAATACGAGAGAGAGAGAGAGAGAGACCCCTCTAAGGGTGGCACAGTAAGTGCTGCAGCCCTCCGAGGCCTTCCCTGGCCACAGTACCTATGGTGCCATTTACTAGCGGCTGACCTGTGGCCAAAGTGTGCCTATTGGGTTTTGTTTTTAATGCAGTTTAGTGAAAGAACATAGGCCCTGGATACCTGTTTGGCAGGACCCTAGGGAACACTCTGTCAAAGTACATCAACAGTTTAGCAAAAAGTGGGGGCAACCATGCAAGAAGAGAGCACTTTCTTACAGTGTTTGGCTTGGATGATTACAAGTTGTTTTTGATCCAAGAAGTTTTCTTTGAGTCACAAGCTGTGTGACTCCTCCCCTTGCTAATACTGCACATGGTCATCAACGCCATCTTCAGATTGTTTGTTTTCCGCTGACTGGTTCGGATGTAATATCTCACTCTCTGGTTTGAGACTCCTTCGGTTCTTTAATATCTTCACTCAATGGTATTGCCTTGATCGGTCTCCTATTGCGTCCCACACACCATTCTGAATAGCGGGTCTTTGGCTCACTTCCATGGGCCACGCCCGACCTGGCTGAACTTCTCCATTTCCAATGCTCTCAGAGAATGACGTGCTGTTGGAAGACACTCCGTTCCATTTCTGCCCAGATTGTCAAGCCAAATATCCTCATACCGACCAACATCCTGTTTGCAATCTATGCCTCTCACTCGATCATAGAAAGCACAGTTGTGCAACCTGCAAGTCTTCTTGATCTAAAAAATCTCCTCCGGACCGAATTTCTCGACAACAGAAATGCAGTGCAAGCGGACGATGTCCTGGACATCTTCGGTCGACAAGAGGAGGGGTAAGAAGCTTCAGCGGCACAGGAGGAAGCACTTTCTATTCAATATTTCCACTCCAAGTCCCAATTAGATGATGACTCGACCATGCACTTCGCCTCAAATGGCGACCGTGCGACGCAGGTGAGTGTGACCCACTTGTGGGACACCCCCGCGCCGCACGGCCACCAGCTGCTGCGTGTGCCCCTTGCCTGCCCTCTGCCTCGCTGCCTGCCTCGTTGCCGACTGCCGGCTGCCTGCGCTGTTGTTGTTTTTGCCTTGTTTTTACTGTAATTTGTGCCTGTTTTTATTTATTTCGTTGTGCCTGTGTTTTGGTTTTCCTTCCTTGTTGTCCGCCTACCTCGCCGCCCTCCGCTCTCCCTTCCCGCCACCGCCGCTTTTCCCCGCCCCTTTTTCTATTCTGTACCCTCCCCGCTCCCGCCTCCCAGCTGCTCCGCCCACCCGCGCACTTGGCCTTAAATGGCGACCGTGCGACGCAGGTGAGTGTGACCCACTTGTGGGACACCCCCGCGCCGCACGGCCACCAGCTGCTGCGTGTGCCCCTTGCCTGCCCTCTGCCTCGCTGCCTGCCTCGTTGCCGGCTGCCGGCTGCCTGCGCTGTTGTTGTTTTTGCCTTGTTTTTACTGTAATTTGTGCCTGTTTTTATTTATTTCGTTGTGCCTGTGTTTTGGTTTTCCTTCCTTGTTGTCCGCCTACCTCGCCGCCCTCCGCTCTCCCTTCCCGCCACCGCTGCTTTTCCCCGCCCCTTTTTCTATTCTGTACCCTCCCCGCTCCCGCCTCCCAGCTGCTCCGCCCACCCGCGCACTTCGCCTTAAATGGCGACCGTGCGAACGCGCAGCGGTCACGCGCAGCGGGTGCGCCGTTTGTGCGCCGAAGGCGCGCCAAAGGTAAGCCCGTCTGCGCCTGGACCGCTCCCAGTGCCAGGACCCCTGGCCCACGAGGACCCCGACCGACCTGCCTGACGTACTCCGCCGCCACCCTCACCGCACTCAACACCGGCCGACTCCCAGAATGCCATCAAGCCACTCCACGACGTACCCACAGACCTTTCAGCTGCCACGCCTGCAAGTTCTCCTGCATCCGGACCAGCCTCGCACCAGCACACGCCAAGTCGAACACCAGCAGCACCCACCTCAAGTGCATCCTGCTCAACACCCGCTCCGTCCACAGACACGCCATCGAACTCTGGAACCTTCTAGACGCCACAGCCCCTGACGTTGCCTTCCTCACGGAGACCTGGATGAACGCCTCTTCAGCTCCCGACATCGCCATCGCTATCCCAGAGGGCTACAAGATCGTCCGGAGGGACCGAAACGCCAACCAGATGGGAGGAGGCATCGCCATCATCCACAGGAACACCATCCGTCTCACGACCAGCACCGACAACACCCTGACCAGCGCCGAACACCTGCATTTCCAGATCCACACCAACCCGAACACCACCCTCAGAGGCACCCTGATCTACCGACCCCCTGGACCACGCACACAATTCAGCGAGGACATCGCCGACTTCGTCAGCCCGCATGCCCTCCCCTCCGCTGACTACATCCTCCTGGGAGACCTCAACTTCCATCTGGAGAACAACAACGACCGCAACACCAGCACCCTGCTCGACAACCTCACCAACCTTGGACTCAAGCAACTGGTGTCCACCCCCACCCACCTCGCCGGACACACACTCGACGCAGTCTTCTCTTCCAGCACAGACATCGACTTCAGCCACGCCACAGAGCTTCAATGGACGGACCACAGCTGCGTCCACTAAACCATCAAGAGAACGACGACCCACCAACACCAGCAACAGGCCGCCCGCAGAAGCTGGAACAAGATCACAGCAGACCAGCTCGCCACCTCCCTGAGCCAGCACCCTCCTGCCAGCTCAGCGAGCCCCAGCCAGGCCGCCGACAACCTCACGAAGTGGATCAGCAACTGCGCAGACGAACTCGCCCCACTGAGGACCCCGCCTAGCAGACCCGGCAGCAAGAAGGCCCCATGGTTCACCGACGAACTCAAGAGCTCCAAGAAGAACTGCCGAGCCCTCGAGAAAGTCTGGAGAAGGGAACCGACACCGGACAACAGGACCTCCTTCAAACTTGCCACCCGGAAACACCACCAGCTGATCCACGCCGCCAAGAAAACAGCATTCAAGGACCGGTTGGACAACAACGCACACAACTGCAAGGAACTCTTCAACATCGTGAAAGAGCTTTCCAACCCCAGCGCAGGAAACAACGACATCACCCCATCGCAAGACCTCTGCAACTCCCTCGCTTCATACTTCCACAACAAGATCGCGGACATACACAACAGCTTCAACAACCAACCAACGCACACCATGACCGAACAACCACCCCCCACCACCACCCTCCACGCCTGGACCCCGATCAGCATCGAAGACACCATCCGCACGATGAACTCCATCCACTCCGGATCACCGACCGACCCCTGCCCTCACCACGTCTTCAACAAGGCCGACGCTGTCATCGCACCCCACTTGCGAGACATCATCAACACATCCTTCAACACCACCATCTTCCCTGAGAGCTGGAAACACGCCGAACTCAGCGCTCTACTCAAGAAACCAACAGCGGACCCCACCGACCTCAAGAACTACCGCCCCATCTCGCTCCTCCCGTTTCCAGCCAAAGTCATCGAGAAGACCGTCAACAAGCAGATGGCCGCCTTCCTCGAGACGAACGGATCCCTCGACCCCTCACAGTCCGGCTTCCGAGCCAATCACAGCACCGAGACCGCCCTCATCGCCGCCACCGATGACATCCGAGCCCTGATGGACAATGGAGAAACAGCGGCCCTCATCCTCCTAGACCTCTCCGCGGCATTCGACACGGTCTGCCACCGCACCCTAGTACGGCGCCTCAGCAACATCGGAATCCAGGACAAGGCGCTGGAATGGATCATCTCCTTCCTCGACGGAAGAACACAGAGAGTCCGCCTACCACCGTACAAGTCAGAGGCCTCCGAAGTCATCTGCGGCGTCCCTCAAGGATCATCTCTGAGCCCCACCCTCTTCAACGTCTACATGAGCCCCCTCGCGGCCATCGTACGCAAACACAACCTCAGCATAATCTCCTACGCCGACGACACCCAGCTGATCCTCTCCCTGACCAACGACCCCGCCGCCGCCAGAGCCAACCTGCACGAAGGGATGAAAGAGGTAGCCGAGTGGATGACGACCAGCCGCCTGAAACTGAACTCGGACAAGACGGAGGTCCTCATCCTGGGCTCCTCACCCTCCGCCTGGGACGACTCCTGGTGGCCTCCCGCCCTGGGCACCGCACCCAAACCGACAGACCATGCACGCAACCTGGGCTTCATCCTGGACTCCTCCCTCTCCATGACCAGGCAAGTCAACAACGTCTCCTCGGCGTGCTTCAACATCCTACGCATGCTACGGAAGATCTTCTGGTGGATCCCCACCGAGACCAGGAAGACCGTCACCCAGGCCCTCGTCACCAGCCGACTGGACTACGGCAACGCCCTCTACGCCGGTACCACCGCCAAGCTCCAGAAGAGACTCCAGCGGATCCAGAACGCCTCAGCCAGACTCATCCTCGACATACCACGAACCAGCCACATCTCCGGACATCTGAGAGACCTTCACTGGCTCCCCGTCAACAAAAGAATCACCTTCCGCCTCCTCACCCACGCACACAAAGCCCTACACGACCAAGGCCCGATCTACCTCAACAGCCGAGTCAACTTCTACGCTCCCAAACGACACCTCCGATCAGCCAACCACGCCCTCGCCGCCGTCCCCCGCATCCGAAGAGCGACTACAGGAGGAAGGTCCTTCTCCCACCTGGCCGCCAAGACCTGGAACTCCCTCCCTCCCGACCTGCGCCTGACCCAAGACCACCTCTCCTTCAGGAAGAAGCTGAAGACCTGGCTGTTCGAGCAGTAGCGGCACCCCCCCCCCCCCCCCCAGCGCCTTGAGACCCTACGGATATGTAGCGCGCTTTATAAGTGTCACTGATTGATTGATTGATGCTTCAGCCTGCACAGAAGCATCAGACACTGAGTACTTCTACTCCTGATCCTAAGCCCAAACCATCGGCTTCCACCCAAAAAAGTGCTCATGGGCCGCAATGCAAAAAAAAGTCATAGCGCACTGAAAAACTGATTCGGAAACCCTGCCCTCTGGCTCAAATCTGAAACTTCGGCCTACAGCAGGGGCATCACCTCCTCCACTTTCGGGCCACAGCATCTTCATCTTCGGTCTCGGTACTGAAAAAGAGAATGTCCATTTCGGAACCGAACATAACTCCAGCTATAATAAAGCTTCTCCCACGACGCTTCGTTTTCGGACTGAAATCCCCACCAGAGCCAATCCTCGAACAATTTCAAGAAAGTCTTGATCCGAAGGAAAAAATACGCCAAATTCAGCCTGGAGCAAAGAGAATAGTGATCCAGCCAACAAAACAACACACTTCTAAAAGGCAGTAAACTTTTGAGGAGGCTCTAGAGATTACTGTTCAACCTTTGAAAAAGATAAGAAAGGATGCTGCAACTAGTCTATTGCACATTCCCATTTTTAATTCACCTACACCCCCTCCATTCACCATCTACTCCACTACCTCACTCGCCACATTTATCTTAGGCAGGTAAGTCTCCTCAATCAATAAGCGAATAAGATCCCAGTAGATACACAACGAGGGGATGCTTGGGATGATGATGATGATGATGATGACATTGAGCCTCAAGGTGGCCCTGACTTGTATCCCACTCGCCCATCACCACCTGATGATGCCTCTGCGTATCAGGATCTGATAGCACGAGCAGCTACCTTCCATCACGTACCTTTATATAGAGATTGATAAAAGGAGGATTTTCTATTCAAAACTGTATCTAATGCACAGAGAGAGGCACAATACTTACCATTACTTAAGGGTATGACACGTTATGCAGACAATATTTTTAAAGACCCGGTCAAAGCCAGAATAATAACACAACAGTGGGAGGTAGTTGCTGAAAGCAGCGAAAGGGTGGGTGCAGCTAACATAGGTGGCAGGCCTTTGAAGCTCCCTCTTTGAGAACCCTGCCCATCCTGGAGGAGGAGGCATGACACGTCTGCCTACGATGTGCTTTGTTTCCAGACCCAGAGAGCGGAGGCTCTCTACCCAGGGATCCAGAAACCTGCTTGGTGGTGGCAGATGGTTGGAAGCCAGTCAGGAACCACACCAGGCTTGGTTGTTTTTTTGGTTGTTTCTCCTCCATCTCTAAGATGCCTTATGAGTGCATTTTTCATTAAATCCCACATTGGCATCAGTGTTTGTTTTTTGTTGTTGCATAAACTGTTTATTGATCGTAACATCAAAACGTTGCTTCAGTATTGCATAGACACGTCTCACTGGACATAGCAAATTATTACAGCCTGTAAGACATCTTGTACACTCATACATTAAGATTCCCTCTTCCATTCTCACCCGGGGTGGCATCAGTGCAGGTTTAGTGTGCTCGGAAGTTTGATACCAAACTTCCCAGATTTTAGTAAAGCAATCATGGTGGGGTGGAATTTGTGTGGACTTCCTTCCAGCCCATGCACTCAAAATGGCTCGATGCACCTACAGTAATATCTGTGATTGGCACAGACACTGTAGGGGCATATTGCCCGTGCAGCTATGCCCTCACCTGGGTATGGTGCACCCTGCCTTTAGGGCTGTAAGGCCTGTTGGAGGGGTGACTTACCCATGCCACAGGCAGTGTTGGTGGGCATGGCACACAGGGATGTGTGCCATGTCGACTCTACAGTTTGGTCTGCATCAAACATGTAGTCTTAAATGGAAGAGTGGACGTGTTAAGCTGACGGGTCCCCGAAAGTGGCATAATACATGCTGTAGCGCCCTGACAGGCTACCTCTGGTCACAAGGCCCCTGGTACCAGGAGTACCTTTTACAAGGGACTTACATTTGGCCCAGAGGTGTGGCAACTATGGGTACAAAGGTACCGTTTTTGGAAAGAACACAGGTGCTGGGGCCTGTTTAGTAGGATCCCATCACACTGTCAGTCAAGTTGGCATCTGGTACCTGGCAAAACGTTAAGGGGTACTCATGCAAAAAGGGACACTTTCCTACACGCTGCCTCCTCAAGAGGGGCTGGCAGGCTCAGAGACACACTACGAGAGTTCCAACATAATTGTGGGGGCCCTGCTGGTAATTCTTGGTGCTGCCCCCGAGAGAGGGTCAGGCAGACCAGAGCCAACTAAAGATGGCAAAAGATAAACCTGCACTTCGGCAAAGTAAACTTGAAAATGCGCCAAACCGCTACCGTATAACCAGAAATCCATGGACCTCCCACAAACATGCAGCACTGACGGAGGCTGCAGCACTGGGGTCAGCAGTCCCCAACAAAGTCCTCCTATTGGCCATACAAGAATTTAGACTTGCCTCGGAAGCCAGAATTGGCGAGGTCTAAATGGATGTCTCGCTCCTCCGGCAGGACCTCTGAAATACTATGGGCCAGTGACCGAGTCTTAGGGGTGCATCTTGTCCCTCAAAACCATGGTAACAACCCTGCAGCAGACTCTCAAGCAACAGGCTCTGAAATGGTTGCTAGGTTAGAAGATGCACTGGGGCGCTCCTGCTAAAACAACTTGAGGTTAATGGGCTTCCTGGAGGGCAACTAGTGTGCCAATACAAAGAAATTCCTCAAGACATGGCTTCACCAATGGACCAGATCTCCACCTTATTAGTCTTTGAGCTTGCACATCAGGCACTTACCCAACAATCATTCCCCTGGGCCCCACCATGATCCATCATTTCCCGGTTCCTTAATTATCGGAACAGGGGCTTCAGCTTAGGTGTGGCCAGAACCAAAGGATAAAGGCGACACCACTTATGAAAATCCCCCATCTTTCCAGATTACACTAGGTTTTTCCAGGTTCACCAAAAATCCTTTAACCAGATGAAGCAGAAACTATGGGCCTGAAATGTATTTTCCTTTTCCTGGCCAAACTGAAGGTACTCTTTCAAGGAAAAACATTTTTTTTTTGGCCCCTGGATAGAGCATGGGAATGGATTGGAGGGTGCACCCAATGTAATAGTTCTGGTGGCCGTTTTAAAGCAGAGACGGGCCCCTTGAGAGAGCCCTGGAGTGGCGAAAAGTGGCTGCAGACACATGCAGACACCAGAGACCAGGTCTAGAGACAGAGATCCCAATGATGTTTAAAATATTAAATGGGCAACTTACTTCCAAGTGGGAAGTGTAGGGAGGGGGCTGTTTGGGAGCAACAGGGGTTTTTCTACTTGCTGTTTGGTTTCTTTCTTTTACATTTGTTGGTTATCGTTATGCAAGGCATACACCATTATCTCATTTCAGGCACCGTCGAACCATACCTCATACACTGACAAGACTTTCTGATCGGTTCAAAGCTTAAGGTGCTGACCTGGAATGTCAGTAGTTTACTAAACAAAATTAAAAGGATTGCAGATGTAAGGTACTCGAAAAGGTAGGCCCGCTAAAAGGATTGCAGATGTAAGGTACTCTAAAAGGTAGGCCCCGCGGTTGATATGGCTACACCGGAGTGTTCCATGCTGGATCTACACTCCGAGCGAGAGGAGTAGCGGTTTTTCTCCACCCCTCATGTCCTTTAATTGTTACCAGGCACCACCTGGTCGCGCCAGATAGATCTAGATCTATCTTCCTGGGGGGACGGGCATGGACATTTAGGAAAGTGCCCCATTTTGACATACATGACCACCCCCACTTTTTGCCTGGTAAATGATGTATTTCGATTGAAAGTGTACTGGGTTCCTGCTAATCGGGTCCCCAGAGCTTTCCCAAAACTGTACAATTGTTCCTCCAATTGGCAAAACCTTTAGCACCCTCTGTAAGTCCCTAGTAAATGGCCGCCTGAGGTATTATAGAGGGCCCCTAAGGGCTGCAGCACAAATTGCGTCACCCCAAGCCACCCCTCACCAAGCACATGCAAGACTCCCATTGCAGGCTGCATGTCTTGATGCAGACAAAAGTGAAAACACAATATGTCTCACAATCCTGTGTGGCATGTCTCCTACAACTGTGTGTGATATTTGGAAGTCAACGCTACGGTAGGCCTCATAGCCCTAAGGCAGGGTGCACCTGCATGAGCAAATATGACCCAGTGTTAATCAGTTTGTTTAGTCTCCATTACTTTATTCAATCTGATTTGAAAGCATAGTTCATCAAAGTATACATATTAAAAAGATAAAACGGTGTCATTCTTCTCAGTGCAATACAGTTCAATGCATATGAGTTATTAAAAACAAACAATTTAAATAGCAAAACACAATGTACAAGTTCAAATCCCAAAACAATGGGGATATAGGATTGAGCTGTGCAAATTACTCAATTCAATGGCTATTATTTGTACAGTGAACGTAATAAAAAGAGTGGATGCTGAACTGCAGGTTCCAGTTACTCCATAAATAAATAGGTTTAAAAACAGATGCATTTAAATTTTAAAAAAGACCGCCATTCTAAGTTATAAAAGCCCTTTAAAAAATATTACATGTGTTATGGAGATCCTATATCTCTACTAGACTGTTGTGTTGAGATTACGTAGCATGTTCAAGGGGACAAATAAGTTCAAGGCTAAGGGTTAGCATAGCTCTCCAATTCTAGTAAATGTCTCCTTACAAGCCCAAAGGAATGAGGCTACACAGAAACATACAAAAGGATCATGAAGCTTCTTCAGATAGAATAGGCACTGCTTAAAATCGTGCCGCATTAAAAGAGGTTTAATGTATCTGTCTCTCTGCTCCTTATAAAAATGACAAAAGAAGAAAGGTGGAGGTCAGACTGGGCTGATAGATTATCGCATGGGCAAGCTGTCAAGTCACTATGAGCGTACCGTTGTGAAGGAAAACCCAGCATTAGGAGAATTAAGTTTAAGCAGAACCTTAAAAGAATAAACCTGTGCTGCAGGTTTCTTACCTTGTCCAGATAAAAGTATTCACCAACTTTCACTGGTGGAATAGACTGATCGGTTTTTAGGTCTTGCACCTGCGAACGGATCGCGAAGCGATCGTCGCTGCCAGACTCTATTGCAATCAGTTCTGCTTACAAGGAGCCAAGGGAGACAGGTGACAAGAGATGGGCACGCGCGTAAACGGATCAGGTCGCGCGCGCTTCCTGTCTCCCATGGCTCCTTGTAAGCAGACACACACACACACACACACACACAGTGACCCCCCCGCCGCCAACGCCGCCGCAGCGCACGCACAGGCACACACACACAGGCGCACACACACACACACACACACACAAACAAACATAGAGAACCCCCCGGCCCTCCCCCCGCCGCCGCTGCGCACACACACACACACACACACACACACACACACACACACACACACTTACACACACTTACACACACACCCTCCCTCCCCCCCACCCCCACCCCCACTCACCTGGCTCTTCTCGCATGTTTCTAGAGAGAGAGAGAGAGCGGTCCAAGGGAAAATCCAAGTCCATATCAGTTTTCACATAGTTTTTGTAAAAGAAAACACACAAAAAAACTCTGGACCTCTTGAGTTTTGAACAATAAAGTCTTAAGGGGGGTAGTGAGTGTGTTAGCAACAGTTCTTGATATCCTTAGGCTGAATCCTTGCTCATATAGTCAAAGTCAGAAGTCCATGTTGTGTAGAAAAATGCTCTTTATTAATTTAGATAAAAACATGCACAGCCGACACGTGTTTCGCCCCCTGTGGCGAAAGCGGAAGGAACATCCAGCAGGCTGCCGACGACGCAACTTAGGGATTTTACCCTTACAAATTCTCACTTTGAAAAACCGGATGCTGTTTGGAAAGTAGCACAAATTATGAATAACTGTAAAGAACAAACTATATTGTAAATAGCCTTGAAAAAGCCCTGGCGCAAATCGCCACAGGGGACGAAACACGTGTCGGCTGTGCATGTTTTTATCTAAATTAATAAAGAGCATTTTTCTACACAACATGGACTTCTGACTTTGACTATATGAGCAAGGATTCAGCCTAAGGATATCAAGAACTGTTGCTAACACACTCACTACCCCCCTTAAGAGCTCTTCTCGCATGTCCCTCTTCCTCCGCAGCGGATCACTCTCGGCGGCAGCAGACTAGACATGGCTCCTTCGTCATCCACAGCTTGCGCAGGGACAGCCGGCGTGCACGGCAACGGCGTCTCGTGCGCTCCCTACGTGGTTTCGGTTTCGCGGCCGGGGGTGCACCCTGAACTGGCCGGCGCGAGTGACGTGGCCCGCTCCCTGCTAGCGCCCAGAAGGTGGCGGATCCTTACTCAGGTTTATCCTTTGTTCGTCGCGGTTCTGCCGCTCCGAGGCTTCAGGCGGGTTCATGCCGCGGGTTGGAGGGAGCTGCGCTGCCATCGAACCAGGAGCAGGCAGGGTGCCGCCGAGCTGCCCGCCAGCCACCTAACCACGGACTTCACCGGATCCGCTCCTCGGAGACCCGGTGTGAAGAGGGAGCGCTAGGCCTCGGAGGGCAGGCAGCCAGAGCCGGGATGTGAGCCACCCCCAGCGGCCCAGAGAGCAAGGCAGATGCGGCGGAGACCAGCCGAGGTAAGACGCGGGCAGAGTCCGGGGTCCCGGGGAGGAGGCCGGGCCCCGGGGTCTCAACGGCAGTAAACACCCATCTGTGACTGCTTTCATGCAGCAAATTGCTAGTTAGCAAGGGCTGACTGGCTATTTGTCATCTGTGGGCATTGAGGAGTTGCCTCAGTTGTGTTGATTTTCTCCCCTTCCCTCAGACTGGCCGAGGGAAGTCTTGGGTGAAAAGGCAGATGACAAAGGGTTTTGATGTGCAAATTGGGACAAGTTTCACAGTAAAGGGGGAAAGACACAAAAGTGGTTAACGAAGGTGCACCAGTGCTTCAAAGTCGCCTTGTCTTTTAGAGAGACGTGATGTTCAAATGCAGCTCTCAGGCGCCGCAGGGGTGCGTGTTCTTCCTTTGACTCCAGATCTGTTCGGTGCTGGCCATCTCAAAAGGTTGCCACTGCTGTGACCTGAGCGGGGAAGCTGGCTCAGCTGGTGGGGGTTTGGAAACGTGACTGGTGTCTCCACATGCAAAAATATCGAGTACAACAGAAACCTGATCCTGCCTTGGTTACCAAGCAAGTGTGGAGTTTAAAAACAAGCGTTATAGCTTTGGTATGCTATCTGTAAACGCTGTGAGTATGTTTTTATTAATACCCGACTACCTACTGTGCTTTTTGACCTTGGAAGGATGACCGACTGAGACGGCCCTGCAGTATGGCAAACTGAATTTCTCGACCATGGCTCAGTTTGGGGGAGACATGTGCAGAATGTCAGCTGTGAACATGTAATGTTTGCTTTAGGGTAAAAAGTTGTTCTCCAAAATCTTAGGTATATTTCTCAGGTGGGCAATATTGAATGCGGTGCGTTGGTTTGACGAAGAAGCGTCCGCCGTGGGAAGTGTTTGGAAAAGTAGTGGACGTGTGCTTTGCACTTTAAGTAAAGTGCTTAGAGTCTGTGGACAATGGTTATACCATAGGCCTCATAGAGCACCAGCCTCTATAAAACAGTGAACATACAATCGCTTTAAGAGATATTGTCCCATTGTAAACTCCCCCACCACCGCCCCTCCCCCACCTTCTTTTCAGTAGCTATTACAAGCATAGTTATCTGCCCAAGATCACACATTGTGGTCAAACGTGAAAGCCCGGTTTGGAACCGAGACAGTACAAATTTAAACACAACTTTACCCTACACTGTTGCCTCCCAGACTTGCCTGGAGCAGAGAAACAGAGACTTTAAAAAAGTTAAAATTCTCTGGCTGGGCAGTGCGGCAAAATCTAAAACTAAATATGCTGCAAACTGGTGGTTATAGTGGGGTAACATTTTCATTCCAAAATGTTGGCATCTTTCATAGATTCGAATGACTCTCCTTACACATCATCTGTAATTACTTTCCTTTGGGTCTTCTCATAGGAATGTGGATTTAGACCTCTCCACTTCATTGGCTCTGATGCAGAACCCAGCAATGAGGCTGATGTTCTCCAAATCTATCGTTTTAATCATATATATTTTAATACTATTGGGCACAACATTTTAAGAGCGATTTCTACCTTGTTGACATTATTTAATTCCTTAAAGTATACAAAAAGTGATGGATGGAATACTTGAATGTAGCTTTGACCTGCCTGCTGTTGCATGCAGGACACCTCTCTTCTAACGCTTTAAAACAAAAAATATATCATGCATTTGCATAGGTCTCGCATTTCTGAGAGTTGGAGCTATTGGCATTGTAAATGACATTGCCTTTTATTATGTGTTTGAAAACAATACATAAATAAAAGGCATTGTCATTTACAATACCAACAGCTCAAACTCTTGTAAATGCAAGACCTATTGCATTGTAAATGCTTGTTGCAGTTATTTTTAACTTCTGGGATTCCTCCCTTTCATAGGCTAGCTTTGCCAAAATTAGTGCCTTTAACCTCTTCTTAGGAAGCCTTCAACATGAGGTGGGATTTACATACAGCTTAGGGCCTCCTAGCGAGTACAAAGTCGTTTAATGTACTCCAACCAGGGGATCTTATAAGCTTCATCCAACGATAGGCAATTTAGTATAATAGTCTGGTTAAGATCCACTGTGTCCCTATTCCATATGGAGTGCCAGAGCATGATCGGGTTACTCTCGCCATGTCAGACACATAGGTCATATCAAGCTCTAAGTGAGTGACATGGTTTGAAAATGAAAGAGAGAGCGAGGCGATCCTCTTGAAAAACCCATTCTCCGGCTTGTGTAAGGAGTTGGTTGGTGCTGTGCCCCAGACCCCTGCCCCATAGGTAGCTGCCAAAATCGTTTTAGCATTATAGATCTTTTTTTTAATGTTGTAGGGGTTTTGAGCCTAGTTTTTTTTAATAAAACAGAGACTGCCGCCATAGTATGCCCTATTGTTTGGGCCCTACTACCCACCATGAGTGACCATGTTTGTCTGGTGTCAAAAACAACCCCTAGTTATGAGAAGGTCTCCACAACAACTAATTTACGAGTTCCAATATGGAACAACAGAAGGGGTAGTCCTGACACTAAGATAAAGGTTTGGGACTCATTGGCCTTAAGATTCATAGATGACATAAAGCTCACATAGGTGTCAATTAGGCGTTGCAGTGCTACACCTGTCATTGCTATCAGGACGTCGTCATCTTCATAGGCTAGGATTGGTAATGGACCTGAGGGAAATATGGAACATCAGGCGTCTTGGTCTTGATGTTCTAGAAAGAAGTCGATCGGGGCCCTAACCGGTCCTGGTGCTTTGGCACAGCTCCATTTAGCGAGAGCAAAGGGGCATCTGTGAGGACTCTCAGCAGGCTTCTCACAAAGTACTGGTTGTTAAAATAACAACATAGTCTTCAACAATATCTTTGGGAGAAAGGCCCACCCATCCCACCCTCATTGCCATAATAAAGTGCTTATCCAAGCTAGTGACCCACAGGCGTTGGCCTTTGAGATGGGTATTGAACCAGTATTTAGCTTTATCCATTACCTGATCCTTATTTTCCCTTTGGCCCCTGTTTAACGGGGGGACATTAGCCTGAACTAAAACATAAGGGAGCGCTGCGGGGGTAGGTCTAGTGTATGTAGCTGGCTGGTACCTGCCAACATAGCCTCGGAGTTTGGGCTGCTTCCTGGCTCCACCCTTTTCTACCTCTCATTGTTGGTACATTGGCTTTGGCAACCGGGGTGGAAGCTGTATTGTGAGCGTGTATAATGTTGGTTATGCCTGTAGGCATTGGGAGGGATGGAGGGGGGCGGGAATGTTGTGAGGAGTTGTAGATGATATAGTGGTGTCTGGGCAATAGACCTGGGTTGCCTGCCTTAAGTTTCTATCTCTCCCATCTGAGCTCCCTGCTGGATCCCCCAAAAGTCTGGTGGCTCATTCCGCTTTAGGAGGGTGAGCGGGACATGTAGGAAGCTCACCTGCAGTGGAAAAAACACGCCTATTAATAAGGAGCTCTATTTTTTCCTCAATTTTTCCCAATCTACAATATAGTGGCTTAAGTAAAGAGCGAACCATCTGTTCCAATTTCAATATCATGTCCTCACATATCCCTGTCATGGGCCGCAGGGAGCGCTGTCGGTATTAGTATCTCTGGTTTGTTTTTTACTCCCCCCTTCTTTTACCCCTATCCTCTAGTGGGGAAATGCTCTTGCACTACTTTACTATGCTGCTGTAACCTATGTATCTATTCAAATCTGTTTTTCCTGAACCCTGAGACCTGAGCAACTTGGCTGATGCCCAGTGGAGCTGCTAGGCAGCTAGTGAGGAGATTGGCCTTGGTGTCCCTCTCGACTGTCACCCAGCCGGACATTGAGCACTGTTCTTCCTCGTCATCCTGCTATGGCTCTTTCCTCCCCTCCTTTCCTACGAATTCTCTCCACTTCGTTGTTTATTTACTGTACCTTACTATTCTATTGTAACTGATGTAACTTGTAACTCAAGGTTCCTCTGGTAAAGCGCTCTGATACCTCCGGGTCTTGCCAGTACTATTTAAACTTCTCAATAAACTCAAAACTGGTTTCCTGAACGCTGAGACCTGATAAACATGGCTGATGCCCGGTGGAGCTTCTAGACCGCTATTGAGGAGATTAGCCCGGATTTCCCTCACGACCGCCATCTACCTAGTTGGACATTGGGCACAGTTCCTCCTCGTCTCCCCGCTATGACTCCTTCCTCCCCTCTCTCCTACGAATTCTCGCAACATTGTTTATGTGTACTGTACCTTACTATGCTCTTGTAACTAATGTAAATTTTGACGCAACAATCTTAAATGTAAAGCGCTCTGATACCCTTTTGGGTCAAGTTCCCGCTATATAAAACGTTATAAAATAAATAGGGGCGTGGCCAAGATGGCGGCGTAGGCGGACGTGTCTCCCGGAGCTCCCGCCGTCGGCCCTCGAAAGCGCAGGCCCCCGTGTTGTGGGGCCCCTCTTTAGCGTGCCCCATTCGCTTGTTGGTCGCCCCTGACTCGGGGGGACCCTGCTGGAGAAAGTCCGACCCCCCGAGGCGCCTGGAGCCGGGAGTTAAAGATCGGCGCGCGGCGTGCCTGAGAGCCGCGGCCAGCGTGTGAGGAGGAGCAGGCGGGCAGCGGCGGAGTTGTCGCACTGGAGGCCGGGGATTGGGCCTATCCCGGGCCGTAGCGGTAAGCCTCAGGCGGGCCCGGCCCGCACACTCCCACAGGTGCGAGGCGCCAGGGACCCCGCAGCTCCGGCGCTTCTGCGGGCCCGCCGTTGGTGCAGGACAGCGGCCCTGAGCGGGAGCCTGCGCCATACCCCAAGCGAGTGGAGGGGGAGGAGCGCGCCGAGCCTGGGGCCCGCTGGGGATTGCGGTGTGGTGGATCGGCGCCTGCACGGAGGCCCTGCTGGGTCAGGGGGCCCCCTCTGCAACCTCCAGACTGTCGCCTGTCTTCGGGGGGTCCCTATGGTGTAGTGCGGCTGTGCTGTGCAGGGGCACACACCATTCCTCAGACGGGTGGAGGGGGCGAGACGCGCTGCGCCTGGGGTCTCACTGGGAACTGTATAGTAATGGACTTTGAGCCTTCGGGTGGACTCTGCCGGACCGGGGGGGGCCCCGCTCAGCACTTTGTGAACAGACACCTGCACTCGGGGTGCCTCGGGGGCACTGGACGGGCACGGCCTGAGGAGCTGGCAGCGTGGGACAGAAGCGTGAGACGCCTCATTCGCGCCTAGAACCGTACCGTGCTGTGGTTCGAAAGGTGGGGCCCAGCGATTGCACGAGGGGGCAGGAAGAGAGCATCGTCTGGGGGGATATAGTGGGCCCCCTGCGTGGACAGGCATTTCTGGCCAGACCCGAGCTGCGTAGCAGTGTACATTAGAGTGGCCTCCCGACGTAGGGACATTTTAGGGCGCCATTTTGTGGAGCGGGGTGGAAGGCCCCTGGCACGTGGGCCGGCAGACAGCAAGACACCTCTACACTTTGCGGCTTGGTTTGAGGCTTAGTCCGGACGCGGGCCCGCCTTCACCAGCCGAACGATCGCCATGGCGCAAAGTTCAAAAGTCTGCAAAGACCGGACGGTGAAGGACCTATTCACGAAAACTCAATCGCCCACTACAGCAAAAGAAGTTTCGGCCTCCAGCATGAAGCAGGGAGAGGAGGGGGCAGAACCTATCACGAAGGCCTTCCTCGAGTTCCTCTTCACGACTCTCCGAGAGGACATACACACTCTTAAGAAGGAATTCGCAGAAGAGATACGTGCTGTACGGCGAGATCTGGACGGTGTGGGGGAGCGAGTGGCGGACGTTGAGGCGAAACAAGATGCCCGGGACGTTGAGACGGAGGCACTCCAACAGGAAATCATTCGCCTCCACGACCAGCAGGTAGACCTACAAACACACTTGGAGGATCTTGAAAATCGCTCCAGGAGACACAACGTGCGCATTCGAGGTGTGGCTCACTCGGAAGTGGACAAAGACCTCTTTAAATTCACCAGGGAGCTCTTCAACCATATCTTGGAGCGGCCGGAGGATGCCGCCCTTACGATCGGCAGGGAGCATAGGGTCGGGCCGCAGCGTGCTGGATCATCTTATCCCGCAGACATCCTAGTCTGCGTGCAAGACTTTCGCACTAAGGAAGACATTCTCCAAAAGGCGAGACAGAAGCAACCCATCTCATTTCGAGGACACTCTCCGACGCTGTACCAGGACCTCTCGGCGCTTACCCTCCCGAAGCGCCAATGCTTCAAGCCTGTGACATCCTATCTTCAGCAACAGCCTATACCGTACAGCTGGGGGCATCCTTTCCGGATCATCTTTAAGCTTGACAATAACCTTCACCAACTCCGCTCCCTTAGGGAGGCTTGCCAATTGCTGGGTATCGATGTCCCGCCAGATGGGGAGGAACAGCTGACCTCACAGACCAGAAAAGGAGAACCATCGTTGCAATGGCGCCAGCAGCGGAACCGGAGGCGTGTGAAAAGACCTGCGAAGACAGAGATTGAGAGTGGCCAGCGGGCTGCGGTGGAGGCGGTCTCTGCGGAGCTATCACAGCAGCCGGGAGGCTGAAACTTCTCCTGTTAGCAATGCTAGGGGTCACTTATGCCCTTGTGAGGGTCGGCGGGGGGGGGGGGGGGTCGGACCCTTCTTCCCCGAGACGCAGTTTGACCGGTCATCTGCGAGAGATGAAGGACATTGATGGACCTCTTGAATTTTTCCTTTTATGGTTACTGGTTTTGGGGTTTTGGCGGGGGAAGGGACAGGGGGGGGTGTGGGGTGGTGGGAGTTGGTGGGGAGGTACATGCTGGGGTTTGCATCTTTCTTATGTCTTGTTCTGTGGGAGGGGTCGGGTGGGGTTCCAGGTCCTAGGGGGTTCGACACGACACATTGGCACTAGACCTCATTGCCAGGCGCGGTTCAGGACCAGCCCAGAATTCAATGCGGTGGGGGTCCGCCGTAGGGATGTGGACATAGCCCCCGGGTTAGACATTTGGAACACGGAGCAGAAGGGAGGGAGTCAGACCTATGGCCCACACTTTTCCTGAATGTACGGGGGCTTAATAACCCCATCAAGAGGCGGGCAGTGTTATCCTGTCTGGAACACGCACAGGCCGACATCTGCCTCCTACAGGAGACGCATCTGCTGCCGAAAGACTGCTCCAGGATGAAAGCACACAGTTTTCCACAGCAGTTTTTCTCCTCTGGCCCGACTAAGAAAGCGGGGGTGGCGATCCTAGTGGCTCAGAAGTTCCGCGGGACAGTCTTGGGTAAAGGTGCAGAGATAAAGGGGAGGCTACTGTCATACCGTTTCTCATTGGGAGGGATGGACTTTACAGTATGCTCGGTCTATGCCCCCAACAAGGGTCAGGAGAGATTCCTCCAGAACGCGCTCAGCATAGTGGCCACGTCCGAAGACAGGCATATCTTGTTAGGGGTGGGACCTTAACTTGGTGCTAGATCCCACACTAGATAGGTCGGCGCAGCGTTCCGCCCAAGCTGGGGCTTTGTCGGAGGGAGGTCAC
This sequence comes from Lissotriton vulgaris, assembly GCF_964263255.1. Lineage (NCBI taxonomy): Eukaryota > Metazoa > Chordata > Amphibia > Caudata > Salamandridae > Lissotriton > Lissotriton vulgaris. The sequence continues at coordinate 1,254,317,410 of NC_141695.1, read as the reverse complement.
AGGAAACTGGGGGAATTGGGTTTGGTAGACCTCTGGCGCAGCCTTCACCCTACTTCTAGATCCTATTCTTATTTTTCCAATGCACACCGCACGTATGCCAGATTGGACTATTTTCTGGGGTCCACTTCCCTTCAGGCCTTCACATCCGCTACAGACATAGGGGTTGCTACTCTTTCTGATCACGCCCCCATCTCGGTGACCTTTCTTTTTCCTCCGGCGCAGCGCCCCTCTAGATGCTGGCGACTCAGGTACACACTGCTGCAGCGCAAGGGAACACCAGAGACTGTTGCGCGCGCAATCGAGGAGTATCTACTGCACAACACTACTTCCGACACTTCTCCGACGACTCACTGGGCGGCCTTGAAGGATGTACTTAGGGGGGAATTTATTGCGTTATCCTCGGCCGACAACAAGGCAAGAGCGGAGAAGAGGGAGGAGTTAACGCAGAGGGTCAGGGAATTGGAGGGAATGCACCAGAGGACCTACGCGCCTAGGATCTGGCGACAACTGAGTCTGGCGCGGAAACAGTTAAGAGCACTGGACCAAGATAGGGCAGAATTCGCGGCTTTGAGAACACGTCACATGTACTATACTGGGGGGGACAGATGCGGACGTCTACTGGGGCGCGCGCTTCGGGAAAAGAGGCAACACAACTTAGTAAAGAGCGTCAAGACATCGCTACTGGAGACCGGGAGATCGCAGCTGCCTTCGGCGAGTTCTACGCGTCCCTCTATTCAGGAGAGACACTGGACCATGCCACGAGCGTCTCGTTCCTGAATTCCATTCAGCTACCGGTCCTCACATCGGACCAGGCGGCGGCCCTGGACAGTGCGATCAGACCCGAGGAAGTCATCTCGGCCATCTCCAGGCTTAAGCTGGGTAAGGCCCCAGGGCCAGACGGCTTCACAGCCATTTTTTACAATACCTTTTGTACTCGGGTGGCACTGCTCTTGACCACCCTTTTTAATTCTTTTTCGGAACCGGGTGTGATCACGGAAGATCTACTGGACGCCGCTATATCGGTAATTCCCAAGACGGGCAAGGATCCATCAAGTTGTGCAGCCTATCGGCCCATCTCGCTGCTCAACATTGATTTGAAGCTATACACGGGTATTTTGGCCGCACGCCTGGCCCCACTGATGCCGAAACTGATAGTGCCGGATCAGGCTGGGTTCATCTCGGAGCGGCAAACGGTGGACAATAAGAAGAGGGCGCTCCACCTTATTGAAAAAGCCACCCGCACAGAGGGGGAATACATGCTGCTTGCCATTGACGCGGAAAAAGCGTTTGATTGTGTCCATTGGCCGTATCTAGAACAGGTTTTAGTGAAGGCGGGGCTGGGGGACCGATTCCGCACTTGGGTTCTGAACTGTTATTCACAGCCCTCCGCGACGGTCCGCGTCAATGGCTGCTCCTCACCCCGCTTCCCCATAGAGCGAGGCACGAGACAGGGGTGTCCACTGTCGCCCCTGTTGTTTGCTTTGTACATGGAACCCTTGGCCCAGGCGATACGCCTCACTCCCGAGATTCATGGGATCAGAAGGGGCGCCTTTGAACATACCATCAGCCTATACGTGGATGATGTCCTGCTGTCCTTGTCTTCCCCCCGGGTCTCGCTCCCGGCCTGTATGACCATTATGGAGGACTTCGCAAAAGTGGCAGGCTTTAATATAAACCTCAGCAAGTCAGTGGCGCTCGACCTCTCCCTGACGGAGTCCACAAGGGCACACTTGCAGGGGCGCTTCCCGTTTCCGTGGGCGTCGGAGGCCGTCCCGTATCTGGGCATCCAACTGGCGGCCACCCTGCAGGCCACAGTTTGTCTCAACTACGCGAGGCTGCGACAAACCATCGGTCCGAATTGGGTAGGTGGCGGCACCTTCCGCTGTCCTGGTTGGGCAGGGTAGCGGCGATAAAAATGACCATCTTGCCCCAGATCCTCTATGTGTTCAGGGCTATTCCCATGCGGCCCCCGGAGGGGTGGATCCGCGAGACCCAATCTGAACTAGCGCAATTCATCTGGAATGGGCGCCGCCCACGGATGAAGCTTCGCCTGGTGATGCTGCCTCCTGAGAGTGGGGGCTTAGGCCTCCCTGACCTGTTACTGTACTACCAGGCCGCACAGTTGCGAACGCTGGTGGAGTGGAGTAAATGGGAGTCGGAATAACACTGGCTTTTCCAGGACCAGGCAGTGACAGGCCGCACGTTGCAAGAGGTTCCTTTTATGCACCGGAGGCATCGCCCACCCAACCTCTATGCCTCGTTCATAACGAGGACCCCTCTAGAAGTGTGGGACCGGGTAAATGTGGCACACAAACTGACATCTTTCCCCTCCCCACTGACACCTTTGCTCAATAACCCTGACTTCGACCCTAGTATGGACACGACAGCGTTCGCAAGGTGGGCTCTGGCGGGATGTAGAGTGCTTGCACATATGTATGCAGCAGAAGGGGTCCTTCCCTTTGATGCCTTCCGTCGGGAATATGGTATGCCAGAGGAAGAGCGCCTACGTTATCTCCAGGTGCGACACTGGGCCCTACATACGACCACAAGGGAGGGGGCTGATCGCAAACTTAACGCGTATGAATATTGGCTGCTCTCGAGGAAGTCTGACCGTAAACTCATCTCTGATCTCTATTGTATGCTCCTTGGGCGATACATTCACAATCCGGGGAGAGCGAGGTGGGAGAGGGAGCTGGGCCGCGAGTTGGGCAACAAAGAATGGGAGGGAATTTGCTATAGAGCCCGACATTCCGCACATCACATGGGTCTAACCGACACCCTTACGAAAATTACCTCCTACTGGTACTGTACCCCAGAAAAACTCCACGAGATTGATCACACACGAGAGGCGCTGTGCTGGAGAGGCTGCGGAGGGAGGGGCACACTGGTTCATTTGCTCTTGGAATGTTCGCACATACAGGACTATTGGACCAAGGTGCTGGACGAGGTAGACCTACACCTGGACACCACACTTCCGAGATTTCCCGCATATGTGCTGCTGGGCTCCCCTAACCCTCTTACCTATCCATTGCGCTCCCATCGGGGCAGAATGATAGCCATAGCCCTGGGATCTGCACTGCAAAACATTCTCACCTTCTGGTGTTCTGCTCACATCCCCACTTTTCAGGGCTGGCTGCACCGTCTCTGGAACGTTCTGGGGATGGAAAAGCTGTCCTTGTTGGCTAGGGGGGAGGGAGATAAATACCCAGACCTGTGGCGTCCCTTTTTAACTCTCCTGGCTACAGAATTCCGAGAAGTGACTTGTCCTAGGTTCCTGCATCTCTTCCGGCTGCCGGATGATCTTGTCACAGAACCATCGGTGTAGTCAATAGCAGCTGTAGTGTGTATTGTTTGGACCTGGAACTGGGGTGGAGGGTGGGTAGTGGGGGGGGAGGCGGGGGTTGAGGGGAGCAGTTTGAAGACTTTTTCGTTCAGAGGGACCGGAGCAGGCAGCTTCGGAGGGATGGGGCCGGCTCAGCAGTTGTGGTGCACTGACCTTGCGGGTCCCTCTTTCCTCATCCCCGGGTGGTCTTTCTGGGCCTCTATTACCCACACTTATGTACTTGGCCAAGATCCCCGGTATACATATGCTCCGTTCAGATTACCCCTCATGGTTTCTGTTGTATTTGGAATAGAAAAGCTGTATCGATACTGGGAAGGCCGAATGTTGACGCCGAACCAGTGGATAATGCATGACACTGTCTTTCATCTTTGTGTGCAGCACAATAAACACATTTTAAACATAAAATAAATAAATTAGTGCATCTTGGATAGTCTCATTTACCCGTATGGTCCTTGTCATTCTGGGATGCTGTTTCCCTGCATTATGATTCCTCTTGACCTCTGGTGTAATTACAGACTCTTAGAACCTGGGGGAATCTGTTTGGGGTGGCACGGTCAAAGTCACAGTTGCAGGCCAATTTGGGATAACGCTAAAGTCAGGCTCATCTTTCAGTGGGGTCTGGCAGGAGGGTCAAAGGAGATGGTAACGACGGCCCAGATCTCCCTTCCTCCAAGGAGAGCTGGCACTCTGTAAGCTGAATTTTGTGTGGTAGGGCACTTGCAGCCCTAACTAAGAGAGTCAAGAGTGTTTACAATTGCGCCCCCTATTACTTGCACTGCAGCTTTGCGCTTACTCATCTTTTGGTGTCTCCTGCTCCAATGGTTGCTTGAGGCAGTTCAGAGTCCTTGTTTAGAAATCCCCAAGTAGCAGAGTTGGAGGGGTGGCCCATCCCAGCCTCTTCCAGGCTCTGAGGGGCGTCGATGGTCCCGCCCTTTGCAAGGGCAGGTTCCCGTGTGCGTCCCGCGCAGCTGGTGCGCTACTTGCTTTTTGAGGTGAGGAGGGAGGAAACAGGAAGCAGGAAACGGTGGCCAGGGGACATGGGAGTTGTAGTCTACTCCCCGGGGTGCTTCTCGGTGCACAGCTCTTCCCCACATCTTCCCTTGGCACAGCGACAATGTGGGCAAGGTGCATCTCTCCCCATGGTCCCCCTCAGCACAGCAATAAACAGCCAGGCGAGTACAGGGAGTCAGGTGCGCAACACGCTTTTTGAGATGAGGAGGGCAGAAACAGAAAGCAGGAACAGGTGGCATGGGGAGATGGGAGTTGTAGTCCACTCCCCTTCGGTGCTTGTCGGTGCACGGCTCTTCGTCACAGCTTAATTTGGCACAGCGGCAATGCGGGCAATGTGTGGCTCTCCCCGCGGTACTCCTCAGCATGGCAACAAACAGCCAGGCGAGTACCATTACTGCCGTTACAAGTGACCAGGGAAGCCAATTTAGAGTATGTGCTGGACCCTGATAAAAATGAGTTCCCCAGCTACATGATGGCTTAACTAAAAATAGAAATGTTTGGTATCAAACCTCTCTTATTGGATTTACCAATACATGCACTCAAAAGGCACCTTAGAGGTGCCTCCTGAAAACCTACCAGCCTCTGGGGTCCTTGCTGACTGCTTTCTGCCAGCCTACCACCTCTGTTCTGACCTCCTAGGAAGAGTATAAGAGGGGTTCGCAGTTCCTAACTGAAAGTGTGGCGGAAGGGGAGGTCTTTCTTCATGATTCCCTCACACACCCCGGAGGATGTCATGCTTCATTTTTGGGCCTTGCTAATCGTCGGGCTAGCACTGCAATGACCAACTGGTTCCCATAAACAGAGCTCCAGACCTCCCCAGAACTGCCAAAACCCGACACCTGAAGTCGCCACTGCACCTGTCGCCTCCAGCCGGAGTTGAAGTGGGCCAATGATGCCAACAAAGTTCCTTAGCCCTCCAGAGCTCGAGTCTATTGTGGTTTCACCCTTGTGGACTCCCCGACATCACCTGCAGCCTCTGCATGCAGGTCCCCTCAACCGCAACTTCTCCCAGTGAGAAAACCTGATGTTTAAAAACACCTCTCTATCTGTCACCCCGGCCCATGGAGAAGAGGACCCTACATGTCCCTACGTCCCCGAACATCAAAGCCTTGAACCCCCCTGTTGGTTCACCCCGACTTCATTCCTAGCCAGATCTTACAGCCTCGTTTTACAGTGACCAATCCCCATTAAACCACATTGGGCTCCTGACGCTGATTTGTACCCCGGCCGCCCTCATGCCGCTGGTGGTGTACTGCTGGACCTTGCCCACCACACACCTTAACTCTTGGAGACTGCTCCTGTAACTCGATGTACTGTACCTGTTTGTAGAACTTGTTCTTCCTTCCTTAGGATAACAATGCAGAACTCAGAAATTGCACTGTGTGCACTTTTCAAAAGTGAGAAGAATTTATATTTTAAAACGTGCTTACCTTAATGATTTTTCTCTGATGCCTAATAATATAGAAAGATGCTTGCTCTTTTTAAAAATTGGTGTTGATCAAGTCAAACAATAAGTACAGAATCACAATTCAAAAATGCAAAAGCTGAAAAACTTGGACGGTACAAAATAATTATGAATTGTAAAGACCAATAACCCCACCCCCACCCTCACCCCCAAAAAAAGGGGAAAGTATAGTGTAAATACCAAGAGAAAATGCTTTTTTTTGTTTTTTAGTTTTATGAAAAGTAGAAGAAAGAAAGAGGGAAAAATAGGAAGAGGAGAGAAGAGAGAGAAAGGGGGAAGGAATAAGGGAACCGGGGACAGAAAGTCAATAAAACTTAAAAGAAATATAAAGGCATTTTAGGAAACACGGCTGGAAAGAAATTCAGTTAAAGGTAACCACAGCAAATCTCTCTTAATTAAGAGTAGTAGTAGCATGGGCACGATCAAGTCTATGATGATGGCACAACAGATTCCACCATGCTGTGTGAGAAATCTTTGAAGTATCTTTCCAATTAGTAGTGATAATCTGCAAAGAAATAGCTATAAACAAGTCTAAAAATTTACGAACAGTATTTGAAACATTCCAAATTAGGGAAGAACCACCTAGGAAAATATGAACAGTATCAAATGGGTGATTGAGGCTTAAAATCTCATTCAGCGTGCACCAAATAAATCGCCAAAGGGGTTAGGACCAAGGGACATTGGAAAAACATATGGAAGAGATTACTCTCGGGATGAGGACATGACCAGCATTGACTTGAGTCCAAAGTTTTAAACTTAAAAAGGTCAGAGGGGGTAAGAAAAAGTCTGTTATAAAAAAAATAAAGGGTCTGAGTGGTGCTAGCTGAGCGAGAAACCGTTTGAATTTTAGACCAGATGGATTCCCAAATAGGAAAGGAAAACTCCTGTCTTAGATCCTTTTCCTATGCAAGCTCGATTTTGGATTTAGGGCGATCAGGAGTAGAGCGGGAAAGAATCTTATAAATAATAGCAGCCTTGTGTGGAGTGGTAAAATCTAATGAAGGAGAGTCTGAAGGAGCAGTATCAGGTAAAGAATTGTGGTGGAAGATGAGGGAACACAAAGCTGATTTAAAAGCAGGGAACAGGGAAGAGTACTTAGTAGATGAGTGAAAAGATGAGCAAATATTTGAAAAGTCCATTAAAGAACCATGAATTAAAAGCTGATCCGTATACATAATTCCTTTGTCAATCCATTCCTTCCAAAATAGGGCTTTATGATTAAGCCGTAAGGAATGATTGTACCATAGCGGAGTAAGTGAGTGTATATATACTTGGGAAAAAGATGAGCGAAGCAATGCCAGCGATAGCCCTCTGGAGAGCTTGAAAGTGGGAGAAAGAAAGCGTTTAGGAGGTTGAGATAGGTGAGTAGCAGCAAGGAAGGGGAAAGGTGAAATCTGCGCCAACTCTAGGGCACTTCAAGCAGTAACAGGCGGGGGGGGGAGATGAATTGGAAAGAAATGGTCAGATTTGTTTTAAAGTGGAGGAAGAATGGAAATGGACCAAGTTGGGGAAATTAACCCCTCCCAAGTGCTTAGGTTGCTGAAGGCGAGACAAGGATATCCTAGATTTACGATTGTTCCATAGAAAATGAACAAGGACGCGATTAAGTTGCGTGAAAAAAGTAAGCGGGAAGGGAAATGGGTAACATAGAGAGGCAAAAATTGATAATAGGGAGGAGCATCATTTTAACAGTTGCCAATCTACCCCACCAAGATAAAAATAAGGGAGACCATCGATCTATAAGAGCAGAGAGTTTGGAAAGGATATCTTTATGGTTAATTTTGATAGTATCTTTTATAGAGTTAGCATATAAAACACCCAAACATTTAATACTTGTTGGATTCCATTCTAAACCAGAGTAGGGGGGGCGTGGCCAAGATGGCGGGGTGAGCGGACGCTTCCTCCCGTAGCTCCTCCGGCCCAGCTCCGCTTGAGCCCCGATTTCTGCGCTTCTCTCCCCCCGCGGCTGCATCGCCGGTGAGAGGGCTGTGCCGGAGTTCGTGGGGCACATTTTGGTGCCACTTTGGCTTCTGTGGCCCCGGGGGAAGTTCCCGAGAAGTTCATTCTGAGATCGCTCCGAGGAGTGGAGCCCGGGTCGCCCCGAGGAGAAGAGCTTGGAGGCGGAGCGTAGTGCGGCGCTGTCCGCACGCCTCGGCTGGCCCGAGTGCTGAACAGCGGAAAGCCTGTGATCCCGGGGGAGCGGACTAGACGGACTCCGCGGAGTGAGGTGGCTCCCTGGCCGGTGCCCTGGCGGAGGGCACCATTGCTGGACGACGGACCTTAGCCCTGCACCGGCGGTTCCCCCCCCTACCCAGGGCCTCGAAGGGTGACGACTTGCGAACTCCGCGCCTGGAGGCGCTGGATGGCGGAGTTCGAGCAGTGCCCGAGCCGGACAAATCAACTGGTGGTGGAGGAGGGCGTTGGTTTCATGCTCTCCGGACCCGTTACCATTTGAGACTCGCCCATGGACTTGCTGGCCCGGGCTGCCTTCTTGGGTCCCACCCTCCCGCCATATTGTCTTTGTGTGGCTGAGCCCAGTGATCCCTGCCCGCGTCCTTCTCGCACGGGAGCCTCGGCTGGTTCTGGCACCAACTCATCTGCTGCCCTCCCTGGGAGCACGAAGCAGGAGGCCTACACTTCGGACGTGGCTGCCTGTCCTACTGACCCGGGGGCCGTCTTGCCCAGGCCCAGACTGCCATTTTGTCGCCTGTGACGCACTACCCTTGTCTTCGGCGAAGGCCTCACATCTGGTGCCCACGAGCGGCGGAGCTCGCCTACAGCAACTGACCCTGGGCTTTGCCGAGCCCCAAGATGACTGGAAGACGAGGCGCAGCGCGAGGAGACCGCACTCTGCCGGAAATGCTCGGCAGGTCCCAGCAACTACGCGACAGGACGCAGCCGTCCCCGGGGGCCTCCCGGGCATCAACGGACGCAACTGTGGGCGAGCCGCCGGTCACGCGGTCCTTCATGGAGGACCTATTCAGCTCCCTCAAGGAGGACTTTCAAACTCTTAAGACCGAGGTGGCTGGAGAGGTCCGGGAGGTGCGCAGGGAGGTCGAGGGCCTGGGCGAGCGGGTCGATGCTGTGGAGACGGCGGCTCAACGCCGCGATGAGGAGATAACCCACCTCCAGCAGGATGTCCTCCGCCTCCGGGAGCAATGTGTTGAGCTCCAGGCCCACTCGGAGGACCTCGAGAACAGGTCCAGGCGGAACAACATCCGGGTGCGGGGTGTTTCATCCGCGGATGAAGGTGCGGACCTGGTGGCTTACCTGCAGGACCTGTTCCGCGACATCTTGGGGGAAGGAGCGGACTTCCCAATCCGCATTGACAGGGCACATAGGGTGGGCCGCCAACGCCAGTCATCGGCACCCCCGCCTGATATCCTGGCATTCTTGCCGGATTTCCCCCTAAAGGAGCGCATCATGACGGAGGCCCGCAGGAAGCAGCCACTGACCTTTCGAGATAGACCTGTGGCGCTCTATCAGGACCTGTCCGCCATCACACTACAGAAGCGCAGGTCCTTCCGCATCGCTACGGACTTTCTGCGAGAGCACGAGACAGCCTATTCCTGGGGTCACCCCTTCCGTCTTATCTTTCGATGGAATGGGGTGCTGCATCAGCTTCGCTCCTTACAGGATGTCTGCGGAGTGCTGGGTCTTACTGCTACGGAGGAGGAAGGGGCTACACCCGCATGGAGGCGCCCCGAGCGGCGGGGCCGACGGAGGTCGAGAAGGCGCCCATCGTCAGCACCGGCGAGTCGTCCAGACTCGCCCACCATCAGATCTGAAATGGCGGAGGCCCTGAGGACTGCGGCCAGGAACTTGCCTGAATCTACTGGTGTGGCCTTAACGGCCTAATTTTTCTCCGGGGGGAGAGGCTCTTAGCTTTGACGATGCTGGGCTGGGGCTGGGGGGGCGAGGGGGGTGGTGTGTGGCTGGACGTCCACTTGACTGTTTTCTGCAGACTCGCCCATTTGGGCCGGACTGAGACTATGGGGTGTTGTTTTCTGCTTTTTGTTTTGGCTGGTTGCCATAAGGGGGTTTTGGGGGGGTTTCACTGTTGGTTTGTTGTGGGGGGGGTCCCGTCCGAAATTGTCCGAACGTGTACGATGCCGCTTTTGGCCTTCCCTGCACCCCTGCCCCGCGCGCCCCCTCCGCTGATCCCCCGCCTGCGGCATAGCGCGTTGTTTCCCCGGAGGCGATGCCACCCCTGAAAGTTGTGACCCTTAATGTTAAGGGTCTGAATAACCCCGTGAAACGTAGGGCGATCCTTTCCCTGTTGGAGGGGTCGCAGGCGGATATCTGCCTCCTGCAGGAGACCCATTTACTTTCCAGGGATTGCCATAGGTTGCGCTCTGCTAAGTTCCCCACGCAACTCTTTTCCTCTGCTGCGACTAAGACCGCTGGGGTGGCCATTCTCCTAGCCAGCTCCTTTAGGGGGGAGGTGTTGTATAAACATGCTGAGCAGAAGGGGAGACTTTTAGTGTATCGCATGCGCTTGGGTGGTGTTGCCTTTACGGTTGGTTCGGTTTACAGCCCAAACGACCACCAGGACCGTTTCCTGGAATCGGTGTTGGTGGACGTTACTGCCTCGCCCGATCGCCATATCATCTTGGGGGGAGACCTGAATATGGTCTTCGACTCCACTTTAGATAGGTCAGCCCAGCGCTTCCCGCAGACAGGGGAGCTTTCTAAGGCGGTACAGGACCAGATTGCGGAGTTGGACCTGCATGACCTCTGGCGCACCATGCACCCCACCGATAGGGACTACTCCTATTTCTCCCACGCACACCGCACTTATTCGCGGTTGGATTATCTTTTGGTGAGCGGCCCGCTTCGCTCGGCCGCCGTGGCGGCGGACATCGGGGTCTTGTCCCTGTCCGATCATGCGCCGGTTTCCGGAGTCTTTGCGTGGCCGGCGGCCCCCCCTTCCAGAGGGATGTGGCGGCTCCGAGACACGCTTCTCCATAAGAAATCGGTAGTGAAGCGGGTGGAGGAGGTCATCCAGGACTACTTGACCCACAATAACAACTCTGACACGTCCCTGGCTACGCAGTGGGCTGCTTTGAAAACAGTCGTCAGGGGAGAGTTTATCTCCATTTCCTCGGCGGAAAACAGGGAACGCCAGCGCAAGAGGGAGGAACTGACAGCGCAGGTTAGGGAGCTTGAGCAGGTCCACCGCCGTACGGGGGCTCCTCGTGTTTGGAAGCAACTGAAGGCGGCACGGAAGCTCCTCTCTTTTACACCGGCGGGGACAGGTGCGGTAAGCTCCTGGCCCATAGGCTCAGGGCCGCGCAGCAACGCAATGTGGTGAAGGAGCTGGTGGGAGTGGGTGGGATCCCGGTTTCCGGTGACGCGGAGGTGGCAGATACCTTTCGTTCCTTTTACGAGGCACTGTACGCTTCAGAGCCTTCCCCACCGGGAGAGGCTGAGGCCTATTTGGATTCCGTGACCCTCCCGGCCTTGGACCCCCTCCCAGGCGGACCACCTGGAGAGGGACATTCACGTGGAGGAGGTCATCTCCGCGATCGCACGGCTGAAGCATGGTAAAGCCCCGGGTCCGGATGGCTACACGGCCTTGTTCTACAAGACCTTCTGTCCCACTGTTGCTCCTCTCCTGGCCCGCTTGTTCAATTCCTTCTCCGAACCGGGTGCCATTCCACCGGACCTCCTCTCGGCGACTGTGTCGGTTATCCCCAAGCCGGGGAAGGACCGGACCTTGTGCGGCTCGTACCGGCCCATTTCGCTCCTAAATGTGGACCTCAAGCTTTATACCGGAATCTTGGCGGCCAGACTGGGTCTACACCTACCAGGTTTGGTGGAGGCGGATCAGGCCGGTTTTGTACCCGGTAGGCAGACGGTCGACAACACGAAGAGGGTGACGCACGTGCTGGAAAAGGCCTCACGCGTCCCGGGGGAGCGGATGCTTCTATCGGTCGACGCGGAGAAGGCCTTTGATAGGGTTCATTGGCCATATCTCGAGCTGGTTCTTGGGAAACTGGGGATCGGCGAGAAGTTCCGCACTATGGTCTTTAACTGCTACAGGCGACCGTCCGCGTCAGTGCGTGTCAATGGACACAGCTCCGGCAGCTTCGCCATTGAGCGAGGCACGAGACAGGGTTGCCCCCTCTCGCCGCTCCTCTTTGCCCTTTATATGGAGCCGTTTGCGCAGAGGATCCGCGACAACCCGGACGCTATTGGGGTGAAGATGGGGCAATACACACACACTGTCAGCTTATACGCGGACGATGTCTTGCTGACCCTAGATGACCCCAGGCGGTCACTCCCTGCCTGCGTCCAGGAGCTAAACGCTTTTGGCCGCGTCGCGGGCTTTAAAATGAACATGGCCAAGTCGGCTGCGCTGGATGTGTCGCTTTCTGCCGACACCAGGCGGGACCTTCAAAGTCTCTTCCCTATGCAGTGGTCCTCCTCCACGGTGGCTTACCTGGGCATTTTGCTTGCCCCCTCCCTGCCTGCTATGGTCGCGGCTAACTATTCCTCTCTGGGCAAAAAGATCAAGGAGGAACTCGGCCGATGGAACAAGGGCCTACTTTCGTGGCTAGGCCGTATTGCGGCGGTGAAGATGACAATACTACCCCAGATCCTGTATCTTTTTCGCGCTCTGCCTCTTCAGCCCCCCGTGGGTTGGATACGGCAGGCGCAGGCAGACATCTCCCGCTTTGTGTGGCAGGGCCGTAAACCTCGGATGAAGCGGGTCCTCTCCATGCTTGCCCCGGAGGCGGGAGGTCTCGGAGTCCCGGACCTCCGGAAGTACTTCCAGGCGGCGCAGCTCCGGTACCTGGTGGAGTGGAGCCGGTGGGAATCGGACAAACACTGGCTCTTTCAAGACCAGGCAGTTGCAGGCCGTACCCTCCAGGAGGTCCCGTTCCTGCGGCGCATCCATCGACCACCTAATCTCTACGCTTCCTTTATCACCCGGGTCCCGCTAAGAGTGTGGGACGCGGTGTGTGAGCTTCGGGAGCTCACCACTTTTCCATCGCCGTTCACTCCCATTGCTGGCAACCCGGACTTCACCCCGGGTCTGGAGCCGGGGGCCTTTTGCCACTGGGTGAGCGCGGGATGTAGGGCGCTTTTCCAGATCTACGGGCCGGAGGGCGTGCTCCCCTTCCAGCAGCTCCGACAGGAGTTTGGCCTGACGGAGGGGGACAGACTGCGTTACATGCAAGTCCGCCACTGGGCTCTTCGACCCCCAGTGCGTGACGTCGCCGCCCGTTCGATTACGCCCTTTGAGCGATGGTTGGTAACCCGGGCCTCGGACGCCAAACTCATCACTGATTTGTATAAGTTTCTCCAACCCCTGCCGTTTCATTACCATAACCCAGGGAGGGAGCGCTGGCACAGGGAACTGGGCAGGACCCTGAGCCACAAGGAGTGGGACAAGATTGCATATCGGGCGAGGCACTCTGCGTACCACACTGGGCTGACGGAAACCTTCACTAAAGTGTCCACCTATTGGTACTACACCCCGGAGCGGCTCTACGAGATGCGCAAAATAGGCGATAAGGGTTGCTGGAGGGTACCCTCACGCACATTCTCTGGGAGTGCCCGGTGCTGTCGGCCTACTGGAAGGAAGTCTTAGATGAGGTGGACAGGCATTTTGAGATCGAGCTTCCGCGCTTCCCCGCGTATGTCTTGCTTGGCCTCCCCAATGATTTGATGTACCCGCTGAAATCCCGCAGGGGCAGGCAGATTGCGATTGCGCTAGGCTCCGCCGTCCAGAATATACTGGTACTTTGGCGCACCCCCACTGCCCCCTCTATCACTGGTTGGTTGCATAGGCTCTGGCAGGTACTGGGCATGGAGAAGATATCGCTAACGGTGGCTGGGAATGTTGACCAGTTTGAGGAGCTCTGGCATCCCTTTTTGGCACTGCTGTCCACGGAATTTCGCGAGCTTACGTGTCCACGGTACCTGCGCCTCCTTAGGCTGACGCCAGCGGCGGAGTGAATGTGCGGATTGGGGGCCGAGGGCTGGGGGTGGGAAGTGGAGTTATATGCTTCTAATGCTGACTTTCGAACGGGGATGTTGGGGTATTGTTTTCTCTTCTTTCTTTCCTTGCTTTTCTTTCTCCTTCCCTTCTGGGGTCGAGGGGCTGGTGGAACGGTATGCTTCTCTTTCACTGTGTCGCGGAGTGTTATTTTGGCTTGACCTTGCTTAGGGAGTGGGGGCCTACAGGGGGATCGTACACAATGCCTTATTGCCTATGTCTTTGCCTTGTTACCCTCTGGGGCACCCTGTCTCCCTCTTTTCCTTCTGACTCGCTGCAACGTTTTGCTTCTTGTATTGTATGTTTACGTGACTTCCTGCTCCCCTCCCCGTGTTCTTTTTTTATGCCGTAATAAAATACTTTAAACCTAAACCAGAGTAGGGAAACATATAAGAAAGACAGTGTTTGTTTAGAGGTAAGACTTCGGACTTATCAATATACAATTTACATCCAGAGACTGAGGAATATTCAGCGAGTAAAGAAAAGAGGGCCGGTAAGGAGGTGGACGGGTTGGAAATATAGAGTAATATATCATCGGCATATGCAGTGAATTTGATATCTAATGATTTATATACAAAACCAGAATAAGAGGTGGAGCACCTGATTTTCTGTAGGAAAGGTTCTAAGGCTAAAATAGAAAGAAGGGCAGACAAAGGACAGCCCTGTCTAGTACCCCTATGTAAAGGAAAATAAGATGACTGAGCACCATTAACCCAAATAGAAGTGGAAGGGGCAGGGTATAATAGTCCAATCTGAAACCATGCCAACGCAAAACTCCAAACATGAAATCCCAATTAACCCTATCAAATGCTTTCTCAGCATCGAGGGTGATGGCAGCGAGGGGAGCCTTCATCTTGGAAGCAAGATGAACAATGTTGAGAAGAGTTCTAGAATTATCAGTGATGGACCTACCTTTAACGAAGCCGGACTGATAAATATTGATGAGGTCAGGAACAACCGTATTCAGACGAGAAGCTAACATTTTTGCATTGATTTTGCAATTCATATTAATCAAAGAAATGGGCTGATAATTTTTGTAGAGGGATGGATCTTTATCCTTTTTAGGGAGTAAGCATAACATGGCTTGTGTAAAGGAACCTTTGGTTTCACCCATGGAGAGGAAAGAAGCTATCAAGGAGGATAAGTGAGGTATTAAATAATTTTTGAATTGAAAATAAAAGCGCACGGTAAAACCGCCAGGGCCGGGGGATTTATCTTTAGGTAACAGAGAAATTGCTTGTAAAATCTCTTTGTTAGAGATGGGGTCATCAAGTGAGGAGAAATCAAGATCCGTGGAGGAAGATTTTGGTATATTGAGAAAGAAAGAATCTATTTGAGACGGAGAAGAAGTTGATTCAGGTGTATATAGAGAGGAGTAATACTGAACAAAGCAATCAAGAATCTTATCATCCGTGCTATGACGATTCCCTTGCGCATCAGTAAAAACAGCTATGTTAGATTTTTGTTTCTTGATTTTGAGATAATTTGCAAGAGTTCTGCCAGCTTTATTACGCCCTCCATACATTTTAGAATTACATTTTAAAAGGTGATTACAAGCCGCCTCACAAGAGAATTTATTAAATAGAAGTTTAGCTTTAATAAGGGAAGAAAGGGCTTCCGGAGAGTTTGAGGTATAGAAAGTATGCTCCAGGTCTTTGATCTGCTTAAGAATAAGGGAAGATTTAGAAAGGGCCTGTTTCTTTTTACGGGAAACGAAATCAATAACGAAGCCTTTAGCCGAGGCTTTGAAAGCATCCCAAACAAAATGGAACTGAGAGGTAGAATTAAGATTATTATGAAAAAATTCATCCATGAAAAGAGTGAATTGATCAATAAATAGAGGTTTCAAAAGGAGAGAATTATTAAAACGCCAACGGCAGGAGCTGGGTATGGGCGATGGGAAGTCAAAGTCCAAGATGACGGGGCATGGTCGGAGATAAGAATAGGGCCAATTTCTACATTTGTCATAAATTGAAATATAAGTTGAGTGAGGAAAATGTAATCAATGCGGGAATGTGATGAATGGACTGGGGAGAAAAAGGAAAATTCCAATGTGTCTGGATGAGACAATCTCCAAGAATCAATTAAGCCTCTTGAGGAGATTGCTTTGAAAAAGGACTTTTGCATTTTATTAGGAATATATCTGGTCTGAGATTTACGGCCCAGGAAAGGGTCCACTAACTGATTACAATCACCTCCAAGGATTAAATCAACACTAGTGTGAGAGGATAGAAGGCTAGAAAAGTCATTCCAAAAAGTAAGATTAACACCATTGGGGCCATAAACATTGCAAAAGGATAGAGCTGAATTATTAACAATAACATCTAAATACAACCATCTGCCATTTGAATCCGAAAACTCGTTAATAAGCTGAGTTGACAGAGATTTATGAAACAAAATGATAACAACATTCTTAGGGGTCCATTAGGATGGCGGGCGGGCTTTTGCCGCCCGCCACCCTAACGGAGAAGTGGACCGCCCGCTAAAAGTGCGGGGGTCCCGACATAGGCATTAGGATGCGCCCGCCATGCAGGCGGGCGCATCCTGTATGTTTACCATTGCAGCGGGCGAAGCAGAATTCTCCGCCCGCCGTAATGGTAAAAGTGCACGTTGTGCTTTTCAAAGGGCAACATGACAGGCACCGCGCGGTGCCTGCCATGTTGCACTTTGAAATGCGGGGGGTACCATAGGTACCCCCCATGTGCACCCCCCCCAAGCCACGGACTCCCAGGGGGCCCGCAACGGCCCCCCGCAGGGAGTCTCCGCTTGCCTTTCCGTGGCGGCATTGCCGCCACGGAAAGGCATTGTCCACAGCCCATTGTAATATGGCGGCGGTGTCTGTTAGACACCGCCACCATGTTACTGGTTTTCCGCCCCGGCCGCAAGGCGACCGGGGTGGAAAACATGCGGGCGGTGTTTGTCACCGCTGCGGTCCCTCCCGCCATACTAATATGGCGGGGGGGAATTGGGCTGATATTGTCGGGCGGATTTCCTCCGCCAGGCTGGCGGTAGCCACCGCCAGCCTGGCGGAGGAAATCCGCCCGACATCATAATGGACCCCTTGCTGTTAACTGCAGGGGAACAAAACACTTCACCCACCCACTGCTTGCGTAGAGAGGAGAGGTCTTTTGGGGAAAGGTGAGTTTCTTGCAACAAAGCAACTTGGCATTTTAGTCTCGCTAAATGAGATTAAACCCTTTGTTTCTTGATCGGGTTACGAAGACCTTTAACATGCCAGGATATCACACGAAGACCACTCATTTAAGACTAAAAGAGAAAACTATGTAGAGTAAGTAGGAAATAAAATGAGGAAGGAGGGAGGAGATACAAACTGAGGATAACAAGCGTAAAAGATAAAGAAATGACTGTTGTGGGAAAGAATACAATTTGAAAGAAGCTTGGAACATCTCTACCATACAAAAAAAAAAGAGACTCAATGAAATATGATAAAAGGAAAAAGAGAACCTGAATATCAACAACGAAGGCACATAGAACAAGAAGAGCCGAGAGAGAGAGAAAATGCCACGATAAAAAAGAGGGGAAAAAGAGAAAAAGTAGGGAAGAGAAAGGAAATGGGAGATCAAAACTCCCCTGAGATAAAGTGAAGAAAAAAAGATGGCGAAAAACTAAAAAGGCTTTAGCCATGTAAGACAGGAGCGAAAGAACAGTAAAGTGAGAGCGGGAGCAGCAAAGAACAAACGACCGCACAGCAAAAGAGAATGTCAAATACATGGTCCCAAAGACATTGAATACAAGTAAGGACAAATAAAAAATAACAACGAAGCCATGAGACCAAACACGACAATGTAAGACAAGGGAAGGAAACTTACCAAACAATTATGAAGGGAAGGCAGCGTACTGGGATGAGTATATCACAAGACGGAACAACACAAAGTGGGAAGGGAAAAACCAGAACGATTGGAGAGGAGACCTAAAACCAAGGTGAGAAAAACAAGAAACATTACAATAAGGAAACCATATAACGAACAATATAACAAGAGGTTATAAAACATTAGACAAAATCAAGGAAGCATCAAGAGCTGCTGTGCTCCATGGGGTCATCTTTATGGGTGTGAATGAACTTCCGAAGATCCGCTGGGTCATCAAAGCTGAAAGTCCTTTTTCTATAGGTGACCTTGAAGAAACAAGGATGAATAAAACCATATCTAGCATTCATAGATCGTAGCGTGGGACGTAGGTCAAGAAACTCCTTGCAACGCGCAGCAGTTAGCTTAGAAATGTCCTGAGTGAGGAAGATTTTATGACCAGACCATAGTAGTTGCTTGTGCTGTTTAGCCATAAGGTCAGAATAAAGGAGAAAATAAGCAATGATGCCTCTGGGTTTAGAAGAAGCAGAAGTGTTCCTTGGTGTAAGACGATGCGCCCTTTGAATATTCACATCCTGATATTTACGCAACCCAGTAATAGGTAAGACTTGTGTCTTCAAGAAATGGATAATGCCTGACCCCTCCAAATTCTCCGGAATACCATAAATGTGCAGATTGTTGCGCCTATTACGATTCTCCAAATCCTCAGAGGTTTTCTTGAGTATTTCCACTTCTTTAGTGAGGTTAGCAACCTGGGCGACAACATCCTGAACGTCACTGATTTGTTGTTCAACAACTGTCACCCTTTTATCCAAGTTGGACCATTTATCGTCCAATCTCTGTAAAGTGGTGGTATCAGCCATAAATGGACGGATAAGGCATAACTCCTCCATTATATCCTCAAGAGTAACAGGAAGTGTAGATTTGGAGGGAGAAGGAGGGTCCTTTTTAAGGCGCTTGCCAGCAGAGACAGAGTCCTTACGTATAACAGAAGCAGTAGGCGATGCTTTTGAATTGTGGGCGTGCTCCGCCATGGCGAACACTGAAAGGGCCAATTTTGAGGGGAAAAAAAATTAAGCAAATCTCCTGAGCGCAGAGTCAGTGAACTGACCCAAAAAGCCACAAAGGTTGAATAAAGAGCACACCAAAATGAGATATGGCACACAAAAATATAGCAAGGTGCGACAAAAAGGCAGCGCAGATGCACAGGCAAAAGAAATACACCTTATAAGCTGATGACGCACATTCAAAGGACTGATGCTGAGGTAAAAATATGTCCAGAAAACAACATCCAATAGAGATAGTCCTCCAGAGTCAGTACTATAAGGTTGCTAACCTAGAGATGCAGCAATTAATGATATAGCAAAGGCAAACAGGAAAATGGAAATAGCTAGAGGAGGAAAGAGTTCGTTTTTCATCCTTATATAAAAAAAAACGAGTGAAGAAAAAAACAAATGGCCGTCGCCGAGGAATGAACGTTTTCGCCTTTTTTTAGCAGAAAAAATGCTTAATATTTGGCAAGGAGCATACCCAGCTATAGGGGAGCAGTTCCGATTCCATAATCAGCGGTTTTAGCTGAGAAACGCTGTCTGGAAACGTGACCTTCGTATGAATAGCGCCGCCCAAATCGCGGAGCTCAAGGAGGAGCGGCCATTTTGTTTGTTGCGTCGCGCGCGCCCCTCCTTCTTGAGTTGTGAAGTAATTTATCGATCATTGTGTGTATTTGCAAATGTCTTGCACTCTGTGTCAAGCCTAATGCTGCTTGACCAGGTTAACAACCTTTACAACACAGTCATTACATCGCAACATCCTTTACAACGCATGTCACTACAATGCAGCCAATACATTGCATGTCACTACAACGCATGAAACTACAACGCATGTCACTACAATGCAGGCATTATATCGCTTGTCATTACAATGCATAGTACCCCTAAACTATCCAACACTTACCCTACTGTTGCACCCCCTGGAGTCAGAATAGTAATTTTTACCCCTACACTATCCAACACTTACCCTACTGTTGCACCCCACCCCCTGAAGTTAGAATAGTAATTTTTACCCCTACACTATCCAACACTTACCCTACTGTTGCACCCCCTGAAGTTAGAATAGTAATTTTTACCCCTACACTATCCAACACTTACCTTAAATGCAATGTAATGGTATGCGTTGTAATGGTGTGCTTTGTAAAGGTATAATGCGATGTGTTGGAATGCGTTTTAAATGTAGTTTTAAAAAAATTGTTGTAATGGCATGCAATGTAAATGTATGCATTGTAAAGGATGTTGCGATGTAAAAACTGCCTTGTAAAGGCATGTGTTGTAAATGTATGCGTTGTAATGTCATACATTCGCTTGACCATACTACCACCTAACAACGCACTTTGGGATTGCATAGCAAGCCCATACCACTTATAAGGGAACCCCTGGACTCATTACACAGTATATCAACTTTTTGATATATCACAAAAAGAGCCAGCTTCCTACAGGAGACTTCAATGCTATCATGGACAGATCCAAGGGCACTACCTCCACAGCCCCCTCTGCTAGAACCCAGGCCCTAGTAGAAGGGCGCATTCATTTGGCTTAGTAGACATATGGCACAGGTGGCACCCCCATGACATTACATTTACATACTGCTTGGCATCCCACAAGACTTGTTCTAGACTCAACTACTATTTTATGCCGTCAGACTCCCTAACATTAGTCCAGGGCACTCATGCCCTCCTGGGGCACACTCCGATCATGTGTCAGTAGAGGTCCAATTAGGGGCTTTGCCTTCCACAGTGGGAGACATTTGGAGACTTCAACTAATGGTGGCTCAGAGAACACACCTTGGTTAACCTTCTCAAAGTTGTAATTTTGGACTACATCGACTTAAACTAACACTTAGACCTCTAAGACGTGCCTGTGAGAAGCAATTAACACAGTGGTTAAGGAAAGGGCCCTTGCAGACGTTCTTGGGCGCAAACATGCAAAAGAGAAAGAGGTTACACTCCTAGACACTCAAATACTTGTACTGGAACAAAAGACTGAGATGACTACAATATCTGATTGCACACAACAACTTGAAGACCTCAGCTAAAACGCAAACTGCTCGAGCCAACCTGTACTGCAGCATCATTGGCACTTCATGGGCTTGGTAATAAGGCAGGCAAATTGATATACTGTCTGTCTCAGAAGCGCAAGGGACCCCATGTTGTCCTGGTGCTACTATTCTTTGAAGGTAGACTTAGTCATGACTTGTCGTGGAGCTGTGTGGAATTTGCCTAGACCTTTTGAGGCATACTATTGTACTTTATATTGTCTCAGATTTCTGCCACCTTCGGAAACCCCCACCCAATAGCCATTGACCTCCCTGTCTGTGTCCTTTCACAGACTGAGCGCAACAAACTAGAGGAACCTTTCACACTGTAGGAGCTGCAGGCACCCAATATCACCGCCACCCCCTCTGTGAACACCTCAGGCCCCAATGGTTTTCCAGCCGAATTGTATAAAACGTTTTCATTCCTTTAGGCACCCCTCTTATTGTTCCTTTTTGAGGAGGGTACAAGTTCCATGCCACCTGACCATAGAATTGCCATCATCACCACAATGATCAAACCTGGCTAACCAACAACACCATGTTCTTCTTATAGATCCATCACCCTCCTAAACACAGAATCTAAACTACTGGCCAAAATAATAGCAGCAGGCCTCACTGCGGTTATTAAAAAAAAAGTGCACGAAGACCAAAACAGCTCCATGCCTGGTAAAAGCCCACGCCACTGCCTGCATAGGCTTCAAATAACCCTTCTCAACTTGCACAGGCAGCAGCACTACTACTAGAGGACTATGAAAAGGCATTTAACACTGAACCTTCCTCTTTCAGATACTGTCACAAATTAATTTTGGTTCAGAATGTCTTTCCCTGGTCCAGGCATTATACAACTGTCCAAGCACGAGAGTCCGTCTTAACAGGACACTTCCCCATTCAGCAGGGCACAGGGCAAGGGTGCCCTTTGTCACTCCTTGTCTTTGCCATAATGATTGAACCACTTGCAAATAGTATCAGAGCAGACGCCCACGTCCAGGGCTTCTTTTGGTCACCGCCCACGAAGGCCAACCCACCTTTTATGATGATGACGTGTTATCATAAATGTAGTGAACCCCTCTCAACCAAATTTTAGACATCTATTGAGAGGCAACCGGGTGAGGAATAATTGGAAAAAAATCTGAATGTAAATGTAAATCCAGTATTTGTAAAGCGCAAACAGTTACCAGGAGGCATCCTGGCGTTGAGGGCCGTCTGTAAGATTAGGCAAGCTATGCTCAGAGTCGCATGTTGCTGGGCTGGCCTGCCGCAGTTGCCGGGGATCGAACCGTGGGCCCCAGATTCCAGCATCAGCCACACTGGCTGTTGCACCACACCTCTTCCCTATACACTTGATGCCCCCTCCCCCGCCTTTCAATGCTGCCTGTGGACAGGCTGTAGATCACCACTGTATCCTTTAAATAATCTGTGCAAAAACATCACCTGCAAGCTACAAACTGCATGGAAACTAAACATAGCTGCCATTCTAACACGAACACAGGCAGGCCTGAACTCCTGCATTACTCTACCTTTGAATATTCCATGCTGGATAACTTTATACAAGATGCTAGTTGTCCCCAGGTTCTTACATGTCCTGCAGAATTACCTATTTGCGCTCCAACCTGCCTTCTTCCCAGAATCACAGTCCATTTTGAGAAGGTTTTACTGGGTAGGTAAGGCACGCAGAGTCTCCTGTGTTAAACGTACACCGCCCTAGTATGAGGAAGACTTGAGTGCCCCTGATCTCCGCCTCTACTATTGGGTAGCACACGTTACCCCTCAACACCTGGATATTTGTACACTACTTGGACTCCTAGCACTTGGAGCTCCATACTCTAGAGCAATAGAGTTTCCATAGTCTACTCTATGGGAATTGCCCTTCCACCGCCTTACCTCAGATAGCAGGGATCCCCTTCATATGCTGGCAGGCACTAGCAAACATGACTGGGGAAGGCGAAGGAGCAAACCTCCCTTTGGGAAAGGACATGGCTGAGACAAGTTACCTTATTAGAGGGCATTAGAGGTTGGGACCGAATAGGGATCTCAACATTGGGGGACTTATGGGACACAGATCGCATAGTCTCCTTCAATCACCTTAAAACTGAATATAGTCTACACAATCCTTTAACTACCTGCAAGTACGACATGCCCCTGAGTCACATAGAGAGCTGCTTACAGAGGACCCTGAATGTGATGCATTAGAGATTAAACTAACAGTGGCCCCATTAGGCCGCCAAGGTGCCTCCCAACTGTACAGGTGCTTCCTACTCCGTGCCCCAGACCCTTTCTCACAAGTTAGATTGAGCAGGGTAATGAACTTGGGTGAACAGGATGTAGATCATATTAGTTCAAAAGTGTATCTTTATGAAAGTCTGTTAACTGTCTGCTGACTAAGAGTGTATTTTGCTAACCCTTCATTTAGAAGTTATTGCAATATTAAATGCAACTCTGCATGATCGATATCTGAAATTATAACCATACACGATTCTGTTACCAGTACCTTTTTTTCATCTTAAACTGCATGCTTCTCCCTGATTCTTGCTTCAATCTCGTCTGAGTTCCTTTTCAAATTTCTGACATCTGACACAGTGGCAAGAATTGTTTCCCTTGTCATATCTTTGTCTCCCATGCCCATCATAAACACGGATACATTTGAGTCTCTGTGCTGTTTTATAAACAAACTCCCATTGTAATCTCTATGTCTCCCAAAATTACAAGGAGATCTTGATCTGTCTTTGGGCCAGTTACTGTTATTTGGACTGACTTCCCATGCAAGGCACTCTGATAATGTTACTCCATTGGATTTTCTTAGTTCATATTTTCTCTGGAATTTCCCACGAATAATCCATTGGTGATGCCTCTTTTGTTGATGGGCCTTTAACCTTGAAACTATAGTTATGGGCCAAACTGTGAGACCTCCACCAAAGCCTCTGCACAACTAGCTCTGGTGCAGACAGCTCACTCTCTGTACCTAAAACACAGCTACATACAGCTACAGTTAATTTTGTGGCAAAATGCTAGACCTGCCGGTGATTATGCGCTATATAAGGCTCAGTTAACATAACATAACATTTACACTTTAAGAAGGACCCATGTGCACTTATTTTTAGAAGCCAGCAGTCCCTGGTTGTGACTGATTAGATTTGCGTAGTTTTCAGGAAATGTGCAGGATCATATAAATATCAGTCTGGATTGTTGTATCAAAATATCTTTGGTATAGTCTTTGATGCCAACATCCTGCTGTGGGGGCAGGATAGAAGCAGCTGTTGCACAAACTGAATGAATGGTTGCTGAGAATGTTAATTAGTTGATAGCTGTGTTTAGTGCTGTACCTCTGAAATAGGTAAATGTCGCCAGTGCAAATACTGCTGATCGATTGGGTGGCAGAGTATGTGCAGCCTCCCTGACTCCTGCATTTTGTTGTTTCAGATGAACTCTTTCGAAAGATAGCTGAAGATTATGTGAATTTTACTGCTTTCCAAGTGATTCCAGGTGAGAATCATAGAATTCCTGTCACCTATTGCATGTGGATTGTATATGTGTTTCTATCCAGGCAGCATTCTCCTGTGTGTCACTATGATAGACGTTTCGGCTCTGGAAGCATCAGTCTCTCAACCACTAGGTGCTGAGCTCTAGACTCCAAGAAACCCAGCCTGTGAGGTCAAGGTAGGTCACTGAACATATACCTAAAACACATTTAGCAGGGGCAGTCTCCAATGGACAGTGTGAGCTGAATTGTATAGCTGTGCACATAAGATGATGTCTGCACCATCTTACTAATGCTAGCTAAGGGAACCTCTTTACGCTTTCCAAGCCTTGGGTGTGCCAGGGTAATGTTCTCATGTTTTCTGTTTCCGCTACTGCTGCTCCATTTGAGAATGGCACATCCATCTCTACTAGAAAGGGTTTCCAAAAGCCCACACAGGTTAACCCCTCTCACTTCACTTCACATACTAATTGCTAGCCCAACATGTTTCTGCCTGTTCAAATGCAGTATGTTCTGGGCTATGACAGGCACCCTTCGAGTTACACAGTCTAACAAGTCTTTGTAGAAAAGTGAGTCAAGACAGATCTACACAAAGCTTAAGAGGTCAGAATCACCTAGGTATCTTTAAGCAGTTTCAGATTAAGGAAAAGCTTTTATGTAAAATCCCTATAGTTGTTTATTTTTCTCCAGAGTGACACTGAATTGATTAGGAATTTGAAGACATTGCACTAAATCCTGTTTTGATTTTATACCAAACTGCTGAACACTCTTAACAGGAGCTGTCTCTGTTGAATTATAAAAGCAGAAGGATTATGCCTTTATGGAAAGAATTTACAAGCAATATTAAAAGCTTTTTGCAAAATAGTGAGTAGTTTCTAGGAAATTTAGATGGAGTTGAGAGTTTAAACACACAGCTATTTGTTTCTTATATATTATCACAAGATTGAAATGTAATATGTATCAAGAAAGTTCCAACCGACTTGTTTGTTCCAGTGAACCTAATGATTCCTGATTGTGGCCATGTATGATAAATCATCAACCAACAATAACCGACTGTACAACCTGTAAATAACTCTACAGACCCAAGACCAAAATGTGATCTTTCCTGATCGACAGCTCTGTCCTTTATTTTCAGAGACCAGGGGTGTGAACCTGAGGGAGAAGAAGGATTCCTATGTTAATTCCTGCTGCCACCACTAAGGGAATGTGAGCATAATGTGCTATAACAAGGGCTTGAAGGAAAAGCTGTGGCACAACCAGCATGCCTGCCTCACAAGAGACTGCTTTTTTTCCTTTGTTGTACTTGAGGTGGGGAGCACGTCCTGTTGACTCTACCCAGCAAGCACTGGTTTTATTTGCAGTGCCTTGAACTGGCACACAAGGAACGTGGCGGGAGAGTTCTACTCTACAGCACACTCTGCACTTCCCAGTTGCTTGGCTTCTTGCGGTATTGGCCTTGCTTGGTATTCAGCAGGGTAGTCTGAAGCTTCCTGGTGTAGTGCCTTGCACTATTGTGCTGAGAGAACACTTTTTTGGGAAGATCCCTGGGACGCTTACACTATGTGGATTTTTATTGTGCTCCAGGGCATTGTCCTTCACCATTTCTCCATGCCAAGAGAACATTTTGTGACTGTGAAACAATGAAGTGCACATATTCTTTCAAATGGAATGAAATAATCACATGAAAGTATTAAAGGAAAAGATCTAAGGAGGTTTTAAATTATTATTTTTTGAATTATGAAGCGTTTCTTTCCTTTCAGAGGGAATTATGTGGCCTTGTTTTTAACACTGCCATTGTTACCTCTCTGTGCCTCGATCCCTTTCTGTGTACTTGTTGCTCAGTTACCCAAGCAGCTGCTAGGGATTTAAGCTTTTTGTGCTTTTATAGCAGACAAGCTCTGTTTACCCGTTCATTGAGTGAATTCAAAGGTATATATACATGATCATAATGTTATAGGAGGGTGGATAAAGGTCTTGCCTTTGTGGACAGTGTACCAGCATACACAACCCCTCTGCCTGTGAACAGAGTATGCAGATGGTGTGGGCCAGCTTGGATTACATACTCTGCAGCTCACCACGAGAAATTGTTTTCCTTCATGAGTTCTAAAAAAGGACTCTTTTCAGGAATGAAATAAAACATTTTGTGTAGCAACTCACATCCTTGAACCTTATTTTGCAAGTCATGAGCCAGGACATTTCATTAGAACAATTCTGTTAAATAGATATTCAAATCTGTAAAATATTAAAATGATCCATAAGATGTTACATTGCAGTAGATTTTTTTTGCAACAATTGTGGCAATATTAAATAATTTGGCCAAACGTTTTAGAGATTTATAAAACTTAATAGAGACCACAACATGGCTGCATGGGAACATAATCTGTGGTACGCCAGTTTGATATTTAATTCTTCTAACATGATTGAGTAATTCTTCTGTTTACCTTCCACACTTTTCAGTGGTCACAGATCTGCAATTCTCGAGGATAACTAACCCTTTTTGTTTTTTAACTTTTAATCTTTAAAACACATGCAATGAACCACACTATGTTTGCTTCACCTGGGTTACAGTAAAAAATAATTGTACAATAGAATAGTTTAGTCCAGTTTAAAAGCATCAAACATGTCCTGCCTTGATTTGTGTGTGGCAGTATACATACATATATAGATGGAGTCCCAGATGTACAACCAATAAAATTTGCGACTCATAATTGCGTGTCGCAAAACGGTACCTACATATCAAAGAAGTACCATGATTGAGAGTCGCTAATGACTCTCATCGCTATTTTGCGTCACTGCTATTTGCGAGTTGGTTAGCACTCACAAATCGCATCCTCCACCGAAAAGGACATTTAGCATGCACAGATAGCGAGAGCAGAAACATTTAGTGCACGCAAATTGTGACAGTGATAAAAACACTTCCTGGTAGAGCTGAAGGACCCAAAAACAGGAAGTGGCGTTCCAGGAGATTCCTGAGTATATTATTCAGCACATGGTTAGGTGCAGCAGCATAGTTCAACACTGCAGGCAGCCTCTCAGAAAAACAATGAGCAGTAAAGCCAATGACATGGGTGAGAAGGAGCATCTGAGGAAGCTCAAATTCTCTGAAAAGGAGATAGAAATCATAATGGAGGAATGTGCAATAATTATGAGGAGTTGTTTGGGAGGGCATCACACAGTGCCCCTGAAGTGGACAAACGTAAGAACTGGAGAGGAATACAGCAGCACTTCAATGCCCTTGGTGTGGAACAGAGGTCTCTGGACAAAATCCATAAAAGATGGTATGAGCCACGCTCGAGGGCCAAGGAGAGGGTGGCAGCACGTCTGCGAGAAGTTCAAGGGACAGGAGGAGGGCCATCTGTTGGATCGTAACCATCTGTAGTAGAGGCCATGTTGGAGAGCACCTGGGAGAGGGCGGCAGTTGTCGGATTTGGGACCCTTGACACATCACAACCACGAACCAAACCCTGATAAATGTAAAATGTGTAAAAAATGTTGAATTCACCACTAAAGCCTGTTCTGCACATGCATACTAATCATCCTCACCCACAATTCCATTGCCACACAAAATAAACCCAAATGGTGCATTATGGGAAACTTAGTCAGTGACGTATACAGTGTAGTTACTGAATGACATGAGCTTAAACATTGCAACACCACTGATCTAGTGACTCACAATTCATTTTCTCCTTGCATCTTTTGCCACATAGATACACAACTGCGAGGAAAGCACAGTGCAGATGACACTGAGGGAGCCAGGATCAGGGCCAGCTGGAGGAAGGGCAGGATGGGGGAGCATCTGGTGGGACAAGTTGTCCTGAAGTCCCAGACACTGCTGCAGCAAGCTCAACACAGGATACAGCCAGTGTGACAGCATCACAGGAGACAGCAGAATCAATATGCACTCCTTTCACCAGGGTCCGGCTAGTGCGTACAACCCAGCAGTCCGTACGGCGAATGCAAGCCAGTCTGCACACTCAACGCCCTGCTGGCATACCCAATCATGTGTTGTTTGGAGGCCTGGAACAGGCGATGCTCAGTATCCAGTGCCTGCAACAACAACAACAACAAAGGCAGATGAACCTTAAGCTGACCCAGGGATTCAGGGACATCACACAAAAGATGACCGATCACCACTGCTGCCTGGTAGCTAAATTTGACAATAAAGCTAAAATTCAAAGTTAATTTTACAATTTGTACTGTCTTATGTAAAGAGTAGTGTGTCATTACTTTGGACATACCTTTAAAAATGGAGCTTATGTGGTCCCTGCGCCTTCTCCCCTCTGCTGCAGAGCTACCATCCCTCTGCTGTTGGGCAATTGGTCCTGGGTCCTCATCCTCCTATTCTGATTCAGCCACATCCATGGGCAATCCAACCCTGCAGGCCATGGGACATGACACCACTATTTTGCAGACCGTCTTAGGTGCATACTGCAGGACTCCGCCACTCTTGGGGAGGCACCTGAAACCTGATTTTTGGATGCCAAATGTGCGCTCAATCACAATCCTGGGTCATCTCTGTGCCCTGTTGTACCACCTTTCATGTGCCTTGTTGGGAGACAGGTACAGTGTGAGGATCTATGGCTGCAGGGCATACACACTGTCACCTGGTGAGAGATATATGATGGTGAGACAACATGCAGACAGGCATTAAAGTGTAAATACATCTCCCTGTGGACATGACCTGTCTGTACCTAGTAGGTATCCTTCATCAAAGTCAACTCTTTCTAATTTCTGGTATATTCCACTGTGTCTGAAGTTGTATGAGTCATGGGTGCTGCTAGGATATTTGGCAACAATGTCTATGTTGATGTTGTTTGCGTCCCAGATAACTTGGATGTTGAGGGAATGTGTGCTTTTCCTATTAAGGAATATGTTTTCTCTGCGGGATGGGGGACATATGGGCACATGGGTCCCATCTATGCACTCTGACCTGTGGAAACCTTGCTATTCTGTAAAATTACAGTTTTGTATTTTCATGTTCCACATCATCCCTGGCAGGTAGATGTGTTGATGGATGTGGTGTAGCATGGCATTTAGGAAATTGGTAAAGAAACTTGAAAGCGCACTCTGCGACACACCTCCGGCCACTGCAGTGACCTCTTGGTAGCTACCAGTGGCCAATAGGTGGAAGGAGCACAACACCTGTACATGTGTGGGGATTGCATTGCTCCGCAGGGTCTGCTTTCCATTTGTGGCTTCAGAGTATCTATGAGGTCTAGGATGACAGTGCTGCTTAGCATGTACTGGTCATAAATCTCTTCCTCTGTCTTCTCAAACAATGTTAGGCTGGCTCTTAATATCCTCTCCTGTCTCCGCCTCCTCTGCTGAGCAGCCAGTATCTGCATCCTCCTCGCTATCACATACAGGGCAGCCATTGTGGAAAGGTTTCTGATGCATTCTGGGCCTGTTTTTATAGGTTTGGCCTGGTTACCACATGGTTCTGATTAGTGGTAAATTGCATGGGCAAATGCGCCTTTTTGCGCATTTTCACTATTTGCGACTGATCTGTACATTATAATTAGTGACTCGCAAATGATCACAAATACCGGTCGCATTTTTTGCGAGTTCGTATTCATTCGCAGTGTAAAACTTGGGTTTGCGAGTGCCTTTCGTACGTTGCGTACAACCAATTTTGCAGGCACCAATCGGTTTGCGACCGATTTTGCGCTCGTAAAATGGTTGTACATCTTGGCCTTAGTGCTGTGTAATATGCTGTTTATTACCATTGTTGCCCCACTGTGCACAGCCAAAATGACCAAAAGACCACAGAAGTTCACTGAAAAAAAAGAAAAAGTTAAAGTGACATGATAGTTGGTTATTAAAAAGAGAAAAGAGCTAACGTTTAAAAAACAAAAAGTTCTAGTTTAGAGAACTAACTAGAACTGCTTATGACCTCACACATTAAAGCACTCATGACATATCAGTTGATATAATTGATGACATCTCTGACCATCTCAAATCACATACATGATATCATTAATGATATTGCTATTCACATGAATCCACAAACCCTTTCATAATTTAAAACTAGCATTTGCAATGCAATAGGTCTCGCTTTTGCAAGAGTTTGAGCTGTTGGCATTGTAAAGGACAATGTTTTTTATTTATGTGTTTGGAAAACCTGCAAGTGGTGCTCAAATACGCCCTTTGTACTTGTAGACCTTGCTTACAAGAAGCAAGACTGGCTGCAAGGCTTGCAGTAAAAGAGATTCCGTTACTACCAGCCTTGCTTCTTGTAAGCAACGACCATAAGTACAAAGTGGGTGTTTATGTACCGCTTGCAGGTTTTCAAAACACATCAATAAAAGGCTTGGTCATTTACAATGCCAAAAGCTCAAACTCTCACAAATACTAAAATCAGAGTGTAGGTTAAAATATCCCAGTGGATTAAAGCACCTTCTTCAAAGATAGGTGGGTGATCATCTAAGAACAGGTAAGCTGTGATTCCATGGCTATTGCGACTGAGAGGCACATCTGGTTCACAGTGGAATGAGACTGTAATAGCAGGCCTTTACAAAGCACACAAAGCAAACGCAATTACCTCTCTGACTATATATTACGTGATTCTGATACATAGCCACATTGTTCTCGGATTTCTATTTCTATTCGGAAGGATCAAATTCTTTCCTAGTTTGCTGTGACCATAACATGAACATAAGAGGCTGCAGTCGGGCTACATGGTTTTAAAGTGGTGTAGTTCTAAAAACTGAAACTTTCTCAAAATCTGGTTAGGCAGAAATGTCATTTTGAGCATATACCTAACAAGGACATAAAATATCATAAAAAATTACATTTTCGTGTACATGTTTAAAAACGGACTGTTCTCAGGTTGTTATTTTCCTGCCCATTTAAGGGCCAGTTTTTTTAAGTGGCCTTAATCTCCTTCCTGTAGATGAGCTCCTGTAACTCACCAGATAACTGGTTTCTATCACACCTACTCCCATTTGAGGATAGGTGCTTCACACCCACTATTCAAAGCTTTTCAGAGACAAAGCCTTGCTGTCACTGACCTTAACTGTCCTCCTTAACAGCCAGCCACCTGTCAAGGGAAGTTCCTGATGCTGGTCTTCTCTGAATTCCTACAAATGAAAACCGAGGACTGGTGTTTGGAGAACTGGTCTGTAGATCTGAATTTTTAATCTTCAGATACTTTGTTCACTAAGGCCTTAGCTGTTATGAGTGACACTGAGTTAAGACAGCATTTTGCCCTAAAACTGTTCACTTTTTAACAAAAGGGGCATAGCTTTGATCAGCTAAAATGATCGTCAATTAAGAGTTAATCTCTAAATCAAATTTTCTTGAGGATTGTGTTATTTTAATCATTTAAAAGTGCTTTCTTCTGAACTAAATTGGTTTACACATTTAATCTTGTTTATTTCATAACGCTAATGTGGGTCTGGAATAACTTGACATCACAGCAGTGCTATTGTTGAAGTCCTTGCTGTTTTTACCACGCTACCCATAGAAAGCCAGTTATTCCTCTCAGAAACGGGTTTTACTTCTAGGTGCTAGACTGCTTTGACTGTGTGGGAGTTCAGCAACCGCTCATTCAAGTTATGTCAACTCTATCATTGAGAGCCATGCTTTGACATGGTATATTGCAAGGCTTTCTCTAGGTGCTGAGAGTTGCCAAACATTTTGGAGGTTTGGTCAGAGGGGGGAATTGTGTATTAAATAGTTAACTACTGAACAATATGCAGTCAGTCTTGCACCGGTTTGTGGGTTACTTTAATAGCCCAGCTAGGAAAATTGACTCAATGCTGAAAAATTCCTCAAAGGATGGGCAAACTTTAAGAGGAACTGTTTCAGGGCATTCAAATACAGTTACAACAATTAAGAGAAAGTTCAGAGTCCTACTATGTCACTCTTGGGCTGCAAATCATTCCACGAATTCTTACATGTTAATCACCTGTTGTACAAGCATGGGCTCCTCCTCAACACTGCCATCAAGAAGCAGATGCAAGGGAGCCAAGATGGCGACCTGAACGGACGCTCGAATCTCGGCTCCGCCAGCCTGTGTGGTCCGCATATCTATCCTGCCGTCGAATTTGATCTTGCATCGCTGCGGACCATAGCTGAGATTGCACTGATACTTTCAGTGTTCCACCGGGATCCCTACCTGCCAGATCTCCGGAGATATCGCCATGTCGGATGGCGGCACCCTGGAAGCGGAGATCCACCTCTTGGCAGCGACGTAGTCGGGGGTGCCAAGCGGAACCCTATTGCAACACCCGGCGCCTCTACCTGTGCGATCGTTGAGAGTGGGAGCAGCGTTCCTTTGTTGAGGTCGTCTCCCCCGGCTGGAGCTGCCCTGCGCCGTCCGGAGTGCGTGGACCGCTCCAGATTTGCTCAACCTTGCACCGCGGCGGCAGTGCTCTTCGTCCCATAAGGTTCCGGAATAGTGAGACGCTCGGACCTGATCTTGCACTCCCTGGGACCGACTTTGCCCCCCCTTGTTGTGCAGCACCCCACTGGACACCGAAAATGGCGGCCGCCCTCACTACTGCGGAGCCTGTCCCTTCACCTCGCGCTGGCGACTCCCTGCCGGCCGCCTGGCAGGATATTGAGCAGCATACCGGGAATTGCGCTGAGGAGCAGAGTGGTGACCGGGCGGAACCGACTTACCGGGACGTCCTCGTGGCACTGATTCAGCTTAGGGCGGAAATGCGAGCCCTCCCTGACATGGTGGGAGGCGGCGCGGCATGGAGGTCGGCGTGGGACAAACCGGTTGCCTCTCGGCGATGTGCTGCCTCGTCCCCGGTGGGCCAGGAGGGGAACGTCGATGGATTGCTCACTGGCGGGGAAGCGAGGCATCCTAATCTGAGCCGCGCTTCCCGTGCATTGCAGTTCGGCACTTGGCCCGGGGACACATTGTTGCAAGCATCTCCGGAGTTTGATACCCTGCCGGTGGAGAAGATGTTGTCTCCCCGACCTCCTTCTACGCTGCAACTGTATCCCCCAGTGATTGCTGTTCTCCATGCGACTTTTTCTCAGCGAAAGAAGGTATGTCGGTCCATGGACAAGGGGGCTCTTCTTCGGTTTGTTTGTGGTCTGGCGGCTGCCTGGGGACCTCCATTTTGTGCCCGTCTCCCGCATCCTCATCGGCGGCGGCCATTTGCTATCCTGGGTCTGTATGGACTGGTTCCTCCTCGGTTGATGTCTCCAAAGGGACTTTTGCGCTCTGGCCAGGGCTGAAGGCGTCAGCTGCAGATCGGGACTGACAGGTTGATGGGAACTCGGTTGGATTATAAACGACTGTATTTTGGATTGTGCATGTTGAAATGTCTCACCCCGTTTTATAGTACATACAACTGCGAATGTCTTGTGATTTTACGGGATGGGTGGGACTGCATGGCGGGTTGACCGGTGATGATAACTTTTGGGCCCTCCCCAGGCTTTCTACTACTCCTTTCCTGGGAGTAATAGGGTATTGCACTCTTCCTTCTCCCTGGGTTCAACTGTGATTTTCTGGACTTTTTCTCTTCTTTCTCCTATCTCTATATTTCGGGTTCTTCTGGGGCGACAGACACGTAGCTTGGGGGGGGGGTAGGCCATAGCCTCGGCATGCGTGTAGGGTGGGGGGTTCTCATTGCTATGTTTTATTTCTATGGTGCCTTCTTTTTCTTTTTCCGCTCTTCTTTTGTCTTCTTAGGGTCAGTGGTGGGGACTGGTGTTAGATGGGTAGTGGTTGGGTGGCGCATTTTGTGGCGAACTTCTATCCTGATGTTGCAGTATCGTGCCGCCATTTTAGATGTGTTTACGCTAGTAGTCTCTCCTGCTCTCCGTTACCCACTCCTCACGCGATTGTCTGTACTGTGCACTGATCCGTATTGACTTTTGTATCTCCTTATATATAAAATTATAAAATTAACCTCATTGTCTCCTGCCACTCGGAGCACGTAGATATATTGTACCAAGGATCGTATGCTTTTCTGTGCTGTTGTGCTGCCGAATGGACATATTCTGTGCTAATAAGCTTCAGAAGTGTGGTGGCCGGCCGGATGGTTGTAGGCCCGTATTTGTACTGTGCAAAGAGCTTAATAAAGGTTTTCAAAAATTAAAAAAAAAAAAAAAAAGAAGCAGATGCAACAGGGGTTTGTGACAAACAGGTCATGAAGAGAGAGCGAAAGAGGTCATGACTTTTTTTTTTATGAAGGAGTGTGAATGCCAGACCAAGTGATGACTTAGAATCATGAAGCAGGAAAGAAAGCCCCTGCAAGCCAAGCAACAGTGGTGTAATTCACCCACAGGATTAGCACATTGTATTTGACGAACTACAGAATTTTATAGTACCCCTTCATTTCCCTGGGTTCCTTTTACTGTATGTGCGTGAAACTGAATTAGAATCTTTAACCGTTTCCAAACCCAATAGTTTGGCTAAAGCCTACACTCCTTCAGGAGTGGATTAGTGGTAGGTGGCTGTGCCAGTCACCATCTTGCTTATTCCTCTTAAGTACACTAAACTCTCCTTTAACTTTCACTGTGAAATGAAATGTTTAAATCTGTACTGCAGGAAGAGGATTCCTGCTATGACAACAGCTGATTGCTAAAAAGGCTGTGTACTATGATAAATTGAGTACATTTTATTTTATCATTAAATCTCACTGGCACAGAAAGACCTCACAATGAACAGTGGCAAACACAATGAACCCTTGCGGACCCCATTTAAACTTGGTTACAACGTTAAGGAAGAACTGTTGTGGGATTCAGTGAGAGCAGGGACTTAGTGCATGTAAGGACGGGCAAGAGAGAAAAAAGTGGAGTAAGGAAACTCATTCATAAAACGGGACCCATCAGACGTACAGGCGTACGGTGAGAAGTAAGCGACAAAAAGACTAATTGTATGAGCAGGTTTATTAAAGAGCAAAGTTCTTTTGAGTAAACTAAAATTTAACCCGAAACAACAATCAAGAGAGGAGGACAACTAATATGAGTGGGTAAATCAAGCAGGACAGCAAGGTGAGAACTTCTAAGACACTGTAGTAGAAGATAAATACTAAAGCAATGCCAAGAGAAACCACAAGCCAAACACGATAGAAAACCAAAAAACCCTATACCCCTGAGTAAGAGTAAGCTCAAATGAGAGTATACCATCCATGGCTCATATGATGTAGGAATACAGCATTTTTATCAAGGAGGCCTTAAGGCACTATCATGACAAAATAACAAGAACTTCTAAACGATAATTTGACATAATAGAAGGATTCTAAGTTAGTGTGCATAAATCTTGCAGGTGTGAGCCACTTCGTTCACGAACAATACCTTCTTCAGAATCTGCTGTACACTCCTATTCTGTGTCAGTTTCAACATCTTTTCTCCGATACTGGGCAGGTGAGCATGGGCTACATTTCATTGAATGAGTTCCTGAATAAACAATAATGCAAAGACCGCAACAAAAAGTAGCACAGCTGCCAAAAACTACGAGAAATAATTTGTTACAGTATAAAATATGCAAACATATTTACATTTTCCGGCAAAAAACAAGATCCAATATGCAAATGGTCTAATATATTATTTTAGTGCAAACTGAGGCGCGCAGCAATTAAAGAGGCTGTCCTAAGAGCAGGCTTTGACTGGAGTAAGAAAGCGCACAAGACCCTAGTTTCAAGAAGGCACGAGACGCTGCTGCAGCAGACGGATCATCTGAACAGGAACACTGAGCATGACAGCTGCTTAAGCGACACAGAATCTCCTGCCTGCTACCCATTGGACCCCAACAATGTCTTCTGTGACGTATAGAGATGTGGGCCTCCAAAACATACACAACATTGGAAGACGCATGTGGTCACAACGCCGCCGTGACCATTTTGGAATGAAACTCATCATACACTGTTACTCTACAGTGGCAGCAGAGGAAAGTTAGCCTATGGCAAAACAAACATAATGTGCTTCACTCGCGCTTTACCCATAAACATCTTAAGTTAAGCGCGGGTGCCACAATTGCATAAAAGGTAAAGAAATAGAAAAATAAAAAAAATCTATTTCTTTACTTTTGATGCAGCTTAAGCATCTAAAAGTTAAAGCGCGGGTAACGCCATTGTATAAAAAAAATTAAAAATTGAAAAAAAGGCATGTGGCCGCGTTGGATGCAGGCAACAAAAGAAAAGCGTGGCTGCCATTAGTTCTGAGGTTGCTTCGATGTAAAATGAAAAAGCGTTGCGAGAGCAAAGCCCTTCGAGAAAATTCTGCTCCAATACTGAAATTAAAACTTGGGAGTAACAACTCATGTAACGTGGATGTTGTCATGGGAGGTACTAAGGAGGGACTACTACGCCTATTGACCAATGAAAAGCCACCATTTACAAAGGACAGGGATAGGAGCCAATTAAGAAAATGGTCAGAAAGTGGGTGGAGCTTCATGTCCTATTCAGAATACAGCATATCTCGAAGAAACAGTGCAAGTGTTGCCTAGGCGAGACCTAAAAATGAAGTTGTTAGTAAAGGCCCTGTAGTCCTATATAGCATAAAATGACTGTGTATGTAGAACGTGATCGGGTTAGGCGCATGTTGCCCAAGAGGGTTGGGCGTATACATAAATATATTGATGGGTAGAGTGTAATTTGCTATTTAAATACCATTGTTCCCCCCACTGTGCACAGCCAAAGGGGTTGGACATATGCGCAACTTAAAAAATGACTAAAAGACAGCAGAAATTCACTGATGAAACAAAGGTTAAAGTGACATTCAGGTTGGGTGTTAAATGTCGTAAGAGCTTACGTTTAAAAACAAAGAAAATGCTTATATTCACCAGTTATAGTTTTGCGAACTAACTATAACTCACACCTCTGTCATGCACTGCTTATAATCTCACATATTACATCACTCGTGACATTTGGTGTAAATCATTTTTATAGTTTTTTGGGTCAATTCTTCAATACAACTTTCATTCCACCTACATCCAAAGGCCAATGGGGAACAAAAAGAAATTCACAATAACAGGGAGGTTAGTGGGTGGTTAGGTGGGAGGAAAAATGAGGGGAGATGGGGAAAGAGCGAAGGGAAGAGAGAGGAGGGGATAAGGAGTAAACTCCATCGACAGCTCTCTGCAGATGAGAATGTAGAGCAACTAGTACTAAAGACAGGGAAGAAATGGGGAAGGCGGGCCCTAGCACCTCATTGAGTTTCATGGTCCAAGCAGGTTAGGCCAAGAACATGTAAGTAGGCTGGGCAAGTAAGCTCCCTGGATTCATCAGACAAGAATATTATACATGGCCCCCGGGTTTTATCAAAGCGTAGTAGCGTACTGGATATGGCAGCTGTTAATTTCTCCATCCCAAGGAGATCCCATAACTTGTGGAGCCTGTCCAGGCGCGATAGCACTAAGTCCAAGCCAAGCGGCCAAGAATACCTTTTTGGCCTCGCCAAGCTTGTGAGAAAGTGCCTCTTTTGCATGGTTGGCCCCCCCACTTTTTGCCTGGTTTTGATGTGGTTTCAGTTGTAGTGCACATGGTTATTGCCAACCAGGTCCCCTTTGCCAGTACTTCTACTCCCTGTAA
Source organism: Lissotriton vulgaris (assembly GCF_964263255.1). Classification (NCBI taxonomy): domain Eukaryota; kingdom Metazoa; phylum Chordata; class Amphibia; order Caudata; family Salamandridae; genus Lissotriton; species Lissotriton vulgaris. The sequence continues at coordinate 1,254,279,698 of NC_141695.1, read as the reverse complement.
GTCCCTAGTAAATTATACCCTGAGTACTTGTGGCCTGGGAACTGAAGAGGGTCTCCTGGGACCCCCGTCACTGGGATATTGCCACTGCCCTTGCACGTCCCTGTGAGGGACGGAAACGAAAAAGTCAACATGGCATCCTGCCTGTGTGCCATGCCAACCAGCACTGCCTAGAGGCATAGGTAAGTCACCCCTGTAGCAGGCCTTACAGTCCTCCGGTAGGGTACACTATACCACAGGTGAGGGCATATATGCAGGACCAAATATGCCCCAACAATATTGGGGCCCATTCCTTAATATTGTAAGTGCTAGGAAAGCCATATATGGGCTGGAAACTCAAGTTCCACAGCACCATGATGGCTCCACTGAACACAGAAGTGTTTAGTACCAAACTACTCCTTTCAATAAGTCCACACTTGTGCCAGTGTGGGATTTACATTGTACCATGTACCCAGAGGGCACCTCCGAGGTGCCTCCTGAAAACCTACCAACCCTGGTGTGGTCTCCAACTGGCTGTAGGCAGGCATGAAAACACCTGACAGGTTTCTGGATCCCTGGGTAGAGAGCCCCTTCTCTGGGAGCAAACAACATGCATATCCTGGGCACATGTGTCACATCTCCTCCACAGGATGGGCCAGTGCCTGAAGAGGGAAACTTCAAAGGCCTGCAACCTTTGCAATGCGACCCCAGCCTTTTTTTCATGCAGCAGATGGTAGCCCCTGGTTTACACCCCCACTTTGGGCTGGAAAGCAGACAGGAAAACTTAGAAAATACAGGAGGTGTGTCCACCTCTACCAACTGCACCCCTAAGGCCGGGGAGGCGAAGTGAAGCACATCTTTCAGTCTTTGTGAGGCTTTAACATTGTATGGGTGGGTGTGTGAGTAACTGTATTGGTGTGTGAGTGGGAGTATCAGTGTATAGCTGGTTGTATGAGTGGCTGTATCAGTGTGTGAGTGACTGTATGAGTGAGTGTGTGGATGACTGTATGGGTGTATGAGTCAAAGATATCTTTATTCAAATTTATATAAAAATTCATGAGTTTTAGGAACAGGCAGCCAAATGGGTAAGATCGGTAAGAAGTCCGGCTGGCAAGTTAATCACAGACCCCCAGGTGATCGCGGAAACGTTTACGTCATATTTTGAGGAGGTGTATCAGGTCCCGCAAAATTCGCAAGCCTTGTGGGCGGCAGAACTCCTGGCCACCATAGACGTGGTGAGCCTCTCGCCTCAAGGTAGAGAGGCACTTGATGCGGATCTCTCTGTGGCAGGGGTCCAAAAAGCAATATCGGACGTTCGGTCGGGTAAAGTGATGGGTCCAAATGGCATACCCATCGAGCTTCTTAAACCTATGGCAACGAAGATAGCGCCCCACCTGTTAAACTTATATAACAAATTACGATGGAAGCGAAAATCCTTGCCAAGATAATAGCCAATCGTTTGGTCCCGTATCAGACTGCCTTGATCCATCCAGATCAGTCGGGTTTTATGCCCGGTAGGAATACGGCTCGAAATCTCCGTCGCGTTCACGAGCTGCTGGGGAGGACGGATACGATTGAGGAAGCGATCTTATTTTCACTGGATGCTATATTGGCGTTCAACACTGTCGAGTGGGACTATCTCTTTGCTGTCCCAAACTGATTGGATGGATCAGTTTGTTATGTGAGCAACCCACGGCACGTCACGGTCCATAATCACTGCTCTGCCACTTTTCCCCTTCGGCGGGGCACAAGACAAGGTTGCCCACTGTCGTTGCTCCTCTTTGTCATGGTGTTGGAGCCATTGGCAGTTTGGGTGAGGGGCGACCCGGAAATCAAGGGCTTTAAATGGACAGGAGAGTACGAGGACCGAATATCACTTTACGAGGATGATATTCTGTTGTATCTGGCCTCACCAGTACGATCTCTGTCGGGTCCTGCATATTTTTCACATCTTTGGGGCACACTCGGGGTATCGGATAAATTGGTCCAAATCCCAAATGTTTGCACTTTGGGGTGAACCCCAAATAGCCTTAGAGGCTAAAACATCCCATTTTCGGTATCTGGGTGTTTTTATCACACCTGACGTTAATCTTTTCTATGAACAGAATCTTCAGAAGCCCCTGCAACGCTTGAAGTCGGATGTGACGCATTGGAAGTCATTGCCCCTCACTCTCTTGGGACGCGCCTCCCTGTTTTAAATACTCTCTCTCCCGTTTATGCCCTGGAGAACGCTCCTAACCTGGTCCCAGACTCCTACTTCTCGCAACTTGAAGGGGTGGGGCTGCTTTGGGAGGGTCGGCCCCCTTGGATTGCCATAAATAAACTCACCATGGGGTAGTTTGATGGGGGTATAGGGCTGCCGGATTTACGTCTCTACTGTCAGGCATCGCAGTTGACAGCCATCAACAGATGGGTGTTTGCCCGCATGATGATCCCAATTTCAGGACAGATCCTTGGTTTATGGGGAAGGGGGCTATAATTGGGCACTCTACACGAACCATCGTAAATTAAATTATGGCTTACCGGCCCTACGGCTCGCACGGTGGAGGTGTGGCACGCAGTCCAACATAAGCTGGGGTGGCATAATAGTCTTACTAAGGCGACTCCGTTGTGGGAAACAGATATCTTGGGTCACCTTAGCGAGTGTCCAGGGTTCGACAAGTGGGACCTTATTGGGATCTCGAGGGTGCGGGATGAAAGGGAAAAAGGCCATGTTTGCAGACCTTCAAAAGAAATACCACCTTGCACCCTCAGAGACTTTTAGGTATATACAAATTAGCCACGCCATTGATTCTGCCCTCCCCAGGAGTACTCCCCTTCCAGACTCCTCCCCGCTATAAGACCGCCTTCTGTTAGATCCAATGGACCGTAAAGCCATCTCCCTCCCGTATGTGAGAAGTTAGCCTGGCATATGATGTCCATTAGTTCTAGTGGGCACCTTGCACCAGTCTAATCGACCCTTATTGATGGTGGTTGTAAAGTCAACCTTATAGAAAGCTATCCTAGTGGTAGCATGAACCAGCAGTCTTCAGGCTAAGACTTCAGTAGGCGAGTTAAGCAAGTTGTTTTACCAATTATAATCCCTTGAGTACCAAATGAAAGGACACCACACAAGGTATATATCAAATATATATGTATTTAATCTGAACACACCCCCTCTGCACTCCTTATGAGGTCAGAGGTAAAAATACAATACAAGTCACACAGTTAATATACGATAAGTTGCACAGTATACGTTATGCCCTAGGGGCCTCACAAGCCATATACTAAGAATTTGTATAAGAACCACAAGAGAATTAGAAAGGCCTAGGGCCTGTGGAATCGCTGCGGCTACATTAATCGACCAAAGGTTAGGAAGTAGGAGGCCCATGGGAGACGCGTGCAGTGTCTAAACACAGGCTCGGGTTACCATTGACTTTCTATGGAGATCGTAAAAGTTACAAATATAGAATTTAAGGACACTTCCGGATGGACTAGGATGAAACCCTTTCAAACTAGGACACTTCGAGAGTCAAGACCCACAGGAACACCGAAGTACTCGTGTTACCTCACCCAGGGAAGCCGGGTGCATAGGTGTCTTTTCGTGTTGTGTTTTGTCGTCGTTTTCTATGGAGAGCAGCAAAGAAGTGCTACAGGCGACCAGAGGAAAAGTGTCCGGTGGATCCAAGGGTGGATCGAAGATCTGAAGAACCTGAAAGCAGAAGGGACAGAGTCTGGGTCACTAGCCAGTGACCAGGAAGGAACCAGGCGATGTCTGGTAAATTCAGGTGAAGTAGTCGAACTTGTCTCTTCAACCACAAGGTCCAGGAGGCATCGATGATGACCAGGCGCTGGATTCGAGCTGTCCCAAGATGGATCTAGTTGACTGCGGTGTCGGTATCCGGATTGGACCCAACAAGATTTGGCAACCGCAACCCACGCAGGATGTCGAGATTGGCTCTGTTGCAGACCAGCAAGGTCTGTGGCGCTTCTCCTTTGCAGGGAAGCTGGAGCAAGCCTGGGGCAACCAGGAAAGCGAGTTAGTTTCAAAATGGAGTCTTCAGGGGGCTCACTAGCCAACGGACCAGGAACCGGGAAGACGCGTCGAGCTCAAATGCAAAAGCGGGGCCCACGGAAAACTCGTGGAGTGTGGGGGCCTGGGCTTCGGGGCAAATGGTGCTCGGGCTGGGGCTTCAAGCACCCAAAAGCACAACTTCGAGATACCTTGTTGAAGGAGTGCAGCTTGTAAAATGCAGGATGTCCAGGAGTTCCGGTCCCACGTCTCTCATGTCCGCCACGGGTCTCAGCTTCGGTTTGGGTCGGGGTCAGAGAAGTCTGGAAGTCCAGTTCCTGTCTCGCAGACTCTTCGGGATCCGGCGGGAGCCTCGAAAATGCAGACCGGCAAAGTTGCTGTTGGTGCTTGTTTGAACAGGGTGGTCACTCCTTGACCACAAGGGAGATATCTTCCATCTTCTAGTCAGAATGGAACATCGAAGGTAGAGGATATGTCTTTCAAAGATTCGTCCAGGGTAATCTAAAGTCCTAGGGACACCGCTCCTATACTTATACTAAGGATGGGGGCTGGACTACCTGGCTAGGTCCTCCGATGGGTGGACCAGAGAAGGGGGTGGTTACACCCCTTTCCCTTTGTCCAGTTTCGCACCAGAGCTGGGGCTGTGTGCCCCAGCAACCGGTTTGAACTGGGCTATGCATGGAGCACCTTGTGTGCCCCAGGCAGTGTCTAGAAAGCATTCACTGAATGCAGCCCTCCCTGCCCCAATACACAAAACCCTGTCTGGGGAGGTGCCAGCACCTCCCTGGACAGGAAACCTATTGTCCAGGCCTCCCCTGTCAGAGTTTCGTCCAGCAGCAGGAGGTCAGACTCGTGTCTGTGGCAGCAGCATCCATTTTGTGATGCTGAGGCTCTGTTTAACTTTAACCGGGTAAAGCAGTAACTACATGTCTTCTCCCTCTAGAAGGGTAGAATGCTACCCCCGCCGCCAGGACTGGCGAGTGGTAGTATTCCAAAGTGTTTGACACCTTACACAACATATTTTGTCAAAGCCAAACCAAAGTTAGCATTAACCGCGAGGATAATAATGCACTTAAGAGTATATGGTATGGCTATATCATAGAACAGCTATAAGGAGATGGTTCCGAAAGCTGCAGAGGGGCTCAGCTCATGCTAGGGAACCCTCTCACATAAAACCAAGCACTCTGCCTCCAGGATTGTCGAGGCCTACCATAGGAGTGGCTTATAGGTGTATATGTGTCTATATATAAAGGTAGATATAGGTATACTATATCTAGGTAAGGGCTGATTACACCACCTTACCCAGGCTGTGTGAACAGACCTGTGGTGTTAGTTTGGAAGGCAAACCAGGGGTGGCATAATACATTATTGTGTTTTTATCTAGGAACCTGAATCAATATTGCTATTTTATGCCCTTGTACGGCTATAATCAATAATATCCCTATAATGGCATAAGAATCAGATCCATATTTGAGTAAATCGCTCTTGCAGTCCAAGGCACGGCAAAAGCTACTTCCTTGGATTCCTAGAAAGCACAACGAGTTCTTTCGACACACCAAACCTCCAGCAACCTGGGAAATCCCCACTTGCTCTGTTTTGATTTGTAATAGAGCTCCTGCGAGCACTGTAAGAACGGGCAGTTCTTAGTGACATCTTTATTGACGTCTTATGTCCAAACCTTACATCAAACTCGACACCTTTCAGGTATAAATATACCAACGTTGCCTTAAGCAAACACGCGGTGGTGGTTTTGGAGCAGAGCAGCTATCTACTTGCCGAGAGCCCAGCTGATGCGAAAAGCACACGGACGCTGCCCCTCCTCTTTAACGCGCTGAGAAAGACGCTGTCTTTTCTCCTGCCGAGAAAATCCAGCTCCGGCGTTTCCAGCCTACCATTGCGGGTGACTGGGATATCGAGTCCTGAAAGAGAGATACCAGACCTCCTACATTCTATTCCCAAGGTAGAGTGCTGACTAAACCCTTAGAGAGAATTCTTGAATCAGATTCTTGGCAAAACCAACTTAACTTAAACTGCTACTTACTTACTCCTTCCCACGTATTAGGCTTAAGTCAGGTACACCGGGGTAGGCGTATTTTAGAAGCACCAGTTGAGCACGTTAGTCAATGTATATATGTATGTATATATTTTATCCATTTTAAAGGGTCTTATGGCTAAGAAACCATACCAATGCTTTTACAGTATTATTTCATAATACTCCTTTTACTGTACGTACTTTACTTTATATTAAGTATTGCAATTGTGGCAATTAATTTCTCTTGCATGAGAAGGAAGACTGCTCAATAAATAATATATTTTATTGAAAACGCCCGTCTCTCTCTTCTCTGCACTCTGGTGAAACTAAGAACGCGCATTGACTGAGTGAAATAGCTGTCTATTGTTTTCACACGACTCTAGAGATTTACTCTTATTCTGGGGGAGCAAAGTTGTCATGTTATATGGTTGTCGGAAGCTGAATCCCTTGTCTGAGCCAGGGAAGTTTATCCCTCCCTATTCATTCAAGAAAGTTTCCAGTGACCTCTGAGCTAGCTGGCGCAAACCTAAATTAAGTTTAACATAGTCAGTAGAGACCTAGATGACCTCAGTCCAGTGGTTCCCAAACTTTTTTGACCCGTGGCTCCCTTGACCTAATTGGCAGTTGGCCGTGGCTCCCCACCATTTTTTTACCCGCGCACAGGGGTGCCGCGGCGCACCCTTTGGGAACCACAGGTCTACATGAAGAATCAAGCCTAGACGTGATGAAGGGTTCAGAGAGTAGCCATCACTATCATAAACCTTTATTTGCAATCACAAAGATCTTATAAAGTACATCTCAATGCATACAGCACCATCATAGAGTAGTATAAAACACTCCCACTAAAAGTAACCAGGCTAGAGAAAGGCTGAAGGAGCTCTGTGGCTTAACAAGAAGTTTACGTGTGGTGGGCTCTGATCATGGCCGTCCGCAGAAATGTTTACGGGGGGCACATTTTTAACTTCATCACCCTCCCGCTTGCACCCTTCTCCCCCTCTCCCTTACACTTCTCCCCCTTCCCCTTGTACCCTACTCCACCTCCGTCTTGCACCCTTTTCTACCTTGCACCATTCTCCAGTCTGCCTTGCACCCTTCTCCCCTCCGCCTTGCACCCTTCTCCCCTCCACCTTGCACCCTTCTCCTCTCTGCCTTGCACCCTTCTCCCCTCTCCCTTGCACCCATCTCCCCTCTGCCTTGCACCCTTCTCCCCTCCGCCTTGCACCCTTCTCCTCTCTGCCTTGCACCCTTCTCCCCTCCGCCTTGCACCCTTCTCCCCTCCGCCTTGCACCCTCCTCCTCTCTGCCTTGCACACTTCTCCTCTCCGCCTTGCACCCTTCTCCTCTCCGCCTTGCACCCTTCTCCCCTCCGCCTTGCACCCTTCTCCCCTCCGCCCCCTTCTCTCCTCCGCCTTACACCCTTCTCCTCTCTGCCTTGCACCCTTCTCCTCTCTGCCTTGCACCCTTCTCCTCTCTATCTTGCACCCTTCTCCTCTCTACCTTGCACCCTTCTCCCCCTCCCCCTTGCACCCTTCTCCTCTCTGCCTTGCACCCTTCTCCCCTCTGCCTTGCACCCTTCTCGGCCACCCCATTGCACCCTTCCCATCCAATGGAGGGGGCTGCCACCTGGAACAATGGCACAATTTCAAAAAGCATGATGGACTCCCCGTGCCTAAAAATTAATGTGTCTGTCTGTAACGCAACTGGTGCTAATGTAAAGCGCTCTGATGCCTTCGGGTGGAGTTCGCACTATATAAAACTGTAAAAAAATACTTGGTAGGGGGCCTTGTGCTGCTTTTGGGTCAGCAGGGTCAGGGGGAGGGTGAGATCAAATCACAGAAACCAGGATGTGATGAGCAGGAGGTGTGGGCAAGCCTATGGATCAGAATTATATGGCTGACTCGGATTGAAATATGAACCTGCAAAAATGCTGCATCCACTGTCACGTCGCTATATAATGAAGGGACGCAGATGTGGGTTAGGACAGTAAATCTGTATTTCCTCAGCTTGCAATGCCCCAAAACCATATTTTTGTATGCTGATTATTTTGACCTCAATATAATAATGTGAACACTTGGATCTGACTAGAAAGCAAAGTCAACAGTCATCTCTTTTTTTACATATTTACAATTTGAGGCACATGGCAGAAAAGTGATTTGCTCGCAATCACTCATTTTTTTATTCAAGTACCGAAACTTACATCCTGGCAGTCAGCGCTAAACTCACCAAAGGGCTCATGCCCAGTACTGAGGCATTTTACAACTTTTGTGAAAAACACGGAGCTGAGCTTCCAATGTATTCCCGCTCTATATTGTACCAAGAAAAACGTCTTCAATCATGACAGAAAACAAGACGAACAGGCTCGGAGGCACCGGTTCCAGGGCCGGGGAGTCATTCTCGGCTTCGGAGCCCCTGACAGGAAGTGCACCTGTGCAGCACTTAGACCCATTACTTATCCTTTTACAAATTAAGCACTGTCATCAATCACTCATTGAGATGCAGAGTGCGAGGATCACGTGAACTGGCAGCACAAAGGATAGGGAGGAATTGAGGCTGCAATTTCCAGGACCCACATCCTGCACCGTGGCGCGGCGCCCCTGGCTTCTAATCACGGCGCACTGGGGCGCCGCGGCGCACACTTTGGGAACCACTGCCTCAGTCCTACGTCTACACTGCTGTTTATGTTATTCCAATGCGCAGAGCCTATTGGGAAAATAGGAACTACACTACATGGCGCCCAACGTTTGGTAAGGCGATAAAACTAACGCAAGCCGTTAGAGTAACTCAGTCGTGCTTTTTCACACAGACCCTTTTTCCCGTAAATACTCCAATAGACGTCTGGAGTGGGTGAAAGGTTAAAATCCGCCGGAACTTAGTAGGAAGAGATTCCTATGTAGAGTTTTGGTTTAGTCAACGTTGAAGGATACAATGTTCCAAAATATTGTGCACCTAATCTTTTGTCTCCTTGAAAGTAATTCTGCAACAGAAAAAAAGACCTTTCTGCCAGAAAAATGGTGGAAAGTGAAGACGATAGGGAGGCAGCTAGAATAGCAGCTCAACTCATAGAGGATGACACGAGTCTCCTACAAAATGACCCGAATGCTATACTCATTCCGGTCAACATAAGAAGAGCTATAACTCTAAAACTTATAGATAACGGACTGACATCACGAGGTGGTACAGTCATATTCGTGATAGAGGCACACGAATATCGCAGACAGAGGTATTCTATTCATGGATACACTTTTCAGCAGCAAACGCTGGTACACACGAGTTCCACTATTACAAAATAGAGGAACCTCTGGAAGAATACACTCCTTTCGAGGATGTTGAAATCCCACTAAATTACCAAGAGCACCTGCTCTAGTTTAAAGGCGCCCTAAAACATACTGATCACATCACCAGGCTCGGTCCACTAGGTAGACCAGGAGCAACGTGGCCGGTTCTAGCCAGCACACACCACATCCAGACATCGAAAAAATGTCAGACAAGGAACTTTTAGCCCAGCTAAAAGTACTAATTAAAATTCATAGACAATTAGTCCAATAGGTAATGCGGACTGCAACAGTCTAACCAGCTATTAACATTCCACAGCTGACCCCTCATCAGGGAAACACAAATAAAATTACACCACAGAACATACAATCATGTCTTGGTAAAACACCCGCAAATCGGGAACAAATTCCATTCTGGCTAGCACAAAAAATAACTCAAATAGAGGCAGTATTCCCGAATACTACCCCTAGTGATAAACACAGAATTCTGACTATCTGCCTTCCAATGGGGGTCGCACCACATGTGGAGGATTGTGACACTTGGGGCACAGTCTTTGCTTCCATTTACACAAAAACACATGGCGTTCCGTCTCTGGCGGTGATACCAGATGTACTAAGACAGATTCAAAATGAATACGGTCCAGAACCTGCTTTAACTCTTGGTATGACATTACTGAAAGACTTCAAGCAGGTCTCGGCTATTTATTAGCCAACATAAAAGGAGAAGCAGCATCTGTGGCGATCCGCCAAAAATTGAAAGAAACAGATATAGCAGACCAACCAATTGCTCTTGCCAGAATCATAGAAAAATCCTATGAAAAACTAGGTAGAGATAGTTGAAAATCCTGAAAAGATATTTATTAAAAATAATCTAAACACTCCAAAAAAGAGCTGGGATGGAAATAAACAATCCACTCCCAAAGAAAAAAGATTCCAGTCCAGAGGAAGGTCTCCTCGGCGGAGGGAAAGAACTCCGAACCGAGAACACAAGTCTCCCCAAAGGGAGCCCTCTGAAAAAAGATACAACCTTAGAAATAGGGATAATTTGAAAAAGCCTGATAGATATCAAGATATTGATACACGTCCCTCTCGATCTTTTCAGACTTCCTCGCAGAAATCAGAAAGAAGAGGACGGTCAGAACACAGGGAAGAGCACGTCAAGTCCAAAGACAAGGAACCTGCTCAAAGTAAAAAATTACAATTTCCAAGAAAGAAGGTAGCAAGTATTAAAATAATTAAACATGCCGAGGATACTGAGGACACAGCTGAAAAACGGAGAGTGGGCCCAGACAATGCTAGACAACGCAGCAGAAGTGACCATAGCTGGCAAGATCCTGATGAATCATCTGGAGACAGTGGACACGAATGAATACATTCAGGTGGAAACTGCAGATACCAGAGTTAGCGAACCTCATAAAATATACGAAATAACATTGCGTATAGAGGGAGATAAGACTAGGAAGGTAAGGGGTCTATTTTGGGATAACCTCTCAAAAGGCTATGACATCCTATTAGCTGAGGAAGACTGGCCACCAGAGTTTGTCAGGGAGTGCCCTCATGGCGAAGAAATGATTATGCCTGCCTTCTCAAATCATATTCCAATACATAGAAAATACATATATGCAAGAAAATGGGCAGCTCAAGTACCTGCATTATATAAGAATCATGTAGGATGGGATGAGGACTCCCCTCCTCACAAAATCCAGTTAAAATGTCAACCAACTGCACAAAGACAGTACCCAATTAAGCAAGAAGCGAAAAAACAGGTCAGGGAGATCTTAGATCAACTTAAATACCAAGGGGTGATTGAAACATGCACCTCTCAAATGAACAATCCTTTGTTTCCTGTCTCCAAACCAGACGATTCATATCGTCTAGTCTTGGCCTACAGACACCTTAACTCATGTTGCAAGACATTTGCGGTACAAAATTCGCACAGTGCAGAACTAATGAATGACCTAATTCAAAAAAAATACAAAACAACATTAGACATTTCTAATGGATTCTTTTGTCAAAACATTGCACCAGAAAGCAGGTATTTAACCGCTTTCTCAATAATGGGGTCACAGAAAAATTTCTGTCGACTCCCACAGGGATTCAAGAATAGCCCAGGATTATTCTCAGCAAGAGTAACAGAGTTACTACAAATATATGATGATGAGGCATTATCTTATGTCGATGACATCTATCTCACAGATGACGACCTGGATACTCACTTGAAAATAGTGAACACAATAATACTTGGGTTCGCAGCAGAGGGTTACAAATTCAACTTTAAAAAGTCACGAATTGCCCATCTAACTGTCCTATTTTTAGGATATGAATTATCAAGTGAAGGCAAAAGCCTAGCAGACAACTTCTTAGAGAAGTGCGCTGTACTCCAAGCACCAAAAACGCTGAAGAACTTACAAACGATACTAGGCTTCCTGAATTTCGGAAGAACTTACATTCTAAATTATGCAGAGAGGGTTAAACCTCTCTACGAATTAATAAAACCTGATTTAAACCAATCAATTGGACTCAGAAACACACAGAAATTTGGAGATCATTGCAAACAGACATGTTAGCTAAAACAAAATTAGAAACTCGCGACGATACACGCAACCTTGTAATCCGAGTCATCCCAGGAAGATGCGGATTCACGTACCTGACCTCTAATGAGGGAGAAACTGTACCAATAGCTTACAAATCACATTTGTACACACAAGCTGAAAAAACATTCAGTCTTACAGAAAATACTGTAAAGGCGGTTCAGACTGCTGTAGCAAAAGAAAGAGCCCAAGCCCAAGGCAAAAGAATAACTGTTTTTACAGCAGAATCAGCCTTTGAGGCGTTATTCACCCCAGTTAATCTAAAAACTGTGGGACTAGATCCAAAATGGATACAGTGGGAAAATTCTCTTGCTGCAGAAGACGTACTATTTTGACCCGAACATGAAAAAACTGAATGATTTGAAATATGAAGAAGAATATCCTCTGCCAATTGAAATTCTGCCTCTCCAACAGTACTCTTGTATAATCTATACGGACAGATTTGTACAACATTAAGATGTGGATAATAAATCCTACCATGCAGCATGCGCGATTGTTAAAGGCTGCCTGCGCTGTGGTAAATTCAGACCAAAAATAACAAAAACGGAATCACTAAGAAACTGTTCGGCTCAGCGAGCTGAAATCAGATCTTTAAAGATGGCGCTTGAAAATGCTGATCGTGAATTCCCGACACTAATAGTGTGCGATTCGCATTTCTGCGTCAAATCTTACAATAATGACTTGCAGAACTGGGTTCAAAAAGATTACAAAGATGACACAGGTGCCACAATAAAGCATAAGAAGCTTTGGGAACAGGTAGTTCTTTTACATAAAGAACTACAGAAGACTCACGTGATACACACACTGAGTCATCAACGTGATGGCGTTCACGTTGCAGGGAATTCATTGGCTAATACAGCCACAGCGGAAGCAACTCAACCGGCTTCCGTAGCCTCAAAGCAGCATTCAGAAAAATACATAGACGGGGAAACCATGCTGGTGGTAAAAACGTCTTCAAAAGGCGACTGTGCAGCACTACCTATGAACTATCCACTCTATTATACATACGTAATTGACTCAAACTCCGTTCCTTTTGCTCGAATCCCTGGAGTGGGGGATAGAGTAATTCCAAACACGAACAGGAGAGTCTTGTTAATAGCAGACGCACACATGGGTGAAGGTCCGAGGCACAAACAGATCAAGGAATCTCTGAAAGAATTACAATCCGAATGCTGGTGGCCGGGGATGAGCCTGCAACATTATAAATTTGCAAAGAGCTGTCCAAACTGCAACAGAGATCGCAGTAGCGAGCCAACCGGAGTATTGCCATTTCTGTAGTTAGCACAAGGCTATCTATACGTAAATTCCAGTGTCCCATTAATTTCTTTTAAGACTAGATTCACTTAAAAATACAGACCCCAGCGCTCGGCTGACGCCAGAACTGTTATAAAAGATTTGCGATTCTTTATCGGCACATACGCAATTGGCATGCTACTTTCTGATCAGGGTCCTGCTTTTAGCTCTCGAGCTTATAAGGAGGCCATGACCAGCATGGGCATTGCGTTGCGGTACTCTTGTCCCTTCCATCCTGAGGGAAATGGGATTGTGGAAAGAAAAAACCGAGACATAAAGCAATCTATAACGGCAAAGGTATTAGGTTCGGGTGATGGGTGGGTCCAACATTTAACAAGTGTCCAATGTAGTCTTAACAATCTGCCAAGAAATTCTCTAAAAGGTTTCAGCCCGTACGAACTATTGTTCGGAACTAGAATGTATTCAGGATTTAGAATGATTGGGGATCTGGTCAGAGAGAAGATCGCGGTGAAGAAGGAATTTGGGCCTTCTTACAGAAAAGCAGTACCTGTCTTAGCTGTCAGCGGTCAAATACTCAATGGGAGCTTAGAGGGAAAAAGGACAGGGTCGCCCTCCACTCAAAATCAGTCCTACAACAAAAAACCCAGTCCACGGACGTCAAAGCAAATCAGTGACTCAAAAGGACAGTCAATCTGTACTATTACCAATTCCTCTCCTATATAGTTTATGGGAGGACAATGCACTGTATTCCGCCCTAATTGACATTAAAAAAGGAGCCTATCCTCATTGACAGAAACACAGAACAACCAGTACTATGACCATTCTAGGTCAATGTCAAAGGTCCACAACACCAGTGTTGGACTGAGTTCTACTTAGAAAAAATGTGTGAGAAACAAATGACACCTCACGGAAACACCACCAACGGGGTAACTGGTATGTAATTTCCAGACAAGCCCCTGTCTCATCATCGGTAGTCACTTGATTCTCAAAGAAAGTAGAAAGAAAGAAAGAAAGAAAGTGTCCAAAACAAACAACCAAAAACGTGTAACAAACAGTGGAAAGCAGAGATGTCGGCTAGTGACAAACATATAACATAAACAAGTGCATAAAACACAGCATAAGGTTCCCTTAACCAACTTTATTTATAGGGAAGTAGTTATATGCTGCAAGCATAAAAAGGCTGGTAGCTATTCATGCATACCATTACCTATTACCAGTGCCGACATGTTTCACTGCCACATCAATTTAGGCAGTTTCATCAGGGCTGCACTATATGCCGCCACTCCACTTTTGGACACTCGTTCTGTGTAAACTGCCAAGGAAGAACAGGCGCAGAGAATCAATTAAAAACATGTAAACAAACTATTTGTTAGCCGTATGTGTGGTGTGATATATATCCCTTATTTACCCAGAGACAGCCTAGTTGCTCATACCAGCCGCCCGAGGTTGAGAGGGATACAGGGGTACTCCAAATGTGATTTCTTGCCTTCACTCAGCAATGAGCTTTCTGCTAGTAAAGACAAAAAACGTATTTGCAACTGTGTAGGAAAAACCTTAACAACCAGTATCATTGATGCAAGGCTCTAACAGTACTGATTCAACTTGTATTCCTACATTCGTACCGACAGTGGTGTAAATTCTGTTAGGAAAACAGCAAACGTTACATTAAAAACCAGATCACACTCTCTTTTAGTCTTGTTCTTGCAGGACAATTCTCTATGGAGATCTCATCCTAGCCTCAAGTTGTCAATATGCGGGCGTAATGATGGACAGCTTCAAAAGTGCCTAACTTCCAAGTTACAGCCATGTTAAACTTATCGGAGTACGATTCCCCATTTACATACAAAGTGCACGGTCTCTGCCCTGCCCCAAACGCCGGAACTGTCGGAGCCCAATTACGCTTCTATATATCGAGTGCAAGAATGCTATCCTGCCCAGAGTACCACTACCAGCTTGGAACCCCTCACCGTGATACCTCCGTGTAGGCGCTTCGAATCCTCCACACCGTACACAGACCCAGCCGCGCTGTAATAACAGCCTGCAGCGGTCTCCACCCACACCGCGTGTCACATGACACGGGTGCCGAAAGTGGCGGCCATGATTGAATGGTGAGGCCCGATGCGGGGGAGATGATAGTATGCAAGCAAGCGCAGGGGTATTCAAGTCAAAACCATAAAATTAACATGCGCCCACACTCCGTAAATGCTCAGTAAATAGCCAGGAGATTTTTTGTAGTTTCGGCATACAACTAACAAGGGAATCTGGTACAATGCTCAACATGGCGGACATCTTGGAATGGTTCCATGGTTACAAGACATGGCTGCAGTCTTGCGTATAGTAATTTATGTATGTGAGACAAGGGTACAGCTGTTAAAGTAGTAATGTCTGTGTATAGGGGAATTCACAACCTGCCACTGTAAACAAGACTTTGTATGTCCCATACCAATTGTCGTGATTACAAGCAGCGCAAGAACACGCATGCGCCACTAACCTTGCTCCAAGGGCCAGCAGAGACGACAAGACGATAGTCCTCAAAGCCTCTCCCCACAAACTCTCAACACTGGGTAATCCACCACTGTTTAAGGGAATCTGGAAGGAGGCCGCGAGGTGAATGAGCAGAGGACGTCTTTGGTTCCTCGAATTTCTCAGGTCAAAGCTACCACAGTAGGCATAGGGATCGACAATACTGCAAGAGGAGGAAAAGACAAACAACAGGTTCTTAGTGCTTATTCTGTTGTTGCCCTTCCCGCCGTTCCCTTGATAACTAAACTCACCAAGATCTATCTTTCTTCTTTCCGTAGAGATCTCAGGAGAATTAGAAGCAATTAGGATTGCAAAAAGGGTACAAGAAGTTACTTCACTTCTCAGTGTTTGCATTCACCTCGACTAAGTTTCTTTATGGTAGCTGAAATCTTGTTAGACGTTAACTGCACGTCTAAGTATTACCACAATACTTCTTGTGGATAAAGAAGAGTTAATCAGAATAGTAAACTTTCTCTTCTCTCGTACGTCGGGAGGAAACAGGGTAAATAGACAATCCCCCACGCACGTAGTACTACTGAATGTTCAGGCGGCAAATGGATTTCAAAAGTATAACAGACAAACACAACGGAAATAAGGAGGCGATCCCGCACTCCCCTCGATACTTGCTATTTGTAGAAAACGGCTTGTGCAACTCCGCGGTAACTGGAATCCTTCAGGCTTGTTCCCCGGCGAGGCGCGAGCAATGATTCTGACCGCGCTGGCTCTTGATCGGCGCCGAACACTCCCAGGATTCTGACCGCGCTGGCTCTTGATCGGCGATGAGAAACACAGAAACGCCAACCTCTCAGGGATCACTGTCGGCGCTGTAGAAAACAGGCATACACAAGATAGGAAACGGAGCAGTCTCAGGAACAACATTGACAAGCACTGGTCCGGTGATTGGGAGGAACATATATAGTGTCCGCCCACTTCCCTGTTTCTTGGCGCCGCTTTGCCTTCTGGTACCAGTAGTTCTTCCATTTGGGAAGCATAATGTAAATGCACTTATTCCTCCTCGTGCCAGTTAGGGTGATCGCTACAGTACCCCCTCTCGAGGACCGCCGTCCAGGCGGACGACCAGGCTTTCCAGGGTACTTTTCATGGAACTGTGCCAATAAGTCAGGACAATGAAGATTGGTAACAGGTTCCCAAGTACGGTCCTCAGGGCCAAAACCTTTCCAATCAACCAGGTATTGGATTCTACCTCGCACCATCCGGGAGTCTAAGATAGATGCAACCTCGTACTCCTCCTGTCCCTCGATCTCCAGAGGTTGAGGGCGGTCCGGCACCCGGACATCAGGAAGGCATGGGCGAAGAAGAGACACGTGAAACACAGGATGTATCGACCATGACACAGGGAGAGAAAGCTTCATGGCCACCGGATTTATCACCTCACTGATAACATAGGGACCAATAAACTTTGGCTTCAGTTTACTGATTCCTTTCAAATGCAGGTTCCTTGTAGATAGCCACACTTTATCCCCTACTTTATACTCATGTTCCAAGGAGCGATTTGTATCCGCATAACGCTTCTGGGCCTTTTGGGCATTTTCCAAGCAATGTCTAGCGTCAATCAAGATAGCCCTAAGATGAGCATGATGTTCTTGAACAGAAGGTACCAATGAGGTGGCAGGCCACTCAAAGGGAAGCATGTTAGGATGAAAACCATACAAGCAAAAGAACGGGGAGCATCCCAAGGTGAAATGTACCGCATTATTATAGGCGAATTCCGCCAACCACAAAAGGGTGGTCCAGTCAGCGGTGCTTTGCAATGTAAAACAACGGAGGTATTGTTCGAGTGTTTGATTTAGTCTTTCCGTTTTTCCATCCGTTTGCGGATGGTAACTAGAAGAGAGGCGTGCATCGATTTGGAGCATTGTACATAGAGCCTTCCAGAAATGGGAAGTGAATTGCGTTCCACGATCCGTTATTAACACACTTGGCAAGCCATGCATCCGCACGACATGCTGCAGGAACACCTTAGCCAATTCAAATGAAGAGGGTAGACCGGGCAAGGATATAAAATGTCCCATTTTCGTGAGATGATCAACTACCACCAATATAACGGTTTGGCCTTCGCAAGGGGGGCATCTCCACAATGAAGTCCATAGACACGGTATGCCAGGGTTTGGGAGGTATCAGCAACGGTTGTAGCAGACCTGAAGGTTTAGCATGACTAGACTTCCCTTGGGCGCAAACAGCACAATTCTTGACGTATTCTTTCACGTCAGCTCTAAGACTCGGCCACCAAAACGATCGTTCCACTGTGGCAATGGTTTTATGTATGCCCATGTGTCCGCCTAATACTGAGTCATGAGCCCATTGTAACACTTGTAGTTGTAAAACACTTTGGGGTACGTATAAGGCATGGTAATGGTATGCAAGCTGGTCTTTCTCACAGCGATGCGCTGGATCTTCTTGTATCCAGGAAGGAACATCCAGGACAGACAGGGCAACTTTGCAATCCTCCAGAAAATCCTTGGAGGTAATTAAAGCTATTGTGTCCTCCAGAATGTGTGTCTCCTTAAGGATGGACGGTGGTTCTGAGGGGGCAGCTGTCTCCTCTTCCCCAAGCCGCGAGAGGGCATCTGCTTTCCCGTTGCGTGTTCCGGGTCTGAACTTAATCACGAAATCGAAGTCGGAAAAGAAGAGAGTCCACCTTAGCTGGCGAGGAGTCAATGCTTTCGCTGTCTTTAGAAACAACAAATTACGATGATCTGTAATTATTTCCACTGTATGCAAGGCCCCCAGAAGATAATGTCTCCACTCTTCACATGCTCTTTTAATGGCAAGAAGTTCCTTGTCCGTAATGGTGTAATTAATTTCACAGGGAGTGAGTTTCTTCGAGTAATACGCCACAGGATGTAGCTGACCTGTAGAAGGGTGTCTTTGTGACAGCACTCCCCCAAGAGCATACTGCGAAGCGTCGGTTTCTAGAATGAACGGTAGTTGGGGGTCTGGATGTCGCAGGACAGGTGCTTGTGTGAACTTCTTTTTCAGAAGCTGAAAGGAACTTTCTGCTTCTTCTCCCCATATGAATGGAACATTTTTTCGCAAGAGTGCCGTGATAGGTTGTATGGTCTTGGAGAAATCCTGAACAAATCTCCGATAGTAGTTGGCAAAGCCAAGGAAGCTCTGCACTGATTTTACGTTTCTAGGCGTCTTCCATGACAAAATGGCTTCAACCTTATTCATGTCCATCTTGAATCCTTGGGCGTTAATGACATACCCCAAAAAAGCCACTTCTTGTACATGAAAGAGACATTTCTCCAACTTAGCATACAGGGAATTCTGTTGCAATCTGTCCAATACGGTCTTTACATGCGATATGTGTTCAGGATAAGACACGGAATACACCAGAATATCGTCTATGTACACTATGCAAAAAGATTCCAAGCACCCCCTTAAGACCTCATCCATAAAGTACTGGAAGGCTGCTGGGGCGTTGCAGAGACCGAAAGGCATCACTCTATACTCATAGAGGCCAAATTTGGTTCTGAACGCGGTTTTCCACTCATCCCCCTGTTTCACGCGCACTAGATGGTATGCTCCGCGGAGATCAAGTTTGGTGAAGTATCGAGCGCCTTTTAACTGGTCCATTAAGACTGGAATCAGGGGGAGAGGGTATCTGTTCTTGATCGTTACTTTATTTATGGCTCTGTAGTCAATACAGGGTCTCAATTCTTCACAGTCCTTCTTTGGAATGAAGAACATGGGAGATGAGGCAGGAGAGGTGGAATGTCTTATAAAGCCAGTAGCCAGGTTTTCATCGATGTAGGTCTTCAGATACTGTGTCTCTTTCTCCCTTAAGGCATACACTCGACTACAGGGAATGTCTGCTCCAGGGACAAGGTCTACGCGGCAGTCATATGCCCGGTGAGGAGGCAATTGGGTGGCTTTTTGTTTGTCGAACAGAGCACTATTCTCTAGGTACTCTTCTGGCAATGTCGTGCCACAACAGAACTGGTCGACTGTACAAGAGTTTGCCAAGTATGTAGCAGGTGATGGGTCGGGTGTGTAACTATGGGTAGCCTGACACTGACAATGCTCTCTGCAATAATCAGACGTCATACTGACTGTTCTAGAGGACCAACTCACCACAGGATCGTGTAAGGTGAGCCAGGGCATTCCCAGAATAAGACGGAATTGCGGTGCGTCAATGAGATCGAACTGAATATTTTCACTGTGCTCCTTCCCGAATTCCATCCGTAGCGGAAGGGTATGAGATACGACTGGTCCTGAAGAAAGGACCGTTCCGTCCACTGCCTTGACGGTCTCAGGTTTTTGTTTCTTTTCACATGGTATGCCCATCCGAAGGGCATATTCTCGATCGATATAATTTCCAGTAGCTCCTGAATCCAGCAGGGCATCTACATGTAAAGACTCCCGCGTCGTGATCCATAAGGAAACGCTGACATTCATATGGGCGACCGCGGGATGAAGGGTATTCGCTACAAAAGGGGAGACCATGGTAGATGGGTGTCTCGAATCAGAGGTCTCTAACTGATCCGAGACCTTTCGTTTTCCGTCGGCTCGTCCATTCTTGAAGTGGCCTGTACTCGGGAAGGAGGGTTTTTTCCGGAAACGTAAGTTCTAGCTCGGCATTCATTTATGAAATGCCCACTTTTACCGCAATAAAGACAAAGTTTGAGTCTTCTTCGCCTGTCCTGCTCTTCTTTGGTGAGTGGGCCACGGATCCCCCCGATCTGCATTGGTTCGGGATTATCTGGTACTTTGGCCTTTTCTTCACCCCCTTGTCGGCTTCTGACCAAGGGGTACGAGAGCCTGTAGTCACCTCTACTTCGATCCCCCTTCCTTTCCAACAATCGGTGATCAAGTTGGACCGTTAAATCAATGAGTTCCTAGCAGGAGGACGGTAGTTGCACCACTTGTGCCAATACGTCCTTCAGTTCACTCCTCAGCCCCTGGTAAAACAAGGATATTCTTTTTTGAACTGGCCAATCCGTCTCCACTATAAGGCGATTAAACGTGGTAATATAAGACAAGAGGTCTTGGGACCCTTGTCGTAAAGTCATTAATTCCCTGTCCAAGGACAGCATGTGAGACTTTCTGTCAAACAACTTCCGTAGCTCAAGACAAAAATCAGAGAAATTCTGAAGTACAGGATCATCCCGTTCCAGTAAAGGGATCGTCCAACTGGAGGCATTCCCTCCCATGTAAGACATCATAAACGCTGTTTTGGATGCATCATCCTGAAACACCATGGGTTTACATAAAAAATGAAGACGACATTGGTTCAAGAACGTTTCGAATTTTCTGGGGTCTCCGTAGAATCTTTCGGGCGGAGCTAGAGGTATACCCTGGTTCTGAATAATGTGTACGGTAGGAGTAGTCTCAGTAGAGGTGGAAGGAGCCACAAAGGAACCCCCTGACGGGAAGGAAGGTGGTGGGGGCAAAGTGGCTGGTCTCAATAATGGTTTAGCAACGGGTTCTCTTTGTGCAAGATCAGACATGTCTTTTACGCAAATCCGCCACTTCCTTATACAGAGCTTGATTCTCGGCTCGAGAGGTCTGGACTTCTTGCTGCAAGTTTGAGAAGCTTTCCAGTAAGGAAGTAAGGACCGCATTCGTATCCATCGTCTAGGCTGGACAGTATTCTTGGGCTTGTCAATCTGTCGTGATTACAAGCAGCGCAAGAACACGCATGCGCCACTAACCTTGCTCCAAGGGCCAGCAGAGACGACAAGACGATAGTCCTCAAAGCCTCTCCCCACAAACTCTCAACACTGGGTAATCCACCACTGTTTAAGGGAATCTGGAAGGAGGCCGCGAGGTGAATGAGCAGAGGACGTCTTTGGTTCCTCGAATTTCTCAGGTCAAAGCTACCACATTAGGCATAGGGATCGACAATACTGCAAGAGGAGGAAAAGACAAACAACAGGTTCTTAGTGCTAATTCTGTTGTTGCCCTTCCTGCCGTTCCCTTGATAACTAAACTCACCAAGATCTATCTTTCTTCTTTCCGTAGAGATCTCAGGAGAATTAGAAGCAATTAGGATTGCAAAAAGGGTACAAGAAGTTACTTCACTTCTCAGTGTTTGCATTCACCTCGACTAAGTTTCTTTATGGTAGCTGAAATCTTGTTAGACGTTAACTGCACGTCTAAGTATTACCACAATACTTCTTGTGGATAAAGAGTTAATCAGAATAGTAAACTTTCTCTTCTCTCGTACGTCGGGAGGAAACAGGGTAAATAGACAATCCCCCACGCACGTAGTACTACTGAATGTTCAGGCGGCAAATGGATTTCAAAAGTATAACAGACAAACACAACGGAAATAAGGAGGCGATCCCGCACTCCCCTCGATACTTGCTATTTGTAGAAAACGGCTTGTGCAACTCCGCGGTAACTGGAATCCTTCAGGCTTGTTCCCCAGCGAGGCGCGAGCAATGATTCTGACCGCGCTGGCTCTTGATCGGCGCCGAACACTCCCAGGATTCTGACCGCGCTGGCTCTTGATCGGCGCTGAACACTCCCAGGATTCTGACCGCGCTGGCTCTTGATCGGCGATGAGAAACACAGAAACGCCAACCTCTCAGGGATCACTGTCGGCGCTGTAGAAAACAGGCATACACAAGATAGGAAACGGAGCAGTCTCAGGAACAACATTGACAAGCACTGGTCCGGTGATTGGGAGGAACATATATAGTGTCCGCCCACTTCCCTGTTTCTTGGCGCCGCTTTGCCTTCTGGTACCAGTAGTTCTTCCATTTGGGAAGCATAATGTAAATGCACTTATTCCTCCTCGTGCCAGTTAGGGTGATCGCTACACCAATAAGGACTGATGATGTCTGTGTATAGAAGCATTTAACGAACTTTCATGGCAAGTGGAGACATACTTCTGTAGCTGTAAAAAAGACTATGTATGCCCCATACCCATAAGGACTTCCTACTTATTATATTCTACAGTATCTATTTACAACAAACCATATATTTAGAAAGGCAAAGTAGTGTTTGGTAACCATCTCAAAGGCCCCATTAAGCCTGGAAGGAGGCATATATCATCAATAAGGCCTCGACTCCATGGCACCAGTCACATGGTAGTTTCAGGAAAAACTGGGGGGGAGGGGGGGGGGTGGGTGTGGGGGGGGGGGGGAACGCACTTGCACCCCCACTGGCAGGTCCTAATGCCTAGCAGTTACTATCAAACACAAAAAGCAGGGAACAGGGACTGAGCTGCTATTAGACTCACAGTTTAATCCTATTCCATTCGATAATTTCGTTTAGCCCAAATTGGTCAGTTTTTTCTCTGAAGATCCAGCGTGCTTCCTTTGAGAGTAAGATGCTTTCAATGTTGTGGGGGGTCCCTTTCACCTTTTCTAACACTGTCCAGTTGAAGGTGTGTTTCTCTGTGAAACAGTGTTGTACCAGCTTTGTTGTTAGTTTACCTGCCCTAATGGTGCTCAGATGTTCTTGGATTCTAACCTTGATTTTACGGGATGTTAATCCTATGTAGTGTAACCCACATTGGCAAGTCAGTCTATACACTACCTGGGTAGAATTACAATTGCTGAAATGGTTGAGAAACCATTCCTTTCCAGATGTAAGTCTCACGCTAGTGCTCTTCTTAGTGAGAGGACAGACGGAGCACGTCCCACACGGATAATGGCCATTTGGAACCGTCGAGATAGGATTGGTTCTTTCAGTGGGGGCACGAGAGTGTACAAGTTTGTCTTTCAGATTACATGCCCTCTTAAAAGCAAATCTAGGTGGTGGCATTTGGAATTCATTATCCGATAGCAAGGACCAATGTTTCCGGATGGATTGTCTTATTTTGGTCGCCATTGGGTCGTATGTCATAACAACTGGTACACATTCTTCTCTCGGTTTCACTACTTTTTCAGGGCACTCCTTGGTGTATTTAGAGCTCTCTTTTTAGCTTGTTTTACAGTTTTAGTGGGATAATTCCTGTTGGTAAGTTTGGATGCCAATTCTTCCGATTGTTCAAGGAAGGTGTTAGTGGATGAGCAGTTGCGTCTGTATCTCAGAAACTGCTCCACGGGCAGGTTATCTCTCAACGCCCTCGGGTGGAAAGAGTTGTAAGACAGGTGTGAGTTCCTGTCGGTAGGCTTCTGGTGTACACAGGTGTTGATCATATTGTCTCTATATTCAATATCTAGATCCAGATATACCCCCTTGTGCATATCATAGGTCCAAGTGAACTTGAGATTGGCATCTTGCACATTGAGCCAATTAAGGAATTCAAGCAGATTCTCCTCAGTGCCTGACCAAATGCAGAGCACGTCATCTATATATCTCTTCCAGAGTCGGAGATTACTCTGGAAGGGGTTGTTATTAGGATAGATTACGTGCTCCTCAAACTGCCCGAAGTAGATACATGCTAGACTGGGAGCCATTGTGGCCCCCATAGAGGTCCCCGAAACCTGGAGGTAGAGCTGGTTTTTATAGCTGAAGTAATTTCTTGTCAGGGCCAACTCAATGCACTGAAGTACAAATGCCTGGGTGGTATCATAAAACCATTCCTGGTCACCAAGGGCGCGGGCTGCTGCCACCTGCGCTGCGTCCTGGGGTATGCAAGTGTATAAAGATTCAATGTCAATTGTGACAAAGAATTCTTCAGTTGGATCATACTGGGTGTCCTCCAAAATATTCAAAATGTCCGTTGTGTCTTTAACAAAAGATGTCTGGTTGACCACGGATTCTCTCAAAAAGAAATCAGCGTACTGGGAAAGCGGCTCTAGTACAGATTGAATCCTAGCAACAATGGGGCGTCCCGGTGGTGGACGTGTTGGTTTGTGGATTTTTTGAAGTATGTAAAAGGACGGAGTCCTGGAGTTGGTATTAACCAGGAACTCCGCCTCTTTTACAGAAATCCATTTTTTCTCTTTTGCTGTTCCTACCATCTCAAGGATGATTTTCAGTAGATCTTCCAAAGGATCCTTATTGAGTGGTTGGTAGTTTTGATTTATTCGGAAACATTTTATGAAAAAATGATTACATTTGGTTTTGATTTCTGGAAAAAAAAACTTTTGAACAAAAACCATCTGGGGTACTACAGAATGGCAGGTCCAAGGTTTAGAAGCATTATTTCGAGCCTGCATGATCCCAGAACAAATAATGTTCTTGAATGACACCATTCAACAGACTACTTGTCTTGGCTTAGCCAAGATTAAAGATTTAAACCGTCTATTCCAAAGCCAATACCTGATAATACAACCACAGATATTGAGATAGACGTATCTCAAATTGTACACCAATACAGAACACATCCTGATTGGAAAAAGTGGTTAATCTGGCCAACAGACACAAATAACTGTCAAAATAGATTCCTGAACAAAATACAGGGGTTCAAAATGACCAGACCAGACCATAGATACTCCCAGAGACAACATCCAGGGATAGTAACAACATACAGTGTAGGGAAACTATGCCTTGAATGGCTACAGACATCCACACTGGCAGAAATTAAGCAGCACTTGACTTTACTTAAAGGCGGTGCTGACTTGCGCGATTTCATAATGGGACCAAGCAAACAGCGTCAAAAACATTTCATAGCGGCCAGTATGTACGCTGCATACAACAAAGCTTGGAAAGTAACTCAAATTGAAACAGCTGAGAAAATATGAGAAATTGATCGTATTCATTTGGAGAAATCGCTTTCTGTTGTGGACAATGGATTAATGACTCTGTCCTCCAGAATATATTCACTGGACAGTATTGTATCATCTGCTATCGATATAATAGATCAGGACTTACTAATGTTACAACACGGTCAGTCCCAATTACGTTCTATTGTACAGCTAGGTTGGACGTTGCAAAATCTGCGTTCAGGCTACGTGCCATGGCGTCTGATAAATATAACGTCATTATTCTCTATCTTTAACCTTACTGATAAACAAATCAGTTTGGCACAAAAAGGAGCAGACTATACGATTCTGAGCATTGAAAAACTTGAGAGATTACCATTGACAATGTCAGAAAGACCTGTCATTGAATGGGTAATTCACGGAATAATCACAATTCCGATAACAACTTTCCAATTTAAAAATTGCCAAGAGTATATACCAGCAGGCCAGTATGAAAGGTTGGGTAAAGGGTACATTAAGTCATCATGGAAATTACCTTATACACTCACATGTTATAGTGACAAGAACCAGAATTTATTTCTTAGTGGTTATAATTGTAAACGATCACTAAGCGGTATACTTCTGTGCCAAGGTATTAATTTGCATGGGGCCTGTGAGGGGACTTCAAATAACCTTTCATGCCACCAGCACGGCACACCTGCAACACAAATAGAGCCATTCTTTAGACAACTTTCTAACGGGAGTTACGTTCTAATAACGGACCACAGCTGTTGTGGCATGGTGCCAGGGAAAGCATATCTCGTAAGTGTTAGTTCCATGGTCACTTGCTGTATGCAAGTATTGTATCCAAACGGCCCTCCTGATACAGATGCGACGATTTGGCCTTCTTTGAATATCTCTTCTATATGAATTGATACTTTAAGCAGAATGAATCTGTTCTTTTACAGACAACCGTGCCTTTAACGTCATCAAAAGAAACTCTTCAAGTTGCAAGGACAACAGCAGAGATACATACACTTTTATCAGCTAATTGCCCTGTGCATTTCGTAGAAATGCTAAGCTAAATTCTAAATATGTCAGATACCAGTGGCATCGCACATGTATTTAAGACAATTTTTTCGGGACTTTTAACACCCTTCGAAGCAGTCTTGAGCATCTTTACCAATTTTGTCTATTCTGTCTTTGGCGGCCTACCACTACTTTTGGGACTCGTAGCAGGAATTTTATTTTTGACTCTTCTGCTCCGATATGGCAAGCCAAACCGCAGACAAGTCTCCAGCAACAATGGAAGAAACGATCCTAGCTATACGCTATCGGGACCGCATAACTAAAGTCCTTGGATTAGCCCGGCTAAGAGATCTGAATATGACCTGCTTTCTTTCATTCAGACCTATATGGCAGAACTGCATCTTACCTGTGCTTCGATGTATGCTATGCGGAGAAGAATGCATGTTGGACACCTGTCTTACACTACAATCAGCAGTACCAAAGGATATCGATACTTTGCTAAGTCCTGTAATGGCTCATGCATCGTGTTGTCACCAGCGATTACCAATCCTGATGACGGCATTCGTTGAAACTTCACTACTACGATTAGGTGGCAGTGAAGCACGAGATGAGAGCAACATCACCCAGCTACGACCTTCTGTGAGCATTGCTGATCCTGACATCGATGATAGCAATCATTCTCACGACTGCCCGGTTACAGCATTTTCAACCATGGTCGAACTTTTACCTGAAGCTGTAGACTGCTTTTTTGCACATCTGTCTGAAATGATGTTCTCCCCTGAACAGAAAGAATAACTTTTTAAGCAAACGGGCACACAGCGTTCCCCTGAACTCTGAATTCAGCCTTCAGCTGTGATAAACAAAAGCTGCTGAAAACATTTGGAAGTATTTTTCCCCTAAAACCGAAATTACTTTTTTCAAAAATTCCAAAATATTTACCCCTTTTCTGGCACATGTACTCTGCTTAAAGTAGAACTATTCTTAAAGAACAGAGCTTCTATTTTTAGTAACTCTAGAGACAAAATATTACCTCAGCCTCTAGCACAAGCACAAGCAATTGCATTTATATGTGATGAAATAGTCTCAACCTTCTTTTCTGTATTAAGAGACATTTTATGTGTAATTTCGCAAATCGTTCAGTTAAATATATATGCATCCTTTTTTTACTGAATGATTATACTGCTTGATAAACGTACAGTACCAATAATCTTTCGTGTATTTCGCATACACCATTACAAATGCAAAAATGTATTTTGGGGTGGGTTGGAATACACATGCACCTTTACATGTTTACTATTGCTTAGTTTTAGTAATGATGGACATTAGATCGTGGAGTGGGTATTGTGTTTTTATCTAGGAACCTGAATCAATATTGCTATTTTATGCCCTTGTACGGCTATAATCAATAGTATCCGTATATTGGCATAAGAATCAGATCCATATTTCAGTAAATCGCCCTTGCAGTCCAAGGCACGGCAAAAGCTACTTCCTTGGATTCCTAGAAAGCACAACGAGTTCTTTCGACACACCAAACCTCCAGCAACCTGGGAAATCCCCACTTGCTGTGTTTTGATTTGTAATAGAACTCCTGCGAGCACTGTAAGAACGGCCAGTTCTTAGTGACATCTTTATTGACGTCTTATGTCCAAACCTTACGTCAAACTCGGCACCTTTCAGGTATAAATATACCAACGTTGCCTTAAGCAAACACGCGGTGGTGGTTTTGGAGCAGAGCAGCTATCTACTTGCCGAGAGCCCAGCTGATGCGAAAAGCCCACGGACGCTGCCCCTCCTCTTTGATGTGCTGAGAAAGACGATGTCTTTTCTCCTGCAGAGAAAATCCAGCTCCGGCGTTTCCAGCCTACCCTTGCGGGTGACTGGGATATCGAGTCCTGAAAGAGAGATACCAGACCTCCTACATTCTATTCCCAAGGTACAGTGCTGACTAAACCCTTAGAGAGAATTCTTGAATCAGATTCTTGGCAAAACCAACTTAACTTAAACTGCTATTTACTTACTCCTTCCCACATATTAGGCTTAGGTCAGGTACACTGGGGTAGGCGTATTTTAGAAGCACCAGTTGAGCACGTTAGTCAATGTATATATATATGTATGTATATATTTTATCCATTTTAAAGTGTCTTATGGCTAAGAAACCATATCAATGCTTTTACAGTATTATTTCATAATACTCCTTTTACTGTATGTACTTTACTTTATATTAAGTATTGCAATTGTGGCAATTCATTTCTCTTGCATGAGAAGGAAGACTGCTCAATAAATAATACCTTTTATTGAAAACGCCCGTCTCTCTCTTCTCTGCACTCTGGTGAAACTAAGAACGCACATTTGACTGAGTGAAATAGCTGTCTATTGTTTTCACACGACTCTAGAGATTTACTCTTATTCTGGGGGAGCAAAGTTGTCATGTTATATGGTTGTCGGAAGCTGAATCCCTTCTTGTCTGAGCCAGGGAAGCTTATCCCTCCCTATTCATACAAGAAAGTTTCCAGTGACCTCTGAGCTAGCTGGCGCAACCTAAATTAAGTTTAACATAGTCAGTAGAGACCTAGATGACCTCAGTCCTACGTCTACACTGTTGTTTATGTTACTCCAATGCGCAGAGCCTATTGGGAAAATAGGAACTACACTACAACATGCTGCTGCCCCTGGTAGGCCTAAGGTGTACCTATGGTACACTATACAGGGGCTCACAAGGGAGACCCAGTAACCATGTACTTTAGGTACATACCAGATTGGAGTCCATTTTATAGAGATAGCAGATAGGCTCGGCCCTGAATAGCAGGGTCCCAGGCCAACCAAGTCGAAAACCAGCTAAATACCAGGAAAAAAGGGGGGGGTAACCATATAGTCAGATTCCACCTTCCTACAGCGTACAAAAAAATTAGTGAATAACCGGATGGATCCAATGTTGAAACTGGGAGCGCAACCTGGGTGAGATGGAAGATGAAGACTGGACGGTTTTAGGGGCTCCACAGAGTCTACTTTGATGCCAAGTTGTTGTTTAAGCAATTGCAGAACTGATTTACACAAAAACGCAAAAAGCACTCTTTCTGAACCAAGAGGTACCTCTCCTACAAATTTAGTGGAATTCCATCCAGCAGTTTGGGCTGTAGTCGTGTTCAAAATCCCTATTAGAGGGGGGCGTGGCTAGCAGCCGATGATGGCGGCAGCAAACTAGAGAGGCTCCCGGACTAAGGCGGCTTTCCGCATCAATCCGCATGCCTATCCGCACAAAAACGAACCCAGACGAGGTGTCCAGGGCCCGGTGACCGAACGGCACTTGGAGGAGAACTTTGGGAGTATCCGTGCCCCGAGAACGGGAGGAGACGGTGACCTCTGGGTGCGGCCTGAATACAGCCGCGGCTACTGGTTTGGGAGCTGCCCGGGCGGAAGTGGAGCCTCGTCGGTGCTGTTAACCAGAAGTGCCCGCACCGAGTACGAACCCCGCGATAAGGCAAAGGCAGTCTGAAGCTCCTTAAAGATCACATAAGGGCGGGACATTTTGCTCCAAAGGCAAGACTTTACTATGGAAAGACGGCGCTGCTAATTGCCACTGAAGCCTGAACACCAAGTGCGTAGTCGCCGCCATTTTCTATCACATCTGACGCAGTGGGCACGAACCTTCTTGTTTGCAAGGCCAGGCGTCCTGTATCATACTCTTGGAACCAGATCTTGAGCGCTCACCACGATTGGAGTACAGAGTGCAGACCCGGCCGTGGATAGCCAAATGACTGCGAATATTGGACGCTGTTGCAGCTCGGACGGCCCGGCAATCCGCTCACCACGGGCACGCCCATTACAAGGGACCGCCACAGGCTGAGAGTACAGGAGTGGTAACATGTCGGGCAAAGGGTCCAGAAATACCTCCACCCAAGCTAAGCTTGATAAATTTGCCTATGAGAAACAATCACTCTCCCAAACGGAACAGCGCAAAGGCTCTGAAGGTGAAGGACCGAAGAAGGCCACTTTGGAGGACGTATTGAACGCCTTGGCCGAAGTACAGGCAACGGTGGGAGCAACCGCAACGGAAGTAACTTTGATACGTGCAGACCTCCAGAAGATGAGCGAAAGGGTGAAGCAAGTGGAGGTAGTCGCTAAATCTTTGGTGGAGGACGTCTCAGACTTGCAGGTGGAAATGGAGAAACTGCAGGCCGACAATAAGTTGCTCAAGGAGAAACTGGACGACCATGAAGGGCGCTCCCGCCGAAACAACGTCCGCATTTTGGGTGTCCCGGAGTCTGAAACCACGGGAGCTATGGATTTATATGTGGAAGATTTGATCAAGAATCTCCTAGCCCCAAAGGGTCTCTCGAACTTCTTCACTGTGGAACGGGCCCACAGAGTACCAGGAGGAACACCGAAACCAGGGGCCTCACCGCGCCCGATCCTGGCGAGACTTTTTAACTTTAGGGATCGCGACACCATCCTCCAGGCGGCCAGAGTGGCACCAGCCATTCAAATTCAAAACTCGCGCATATCCTTTTTCCCGGATTACACGGCGGAGGTAACACGATGGAGAAGAACTTTTTTGGAAGTAAAAAAGACACTGCGTGAGCAGGATTTACCATACTCCATGTTGTTTCCGGCTCAACTACGAGTGGTCGCCGATAAGAAAGTCTGTTTTTTTGACTCCCCTGAGGCTGCAAGAGACTGGCTCGAGGGCTGGCGCACAGTAGAACGCAAGTCCGACAGAATGCATCACAGACATCGAAACGATAGTCGGACCGGTTCACAAACTTCATATAGAAGAGGCACGAGCAAATCACCAACACCGGATCTATCTGCGGCAGCCGGGGGAATATAACATGGCCAGCCCATGCATGACTTGAACACTGACTCCCTGATTGTATGCACACACAGGTCGTTATTGGACGCCGGCCTGGATACTCCGAAGGGTGCAGGGAAGCCGCCTGCCTGGCGAGACACTCTCACCCAACGTGCAAGTACTCTGTTTTTGGGATGGGTTAAGCGCTCTGCTAAGTTGGGGAGGCGGGCAGTTGAAGGTCCGTTAAGCAGGTAGGCAGGGAGGGAATGGGTGGGGTGGGGTGGTTGGTTTTTGGTTGGAAATTCACTACGTAGGTCAGGAATGGGTACTCGCTGTATATGTGCTAGAGCTGGTAGGATAGGCCTACAGGTACGATTGGTCCTTCTAAAATCGTTTGTATGTGTCTGCATGATTGGGAATGGCGGCTGAGCAGCTAAGTCGCGTGGGGAACGCTGAGTCTCAAACGGGTGGTTCCTCCCTTAGAATACTCTCGTGGAACGTGAGGGGGCTGGGGGATAAGGTGAAGCGCGGCCTGGTATTGAATGCGATAAAGAGGCAAAAACCCCAATTGGCACTCTTGCAGGAGACACACTTGACGGGGGGGCACTAAGGCCTTAGATAGGAGAGGGTAGAAGATGGTGGTACATTCGGAATTCACATCGGGCTCTCGGGGAACTGGTATTTTGCTTAAAAAATCCTCACAATTCATTCCACTGGGCACAAAAACAGATGGTCAGGGGTGCTATGCAGCCTTACAGGGGCAATGGGAAGGTCGCCCCCTAACTGTGGTGTCGGTGTACATCCCGCCGTCCCTTCATTCAATAATGCTTCCAGCTCTCAGCGACTTTTTGTTGTCTCTCCCTGAAAGTGATGTAATTGTGGGAGGGGATTTTAATGCAGTGGTAGATTCACAGCTGGACAGATTCCCTATAACAGCTTCGCCAGGGGGGCCCTCCCGGTTTCAGCGATTCCTAACAGCGATGGGACTGATGGACATTTGGCGTCACGTACATCCCCAAGACAGGCAGTACACGTTTCACTCCACAGTCCACAACAGTCTCTCCAGGATAGAATATTTCCTGGCATTGGGGGGAGGTTTACAGCACGTAGATTCTGCAGACATACACCCAAGAGGCATTTCAGACCACTCCCCGATCACCCTAACAGTCTCCACCCAGGAAAGATCTCGCCACCGTATGTACCCCATTCAAGCGTCATACCTCAAAATCCCGAAAATCAGGAAAACCCTCCAAAAGGCTACAACACAGTATTTCGAGGAAAATGTGGCTACTGTGGCCTCTTCCGAGGTGCTCTGGGAGGCCTACAAGACTGTGTTGAGGGGGCAAGCTATAAGCTCTATCGTGGCCCACAAAAAGGAACAGACAGCTGAACAATCTCAGCTTGAACTGACACTACGCAGCTTGACAACCTTGCACGAGGCTAACCCCACAGTAGACACGGCACATACCCTTGCACTCCATCAGCAATTATATACAGAACATGTTTGCCAAATGGTGAAGGGACACATTACCGATACACAAAATCGGATATACGATGTTGGCGATAAGGTGGGAAAGATGTTGGCCTGGCTTGACAAGAGGGGGGGTAGTTCCAGAGGGATTCAGCAAGTGAGAGATAGCAATGGCGTATCACAAACAAGCCCTGAACAGATAGTGGAGGCATTGGCGACACATTTTGAACAGGTGTACACTCCGGAGAGGGTAGTGACCGCTGAGGGAAGCGCTAAATAGAATGGAATTTCCAGTACTGCAGCCAGAGGCAATAGCGGACCTGGATGCGGCCATAACCAGCGATGAAATACAGCTGGCCATACGAGCGCTCAAGCCTGGCAAAGCTCTCGGACCGAACGGCATTCCAGTGGAATGGTATCAGTCCCAATCCGAGGAACTCAGTCCACACTTGCTCAACATGTATGAGGAGTGTCGAGATAGAGATAAGCTTCCGCTTGATCAAAGGATGGCCACTATAGTGGCGATACCTAAACCCGGGAAGCCACAAGATGACTGCGCTCCATATCGCCCCATCTCCCTGCTTAACGCAGAAGGTAAAATCCTGGCTAAACTCTTGGCTACCCGATTGATGGCACATCTGCCTGATCTTATCCATCCAGATCAATCCGGATTTATGCCCCACAGGAACACAGCACTAAATCTCCGCAGGGTACATGGGGTATTGACGACGGCGGATTTGATCCACGAACACGCAGTTATATTGTCCCTGGATGCCAAAATGGCTTTTGACTTAGTGGAATGGGGCTATCTTTTTGAGGTTCTGTCATGTATGGGCTTCGGCTCGAAATTCATATCGTGGGTTAGACTGCTGTATACAAAACCGATGGCACACGTAGTGGCGAATGGCCACATCTCTCGTACATTTTCGCTGGGGAGGGGTACCCGACAGGGCTGCCTCCTATCACCTCTGCTTTTCGCGCTTTCCCTAGAGCCACTGGCTAATTTAATAAGGCAAACGCCCTTACTTAAGGGAATACACTGGAAGGAGGGTTGGGAAGACCGACTGTCCCTCTATGCGGACGACATGCTGGTGTACTTAACTGACCCCGAACATGGTGTACCGGCTCTCTTGAATCTATGTGACGGTCACGGTAAAATTTCAGGTTACACGATTAGTTGGAACAAGTCAGAGATATTCGTTCTGCAAGGCCAGATCCCAGCGCTCGGGTCAGATTGCCCCCTAAGACTGGCTGGGTCTTCTTTCAAGTATTTGGGTATTCATGTCACACGGGATCCATTGGAATATTCGCAATTAAATCTAGCGCCACCATTGGAACGGCTCAAACAAGACGTCAAGTTCTGGGCAGGGTTACCATTAACAATGCTGGGAAAAGCAGCGCTATATAAAATGATGTCTTTGCCACGTTTTATATATATACTGGAAAACACGCCTTTTCCGGTGGCGCCTGGATACTTTAAGAAGGTGGCGGCAGTTGTCTCAGGTCTACTTTTGGGCAATCGCCCGGCACGCATAGCACAAGCCAAGCTACACAGGGGTTGGTACGATGGCGGAATTGCGTTGCCGAATTTTCACCTGTATTATTGGGCGGCACATCTTAAGCCCATTAACCAATGGATACATGCCCCACAGACTGACCCAGCGTTCCAAGCGGATAGGGCACAACTGGGCGCCAACAACATGCTGGCCCCGCTTTACGACCAACGTAAAGTGAGAACATTGACGGGGCCTACCAAACTTACTGTGTCGATATGGCACGCGGCACTGGCCGCACTGGGCTGGAAGGGGAAGATCACCAAGCTCACCCCACTGTGGGACGCTCGTGCCTTGGGAAATCTGAGATACAGTAGGGGCTTCTCTCACTGGGATTCCATCGGGATATCCACTGTGGGCGACATGTGGGAACGGGCTGAAGTCATTTCATTCGACCGACTGAAGGAACTATATGAACTGGGACCACACGAAACATACCGTTACGTTCAGATACGCCATGCGTTGCTTGCAGCCATCCCCTCCGGGTCGGTTCTGCCAGAATCATCTCCACTGGAAGATCGTCTTCTAACTGATTTTATGTTGGAAAGAGCGACTTCACTCACTTACCGTAAACTCCTGAATAATTTGCCTGACACGTTGCCCCCTCTAAAAGATAGGTGGGAAGGGGAAGTGGACGCCCTAGACGAACATGAGTGGAATGAGGCGCTGGCGTCCCCTAGGGAGGTGGGCATCCCAGCTAGGCTGCGACTTGTACAGCTTAAGGTCCTCCACAGAGTATATTACACAAGAACACTCTTACATCGCATCCACAGAATACAACATCCCTTCTGTCTTCGTGGCTGTGGGGAGGAGGGGTCCTTTTTCCACACACTTTGGGACTGCCCACGCATACAATACTGGAGACAAATACTACGCACTGTGTTGCAGACTCTGGAGACCTCCCTTCTCCCAGAACCGAGGCTTTGTCTTTTAAATGTGTGGGGACCAACTGACCTGTCCAGATGCGGCCAACTCTGGGTCACGTTAGGCATGATAATGGCTAAGAGATATATTGCCCAGCGCTGGGGGCGGCAGAACTACCAACGAAGTCGCAGTGGTGTATGAATATGGACAGGATGATGGTGACAGAGAGGGCGGTCTACTTGAGCTGCGCATGCCCTGGAAAGTGGAATAAGATATGGTCCCCATGGAACGTGTACCGCGGTGAAATTTGTGACCCTCTGCCGGAGGACGATCAGTTGGAGTCGGATGATGAGGGGGGGACAGGTTGAGGGGTGGAGGAAGAGTAGGGATGTTATACAATTGCACGTAGATGTAGGGATGTATCCACCTTTCATTTTGGCCTGAACTCCTGACAACGCATAGCAGCACGTAATGTCGTGGGATCTATCATACGGCTAAACTGCACTATTAATTCCAGATGACCGCAATGGGATTTCCTGATTGTTGTTTTTGTTATTTTCATAAAAAGTAAAAAAAACAAAACCTTATTTGAATTGCAACACGATATTTGGGATCCACAAAAATATTCATTATCGTGGCCATAAATTTTAACTCCGGCAGGCGGGTCTAACTGAAATCCCACTCCTCACTTAAGGAAATATAGAAATTCAAAAATCAACAATCAAGACAAACAAATTACATTGTGTGACTATGGAATATCTATCTGCAAACCTTAACTAAAATAGGGTCTAGAATATCTTCGTCACCTAACCAAAGAAAAGAAAGTCATTATACAGATAAACCAGATTGAGAACATCAAATAGCGTTAATATACTCCGTGTTTTTTAAATACTATCGTGGCTGCTCCAGAAGAAGGCGCTGGTTCGCCGAAACGCGCGTAGAGATTATTTTAGCCACACCTTTCTCTCTTAAAAATTGTGTTCATTTTATATAACCTTCATTTGTTGGATTATTTGTCCTTCTCTCTTAAAGTGTTGCTGTGTATTGTTGATTTATTATGTCGCATACAATTTGTGAATATGTATTATTATTTTAATGTGTTTTTTAAAAGAATTTATGAATAAAATTGAACTACCCCTTTTTTACAAACAACCTATGTTTTAGCTCAGTTCATTTCGACCACTTATTACGTTCTGTTGCCTAGATTGATACATATCAAATTATTTGCTTTTCCCTGGTCTAGGAACTTCATTTCCATGTACTCAGGGGGTCCTTGATAAATATTTACACACTGAACTCCTGACAACGCATAGCAGCACGTAATGTCGTGGGATCTATCATACGGCTAAACTGCACTATTAATTCCAGATGACCGCAATGGGATTTCCTGATTGTTGTTTTTGTTATTTTCATAAAAAGTAAAAAAAACAAAACCTTATTTGAATTGCAACACGATATTGATTATGTACCTTTCAACTGACCGTATGATACACCTTTTGATCTTAGCAGCATGAATGTAACATGGACTTACTAAATATATGACTTCCAATCCTCAATTATTAGCAGCCGGCCCTTTGGGTTGTAGGCAAACTGCTGTGTAAATCTGTGAAGGTACAATAAAGGTTTAAAAAAAAAAAACCCTATGAGAAGTTGCATGGGAAACATAAATCTTCTTTCCACCCCCCCTTTTTTTTCTCTGCTCCTGCTTGATGGATCAGTCCGAAACATTCAATGCAGAACAAGACAAAGTGGGCCATTTTTTGGAGGGGGAAATTTCATGAAGATTCGGCAAACTGCGACAACGTTATAGGCAAGCCAAAATACACTAGGTCCTCACAATAACGGAGAGAGAGATAGAGAGATGTGTACGTAATATATGTAAGTGGATATATACACACATATATATGTATGTATATATATTCACTGAGAAAAAAGGTTGTAGGGACTTTATAGTTAGGCTCATATTTCATTCGTACAAAACCAGTGAAATTCAGCAGTTATAGTTAACTGAGCTAACTATAACTTACACCCCCGCAATGCACTGCTTATGACGTCACATTCTACCTCACCCATGACATGGTCTATGACATCACTGACCAAAGGTGTGGGTGTGCGAGTAGCTGTACAGGTCAGTGTGTGGCTGTGTGAGTTGTTATATGGATGAGTGAATGGTTGTGTGAGTAGCTGTATGGGTGAGTGAGTGGCTGTGTAAGTAACTGCATAGGTGAGTGAGTGAGTGGCTGTGTGAGTGACTCTATGGTTGAGTGAGTGGTTGTATGGGTCTTGGAATTGTTGAGTGGGAGTATGAGAGGTTGTGTGGGGGTGTGAGCGGTTGTGTCGGGGTGTGGGTAGGTGTGTAAGTGGTTCTGTGGATGATTTCAACAGTGATGTCATCAAAGATGTTACTGACCATGTCATGTGTGATGTAATATGTGAGGTCATAAGCAGGGCATTGCGGGGCGTAAATTATAGTTAAATAAGGTAACTATAACTGCTGGATTTCTATGTTTTTGTTCAACTAAAATCTGAGCCTAACTACTACAGCCCGAACTGCTGACTGGCCCAGAAAGCCTGCTTTTTAGTTCGAGCCTAGAACAGCGCATGCGCTGTTGCTCGACT
The DNA here is from genome assembly GCF_964263255.1 of Lissotriton vulgaris. NCBI lineage: Eukaryota > Metazoa > Chordata > Amphibia > Caudata > Salamandridae > Lissotriton > Lissotriton vulgaris. The sequence goes on along the minus strand of NC_141695.1, from coordinate 1,254,242,166 downwards.
TTTAGTAAGGGGATTTTCAAAGTGCTGCCAGCCGCTTGCCTCAAGCCTGCGTGCATGTGCGTGTGAACGCGCGCAGCCACCATCTGTCTTTTCTCCGTCACTGGTAATGTTCCCTGTCTGTCTCTCATTCTCTCTTTAGACCTCTCTGCCTTGCTTCATTTGTCTCTTGCACTTTCCTTCTTTTTCCAGGTCTCTTATTCTTCAGCTCTATGTGGTCATCTCCCGCACCCTCTTGGCCTTTGGCTCTATCTGCCTGTCTCTCACTCTTTCTTCTGGCCTTAGTTTCTCTTCTGAGGCTTTGGATTTCTGAATCTCGGGCGCTCTCTTTACTTCTCTCTCGGACTCTCTTGCTCTTACTTTTGTTTGCACTGCCTGTCTCCTCCCCTCTTTGTCTCTCGCCCACTCTCTTTCGCTCTTACTGTCTGTCTGTCCCTGCCTCCCGCCATGGGGCTCCCCCTTCCAGACTCTGATTGTCTTTAGCTGTCACGGTCTGTCTCCTCCGCTCTTTGTTTCTCGTCCACTCCCTTTCGCTCTTACTGTCTGTCTCTCACTACCTCTCGCCACGGGGCTCCCCATGCCAGTCTCCAATTGTCTTTATCTGTCATGGTTTGTCTCCTCCGCTCTTTGTTTCTCGTCCACTCCCTTTCGCTCTTACTATCTGTTTCTCATTACCTCTCGCCATGGAGCCCTGAGTCTCTTTATCTTTCACTGTCTGTCTCCCTCTCTTTCTCCTCCTTCCAAACTGCCCTTATCTCACTCGTTAACTCTCCCAGTTTATAAATGTCTCATTAGCCCTTACTGCTTGTCTCTATCTAAAGCTATTTACATGTATCTGTCACTGCCCCTTCCTCTCCAGGTCTCTCTCTTTCCCCACCCGTATAAGTCCCACCATCTGTGTCACTTTCTCTGTCCATGCTTTCTTGACACTTTCTGCCTGTTCCTTCCTCCTGTAGTTACCTGCCCCGGTGCTGCTCCTCCTGGGGGTGGGGCGGCAGGGAAGGGCAGTGTATAATATCCCGACGCATCAAACATTTAAGAATCTCTATCGAGGGATTACACGAGGGAAGCGAATATTTACCCACCGCCGGCTAAACTGCGGACAGTGTTTGACCGGTGCCCGGATAAAACGCTAGTTTCTTCATTCATGCTTAAGGTGGGGGATTGTTTTTGTGGTTTCTTAAAGTCCAGCAGGATGCCCTTCCTGTAAACCACTGGTTTGGATTGACTTTGAGATGTTCTTATTATGGAACTTAACTATTCTGTAAAACGGAGATTTAGATGTTGAACACTGATTTACAAATAACGTTGGCCTTTGTAGGACAGCTAGAAGCAACACTCTGTTTCCTCTCTTTACTGAAAAATACAAAAATCGCGGCATCAGATCAACATTTTGTCATCCTGCTGAAAAATAACCTAATCTCTCCGTAATTACTTTACTTTCAATAGGTTTTGGTCCATGATGACGTCAAGTCTATTTTACTTAAGGAAGCAGTGTTGGGTAGAGTATTTTCTTACACTTTCTAAAAAACAAACTGTTATAGCGCAAAAAGAATAAAAACTTTCATACAACATTTTTATCTCCGGTACAAACTTGCCAGATTGTTGTTTAAACATCACCCATATGTGCAACTGCATCAAAGCCACATTTGCATCTCCTACCTATGATAACGATCTTTACAGGGAGACAACATTCTCTTTGTTGTGCCATGGGAGATTCGCATTCAAACACATTTAGTAACTATTGCAAGGTTTCACACCACTCCAGACTTGGTGGTGGCTACTCCTCTTTTACAAGCAAGGTGTTAATGCATTTTTATCGCCCCCCTACATGCTGCAGGTCCGTCTCACTTAGCTTGTGCTTTAAAAACGTATGCTTTTGCTAGCTAGCTCGTAAGCAGCTTTCCTATCGCTGCTTTTAAAATCCCTGTATTTTTTTCTAGCTCCTCTTACGGCGTCATTTCGCTCGCTCCATGTCTGCTCCTTCACCTACTCCCACCCTTACATCCCCCCCAACACCCCGACCATTTTGTTCCAGCCGTTGACAGGACTCACAATTGGGCTGAGGCCATCAGTTCGAACACAGGACCCACACTGCCAATACATTAACACTAATGCTGGCAGGGCTGGCTCTTTAAAGTATTTGTTCGCAGCTTGTGGAACGGCCGGCACCAAAGCTCTGACATACATCTGCACACACCTCTTTTGGCACTACAAAAACTAACCTGGTGCTTTTGGTGAGTGTGAGCATTAGCTCAGGTGTTCCAAATCATCTCTGCACTTATTACTGTGCTCGTTTATATGATACAAAACACTGTCAACACATTAACACTAATGCTGACAAGGCTGGCTCTTTAAAGTATTTGTTCGCATCTTGTGGAACGCCTGGCACCAAAGCGCTTACATACATTTGCGCACACAAAAACTAACCTGGTGCAATTTGTAGTAGCAGACAATTCATTACTTTGTAGCACTGTTTAGAAACATACTTATGCTATAAAAACATTAGCATCGCCAATATGTCTTGCTTTTGGGCCATTACAAATATTTAGGGCCATATGTAGGTAAATATATTTTACCGATTCCTAAATACCGAATTTTACCGATTCAGGTATCGTTAAATGAGATGTAGGAAAAAAATCGGTAACATTTACGGAATCAGAAAAATTCGGAAAATGTGTACCGAATCGGTAATTACAAAATCTGTAAATACCGAATCGGTAAATACCGAATCGGAGATTAAAAAAACAAGCAATTGAGGATTCAACCAATCCTGTGCATCCATCACACCCCACAACCAGGAAGTGGTCACACCCATGCAGCTGCAGACAATCAGAACCTTCTGGAGAGCTTGGAGCAAATGAGCCACTGGCTGAACATTGCTGAGGAGAACTGCAGGATGGCATCCAATGAATCAGAGAGGGAAGGAGCAGAAGGAAAAAGGAAAATTAAGTTCAGTGCAAGTGAGCTTCAGGCCCTTGTGGAGGAGGTGGTGAAACACCACACACAGCTTTTTGGCAAGCAGTCCCTGCAGGTAGCAGAGGCTGTAAAAAGGAAGATCTGGCAGGCAATCCAGGCAATGGGGAATGCCATTGGGGTGAGCCCACGGGACATAGATGACCTCAAGAAAAGGTGGTATGATCTTCGGATCATTACCAAGGAGAAGCTGGTTGCACAGAGGAAAGAGGCCAGTGTCAAAGGGGGAGGAAGGAGCAGGGCACCTGCCCTCACTGACCTGGAGCAGCTGGTTGAGTCGACACTGGAGCCCCAGAGTATGTCTGGAATCGGGGATGCAGACAGCTCAGCCAGAGCTGCCACAAAACAAGGTAAGAAGCATGCACAGCAATTCTCCCCCGCCCCTTCCCTATCCCCATTCCGGCTGTGTGACTCACTCCAGTACAGGTTTTAGTATACACCAACAATGCATTATGGGAGATGTAGTCAGTGAAACACCCATCGTGGCAGTCATCTCACTAAACAACAAGGCATCAGTCAAAAGCAGCAGAGGACATTGAGATAGTGTGACAGGATTGTAATTTAATAACGAAATGCAGGGCTTCAGGACCACTGAGCTAATGTCCATATCTGTCCACAGGAGAGTCATCGCGCAGGACTGTGCAGGAGAAGGAGGGAAGGGCACAAGTGCAGGTCACAGCACTCAACCACCACCGGCACCAACACCACAGGCAGCTGCACCACCAGAGCCAGCGACAACAGCAGAGCCAGCATCGACACTGCTGATTGACTCACCACCACAGCAAGCCTCCCAAGAACTCTCAGCCTCACCAGCAGCAACATCACCGGTAGTGGTTAGGCCCAGGAGGCATGCTGTTGCCACACTCCATGTCATGGAGTTGTCCTCTAAGGACACAAGGGGGGGGGGGGGGGGTGACACACCAACTGCTCCACTGGAGGAAGCAAATGCTGGGCTGCAGTCCACCTCCGAGGGTGAGCACACAGGTGCGAGACGCCGCAGGGCCCAGGAGCACAGCACAACTTGGCAGGGTGATGGGGTCTTCGGAGGGCTGCAGGCCAGTATGGTCAAGGTGCAGCACCTGCAGGGGAAGGCGATACAGTCAGTTCAAAGACAAATGCGGCACCTAAACCAGAACATGGTTAATATTGACAGGGGCATCAGCTCTATGGTGGAGGGCATAAAAGAGAAGACTGAGGGCATGCGGGACATGTCCCAGTCTCTGATGGTACTTTGTGACAAACTGGACGAGGACAGGGCAAGAAGGCGCAGGGAGAGGCAGTACATGGAGCAGCACTCCAGGGCAGTGAACCGCCTGGCAACTGCCACTTCCCTGCTCTGCAGGCGCTCCGTGGCAATGCAGGAGGGGCTTGTGCACTGCTGCACTGATGTCACCAGGGGGTTGGGGAAGGTGACAACCGCACTGGAAGTGCTGCTGACCACCCAGTCAGCCAATGCTGGTGCACTAGGTGTGGGGGAGAGTGATGAGACCACCAGCGGGAGCAGCATTACCCCCCTGTCCCCGACACCCGGAGGAGCAGCAGGCGGCATGCTGCAGGCCCTGGCTTAGCAGACAGTGAGGAAGGCCAGCTGCGGGCATCCAGCACTGTTGTGCGTGGGCGCAGACGTTAATGCTGCCCACACATTTATGAACATGTTTAGGGTGAAGTAACCATGACTACCTATTAAGGTTGTCACCTTTTGGACTGGCATGGTGTGCCATTTGTTCATTGTCTTAGTGCCCAGTTATTAAACTACGTCATGTACATGCAACGCCTGGCTGTGTCTCCTTACTTACTTAGAGATAGTTGCATGTGATCTCTGCACGTTTCTCTCTCCCATCTGTTGCTGGCGCCACTCCTGCTGTGTTGGGCTCAGGCTGTGCATCTTCATCATCATTATCCTCAATATCTGTTAATTCTACTGCTGTTCCTTTCTTAGTGGCAAGGTTGTGCAGCATTGTGCAAGTTACAATTATTTTACAGCAGATGAGGGGTGAGTACTGACATGCGCCTCTGCTTTTGTGGAGGTAGCGGAACCTGCTTTTTAACAGCCCAAAAGAGCGCTCCACGACGTTGCGTGTAGATTTGTATGCCACGTTGTAACATCTCTAACTCGGGGTTGATGGGTTCAGGTAGGGAGTGAGGATGAATGAGCGGACGGAATATGCTCTGTCGCCTATGTGGAAAAGTGAGAGCCATTACTCACATGCACAACAACACCTACATCGGCAATATTTATCTGGGTGTGTCACAGTGTTTTACCTAGCAGGTATCCTTCTCCGAATTCCCCCGCTGTCAGGCGTGTGTGGATCCCACTGTTCTAGAAGATGTAGGAGTCGTGGGTGCTTCCTGGGAATTTGGCCACGATGTCTGTGATTATGTTGGCAGCATCACAGATTACCTGCACATTTATTGAGTGTGTGGACTTTCTGTTCCTGTAGATTTACTCAGTGGCTGCAGGTGGGCAGATTGGGATGTGTGTGCCATCAATGCAGCCGAACACATGTGGGAACTGTGCCATTTGGTAAAAGTCAGTCTTGGTCTTCAGCAGTTCCACATGTGTGTCACTGAAGCTGATGTAATGATGCATTCTCTGCATCATGGCCTCCAGGAACTTCCTGAAGAAACGGGACAGGCAGCTCTGGGACACCCCACCTATCGCAGCTATCACCCCCTGGTAACTGCCAGATGCAAGCAGGTGTGGGCTACAGAGCACCTGCACATGTGGTGGTATGGCGTGCGCCCTTGGTGTTGGGTGCTCCAGGAGTGGGTGCAGGTCCCTTATCAAGTCCAGGATGGTGTAGGGGGTGTAGCCTGTACCTTTCATGGATCTCTGCCTCAGTAAGTTGGAAGAGTGTGATCCGCTGTCTGTAGACTTGCTCCTCCCGTCTTCAGTTCCTCTCTCCTGCTGCCTGTAGCCGTAGCTGCCTTGCTATCACATAGAAAGCTGCCATTCTGATCATACTGTTGCATTTTGGGGCCTGTTTTATGGCCTGCACCTGGTTACCACCTGCTTTCAATCCATGGTAATTACAGACTCTTAAATACCGAATTTCATTACATTCGGTATTTTCGAAGTTACCTACATCTCTATTCTAATTTTTACCGTTTCTTATTTACCGATTTGGTAAATAAGGATTCGGTAAATACCGATTCGGTAATTTAGAATTCGGTAATGATGAATCGGTATTTACCGAATCCTTACTTTTGGCTTCTTACATTTCAAATGCCTAAATACCGGTCGGTAACGGCAAATTTACTGAATTTCGGCTGTTACCGACGGTATTTAGCTACCTACATATGGCCCCAAGTCATGCAGCACAATATCCTTAAAGCAACAACATCAACTGTTGTATTGCTAAACACTTATAAAGTCCCAAAGGCGAGACCTATTGGCTATGCCAATGCTTGTTGTGATTTGGTGTAAATCCGTGCAGTAGTTTCAGACGTATTTAAGGTGAAAAGAATAGATATCTGGAGACGTGAGTCCTTGCAGTGGACTTGTGGATCCTTATCTCACACCCACATATCCACACAGCCATTCGCACACCCACTCACTCACCGTACAGCCCCTCAACACAGCCACTCACCGATACAACCTCTCACACACCCACACAACCTCTCACACACCCACACAACCACATACATACCCATTCACACATCCATACAGCCACTCACACTCCCACTCACTCACTCATACAGCCACTCGCATAGACACTCTCCATTGCAGCCATTCACACACCAAGTCACTTAAACAAACACCCTCTCAAAAAGCCACTCACTCATCCATACAGCCACTTACACATTCAGTCACTCACTCAAACAACCACTCACATAGCTACTCGGTCACCCTAACACCCACTCTCCTACCTATAGAGCCACTCACACAGCCACTCATTCACACAATTACATTGTGTGTCATTTGAGATGTCATGAGTGATGCCACTGACCCTGTCATGAGTGATGTAATATGTGAGGTCATCAGCAGTGCATTGTGGGGACAGAAGTTATAGTCCGCTCTGGTAACTATAACTGCTGAATTTCTATGGTTTTGTTCAGCTAAAATCTGAGCCGAACTATAACTTCCCTCTAACTTTTGTTTTTTTCTGTGAATTTGTAAGTTTTTTTTAAATTCCGTTTCCTAACTACACCATCCCTGTACCTTTGATTTTTTTCAGTGAATATAAATATTTTTGACTGACTTTATTTATTACATATTAGTGAAAATAAATGTGGCCCAATAATATGTTATTTTCTTTATATTGGGGAAACAGCTCTCCTAATAGTTATGAGGTGTTCTGGTGGAAAGCGGCCAAGGAGGTTCGTACTGGGGATAGCCGGTAGGGAAAAACAGTTTCTTGTATACCTTCCGACTACCAGCCAGAAAATCAGTTTGCAGTAAAAAATAAAACAGAGGACTAAATTAGACTTAAAAAGTCATACCAAAAATGTTTAAACTCAAAAAAGAGAATTACAGACATCATTACGATCTAAAAATCGAAAAATGTTGTGTAAGAACAGCGAATTGTCACCCATCCCAAAAAATCCCCACCCCATTAAAAAAACAAAAAAAGGCATCCATGGACAGCTCAAAAATCATTGCATTTTCTTTAATACAAGCCTGGGGGTATAACTTCAATTACCTTTACTGATGGATGTTTGCAGTTGATAAATCACAGCGTACTAAAAAAAAACTGTACAGAGCTGATAATAGTTACTAAGTAACTTGCTCGGGCTTAAAGAACAGAAACAGTTAGAAAGGCTGCAAGAGGCCAAAGCTATTTTTTCAGTGTGTAATGACAGCTCACATTCATAAGGTGTTAGAAAATACAAGGTTGGCTCCCCCAGCACCGCATCCCTGAGATCCTAATGGTCCAGGTCTCAGCCTTCTGGATAAATCCCGAGGCATTCCCTACCACACCACCGGAAAGGAAATCCTAGAGGCTGGATAACTTTAGTAAGAGAGTGTTGGAACTGGGGTCACCAGCTCCACGAGGGTAGCATGGCACGAGAGGGTAGGCATCCGAAAGCTTATGTGTAAAGTGACCGTACAGCACACGCATCCACTGAGACAGTAAAATTGGGAACGCAATGAGTGACACCAGTCCAGTTAGTTTGTATAAAAATTAGATAACTTTTATATAGAGCAGAGTCAGGGTAATCAAAAATTACAGTATCAATTACTTATTAGTTTTCCTTCAGAATACATATGTTTTAACACTTCGTAATAAATACTCAGAGGAATAAATATTAAATATCAGACAAATATTGAATATTAGATACTATTAAGTATAGATTTCCACAGGCCTGACCTTAACCTTGCTTCTTGTCAGCACCTGTAAGAAATACATTATAAAGGCAACCAAATGGCATTGCATCTTATTAGTTCTGTGGGCATATTACCCACTCCTCACCAAACAAGGGTGAGCGTTCCACAGCAACGAACATGTACATAAATAACTGTAGGCTTCCAGTAATACGGCACTAAAGGGGAGAAAACATTTCATTAAGGATAAACATCCCCTTGTGCAGGATTAACCATTTTAAGAATCACTCCCAGCAGGAATGAGCATTAAGCAGTTCCATAGTTGAAGTAGATCTTTTCATTAGTTATGCACCAACATTTCATCCAGGAAGTAACCACTTCTCTGAGCAGAAGTAAACATTTAATAACAGGTAAACCATGCATAAGGCCTAGGCTGAGCAGGACACTAGGCGAAATAGGGATAATCCCTGGTTTTGGGCCTAGCCCTCGCTAATACTCTTCATCCTGGTACTGTAGGCATTCTATTACATCCTCTAATCAGGGGTTAATCTTTTATGAATTGAGGCCTATAAACTGTGGGCCTTGGGACCTCTAAAACAGTCCAATACCAGGGTAAACACCCCCTTAATCTAGTAGGGACCTTTCATTAGGAAGTACCCTGTTCGCAGGTGAGAACAACATTTCATGTAGAGCCATTCATATTCTCATTAGCAATAACTTATTTCAAAAAAGGTTAAAACGTTACATTACCCAGCATTAAACATTTCCTGTAGTTGTACTTAAGGCACATTGCACTTGGCATATAACCCTTCCCTATGCAGACACATTTTATTATATAAATGTAGGTGTTTCAGAGACCCTGGCATCAGGCAGGAGTAGAACACACTTCCTTAAAGATCAGGCAACATGTCATTATGCAAAAACCCACATTTCATTAGGCCAGGATAACCTTTGCATTTAACTGGGGGTCAACATTTCATTATGTGAGCAAAGGGAGCAAGTTATTAATCACTGTAGCATCAATAACCAATTCATCAGGAATTATCATTACAGTAAGGAGATATTGCATCAAGAATAAACCTGGCATCAAAGATAACCATTGCATTAGCCAGCACTAATCCGGTATAAGGCCAAAATGAGCACTTAACTTTACTCCCAGGCCAGGGTTAACCTTAGTGGCCCAGCAGCCCCTTAACTTGTTAACCCTTCTCAGTGGCAAGAATCACCAGGCCCATAATAGACCCCTTACCGGGGGTTAATTCTTAAATGGGACCAGGCCCAGTTCAGATGCTTTTATGGGCCTGATCAGGGCCAACAGGGCCCAACTACAGTTTCTCCTCATAGCACTCTACACTTCCACAGCGCTCGCACTGGCTGAGGTGTTCTGGGGCATAACAGCGCTCTTCCTCACAGTGCTCTCCACAGCCTCAGCGCTCACACTAGCGGCAATGATCTTGGGCACAGGGCGCTTTCTGACACAGCGCCAGGCAGCAAATTCAGGTCCTGGGCCCACAGCGCCTCGCTGATGCAGCGCTTGAAACTAATGACAGATGCTGGATGTACAGCGCTTCACAGTACCTCAAGGGTCCCCAGGCAGCAGCAGAGCTCACAGGTTCACAACGCTTCGCAGTCACAGCGCTGGTAGTGGGTTTCAGGGATCAGGTACACAGTGCGACCCATTCACAGCGCTGGTAATGGATTTCTGGTGTCAGTTGTAGGGTAAGGGAATATGGCAGTCCTGGAGATAGCGCTTCTCTGGTACAGCGCTTCGCAGGGGCCCTTCCCATAGATAAGACAGTTCAGACAGCACCGGCAAGACAGGTAGTCCAGGATGCTAGCGCTAGGGAATAGGGGCGGTTAGCCAGCAGACAGTTCATTTAAGTTGGAATCAGATCAGCAGGACCAACAGGACAGGCCACACAACAGTGGCAAACCAGCAAAAGGGGTCCCAGGTGGCGTCAGGGAGCGCGGGGAGCGACACAGCGCCAATACCTGGTTGATTTCTCAATATTTATGTGGTGGTTTGGTTTCTTCTTGGCGCTTTATGTTTCTTGCGCCCTTGTAAATAGCAGTCTCTGGGTTCCTTGAAGGGGGGGGGGGGTTGAGTTGTTGGCTGATATCAAATCTCCTCAGCCAGTTCCCTTCAAGTGGTCCCTGGGTTCCCCTTCCGCCGGGCCAGATCAGGGGGCAAGTTCTGGATCCCTCAACACTTGGTAGGCAGCACCTAGGCCCTGTCACTCCCAGTGTCATAGGTCCCTGTCTAGGCCCCTCTGCCTAGAACTCCTGCGTAGGTTCTCCCCCAGGTCAGTGTTCCCTCAATCTGACAGGAAAGTTTCCCTCCCTTTCCTTATATAGTGCCAGTTGGCAGTGGCAGTTGGTGTCACCTCACCTGTTCCAGAAGGTTCCAGGAGGTTCTAGGAGGTTCCACCATTCTGGCTATGGGCAGGCTGGTATAGATACATTGTTTGAGGGTTCCAGCCAGCTCCTGGCCACTAGAATGCACCCACAAAGACCCCGCTGCAGTTCAGGGGTCAGTGGCAGCCATGTTAGGGGAAGAAAACATCTCCACCTTAACATTAGTTTGACATTACACAGGGCTTACTCCACTACACAAGGCCTACACCATTTTATTACTATGGGGGACATCCTAAATTAGGAATAAAAAGCGAAAAAATTCTGGGGAAAGGGCCAAGTCCTACAGAGAGTTTTCTCTTCCACCAGCCTGGCACTGCAGTAGTACACCACATGCTTCTTGGGGCATTTTCCCACACAGTGCGAGATAAGGTTGCAAGTCCTGCCTATTGTCCAGGATGATGCTCAGGCCATACTCTGCCAAGCTATTGCTGATAGCAGAGATGTAGCAAAGTTTACAATAAGATATGTGGATACGACTGACTCGCTGGCCAGAGCTATTGCTTCAATGGTGGTACTTCAACAACACACCCGGCTGAGAAATACTGGGTTTTCGGCGAATGTTCAGCCCTCCCTATTTGATATGTCCTTCAATGGGACTTGTCTTTTCAGTAAAAAGATGGATTCAGCTCTGGAAAGATTTAAGGAAGGTATGGGCCACCCCTAGTTAGTTGGGGCTCACTATGGCTTCATGACAGCCGCTCTCCATTTTCCGCCCCCACCCGCCCCATGGCTATGGTAGGGGCTATCCGTTGTGTCCATTACCCTCTAGCCACCACCGCCAGCAGGCACCACTATTCTTTCGTGGCCACAGGTCCCACAGATCTTGTGGGAGCCAGTGACAGGGGATGACCCAAATGGTCCTCCCGCAACCCCAACTCAGAAACCTCTTTAGTTTGCCTTTGTTCCAGCATTGGCATGCAGTTGGTGGCAGGATTCGGTACTGCCTACTGCAATGACGAGTAAATAACTTCAGATAAGTGGGTGCTTCAAATTGTCCGTGGGGACCCTCTCCTCCACCTTTGTCTCCGTCCTCCAATCGGCTGAGGGAGGACAACCTCTCGCTCTTGCGATAGGAAATATTGGCACTTTTGGCCAAAAGAGCCATTGAGAGTGTACTGGCATTGGAAGTAGTTCTTGGTTTCTATTCCTGCTACTTTCTGGTTCTGAAGAAGGGCGGAGGCCTCGTTCCCATATTTGACATACACCCTCTAAACTACTTCCTGAAGAAGGAAAAATTAATCATGCTCACCTTGGCTCTGGTCATATCTGCCCTAGACCTAGGAGACTGAATGATAGCATTGGACTTACAGGACACTTACTTCCATATCCCTGTCCTGCCTCCCACGGACAGTATCTGCAGTTCACAGTTGATCAAGAGCACTTTTAATTCACTGAGCTCCCCTTTGGCGCCCCACCCACCCCTTGTGTGTTCACCAAGGTGATGGCGGTGATCGCAGCACATCTGTGGAGGTTAGGGATTCCAGTCTTTCCCGATATCAATGACTGCTGTTAAAAGCGGGATCATCCCAGGCAGTTCTCCCACCTTCAGACTACAGCAAACTAGCACTCCCTGGGACGCACTATAAACGTTCCAAACTCGCATCTGTCTCCCACTCAGATGCTCCTTTTCATTGGAGCTGTTCTCGATGCGGAACAGTATCTGTGTTATGCCCTGGATAAGCCAGACCATGATATGATTCGATATTTCAGCCTCTATGGTGGATTTGGGTGAGACTGCCTTTGAGGCTGCTGGGCGTCATTGCCTCTTGCATCCTGTTGGTAAACCATGCCTGTTGGCATATTGTATTGTATTGTAATTCAATTTATATAGCACTTACTAGCCCTTTTTCAGCGAGTAGCATGCTACTACAGAACCTATAAAGGATTAGTGTTGTATTAGTATAGGGGAATATGAAAGTAATTTGAGTGGTGGATAGGTTAGTCAGTTATTTGGATTGAGAAGGATAGCGGAGGTATAGAAGAGGGGAAAAATGTTTGCATTTATATAGCACTTATTACATCTTGATGGGGTGTTGAAGCACTTTTTTTGGCAAGTAGCACGCTACTTCGGAACCCATAAAGGATTACTGGTGAATTAGTATAGTGAAATATGAAAGTAATTTGAGTGGCAGATATTAGTCAGTTATTTGGATCGAGAAAGATAGAAGAGGGAAAAAGGTTTGCATTTATATAGCGCATGTTACCCCCAATGAGGTGTTGAAGTGCTATCACATTTTATCTAAATATGAGAACACTGTTAGGAAGCCAGGGCTAATTATGTTGGAGCCACAGGTTTTAAATTTAAGATGAAAGGCAGCTGATGTAGAAAACACATACACAGACTTTATTCTAGTGCTTTCACAAAGGATGCGAAGTTCAGGCACCAACTGGTTAAGGAAACGTTTAATTTCTATGAAGGCAACATAGGGTCCTTGAGGGGGATATCAACACTGTCCAAATATTCCTCCACAAAGCACAAAAGAGGGATGTTTTAAATGCGACAAAGATGTGGACTGGTCCTCCTACTACAAAGTTAGAAGACCCAAGCAGTGGTAAGCAATCTCCAGGCAGATAAGAAAGTTTTGGGTTTTTTTTCACACTGGTTTAGGTCAAACGTTTGTGTTCAGGCTGATATCTGAGATGAATGTATAACAAAGCCAGAAATTATAGAAGGATGAAACCGATACCACTTTTTGAACTAGCGCAATACCCCCTTACTAAAGACACCATAAATATCAATGTCACTAGTGATGTAATATGTGAGGTCATAAACGGTGCATTGCAGGGGCTCAAGTTATAGATATCTCGGGTAACTATAACTGCTAAATTTCTATGGTTTTATGAGTGAAATCTAGGCCTAACTAGAACGTCCCTGTAACCTTTTTTTCTGTGAATTTCTTTTTTTTTTTAAATATTACCCAACCATAAAGTCCCTGTAAACTTTGGTTTTTAAGTGAATTTCAAAGATTTTTTACATTCTATTTTCTAACTATAGGAGATAGGGGGTGGGCCTCCCACAAGCACTGAGCAATCCCGCTGTGTGGGACTTACTGAAGGAGTTGTTGGACCCGAAAGACCATCCGCATCCAAGAGGATTTCATCCACCAACCAGTAGCGCACCAGGAGGTGCGTTTGCAGAGTGCTCGAGAAAGGGGGCAGGGCCTCGGGTGAACTCTCAGAAATCCTGTTCTGTTGGACTTACTAGAGGTAATAGAAGGGGTTCTTGGCCACAACGGAACCTCAGCATCAACCGGGACTTCATATCCCAACCAGTAGTGTGACAGGAGGTGTGTTTGCAGAGTGCTTGAGAAAGGGGGAGGGGTTTCTGCCGACTTCCCCTGGGGCGGCCCTTTATAAAAAAAAATTATTAAGGGAGGGGATGCTGCGTGGTCTCATTGCCTGGGCCAATTTCGGCCCCAGAGACCCCATTCCCTAGGGCCCATTTTTTGTACTTTTAATTAGGGGAGGGGGCCACACAGTCCCCCTTCCCAGGTGCCTGTCCTTTTTGCAATGGGGGAGGGGGGCACTGCCCGGGCTGATTGCAAACTCATGGACCCATTCACTCAGGCACAGCAATTTAGAAATGGGGGAGGAGGCCTGCATGGCCCCCCTCCCGAGGCCAATTTCGGCCTGGGGACCCCATCCCCCAGGACCTGGCCATTTGTCATGGGTGCTCCCAAGGCACCCAGTCTTCACTGGGACTGCGGGGGAGCCTCAAGGCCCCCGCGGTCCCTGCCAGCTCCCCGCCTCCTGCGGGAGCTGGCATTGCTTTCAAACACAGGGAGCTGCTACACATGCAGCTCTCTGTGTCTGAAAGCAATTGGTCTGTTTCCCTCATCTCTTGATAGCGGGCAGGGAAACGAATGCTCAGCATTCAGCAAGAGAGCGCATTTTCACTGCTCTCACTTGCTGTGGCTTGGCGGGAGCAGCTAAAGCTCCCGCCAGGGCCCAGAAAACAACTGTGTCCCGGGGGTTGGCACGCCGGGATATAGCAGGAGCTGGCCCTGAAGGGTGGCGGTCCCCATGTCTCCAGGAGGGGGGTTGGGCAGCCCCCCACCTTTGAAGTAGACAGGCCGGCCCAGGGGAGGTGTTCAATTTCAATGTTAATTAATGTTAATTCAGATTGTGCATAAGGATTTGAAGACCCAGTGGGCACAGCTCTCCGATCTGGTACATTTATCAAGGGGGACTGAAAAAGCTCTGCAGTGTTGGCACACAGACCGTGATTGGGTCAGTGGTAGACCCCTCTCCGCATCCAGAGCTTATAGTTGTGAACGATGATTCCCTTCTGGGTTGGGGCAGCTATCGGGGAGAGGTGGAGATCAAAGAACTCTGGTCTCTGGTGGAGTCTCAGCTCCACATCAAAATGTTGGACCTGGGAGCTATCCGAATGGCGTTTAAAGCCTTTCTTCATTACATCAAGGGAAAGCTGTTTCAGATATTCAGCCAACACCACCGCCATGTTATATTCAAAAAGCAGGTTGGGTTGGGGTCGTAGACCCTGTGTCAAGCGGCCCTCCGTCTCTTAACATTGCTGAAACACCTGGACATTTTCTGACGCGTTTCAGAACACCGAAGCAGACTAACTCAGCTGTTGATGCTTTGCAGATCAAGAATGACATCTTCATCCAGAGGTGGTGCAAGCTCTCTTAAGAGATTAGGATGAACCTTGCTTAGATCTGTTTTCCACTGCTGAGAATGCGCAATGTCAGCACTTCTGCAGATTGAAGTTTCCAAGGCAGCTTTTGCTCGGAGACAAATTTCATCTTGAGGGAAGCCCAGGACTTCTGTACGCCTTCCTACCAGTACCACTCCTGTTCAGAGTTATCAGGAAGATCCAGAACAGCCAGGCGCAAGTTATCCTAGTAGGCCCAGACTAGGCAAATAAGAGTCTGGTATCCCCTACTCCTGAGCATGGGCATCTGTCTTCCAATCAGGCTGTCCCTTCAGGGGGCTCTCCTGTCACAGCAGCAGGGCAGGGTTCTGAACCCGAACCTGTCCAATCTCCACCTACATATGTGGCGATTGAGTGGTGACAGTTGAGAGGGTTCGACCTCCCTCCTGAAGTGTGTGAAACTATCTTGGCAGCCAGGTATCCCTCAACAAAAACGAATTCTGATGGGTCATACTTATAGCTTGGTGTGTATCCTAATCTGTTGATCCTTTGTCCGCACCCTTGACTGAAGTTTTGCTATTTGTTTTATCACTAGTCCGGAAAGGCTTTGCTCTTTAACAATTTAGGGTTACCTTTCAGCCATTTCCGCCTTCCTGCTGCTGCTGGACCAACCATCCTTGTTCAAGTCACCTTTTGTGCCTCGTTTCCTATGAGGTTTGCAACACGTTTACTTCTATGCCCTTCATTATGCCCCAATGGGACCTGAATATAATCCTCACCTTCCTCATTTGTTTACCATGTCATGTGGCCTGCATGTAACTTGTACGTGGGGTCCCTTAGGGTGGCTTAATACATGCTGCAGCCCTTAAGGGCTCTCTTTAGTAGCATTTACTAGGTACCTACAAGAGCGCTATAGTGTGTGCCAATTGGAGTACAATTAGACCATTTTACCTTGTTTTTAAAGGAAAGAGTACTGGGACCAGATTACAAAGAACCCAGTGCACACCAGTCGTAAGAGATCAGTACAATTGGCAAAAGTGGGGGTGACCATGTCTAAAAGGGGCACTTTCCTACACAAGGTGTGGGAGTGAGCTTCAGGCTCTGCGTTTTCATATTCCTTACACCACCTTCTCCCCGGTGGAGCTGTCCTATTCAGCTATAGAGGAGTCTGCCCCCTTGGCCGTCACCTACCCAGCCGGTCATCTGACATTGTTTTTTCTCATCTCCCCGTTTGTGTCTCCTTCCCTCCCCCCCTCCTCCCCCTGTGATTCTTTGATTCAAATTGATGTAACTATGTAACCTGTAACTCGCTGATTCAACTGATATAACTATGTATCCTGTAACTCGCTGATCCTCATGTAAAGCGCTCTGATACCTCCGGGTCTAGCCAGCGCTATGTAAAACTTTTCTAATAAAATAAACAAATAGGGCATCCTTTCTCCCAAACGTTGTGAAGCCACTCATGTCAGCCAAACCATCACCTTGCTGGCATTCTATGCTCTGCCTCCTCCTTCTAAGGAGGAAGAGAGGCTCCATCGCTTGAATTCTGATAGAGCAATTAGCTTCTGCATCAATTGTACTGAAGCCAATTGGTGGACGATCAGATCTTTGTGAGATTCGTTGGAGCGAAGAAATGCAAGTTGGTGCAGAAGTGTACCATCTTGTCCTGGATCATGCTCTGTATTAAGATCTGCTATGCACTAGGGAAGAAGCAACCTCCAGAAGGGCTGTGTGCCCATTCCACCAGGGCCAAAGCTGCTATCACTGAGTTAGCAGGCTAAGTTTCTGTCCTGGTCAACTGCAAGGCAGCTATGCCTATTTCCCGCCATTTGTTCATGAAGCACTATTGTCTGGGAAGTCAAGTACGCTGAGAGGAGCACTTTGCCCACTCGGTTTTGAAGGACTTTCTGGTTTGAGTCCATCTACAACACTCCTCTTGTTAGATACTGCTTTGGTATCTATTCAAAAGGTGAGGAATCTGCGGCTAGAGTTTCTATCAGAAGAACAAGTGACTTATCTTTGGTGAGGCTGTTTCTGGTAAAGACTGTGTCGAGCTGCAGATTCCTCATCAACCCTCACATTGTGTGGAGAAGTGTGGCTCAGGGGTTAGAGGCGGCAGACCTGGAGCTTGAGTTCGGCCCTGGACCAGGGTTCAATTCCCCGGCTCGGCGGGTCTTGGGCTCAAAATTCCACGGACTCGATAATTCTCGCTCCGGTGCCTTCTCGACTCACTGGTTCACACTCTGCGACTCTGGGCAATAGCTTGCTTAATCTCCACAACGGCCCCTCGCGGTGGGATGCCTGGCTTTCACCTTGTGGATACCCTGCCAGGGTTATCTCACAGGGGAATACCAGGACGGGTTCCCTAAGCAAGCGCGGAGATGCCCCAGGGTAAGTCGTGCGCTATATAAGTTTCATTCATTTCATTTCATTCTCCACGTTTTATTGCTGGACTCTGACTTGAATAAGATCAAAAGTCTAGGAATCAGCACTCTGCCTACCAATTTGCTTTTGGGGCTCTGCGTCTGGAGTTGCGGACAATCTCAAACAACTGACATCAGTACCTGGGAGTGGCATCTTTATAGTGCTTTCAAGTAATTTCTGGGGCATTGGAACAGCGTTAATGTGGAGTCGCAGCCATACTACAAAAAAGTTTCCAGATCCAGTGTGACGGCTAAGGAGTGAACTGAATCCACAGGCTTGACCTGTCCCAAAAGGGAATTTGAAGTTAGCGTGTGAACTCTTGCAGTAGCTCCTGCGTGTCCGTGGGAGGCAACATCGGCTTCTGTCGTGACTCCATGTCACCGCTCAACTTGATGACATGGAGCCCTATTAAGGCACCATCACTGAGTACTGATGTCAGTTTATTCATTAATTATTTGTAGTGCCCTCAGTAGCGAACCATGACTGACAGATTAAGAAACCCTGACGGTGTCCAAGCCTAAATTGGAACCTTATTAACCACATAAAGGAGAAAAGGGTGGTCATTGAGCAATCATCTGTTAGAGTATCTACCAGAAAGAATGCTACCAAAGTAACTTATTATTTTGATGAATACTTATTGCTGCAGATTCCTCATCTTTTGGGGTAACAAAGCAATGACTCTCTCTAAGGAGGGGGGGTCTAAGAAGTGGACTTTACCCCAAGAAGTCTTGCATGCGTGACTGGGCAAAATTACCTTCCTTGCGGACCTGAGAATCAATACAGCATTGTCTGGTGAAAGTATCAGTGTAACCACAAATGGCTACATCTTAAATTTCCAAAACAGAGACACCCCAACCCAATGCAGTAGTTGGGTCTTTGTGCTGGTGCAGTGAGCCGAAAAGCCCTCATGAGGATACCTTTAGGCCATGACAAACTACACTTTAATGCATATGACAATCCATCAAAATCAGATCCCTTTCCGGTCCAGTTTTCCTTTTTTCACTCCAGTGAATCGAACAAAGAGCTGAGTGCCCAACCCTGTTCTCCCCTAGACATATCAATGTAAAAACAAAGGGCCCACTTGGGACACAGCCAGTGCAGCCTCTTCTCCTCCTTGAAGGGATGTCAGAGAGAAAGCATGGAGCATGATGGCCTGCTGTACATGAAAATATCACACCACTTTCAAAAGAAAGGAAAGACAAGTCCAAAATACCACCTTGTAAGGACGAAAGGTAGTGTACTGAGGTTAGACCGACAGTGCTTGTAGTTCATTGATGCAACGCACTTTAGTGATGGCTATGAGAAATGGTCTCCAGATAAGAGCCTCGGAGTGCAACTGAGAAGAAACGTGAAAGGAGCCCATATCAAGACCGATCGGAGGTCCAACTGAGGCATAACAGAGCAGGCAGTGAGAAATATGTGAACGCTCTTCTAGAAAGCACATGACAATGGATGTCTTGAATAATGAGGGCTGATCATGCACAAGGAAGAAAGGCTGAAAGTGCTGAAAAGTAACCTTTAACTGAGCCACAGTAAATCCTTGCAGGTCCAATTGATAGAGCGCGCAGGTCACCCGACTCTCAGATTTACCAATTTACACGCACTGGGCCCTTGGCGTGCATACCATGACTGTGTTTTCATGAATCGGGTGAGTTTACACTCTACTATCAGTAATTCGGGGGGGCGGTTTCTTACCACTTTTACCAGGGTACCTGACTTACCACCTCGATACAGGTACCTTTATTTCCGATGTATCCTAGGAGCTAGCAGGGGTAGGAGATAAGACTACTACAATAAAACCTTTATACATTTAATAACACTGTAATACCTTGTAAATAACCACAGACACCTGATGGGTTTTAAAAGTATTATCTAGTCATAAAAGATTAATCAGTGAATGCCATGAGCATAAAGTGCACACAAACTAATACATCAATAATTAGAATAAGGACTATAATATAGCTATAAATGAGTGCGAGCACCATGAAGGGTGAGCAGAACTACAAGGATGAGGGAACAGGGAACATGCTATTCAGTTTTCAGGCTTATACTAAGGCAAGTAAAGTGGAAAGAATCGCACTACTTAAGAGGGAAAACACTATCAGTCATCAGTGAATATTCTGACTCTAAGCTATCTTACTATCTAAGGCTTGGATTGCTAAGGGAAGGGAAAATGGAACACGCTGAATAAGCAAACAATTCAGTAATATCCTACAGGTAGGGGAAGAAGTGGAACATAACTAATAAAACATTCGCATGTAAAATCACGTTCGAGAGGTGATAGGGAAAATACCACAGGCAAGAGTGCTTTATTAAAAGAGGAAAAGGAAGAGTATAGGTAGACGGACACCCACAAATATATTTACCTAGGACGGACTGAGGACTAACCCTGGCCACGGGTCAGTTTGGGAAAACGGGCGAGGACAAGGACCCTCAAGGATTTAGGATGCCAGTAGGCGAGCAGGTACAGCTCACGGACAGTCAGGACAGGATACCCCTCAGGATTTGGGTCAGGACTGGGCTCACCAAAAGGGCACGACCAACACCTGCAGCTTCGGATGCAACGCCTGCGCTACTCCCTCTCTGCACGGAATCCGCCAGTAACCCCGATTGGGTTTTCGAATCTCCCAGCAAAGTGCTTCACCAGCACTTAAGACTATTCCACCCCTAGGAGTTTGTGGAAATTACGGACAGAGTGCTCCGCAGCCCTCTGTATCAATCGCCTATAGAGTTCGTAGGGTTGGTGACAGGTCAGCTACTCGGACAAGTCGGACAATTTCTCTAGCTAAAACTAGGCTAGTTATACCCTTTTCGGGTCCCCAGACCACCCACAAATGTTGCAAGTGACAGGATCCCCAACTTGGGATTGGTCAGAAAGGTGGTTAGGTCATTGTCACCACCTAAAATTCTGTGTTCCCATGCTTAATATTCAGTTTTCGTACCCACCCCTTACATTCCAAATCCCATGACTTGAGAAAGGTGTAAAACAATAGAACACACATAAAGTATATACATTTGTAGCAGTTTTAGGCACAGCCGAGATCTTCTCCTGGGGTAAGGGTGATGTTCCCAGGCGCATCTCAATTTCAGAAGCCAGATGGCTTGGTTCTGCTTCTGCGCAGTTGGATTTTTCCCTCATCACGTGATTGGGGTGTTTCGGGTTTCAAAGATGGAGTCACTCCCCACTCCCAGGCCCACGGATACGAGGTACATGAAAAGTAAGCGAAAACAAATTAGACGCACAGAAAAAATGAATACACTGTATACCATGATCAACTACACTGCAACCCTTACTTTATAATATCTATAGCGGTTAAGAGTTATGCAGAAATAGACAGATGTGCAAAGCGGCAATAGCAAGCGGAGAGCATGTTAAAAGACAAAGCGGCCATATTAGCAATAATGCGCATGTGCGAAAAATCCCTCCAGAACTGCGAGTGCGTCACATCACATGGGTATGACCAACGCATGCGCAGACTGGATTTCTGCAAAGCAGCGATTCTGTAGTATGCAAGCTTCGTTGTAGTTAATAGACACATAAGCAAGCATCTCTGGGACACCCGCATGTTGTGTGAAAGTGCAATATTAATGACGAAACAGGTTGATCTGTGACATTACGAGTTAGGCGAGGTTCATGAATGTGAGCAAGGCGCTTTACGTGCGAATCCTTGCTCCATCAATCCCCTCTTTGATGATATTTACTATCATCACTATTAATGGAAACAGATGCCAACTTTCATTCTCACATATCACTCATTTCAATCTCCACGAACTTGTTGTTGAGCCTTTTTTCAGCATCCTTATTAGGATGGAAGCTTTTAGCTTTCTTATAAATTTGGTTTCTCAATTCTTCCAATTCCAGCTCATCAACATTTCGTTTCACTCCTCTCTTATTTACTGTGTACTTCTTCCTGCACTTTTGACATTTGCAGCTGATTATTATAATCAGCACAACCAAACTTATTCCAGCTATTGGCATCAGTATTTTCCCTACAATACTTTTACCTATGTTAGAAAACCAACTACCTACAGAAGAAAGACCATCAGTTAGTCTTTTCCAGGCACTATCAACCTCCAATGGTTTGAGTTCTTTTTCCAAATTAGTTATATTTCTAACATATTTCTTAATTTCTACGCTTTTATCAGGAATGTAAGTGCAACAATGTTGCGCCTTCAACATCCTGCAGACTCCGCCCTCTTTTGCCAATAAGGTATCAAGAGCAAGGCGATTCTGTAAAACCATTGATCTGATCGCAACCATTTCAGTATTGACCAGTAAGAATCCAGCAGCAGTGTCAGTTGATAACCGATCCACTACTGTAGACAATTTGCAAATCCGATGAGTATTCAGAACCACTAACATTCCAGGTATCAGTGCACTAAATATATCACCTATAATTTCTCCTACACTTTCTCGTCTACTACGCATCAAGCCATTAGTATTTTCATTGCTTCCAGCAGCGTTGCTCACATGGTATATTTTCGGGAAGACAATGCCAAAATAGCAGCTTCCATACCAGTGATCCGGCAATTTGAAATAAGCCTTGTTTCCACATATATAATAAATTCCGGGAAACACAGGTTCTGACCCATTTTTGAATCCCCAACCTCCAATTACCTTGTAATTATGTTTGCATTCGCTGGAACCGATGAATACATTGTTATAATAACTAGTCTTTTCTCTATGAAGGCAGAGTTTCCCTTTCCGTTCAAAGTCCAGCAACAGTGCAGGATTAGCTTCACCCTGTGAGGTGCTTTCCATGTTTTCAGCCCATTTAGGAGATTTCTGTCTTTTATCATTTGCTTTTCTCTGGAAACTCTCCCTTCTCTTTTCTGCCATTTTGATAAACATTTTCTCTTGTTTATGTAATGAACAGTTCAAGTTATCACTGCGGGCTTCATTCAAGTCTATGTCACCTATAGTCAGAAAATATTCTCCCATATAACGAGTCACTTCGCTTCTAACATGTACAATGTTCAGGTTTCCCCGAATAGGAAGTTCAGAAAAGATTACGTCAGTGTTTGAATAGTAGTACTGTAAGGTGCTTCTATAGAATAAGCTTGCTAATATACTACAGGAAATTCCATAGGTCAGGGGTAAATGGTGATAGGTCACACCTTCAGCTACAGAAGTGGGTAGCTTCATGCAGACATAACAATCTTCTATTTCCATGGCTTCTACATAGTGCACTAAAAGATTTGCAAAGACATTTAAATGTGTTCTGTTTTTGATTCTGTGATAATGTAGTCCTCCCTCATCTGATGCATCTAAGTCAGGTCTAGTTTGTTTTAGGCTAACTGTATTCTCACGTCTTTCTACACTTCGTGGTGTTTCTTCAGTTTGTACAGCTTCTGTGTCAGGCGTCACTTGTTTAGTAGGGTACAGGTTAGTATCTTTACTTATCATAAAAGGTATTAAAACTGTTAATCCTATCCATACTACCAATACTATTGCTACGCTACATAAGCATATTTTACAGCATGTTTTACAACAATTTCCTCTAGGTCTTCCATTTACATTTGAATCAGACATTTTGGCTCACAGGTGGCTTTCCAAATCCTCTTTGTTTCTTTACACAAGAGGCTTACGCAGTTTCACTTTCAAGTTGGGTCTTCTTCAGAACTCTGATCAGCAATCGAATCTTGGTCGCTTTTGTCGCTTATTTCGGAATCATCAATTTCTTCCAACACCAAGTAGGTCCATTCAGGACTCCGATAATTTTTGTTTTGTCTTTTTACTCTGGTACTGCGTCTGTTTGGCTGAATTCCTGTTCTCTGTCTTTCACTGGCAGCCCTTTTCCGGTCTTCTAATTTCTCTTCTACTGTCTTTAACCTTAGTCTCAGTCTTTTTATGTATCTGGGTTCACTCTTCTTCTTGAGCCTTTTAGCTATTACTGTAGCTTGGCTTTCGTCATGAGCCCTTTTATTTTCGTTCAGTTGTGGCACTGTTTCTTCAACTGTATCTTTTTCCCTTCCTGTCTGACTAGTCCCAGGTCTTTCTTCAGTTTCTTCTGCCTGGTTTCTAAGCTGGCCTTGTTCAGGTATAATTTGAATTTGTCTTTGATTTTCAACTATTTCAGGTTCTGCCTCCTGAACATGTTTGTCTATTTCCATCTGTTCCTGTTCATGCACTTCGAACCCTTGATTTTCTTCCGCATGAACTTCAGCCCTAATTACTATCTGTCCCTTTTCAATTTCTGGAGTCTTTGGAGGTGTGTCGATGACTTGGCCTGTCCCTGTTTTACCTATTTCCTGATCAGGTCTGATGTGAATCTCGACAACCTGATCTTCTCCTTCCTTTCCTGTCTCGTCCTCACTATCCCACTCTCTATCTAGGTAGGAATACTTCCTGGTTCTTATTGGATCAAGAATCAGATCGTCTGCTGGGAACCATTCGTCTTGACTGGTGCTCGGTAGTTCAACATCAGCTAGTTCCGGACCCTCATTTGGAGACTCCTCAGCTTCACCACCTTCAGCTTCAGTTGCATCTTCTCCGGTTACCCTCTTAGTACGGCTGGCATGGATCCACTTCGGCACGCCTGCGCACTTTACAGCAGTTGTAGTGACAAGGATCACCTGTCTCGGTTTTCCCCACTTTGGTGCAAGGCAACTCTTCCGGGTGTCTTTCTTCAACACAACCCAATCACCGGGTTTCAGCTTATGGGCTGGAGTTGTAGGCCAGGCGACGGCGTCCTCCCCAATCTGGTGAGAGATAGAACGCACTTGGTCACCCAGCTGCCTGCAGTATTCTAGCACCAAATCATCCGATATACTTAGCAGTTTGTGTCCTGGTACCCATGCCTGTCGCATCACTCTTCCCATTAGTATCTCATGGGGGATCAGGCCTGTCCTTCGGTTTGGAATGCTTCTCAATCCCATCAGGACAAGAGGCAAGGCTTCTATCCAGTTCAATCTTGTAGAGTTACACATTTTTGCCAATCTTGATTTTATAGTGCCATTCACCTGTTCGACTACTCCAGAAGCCTCTGGATGATATGCACAGTGCAGCTTTGGCTCAATTTTGAATGCTTTATAGAGTTCTGCTAGGATTTCGTTGGCAAAATGCCCACCTCTGTCTGTTTTAATTGTCTCTGGAAACCCATACCTAGGTATCAGCTCCCTTAGTAATAATTTTGCTACAGTAATGGCATCGTTTTTCTTTGCTGGGTAGGCCTCCACCCACCTTGATAATAGGCAGACTATAACTAGGACATACCTATATCCTTTGCACATGGGTAACTGAATAAAATCAGCCTGAAGTCTGACAAAGGGACCTTCTGCTTTTCCAAGTGTACTCTGGTCTACTACAGTCCTTTTTCCTGGGTTAAATTGCTGACAAACCAAGCACCTCTGGCAAAGTGTCTCTGCAATGTTTCTGAACTTTGAACTGTAAAATACTTCTTGGAATATACGGCACATCGCATCCCTCCCTATATGTGTGTCTCCATGTATCATTCTGGCCATTGGGGCCACCATGCTGTCTGGCAATACAGGCATACCATCCTTATTAACCATAACACCATCCCTGTCCCTGGGTTGACATCCATCTGTCTCCCATCTTTCCTTTTCCTCCTCCTCTGCTGCTTGCTGTAACTCTTTCAGTTCCCTCCAAGTAGATACATTCTCAAACACCATAAGTTGGCAGCTGTTTCCGCCTCCCCACAATTTGATTTTAAGGGACATTTTGTATCGGGCACAGTATTGGGCAATTTGGTCAGCATATCGATTTCCGGCTGTCACATCGTCATGGCCAGATTTGTGAGCAGCACACTTGACCACCGCCAATTATTTGGGCAACTGGATTGCTTCCAGTAGGTTCTGTACCACTTTTCCATTTCTGATAGGGGTACCTGAGGAAGTCATGAATTCTCTTTGCAACCATAGCTGGCCGAAGTCATGAACAACCCCGTAACCGTACTGGCTGTCAGTATATACAGTTACTCTCTTGTTTTTCCCTTGTTTACAAGCTCTTGCCAATGCAATTAATTCAGCTACTTGGGCAGATTTTATTTCGCTTAAGTAGGATGCTTCTAGGGTAGTTTCTAGAGTGACTACAGCATAGGCAGCACTCAGACCTCCATCCTCACGTCTTAAACATGAGCCATCCACGAACATCACGAGGTCTTCTACTGGTAAGGCTGTCTCTTTTATATCAGGACGTGGTTTAGTGCTAAACTCAGTTAGGTCCATGCAGTTATGTTCAACTTCACCCTCCTCTTCTGCATTTTGGGTGATGGGTAACAAGGTTGCAGGGTTCAGAATATTACATCGGGAAATTATCACATTTTCTGCACCTATAAGAATTCTCTCCTACTTAGGCAGCCGACTAGGTGTGAGATACTGAGTCTTTGTTCGGGTCAGCAGGATCACAACTGAATGTGGGACATATACTGTTACAGGATGTCCCATGACAATGTTTTCACTTTGTTCTAGACTAGTGCAAGTGGCAGCTATTGCTTTCAGGCATCCAGGTAACCCAGCAGCCACTGGATCTAGTGTGGCCGAAAAATAGGCCACCGGACGTCTGGTCAGCCCATGTTCTTGTGTTTGGACTGAGAGTGCACAATTGTCTCGGGTATCACAAAGCAACTCAAAATTCTTGGAATAGTCTGGCATTCCTAAAATTGCCTGTGCTCAGCAGGAGCTGAGCACAGGCAATTTTATCCAGGCTGTCATACTTTCGTCATCCCAACTAACTGGATCTTCTACTCCTTTCTTGGTCATTTTTATCAAGGGTTTGGCTAGAACAGCAAATCCCACAATCCACTGCCTGCAGTACCCTACAACTCCTAGGAACATTCTCACCTCTTTCTGGGTTCTGAGTAACTCCATGTCTCGAATTATTCTGATTCCTTCAGAAGTGACCTTCCGGATACCTTTTTCTATTTGGTGCCCCAGATATTTCACTGAGTTTTTACAGAACTGTAATTTGTCAGGTGATACTTTATGTCCTCCCTTGCCTAGATGATTCAATAAGGCAATGGTATCAGTAACACAGTCGTTCCGACTTTTAGACGCCACTAGAAGGTCGTCTATGTACTGGACCAAAACTGATTCTTTGGGTAGAATTAGTGATTCAAGGCATCTTTTCAAAATCTGATTGAAAATCGAAGGACTCTCAATGTACCCCTGGGGGACACGATTCCAGACATATACATGACTGTCGAATTCAAATGAGAAAAGAAATTTACTGTCAGGATGCAATGGGATGGAAAAGAATGCGTGACACAAGTAAATAACAGTAAACCAATCCGCATTCCATGGGATTTGGTACAAGATCACTGCAGGGTTCGGCACAATAGGGCAGCAAGGTACAACAATTTGGTTTACCTTTCGCAGGTCCTGCACTACCCTGTACTTTCAGCTAGGCTTTTTAATTCGAATTATGGGAGAATTACAAGGACTGCTCATTACTTCTTGTATTATGTTTGCCTCTAGCAACCTTTTTACTTCAATTGCAACTCCAGCTTTCACTTCTGCACTCATTTTATACTGTCTGGTTTTCGGGTAAATAGCATTTGTCTTAATGGCTATTTTAACTGGATCTACATTTGCCATTAATCCCACATCTCTTCCAGTGAAATCCCACACCTCTGGTGTCACTCTCAGTTGGAGCTCATCAGGTAAGTCCTTTATTGTCAGTGGTTTAACTTCTGTGTCAGGCCTCAATAACATCAATTTGTACAGTCCATCTTCATCTGGGGTCTGGATCTCGACGCCTTTTGGTGTGCAAAAGATGGTACAGTTCATTTTGCACAGCAAATCACGTCCCAGTAAATTCACAGGACTAGAGTCACAGACGACAAATCTGTGCATCTCCTTAAAGTTCCCTATGGAAATCTCCATTGGTTCAGTTACTGAAGTACTGAGTATTTGATTTGACACACCCTCTACTTGGATGGCTTCTCCCGAGAGTGGTAGGTTTGGAACGCCCACTGTTCTCACAGTAGAACGGGTAGCACCAGTGTCCAACAGAAAGGTGACGTCATTTCCTTCAACCTTTCCTTCAATGTATGGCCCTGTCTGGTCTACCGGTAAGGAGGCGCCAAGCACGCACTCCTCGTCCTCCACCCTCAGGCCCCGTCAGTATGGTTCATCACAGAGGAATGTATCATTTAACAGGAATTGCGAAGTTGCTGCATTTCTCTCATCCCCTCCTTCCCATACCTCGACCCCCTCATTCTGCTGAGCCTGGTTCTTATAATTAGGTCTAGGAGCTCAAGGCAACGGATGTGGTTTTACCTGTTGCTGATTCTTTCGTGGCCCCTCTTTCTGCACCTGTGGATTTAAACCATTTATGGGGGCATTACCAGCCTGCAAATGTGGACACTCGTCTCTCCAGTGCCCTATCTGACCGCACCCGTGACATGGGAACTTTTTCTTGGCCTCCTCTCGACTCATTTTTACTCGGGGCTTCCCCCCTCCCCCAGAGGAAGAGTTTTGAGCATTATTATTCAATTTACTTAACTGTTTCTCCTGCTGTTCAGCCAATTTCACTTGTGCCCACATCACTTTCTCCTTCAGGGCTTTCTTTTTGTTCTCCATCTCATTCTCACAGTACTTGGCGTACTTGAGGACCTCATCTATGGGCTTTCCCTGCCAACAGATTTTATTATCCCTAATCCACTAGGATATTTCAGGCCTCAACCCCAACACGAACCGGTAAATGAAATGGGTCATATCCTTCATTTCAATGTTATCGATTCCACTGTATGCTCGTTTGAGTCCCCCTGAGGCGGAAGCCGGGTGTGGACATTTTAATTTTTAAAACTGTATCTTTGTATTTGACTGATCTTAAAACTGTGTTTGGACTGTAAAATACTCACTTGTACTCTATCCCGGGTCCCCGCACAGCCGAGCCAACGCTGTCGCGGTAGGCAATCCAAGCACCCTCAAACCTTTTCGCCACTTTGGCGAGCGCCGAGGCCACGCCCCCTCACTGAGGCCACGCCCCTTTTCCAGCGCGCTGTGGACATTTTAACTTTTAAAACTGTATCTTTGTATTTGACTGATCTTAAAACTGTGTTTGGACTGTAAAATACTCACTTGTACTCTATCCCGGGTCCCCGCACAGCCGAGCCAACGCTGTCGCGGTAGGCAATCCAAGCACCCTCAAACCTTTTCGCCACTTTGGCGAGCGCCGAGGCCACGCCCCCTCACTGAGGCCACGCCCCTTTTCCAGCGCGCTATATAGAAGCTGATTACAAGCGTCTCTTCAATGCTCGTTTGAGTCCCCCTGAGGCGGAAGCCGGGTGTGGACATTTTAATTTTTAAAACTGTATCTTTGTATTTGACTGATCTTAAAACTGTGTTTGGACTGTAAAATACTCACTTGTACTCTATCCCGGGTCCCCGCACAGCCGAGCCAACGCTGTCGCGGTAGGCAATCCAAGCACCCTCAAACCTTTTCGCCACTTTGGCGAGCGCCGAGGCCACGCCCCCTCACTGAGGCCACGCCCCTTTTCCAGCGCGCTGTGGACATTTTAACTTTTAAAACTGTATCTTTGTATTTGACTGATCTTAAAACTGTGTTTGGACTGTAAAATACTCACTTGTACTCTATCCCGGGTCCCCGCACAGCCGAGCCAACGCTGTCGCGGTAGGCAATCCAAGCACCCTCAAACCTTTTCGCCACTTTGGCGAGCGCCGAGGCCACGCCCCCTCACTGAGGCCACGCCCCTTTTCCAGCGCGCTATATAGACGCTGATTACAAGCGTCTCTTCAATGCTCGTTTGAGTCCCCCTGAGGCGAAAGCCGGGTGTGGACATTTTAATTTTTAAAACTGTATCTTTGTATTTGACTGATCTTAAAACTGTGTTTGGACTGTAAAATACTCACTTGTACTCTATCCCGGGTCCCCGCACAGCCGAGCCAACGCTGTCGCGGTAGGCAATCCAAGCACCCTCAAACCTTTTCGCCACTTTGGCGAGGCCACGTCCCCTCACTCGCGCTTGATTTTAAATTGCGGATTTCATTCAGGATCTTTGTTCCCTACCTCCTCTACCTCCTGGGCCGCTCTCAGCTGAGTGTTGACGCTGAGAGCTGATCCCGGGGAGGCGAGGGCTGTTTAGCGGCCATCTTGGGTGTAGGCGCGCCCTCGCGCTCTAGTCACTATAAAAGAGTCCCCTGTGGCTCCGCGCAGCGGACGCGGCAGCGGATGCGCCGGATGCCCGCCAGAGTCCAGCCCGTCTGCGCCCGTCTGCGCCCGTCTGCGCCCGTCCGCGCTGAGGACGGGCTGGACGGCTGGGCCCTGGACTATGATAAAATGTCATCCCCTTCTTGTAGCTATTCTCTTCGCGATATGTTGGCCCTTAAACCTTGTAAAAAACACTGTTCTCATATCTATGAACCTGATGATCTCTCGCTCCCACTCTCTTGTGGCTGCTATCTTTCGCTAGGACCCCCCAACCCTGTTTCCATCTACCCTACCTCTGAACACCCTATCACATCTACTTCTAGTACAGTAGAAGTAGAGGGCATCTTGGTTAACGCCCGCTCCCTTATCAAGAACAAGATTATGTTTAAGGAGATGGTACTGGACAGAACGCCCACCCTAGTGTTTGTGACCGAAACCTGGGCTAAGGACTCCTCCGACCCTGATCTAATAGAGGCTGTCCCGGAAGGCTACTGCCTGGCCAGACTTGATAGACAGGGACGAGTTGGAGGGGGATAGCGATCCTTTACAAAGATCACCTTCAATGCCATACTGTACCCCTGATTGATTTTCCTGATAGTTTCCAAGCTCTTTATTTTTCTATAAAGGAAGAGCAACGTCCCTTTTTTAACGGTATCTTAATTTACCGTCCTCCCGGCTCGAGAACCCACTTTACGCACCATCTTCTTCAATCTCTTGAACCTCATTTTGGCCAAGATAATTTTTCCATCATGGGTGATTTTAACTACCATCTAGAGCGGCATGACCTCTCTGACACCTCCTGTCTCACTGAGGCCCTTGAATCTTGTGGGCTTACGCAACGTGTCACCGGAGCCACTCACCGTGCAGGACACACCCTGGATGGCATCTTTTCCAATGACCCCCGCTTGATTATCAAGGATACGATCCATCTTTCCTGGTCCGACCATCTGGCGGTCCATTTCCTTCTGATTCACCAACGGGTGAACTCCCGTAAATTGGGGAATCATATTATGGAGACCACTAGAAATTTCAGGAATATCAATAGCAACTCCTTCGTGCCCTGGGCTGCAAGCCTTGCTACCACTGGCCTACATAGCGTACAGACCGCAGTCGCTCACTTCGAACAGGTCACTACCGAGGCCCTGAATCAACTAGCCCCAGAACAATCCCGACGCCGCGCTAGAAAGAGACCGTCCGCCCCCTGGTACTCCGAATCTCTTAGGCTTCTTAGGCAAGAAGTGAGGAGAAAGGAGAGGTTATGGCACGCTAGTTGGAACTTCAAAAACAAGGAAGCTCATCGACTTCTTGTTAAAAAATACAAGGCTGAAATTTTGCAGGCCAAACAAGAATACTTTGTGACCGCGACTTCCTCGCTCTCCTTCACGAAGGAACTTTTTAAAACTGTAGACTCCCTGGTCAGATTGCAAGTCCCTGACCCTGTCATCCCTTCGCAGGATCTCTGTAATAAGATCGCCTCCTTTTTCCATTCTAAAATACAGAACATTCACCTAGCCCTTGAGGAACAAAGAGTTGTCCTTAGTGCATCTATACCCAGTGTGGAGACGAGTTCGACCATCAATGAACTCTCCCCTTCTTGCACTCTGGACAGCTTTCCCCCGCTGGCCTTGCAAGACCTTGAGCTTTTGTTAGCCAAGACTAAGTCTGGTTCACCTTTGGATACCTGCCCACTGAAGGTCATCAAACTGTGTAGGGAGACCCTTTTACCACCGCTGCTAGAGATAACGAATCTAGCTATTAGAGATGGCGTTTTCCCTGCAGAGTGGAAGAAGGCGGTAGTGAAACCCCTGCTGAAAAAGGCCTCTTTGGATCCGGGGGTCCTAAAAAACTTCCGGCCGAAACACATCTTAACAAGCATCTTGCTGCCTTTGTCGAAAGTTCGGGATGCTTAGACTCCTCCCAGCATGGATTCAGAAAAGAATTTAGCACTGAGTCAGCCCTCACCATCGTGCTTGACAAGATCCGCACTTCAGTAGATGAGGGCCAGACCTCTCTCCTGGTCCTGCTAGATCTAACTGCGGCTTTCGACACCCTCTCCCCCTCAGTACTTACATCTCGGCTGAGGGAGGTGGGGGTGAAGAACGCAGCTCTGGATCTCTTGACCTCCTTCCTCACGGGGAGGGAACAAAGAGTCAAGCTTGGGGAGTTTCTATCTCCATCCCATCCTTTGCTATGTGGGGTTCCTCAAGGGTCGGCACTTAGCCCGACCCTCTTTAATATCTATGTTACCCCACTAGCCAAATTAATAAGATCATTCGGGATGGAGGTAGTCTCGTACGCAGACGACACTCAAATCCTCGTCTCTCTTCCCCGTTCAGATGACCTAATCGCCTCCAAGTTTAGATCCTGCATGGAGGCGGTTGGTCAATGGATGATCCGGAACTCTCTGAAACTGAATGGGGAGAAGACAGAGGTGATGGTGTTTGGGGGGAAAGAAAACATCTGGTCAGCCAATTGGTGGCCTGACTCCCTTGGAACTTGCCCTTCCCCCACTCCTCTGCTAAAAATCTCGGGGTGTCCCGCCCTTGACTTAGGCAACCAGGTGAGCAGAACTGTTTCCACCTGTTGGGGCTTGATCCACACTCTGCGCAGGGTCAGGAAATATCTCTCTCTCCAGGCAAGAAAACAAATAGCTGTTGCTCTTATCGGCTCGCGTTTGGACTATTGTAATGCGCTGTATGCTGGACTCAATAAAGGTCAGCTGCAGCGCTTACAGGTAGTCCAAAACGCCATAGCTAGATTTGTCCTGGACTTACCCAGACGCTCTTCGGCCACTGCAGCCAGGAAAACACTGCACTGGCTGCCGATGGAATATCGAATCCGGTTCAAGGTCCTTTGTATGACCTATAGAGCCATTGCTAAAAAGAGTGATACTGGAATAGGATCCATCATCTTCCATTATGTCCCCCGAAGGAACTTGCGCTCCTCTGGTAAACTGCTTCTGACAGTCCCCCGTGTACGAAGAGCCAAGTGGGGAGGCAGAGCCTTCTCCACCCTTGCTCCTAAATGGTGGAACGAACTCCCTTTGGACTTGAGATCCCTCCCGTCCCTTCAGAACTTCCGCACTGCCTTAAAAACCCTTCTCTTCAAGCAAGCCTATGTCTAGGGTCCTAAGCTTTCTTGATCATTCTCTGATCTTCTGTTAGGCGCCTTGATACCTGCGGGTTATTGTTCTGCGCACTATAAATTATTTTTCATTTCAATTCAATTCTGTAGGTTTTGAATACCTGTAGTAATCTTTCATAATAGGAGTGCACTGTTTCATCACGATCTTGAGTAGTTCTATCTATTCGGGTCCAATCAGTTTCTTTTGCTGGCACCTTTCCTTTTAGGTATTGTATGACTTGATCATACTTTCTCATCACATCTGGCGAGGGAGCTCCGGTTCTGGAGTCTCTCTCATATTCTTCACTGGGCCAATCAACTGCAATCTTGCATTCAGTCCATAAATCTACAGGAACTACAATGTCGAAGAACCCATCCAGGTCCTTCAGAAGACACTTTTGGACCTTCATGAATCGCTCAACCTGCCTATACCACTCTACTGGTTTCTCTCTTAATTTTGGGAAGTCATTGGTAAATGACACAATATCTTGTCGGGACCATGGGACATGTACATACCGTATTTCCCACCTGGTACTTCTCTCATGGGATACAGTTTTTCTGCTTTGCCTACTTCTTTTAGTACATATTCTGAAGCTTTTGGTTTGGCCTTACTGTCTTCCTTTTTCTTTGCCCACCTGGCTTTCCATTTATCTAGGTCTCCCCATTTCTGCAGTATGTTCAGCAATTCTTTTATCTGTATCTTCTTCCCTGACACATTCATGT
This sequence comes from Lissotriton vulgaris, assembly GCF_964263255.1. Lineage (NCBI taxonomy): Eukaryota > Metazoa > Chordata > Amphibia > Caudata > Salamandridae > Lissotriton > Lissotriton vulgaris. The sequence goes on along the minus strand of NC_141695.1, from coordinate 1,254,208,491 downwards.
TCTCCAAATCCTTATCGGAGAATTCGGCTCTATAGGGTTTCTGTAAGACTTTGGATCGACTAACGTCAATTCCAATATCAGCGGCTGTGTCCATTAATTTTTCGTGGAGCACTCTGGTGTTCCGGGTAAGGCTTTTGCTGATAAACAGCAACTCCTCTTCATCAAAGGTATTCAATCTGTCCAACCCCACATTTCCGGCCATTAGTTCCTCCATTTCTATTCTCAGTTTGTAAATATCTAAAGGTTTGAGCTGGCGGGTTTCTTTTTCTATTCCTCGGGTCCATCTATCTAGCTCTTCTGGTGTCACCACGGTGGCACTCCTGATTCCTGAAGTTGTTTCAATTAGGACTTCCTGTGCCTTAGTCTGATTTCCTGTCCGTGGTACACTGGTTCCGGGTTCCCTTACGGGCAGATCCATTAAGGAGATCACGGACTCACAATCACTTGCCTGATCATCAACTATGAGCGGCTCTTTTCTTGGGGGTGCTACAATTGGGGTAATAACTGGAGTTCTTGTACTAGCCTGTCTATCCCCATAAAGAGGTATAGCAGGACCAATAGTTACTGGGATAGTCAGGGCATCAGGACTGGGATTTATTTGAGCTATAGTCTGAATCAGTTCATTTCGCTGCTTAATCAGTGCTTCTCTTTCTCGTTCATGCAGAACCCCGTCCATAGAATTGTCATGCATAACTTGGGGTACTAATGTAGGGTATATACTCGGGGTAGTAGGGACTGCTAAACTTGGTCTGTCCTCACCAAAAGGTCGATAATTTGGGACCGCTGTGCTAGGTCTACAAAATCCGTCACTATCACTGGTTTTGCTACCTGTACCAGCCGCATCTGTCTCCCTGGCCCTCCTACTTCTAGGATGTCGGAAAAATGGATTTTTCGAGCTTAGGGGCCTAGACTCTTCAGCATAAGTCGGTGGATTTTTCATTAACAAATCCTCCAGGTATTCGTCTTCTGAATCCCCCATAGCCATTAGGTGTCGGGTTTTCTCCGTGCTTTTCCCTCCCCCGTGTTCAGTTACCCCAAACATTTGAAACAGTCCCTCAACCATCATGTTCTGTCTCCACTGCTTCATTTTCTCTTTAGTTTCTTTCAGTACTTTTGGATACCATTTACTCGATCCCTTATCCATTCGGGGTCTGTCTCGCTCTAGAGCCTCAATTTCCCATTCCTCTAAAGCTTCATATTGCGTTAACCTGGGTCGGGGATGCAATTAATTCATTCGGGTCCTTAAGTTAAACAGGATTCTACCGTTAAAGGTACCATCGAGGGGAAATGCTAAGACTCCGTCATCTTCAGTGTACTTTACCCAATTTTCCAACCATACACAGGTATGATACCCTTTGTCAAACATCATAAATGATGCGGGAGTATTAGGTGGCGGAATGATCACCCCCTCCCTAGTTCTAATGGGCTTGTCTTTCTTGAAATAGTTCTTAATTTTGTCGGCAAATGACAATTTTCTCTTAACTCCGTACATCATGTGCGGTCTACCTCGTAGAATCTGTTCCTTATGAAAACCTAGGTTTTTCGGATCAGGTATAAACTCAGGATACCACATGCACCTCTCCAAACTATCTTCAAGCTCAAATTGATTAATTTTGTTTACTTATGTGCTTCCAATGCTAGCGCGTTTTTCAATTCACGGCAACCAATCAGCACCGAGGTTGCAAAAATCTCTTGACCAATGGGTGCGCGGCCCCTTCGTGAGAGGCGGTCTCACTCTTCGGCGTTCACCCCTCCCTTACAATTCTTGTCTTCGCTACACACCCGCTGGCTCAACCAATACCAGCGCGGCACGGAGTGACATCAGTGCAGCCTTGCGACCGACTCCCTCCTTCACAAGGTAACGGAAACTTTGAATTTTTCTTAAAGTGCGAGTGCTTAGTTAAGTTAACAACGTATAACGTTCGCCACTTTGTTTGAGGGTTCTAAAAAGAAAGAAAGTTTTTCTCTCACTACAAGTAAACCACTTCTGTCTACTTTTCATTCACTTTGGATAGACTTCTCTGCCTATCCTCTCATACGAGCATTAGAGAACCTGCTACTCCTCTGACTTATCCACTTCTTTCCGGGATATATACTAAGTCAAACTTTCACCAGCGGACTCCTTTGCTTACCACTCAAGCTCCGATGACCCTACTACTCCTTCCGCATGTGACCCTTACTAGGTGATATCACAATGGAAGTTTACGCAAAGGACTCGTAGCTGTCATTTATTCAGTAATTCATTCAGAAAATCCTAATTAGCGCTTCCAGTCCTGCCTAACCATGCACTAATTTCCCTCACAACCAGTGACCTCACAGCCAAGTGGATCCTACTCACCACTTGCTATTTACTTCCCCGGGGATTCCAACAACATTAAACAATTACAAACAATTATGTTAATCACATGTAATAATATAGCAGTAATTCATCAAAACTTTTATAACATTCACAATGCAAAAATAGAAAACTTATTATTAGCAGCAATACATTTTAGCAGCACATGTTATAAATTCATACACTATCTTATCTACCTATCTTAACTAGTCCTAACCATCTATCTGCTACCAGAAAATTACTGATAGAGCGCGCAGGTCACCCGACTCTCAGATTTACCAATTTACACGCTCTGGGCCCTTGGCGTGCATACCATGACTGTGTTTTCATGAATCGGGTGAGTTTACACTTTACTATCAGTAATTCGGGGGGCGGTTTCTTACCACTTTTACCAGGGTACCTGAATTACCACCTCGATACAGGTACCTTTATTTCCGATGTATCCTAGGAGCTAGCAGGGGTAGGAGATAAGACTACTACAATAAAACCTTTATACATTTAATAACACTGTAATACCTTGTAAATAACCACAGACGCCTGATGGGTTTTAAAAGTTGTATCTAGTCAAAAAAGATTAATCAGTGAATGCCATGAGCGTAACGTTCACACAAACTAATACATCAATAATTAGAATAAGGACTGTAATATAGCTATAAATGAGTGCGAGCACCATGAAGGGTGAGCAGAACTACAAGGATGAGGGAACAGAGAACATGCTATTCAGTTTTCAGGCTTATACTAAGGCAAGTAAAGTGGAAAGAATCGCACTACTTAAGAGGGAAAACACTATCAGTCATCAGTGAATATTCTGACTCTAAGCTATCTTACTATCTAAGGCTTGGATTGCTAAGGGAAGGGAAAATGGAACACGCTGAATAAGCAAACAATTCAGTAATATCCTACAGGTAGGGGAAGAAGTGGAACATAACTAATAAAACATTTGCATGTAAAATCACGTTCGAGAGGTGATAGGGAAAATACCACAGGCAAGAGTGCTTTATTAAAAGAGGAAAAGGAAGAGTATAGGTAGACGGACACCCACAAATATATTTACCTAGGACGGAATGAGGACTAACCCTGACTACAGGTCAGTTTGGGAAAACGGGCGAGGACAAGGACCCTCAAGGATTTAGGATGCCAGTAGGCGAGCAGGTACAGCTCACGGACAGTCAGGACAGGATACCCCTCAGGATTTGGGTCAGGACTGGGCTCACCAAAAGGGCACGACCAACACCTGCAGCTTCGGATGCAACGCCTGCGCTACTCCCTCTCTGCAGGGAATCCGCCAGTAACCCCGATTGGGTTTTCGAATCTCCCAGCAAAGTGCTTCGCCAGCACTTAAGACTATTCCACCCCTAGGAGTTTGTGGAAATTACGGACAGAGTGCTCTGCAGCCCTCTGTATCAATCGCCTATAGAGTTCGTGGGGTCGGTGACAGGTCAGCTACTCGGACAAGTCGGACAATTTCTCTAGCTAAAACTAGGCTAGTTATACCCTTTTCGGGTCCCCAGACCACCCACAAATGTTGCAAGTGACAGGATCCCCAACTTGGGATTGGTCAGAAAGGTGGTTAGGTCATTGTCACCACCTAAAATTCTGTGTTCCCATGCTTAATATTCAGTTTTCGTACCCACCCCTTACATTCCAGTTCCCATGGCTTGAGAAAGGTGTAAAACAATAGAACACACATAAAGTATATACATTTGTAGCAGTTTTAGGCACAGCCGAGATCTTCTCCTGGGGTAAGGGTGATGTTCCCAGGCGCATCTCAATTTCAGAAGCCAGCTGGCTTGGTTCTGCTTCTGCGCAGTTGGATTTTTCCCTCATCACGTGATTGGGGTGTTTCGGGTTTCAAAGATGGAGTCACTCCCCACTCCCAGGCCCACGGATACGAGGTACATGAAAAGTAAGCGAAAACAAATTAGACGCACAGAAAAAATGAATACACTGTATACCGTGATCAACTACACTGCAACCCTTACTTTATAATATCTATAGCGGTTAAGAGTTATGCAGAAATAGACAGATGTGCAAAGCGGCAATAGCAAGCGGAGAGCATGTTAAAAGACAAAGCGGCCATATTAGCAATAATGTGCATGTGCGAAAAGTCCCACCAGAACTGCGAGTGCGTCACATCACATGGGTATGACCGACGCATGCGCAGACTGGATTTCTGCAAAGCAGCGATTCTGTAGTATGCAAGCTTCGTTATAGTTAATAGACACATAAGCAAGCATCTCTGGGACACCCGCGTGTTGTGTGAAAGTGCAATATTAATGACGAAACAGGTTGATCAGCGACATTACGAGTTAGGCGAGCTTCATGAATGTGAGCAAGGCGCTTTACGTGCGAATCCTTGCTCCATCACAATGACAAGACAAACAACAGAACATCAGACAAATTTCACCTGTAGTACTCAGCTTGCATCCCTTCACAACAAGTTACAAATTTAGACCAACAGCCTCAATATACAGACTTGGGGGAGGCGAGCAGAGCAACCAGAATGACATACGCCACTTTCGAGAGATCAAAACCTGTTAGTTGGTTCTGATCAATCTCCATGCATAAATGTGTAGGTTGATCTTTCGGGACATCAGGTCCTCCTGAAGAGGAAGATGGCAGATACTGAGGGCCAGCATTTTATATTAAAAGCCCCTCCTTGTCAAATTCAGGTCCACCATAATCAACCCTGCGCAGTACCATGTTATAGCTTTCTGGGCCTGCAGAATCAGAGGGAGAAGTCGAAATGCGTAGAGGAGGCTCAAAACCCATCAATTTGTGATAGGCAATAGGACTACCCTTTGCTCCTCAGAGCCTGGGCGTATTACAGTACAAATTCACATGTGTTTCTGTCGGATTAACTTATAGCATTTCACAGCTTCAGTGGGAGGTTTGAATCATCCTCCCATATGCACATTAATTGAATTGAGAAAGTCAAAGTACACAAGAGTGTGTGTGTGTGTGTGTGTATATATATATATATATATATATATATATATATATATATATATATATATATATATATATATATATATATATATATATATATATATATATATATATAATTTTGGACTGTCCTGTTCCTGATAGCGGGACATTTGCACAGCACCCGAGAGTTTTTGACAAGAAAGCGGCAAGTACTATCTTGAGGAACTTACCCTGTCCGCTTTCTGTTGTTACAACGATCAGCCAATGAGAGTCCTCGCCAGGATTTTTAACAAAGCCCCGCGAAAACCTACAGTTTTGAGCACACAGCAGATACCCGGCATTGAGAAAGGCATCCGCCGAAACACGTCTGCCAGGGGCTGATGGTGTGGACATCGCATAGATTTCTTGGTGCATCCTGGTGGCATTAAACCTGTGTTGGGCAACCCTAGCATGTGTCAGACCCGTTTTTTATTAAGCTTGATTGGAGGAGCATATGTTAGCAGAGGTCGGCTCCGCATTCTGGTACGCCCCTTGGTCAGGAGCTCATCTTACTGCCGGCAATTTTTGTGGTTTTTCGTGCGTAGAATGCACAACGCGGTGCCCCCCCTGGCCTGGACTGTGTTAAAGGCATTGGGGAGAAGGAGCAGATTGACTGCTGAGAGGGTTGCCCAGCAACAATGAAATCCGGCATTATGATACCGCAAAACAAAAGGAGCGGGCGGATCAAAAAGCATTATTATATGCAAGGGCGGGTCACTGTACCTAGCTTTGGATTTTGGACTGTCCTGTTCCCGATCGCAGGACCTTTGCACACCACCCAAAGATTTTTGGCAAGAAAGCGGCAGGTACTATCTTGAGGAACTTTCCCCTTCAGCTTTCTGTTGTTACAATGCTCAGCCAATGAGAGTCCTTGGCAGGATTTTTAACAGAGCCCCACGAAAACCTACAGTTTGGAGCACACAGCAGATACCTGCATTGAGAAAGACATCTGCCGAAACGCGTCTGCCAGGGGCTGATGGTGTGGACATTGCGTAGATTTCTTGGTGCATCCTGGTGGCATTGAACCTGTGTTGGGCAGCCCTAACATGCGTCAGACCCGTTTTTTATTAAGCGGGATTGGAGGAATATATATGTATATATATATATATTGAAAATAAGATTCCAACTCCAGTTTCGTTTATATGGAAATCATCCGGCACTCACGAATATCGTTTTCTTAGGCTTCTTTATTAGGTTACAGCAATATCATATATATGCATATATATATATATATATATATATATACACACACAGACACATTTTTTAATGAGTAGAAATATATATATGTATATTATATATATATATATATATATATATATATATTGAGTATATATTACACAATAGTTTGCCAACAATATTTCCAAGACATGCTGCTCTGTGCGCAGTGAAAAGAAGAGTGCTCATGCAATGTGCAAATGCATGTGAACAGAGTTCAAATACGCTTCTTGATTTGTCTCAAGCCTGGTTACAAAGTTGTTTTATATTTTGAAGTTGGGTAGGCAAGGATATTCATCAGCTTCTATCCAACCAGGTTTAATAGTATTTTTTTTAACACTTCCGTCTGTATTTATCCCTATTTATTTTTTGGCCATTTTATCTGTATTTATCCATATTTTTTTTGTGTTTTGCGTATAAATTAAGTTGTAAAACTACATTTCCGTATTTATTTATTTATCTGATAGACGCACTCATACTTTGATGTATGTCGTGTTTTAGCTATTTAAGCTGCTAAATATTACATAACAATACATTCGCTGGTAATTACTAGCATTATACTACAAATGTATATTGACACATGCCGTCATTTAAAGAAATGTTATCCTGTTTTTTAATTTCCCATGCTGTCCGTCTACTTAGCTGTTGGGCTATAATTCATGAAAAACAGCATTGAAAGTCACATAAAAGCAGCACAAGTCTGTATTTATCCACATTTAAAAATAAATGCAGACAGAAAACACATTGTTTTCTGTCTGTATTTATCTGTGAAAATCCGTAAAAATCTGGTAGCATTTTGACCCGTTCAAAGTATGTGTCCGGTTTAGTTGTCCATTTGGGTCATTATCAGGACATCATGAAGGAGATGGCCTGCATGGTAAATTAAGTGTGTCAATCCTGTGTATTTATTTTTGTATTATCTATATTAGCTTCTATACTTAAGGTGCAACTCACCTACCTTTCGCGAGCGTAAGTACCCCCTACTTATGCTGCGGCACCTATCTGCAGCCCCGTTTCATCATGTCCTAAGGTGAGACGGAGTCCGATGGCTGCGTCTGCCAGCATGCAGAAGCTATTGCTACAGTTTCTGGATCCAGTCTGGTGCCTGAGGAGAGGCACATTGCGAGGAATCCTCAGTTAGAAGTATCAGTCAGGGAAATCATTTTGATCAGACAGTAACTGCTAAAAAGTAATGGAGTTATTCGAACATTGACAATAAGACCCTCATTAAGACTGTGCACTAATAATTTCCCAATTGTGATATCCCTGCCTGCAAACTCCTTCAGTGGTACCAAGCTTTAAATGATGTATGTATGTATTTAATGCTTGTTAAGCGCGGCTGTCACCCAGAAGGGTAACCTGGCGCTGAGACCGTATCCAATCGTCAAATAGACTAGGCTACATTGCTCTAGGGAACAGGTGAGTTTTAAGATCTCTCTTAAACGTAAGCAAATCATGGCTACTTCTCAAAGCCAGAGGTAGAGTATTCCATAATGTGGCGGCCGTAAAACTAAAAGCGCGGCCGCCCATCCTCACTCTGTTTATCCTGGGAATCCTCACCAGGAACGCAGAGGAGGATCTCAAAGGTCTGGCTGCTTGATACCAGGAAAAAAGGTTTTGAAGTGGTATCGGTCCTAGTCCGTGCAGAGCCCTAAACACAAGACAAAGAGCTTTAAAAGCGATCCTCTGCAGGACCGGTAGCCAATGAAAGTCAGCTAGAGCTGTAGATGAGGAAGCGGACCGTGGTCGAGACAGAGCCAGTTTAGCAGCCATATTCTGAATCCTTTGCAACTTTAGGATCGGGGTCTTAGGAGCTCCCAGAAGTAGTGCGTTGCAGTAGTCTAGCCTACTGAGGATAGAACTACGCACTATCTCAACTCTAGCTCCTCGAGGAAAGATTGGCAGAATTTTACGTAGGGCACGAAGCAGGCCCATACATGTCGCTGTCGTCCTATTTACAGAAGCATCAAGCTGCAAATTGGGTTCAAACAGAACTCCTAAATTGCGAGCTGATTCTGCAGCTTCCACTGAGCCCGGGATGGAAGTCGGCCAAAAATCGTCCGGTAATGCACGTGGAATACGGTCTGAAGAACAATGGAGCACCTCCGTTTTTGATCCATTAAATTGGAGTGAGTTGGCTCGCAACCATGCTGCTGTGGCCGACATACAGCGGTGAAAAGTGTCCCTTGAAATTATCTCTGATCCTTCAAATGAAAAGATCAACTGAGTGTCATCGGCATAATTGATGACTGATATGCCGAATTACTTTATCAGTTCAACCAAAGGTCGGAGGTATAGGTTAAAGAGGATCGGACTAATCGCCGATCCTTGAGGGACTCCTTGATTCACCAGTCGTGTAGATGATTGAAAAGGTGGAAGTGCCACAGCTTGTTGTCTGTTGTCAAGATAGGATGTGAGCCAGTCTAGAGCCAGACCGCTCACTCCCACGTTCTGAAGACGGCCAAGTAAAACTTCATGGTCCACCGTGTCGAACGCGGCCGACATGTCAAGCAGCACCAAAAATGCTGACTTGCCCCTGTCGACACGTGTCCGTAGGTCGTCCAACACGGTGACCAAAGCGGTCTCGGTACCATGGGCCGGTCTGAAGCCAAACTGGGCCAGGAGTTACAATTGCCAACTTCAAGCTGTTTGGGACTGATGCTGTGGTCAATGATTGGCAGCAGATGGAATGAAGAGGTGGAAACAACTCATCTTGGAATGACTTCCAGATCTTGTGGGGCATAGGATCAAGTGGTGACCCTGAGGATACGCCATTGGCCAAGACACAAAACTCCTCTAACGAGGGAATAGGAAAACAGGACAGCAGATGGGAAACTTCCTTGAGGTTATTCAGGTGGTCGGAAGGATCCAAAGGGGAAGACATAAACTGCGCAGACTGTCCAGATGCCATAAGACCCGTCAAGATGGTTCTGATCTTCTCCTCAAATGCGAGGGCCAATGAGTCACATAATACCTGTGAAGCCGGAATAGTTGGCACTGTTATTATTATCCCAGGAACGTTCTCGTTCTGATTGGCCATAGAAAAGTCCAGAACCTAAGGTAAGACTTGTAAGGTCCTTGTGCAAGCTTCCCCACGCTGCTGCAGTCCCACCCTTCGTCTGCCAGCGTTTTTAGGTTTCGGCCTGACGTCAGCAGCGCATGCGCTGCTCTCGTCATACGAGACTTCTTGGAATCGATACGATTCCAGAAGCCTCGCCCCAGCTCTGCCTTCAGCTTTCATTTGTACACGTCGTTTGGCATCCCAATTATGCCTAAAGCAGTGCAATTTAGAAAAATCAACAATGCCCCTGCGCTATACACATGCAGTAATAGACTAGTATTGATGTAAGTATTTGTAGGACAACAATAGAAGTAATTAGGACAAATCTAAACAATTCGTGGTTCTCCGAGAATGGGTATTGAGAAGTGAAAACACATGGATGGATAAACAGTCTGTTCTTGGTGTAGTCACTTCTGTTTATTGTTCCAAATCAACAGCCAACACGTGTTTCATCGCAGGGAACATACTGCGAATCTTCAGGGCTTGATTCAAGACTTCTGGGATTAAAAACATTCCATCCGGACGTCTAATCCTATAATCATTTAATGCTAGTGATTTAGAGGGAAAGAGCCGGTCAGTGTGTAGATTCTGTTGCGTACCCTTGTTAGGAAACGAGACAGGGGTAAACTTTCAGTATCGATGGAAAGCCCAGTCCGGGCGTTGCAAGGAATCCTAAATTCGGATTACCAAGATTCTATATTTGGGCTGTGCCGGATCTCGATTAATCACAAGTAGTGTGACACCCGGGAGGGGAAAAACAGTTCGCCGTTGGCTTGTACGCCGTGTGGAGCGAAAAGGCAGTTGACCTAATCTGTAGAGTTCCCCCTCTTTAGATTTCCCGGCGCCGCGTATCTGTGACGGACACAGATACGCGGCGCCGGGAAATCTAAAGAGGGGGAACTCTCCAACGGCGAACTGTTTTTCCCATTGATTCTTTCTTATTTTTACTGTTAGCCCCTCATAGGCCTGTTTAAGTCTGTTGTCTGCTGTTCTCTTGATTATTACTGTATCTGTTTGCTATGCCTGAGTTTTTGTCTTCTCTCCCCCACTGTCTGCCCACTTTATCCCGCTGTTTTTTCCCTGCTCCCACTATCCAACGTCTCGGCTTTTGCCTGCCCCACCCACCGTCTTCCAGCACCCCTATTTCCTCTCAGGACCTATTTATGCAGTACACAGTGCTGTCACATCAAAGACGTGCCATATGCAAGCCCATCAGCGCCGCGTCAATTCCTGGACCACATCCAGCATTGGGAACCCTGGCTCTCCCACCACCAGTAGCTACTTTTCCACTGAGCTCCAAGCCCTGGGTATGGGATGCTGCAAAAACTGCTGTTGCACCTCTCCCTGATCCACAATAGGACCTTTCACCTGCCGGCATAGCCTCTTCCCCTGCAACACAGGAGCTTTAGAACATATGACGGTTACAACCACGCCTACTACAACTACCCCAGACCATCTCCACTGCCTCCGACTCGTGCACAATCTTTTTGTGAGCACGCTACTGAGCTATGGGATGCCAATATATCTCTCACCCCAACGTCATCTTTCTCCCAGAGCCCTGACTTACCCTCAGTTCTGCGCCCAACATCCCCACAGCTATGCCCATCTGCTACAAAATAGCACTGTGAGACCATATCAACAAACACAGAGCTGAAATCGTCATCATCCACAAGGAAACCATCCGCTGCACCCCCACCGCCGATGTCACCCCAATCATGGAATACCTCGACTTCCAACTCCATACCAATGGCAAAACCACCACCAGAGACACCCTAGCCAAAAGACCTCTAGAACCTAGCCCCAGTTTCTGGGATGCCATTTCCGAATTTATCTCTCTTCTCCCATTGACTCTAAGCACTACATCTTCATCACCAACCTAAATTTTCACCTCAACTACCTCAATTATACCAACATTGTCAACCTCTCGACGGCATGAACAACATCAGCCTCACCCAACTTGTCACCAAACCCACACACATCGCAGGACAAACACTTGACCCGATCTTCACAGCCAGCGAGAGAGTCAAGTACAGCCATGTCACCGAGCTCACCTGGACCGACCGCTCCATCATCCACTTCACTGTCTTGGGACCCCCAAGCACAGCCCAAAGACGCCCAGCTCTTCACACCTCAGCTGGAGCAAAGTCTCAATGGACCGAGGCCCTCAACACCTCTCCAAGCACCGCAAACAACCTAGAAAAGGCTGTCAAGACCTTCTCCGTCTGGATCACTGACTGCACCAACCGAGTCACCCCCATTAAACACACCAGGCCCAAGAGATCTTCCACGCAAGTCAGCTGGTACATCATGGAACTAAGAACTATGAAACGGAGCTGCAAACGGCTTGGAAGGAAATGGTGCACTAGCATATAGCCCACAGACCGAGCCACATTCATGACATCCCTCAACCAATACCACCAACTTCTGAAAAAGACATAAAGGAGCACCGTGGCTAACCACATTGAAGCTAGTTCCAACCTCAGCAAAGAACTCTTCAACATCGTCTGAGAGTTTTCCAGCCCCCTCAGCCACCAAAAGCATCACCACCCTTTCCCAGCAACTCTGCGCCACCATGGCAGACTTCTTCCACCACAAGATCTCCACCATCTACAGAAATTTCGAACCCCAACCCACCACTGCTGATATCCTACTCCATTTTGCCCCCACAAACGAAAAAAGGGACCGCCTGCTTACCACCTGGGACCAGCTCACCTCACAAAACACCACAGCCTTCCTGAACTCTGTACACTCAGGAGTGCCCATAGACGCCTGTCCCAGTATCTTCAACCTAGGAAGGAAGACGATCGGCTGTGAACTCGCCGCCATCTTCAAAGCATCCATCACCACGGCCAACTTCCCTGAAGATGAAAACATGCAGAAGTCAGGCCCCTACTCAAGAAACCATCCTCTGACCCCCAACAAACTCAAGAACTACCGCCCCATCTCGCTGCTACCCTTTTCCCCAAATATTCTTGAGAAAGCTTCAACGACCAACTCACAGAACACCTGGAGAACAATAGTCTACTGGACACTTCTCAATCTGGATTCTGCACCAACCACCCCACCAACTGCCCTGATCACAGCCACAGAAGACATCAGATCCCTCCTTGACCAGGGAAATTTGGCGGCCCGATCCTACTTGACCTCTCAGCTGCAGTCAAAACAGTATCACACAACACCGTGATCAAGAAGCTTCACCACATTAGAATCCAAGGAGACACCCTCAAATGGATTGCATCCTTTCTCACCAGAAGAACCCAGAGAATCTACCATCCTCCCTTCACTTCAGAACCAAAGAACACCATCTGCGGTGTCCCTCAATGTTCGTCCCTCTGACCCACTCTATTCAGCACTTACAAGACTCTATTGGACAACTTCGTCAGAATGCATGAACTGAACATAACTTACGCTGACAATACCCAGCTCATCCTCTCGCTTTCAGAAGATTCCTCTGCACGCTAACCAACTTCTGCAGATGCATGATGAGCATCGCTGACTGAATGAAAGACATCTGCCCAAAAGTTGACACAGACAAGACAGAAGTGCTGAATTTCAGGAATAACACCTTCCGTAGAATGACACCTGCAGGCTTCCTGAAATGGAACCCTCACCCACTCCGACTGACCACGCCCATAACCTTGGCATCATCTTGAACAGTAAGCTCACCATGAAAAGACAGATCAACGTAGTCTCATCCGCCTGCTTCCTCAGTATACCACAGCCAGGTTGGCCTGGCAATGCGACTTGGACATAACAATTGACGATGACATGTTTTCATACTGTTGCACTAACATGAGACGCATATCAGCGCACGGCAAACACAGACTGATACATTTCAAATACATTAATAGAGTGTACTACACGCCAGAGAGATTGCACAGGTATGGACTGAGAGAGGACACAACCTGTGACAGATGTCGTTCTCTGAAGGCGGATTTTATACATTTAGCGTGGGGTTGACCAGGTGTTTTCCGATTCTGGGAAAACATATTTCTTTAGATAAGCACTATAGCAGAGTTGGAGATACCACTTGACCCGGCTGTGGCTTTGCTGGGCTACTCTAAAAAAATTGCCGAAGGCAGCTCGTAGATTGGTAGACTTAGGCCTGCTGATGGCAAAACGTAGAGTGGCAATGTGTTTGTTAAGGGAACCCTTGCCTACAGTGTCGCAGTGGTCACACGATGTCCTTTACTGTTGCACACAATCAGAAAACTTGAGCGAACTACTCCCGCCGTGGAGCAGATCGAAGAACTTTGGGGGCTCTACACCACATACTTGAAAGGCGGGGGAGGGGGTACAGCGGCAGAGACGTCAGGGGCAGAAGTGGGAATCAATACCCCAGCGCTAAAAAGGACTTTGCAATTTTATGGATCAGGATGCACATTGTAAGCAGGGGAACGTGCCGAGGTATGATTAATAGATGGGGCTGGAACAGAGGGCGGAAATCAGTGGAAGGAAACGAAGTTGAGGGGAAGGTACTGGGACGGATTGATAACAGATTCAGAGCCTCATTGTCAAGATTGTACGCTACTTTTAGAGTCCTGACAATGAATGGCTGAGCTGACACCTCTGTGTTTGTTTGTTATAAAAATGTATTTTTGAGATTTATTTAAGATTACTGAAGCGCAGCAGACACGCTTTGTACATGGATCAGAACTGCAACTCTTAAGTACAACACTGCCCGGCATCCGGGACTTGGGCTAAGTAGCTGTGTGATGTGCCTTATGTATATACGCTGCCGGCCCCAAGGTTGTAGGCGTACTGCTGTGTTTGTCAGCGATATCTATCATAATAAAAATAAAACAGTGCTGAACTCGTAAGTGACGCTCTCCTCCTCCATAGCCAGCTTATCTGTGTGTGTTATTCGCCAAACATTAGGGGGGCTTATTTACAAGCCCCTTCCGCCACCAGTACGTCACTTTTAACATGGGAAAAAGTGACGCAACGGAGGCGCATGGGTCTTGTAAATAAGCCCCTAGGTGTTTCCATGTATTGTGTGTTTCGGACTACATAAATGTAGGCCAATAGTAAAGAGGGGAACTTGGAAAAACCATAACGAAATTAACTAAACAACTGCTAGACAGTTTATCAACGATGTCTCCAGGGTTGGGGGGGAGCGGGCATCTATCAGTCCATAGAGATGTATGTATATGTGTTATCACCTGTTAACAAATGTCAACTTTCTTGGGACCTATGATGACAGAGACCATTCAGTCCATGTCCAGGGAGGTGGGTAGAGAATGGTAGTGGCTGCACCGTACGTATGGCTAGCAGGGGTTTGTCTCATAAATAATTCAGAATGCCATATGCCCTGGGTCTCTGTTACTCAGTCACCATCGCTAGTATCTCCATTCACATCTCCCTATGCACCAAGTCCCCTGAGGGCCCCCTCTCCTCCTCCAGGGTTGTCCTGTTCCAAGTGTGTGATGTCCCCAGGTGTTCCCAGCCCGTCGAGATTGCCATCTACTGTTCGGCCAATGGATGTCTGCGCACTTCTTCGGCATCCTTCATGCCGAGTGCCTGTCCCTCCCCCTCTGCTCAGGTCATGACGTTCCTCTCCCAAGTCTCTAGTTTTGGCCCTCTGTCTGATTTCCATGCAATTGCTATTCTACGACCAGCTAAGGCCAGTGCCAGGTCAATGAATCTAGAGCCCATTTTACGTGCCCTGAGTCTGGGGAAGCCCCCCAAAGGACAGATCTGTATATCGTACAGGGAAGGGTCCACCCAAGAGGGGTCCGAAACCGCTGTAGTGCTTGGCACCCACAAGTCATATGACAAAAGTCAGTGTCAAACGCTTGACAGAACGGACGGCGTTGAGGTTCTCCCCCGTGTATGATCTGTAGTCGGTGTGGGGTAAGGTACGTCCTGTGTAGAAAATCATTTGCCACTGCACTTCCATACACTGTAAGAGTTGGGCTGCGTTGAAAAAGGATAGGGAGGCCCACCGGCAGCAAAGCTGGTGCATACAAGGGAGCCCTCTGATTCCACACAAGACATCGACGCCAACACTGCAATGCCGCTTGTACCAGTACACTAGGCTGTGAAATGGATACCTCGGGGCAGAGCAGGCAGGCCAGCAAAAGTCCCCGATATAGAGTTAGTCCCAAGAGGTCCAAGGCGTGTGCATGAGTGTCATCTAGCCATCTAGCTACCCATTGCAGCTGTGCCACCAGATAGTAGAGCTAAAAATCTGGCACTCCCGGGCCCCTAGCATCTGACGGGCCTCCCACGATTTCCAGGCACACTCTATGGCGACTGCCATCCTTTATCAGGTCCAAAGGAAGGTATCAAAGTATTTGAACAACGTCACGTGTACATTAACCGGTAGGTTCGTAATAAGATATAATAAGCGGGGGCATCACCATTTTGGCAAACGGCACATGCTCCATAAGAGGCTGGTGAAAATATCTCTATACGGTCATATATGACCGAAGGGACCAGAGAGCTCTACCCAAGTTCCCTTCTTGAATGTCGTCCAGGCCATTGCACACCCTCACTCCCAAATATTGTAAGTTGATGGGGAATCATATGAAGTACAACAGATGATCCAGTGGTCATATGGTCACCCTTACGCACAGGAATATATATTTCTTATATTAACCTATAAGCTCGACATAGCTCAGAAATCTTCCAGGAGCTGAGAGACCCTCAGGACTCCAGCTGATCCGCCCAGCAAATATAGTAGGAGATTGTCAGCGTAGAGTGAAATATTGTGTTGATGGTAGTCTATCAATATATCAGTACCCCTGCCCTCCTTTCGGAACAGTTCTGATAATGGCTCTATGGCCAACACAAAAAGAAGGGGAGACAGTGGGCAGCCCTGCCTGGTCCCCCTAAATATGCCGTATGCGGTGGGAAACGTGGAACCAGTCTTCACCCGGGCTGTCAGATCTGAATAAAGGAGGGAGATCCATTTAATCCACCGCTCCCCCAATCCCACCTTGTTCATAACCTTTATGAGAACGTCCCACTGAATAGAGCTGAAGACCATCTCGAGGTCTACTGACATAAGAGCCTGCCAAACAGCCTGTACCTCAGGGTAATAAAGTATATAATTCAGTCTCCTGAGGTTGAGTGATGTGCTACAGTTCGGGACAAAACCATTCTGGTCTCTGTGTATCAGCTTCTGCATGTTTGGGAGAAACCTACTCACTAATATTTTGTTAAGGAGTTTGAAGTCCATATTCAACATGGACAGTGGGCGAAACGCCGATGGGGACACACCTGGT
Source organism: Lissotriton vulgaris (assembly GCF_964263255.1). NCBI lineage: Eukaryota > Metazoa > Chordata > Amphibia > Caudata > Salamandridae > Lissotriton > Lissotriton vulgaris. Next base: position 1,254,191,684 of record NC_141695.1, on the reverse strand, counting down.
ACAGCAGTCTTAGGCTGGGGAATGACTGTTGCACTCTGTGCGGAGTCAGGGAGGCAGTCTATTCGGAAAGAGCAGCACAGAGTATAACAAGTCTGAAAGCCAGAGTGCCTGCAAAGGTTGAGTAAAACTCTGCTGAGAGACCACCTAGAACCAGAGTCTACCCGTGGATAGGTCCTTCAGTGCTGCACATGCTTCCTGAGCCTTCACTGGGCCTCCTATGTCTTCTTGGGCCTCTGGTGGCAGAGACGGGAGCGTAATTCCGTCCAGGAATCTGTCTTGCACCCCCTCAGGAAGCATCTCTGGGCTACAGAACAGTGTTTCATAATACCTGCGGAACTCATTGTTGATATCACCGGGTGCATGGATTTTCGTCCCAGTGGAGGAGGTGATGTGTGTGATGGGTGCACTCTGTAAATCCAAATGGATAAGCCAGGCCAGAAATCTCCCAGATCTACCCTCCTTAGCATGTGCCCTAGCTAGATAGTATTTTTAGTCATGGCTACTCAAATGCTCCGCTATAGTGCTGTAGCATTCTTTTGCATCAAATAGCTGTTTATTGGCATCTGGGTCTGTTCTCAGAGTACCCTCTAAAGTGTGGAGCGTATTATCTAGGGTGGCCTATTCTGGAAGGAACTCCCTAGTTACACCCACTGAATGGCTTATACAGCGCCCTTGGACTACCACATTGAATGCTTCCCATTCGGTCAAAGAGAATGATGCAAAGCCCTGATTGTGTTCAAAATAGTCAATAATACATGCATGAAGGGACTTCCTGTAACAGATGTCTTCAAGAGTTGCCGGCTGGAGACGCCATGACGGGATAGCCGGTCTGTCATCAATGGGCCTACACCCCAGCAATAGGGGGCTGTGGACAGAAAGCATATGTCCAAGGTATTTAGTAAAGGTGGCATATTGACTCAGCCTCTCTGAGCATAAGAATTTGTCCATTCGGGTATGGAGTGTGTAAATGGGTGAAATGTATGTATGTATGTTTGTATCCGGTATTGGTAAAGCACAAACTAATCACCCCAAGGGGTCTCAAGCCGCTGGGGGTGTCGAGGTGGATTAAGTAAGCTATTGCCCAGAGTCACAGGGTGCTGAGCTGAACTGCCGCCGGTGCCGGGGATCGAACTGTGAACCCCGTGCACCGGTGTCAGCCACTCTGGCCACTGCACCACACCCCTCTCCTGGAAAGTAGGAATAGTCACGCATGGGGCCTGTTGGACACGCCAAAGGTCTTACAGCCCCCAATGTTGCATTCAGTCCCGAAAGCCTTTTGCTAGGTTATGAGCTACGGCTCCCGTCATGGTGAAGTGGAGTGGTTTAGGTCCACATCTTCAAGACAGTTAAAATCTCCACCCAATATCAGATTGCTGCCCCATTATGTTATGGTATGTTATGTTACGTTAACCCCTTCCATGCTGATGACGGAATCGCTCCGTCATCAGCTACAGTTGAGCTGTGCTGATGACGGAGCGGTTCCGTCATGGCCCGGCCGCCGCGCCTGCGCGGCGCTGATTTCGCGCCTGCGCGGGCGTTCTAAAGAGCGGGGCGGGTCATGACGGAACCGCTCCGTCACCAGCACAGCTCAACTGTAGCTGGTGACGGAGCGGTTCTGTCACCAGCATGCGGCGGCCGCGCGGCCGCCCCGCCTCTTTAGCGCTGCGGCGGAATAGCCGCCGCAGCGAAGGGGTTAATAACAACTTCTAAAGCACACGGTCACCCGGAGGTTTCATGGCGCTAATCATGAAGAGTGTTGCCGCGGAATGACTATGCATAGGCTGGCTCAAACAACCAGGTTTTCACAGCTTTCCTGAAGCCCAGGAGGTTGTCGCAGCTCCTGAGTGCCAGGGGAAGAGAGTTCCAGATGTTAGGGGCTAGGTAGGAGAAACGGCAACCTCCTTGCCGTTTACATTTGAAGGTAGGGATGGTTAACAGGTGGAGGTGGGCCGATCGGAGACTTCACAGGGGTGCGTGCTTTATGATCATACTATCAATGAATCTGGGGCTTTTACCGTGCAGGGCCTTAAAGGCTAAGCATTCAGTCTTAAAGGCTACCTGTTGAGCCATCGGTAGCCAGTGGAGTTTCAGCAACCCGGGTCTGGCTGACAGCCATTTAGGCTGTTTGTGGATAAGTCTTGCTGCCTGGTTCTGGACGATTTGTAGGCGTTTAAGTAGACACAATGGCAGGCCGAGGTAGATTGAATTCGAGAAGTCAAGCCGCGAGAGGACCAGAGCTATCACCACCTGTACGAGGGCTGAATGGATCAGCAGATGGGCGATTTTCTTGATTTTACGCAGTTGGAAGAAGCTAGAGGAGATCACCGCTCCCACTTGTCCTCTGAGCAATAGATCAGAATTGATGGTAACCCCTAGACTTTTCACCGAAGGAGAGGGGGTAGCCCTAGTTCCGCCAGCCAGTAGTGCGGGCCCCAGCAGATCCCGCTCTTCCCAGGCAGCACTAATTCCATCTTGCCTGGGTTGAGTTTCAAGTGGTTCAGATCCATCTGGATGTGAAGCATGATGGCTTGAAACTCAGCAGCGGAATCAGGGGAGTTCAGTGGGAATATGAGCTGAAGATTGTCTGCGTAGTTAAAAATGGTGATGTTACTGTTTTTTAACAAGTGGATCAGGGGCCTGAGATAAAGATTGAACAGTTGCGGGGATAGAGAGGAGCCCTGTGGGACCCCACTGTGTTTGTCCCAGTGATGCAGATAGTGAGTGAAAGTATGTCCATTGGACTTGGTTAGTGTCAGTGAAGTAGTGTGGCTCACTGGTTAGAGGCGGCAGACCCGAGAGCAGAGGACGGCCCGGGACCAGGGTTCGATTCCCGGCGCGGCAGGTTTCTGGACCAGGGTCAGCGGACTCGATAATTCTCTCGCCTCGGTGCCCACTCTGATCAGCGATCACACTCGGCAACTCTGGGCATTAGCTTGCCTCATCTTCACTAACGGCCCCACCAGACCGCCGGGGATGCCTGGTCTCACCCTGGAGATACCCATTAAGGGACCATCTCTCAGGGAAGCCAGGAAGGGTTTCGCAGCGGTCGGAGCGCCTTGGGACCCTCCGGGTAAGTAGTGCGCTATATAAATGCCTATACATTTACATTTACGTTAGGGGCATAAATGCATCCCAGTGTGATCTCTTTCCCTAGTAATCTACCTCTCAATAGTACATATCGACCCTCTTTGTCGATGAGCGAGTGGAAACATTCAAAAGGGGTAATCGCTCCACTTCCTCCCCAGTAAGATGAGTTTCTTGAAACATGGCAATTTGTACTCTCCTACACCTAAGATAGCTGTGTATATTATGCCTTTTGGTGGTAGACCCCATCCCACAGACATTCCATGTCATACACTTAAAGTCTTGGGTCCTGGTGGCCATGATAGTGCCAGAGACACTGATGGTGACTTCTTTGTATAGGCTGTCCAGAGGCCTACTCCTTCCCACCCTCCCACCATGCAGAGACAAACAAAAAGAATAACAATGAATTCCCCAACATAAGACTCTCCACCCCTCAAAAAGAACAGCAATGGCTGTTCGTCCAAACACTTTACAACCTGGGAGCAACAAAATGAATACAGTCCCACCAGGCTCCTAAATGGCGTCAGGTGATAGAGGCAGGCGAAATCAGACCAATTGATGTTATGGCCACCCCCCCCCCCCCCCCCCCCCCACCAAGATGCATCCAAGGAGATTGGAAAGGGCCCTCCCAATCCCCTCTGCAGGAACCTGTTGCTGAACGTCCGCTCTAGGGAATGGTTCCCATTCCATCTCCAGCAATCTCCTCATGCCCTCATCAAAGAGCATTCAGTCTTGCAAGGGGCAAGGTCGGAGACCAAGGACAACCCTCATGTCCTAAGTGTCAGTCGTCCAAGACGAGCCCATAGACCTTGTGCACAGCATTCTCCATACATGTTGGCCACAAATCAAATAAGGTCCTCAACAGACTGCAGGTCAACACGGGGAGCCCCTCACCATCCATCAGTGAGCTTGCTTGTTCCGAATCTGTGGCCTGACTCCCAGAGGGGGAGTCACGTCCAGATTCCGGCCCGTCTGTGCAGCTATGTCTGCTGCCGCCTGCAGTGCCCCAGCCTGCTACTCCCACAGAACTAATCCAGGACATTGTAGGCTATGTACTGTGTCTGTGGTCACACATGGTACACTTTATGAAAAATGTAAATAACAATTTGGAGGCTAGTCAGGAGCTTGTGAAGCACTGGTATTAACAGAAGGCTTCTTTGGTTGAGTACCAGCCAGGTTAAAAGGTACGGATGTTGGCTCATATTACTCCCAGGGCCCTCCAGGACAAGTGGCTGGGATTGACCAAATACCTGTCAAACAATAGAAATCTAAAGGTTGACTGTCAAGGTGAAGGCCATCGTCAAAGCTGAAGTTGCTAAGCTGCTGGAGTTGGGGGTGATTGAGCCTTCATGTAGTCCTAGGTCCAGCCCAGTGGAGCCAGGTCTTGAGAAGTCTTCTGAAGGTCAGAAGGTCTTTGGTCTGCCGTAGGCGGATGGGGAGGGTGTTCCATGTCTTGGCGGCGAGGTGGGAGAATTATCTGCTGCCGGCGGTCACTCTTTGGATGCGGGGGACGTGATGAGGGCGCGGTCTGCGGAGCGGAGCTGGCGGGTGGGGGTGTAGAGGCTGAGTCAGCTGTTGAGGTACGCTGGTCCAGTGTCGTGGAGTGCCTTGTGTGCATGGGTGAGGAGTTTGAAGGTTATCCTTTGTTGACAGGGAGCCAGTGCAGGTCTCGCAGGTGGGGTGTGATGTGGCTGCGGCGAGGGATGTTGAGGATCTGGCATGCGGAGGCGTTCTGGATGCGTTGGAGCCGTTTCAGGAGTTTGGCCGGGGCTCATGCGTAGAGTGTGTTTCCGGAGTCCAGTCTGCTGCTGACGAGGGCCTGGGTGACCGTCCTTCTTGTTTCAGTGGGGATCCACTTGAAGATCCTGCGAAACATGTGGAGGGTGTTCCCGTCATCGTCCAAAGGTTGGTGAAGGATCACCTTACCCATGTGAAGGAAGTGCTTCAGGTCCAGCAGCAAGCAGGCCTGACCATTTAGCCAAGCAAGTACTAACTATGGCACAGGACTGTTGTGTACCTGGGCCATCCTGTAGGTGGGGACATATACAGCCTCTCTCAGCCAAGATCCAGACAATTGTGGCTTGGAAACCTTCCAAACCACCCCAGAGCCTTTCTTGGCATGACTTGATACTGCAGGAGGCTTGTAAAATGGTATGGCTCTACTGCAGCACTCTTGACAGAACTCACTTCCAAGAAACAGCCCAAAAGAAGTTGTTTGGACTGTAGAGTGTGCGGAAAGTTGATTATTAGTCAGTGTGGTTGTGAGACCTCACCAAGTAATAATGTCACTAATCCATATCAGGTGCATTTACGTTTCTTTAAATCAAACCTTAGCTCAATCCTGGGTAGCTGTGGCACAGAGCAGTCAGGCTTAACTCAAACAATAACAAGTGTAAATCATTTATCATTACGAGAACAGTTAGTAAGTAAGAAACATGACACAATTAAAATCTCACTCTAATTTATATAAATAGACTATATTTTTGTCTTTAATTAGACACCAAAATGACAAATATTAGATGAATGGAATCGGGGTTATGATTTCTGCAACATTTTCATAAATCACTACATTTCACTCTAAAAGTTCGGTAAATCACTGCTTTTTACTCTTAGTAGTACTCTATGAGACTCAAATGCAAATGCTTGGGGCAAAATCAAATTTTCAGGCTGAACCCGGTGGAAGTCAGAGTTGGATGTGGGTGCCAGTTTGGTCCCAAACACATCTTACCTTTGCACTTAGAGAAACAATTCTGTGTCTTTATGTTCGAGGCATATGAGCTGCAGATTGTACACTTAGCATTAGATCGCCACCTGGTGGTGGGCTCGGATGATTGCATGTTGTTGTCGTCTTGGAAGAAGTCTTTGTAGTCACGAGATAAGTGACTCCTCCCTTGGACGATAGTGCGCATGGGCATCGGCTCCATCCTTAGATTGTTTTTTTTGTGCCACTGGGTTCGGATGAAATGTTTCCGCTCTGGCTAGAAATAGACTTTTCAAGCACTTCGAAGCGCAAAAAACGTCCTAAAACGTACCAATCTAATTTCGATATCGACTAACATCGTTTCGACTCCATCAGCTCCATTCCGGTCGCCGACGCTGGCCGTTGAGCCTATCCACGCCGTGAGGCCTACACCTCATGGAAAGAACGCCATTCAAGAGATGCCCCGGGTGTGGAGCAAAGTTTCCACGCAGTGACCACCACGAGGTCTGCAACCTGTGCTTATCGCCAGAAAAAAACAAAACAAATCCAGCTGTACAGCCTGCGCGTCCTTTCGATCCAAGAAAACCTTCCGAGGTCGGAGGGCCCGTCGACACGACATGCAGAGATCAGCTCCGGAACCAGTGGATATCGGCGACGACGAAGTTCCGCTCGTTCCCGAAGAAGATTCCGATGATCTCCAAATCGTATCAAAGGCAGACGACTCAGAGGACTCCATACCATCGGGTCAGCACGTGAGTACTACTGCCCCTGCATCACACACAGCACCCAGATCGAAGGCAAAGGTCAACACTCCGCCTCCGGGGCCCAGTCGCGACTGAAAAACCACTTCGACAGCCCCGCCATCGAGCCCAGCTCCGAAGAAAGTCATTAAGCCTTCCAGTAGCTCTGTACCGAGCAAGCCGCACGTGCCGATCCCACAAATTCCCTCGGTACCGAAACCAAAGGAAGTCTCGGCTCTGAAACCGTCGACTTCTAAAGACAATGGTATGAAGCCAGCGTCCGAAGCCGACGAGACCAGCTTCCACTCCGAAGACATCGTCTTCGGTGCCGAAACCGACAAGGCCTGATTCCGACACGTCCAAGCCCTCAAAACAGCCTACGACACCGAAAACAATACCTTCTGTGCCGAAAACTACGCCAAAGGACACTGCAACAACTCCTAAGGCTGAAGACAAGCAGCAACCTCGTCTGGTACCGAAAAAATTGGTGCCGACAAAGGTTCCACAAGGAGAAGAACATTTCCAAAAGATGATCTACATTGACCCAAAGATAGGTCAGGTATCCACTACACCACACAAGAAGAGGAAGGCAGATGAAACATCCACACCTGTAGTTCCTGCCAAGAAGAAGGACTCTGCAACATCTCCTATGCACCCTTCTTCACCTATACTTCCGTCTCCTTCACATTCCCCTCTTTTATCTTCACACTCACCTCAAAATGATGATGAGTATAGTTTAGGGAGAGGGATAGACACAGATGAGCCTTTCCCATACCCTACAGATGATGCAGACTGGGAGTACCCAACCCCACAGGATGTGCCAGATATTCCTGACCCACAGTCATACCCATCAAAACCTTCTCCCCCAGAAGATAACATTGGCTTTGGTCACCTGTTGAACAGAGCTGCCATTTACCATGGGGTCACTGTGCATTCTGATGAGGAAGAGGAAGATTTTCTGTTAGACACATTTGAACAATCGCAAAGGTCTGTTCAAATTCTTCCTATGATTAAAGGGGTCATCAAACTTGCTCCAGAGATATTTAAAGACCCTGTACGTACTAGGATCTTAAACCCTAGAATTGAGAAAAAATATAGGCCTGCACCTGCATATCCAACCTACATTAAAGGACAACTACCATTAGATTCACTAGTTGTGTCAAATGCTAGGAAAAGGGCAAACTCACAAACTTCAGGTGAGGCACCCCCACCTGACAAAGAATCCAAGGTAATAGATGCTTCAGGCGAAAGAATAGCTGCGCAAGCTACCAATATATGGCGTATAGCAAATACACAAGCCCTCCTTTCCCGATATGATAGTGCTCATTATGATCAGTTAGAGAAACTGCTAGAACATCTACCTGACCAATATAAGGCACAGGCAAACGACCTTATACAAGAAGGCAAGCTAATTTCGAATGCCTCAATTAAGTGCGCACTAGATGTAGCAGATACTGCAACTAGAGCTGTAAATACTAGTGTCGTACTTAGGAGACATGCGTGACTACGCATTTCAGGTTTTAAACAGGAAGTGCAAACTACCATTTTAAATCACCCATTTAATCAAAACCAATTGTTTGGACCAGAAGTAGACACAGCACTTGAAAAAATGAAGAAGGATACAGACACTGCCAAATCTATGGGAGGTTTACAGTCCACACAAACTAGAGGTTCCTTTTGTCGCTCCTTCTACAGAGGAGGCTCCAAACAAACTGGTGCAGACAATACAACATCCTTCAAATCTAAGACACAAACATCGTCTAACAAGGGATATTTTAGAGGAGGATATAGAGGGAATTACAACAAAGGAAGAGGTCGGGGTAACAACAATAATCGAACCTCTTCCACCACAAAACAGTGACTTCCCTCGGCCCCCCCAGTAGCATTCCACTCCTGTGGGGGGCAGATTAACACAATTCCTGCCTTTCTGGAACTCCATCACAACAGACAAGCGGGTAAGGCAGGTTATCCAGTATGGCTACTGCCTAGAACTTACAGCCACCCCTCCACACATACCACCCAGGTAGCATCGAATGTCTACAGAACACCTTACTCTGCTCAAACAAGAAGTTCTGTCACTTCTACAAAAGGACGCAATACAAATAGTTCCTTTACAAGAACAAGGAACAGGGGTTTACTCGCTGTATTTTCTAATTCCCAAGAAGGACGGGACACTAAGACCAATTCCCGACCTCAGGCCCCTCAATCATTACATACAATCAGATCATTTTCATATGATCACTTTACAACAAATGCTCCCACTGCTGCAACAAGGCGATTTCCTTACAACACTAGACCTAAAGGATGCCTACTTACACATTCCTATGCATCCTGCTCACAGAAAGTATCTACGGTTTGTACTGGAAGGACAACATTATCATTACAAAGTCCTTCCATTGGGAGTGACAACGGCACCACGAGTATTCACAAAGTGCCTAGCAGTAGTAGCAGCACATCTCAGGAGACAACACATACATGTCTTCCTTTATCTAGACGATTGCCTCATAAAAGCCAAGTCATTCAATCAGTGTGTCCAACACACACATAAGACAATTCAAACATTGCACGACTTAGGGTTCACAATCAACTACACCAAGTCGCACCTGCAACCCTCTCATATACATCAGTATCTAGGGGCTACAATAAACACGTCTACAGCTCTAGCGTATCCCAGTCCAGCAAGGATACAGACCATTCAAGCCTTAGTCACAGCCTTTCAACACCAACAATCTCTGCAAGCCAGAGTATTCATGAGACTAATAGGCATGATGGCATCCTGCATCTTCATAGTACCATATGCAAGACTGCAAATGCGTCCGTTACAAGAATGTCTAGCACAACAGTGGAACCAGGCTCAAGGTCAACTAACAGACCTGGTGTTGGTAGACAGCCGCGCACATCGCTCTCTGCAGTGGTGGAACACCAAAAATGTGACAAAAGGGTGGCCGTTCCTCGAACCTGTTCCACAACTAGTGCTCACAGCAGACGCATCCCTCACAGGATGGAGAGCTCATCTCCTACTTCATACAACGCAAGGACAATAGAACAGTCAACAAAAATTGTTCCATATCAACCATCTAGAGCTGCTAGCAATATTCTTAGCACTCAAAACATTCCAAGAACAGAACAAAGCTGTCTTAATCCGGACGGACAACATGACAGCCATGTATTATATACAAAACCAGGGGGGGCACACTCTCTACAACTGTCCCAGCTCGCACAGAACATTTGGAGATGGCCATTCCACAGAACATATATCTGTTGGCAGAGCAACTTCCAGGAGTTCACAATCAGATAGCAGATCTGTTGAGTCGGCAGACACAACAAATTCACGAATGGGAACCTCATCTGCAGGTTCTTCAACCATTCTTTCACAAGTGGGGTCATCCATCTGGCTTTCAGGAAGCGACTAAAGACATTCTTGTTTCAATAATGTCCTTCTAACGTCCTCCGGTCTTACAGCGCTGGGATGCTCGAGGGTAGCCATGCGCTCTACAAGAAAGTATTCATTCATTCATTCATTCAGACATAGATCTGTTTGCCACACACAAAAAAACGCAAAATGCCCAACCTTCGCCGCCAGGTTTCCACACCCGCTGTCCAAGGGCAATGCGATATGGATGAACTGGTCAGGCAGATTTGCGTACGCTTTTAAACCACTACCACTAATACCATTAGTAGTACACAAGCTCAGACAACAGTCTCTCAAACGAATCCTATTAGCTCCCACATGGGCACGCCAACCGTGGTTCACCACACTGCTAGAACTATCTCTAGTTCCACACCAAAAGTTACGACTGACTCCATCCCTGCTAACGCAGAACCATGGAGACATCCGACATCCAGATCCAAATCAACTGAATCTGGCGATCTGGCTCGTGAAGTCATAGAGATTGGTTATCTTAACCTACCACCAGACTGTATGAACATCATTATAGAGGCCAGGAGACCTACTACCAGAGCTTGTTATGCTGCTAAATGGAAGAGATTTGCCATTTATTGCAACAATAACCAAATTGATCCCCTGGATGCTTCCATCCAGAATATCATTTGCTACCTTTTACATTTACAAAGGTGTAACTTGGCATATTCATCCATACGCCTGCACCTTGCAGCAATTGCAGCATATTTACAAAACAGACAACATCGGTCTCTTTTCAGAGTGCCTGCAATTAAAGCATTTATTGAAGGATTAAAAAGAATTATCCCACCCAGATTGCCACATTCTCCATTGTGGAACCTAAATGTTGTTCTTACAAGACTCATGGGACCCCCTTTTGAGCCTTTACATAAATGTGAACTGCAATTTCTCACGTGGAAACAGCTTTCCTTATTGCTATTATCTCTCTTAGAAGAGTAAGTGAGATACAAGTATTTACAATACAAGAACCATTTTTACAACTACATCGTAACAAAGTGGTTTTAAGAACTAATCCAAAATTCCTTCCAAAAGTCATAACTCCTTTTCATTTAAACCAATCTGTAGAGTTACCTGTGTTTTTCAAAAACCCAGACTCTGTAGCAGAAAGGGCTCTACACACACTAGATGTTAAAAGAGCTCTTCTCTACTATATAGATAGAACTAAGTCTTTTCGAAAAACAAAACAACTGTTTGGGTCTTTCTCTCCACCTCATAAAGGCAACCCCATCTCTAAAGGTGGGATTGCAAGGTGAATTGTAAAATGTATACAAATGTGCTATCAAAAAGCAAAACGTACATTAACAGTTCCTCCTAGAGCGCACTCCACACGCAAGCTAGGAGCCTCTATGGCTTTCTTAGGAAACATCCCCGTAGAGGACATATGCAAAGCAGCAACATGGTCTACAACACACACCTTCACTAAACACTACTGTGTTGATGTGCAAGCCAAGCAGCAAGCTGCAGTAGGCCAAGCTGTCCTTAAAACTCTCTTTCAAACTACTGCAACGGATACAGATACCACTAGGGGAGACACTGCTGCACAATCGATGCTAAGTGTACAATCAGCAGCTCATATGCCTCGAACGGTAAATGCTACTTACCAGTATGCATCTGTTCTTGGTATGTAGAGCTGCAGAGTTGTACACGCCCTCTTGCCTCCCCGGGACCTGTATCTGTTCTAGTTTTATCTTACTTAGATGCACACGTATGGACATCTTTTTCTTTACTTCTACTAACTCCATAATTTCTCATCATGGCGAAAAACCATCTAATGATGGAGCCGATGCCCATGTGCACTATTGTCCTGTCATATAGCTAATTCTTTTCTATATACTGTGTTAAGTTAGCATGAGCTTATTAAATGTTTAAACGCCATTTTTCCTTTTCGCTTCATTTTGCACACGACACATAATTGTTGTTTTAGCTTTCAACCCAGAAGAGCTTCGTGATTTACTTGTTAAATAATATGTTATTGCTCTGATATCAGTTTTGCTCGGTACACTGTCTGCACAGTGAGTGCTGAAGGCTCCAAGGATAACTGACACAGTGTTGTTGTGAAGTCTGATCTTCGCACCTCCATAGACATAACACACATGCTGCTGCCAAAATCTGGCTCTAGGCGGGTTTTACATTGTTGTGCTGAACACACACGTAACACACTTGATGGTGCTTCGCATGCAGAGAGCTGGCGGAAGATTATGTGATCCTCTGCCACTGAGATTTTGAGGTATGAGCCCGCCCTGCTAAAACCCAAATGAGACCTTCATAGATATAAAATACTCTGCTAAATAGGGAGGGTGAGAATTAGGTATTGTTAATTCCTATTCATTACAGCATCTTAGTATGCTGTCACCATTCCCCTTTTATGGACTAATAACTATGCTGATAACTTTGTTGCTTATAATATGTTTGCTTGTATTATATAAGATACTGCGTTTGAGAACCCTGCATTAGTAAATAAATATTTCAAATATGCACGTGTCCTCATTTACTCCACGTTCTGGTTTGAAATGATTATATAGCGAAAGAGTGTTCATGTGTTCCACGATACCTGAGGTAATCTAAGTTCATGTTCTGGTTTGTCTAAACATTGGGAGTTTGTTATGACCAATGAGACACTAACTAGCTCGGTAAGGGGATTTTGGGTACTGAGGTGAGTTTTGGGCCATCCTAATTCACAGAGGTTCCAGGTCTCTCTGCACAGTTCTGTAGGAGAACGGAAATCCCGCTACATGGCGCCCAACGTTGTTGGGCCCCAGGGACAAACTTCGGAAACGGAAGTTCAGCCCAAGTCCAAGAAACAAAATTGGCCTAAAAAACAGAAACAGGGAAAGCAACAGCAACAACAACTAACCCAGGCTTCTCGTCCTGCGTCTCTGTTGCCTGCGCAGTCGGAACGTGTTTATGACTTGCGCTATCGCGCGACGATTAAATCTCCTGATCGATTTCAGGCTTCTGACCAACGCTCTCCCCGTTCCTTTCAGGACTCATCGGCCCCGACAACCGGTGGTGGAGGGGGCGGCAGGGGTCGGGGTGGCCAGCAAGGACGTGACCAGCCCCGCCCGAGGAACGGTGCAGAAAAGCAGGAAGGCTCTATGCCTAAGAGACAGCAGTTTGCCAAGAAGAAAGTCGCAGCCTTAGCAGCGCATCGATATGCCACAGATAGTGAGAACGCGGCTTCGGAATCTGACATGGGCTCTGACCTTGCTGGACAGCACGGCAGAGATTACCATAGTGAGAGAGGCCCTGCGTCCACTACTGAAGGTGACAGCGACTGATACTTATGTTGTGATTGAAACAGCTGATACAAGAGTTGCTCCCCCTGATAGACTTTTTGAAATTGTCCTGTTAATCGAGGGTGACATACAGCGAACCATTAAAGGGGTATTTTGGGAAAATCTTTTGTCTACATATGACATTTTGTTTTCAGAGGCTGACTGGCCCCCACCTTTTGTTCTTGCAGCTCCGCGAGGGGAGGAGGTAATCCTCCCCAGTTTCGCGAACACAGTCTCGAAAGAGGATGTGCTGCATTTTGCAGAAGAGTGGGCTCTGGCTCTAGCGCCGGCTGTGTACCGCAATCAATGTGGTTGGGATAAATTGTCCCCATGCCACGAGATTCCTTTACGGTCTCAGCCACAACCTCAACCTCCATATCCCATACGGCGTGAAGCTAAGGCTTCCGTTGCGGCAATCCTTGAACAATTGGAATATCAAGGTGTAATTGAAACATGTGTGTCACCGATGAATAACCCTCTTTTTACTGTAAACAAGCCAGACGGTTCATATCGTTTGGTGTTGGATTACTGGCATTTAAACTCGCATTGCCGTAACTGTGCATGACAGAATACTCACGGCTCTGCCCTAGTGATTAGTCTTGTGCGTAAGCGGTTTAAAACCACGCTTGACATTTCCAATGGTTTTGATGCCCATAGATTGGATGGTCTAAGTTCCCAATGGACCTCCTTTACTTGCGGCGGTGTCTAAAAACAATTTTGGCGTTTGCCCATGGGCTATAAGAATAGTCCTGGGATTTTTACTGCCCGCATTGTCTCTCTTTTGGAGAGGATCGACCCGGATGCTTGTTCGTATGTGGATGACATCTATCTCACAGACGACAAACTTTGGGAGCATCTGTGCCGAGTCAACGGAATAATTTGTACCTTTGCAAACTTGGGTTACAAATTCAACTTTGCAAAATCGCACATTGCAGAGTACACAGTGTTGTTTTTGAGCTACGAGCTCAACAAAGAGGGAAAGTGATTGGTTCCTCACTTCCTGGAGAAATGCGCACAACTGTGCGCTCCAACAACACTGAAAAAATTACAATCTTTACTGGGCTTCTTGAATTTCGGGAGAACATACATTCCGGAATATGCCCAGCGTATCAAGCCTTTGTATGCTTTGATACAACCAACTTTTTCCAAATCATGCTGGCTGCCTAAGTATTTAGCTATTCTGCAGTCTTTGCAGGCTGATCTGCTCGCTTCTAAATTCTTATTGACTCATGATAACCAGACCAACCTGGTGATAAGAATTATCCCTGGGACGGTGGGTTTCACGTACCTGACTTTTAATGAAGGAGACACAGTACCTATTGCTTACAAGTCACACTTGTACACTTAGGCTGAATTGCGCTTTTCCACTGTGGAGAAAGTTTTGACGGCTGTGCAGATGGCAATTCTTAAGGAACGTGCCCTGTCACAGGGAAAGCGCATGTTGGTTGTTACCCCGTGTCCTGCTTTGGAGGCAGTTACGAAAGCCAGTGTACCAAATTCCAAAGCTTTGCACCCTCGGTGGATTCAATGGGCTGCATCCTTGACGTCTCAGGATGTCACGTTTATTTTTGACGCCTCATTACGGTCGCAGGAGTACTTACAGTATGAATTCGTTCATCCGGCTCCTTTAGCAATGCGGCCTTTGGAGGTTTTCCATTGTATCATTTACACTGATAATTCGGCGCAGGTTGCGCATGGCTCTAAACATGCCTACATTTCCGCATGCGCCATTGTGGTCGGTGCCATGGTGGACGATGAGTTCAAGTCCAGTGTCGTGCACACGCAGACACTAGGGGACTGCACCGCACAATTAGCGGAGCTTCGTGCTTTGATGCTTGCATTGGAGTACGCAGATCCTAGTGTGACGACTTTAATCGTAAGTGACTCTTACTACTGTGTCCAGTCTTACAATGAGAACTTGTTCTTTTGGATTCAGAATGACTTTCGTGATTCCAAAGTTAGCACAATAAAACATAAGATGATCTGGGTCCGAGTGGCTGAGCTTAAAGAGCAGTTGCCACTTGTGTTTGTGATTCATACTCTCAGCCATCAGCGTGTTGGGGTTCACGCTGTCGGTAACTCGCTTGCTGATGAAGCGGCGAAATCTGCAGTATCAAAATATTTAGTTGCAGCGGTTACACGGTCCAAAAGTAAAATAGATGATGACATCTTGGCTGCAGTAGCTGCCACTGAGAAGGGAGGTAAATATCCTGCGGGGTTCCCTTCGAAGTACACATACCACTTAAGTCCCGATAAGGTTCCTTCTGTGAAAATTCCTGATGTTGGGGAATCGTTGATTACCCAACTTGGATCGCAGGGCTACGTTGATTACAGCGGCGCATGAAGGTGTGGTGTCTGCGCATGCGGGCGTCTCGGCCACTGTAACTCAGCTACAACAACGTTTCTGGTGGCGGGGACTGTACAAACAGACGCGCGATTATGTCCTTCAATGTGACATTTGCCAGCAGATTAAGCCTTCAACTGCTGCGCGTCCTCCTCAGACACAGTTGTATATATCTAATAAACCACTGGGTTGCGTTTATTTAGATCACTGCGGTCCTTTTTCTTCTGATACTGTGTATAAGTACATTTTAGTAGCAGTTGATTCATGCACACGCTTTGTGTGGGTATGGCCCCATCGCAGCGCTGATTCACGGACTGTCATAAGAGATTTGCGTGTCTTTGTAGGGATTTTTGCCTGTGGTACCTTCCATTCGGATCAGGGTCCGGCTTTCGCCTCCAAAGCGTATAAGGATGCTATGATTTCGTTGGGGGTGCAAGTCAAGTTTTCGTCTCCATACAGACCTGAGGGTAATAGTGTAGTGGAGTGAATGAACCGTGACTTAAAGCAATCTTTGACAGCACGAGTTATAGGCACTGGCAGAAACTGGCTGGCCCATCTCATTGGCGTGCAGCGTGCACTTAATAATCTCCCTAGAAGGTCTCTGGGTGGGCGGACCCCATACGAAATGCTCTTTGGTATCAAGATGTATGTCTCTGACCTCGACGGTCTAGACTGCGTGGCTCAAGCCACGGCCTTTGACGTAGATGAACATTGCAATGTTTTACAGGATCTACAAAAGACCAGAGACAGTCTTGCAAAGGAACATTTGCCCTCCACATCGGATGATGCTTTGCAGATCCCGGTAGTTGGCTGGCTACCCAAAATTGGAGAATTGGTTCGAGAGAAGATCGATAACAAGAAAGAATTTGGTCCTTCCTATCGAGCACCGGTTCCCGTTCTTGGAGTGAAGGGCACAAGAACAGTCATATTACCACCACTTCCAGGTCGTAAGGAAAACAGGTTTATCTCTATTGACAATGTCAAGATACACAGGGTGGCCGATTCTTCATAGTATGACACCGGCAGTCTCCTGTCCTTCGATTGTGAGAAATTCTGTTTTGGCCACTACTTCTAATGCTGAACCAGGAGTGGCCCTCGAGATGCCTGCTGTTTCCAATCCATTATTGAATACTTCCCTTTAATAACATTGATGACCTAGACTATGCCTATCCTACTGGTTTGTCGATGCCTGATTTACAAAGACGTTTGGCCACAGAATCCAGGTTCTCCTTTGACTCTGTTTCAGTGACTTCGAAAAAACCCTCAAGTTGTGCAATTTATGCCTCTTTATTTAAAAAATATTTTTTGATTCCCCCTTGGACATATATTTGGCTGGTGCTTTTTTCAGTTTACCTTTTTATGTCAATAGGTTTTGTGTTTTATTTTTTCCGTATCATCGATGGACACTGTGTCGAGGAGAGAACATGCATTCGACATCTTAATGGAACTTTGGCCCCCTTTTCCTCATCACATTCAGCTCACAGACTGAAAAGAGACTTGAATTTTGTTAACATCACTGCTTGGCCGGTTCTTGATGGGATTGTGTGGGATGCAGTTAAATTTCAAATCCATGGCCCTACAGAAGTGGTTAATGTCCCTAATGTACTGAGAGTGAACATGGGGGATGTGGTGAAGCAAAACATACGTTCTGATGATTGGGATGTTCAGGCCGTAGAATCATTATTCTCTGATTTGAAATAATATGCTGCCTTTGATGCTTAAGATTTGTATTTAGAATCTGCTAATTATGGTGATTTATTTTGCTTTCAACATTTTGTTAACCATTTTCTACATAAAATTAGTTCCAGAAGGGGTACTGTAAATTACACACAGTGGGAACATTGCCCAGCTCCATTACAAGGCAGCTCCAGTACATTTTTGAAAAAGTTTACTTATTTTACCGACTTTAATCAATCAAGTCCTAAGTCCTTTTATTTTAAGATGACACAGAAGTCCATGTCCAAGGTCAGACTTACCGATACTAAATTGTTGTATTCGAAGTCCTTTCTAGACAAATTAGCTGTTGAGGGCTACGAGCTATGGAAGGAAACCATTGACCTTAAATCGGTTTGGGGTTCTAAAAGTTGGCAGGTACAAAGCACTGAGGCTTTGCACCGTGCATGTCTCATCTCAAATCATATGTTGTTTTTCAATTCTACTATTTCCCAGACAACATGCTTTGGATTGGCTACTTCAAAAAAGTTGAATACCCCTACTATTCCTGATTTGGAAGAATATTCTGGTTGGAATAATTTCACGAAGTTTTCCATTCGAGAATTGCAAACATTGTTGCATAATTCATCCTTTAATGTATCCAGTTTGTATCCGAAGGGTTGGCTGATGTGGCACAGAAGCTCTGATTCTTGCCAACGTCGCTTTCTGGGTTTAACTGAAGGTTTTACGCAAGTCAGGCCTGATCCCCGTTTTGATACTGATCATACTGTCACCACTTACTCAGTAGGCAAATTATGTCAGAATTGGTTACAACATTCTACATTAACTGCAATTAAACTAAATCTATCCCAGTTAACTGACAATTTCGATTTAAATGATTTCATAAAGGGCCCGGCTAGTGGTAGATCTAAACGGTGGATTTATGCTGTTTACAATGAAATCTGGAAACTTTCGCAAATTGAGGCTGCTAAGCGCCTGAGGGCTATTGATCAAGCTAATTTGGAAAAGGTGCTTGCAGTTGTCGATAACAGTATTAACATGCTTTCTTCCCGCATTTACACGTTGAATAATATTGTTTCTTCTGTGGTTGATATTGTAAATGATGAAGTGTCTGTGTTATACCATGGTCAAAATCAATTGCGTTCTGTAATGCAATTTGCGTGAACCCTGCAGACACTTAAGGCAGGTAGAGTGCCCTGCAATTACATGAACGTGTCCTCCCTCTTTGCCCCATTTAATTTGACTGACAAACAGCGCTTGTGGAGAAGTGTGGCTCAATGGTTAGAGCGGCAGACCCTGATGCAGAGGTCTGGACCGGGACCAGGGTTCAATTCCCCGCCTCGGCTGGTCTTGGGCTCAAAATTCCACGGACCTGATAATTCTCGCCTCGGTGCCTATTCCAATCATGGAGTCCCACTCTGCAACTCTGGGCATTAGCTTGCTTAATCTCCACAACGGCCCCCACAACGCTAAGGATGCCTGGCCTCCACCTTGGGGCTGCCCAGGAGTGGACGCCTCACAGGGAAAGCCAGGATGGGTTCCACAGCGTTATTCGTACAAGCGCCTTGAGACCCTTGCGGGTGAGTAGTGCACTATACAAGTATCAATTTACATTTACAATGCGTGACGCATCCTTTTCCATGTTACATATTGAGAGGTTGGAATCTTTACCGTTCTCTGTAGCTGAGGCCACTGCTGCAACGTGGCTTATCCACGGATTAATCACATTACCTTTCGCCTTGTACAAGTTTACTAATTGTATGCGATATATTGCGATAGGGAGATATGAACCATTAGGGAGCTCATTCCTCCACGAGGCATGGTCTCTTCCGTTCACGTATAGGTGCCTGAAAGACAAAAAAGAGGTGTATCTTAATGGGGAAGAATGCACGGAGTCTCCTGACCATTCATTTATATGCAGGCACATCCAGTTACATGGTTCCTGTAATCAGGACCGGCCTAATTTAGCCTGTGTTTTGAAAGGAACTCCGGTTCCCACAATCGTTCCCACATTCACATTACTGGCAAACGGTAGTTATTTACTGTTGAATAACGAAGAGTGTTGTGGTTTAATTAAAGGTATCGCTTATGTGGTAACTGTATCAGAACGTGTTGTCTGTTGCAAAAACGTTCTGTATCCCCAACGCATGGGAATTCAGATGTTTCCATCTGGCCGCGCATCCCAACCTTGAAAGCGGAGTTCAATGGTATGAGTAGAATAAGAGCCCTTTTGTCTCAAAAAGAGGTGGCCCTGAGTTCGGCCCGAGAAACATTCGTCCTTCACATAGCTAACACGTGCACAGAGGTGCAGGCGCTTTTAAATACTGATTTACCGTTACATTCTAGCGAGCTGGTTCATCAAATATTTAATGCCTCCTCCACTTCTGGCCTGGCTCACTTTTTTAAATTAGTTAGCAGTGGTCTCGTGACTTCATTCGAGAAAATATTTGGAGTCATCCCTGCCTTCTTTCATTCTTTATTTTGAAGTCTGTTTGGTGGCTTCCCTGTTTTGCTAGCATTAGCTGCGGGCGTTTTGGTGATATTTTACTTTATTAAACATGGATGCCCGTCCTGCGCTGGAAGCCGCAGAGCCCCTCCTGCCACTGTTTTGCAACACTATGGCACCCTGCCGCTGGCGACTTTAAGCACGGCATTTGGATTATCGTTTCGATTTTCCTATTTCACATGTGTCCAGCCTGTGTTTCATTGCCTGAGCTGCGATTTCGACTGGGCCCTTGATTTGTGTCTCTGCTTGACAGTGTCTCCTAACGTCGATTTTAATCATCTGATGAGGCCCGTAGTTGCTCACAAGTTGGTTTGTACTGGCGAAAGGATTATGGCCTTGGCAGCGATGCATGGACTAATGGGTCATTGGGACATACTCGCAGTGGCGCATGAGTTCTTGGCACAGAGCTTTCTTGAGAACCCACTGAGTTGTCCTCTGATGATGCTAGAGGATCCGGTGCTGGAGGAGCACGTATGTTCTTTGCCTCTACTTAATTGGATGGCTGAACTGTTTTTGGATGATGACAGCGATTTCATGCTGGAGGCTGTTGCTGCATATTTTGCATATTCAGTCCTGTCCTGAGATGCCTTGGAGACTTTTATTATTTAGGCACGTACCGGTTTGTATTTTTTGGAAGGTGCCTTTTTCTTACAAACAATTCTTGTTATACGCCCCAGGCCTATTGACTTAAACTAGGGGGCCTTGTATTGAAAAGTTTAGACCATTCCATTTGGCCACTGTAGGCCGTCCTATATGCTTATGAAAATTAGCTTAGCTCATTATTATTGAACTCTGCTTTCATGTTATGCCCCTGTTCTGGTCTTACCTTACCTTGATTTTTGACCGTGCTCGGATCATTGGGGGGGGGGTGTCATATAGCTAATTCTTTTCTATATACTGTGTTAAGTTAGCATGAGCTTATTAAATGTTTAAACGCCATTTTCCTTTTCGCTTCATTTTGCACACGACACATAATTGTTGTTTTAGCTTTCAACCCAGAAGAGCTTCGTGATTTACTTGAGAAATAATATGTTATTGCTCTGATATCAGTTTTGCTCGGTACACTGTCTGCACAGTGAGTGCTGAAGGCTCCAAGGATAACTGACACAGTGTTGTTGTGAGGTCTGATCTTCGCACCTCCATAGACATAACACACATGCTGCTGCCAAAATCTGGCTCTAGGCGGGTTTTATATTGTTGTGCTGAACACACACGCAACACACTTGATGGTGCTTCGCATGCAGAGAGCTGGCGGAAGATGATGTGATCCTCTGCCACCGAGATTTTGAGGTATGGGCCCGCCCTGCTAAAACCCAAATGAGACCTTCATAGATATAAAATACTATGCTAAATAGGGAGGGTGAGAATTAGGTATTGTTAATTCCTATTCATTACAGCATCTTAGTATGCTGTCACCATTCGCCTTTTATGGACTAATAACTATGCTGATGACTTTGTTGCTTATAATATGTTTGCTTGTATTATATAAGATACTGCGTTTGAGAACCCTGCATTAGTAAATAAATATTTCAAATATGCACGTGTCCTCATTTACTCCACGTTCTGGTTTAAAATGATTATATAGCGAAAGAGTGTTTATGTGTTCCACGATACCTGAGGTAATCTAAGTTCATGTTCTGGTTTGTCTAAACATTGGGAGTTTGTTATGACCAATGAGACACTGTAGCTAGCTCGGTAAGGGGATTTTGGGTACTGAGGTGAGTTTTGGGCCATCCTAATTCACCGAGGTTCCAGGTCTCTATGCACAGTGCACATGGGCATCGGCTCCATCATTAGATTGTTTTTCGCCATGATGAGAAATTATGGAGTTAGTAGAAGTTAGGAAAAAGATGTCCATGCGTGTGCATCTAAGTAAGATAAAACTAGAACAGATACAGGTCCCGGGGAGGCAAGAGGACGTGTACAACTCTGCAGCTCTACATACCAAGAACAGATGCATACTGGTAAGTAGCATTTACCGTTCGAGGCATATGAGCTGCAGATTGTACACTTAGCATCGATTGTACAGCAGTATCTCCCCTAGCGGTGGTCACCTGTATCCGTTGCAGTAGTTTGAAAGATAGTTTTAAGGACAGCTTGGCCTACTGCAACTTGGCTTTCATAATCAACACAGTAGTGTTTAGTGAAGGTGTGTGTTGTAGACCATGTTGCTGCTTTGCATATGTCCTCTACGGGGATGTTTCCTAAGAAAGCCATAGAGGCTCCTAGTTTGCGTGTGGAGTGCGCTCTAGGAGGAACTGTTAATGTACGTTTTGCTCTTTGTTTTGTGGCACTTACCTGTAGGCAAACATTAGGCATGGCAGTAGGACATCCCACATTAGTCTCAGTTTTTCAGACAAACCCTTAATCATGCCTTCCATGTTCTTTTTAAATCTATCAACTACGCCATTGGCTGGAGGGTTATAAAGGGTGGTAAACCTGCATGTTATTCCACATTCATCCCACATAACCTTCAGGAATGTAGACAGGAAATGTGTCCTACAATCGGCTACTACTTCCTTAAGAAATCCCACACTGGTGAAGACACCAAGTAAGGCTCTGGCCACTGTGAGCACAGTCACAGTCCTTAGGGGTATTGTATTGTCTCTGGATATCTTGTTGCATGGTCCACAACAACTAGAATGAACTATTGCCAGAAGCAGTTGGATCTCCACCCTCTAAAAAGGTGTCCCAACTCCCTTGTAGTGAAGTGAAGAGAGCCTTTGGCTTTTTCCCCATCTTCCTACTGGCTTGTCAGGTGGGACAGGAGCGTGAGGAAATCCGTTTATTATATGGTGTGGTTGTGAAACCTCATTGTGTAATAAACCCACTACCTGTACGGGGTTTAGTCAGATTCATTTGAAAATCCTTTGCTCATCCCTAGGTAGCTGTGGCTCTGAACAATCATGCTATAACAAAGGAACAAGTGTAAAGCATTAAGTAGAACCAAAACAGTGGAATAAGAAAGAAACCGGACACAGTGAAAATGCAACAACAATCTCTAAAAATAGGTTATATTTTATCTTCAAATAGGCACCTCAACATCAAAAATCCACGGGAGGTTTTCGAACGTACAAAATTTTTTTTTTTTTCAGAACAGATTTTTATTTTGGTGTTGACAAATTGCATAACAAGCACAGCACCCCGGATATCGGAGGAGCTGTGAGCATCATAATGGCAATCACAGGAAAGCAATACGGTCAACAGTTCAACATAAAGAAATGCAACCAACTCCCCCCCGTCCTCCGCCCTCCCACGACCCCAGCCCAGAACCCAACCCCCCTCCCCTGGCACAGCGTCGAAACAACATTCATGTACAATGGCAAGAAGAAGCGTTTAGTGTGTGCACCCTATGGCCCGGGCCCAGCCTCCAAGAGTTCCTCCACAGGCCGATCAGGCGGCGGCGGCTCCAGCCACAGTCCACGATAATCCGCCCATCGCTTCCAGATTTTATAATGTTTCCTGGGACAGCCCCTAGCTGCGAAGATCGGGCGTTCCAGGCCCATGTAGAAGTCCAGCCCCCTTTTCCACACTCCTACCATAGGGGCCCTAGGGTCCTTCCAGGCACGGGCAATGTCTCTCTTGGCCACAATAAGACCCAGTAATAGCAGATGCCTTTTATAAATGTTTCCCCCTATCTGTTCCATAACATGAAGAAGACCCAGTGGGGACGAGCGGGGGAGCTCCCAACCTAGAACCTCAGACAGGCAGTCCCACACACCAGACCAAAACCTCTGCAATCCAGCACACGCCCATACAGTATGAAGGAAGGTGCCTACTTCATTGCCACATCTCAAGCAATCCGGGGATCCGATCAGGCCCGCCTTCCACAATCTTTCCCTCGTGTAGTAAGCCCTGTGGAGGTACTTAAACTGAATGAACCGCAATCGTACCGCTATGGCTGCTCCTCTCGGGGCCTCCAGTGCTTCCCTCCAGTCTTCCTCCTCCAGAGGACCAACATCCCTTTCCCATTTATCACGTAAGCTATCGAGGGAGGTCGAGCAATGCGTCACCAGTGTCTGATATATAGTGGATATTTTTTTACTGTCTAGCTCCCCCATGAATACCTTGGCCTCCAGGGGGCTGAACTCAGGCAAGGAGTCCAAGCCTCTCAGGGTGGGTGTGATGGCGTGCCTAAGTTGCAGATATCTAAAAAACTGGGTCTGGGGCATATTGTATTCTTCCCGCAGTTCCTGGAATGACTTCAGGGCAGTGCCTCTGACGACGTGCCCCAGGGCCGATATTCCAATTGCATCCCAATCCCTAAACCCCGGGAGGGATGCCAATGAGGGCAAGAGCCCATTTCGCCAAAGAGGAGTCTCCCTTGTGAGTTTGTTCCACCACCCCATACGGCGAAGGGCGTCACACCAAATACGATATACCGTCTGTGTGACCATTGGGAGGTTTCGTCAGAACGTACAAATTTTTAAAGGCACAAAAAAATAATCACTGCTTTGTCCTTCAACTCAAGAAATCATTGTAATGGACTACGCTCATGGTCAACTTCTACAAACTTTGAAAAACATTTATAAAGTTGTGAAATACTAATCCAGCCCTCTTTGGGTGACCACCTCTGACAGGGATCCAGTCACATGGATCAAAGAGGCATTATTGGCCAGTTACCTTGTAGTCAAAGCAGTCACCAATCCAGTTCTAGGCTCTATGGGCAAACTACAATATACTTCAATGGAGTGGCCCTGATGCAAGGGATACAAGATGCTGAAGAATGCTTAGGACGGTCATTCGTTGACGGGGGTCTTCCTGGGGCTG
The DNA here is from genome assembly GCF_964263255.1 of Lissotriton vulgaris. NCBI lineage: Eukaryota > Metazoa > Chordata > Amphibia > Caudata > Salamandridae > Lissotriton > Lissotriton vulgaris. Next base: position 1,254,167,169 of record NC_141695.1, on the reverse strand, counting down.
CTCCTAGTCGACAGTCATTATGATGGTGACTTTGGCCACTGGGATCGAGGTTGCACAAAGTATGGGTAAAGTCCTGCCAAAAAACAGTTGCCACCACTATACTGGTCTCCGGTTACACCTAAACCAGCTGTTTCCTTTAACTGGTGATAATTTCCATCTTGCATGACTAAACTCCATTCAGATGACTCTCCCGGGTTCAACAGACTCTGATTCAACTTTTGAGGGTTGGGACATGGTCTTCCAGGCTGCAGATAGGTGGTCAGCTGTGATAAGGCGTTCTTGGCTACCAACTCGCCAAGGCAGGCTTCTTCAGCATTTGTGGCCCTGTAGCTGTGACAGGAAGTCAGCCAACTGACTCTTGGAGTCGCTTCTTCTGTCTGAGACTCAGGAATGACGTTTGTGGAGCAGGGCACCACAGCCACAAGGCCCAAGGAGAAGCAGGTGTAATCTCTCTTTGCTGCATCCAGGGAACAGCAGGGCAGTCCTTCTTCAGTCCACTCTTCAGTACAGATATGATATCTGGCTGGATGCAAGAGGTCCTACAAGTCTGTCCCCTCAGGGGATGTGGGATGTGGCACCTACCAGCCAATGGGCTATCAGGTCCCTTTCCGCCTAGTGTGGACTTTCTGCGAAGCTCAGAATGCACTATTCTGCCCACACCGGAGATGGCAGAACTCGTCTCTTGGTCTGTGGAGCTCCCTAGCTCACCCCAAGGAATGGCTACCTAGGGGCTACACGTCCATGGAAAAAATTATTTAGCCATGGCTTCCACCATCCCCCCCCCCCCTGTCCTTAACACCAACCTGTCTGAAAGAAAAAAAGAGCACCCGCTCTCATGAGTGTCAGACATTTACCCTCCAATGGCAGCTTCATGTTTGAATCTCACATTTTGGGTGGCTCACAACCCTGTTTGGCCTTCCTGCAGGGAGAGGTAACAGCTCTTCCGCTGGCAAGCCATACTGGTTTTTTCCTTCGAGTCGTTCACACTTCCCCCAGGAGGGCAGAAGGTTGTCTTGTGGCCAGCAACTGTAAACGGTCAGTGGAAAACTTTGCATAACAAATTGACTGCTCACTACAGTTGCCACTTGTGCAAAAATTACATTGAATTTAACTTGAGCATCAAGTCAGGTTTAATGCCACAATTCTTTTGATACCTTGAAGTATCATATTCAGTAGCCCCATTCAGAGGTTAGCACTGCTGAGTTTTGAGCGTGTAACCCTGTACTAGCCAATGGAGCTCCTAGTCTTTCTATAGTGAAAGCAATCTGGAGTTTTTACTTTCAGGACATGTAAAGTTTAGAAACACCCTTCCAACGTTTACATATAATGCACACTGCCTTTAGGGCTTGGTAGGCCTGCCTTTGGGGTGACATAAATATTAAAAAGGAAGGTTTGGGCTTTGCCATTGCTTTCAATGGTAAAGTTGAGTTAGCAGTTATAAAATGGGGACCGGGGAGTCATACTTTCCTTTGTCTCACTTGGGGTGGCACATGAGAGACACTTCAACTTACAGGCCCTGGGGACCCCTAGTACTATATACAAGGGACCTATAAGTAAGTTGACTTTCAATGGTCAGAGCACTTGTACTAGGGTCTGCCAAACATGCCTCAGTGCACTTTCAGAGCTGAAAAGCAAGGAGCATTAGTCCAAGAACATGGAAGTGCCCATGCATATTCAAACAAGGCATTTCTTTACAAGGAGTGACAGGACTCTTTCACTTTTTCTGATATATGGGGCCAGTAGAAATAGCTGACCAACCTATGTCTGCCCCAGATAACCAGCCAAGGGAATGTCATGGGCCAGACTGAAGAGGATAGCCCTTTACTGTTGGGGGACCACCAGTCTCTTAGCTGCTTCAAGTGTAGTCTCCTTTGCCTCACTAATCAGAATATTATCCTCCCAATAGACACCTTTTTCTTGGTTCTCAGCCTGCTGCCGAAGGCCCTAAAGAGAAGGACAGGTCCTCTGTCCTTTGCAGAAATTCTCACTGAAGGGTCCTCCTGCTGTTTGTAGTTCTACAAGCTCTGGCAGATCTCTCATGAGGGGAGTTTCTCCTTCAGGCTCCAATTCCTGCCCTTGAGGTTCAGACTTTTACTGGGCCAAAGGACTTAAGTTGGTTTACCAGACTTACTGTTCTTCCTCTTGTTTCTAAATTATTTCCCAGCAGATACCACATAGGGATGGCAAGGGACAAAGCTACCTTCTTCAGGCCAGTAACTCCTCCCCACTCAAAGTTTACTATAGCTATGGGGTGAAACGTTATCTCCTTGTCAGCCCCAGAGTGGCCATTCTGGGTGCTGTATCCCTCAGAGCCTCTTGGTATTGGTGATTTGCCACTGCCTGTACTTCATCCTGCATGAAAGTAACGCAAATAGTATCTCAGCTTCCACCCCACCCACGGATACTAAGTTGACCCTAGAGTATCCCTTGGTTTTCCCTGTGCAACCTCCCTTGTAGGGAGCTGGCTCTCTATATACTATACCAAAGTGAGTTATAGTGTGCACAAAGTCCAGTGGAACCCCAGAGGTAGGCATAGGTAAAGTTAGATAGTACCTCACTCTCTATTTGTGGTAGTATGATCGAGCAGTAAGGCTTTATCGGAGGACAGATTTAAGCATTTGTTTTACACACCGAGTCAGCAAATGAATTCACACACTCAAAGATTGAACTTCAGACCAATTGTTTTTGTATAAAAATATTCTTTTAGTTATTTTATTTCCTAGAACCAAGCAAGCCTGGCACAGGTAAGTGATAAGTACTTTTAATTGTAATATATAGTAATTGATTTTAACTGGCTTATTGTAACGCCTTTTAATTTTGTTCTGTATCTTGTCTGAAAATTGTTTTGCATTTCTTTTATGATCTAAATCGATCGAAATAAAGATTGAAATGAATGATAAGTACTTTGCAATAAATACACAGATTGTAACACAGTTTGGATGCAATTGTAAATGTACTTTGTTTTTACTTACAGTATTGTTTCTGAGAAATGCAATGCTTTGTAAATACAGTACATATACTTTGTATAGGATTTTGAGTAAAATTACAGGTAGGTTACTTTTGAGATTACTTTTCTTACACACTGTAGTATACCTGGATAGTACACTGGGACATTTCCTGTAAACAGGTTATTAAAATCTATCTGTTAGTACAATTTTAAACAATTTCTTTAGGTTTTCAAACTCCACACTTAAAAACTTTTCCAAGAAAAACAGTCAATGTATTCTATGGAGGAAAATAATGTTATCGGTATTCGGTAGTGGGAGTTGAGGTTCTGTAGGTAGACTCAGGGGTCCCCCAGGGTCAGGGATGCACTCTCGTTACACCCTCAGCGGCACCAAAGCGGCCAAGTGCAGAGTGCTGAGCCCCAATGTTATCCAATGAGGGATGGCTACGAACAACGGGCTCAAACAGGGCTGTGTGCTGGGCCCCATCCTTTTTAATTTGTACACTGCGGACCTGGGGGATGCTCTGAAAAGTGCTAATCTAGTAGCGCCGAGGCTAGGAAGTGTGAGGCTGCCGGTACTACAATATGCTGATGATACAGCAATAACGGACCACACTAAAGTGGGCCTACAAAGAGCCCTAAACGCACTGAATCGCTTCAACAAGGAAAACTTCCTGACCGTCAACCAGGGGAAGACAAAGGTAATCATCTTTGGGAGCTACCATCTCAAAAGGAAAGCACAGTGGCTACTGGGAGACCTGCAAATCGGCACAGTGGCTTCATACAACTATCTGGGGGTTTGGCTCTCAGAACGGCCCAAGGCGAACATCCATCAGAAACATCTGACCACCAAGGCCAACAATGTTACGCATTTGCTAAAACATCTGAGCCAACATCTGATAAGTCCTTCCGCTGGACCAATACTGACTGTCCTAAAAGCGAAACTGCTTCCAGCTATCAGCTACAGCCACCTGGCCTTCCCAGGGTCGTTGGGAGCTTTTATAAACTCAGCCCAAGCCAAAGCATACAAATCAGTGCTCCTTATCCGAGGTCAGCTACAAGATCAAGGCTGAGATTGGAGTTAGGTCTTGTGAGTCCAGATCTGACGACCCAGGGGGAGCTTATAAAGTTACACCTAAGGATCTTGAGGGCTCCAGACGATTTCTTAAGATACCAACTGAGATTCATTTTCGAGGAGACGGGTTCGGTCTGGCAAATCGGCCTTGGCAGTGCCATCAACATACTGAAGATAGAGGAAGCAAGCTTACAGTTACAGGAAATTCCACTTAATGCTTGGAAAAAAGTGATAAACCGACAAGTGTGTGAAATATCTTTTGCTCAAGACACTAAGCCCCTTGTCTTCTAACCTTGATCCATTGAATAAATCGTACACATCAGGAAAAGCCCAACCTTGCCTAGGCGAGGCCCTAACACCACAAGCCTGAAGCAAAACATGTCTTATGAGACTTACCACATTATGTATTGCTGATTTTAATCCACCATGGGCCCGCAAGGGGGAAAACACTGAATATAGGCTGTGCTCCTACACAAGGGAATCCTGGCTGCAACTCCTATGCTGCTGCCCTAATGTTTACAATGAACGTCTGCAACTCCTGCCCCCCATCTGTATTGTTAACGGAGTAAAGACCTGCAGCGAAGCGTCAGCCTTCTGTTTTTCCAAAACAAAAACTATGACCGTAGGAAAACTGGGGAAATTCACACATCTGATCAGGGTTGCCTTAAAGGCTTCGAATGAACGCAATCCAACTTTGGCAACTGGCACGCCAAACCCTGCAGAAGCAAGCAGAATGGTCCCCGACAGGCACTGAGGAGTATGCCCCCTGTTTTACCAGTCCTTTCAAGACTGTGCTTTTTAAAATTTCTAATGAGGTATTTTTAATCAAAATGAGTTTTAAATAACATTGGGGACTGTATAAATGTGTTTAACGGCACATGGCAACTATAAAGCCAGGTTTTGGTTGGAACAGGAGGGTGCCGGGGAAAGGAGGGTGGCATTTTGCCAAGTACAAATACATTTTTTTTTTAACAGCGTCTGTTTTTACTGTAATGATTTTAATTAATCGATCAGTTAATAAAATTTGAATTTGCCAATGAGGGATAGGGGCACTCCGGTTGGTGGCTGCTGGCGAGCAGGCCACAAGGCTGTGGGAACCAAGTTCTTAGTGTTAGGCTCAGGGCAAAAGGGGATCCTGTTTAGCACAAATAGTGCACCTGCAGTGGTGGCTGGGTGCAGGGTGCTGGTTTGGTTTCGGGTGCCCTGTTTTCAATAGGGATTTTCCTTTTGGTTTTCAGCTGCAGGCTCGGTCCAGGAAGCCTTCCAGGCGGAACCAACAGCTGGGCAGGTAAGTTAGTGGGCTCGGGGAAGCAGGTGCACCTCAGGTTATCTTCTTCTGGGCGCAGGGCGGCTGGTGCAGGGGTGTCTCAGTGGCGGCTGGTCCTTAGGGGGTGCTGGGGCAGCGCCCAACTACAGGCAATCAACACAAAAATAAACTGCTCCCTCAGTTCGGGCAGCAAGAATGTAAGCAGACGAATTGACATCTTTGACAATTCGTCTGTTACATCCGGCCTGTGCTGGCAGCTGCTTCACAGATGAAAGTGCGCATGCCAATGAAGGCACAGCGCACACAGGTGAGAGCAGGAGTCCAAAAGATGCCTGCGCATCTGTGAGCTGAGGGCGGTTTCATTTCTGCACGGCCACTCCATTCACAATACATTAGGTATGCTGCGCATGCCTAGTGTAGTGCATTCGGTGTGAAGATAGGATCCTGCCGGGTTGTGACAGTCGCCCTATGCCCTGTGAAATGCCAGGATGCAGCCGAGTAGCCGCCCCCAGTCACATCCAGTCTTCTCATTTGCCAGTCAAGCAAAAGAGCGGGGAGAAGTTAGTTTCATAACGTCTTGTATGGAGAGAGGAGACGTGATGCGACACGGGTCCGGAGGTGTTGCCTGGTAAGTTTTTATTTTTATTTTATTCATCATTAACTTAAACGTTCTCCCCCCCCCCTCCCGCGTACCCCCGAGTCATGCCGGCCGTGACTGGAGACTTCCACGGGCCGCCCTGCGCAGGGACGGGTGCTAGTCCAGCGTGCTGAGGTAAGAAGAGGCCCTTTCCGCTCTCTGGATCTGCTGCGAGCACTAAACCCCTCCACAGACAAGAGTGTGTTAACGGCACCCCACTAGAATAGAATGTGGCTGCCTCACTTCCCACAGAAGAAGAAATTATGCCTTTCTAAGCGCGTGGGTTGCATACTACCCTGCCATTGTTGCATTGCATTGCCTGCCATTAGAATAACTTTAGCATTCAGTAATGCGATCTGGGGCAAGACCGGTGCTGCGGTCTGTGTATGGATTAAGTGAGTACTGTATTGTGCTGTTCTGTTCAGTATTGTGCTGCACTACTGTACTGTGATGCATTGTAAGCTGTCTATTGCATTATATTGTGATTTACAGTGTTGTATTGTGCGCTGCATGGCCTTGTATTGTGGTGTATTTTACTGTTCAGTATTAACACACACTGTACTGCATTACATTGCACTGTAAGTGACCGTACTGTTTAGCACAATGTACTTTATTAAATTGAGCAGAGTTCTACAAGATTCACTGCATTGTGTTATAGTGTATTGTGCGAATCATATTGTACAGTACTGTACACTATCATTTTACAGCCTTGTTTTGTATAACACACACTGTACTTCATTGTACCGTGTTTGTGCTGTGTTGTCCAGCGCTGCATTGCACTGCACACGGTAGCTCAGGGTGGTATTTTTCTTGCTTTGGACTGCACTGCACAGGAATTGGGGATGCATTGCATCTCCTGCCTGTGCTGCACTCTCTGGTACTGTACATTACTCATTTGTACTACTCTTTACTGAACTGCATTCACGAAGTCTCCGTGCCCAATGCTCTGGGCGACTCTTGCAGACAGGTGGGTTCAGCACCCCGAAGCGCCTAGATGCACTCATTCAATGGCACTAATGCTATGGTTACTCACATCTAATTGGAACGAGGAGATGTGCATATTTTAATAGCGGAAGTGTTATTCCCCCTCTGTCTTTTTTTTCTCTCTCTCTCTCTCTCTCTCTCACTCTTTCTTTCTCCCTCCTTTGTCAGTTTGTATGAAGCCCAACTCCCTCTGCCTCACTCTTTCTTACTCCCACCTGTCTTTTCTCTCAGTTTGGCACACTCTCTCTTTCCCTGTCTCTAGCTTTCTCACTGTCTCTTCCCTGTTAACAGCTGTCCATTGCTATTTCCATCTCTTTCTCCCTCCCTTAATCTTTTCGCTCATTTTCCATTCCTGTGCACTTTTTCTCTCTGATGCTTTATTTCCTGTTCTGTCTCTTTTCTTCTGAACACCTGTGCAGTGTTGCTTCAGTTTGTTCTTTCTTCTCATTCGCCATTAGCTGCTGTGAGAGCTGTTTTTTTCTTCCCTAGCTTAAAACATATTAAAAATCGAGCTTATGTCAACATGATCTGTGTTTAGGCTGTCCTCCTTCTGGAAATGATGTCGTAATATCCCAGGTAGTGACTAGTACTGTTGTTTCTCTGTTGTAAATAAAGAATTGTGAACTTTTCCCTAAAAGACACTGGGCTTTCCCAGGAGATTCTCACCACGCTGTACCTAACCACGGACAATGCCAGACTATAGTTCATACAATGTATTGATTATATTGTTTGAATAAACTGTTACAATTCTATGTAGTACAAAGTGGGTGCTTCCCATTCTTAGGAGCGCTCTTCATTTGCTATTGGCATAGCTCACACGTCTCTGTCCCACCTTCCTTCTGTCTGTTCCTTCCTTCTCGAGCACATTGGAAGTATCAAGCGACACTTAACAATTTAGGAGACTCTGTATTATTTAAAAGAGTGTTGCAATTTTCGTGGATGTTCTGATGTATGTATGACGTTTGAGAGTGAGCACTACAAATGCGTTGGACACCCCACGAGGATATTGAAAAAGATGCACAATTAATTTACCACACTTATTTGCACTGATAAATTTGCACCTAAAATAAGCCATGAAATGAGGCTGCTGCCAGCAACCGGCCTCACAGGCAAACCATGCAATTAGTACCTTCAATATTTTTTATTTTATTTTTTAAAACCTTTTACATTAAATTTGGCACCCAACTTCGCTTGCAACCTTGGAAATATCGTCATTCGGCCCTTGCTAGTAAAGTGCCCGGAGCACCTGCATTTTTGAGAAGTTGTGAGGATATGGATTTCTTCACTTGGAAAAATTATTATGAAGGACATTTTTGAACACTAGTTGCCACAACATGTGTAGATTCCTCTTTTCATAGATGTGCTAATGCATAACAGCGAATTTCCTTTAAGGAGGAAAATCCATAGGAGTAGGGTTACGAGGCCTAGGCATTTGAGTGGAACTCCGCAGAAAGCATAGGTTTTGCTGGCATGCCCCTGCTCCGTGGTGTTGCACCAGTGACATCCGCTTGAATCCAAGCATAGAAAATGGAACCACAGTCAGCTGTTCGGTAGTGCATAAGTTCTATATTTGAAGTGCGGTGGACCCTCACAACTTTGGGCCCCTGAAACTTTCATGAACTGGGAACCTGTGTCCAGGGCTTTATGTGGGATGAAAAAACTGGGGGGGTCTCCCAAAGGGGCCTGGGTGATGTAATTAGGATGTCAGCAGAACAAGCAATAAACAGTTTTGTCAGTCACTGTCTTTGTTAGAACAGATTCACAATTGCTTCATTAACCTATCTACTTTCTCAAATGTGCTTGAAAATGCACCATTTGCCCACTCTTTTTTCAAAAATGTCTTGGGGGAGAACCCCCAAAACCCCCCGTAGGTGGTTCGAGGTCGCTCGCTATGCTCGCTCGCTGCAGTGCTGTACGACAATTGTTTCACACCCCCCACCACGTTCAAATGTCGCCAGCCGCCACTGGTGTCTTTTGAGGTCGGATTTCACCTTACCGGGTTGCGGTTGGGGGGTCTCCGTGCAGAGGCTGTAGGTGATGTCAGGGAGTCCTGGAGGGGTCAACCCATGGTGGACTCGGACTCTGGAGCACTGGGGGACCTCGCTGGGACCGGTGAGCCACTCGGGCCAAAGGCGACAGGTGCAGTGGTGGTTCCAGGCGTCTGGTTTCTTTTTCCTCAGCAGGCTCGTAGTCTTTACCTTGGTGATGCTTCTTAACAGGGCTGCTGTTCACAGGAGATCCGGTCTTTGCTGAAGGCCGTCAGTCCTCCCAAGGGTTCTGGAGGTCACTGGCTGCAGGACAAGATGATTTTTGCTGCAGGATCTCTGGAATCTGCAGACGGGCCGGTAGAGCTGGGTTAAAGTCAGTTGTTCTCTGTAGACTCCTCTGCAGGGCGTCTTCTGTCGTCCTTTTTCTTCTTAGGTTGCGGGAATCTGCCTTCTTCGTTCAGGCCTGCCCCCTAAATACTGTATTTAGGGGGTGTTTTAGGGGTCTCTAGGGCAGTAGCCAATGGGCTACTGACATTAGGGTGCCTACACCCTGGGTGTGCTCTCCCCGCGTGGGGGATTGAGCACAATCCCTAATCCTGATTGGGGAGTGCCTGCCATCTGCAAGATGACGGGCACTGAAGAGTAGGCTTCACCTCTCCTCCCCCACCTGAGGGGTGGGGTTGGCGGAGGTGGGCACACCTTCTGGGATGCGAAATTTTTCCTCCTGTCTTCCCACCAAAACGTAGGGGAGACAGGAAGAGGGGCCAGCTCCTGATAGCAGGAGAGGCTAGAGGTCACATTACAAAGGCTGCAAGGCCTTTGAAGCTCCCCTGCCACAGATGGCTCTTCTTGGCCTGGGGGAGGTGTGAACACCTCCGCCCAGGAAAGGCTTTGTTTCTGGGCTCAGGGAGCGAAGGCTCCCACCCTAGGGGTCCAGAAACATGTCTTGTGGTGGCAGGCTGGTGTGTACCAGTCGGGAACCCACCAGAGACTGGTCGTTTTTTAGGGGGCATCTCTAAGATGCCCTCTGAGTGCATTTTTCATAAAATCCCATTTCATTAAATGTGCTGAGAAGTTTTATACCAAATTTCTCAGTTTTCAGTGCAGCCATTATGGTACTGTGGAGTTCGTAGTGACAAACTCCCAGCACCATATACTCTTAATGGCAGCACTGCACTTACAAACTCCCAGCACCATATACTCTTAATGGCAGCACTGAACTTAAAATGGCTAAGAATTGACTTAAAAACTGTAGGGGTACAGGGCTCACACACCTGTACCCTCATAACTGGTATAGTGCACCCAGCTAGGGGGTGGCTGACATATGCCAGGGCAGTGGGTTATAGGCAGGGCACACAGGGATGTGTGCCATGTCTACTCTTCACTTTGTTGTGCACCAAAACACGCAGCAGGCAGGGTGTGTGTGTGTGTGTTCAAAGGTACAGGGTCTCTAAGGGTGGCACAATAAGTGCTACAGCCCTTAGAGATCTTCCCTGGTCACAGTGCCCTGGGTACCTGTGGTACAATTTACCAGGGGCTGACCTGTGGCCAGATATGCTAATTGGGTGTGGGTGCAGTGTTGGAGAAAGAACACAGGCCCTAAAGTGCATCAGTAGTCTGGCAAAAAGTAGGGGGGGTTACTGCAACAGAAACCCAGCTTCTCACATCTCCCCCAATCCCTACACTAACAATCCCTGTGGTCTGATCATCTGTCGGGGCTTCTTAGAAGAAATAGGGTCTCCTCTCATGTCCAGACTGCCCACAGCCATAGTACACTTCAGCCTTTGAAGGGTAAAAATTATTTCCCTAGTACCCCCACCCCTTGAACATGGGTGGGTCATGGGACTCCCGCTCTTTTGCAGACTTTTTGGGCCCTTTAGAAAAATCCTTATTTTTGTCTTCAATGCTCCTCCTCTTTCTCCTCGGGGGGGGGGGGGGGCGCGGGGCGTGCTGACCCCCTTTCCTAGGATCGCCCACTTGGGACATTTGGGGTGCCCTAGTATGTACCCATTCATCAGCTATCTTACCCAACTGTCTGGGGCATAACAGTATTATGAGACAACAAGAACCGCCCATAAACCTGTGGGAACCTGGGCTACCAATACTACAAATTTACAATGGTTCTCATTGGTCTCATTCAAATAATTTACACATTTAGCAGTCAAATTAGCTGCATACACTTAATGTAAACAGGAAATGAACATGATGACCACCATGTATTATACATAATAGTATAACATATTTATACGCTTTGCATATTACAATTGCTTATAGATGTGCAATATTCCCCAGTGAAAAAGAAAAACCTCAACCAAGTGCATCAAAAACAAGTGAAAACAAATTGCAATCACAATATCGTTTGTGTGGTTATTTTTGAAAAACAAACCAGGTAAATCAATAACTGTTAGGCCAATGCCCAATCTCTTTGTTTGTTTGCTGTATGTCGACGACCTTTCAACCCTCGGCGTGATACAGGGGTCTCATCAGGAATGGAATAATCCCTGGGACATCTGAAAGAATGAACCATAGTCAAGGGTGATCAAAAGTTATAAGTCACAATGGATAAGTAGGAAATAGGGAATCCACCTACATTGGCTGAGTAGTGAATTACTACAGTCCGGATCAATGGCAAGAGGTACCAGTTGGTATGTGACTAATTATTTACACACTGCGAGGCTGTAGTACCTGGTTGGGAGTAATGTGTGAAATAAGTAACGGCAAGTTGGCTAGAGCCCTGGGGAACAACACCCCAGAATATTCAGCCACCCTTCCAGGAACAAACGGTTCTGCAATGCGTTTTCCCCTCTGGAGGAAATGATACCCTTTCTACCTATACAAAGAAGTGGACTAGTTAAGGAGTGACTCATATTGGCCTTTCAGATGCAGTAGCCCCTTGGAAACTAGGCCATCTGTGGCCACTGCCCTGGGCCATCAGGGCAGGAGGAGGTCACACCTCCTCCCTCCAACAGATGCTAAGATTCCCATTCATGGGAGTGATTCATACATCTTAGCAGGAGGGCAGCAGGTTGTCTCTAGTGGGTACACTTCGTACCTTACACTTGGAACTTCTAGGTAAGTTTAATATGATTATCAAGTGTTAGCCAATTGCTCATACATTTTGAGGTGTCACATGCACTAGGGCCAGGTCAGCAGGGCCCGCTGCACATCAGTCAGAAAATAATCAAATTTGGTCAAAACATTTGGGGTGGGGGGAAGGGCAATTGTACAAAAAGAGGCATTTTCTTACATGGCTCCCCTCCACAGCAATAGTGTTAAGCAACTAACCTACACTCTAGTAGTTCTGATAATATTAGTGAAAAACCTCAAAAGGCCATCTGCATAGGCATGGTCAGCCCCTGCTCTGTGTTCCAGTGTAAACACCATACTCTGCAGGAAGATGAACCACCTCAACAGTTTGGGGTTATCCCTGCTCATCTACATGAGTCACCTGAGAGACCTGTGGTCACTTTGAACTCTGAAGAGAGTCCAAATCAGCTTCTTCAGGGATGAAACCACAGCAAAGGCTTCCCTTTCAATGCAAGTCTGACGCTGCTTCCTGGGGAGGAGTCACCTATTAATAAAGGCAGCTAGCTGATCCTGGCCCTCATCATTTACCTGTGCCAACCCTGCCCCAATCCTATGTTCAGAAGCTCCTGTCTGGACAATAATAGTTCTGCTATATCAGGTGCTTCAGGACAGGTGGTGAGCACATTGCTTATTTCAGGGTGTCCAAGGCCTCTGACACTCTTTTTAAGAAAGTGCCTCTTTTTATATGAAAGCCCCCTCCCCCGCCCCCCACCACATGTTTTTGGACTGATGCTGCTGATATTTCTACTCTGAAATACATTATGCCCTGCTGACCAGGCCCTCAAAGGTATATCAGCAATTGGCTTATACCGGCTTGGCAAATGTAACTTATCTACAGGTGCCTAGTATATGGTACATAGTGTACCCGCGGCTAGTAAGTTAAATGTCACTAATGGACTGCAGCACTTATTGTGCCACCACTAGCGCAACAAGATGAGAACCCTGATCTACCATTGCAGCCTAGTCATGCATTTTTTTAAATGACATCCCAGCATGGCAAAATAAACCTCCTTGCCAGGTCCAAACCTTCCTTTTTAATGTTTATAAGTCACTACTAGGGAAGGCTTTAGTAGCCCACAAGGCAAGGTGCTAAATAATAAAGAGAAAGATATTCTCCATTCATATGTTACATGTCTTGACAGTGAAAACTTAAATTGCCATTATCACTGTAGCAAGGTCGGTGGCACCATTGGGTTGTATGAAATTTCACTAGACCAGACACTAAGGACCGGATTTAGATCTCGGCAGGCTGGTTACTTCGTCAGAATGCTGATTAATAACCTGTCCACCGAAATATAAATCCCATAGGATAGAACGGGATTTATAGTTCAGCTGACAGGATATGCGGCACCATTGTGACAGAGTAACCTGTCCGCCAAAATCTAAATCAGGCCCAAAGTGCTAACTTTCATTTGGGACCATCAAACCTTGTATTCCAAAATATCTAATTGCTACATTAAACCTGACATTGCTGAATTCGGATTTAAGGCTACTTTTAATATAAATATGACTTAAGAAAGTCACCACTTTCTTGCCCCAAAGTTCTAGTAGCTGTTTCTGATTAACTACAACAGTTGTCATCTGAGACAGCCTGCTGCCCTCCTACCAAGAGAGGGAATGGCTCCCAGGAAATGGGAAAAAAGAGCCTGTTGGTGAGAGGCGGTGTGACCTCCTCCTGACGGGATGATCAGAGGGATGTTGCCACAGATAGCCCAGCTTCAAAGAGGCAGCTGCCTCTGATGGGCAAATTCAAGTCACACTGTAGCCTGCCCTGTCCTTTGTTGAGGTAGACAGAATGGCATCACCTTCCCAGATGGGGAAAACCTGTTGCAAGGTTTGCCAGGGGGAGTTGTTCATTATTCTGGACACACCTCAGGGGTGTTCCCATAGCCCTGACCCAGGGAAGAAGGGTTCTAACATCTTGTATTTGGCCAGAGATGCACTGTGGGATTGTTTTGTTCCAACTCTACAGAAAGCGATGTGGCACCTGCTGCCACTTGTCTAGTGCTAGAGAAAACTCTTTAGCCCCACAAAACTGCAACCTTTGAGCCTAAATCTAAAGATAATGAATTTTCGGCACAGACATTGAGGCTCATACACTACTGCTACTTGACTGTTTATAGATGGCCTCAAACACCGCTGAGAACTAAGGCTTCCACCCGACCCCTGGACTTCACATGTCTGTCGACATTAAACCCAACACCAATCTCAAGCTGCTGGGGAACCTTTTGAGGAGCCAGTCAACGAGACAAAGAAGTAGAAATTGTTCTAAGTGAGAATGTAGATGTTTGACTGGAACAAACCCAGCGTGGGCTTGAAACTTTGGGGCTTATTTATGAGCCCTTGCGTCACTTCTGCGGGGCCCGTGCGTTACTTTTTGTGACGCATTAGCGGTGCAAAAGAATGTGCCATGTTGCGTCATATTTACAAAGTGATGCATCTAGGTAGATGCGTCACTTTGTAAACCCCTGCACCACTGTGAGACTTCGGACCGGGGTTGTGACTCCACTACGGGGCCCTCGAACAGACTCGCACACACTGGGGTACTGGGTAGTGAAGGTTTTATTGCTTTGTACAAGCGTCGTTTACGAACAGGCAGTCTGTAATAGGGTAGGGGTGGGTCCGCCTCCTCCGTCCTGGCCCGTCCTCCTTTTCCTCGCCAGTCCCAAGGTCTTCTGGGTGTCGTAGGCCTTTTCCCGGCCGTCCTGCTGGTCTTTAGGCGCCGGTGTCCCAAATAAAGGAAAAGAAAGAAAAGATGTCCGTCTCAGTAATGATGCTGGGTTTAACGTCTCTCAGGGAGGGGAGTGAGGGGAATCACACGTGCAACTTCACACTCTAACTGTGGGGCGTGAACCCTTGAGAAACCCCAAGGGTGTGCAGGGGTGCTTGCTTCTAGGCGGGGTTTCCTCGTCTACCACCTCCCCACGCTGTGTTGTCGGACCGTACCTGGGTGAGCCACACTTCCGTGTTAGTGTGGCTGGGCGAAGCGCGTCCCGCAGAGCCCCCTGGCTTCCCGCGGTAGTCCACCTCTGGTCCGCCGCCTGGTCCCGCCGCCGACTTCCTGGTTGGAATCGACCTGAAGCTCTGACTCGCCTCCGATTCCGTCCGGCTCCACCTTCCTGATCTCTCTCCGCTCTCCTCGCCCTCCGACCTCCGATCTTCCTCCGTCCTCCACTCTCGTCCTTCCTCCGACCTCCGATCTTCCTCCGCCCTCAGCTCTCGTCCTTCCTCCGACCTCCGATCTTGATCTACCTCCGTCCTCCGCTCGTCGTCCTCTTCCTCCTCCGTCCACACTGCTCCACTGTCTCTCCACTCGCTCCACCAACCTCCAACTCCACCTCCGGGTGTCTCGCACACCTGGCTGGACTCGGGAATGGGCTTTACGTCGTCAGGAGGGGCGTGGCGCCAGTCCGTCTCCGCCCCCTTAAAGGAGTAGTCCCGTAGGTGCGCCTCTGCAGGTCGTCTCCGGACGACGTCGGGGGTATTCCACGCCTCGGTATTCTGGGGAGATAAAGTAGACACATTACTAGGCATACCAGGGGGGCCCTCGTCGGGGACCCCCGCGTCACACATCCCCCCCCTAGGAATCTCCCGATCGGGGAGAGGGTACCGAGAAAGAAAGTCCGCATGGACGTTCTCGGCCCCCTTCTGGTGCCGGACCTGAAACCGAAAGGGTTGCAAGGCCAGAAACCACCGCATGACGCGGGGGTTGTTTGAAATGTTCCGCGCCATCCATATGAGAGGGGCATGGTCCGTGTACAGCAGGAAAGACCGCCCCTCAAGGTAGTAGCGTAACTTGTCCACCGCCCACCTGATGGCCAGGCACTCCTTCTCAATAGTCGGGTACCTAACCTCCCTCGGAAACAGCTTCCGACTGATATAGAGGATGGGGCGCAGACCCCCCTCCCCGAAGTCCTGGGACAACACCGCCCCGATACCAAAATCAGAGGCATCTGTATGCAACACAAAAGGCTTGTTAAAGTCGGGTGAAGCCAGAACCGGCCTGGTGGTGATGGCTTTTTTAAGGGTCTGAAAGGCAGTCCACATGGCCGGCGTCGGATTGTGGAAGTCTGGGCGGTCTCTGGTTTTCCTGAGGGTATCGGTCAGGGGCGCCGCGACCTCAGAAAAGGAGGGTATAAAACGCCGGTAATACCCTACCAAACCCAAAAAGGCACGCATGTCTTTTAGAGTCTTTGGAAACGGGGTTTCCGCGATAGCTCGCACTTTTTCCACCTGAGGTTCAATGACGCCATGACCTAGAAGGTACCCCAAATATTTGACTTTATGGTACCCGATCCGGGACTTCTTGGAATTGACATGTAGACCCGCTGATTCGAGCAACCGGAACACGGTATCCAGATGTTGCAAGTGAGACTCCCAGGAGGGACTAAAAATGATGATATCATCAAGGTAAGCGGAGCAATATTGATGATGCCCCCGCAATACCGTGTTCATGAGTCTCTGGAACGTGGCGGGAGCCCCATGGAGACCGAAGGGCAAAACCGTAAATTCGAACAGCCCCTCTGAGGTGGAAAAGGCTGTTTTTCTCCTGTCTTCTTCGCGCAGGGGCACCTGCCAGTACCCCTTCGTCAGGTCCAGAGTACTGATATATTTTGCCTCCCCGAGTTTCTCGATGAGCTCATCGATCCGGGGTATGGGGTAGGAATCACAAGCCGATACTTCGTTTAATGCCCGGAAGTCCATACAAAAACGGCTGCTGCCATCGGGTTTAGGCACCATAACTATAGGTGACGACCACTCACTCCGGGAAGGCCGTATCACCCCTAACCTGAGCATTTCTGCCACCTCTTTCGCTTGGCCTCCCGTTTAGCCTCTGGAATTCTATACGGTCGTTGCTTGACCACGGTACCAGGTGGCGTCTCAATTCTGTGCTCAGCCAAGGTGGTTTTTCCCGGAAGGTCAGAGAAGATGGATGCGTGTTTCCTCAGTACCTGACGGAGCCCCTCCTGCTCACCCTCAAACAATTCCTCGCTGATAACCAAGTCCTCTATCGTGGAGCTGAGAGAATTGGTGGGATTCAGGACCAGATTAGCTGTCAGCGGAGGTGTTCCAAGCCATTTTTTTAACAGATTTATGTGAAAAATCTGGGTCTTTCGGGTGGTGAGACGGAGACGATAGGTCGTTTTACCTATCGTCTCAATGACCTCATAGGGGCCTTGCCACTCATTGCTGAATTTTTTTGCTATCGATGGCAGTAACACCAGGGCCCAGTCACCTACTTTTAGCGACCTCCATTTTTTTCCCCTATTATAATGGGTCTGTTGGTGTTTCTGGCTATTCTCCAAGTGTGTAAACGCGAGTTCCCTGATCTTTCCTAATTTGTTCCTCAGATTCGAGCTATATTCGAGAAGACTTCTGGTTTCACCACCTTGTTCCTTTTCCCACATATCCTTTGTCATATCCAGCAAGCTTCGGGGTTGTCTCCCATAGAGCATCTCAAAAGAGGAACACCCAAGGCTGCTCTGTCGCTGGCCCCTAATCACATACAGGGCTAAGGGCAACAAGGAGTCCCAGTCGGAGTGGTTTACCTCCACCATTTTCTTCAGGACCGTTTTTAAGGTCCGGTTGTAACGTTCAACCAACCCATCCGTTTGAGGGTGGTACACTGACGTCTTGATCTGGTGTAACCCCAACATTTGGCACACCTCCTGCATAACCTTGGACATGAATGGGGTCCCCTGGTCCGTGAGGATTTCTTTAGGGAACCCCACTCGAGAAAACAACTCTAGAAACTTGTCAGCAATGTTCCTGGAGGTGGGGGACTTTAGAGGAAATGCCTCAGGGAATCTAGTGGCGTAGTCCACGA
Source organism: Lissotriton vulgaris (assembly GCF_964263255.1). NCBI lineage: Eukaryota > Metazoa > Chordata > Amphibia > Caudata > Salamandridae > Lissotriton > Lissotriton vulgaris. The sequence continues at coordinate 1,254,149,357 of NC_141695.1, read as the reverse complement.
CAACGAGGGCATATCTAAACCCTTTTTTTGTGGTGGTTAAGGGGCCTATCAGGTCCATCCCCACTCTCTCGAATGGGGTCCCGATGACTGGCAGAGGTTGTAAGGGCACCGCCGCCGGACGTTGGGCATTCTTCCGTTGGCAGAGGTCACAGGTTTGACAATGTTTTTTTATGTCGCTGTAGATACCCGGCCAGTAGAAGTTCCGGAGGACATTCTGGGTCGTTTTCTCACTTCCAATATGTCCCGCCAGTAGGTGGGTATGGGCATAGTACATTATTTGGTCTCGAAAACAGGCCGGTACCAACAGTTGCATCGGGTCCTCCTTAGAGGGTACTCTATACAAAAGATCCTCTTTTATCAAAAAGCGGGGGTAGGAGAGGTTAGGGTTGGTTAAATTAACATGTGCCTGTTCCCAAGCATTGATGAGTGTCTCGTCATTGGCCTGGGCAAAGCGGAAGGACCTATCTCCTTCCCAGGGACCTGTGGATAGCAAGTTGGGTACTGCATCTCCCTGTTCATTGTCTCGGCCCAACTGGCCTTTGAAGAGGTTCAGGAAGTTCGGATTATCGGTACCCAGGATCAACGGTTCGGGCAAGGTATCCATTACTCCCACTTTCACTACCATCTTTTCCATACCCTCTAGGCCTAGGGGAATGTTAGCCACTGGATACTCCTTCACGTCCCCATGTACGCATTTAATGTACACACTGTTGTCTGGTACTAACTGGTTTGGAGTCACATACATCCCTTGGATGACCGATTGCTTACAGCCAGAATCAAGGAGAGCCCTGACCATCACCCCATTTACAGTAACACTCACATGGAATGAGCCTCCTAGTTCCGCCGAGTACAACACCGACTTCGGAAGGTAATTAACGTCCATTGGCTCTTCGTGCGCTCTTTTCGCGGGGCACAAACGGGCTATGTGGCCCCACTGGCCACAATCGAAACATTGTGGGCCCCAAAAAGGTGGGTGATCGCCAGCCGGGGGTCGGGGTGGAGGAGGGAGGGGTCCTGGGGTTGCCCTCAGTCGTCGTTCAGGTCTTGTCGGTCCTTTGCTTGGCTTCTCCGGTTCTGCACTATGTAGACGAGGTTGGGCCCGGGCGTAGGTGGTTGCCATCTCCATGGCCTGAGCCGTGTTCAGATTAGAGTGCTGGCGTAGCCACCGCTGCGTCCCATAGGGAAGGGCTTCCAAATACTGTTCAAGGTAAATTCTATCCATGATTTGCTCTTTGGTGCTCGTGGATGGGGTGAGCCACTTGTCCGCCGCGGTTTTTAACCTAAAGAATAAGGTTTTGGGGTTGTCTCCCGCTTGTCCTCTCTCCTTGCGGAATCGAACCCTATAGGCCTCAGAATCTAAGCCGAGGTGGTCCAAAATCACAGTTTTGATTTGGGCGTACGGGGTAGTACCATTGTTGTTTGCTACCTGATAGGCCGCCTGGGCCTCTCCACTCAACAATGGTGCCAGGAAAAACGGCCATTTGTCCACAGTCCATCCACAAGCAAGGGCCACCCTTTCAAAATTTGTTAGAAAAGCGTCTGGGTCCTCCCCCGGGACATATTTTTGCAAGGAAATGCCCGCCGGGGTGGGGGTAGCCCTGGTTTCACGTACGGTGACCTTGGCGGGGTCTCCCGTAACCCTCATCCCTTCTAATTGTTGTACTACTGAACTCCGGAAGGTATCCCGGTCCAATTGGGCTGCGGCTAGCTGTTGTTCTACGGCCCATGCCAGTTGTTCTTGGCCCTTCACGAGGGCCTGCAGGATCGCATCCATCGTTGTGTCCTCGATGTTGCTCACTGATAGGTTGCCCGCATTCTCCACCACTTGTGAGACTTCGGACCGGGGTTGTGACTCCACTACGGGGCCCTCGAACAGACTCGCACACACTGGGGTACTGGGTAGTGAAGGTTTTATTGCTTTGTACAAGCGTCGTTTACGAACAGGCAGTCTGTAATAGGGTAGGGGTGGGTCCGCCTCCTCCGTCCTGGCCCGTCCTCCTTTTCCTCGCCAGTCCCAAGGTCTTCTGGGTGTCGTAGGCCTTTTCCCGGCCGTCCTGCTGGTCTTTAGGCGCCGGTGTCCCAAATAAAGGAAAAGAAAGAAAAGATGTCCGTCTCAGTAATGATGCTGGGTTTAACGTCTCTCAGGGAGGGGAGTGAGGGGAATCACACGTGCAACTTCACACTCTAACTGTGGGGCGTGAACCCTTGAGAAACCCCAAGGGTGTGCAGGGGTGCTTGCTTCTAGGCGGGGTTTCCTCGTCTACCACCTCCCCACGCTGTGTTGTCGGACCGTACCTGGGTGAGCCACACTTCCGTGTTAGTGTGGCTGGGCGAAGCGCGTCCCGCAGAGCCCCCTGGCTTCCCGCGGTAGTCCACCTCTGGTCCGCCGCCTGGTCCCGCCGCCGACTTCCTGGTTGGAATCGACCTGAAGCTCTGACTCGCCTCCGATTCCGTCCGGCTCCACCTTCCTGATCTCTCTCCGCTCTCCTCGCCCTCCGACCTCCGATCTTCCTCCGTCCTCCACTCTCGTCCTTCCTCCGACCTCCGATCTTCCTCCGTCCTCAGCTCTCGTCCTTCCTCCGACCTCCGATCTTGATCTACCTCCGTCCTCCGCTCGTCGTCCTCTTCCTCCTCCGTCCACACTGCTCCACTGTCTCTCCACTCGCTCCACCAACCTCCAACTCCACCTCCGGGTGTCTCGCACACCTGGCTGGACTCGGGAATGGGCTTTACGTCGTCAGGAGGGGCGTGGCGCCAGTACGTCTCCGCCCCCTTAAAGGAGTAGTCCCGTAGGTGCGCCTCTGCAGGTCGTCTCCGGACGACGTCGGGGGTATTCCACGCCTCGGTATTCTGGGGAGATAAAGTAGACACATTACTAGGCATACCAGGGGGGCCCTCGTCGGGGACCCCCGCGTCACAACCACATTATACATGCGCCAGGTACAATGTATGCAGGGTGGGCATTCCGACGCAAGTAAGCCTCGCAGAAGTAACGCAGTGAAATATATGAGATTTCACTGCGTCACTTCTAGGACGCAAATGCATCAATATCTTAAGCCTGCCTCACAGCAGGCGTAAGAATGGCACAGGCAGATTTGAAATGGGACTTGCCTATGTCAAATGACCCATTGCTGAAGTGGCGTCACTTTTATGACACACTCTAGCAATGCATCATTTTTGCGCCTACAGATACGTCAGAAATATTGACAAATCTGTAACTCCATGCGACATGATGCGTCATACTGTAAATAGGATGCATCATTGGTGTTGTAAGGAGGGTGCAATGAAAAGTGATGCATCGCTGTTTTCACGCAGCGTTGCGTCACTTTTCTTAATTGATGCCCTCTGACTTTAGCGCAACATGTGAAAAGCAGTGATTTACAAACTCTTTTAAAAATCATAACTTCGGTTCCCTTCATCAGATGTTTGTCATTTTGGTGTCTATGAAAAGATAAAAATATATACTATTGAGTACATTGGAGTGGGATCTCTATTGTGTCTGTCAAGTCTCCTACTTATTGACTGTTTTAATTCTGCTAAATTCTTTTTACTAGTTTTTTCTTTGATTTTAGCCTGACTGCTCCGTGCAACAGCTGCCCAGGACTGAGCTAAGGTTGAATTTAAAGAAAACTATCTGACCTGATACAAAATAGTGACATTACTACTTGGCAATGACTACCACAACTAATAAATCGCTTTTCGCAAACTAATGGTTACGCTCTTACACTGTCACGTTGGTTGTTAGGGGTTAGAGTTCTTGTGTTTCAAAGGTCAGGTATCTGGTCAAACAAAGTGTTCTAATGCTAATCAAATTCAAGGAAAGATAACTCCTTTCTCCCCGATTGTCAAATATTTTTCATTTCACTTTAGCCGAAATTTTCTCTTTTTAAGTAAATCATGCCTCAAAGTGAAAACTAAAATTCTCTCTCCTTCACCTTCCATGCTGTTCTCTAAATGATGTAGCTGTCAATAACACCCACCTATGGCACCACACATATTTGTGTTTGGGGGTCAAATGTCATAGTTCTGTTTTGATCAACAATAGTAAAGAGTCATTTGTGGCCTAATGGTCAAGGGTTTAGGCGCTCCTTCTGAAGTTTAAGGGTTTGAGTACTGGTGTTTCAAAGTGCGTGTGTCTGTTCAAGTACAAAGGGTTCCAATGTTTATCAAATACCAGAAAAGATTATTTCTTTTTTCCTGATTGTCAAATATTTGTCCTTGTCAATTAGGCTTAAATTACTTCTTTTTAACTAAATCATGCCCCAAAGCTAAAACAAAAATTCTCTCTCCCTCGTTCTTATCTTCCATGCCATTATGTAAATGATGTAGCTGTCAATATACACTCAACTATGGCACCACACTGACTTGTGGTTTTGGGTTGAGTGCCATAGTTATGTTTTACCAACCCATGGTAAAGTGTCTCTTGCGGCCTAATGGTTCAGGTTAGACTTTCACTCTGAAGGTTAAGGGTTCGAGTCCTGGTGTTTTAAATGTCTTGTGTCTGATCAAATACCAGGGATACCAATGTTTATCAAATATAAGGAATGATTATTTATTTTCTTCCTGGTTGTCAAATATTTTTAATTTCCTTTTGGCCGAAAATACCTCCTTGTAAGTAAATCATATCCCAAAGCTAATGCAAAATTCTCTAGCCTCTTCCCTCCCTTTCATGTAATTCTTTAAATGAGGTAGATGCCAATGTACACTCGCACATGGCACCACCTTGACTTGTGTTTTTGAGCCAAATGTCATAGTTATGTTTTGACCCATCATGGTAACGAGTATCTTGTGGCCCAATAAATAAGGTCTCAGACTCTCACGTTGAAGGTTAAAAGTTTGAGTCCTGGTGTTTCATATTTCTAGTCAAATATAAAGAACTTGATTGTTTATCAAATACAGGGAAAGATGATTTCTTTTTTCTTGATTGTCAAAGCCCTCAAATATGCACACTTTGTCAGACTTCAAAATTCCATATCCCCACAACTTTCCCTCCAACCCAAACTGAAACCAGAGTACTCTCCTCCCTACCCACACCAATATTGACCTTTGTTCCTTCCTCCCATTGTAGAACACACATTCGCCACCCCCCCCCCCCCAAAATGCTTACTCTTTGATGCTAGATCCAAGAACAACAAGCATTGGCCGTGCGGAATGCATAGATGGGGGCTGCAGCGGAAGAGAGAGGCGGAGGGAGTTGTGTGCACGCGCCCTGAGCGCGAAAGCACTAATGAGCCATGACGGCTCTTAACTGTAAAACAAGGCTTAATGAGATACGAAAGGCAGATGGCGGCAGCGTGCGTTCACGCGCACATGCACGCTAGCTTTAGGCTAGGAAAAGCTTGTGGGTAGCCTTTGAAACCCCCTTACTAAAAGTCAAGCAAGCAGCATGCGCTGCTCTAGGCTCGACCTAAAAAGGGTTCCCTATTTTTTATATACGCTCAGAAAACTATATCAGACCTCACCTTTATGACAGAAACATGGCTCAGCATAGACATTGCAACCACATGCCAAAAAGCCATCCCACCTGAATGTGGCATCAACGAAAACTGTATTGGCAAAATCTGAGGAGACCTGGCCCTCATCCATACACATCACTAAAAATAGCATATATTGTAAACAAAACCACAGACCACCCAAACCTATACATTCTAGGGAATCTCAACATATGGTTTGACAACAAGACTAACCTTGGCTATCAGAACCAACTGTGAGCTGTGAGGCATTCAACCTCCAACAAGTTGTTTCTGGCCCAATTCACTCCACTGCACACACTCTGGATATGATAAGTTCCCCCCCCCCCCAATGGGGCCATAGATGCAGACAATTCCTCTGTAAGCTGAAGCAACCAAAACACAACCTTCAAGATCAACACACCTATCAAGGACAAAACTTCAAAGCCAACAAAAACGAAGAGCATCAATCACAGACAATGGAAAAAAACATTTGCAATGCAATAGGTCTTGCATTTATGCGAGTTTGAACTATTGAAATTGCAAATAACAATGCCTTTTACTTTTGTTTTCGTTTTAAAAACATAAATAAAAGGCATTGTCATTTACAGTGCATTTAGCTTAAACTCTGGTAACTGTGAGACCTATTGCATTGTAAATGCTTGTTGGTAAAAAGTCACGCAAACTATCAGGCTAGATACAGCTGACACCCAAGCACGTTAAAAATGGAAGGCAACGTGCAAGTAAATATAACGTGCTCTGATAATGCGCAGTTGCTGTCTCAAGTCCTTCAACTCCACCCAAGAGAAGGTATGCAATTAAGAGTCTCAGCGTTACTTACTGCAGCGTATGTCATCATTGTTGTGAGAAAGTGCCATCTTTCTTGCATGGTATGCCTTCCACTTTTTGCTGAATTGCTGATGGGCTTTGACTGAGTGTGCCCTGTGCTCCTGCCAATCAGATGACCAGGGCCTGTGTTCCTTTTCTAAAACTGCATTGAAGCTAAAACCCAATTGGCATCTCTGGCCACATGTCAGCCCCTGGTAAATGGTACCCTAAGTACCCAGGGCTTTATGACCAAAGAAGACCCCAAGGGCTGCAGCACTTGTTGATCCACCCTTAGGGGCCCTGCACCCTGACACCTACACCCTGCCTTTGCAGTTTGAGTGTCCTGGGTGTAGGCCTAAACAAAGAGTCGACATGGCACACATCCCTGTGTGCCATGCCCACAAACTCACTGCCCTGGCATACATCAGTCCCCCCTGTAGCTGGTGCCCTATGCCAGTGGTGTGGGCACAGGCGCATGAGCCCTGTGCCCCTACAGTACCCAGGGCCATTCCTGGGCACTGTAAGTGCAGTGATGCCATTAAGAGTATATGGTGCTGGGAGGTTGTTATTACGAACTCCACAGGACCATAATGGCTACACTGAAGACTGACAAGTTTGATATCAAACTTCTCCGCACATTAAACCCACACTGATGCCAGTGTGGGATTTGATGTAAAATGCACTGCAGAGGCGATCTTAGAGATGCCCCCTGAAACCTAACCTACAATCCACATCTTGTCTGAGAGGCTGCCTAGGCTGCCACACAGCAGACATGTTCCTGGGCCCCTGGGTGGAGAGCCCCCCATCTCTCCTGAGCCTGCAACAATGCACATCCTGGGCGAGGTGCTAGGTCTCCTCCCCCAGGATAGGCAGGGGAAAGCTTCAAAGGCAAACCGCCTTGTGAGCTTCTCCAGACCATTTGTTGTACTCAGCACTGGCCCCCACCAGTTCTAACCCCCACTCTGGCGGGAAGACTGTTGGGAAACCCTACGTGAGGAAAGGGGGTGTGCCAGCCTGTGCTAACTCCAGCCCTCAGGTGGGAGAGGCGAGGGGAAGCACAACTCCGGGCTCCCGCCATCTTGAGGATGGGGAGCCCTGCCCAATCAGAAATAGGCACCTACACGACCTCTCACAGGAGAGGAGCAGGATAGGGGGTGTACTCACCCTGACCTTCCCCTACCTGTAACGCCCCTAATGTAGTATTTAGGGGCACCATGAACCTTCCTTCCTCAGATCCCGATTTCGAAACAAGAAAGAAGACCAAGAAGAAGACGACCTGCCCTGCAGCTGCTAACAAGAGGACGACACTAACTGACTTGGCCCCAGCCCTACAGGCCTGTTGATCCTTGAACCTGCTCCTGCTAAATCCCGGCAACTCCGGCAGACAGCAACCTCAAGAACCCCGGAGGACCTTCCTGCCTTGACCCTCTTAAAGACTGGGACTCCCACGAGCAGTGGCTCTGCTCAAACAGCAATACCCCTGGTGGCAGCTAGGAACCGCAAATCCAGCCCACTCTGCACCCGCCAAGCCCGGCCTGTGCCTGAGTGGACAAAGACCTTAAGGACGTCCCCTGGCGATTCTGACCTGGAATCCAGTGCCCAAGGACCCTCCTTGATGACCCAGACGACGCCTGCAGACTCAGAACCAGGGACCCCTCCAACCGCGACCAGCAGATCCTCCGTCCCGAGCCTGCAGCCTTTGTTCCCTTTTCAAAATCTCCATTGAATAACATTGCGCGCCCAACGGCTCAAAAGCACCCAAAACCCAGCCGCCCGAGTGCCCTTGACAGTGCAACCTTTGTCCTATCCTACTTCCCCATTTGCCCTGAGCAAGTGACCTGAGCCCTGCTCCCACAGCCGCGGGCCTGCTAGCCAGCAGCCACCAACCGAAGGCCCCCTGCCTCTCATTGGATAACATTGGGCCTAACTACCTCTGTACCCGGCTGCCCCTGTGCCGCTGAGGGTATACCAACTGTACCTACCTGACCCTGGGAGACCCCAGAGTCTATGCCCAGACCCATAACTCTGCCAGTCGAGTACTTACCTAAAAGCCGATAACTCACTTTTCTTCCATAGGTTAACATTGACTGGGTTAACTTGGAAATTCTTCTAAGTGTGGAGTTTTGGAACTTTAAAATATTCACCTAAAATCACCCAAACAACAAATTCCGATTTACTCACCTGTTATCAGGAGAGACCTCAGTGCTGCACCTTTTAGGCCAGCCCAAACCCTGAAAAGTAATTTTAACTGTACTTACCCGTAACCTGAATTTTCTTCCATATGAAACCATTGACTGTTTTTCTGTGAAATTTCTTCTAAGCTTCAATTTTTGCAAACTACAAATATTCTTTAAAAATCATACCAACTACCAAAATGTAATTACTTACCTGTTTTAGATAGAGGTCCCAGTGCTGAACCTAGGAGTCCAGCACTGGTTTACAAAAGTAACGTGAACATACTTTACCTGCAAATTGAATTTCCTTCCATAGGATAACATTGGTAATTTCAACTGAAAAAGTTTTTAAGTGTCAACTTTTAAAATACAATAATATTCCTTAAAAATCACTACTGTAACCAAAATGCTTTTACTTAACTGTTTACAGCTCATGTCCCGAGACTGAATCTAGGATCCAGTCCTGTGGTTAGAAAAACAATCTACAAAGTATCTAATTGCATTTAACCAGAAATTCCCATTGAGCTCAATGTTGCATTGTGTTTGAAATTGTGTTGCCTATTGCAACAAACTGTAACTATTGCATTCAAAAAGTCTATTGCCTACAGAGGTCGGCACAAGGACCCCGCGGGCGCTTTCTGCCCGAGACGCGAGCCATGTTCGAATAGAGCATGCGCAATGATGATGACACGGAATGATGGTGGGCGTGGTACTACGTCATCGGACGTAATATGCGCATGCGTACGCATGCACAAAACAGGGGGGTCACTGCCTCACGGGGGGCAGCGGATTATGGAACAGCCTATTTGAAATGTATTTAACTAAAGTAACTCATCTTGAGAAAGTATATTTTGATACCTTGTTGGTTCTAAAATAAAATAACTATATCTTTCGATACAAAACAATTGGCCTAGAGTTCAGTTTTAGAGTGTGTGAGACCATTTGCTGACTGAATGTGTACAACAAATGCTTTACACTGTCCTCTGATCCTGCCTTACTGCTCGACCAAGCGACCACTTTAGAGAGTAAGGTTATATCTAACTTTAACCTCTGCCAAACCTATGGGGACTGGGAACTCTATACACACACTATATCTTAATTTGGTCCAGTATATATAGAGCCACTTTCCTACAATTGTCCTCGGGGATGTTACTCTTTCCTTGTCCTCCTATAAACCTCCGTTAAGAAGCTGGCGGCCTGCAGGTCAGCCTGGAATGGCATACGAACCCCGGGTGCGTTCTCTCACTGCACACTCAATGGCGCTGTGTGACAAAACCGGCTGCCGACAGTCCACATGTAACCAGTTCAAAACACCCCACCCCCAAGAGAGGAACTCCAAAGCGCAGAAGAAAGCTACACAAAGCTCTGTTTACTACAAAGCGAAGGGGTGCAGGGCGAGGTAGGGGAAGGGAAAGCGTGACCTGCAAGATTGAGATTCTAGACTCTCTCAGACAGACACCACAAGTGGATCCCCAGAAGGAGACCTCTAGCAATGAAATGCAATTGGATATAGTGCTAGGGGTTGTCTAGCTCGTTTTTAGTGGGTTAGAGCTTGACAAATGATGTAGGGAGCTCTATCTCTGGGGTCAGGTTTTTCAGATTTTTCACCAATTGAGTTGGGCACATTGTCTTCACATTTATTTGGATTTCAGTGAAAAGGTTACCAATGATGATAAGTGTAACACACTGATGAGTACCCTTCAGTAGTTCCCGGGTGGTTGTTTCCGTGAGGTACCTTCCCACTTTTCACACACTTTTTCACACACTTTTTAGGGTGATTGGGTGTTAGGAACTTGTGATAGACACAGATGGCAGTGTTTTTTAAGAAGGGGATAAGAACACCCTGAAAGTACAGCAGAGTGTCGCTAGTACCGGAAGTATCCTCACCAGTAAGGGAGGTAGGGGATGTTCAGGAGACTTTATCCACAAGATATAGAACACGTTTTTTTGTGATGAATAATTGTGAGTGGAGGGCAACCTGGGTCTTTTCCCTCTGAGCTCCTGTTTGTAATGAATATTGATCTGTAATAAAACAAAACGAAATGTTGTTAAAATGGACAATACAGACAACACCACTCAACAAATGACTCAACCACCATGGAAAGAGACCAAGTTAATTTCCACCACTACATACATTCAAAACCTTCTCAGAATAAGATTTCCTCAACATTATCATCACAAGTAGACCAACAGGATTACCCTAAGTCCCAGCACCTCAAAAAATCTACAAAGGCATCTTTTACACAACCTAAGCAGGGGGGGAAGCTAGGAGCTTACTCATCATGTCCATGGAGCTACGTTCTATCCATCAGAGCTGAAAGCCTCCTACATTAGACCACTCCTGAAAAAGAAAAACCTCTAACTCATTCAGCTCTGCACACTACAAGCCTGCATTAGATGGACTATTCTTAGGAACAATATTTGAAAGAGAAGTATTAACTCACCTATCAACATTTACAAAAGAAAATGAGTTGTCTGACCAACAGTCCAGCTTCAGACCAGTCAGAGGCACAGAGACAGCCATCATATCCATTTGGGATGACCAAATACTCACAGTGGACAAGAGTGGAGTTACCTCCCTATTGAGTCTGGCTTCATAGGCTGCATTCAACACTGCCATCACCACATACAACTACAAAGAGTCCATCATCTCGGAATGCCCAAAGGACATGTATGCCTCAGGTCTTGTCTATCCCAGTACTGTACCAGCTAATAAACCATCACCAACTGAACAGGTATGGAATAACTGAAAATATCTGTTGCATACTGCTGGCCTATCAGAAAACTCTAATCTAGTCCACCACTGCAGGTCCTAACTAGCTACACACTATGGCTGCTTTCTTTCATCTCACAATGACATACAGATGTGGGATGATAGTAACAAAGCCCATCTCAGCAGCTCTCCTCACCACCTGTCTCCACCCATGCCTGCTCAGGATATTTTTTTTAAAAAAAACTTTAAACAAAATATCTGGTTGAACAACCCAGCGTAGTAACCAGCTAAGTCAACTATGATCATAATTAATGGCAAAAAGGCTCCTGCAGAACTGCTCAAATCTGCCAGCTTACTTAAAACCACTTCTTGGACGGTTAGCGGCAACATGCATTGCTGCATTTGGAGATTGTCGTTGATTTAGGTTGCATACTTTTCAGGGTTTGTGCTTCTGTACTCCGATTATTTGCATATGTGATGCTGCTAAGCAAAGCGACAACACACATTCAGTCCTTAAACTGGATTAGGACGCGCTAGAGTTTATGTGAAACGGGACAGGTTTAAGGGGTATATACGTACCAGGCGTTACGTTTCATCAGAGGGCTCTTTACCTGATATTTGTACTCCCGTAAGTTGTCAGTGTTATTGTGCTAGATTGTTCAGTTTAGTGTACAATTTTGGCCTTCGTGCTTGCAAAACGGATGTTGGCTTATAAACTTACTCATCACACCATATCGCGATAACTTCATCAAATCGCCTTGAAAAAGTCTAGGATTAGACGAAACACGCGTCGGCAAGATCGCGTGCTGGAAATTGTTGAAAATTACTAATAAAAAGAAATTGAAAACCTACAGATGACCTCGTTGGACTATTTGAATTGTTTTGTATACCCGATTTCTCGCTTGTCCACACAAACTTGTATTAAGAATATCATTGGATCTTAGACTCCATCCAATACTGCTTTCGGATTACTGTACCTGATAAAGGGTGTGCTGTAACAGGTTTTTCCTTTGTTATATTTGCATGCATGTTAGTACCTAACATGCTAATAGCACCTTTGGGTAGTTGGTGTATGAAGCTACTCTAGGACCCCAACCAAACTATATTGATAGATTTATTTACACTGATTTGGCTAATTGTAAGTACACACTACGGATTGATTGTGTGGTTCTTTCCCGTCAAGGGACCACTACTAATTTTTTATTGTCTCTTTTACTTAAAACCACATCTGCAAGTCTGTCTCTCATACCTCTTTATCAACCACAGACAACTAGCCACATCGGATTGGCCATCAAGAAAAACATGGAAACCCCATCCCATATACGAATAAAAGAAAACAAACAAAGACAACACCCTTCCAGCCATACACCCTACACAGCGTATCTTGCTGCCTATGCAGGCAAGCGCTTCAGTGCCCCACATAGGGGTAGTAAGCACCATAGAAATGAAACGTCCCATAGCAGGGTTGTGGGTTGAGGTACTGGAGAGCTGGGAACACCCCGATGGATACAAAGTCCTGAACAAAATGACTATCTGAAAGAGACACTTTAGTGATAGATTCCTTACCTTAGAATATCCCCAGGCGTCGGACTGGATCCGGAAAGTTTTGCGTAGCAGTACCCTTGCGCGTCGGTAGGCGTTGTCTGCGGCTCCGCGTTCGTCGTCGGCGCCGTGATGACGTCGTCTGAGTACTTAGACGTCGCCTCCGCGTGCTGACGTCAGTTCTTCCTTTTTCCGCGCCAGCAAGCGCAGATCTGGAAAAAGCAGTAACCCATAGTCAATTTTTGACTAACTTTTTTGAATCCTTTTGATCGTTTTACGAAGTTTTTGCGATTCCGATCGGTGCCTAGGGATGCCTGGTTTCAAACACTGCGAGGATTGCGACCGCACGATGACGGTCAAGGATCCTCACCACCTGTGCCTAACTTGTCTAGGCGTCGACCACGACGACAAGGCCTGCTCCAACTGCCGGGCCCTCTCTTCGAAAGGCAGGCGGGAGCGGTCCCGTAGGCAACTCGAACTCCGGCAGTTGGCCCCCGCCGCGAGAGGTCCTGGTCCCGGTCCCACGGGAGGTCGAGGGATAGGTCGCGGGGACGGAGCCACCACAGCTCCGGGAGTCGGCACCACTCCTCCGGTTCGAAGTCGTCATCAGGTAAGAAACACACGTCGAAGAGGCGTCATCGCTCTTCTGACTCCCCCCCGACGCTCGTGCGACACGGCCGGCGGTTCGGGTGACACCACCCACGCGGCTCTGTCGGAGTTGCGGGCGTCACGTCCAGCCCCACATCCTCCGGTCCCTGGGCGAGGCGCGACGCCGGAGATCGAGCGCTTCCTTATGGCCATGAGGTCCCTCTCTCCTCCGGCGGGTTCCGCTGGGCCTTCGGGCCCGGCTGGCCCATCTAGGGACCCTAGCCCTGGGGCCCCTAGCGGGTCGGGGGCTTCGGCCCCGACGCCACCGGCGCCTTTAAGCCTGGCGCCGCGGGGCCCCACAGTCCCGACACCGCCAGAGCCTTCGGGCCTGGCACCGCTAGGCGCCAACGGTCCCGACGCCGCGGGCGCCTTCGGGCCCGGCGCCGCGGGATCCCTCTGGACTCACTTCGGGATCTGGGTCGTTGCCGGTGGACCTTACAACCCCCCTGGCGTCGGTCCGTCAGGTGTTACCTCCGGCGCCGTCCTCGGGCGGCGCCGTCCCCGATGACTCCCTCGCTCCGGTTCCACGTCGGAGCGGCGCCGCTGGGCGCCGTACCCGACGGCGATTGGAGATTTTTACTTCAATGAACCGGCCCTATTGGTTGACAACCTTGAACTTCAGGAGATGGGTGACGAGGAGTATTGGGAGGGGTCTGAGGACCCTCTGACACGCGATTGTGAGCCTCTAGAGGACTGGACAGGTGACCTTGGGGAGGCCAGTGGTCTGGACACCTCTTCAGACACTGGTTTTGTCTCACCTCCTACCGTGGCTTCGGAGGAGGGGGCAACATACGGAGTGGTGTTGATGAGGGCTGCCAAGGCCTTGAGCTCCCCGTCGCGGCCGTGAGGACTAACCTCCTCACTGAGGTCCTTAAACCGCAGTCATGCCCATCGGAGCCTCTGCTGCCGTTTATTGAGGCCTTGACCGACGTTCTTTTGGGCACTTGGTCCAGGCCCGCTACGGGTTCGCCCGTAGATAGGAACGTGGCCAGATGCCACCGCCCGGCCCCGGGCGACCCAGTTTTCCTGTCCACCCACCCCACCCCGAGAGCCTGGTCATCCAGGCGTCCGCTTCCCAGACCGCATTCGCGTTAGCTCCGGCAGACAGGGAATCCAAGAGGTACGAGATGTACGTTAAGAAGGTCTTCTCCTCCCTTAGTCTGGGACTGTGGTCTTCCAACACCGCATGCCTCTTGGGCCGCTACACCCACTCTCTGTGGGATACGGTTGCGGAAGTGCTGCCAGAGTGTCCTTTGGAAATACGGGCCAAACTCGGCCAAGCCCTTGTGGAGGGCCGGGATGCAGCCAAATATTCCATCTGGTGTGGGCTGGATACCACCGACTCACTAGGTAGAGCGATGGCAACGACAGTGGCGATTAGACGCCATGCCTGGTTGAGGTCCGCCAACTTTTCGACTAATGTCCAAAACACTTTGATGGACATGCCGTTTGATGGCCGTCGCCTCTTTGGCGACAAGGCAGACCATGCGCTTGAGCGCTTTAAGGACCCAAGGCTACGGCCAAGTCCTTGGGCCTCTCGGCCCCGCGTCAGCAGACTGGTGCCTTTCGCTCCTTTCGTGGCCAAGGAAGGGGCGCCCCCACACGTGCTGCCAGCCACACGCCGCAGACTAACATCCAGCGCGGTGGCGGCCGTGGAAATCGCCGTGAAGGCGGTCGGGGACAACGGCTAGGCCAGTCCACACCCTCTCCCGCAGCATCCACCTCTAAACCCTCCTAGTCCGTGCTTCTCGGCCCATGTGACGCCAGTGTGGGGCAGGGTTCGCCATTACCACTCTCACTGGTGTACTGTCACTTCGGACAGGTGGGTGCTGCAGATCGTCCGGCGGGGCTACTCCCTCCCCTTCGAGACAACCCCTCAAGCCATGCCACTGCAACACCACCGCGTTTCGGGGGATTATTTGCGGCTTCTGCAGGAGGAAGTTTCGGCCCTCTTGGCCAAGGGGGCCATCGAGCGCGTTCCTGGGCCAGAAGTAGGATGTGGTTGCTACTCCCACTACTTTCTGGTACCCAAGAAGGGCAAAGGGGGCCTACGCCCTATCTTGGACCTACGGAACGTCAACGGCTTCTCCGGCTGACTCTGGCTCAGGTCTTAGCTGCCCTGGAACCAGGAGACTGGATGGTGGCGTTGGACTTGCAGGATGCGTATTTCCAAATCCCCGTCCTGCCGGCCCACTGGCGTTACCTACGGTTCACGGTAGGCCACGAGCACTTTCAGTTTACCGTGCTCCCCTTCGGCCTTACCTGCGCCCACGGGTGTTCACAAAGGTGATGTCGGTGGTCGCAGCTCATCTGCGCAGGTTAGGGGTTTCAGTCTTCCCCTACCTCGACGACTGGTTGTTGAAGGCGGGCTCGCCCCAGACAGTCGTCAGCCACCTCCAGACGACGGCAGACCTCTTGCACCAGCTGGGGTTCTCCATCAATGTGCCGAAGTCACACCTGTGTCCCTCTCGGAAGCTCCTTTTCATCGGGGCGGTTCTCAACTCGGCGCAGTTTCGGGCTTACCCACCCGAACAGCGGGTTTGGGATATACAGGCTCTGATTCTAATCTTTCGGCCTTTATCCCGAGTCTCAGTCAGGTTGACGCTGCGGCTGCTGGGACTGATGGCTTCCTGCATCCTTCTGGTGCATCACGCCCGTTGGCGGATGCGGGCTCTACAGTGGGACCTGAAGTGGCCCAGCATCAGGGCAAACTGTCCGACCATGTCCTGATCTCAGAGGGCACTGCGAGACAGCTGCAGGGGTGGCTCACGAACCGCGATTGGGTCAGCGGAAGATCCCTCTCCCTTCCCCAACCGGAGCACGTAGTTGTGACGGACGCGTCCCTCCAGGGTTGGGGAGGCCACATGGGAGAGGCGGAGATCAGAGGCCTCTGGTCTCCGGCGGAGTCCCGGCTCCATATCAACCTTTTGGAGCTGCGGGCGATTCGTCTTACACTGAAGGCATTCCTCCCCTCTGTCCGGGGGAGTGTAGTGCAGGTGTTCACGGACAACACCACCGCCATGTGGTACTGCAACAAACAGGGCGGGGTGGGGTCGTGGACCCTCTTCCAGGAGGCTCTGCGCCTCTGGCAATGGCTGGAACATCAGGGAGTGACCCTGGTGGGTCAACACCTGGCAGGTTCTCTGAACGCCAGGGTGGACAAACTCAGCATGATAGATCACGAATGGCGTCTGAACTCGGACGTGGCGCAAGGTCTCTTTCTGCAGTGAGGAGTGCCTTGGTTAGATCTATTCGCCACCGAAGAGAACGTGCAATGTCATCAGTTATGCACGTTGGAATTTCCAAGGCGGCACTCGTTCGGAGACGCTTTTCGTCGCGAGTGGAGTTGCGGTCTGTTGTACGCCTTTCCGCCTATACCACTTCTGCACAGAGTGCTGAAGAAGATCAGGCGCGACCGGGCACAAGTCATCCTTGTGGCTCCGGACTGGGCACGAAGGTACTTCGTCTGCCTCTTCAGGAGGACCTTCTGTCGCAGCAGCAGGGGACGGTCCTCCACCCGAACCTGTCCAGTCTCCACCTCCATGCTTGGAGATTGAGCGGCGACAGTTGAGGCCATTTGACTTGCCTCCTGAAGTCTGTAACATCATTCTGGCAGCCAGGCGTCCCTCCACAAAGTTGGTATACGCCTGCAGGTGGAACAGATTTGTGGCATGGTGCACAGCAAAGGCTGTGGATCCCCTCAATGCCCCTCTTTCTGAGGTTCTTCTCTTTCTTCTTTCTCTTGCCTAGCAGGGCTCTGCTCTGGGCACTATCAAGGGCTACCTTTCTGCTCTTTCAGCCTTTTTGAGGCTGCCTTATCCGCCCTCTTTGTTCAAGTCCCCTATTGTTAACCGATTCTTGAAAGGCATCATGCATACGTTCCCTCCTGTGCCCTTTGTGATGCCTCAGTGGGACTTGAACTTGGTTCTAACTTTTCTGATGTGCGCTCCCTTTGAGCCACTTCACAACTGTCCTCTTCGCCATCTTACCTTGAAGACTGCCTTCCTGGTAGCCATCAACTCTGCCAGGAGAGTGAGTGAGCTCCAGGCTCAATCCTGTAAACCTCCTTTCCTTTCAGTCCATCCGGACAAGGTTGTGTTGCGGACAAGGCCTTCTTTCCTGCCAAATGTAGTCACAGCCTTCCACATTGGGCAGTCCATTACCTTGCCCACCTTCTTTGCGCCTCCGCATCCCTCGAGAGAGGAAGAGAGGCTCCACCGCCTGGACCCAAAACGTGCGCTCTCGTTTTATCTGGATCGCACACGCCAGTTCCGGGTGGATGACCAACTCTTTGTTGGTTACGTGGGCGCTAAGAAGGGGAAAGCGGTGGACAAGCGGACCATCTCGGGGTGGATCATCTTGTGTATTCAGGCGTGTTACTACTTGGCTAAGAAGGAACCCCCTGTTGGGCTGAGGGCTCATTCCACTCGGGCCACAGCGACTACAACTGCCTTGGGCCGAGGAGTGCCCTTGCAGGACATTTGCAAGGCGGCTACGTGGGCCTCGCTGCACACGTTTGAAAGACACTATTGCCTGGACAGCCAAGTCCGGAGGGATGGCTTCTTTGGCCGTTCCATCCTCCAGGACTTTCTGGTGTGATTATTGGTTCGCAGACCCACCACCGGGGTTGGTATTGCTGGGGTATCTATTCTAAGGTAAGGAATCTATCACTAACGTGTCTCTTTCAGATGCACAAGTTTCTACTTGTGTAACGATATATCTATAAGAGACATTAGTTAGTGATAGATTCCTTACCGACCCATCCATCCTCCTCGTTCTGCGAACCGATATCTAGGGTTAAGGTCATCCCCTTTCAGGGCCCTAGTTTCAGGGCACCAGTGTTGGTTTTTAGCATAGGTCTGCATTTCTGGCGCAGAAAAGCTGTGTCTAAGTTTAACACCATATTGCCTGCATCTGTGAAAACATCGACCTAAATTGCGTTTTGTATATGTCTATCTATGTATTATTCCTCTGTCTTTGTAATATTTATGTATGTTGATAAAGTTAGAAAAAATCTTTTATGGAATAAGAAAAGAAAAAGAAGAAAAAAATCTATGAATTAAATAATAACTTTTCTACTCTATAACAATCAATAAAAATAAATAATATATCAATATTCCTTGCTATTCATTATGTGGCTTATTTTGAAAGTCAATCACTTCAAGTGCAAATGATATGTAGATTATATTAGGGCAGTATGTATTTTATTGTTTGCTAATCTAGTTCTTTTCATACCCCTGACCAGTGTTGGTTTTTGGCATAGCTCTGCGTTTCTGGCGCGGAAAAGCTGTGTCTAAGAACTGACGTCAGCACGCGGAGGCGGCGTCTAAGTACTCCGACGACGTCATAATGGCGCCCACGACGCCGACGACGGACGCGGAGCCGCAGACGACGCCTACCGACGCGCAAGGGTACTGCTACACAAAACTTTCTGGATCCAGTCTGAGCCTGGGGATATTCTAAGGTAAGGAATCTATCACTAACTAATGTCTCTTACAGATATATTGTTACACAAGTAGTAACTTGTGCTACAGGGCATAAATGGGGATGGTAACGGGGCAGACTTTTGGAAAAACAGTGTTCCAACCCACCGCTTTGCCTACTTCAATAGCCCCTCAATCCATCTAGTCATTTGATAATGATTTGTGTCTTTTTTGCGGGTTTTCTTCTTTTTTGTGAATATTGTTGACTATAAGTATATAAAATGTTATCAATATCTGAAATTAACTATAAATGAAAATATATATGATACAGACAAAAAGAGAAAAATATAAATAAAATTGATTATATTTTTATAAAAAATAATTTTTGATATCTATTATTGCTTTTTTATGTTGTCATGTGGACTATATTGATATAAAGTCTCACCCCATAGGAGATGGCATATAATATAAAACATGTTTGCTACATTTTCCTTTCTCAAATGATGGTAACGAGGCAGAGACAGAGTTGGGTGGGGATAAGAACAGTGCCACACGGGTCCAGGACTAAGAATGGACAGAAAGGATTATATGCACTTTACATGCCAAATTGTCAGCTGTCACCAGGCTCCAGCTGCGACATGAAGTGTGATATAGACTGTGCCATCCCTCCCCTACACAACTTAGACATATGAACGCCAGGGCTCCTTGGAAATATTCTCTTTTGCAGCCCGGCGTGTCTAGCTTCCTCCCCCTAGCGGCGTTCTGTGCTGAAACACCCAGGGTGCAGACCCTAGAGACTTTTTGGTTGTTAGTGTTAGTTTACACCTGTTTATTAATGCTTATCTATTATTTCCCAAATTCCCAGATTCCCTCCTGTATTTGCGACAAATCAGAGTCCCTTAACTTTAGAACATACCCTCAGAATAGATAGCACGCTCTACATAATGTAGACCCAAATGGTCAGCGGCAGTAGAAAATGATACACTCACGTAGGTGGCAGGCCACCCTTTGGGTATACCGCTGCTGACCCATGAGCATTTACTTAGCTATAGGAAGGGTGGGCTGGCGCAGACAAAATGGAACATACATGGGCCCTCATGATGACAATATTTACACACAATATATGGGCTCAGTTATTGAAATGTGGATGTAATATGAGTGTGCTGTACTTTTTCAAATGCCAATAAAGATATGTTTAAAACACAATGCTGCAATACAATGTTAAGCCAGTTAAGATCACAATTTATAGAATTTTCATATTAGGATCCAGGAAGAACATTCAGGGCACACAATCCAGTTCACTGACCAAAAAACTTAAATATGGATATCCAAAAGCAACTGAGTTGCAGTAGATTCTGGCAGGTAAAGTAAGTTCTAGCACGAGGCACCATTTTGGAGTTGGCACACAGGCTATCTGTTACTGGCTTGTAGAGATTCCGCAGTGAAATAGATGCTGGTTTTATAACCTCAAATTATTTGAATTTGTAACAATGTATTTAAGTCATTGTCAGCAACACAATGTGCCACTCAAAACTGTGTTAATGAAAACATCTCTGTGGACACAGCACAGGATGAGATAGCTAACACACCCATATGCCACCTTGAGTCACTGGTCGTGGAGTTCATGGGTGGTGAAAACAAGTTTACTTAATTGATAATGCCATCAAACAATGTTCCCCCTTTAGTAGGTCATGGCAAACCATCTGCATCGCTTTTTCACATGTATTCTCCTCTGTGCTCCCTGGAAGTATTAATGCCTCAGGACCTTATTGTAATAGTTAACAAGCACCATCTGGAACTGCCTCATCTTTTTGTCAGTTAGGACAAACATTTTAAAGACCAAGGTGGGTCCTTTGAAGGCAAGTGTGCTACATTGGCCAGTTTACATTGTTCATCTAAAGTGGTGAAATCCAATATTTTGCTTCATTAAGGATCATGGGCGAGGCAATCCAAATGAATAGTAAAATTCAGATGGGAATTGCCTGAACTGCTCTATAATTCAGAACCAGTGTCTGTTTTCCCTTTCTGTAATGTTCTTAACACACCTATAATTGAACATATACTAATACATTATTTAAATAATATAAAGCACATGTATGATTGATTGATGATTGGTTAGACTAACTTTCTATTAGTCAAGGGAATTTCATCAGAAGGAAGGAGATTGTTATTTTCTATGCTTCCTGTTCGCTCTGAAAAAGTGAAGATCACAGTAAAAATAAGGTTAATGCAATTCACAATATATCTTTTGGAAATAGCCTATTCGCTTCATATTGGGTTCTTATCTTTTATTAAGTACAGAAACTAGAATATAAAACTCTTAAAAGTTATTACATAATAATAAATATAGAATCTACTGCAGTAGGGGTCATTTTGTTATGTATCCACAAAAAGCAAAAAAGCAGCAGCGGGTCTTCAGATGCCGCACCTTAGTCCCAGTTCAACAAATAATTAAAGAATTTCGTGCAGACAACCCCTGCGTCAGCTGCTGAGTGACACAACAGAGCTCCAGATCACTGAGATATTTAAAAGTTTGGTTGGGGGTGCACGTAATAAGAAGGAGTCCAGAGAAAATGGTGTTTGTATGCAAAAAATATCTTATTTATTCGAATTTTCTTTTTTCAAAAAGTTCCACATATGTCAACAAACATCAGCCAACGCGTTTCTCTCCCTCAAAGGGAGCTTCCTCAGGGCAATTAAATTTATAACGAGCCTTCAAAATTGGGAATGCTTGTAATATATTAGAAGTATAACCAGACGATTTGTTCTGTACCCGGAAGTGGATAGATGTCAATCAGCCGCAGTCTTGGTTGGTTTCAAGGGATCCAGCAGAATGTCGCCTTGTAAATCTTCCTATGCGTACGTGTGTTGTCTTAGCCCGGTCCCATATATACAAACCGAGTTTCCGGATCACAAGTCTTCCGAGCGGCGAAACGTATGATAACGTGTGGGTCCCGTGTATACTTCTAATAAGCATTCCCAATTTTGAAGGCTCGTTAGAAGGATAAGTAAATCCAAACAAACGTGCCAGCAAAAAGTAGCTTCCTAAAAGTGAGCAGTTGAAGGATTGAAGCCAGCTAATGTGAGAGATTGTAACAAACCTATACCTCAGCGGATAGGTACACAAGGAAAGCCACTGACTTAGAACCAAGAAAATGAGAGTGACAATGTCAACCAATGGTATGGAATGGGCAGGCATGTAAACCTCTGTAAATTCGTGGTAAGCCTACAATAAGTCTGGTTACACCATAGGCTCGACTTAAAAAGTACACAGCTTTAGCGTTATATTTTTCAATGTTGAGTTTGTTGTTCACAATCTGGTTGAGCAAGCAAATGCCAAGTGATTTTTAGTGACTCCTGCTTGATAATTTGTAGGAAGCTAGTTACTGAGAGGGGGTGATTAAGTGTACAGCTGGACTACAGTTCAACTGCCTTTAATTGGATTGTCCCACAGTTCTTCGAAAAGTAGTTTTTGTAGGCGTTTTCTCTTTACTCACATCCTTGCTGTGGTCAGCGATAAAAAAAAAGTAAAATATTTAATTAATCCAAACATGGCATTTAAGTCATGTCGCCTTGAGAAATTATAATTGGTTTGACAGAATGTCACTATAAACCTAACCCTTTCCTGAACGAGAAATGTGCCTGCAGTTGTCATGACCACAGCTGCAGTGTGTGATAAGCGGACAAGCTATCAAAACAATCTGATACCTCAGCGTGTTTTCATCAGTGGCGTAACAAAACCTTAGGGGGCCCCCTGCAAGGTATGCTTATGGGGCCCCCAATAAAGTTAATCTTAAAACCCATCATGGACCTGTGATGACCCGTGCAACATGCCTGAATTTATCGGTATGAGTTTGAATGATATTTTTTTACATTATTTTTATTGAAATGCAGCTGTATATACATAATGTCAATTACACACTCATATATCTATATATAGCTATGTATAGACATATAGCGAATCACTGACACAATATCGTGCTAAACAATAATATAGTTGACAAAAATATTGTGTCAAAAATATCCTTTCCCATAATATTGTGTCCCTATACTCATAATAGTAACTACAAAATATTGAAAAATAATTATTGCTGACATCAACATCATCAAAAAAAGACAAATATCTATTTTTTTCAAATAGATTTTAAAGTAGTAAATGTTAAATATTTTAATAGATAAATGTAACATGGGGAGAGGAGTTGGCCTAACGGCTAGGGCGGTCGACCTCGAATCTGGGGAACCGGGTTCGAATCTCGGCAAACACGCGTGACATGCTGTGATTCTGGGCAAATCACTTATCTCCCGTGCCTAACAAAAATTATTGTGTCCTCATGTAATGCAACTGGTGCTCGTGTAAAGCGCTCTGATACCCAATACCTTCGGGTCAAGTTCGCTCTGTATAAAACTCTGCAAAATGTAAATTAAATATATTCCCCTAATATTTAATACCATATATAAATATATACCAAGTGTATTTATTTATTTATTTTGGATTTGTAATGCGCATGGCTACCTCAGCAACGAGGCGACCCAGCGCAACCATAAACAGGAGACCAAGGTGAGCAGGGTAAAGGATTAAACGGCCAATGTAGGGAAAAGCCAGGTCTTTAAGGCTTTGCGAAAGGCCAAATGATTCGGAGTGCTTCTCATAAAGACAGGAAGTGAATTCCAAAGCTTCACCGCCAGGTAACAAAAGGAGTGACCTCCGGCCTAGGAGTTGGCCTAACGGCTAGGGCGCTCGACCTCGGATCTAGGGAACTGGGTTCGAGTCTCTGTAATGATGCCAAACATCCTGTGATTCTGGGCAAATCACTTAATCTCCCCATGCCTAACAAAAAGGAATGTGTGTTCTCATGTAACGTAACTGCTGCTATGTAAAGCGCTCTGATACCCGATTCGGATTTGGGTCAAGT
The DNA here is from genome assembly GCF_964263255.1 of Lissotriton vulgaris. Lineage (NCBI taxonomy): Eukaryota > Metazoa > Chordata > Amphibia > Caudata > Salamandridae > Lissotriton > Lissotriton vulgaris. Next base: position 1,254,125,666 of record NC_141695.1, on the reverse strand, counting down.
TTGCTCTATATAAAACCCTGCAAAAAATAAATAAATACACAAACACATATGTATGTGTGTGTGTGGGTGTGTGTGTGTATATATATATATATATATATATATATATATATACACAAGATTCTCCTCCCAAAGAGCAAGAAATACTCAGACTCTCCTGCATGCTAAATATTCAATTTAATGGGAAACGGCCACTACAACACGGCCGTTTCCACGAAAGCCTTTACCACACATGCATTAGAACGAATGTGTGGTTACCACAAAAGCCTTTACCACGCACACCTTTACTACGAGATGCGTAGTAAAGGCAAGTGTGGTAAGGGCAAAAAAAAAAAAGAGTGCTTTGGGGGGTCTCCCCCGCCCCCAAAAAATGAAAAAAAATGAAGTGACTAAAGCGAAGTGGAGGTAATCGGCGTTGTAATAGAGGAAACGGAAAGAAACTTCCGCTTCCTCTTTACGACGTAGGACGTCATCAAAGAAGGTGAAGGAGAAGAGACAACGACGTGAAGAGGTAAGGGGAATTTTAATTTAAAAAAAAGATTGAGGGTTAAGGGCAGGGGTAATTAGACGAAGGTTTGGGGGCTCCGGGGACACGTAAGGGTACAGCGGAGGGGTATAACATTTCCCAAGAGTATGGAATTACCATGCATAAATTTACAACGAAAATCATTGTAAATTTATGCATGGTAAAGGAATATTCATGGAAAAGGTTATGTGTGAAAAAAGCATTCCAGCGATGCAATGGAATGCGTTGTAACGACATACAACCAATTTAATGACAAAAAGACGTGTTTCGGCATCACGCCTTGGTCACGGTCATCAGTTCCACACCACAAACTTCTGTATTAAATTAATTACAGAAAGTAAAATGGACTTCACCCCACATTACCATGCACTGACAGGGAAAAGGCATCGGCCATCTTAACACAGTCTAATGTTACCTCACATACTGCACAATTTCAAGTGAAAACAAATAATTTAAACACTCAAATACGTGTAATAAAGTGCTACATAGTGTTTAACAATTAATACTCAATGTTTAGTGAGAGAGAACATCTCCGTTCTATCTCACCGGACAAATTTGCTTAGAAACCTTAAATGCATGGTAATAAGAGGCAAACATCCAATAATCATCTTTGCCAAGCTAATGTCAATACTCTCACATGTATCATAAATATCAATAAATTCATGTTCCATTGATAAAATATCAACATGCAATGGCTCAAAACCCCATCACGCCCAAGTGGGCAAACCATACAAAAAGACATTCCGTGATTGACTCTTGGTTCCCTTCACTTTGTCTCAGGATTGTAATTATCAATAATATATTATTGCTAGTTATTTTACTCCAATGATCAATTCCTGAGGTGTGTGAAGACAGACGATTCCACGCTAATCTCAATCAAAAAAGTGCCTGCAGCTATATGAAAATAGAAATATAAAAATATTGCAATTAAACTGTTAAAACCATCAGAAAAACTGCATAAATATATCAACATCTACATTAGTTCTCAACCCAGATGGCTGACTAGTTCCTCTCTTGAATTCAGTCCCTGAGGTATCAGAGCTTCAAAATCCACAATGAACTTGGATTCCAACTTCCGCAACTATAGTTTGCAGTTTCCACTCCTCACATTGACTCCTACGGCATCAATCACAATCATTCTAAGTAGCTTTTCATTTTGGTAATGAGACTCAAAGAAATGTTGTGTCACTGGATAGTGTTTATCATTATGTCTAATGGCTCGGACATGTTTAAGAACTCGCTTCTTAGCTCGATGTATTGTGGTCCCAATGTACATCTTGTTACATGGGCAAAATAAACCATATATGCAGTATGTGGTGTTACAAGTCAAAGATTTTTTATCACAAATTCTCTTCTTGAGTGGGGTATTTGGAATTTTGCACAGTCCACACTATTACTGCATGCCTTACAGTTTCTACAACAACGAAATCCTGCTCACCCAGCATTTACATTCTCATCATTGCTGGTAATCATATTTCAACTGAGCTCATCAACGCAAAGATCTACTTTTTCTATCACTTTTAGACCATCACCTGTAGGTAATCTATATATATATATATATATACCCAGAAACACACTGTATCGTAGGTATAAAGAACGCGCAGGCAAGACTGCGATGTTCACCTTGTTCATTCTAAATTCCACAGCTCAGTTGCCGTCCTTGGAACTTGAAGACCCAGGTTCGAAACCTGGTGTTGGTATTTGACCCAACATTGTGTGATTCTGGGCTAATCACATAATCTCCTTGGGCCTAGAAATATGAAATGTATTGTGTAATCACCACTTTCAGTAATCCTTTGATTCAAAGCTAGGCTTGTGCTTTGTAAATACATTCTCTCACACAGAACACTTTTAGCATCATCACATACATTTGCTTTTCAGAGTAGACTCAGCACATAAATGAGTTCTGCAAGCTTCCTCCTCACAGAAAAGACAAAATAAGTAATTGTGAAAACAAACATTGGACAAATCATATATGGCCAGGATTAGTGGCAGTGTTTTCCCCGCTCTCAAACAGGTATAGCATGGAAAGGCGCTGTGCTGGCCACCATCTCAAACAGAGCACACAAAGCAGAAATATGCTGCGGAGGTCTCCATTTCACAAAATACTGTTGATACTTCATGGTAGACATCAGTGCAGGCCTTCACCACAAAATATGTGCAGTACAGAAAAGAGCCATACCTCTCCCTCATAGATAGCATATAATGCACTAATTTGCCAATTAAAGGCATCACCTGAAATGATATCTAATTATCTTAAATCAGACAATTATATTACAGGAAATAACCTGAAATGGACTACTGGCCGGAGGAAAAGATTACGGGGCTTGTAACCATGATGACATAACGAGAAACAACTAACAATACAAAAATTAGCCTATTGGTGACTGGCCAGATGTACCTTCCCAACACAGTGTCTGTCAACATTTCCTTTTTTTTTTTTTTTTTTTATTTCGAGCAAAAATCAGATAATACAAAATTACATATTTCATAGTGATAACATACAAAAGTATCTTTTAAAAGCCACAGTTCCAAATAATAAAGTACGAAATACAGCATTACCTATTTTATACATTTCTTATATCATGATACTAGGTGGTAATTGGAGACCAAATTTGGGCACCTCGTAATCTAGATTTTTTACCCCTGGCTTCATAAATAGCTATCTCTTGCTTATATATTCCTAAAAAGCGAGTTAGCCACATTTGGAAGGTTGGAGGATCAACATCTTTCCACCTAGCTGCCAAAATAATCCGAAATACCGCTGTCCCCAAAAATAAAGATGATTCTTCCTCTTTACTATGCCCAAGAGTGCTATCATGGCCTAGTAGATAGAGTGTTGATGAATCTTTGACTTTATGTCCAAAGACCTCTTCCCAATAGTCGGAGATCATTTTTTTGCATAAATCTAATTTCGGACATTCTGCAAACATGTGTACTAGGTCAGCAGGAGCCTGCCCACATCTTGGGCAATTGCTATTTGTTCTTTTGCCCCAAGCATATAATTTTGCTGGTGTAAAATATAGGTTATATAAGGTTTTATAAAGTTGGGCTTTAAGATTAGATGCTAAAAATAATCCAGACGAGAGTGCCAGGGACAAATCAATATCAACATTGGGATTTCCTAATTTACTAGACCAGCTTCTTTCGATATGCTCTAGATCATCTCTTTGGTTTTGTATCAACAATTCATAGATAGTACCTATCCTGGTAGATCGTTTCCCTATGATATCCAACAGAGAAACATTATCCAACGTAATTTTTGGGGATTTTTGGCTAAGAGCAGTAGATATTTGAATATATCTAAAGAAATCATTTCTAGGAACAGCAAATTTTAATTGTAGATTTTGAAACCCCATGTTAGGATCATGGCAAAGAAAATCCCCAACTGTATTAATCCCCAAGCTCTCCCATTTTCTAGCAAGCCCATCATTAAGTTGGTGTGGTAAGATTGAGCTCCGCCACAGGGGGGTATATTTAGTATATTTCGAAATTGATAGATGTTTAGAAACTCTTTTCCAGATATTCCATGCACTATGTATAATCTTAAATTTAGTTTTGTTAAAATAAGATGGTTCTAACTGCCTTAGTAATAGTCCTCTGGCTTTATTACCAATTGCCAATTCATAAATTGATGGTATATCCTGCGCTGATATAGTTCCTATTAGTGCTTTAGGGATAAATAAAGGTGTCATTTGCTGAAGAAGGGCTGCCCACAGATATAACATAATATTCGGGACAGCTAGTCCTCCCTTATCCAGGGGCAAAGACAAGTATGGAAGAGCCCTCCTAATTTTCCCGTAGCTCCAAAGAAATTTAGATAAAGAGGAGTCTATAGTTTTAATGATATTATCATCCGCCATCAACGGTATTGCACGAAATAGATATAATATCTTTGGAAAGATGTTCATTTTGATAAAATTCCCCCTGCCGATAATAGAGAGGTGGAGATTGTTTTCCCTTGAGAGATCTTTTTTGATAGTTCTGATAAGGGGCTCATAATTAAGTTGATTAATTATCTCAACCTTAGGAGATATACAAACTCCAAGGTAGATGGCATTGTCAACCTTATATGGACTTTCGTACGAGATGTTATTTGTACACAGAACCATTGTTTTATCTCTATTCAGTGAGTAGCCTGAATACAGGCCAAAGGTATTAGTCACTTGCTCAATCTCCTGAATCGCCTCAGCAGGGTTTGGTGTTAGTACCGCCACATCATCGGCATATGCTAATATTTTAGTTTGATATGTATCTACCCTAACTGGTTCTATTAGATTTGATGCAAGCAGTTTTAGAATTAGTGGATTGATATATAGGGCAAATAGAATTGGCGAGCATGGACAGCCCTGTCTTGTGCCCCTTTGAATGCTGATAAACTCAGACTCCACCCCCCGTACAGAAAGTCTGGCTCTGGGGGTAACATATAATGCCTTAATGGCTTTGGTAAACTCTGGACCGAAGTTGTTTAATTCCAGGATAACCCATAAAAAACTCCAAGACACTCGATCGAATGCCTTCTCGGCATCAAGCAGGATCATCGACATCCGGCCCCCCGCTACCCCCATGATGTCAAAAAGAGAGATGGCCCTACGGGTATGATCCGTGGTGCCTTTTCCAGGAATAAAGCTGTGTTGCCATGGGGAGACCAGATGTTCGACGACCCTGCTGAGCCTGTTGGCGAGAATCTTAGAATAGAGTTTGGAGTCGGAGTTTATCAGCGAAATTGGGCGGTATGAAGATGGATATTGCAGGGGTTTTCCTTTTTTAGGAAAAATAGCTATGTTTGTTTGCTGCCAAGATTCTGGCGAAGGGCCATTCCATTGTACCCCCAAAAATAAATCTAACAAATACGGCGTTATTTGTTTTTCAAGTACTTTGTAGAAGTCCAATGGAATTTTATCTGGTCCAGCAGCCTTCCCGTTGGCCAGCTCTGATAGCGCAATTTGCACTTCGGTAATCGAGATTTCTCGTTCTAAGTCTTCTCTAGTTGTTTCATCAAGAATCCTAGCTGGACCAGTTTCATTTAGCCATTCAGCTAAGAATTCTTTGATCTCATTTGCATCGACTTGATCTTCGTTTTTATATAATTTTTGATAGTATTGTCGAAACACTTCTGAGATACCTAGAGGTGTGGTGTGTTTTTGACCTTCAAACTCAATGGAATCTATCAGATTATATGAGGCTTTCTGCCTAGTACGAAGTGCCAGCTGCTTCCCTACCCTCTCCCCATTCTCATATATTTTAGATTGGTGTGTTTGAAATGTTTTCGCTGCCCTTTGAGTAAGATTGTTATTAAGCTCAGTTTTAAGAGTTATTATCTTACGCAGGGTATTTCTCCCATCCTCCCCTCGGGATATCTGGGTGACATGATGTTCTTCTAATTTAGCTAGCTCATTGATATATTGATTATTGAGTCTTTCCTGAGCTTTTTTATGCTTGGCCACAAACGCAATAGTTTCCCCCCTTAGTGCCGCTTTAAAACAGTCCCATACTATCATTCTTGGTGCACTATATTGATTATGGTCAAAAAATTCCTGAGCCCAAAGAGTTATATGCTCTATATATTCTCTATTGGCCAGTAGTTTTCTGTCAAATGACCATTGAGAGTGGGGCCTGTTATACGAAGGGAGACTAAATATAAGTACCATCGAATTATGGTCTGATATTGTTTTCGGAGACTTACTTATCTCCATAGCTCTGGAGTATTCCTTTGATGCCATTACATAATCAATGCGAACATATTTGCTATGGGGATATGAATAGTATGTGTATCCTGGGTTATTTCGATATTTAAGGTCCCAAACATCAATCAAATTATGACTACCCAGAAGTTGTTTTACTGCCCTAAAAACTTTTGGCTTGCGACCCACGTAGGCCCGCTGAATCTGACTACCGCCCATCGAACCCAAAGATACATTAAAATCTCCACAAACAATTAGCGGACTACCCCAAGAAGCTAATTCTAATTCCAGGTCTTGAAAGATCTGAGGATCGTCCTGATTCGAACCATATACTGAGCAGATTGTGATACCTGCCTCTAGTTCCACTATAACCCATCTACCTAGCTGATCGGCTAATGTTCGTTTAGCCTGCCCCAAAAAAGTTTTTGCTAGAACTGCCACTCCACGTATTTTGGAGGTTTGGGTTGTTACTGCAAGCACGTTATATCCAGGAATATTTAAAAGATTTTTCTCAGCTACGGGAAGATGAGTCTCCTGGATACAGAGGACATCATAAGAGTTCTGACGAACTATTTCAAAGAAGCAAGTTCTTTTCCCTCTATCATTCAGCCCAGCAATATTCCATGAGCATAATTTTAGCTTCCCCATTGTAAATGTTTTCTCCTTTTATCCAGCCAACTACCAAAAATGTTGAGCCAGCTCCTTTTATTATCCTTTTTATATTCAAAATCTGACCCTAACAACTGAATTTTGACATTAATGTATTTCCTCACACAAATTCTTATTCCCTTGCTTATTGCTTTTCTTGTTACACAACTCATATATCTGAAATTGCTCTTTTCCCCCCTATTTTTTCCCCCCACCACCCCCATCCCCTCAAGCCCCCTCCCAGCCTGAACCTCCCCCCTCACTCCCAAAAAAGGGCTAATAGACTCCATCAGAGTCTATAGTGATGGAATCATGCAGCCTGACCGGAGTTCACTTCAATCAAGATATTTTTCTTCACATATTATTATTATTTTTTTTTCCCCCTTTTTTTTCCCAGAGGTTCCTTTCAACCCGGCCCCTCTGACATAAACGAATCGCTAATGTTCAACTTTACCCTCTCTAACCATCAGTCCTTTACAGGATGCCTTGTTTACAGGCCCCCGGGAGAGAAAACTAGATTTCTAGCTGCCTTGAGCAAACTACTAGAAGCCGCAGCTTGCTCCCAAAGATTCACTATTCTGGGTGATTTTAATTTCCATCTGGATGTAAGACATCTCCCGATACCCAAGAACTAATCGACCTATTGGCTGGGATCGACATGCTGCAACTTGTAACCGATCCGACTCACAGAGCAGGACACACCCTAGACGGGATTTTCTCCAATCAGTCCAATTTGAAAGTCTCCTCGGTTCTACCAGTTTTCTGGTCCGACCATTCAGCAATCCACTTCTCTATTCCTCTCACCACCCATGAAAAATCAGATAACAAGAGAAACACCCCGAAAATAGTGAGAAAATGGAAAAACATCACTGGGGACGCTCTAGATAATACACTTAACACCACCTTGCCTCCTCTTCCGAACAACGTGGAGGAGGCAGCTAAGTCTTACACTACCTGGCTGGACCAGGCTTGCTTACGCTTAGCCCCCCCCAAAACTATCCACTCCAGTCGGGCCAAGCCCGCTGCCCCGTGGTTCACTGATCAAATAAGGGAACACAAAATAAGATGCAAAAAACTTGAAAAAATCTGGCGTACGCACTATATGGAATCAGATAAAAAAGCGCTTAACGCGGAACAAAGACGCTATAAGGAAATCATCCTACAAGGGAAAAAAGCCTTTCTCACGAGACAGATAGAAGACGCTACTAATACCCCCAAAGAACTTTTCCTCACGGTTGCCTCCTTAGCAAACCCCAAACCCATTGAAATACCAGCAAGCCTTTCACTTTGCGAAAATTTGGCAACCTTCTTCCACGAAAAGGTAGAGAAAATCTTTCTCCCCCTAGACAAAACAGTGACGACTTCCTCATCGAGGGAGGCCCTCGACCTCGCCAAACCTGAAACCACGCTTCAATATTTCCCCCACATCACGGAAAAAGAAGTGAGAAGTCGCCTACTAAAAATTAAATCAGGCTCCCCTCATGACCCCTGCCCTACATCAATATCTAAACTCGCACCAGATGCAATTGCCGGGGTCTCACCCCCCTCTTCAATCAGATGTTGGAGACAGGGGATTATCCCTCAAGGTGGAAACAAGCCTCCATCCTACCCCTGCTCAAAAAACCCAATCTTGAAATCACGGAGATGAACAATTATCGCCCGATCGCCAGACTCCCCCTCCCTGCCAAAATAATAGAAGGCTACCTGAACACACAACTTAGCGCCTTCCTAAAATCAGCGGAAGTACTGGACTCCTCCCAACACGGCTTTCGAGAGGGACACAGCACGGAATCCGCCCTGATTAAATCCATGGAAGACATCAGGCAGGTGATGGATGCAGGGGGCAGAGCAGCCCTGATCCTATTGGATCTCTCTGCGGCCTTCGACACGGTCCACCATAAGCTATTGGTGGACCGGTTGAGGGCCTGTGGAATTCAGGGAAAGGCTCTAAAGATCTTACAAGCCTTCCTATCTGACAGATCCCAGACAGTGGCGTTGGGCAGTTACGAATCTCGCTCCTTTGTACTTCCTTGTGGAGTCCCTCAGGGGTCTTCGTTAAGCCCAACTCTTTTTAATGTGTACGTGTCCACCCTCGCCCCGGTAATCCGTTCGTTCGGCTTTCAAATCACGGCTTACGCCGACGACACACAGATTGTGGTGTCCCTCCTTCCCGGCGACACAAAAAAACACGGCCGATAGATTCAAAAACTGCATGCTTGAAGTTGGCCGCTGGATGGCACAAAGCTGCCTTAAGCTGAACTCATCGAAGACCGAGGTTCTGCTCTTTGGTAACAGAGACAACTTCTGGTCCCCGAGATGGTGGCCAGATGAAATGGGACCTCTCCCAGAACCAGTGGACAAAGTGAAAAATCTTGGTATACTGGTGGACACCACCCTGAACTTCAAATCCCAGGTGAGCGCCCTCTCCTCCTCCCTTCATTTCATACTCAAGACCATCAGAAAAATTCTACCTTATCTGGAAAAGAAACACAGGAAAACTATAGTCACTGGTCTAGTGCTCTCACGCCTAGATTATTGCAACAGCCTGATGTTAAACGCCCAGCAGAGCGTACTTAATAAACTCCAACTTCTGCAAAACGCAGCCGCGCGCCTAATCACTGACACTCCCAAATTTGCCTCGGTATCTCAGGATCTGGTTAAGCTACATTGGCTACCCATCCGTAAAAGAATCACTTTCAAGGCAGTATGCATGGTCTTCAAGGCCCTTCACGACTCAGGTCCTAGGCACTTGAAGTCTCTTTTCTGCTGGCATAAACCAGCAAGAACACTGAGATCAGGACAACTGGCCCTGGTTGCGGTCCCCAGAATTAAAAAAGCTCGCTGGGGAGGCAGGAGCTTTTCTCTTGGGGCGGCCGAGGCGTGGAACAAACTTCCTCTTGCGCTCAGACAAACCCAGAATCTGATGGCCTTTAGAAGAGGTCTAAAAACATGGCTCTTCACTCAGTAAGCTCGCTCCTTCACACCAGTCTATCCTCTAGTGCCAGGACACCTCCGGGTATTAGAGCGCTCTATAAATATGCAAAATAAATAAATAAAATAAGAGAACTACTTTTTTTCCCCATTCTAAGGTAAAAATACAAGTATATCCAGCTGCTCCAACACTTTATTTCAGCTCTAACCACTCACCCCATTTCCCATTGCCTTCCGGATCCCGCTTCTCTCCCTTGACAGCTAGCAGAGACGGAAAAGAGCAAAGAAAAGCCTAAAGAAGAGAGAGAGAAAATAGAGAGGAGGTAGTAATGATATCATTTCTCATCTATCCTCATCATATCTATTTCAAACTATCTAGATATTCTTTTGCCTTGATCTCAGAGTAGAAAAATCTAGTTTGGCCACCATAGATTATCTTAAATTTAGCAGGATTGTTAAAATATGCCTGTGCCTTTTTTTCCTGAAATGGTTTAATCATTTGGCGGAGGCGCCATCTCCTCTCAACTGTCACATGACAGAAGTCCGGGCGGACAAAATAGGAGATCGAGTCTCTGGTGCGACGTGCTTCTGGTCTGGCCAAAGTAGACCAGTATGGCACGGGGGTAGTCTCCTGATCTTGCTGCAGGTTTCAAGGTCAATGGAACACGGTGTGCCCGTTGGATTTCCATGTCCCAGTTCCACTTGGCTAGTTCAGGTAGGGTATCCTTGAAAAGCTGGACCATATAAGAACGTACATCGTCCCCCTCCGCTGCCTCCGGGACACCTAATATGCGCAAGTTATTTCTGCGTAGGCGATTTTCGCAATCCTCCAACTTCCATCTAACATCGGCCAGCTCTGCTTCATAGGACTCAACTCGATCTTGGGTCACTGCAGTCTCGGCTTCATTGGAAACTATACGAGTTTCCATCTCCGTTATTCTATCATTGAAGGTACCGACAGTTCTAGTCAATTTCCGTACCACCCCCTGTACCTTACGTATGGCCGCCTGTGCCTTGCGACCATCATGGGACGTCTCTTCTCGGTGCGATGCAATTGCCTGCAGCACTGTAGCCATAACAGAATCCAATGTGGTTGTAGGTACATCTGAGTGGCCAGCTTGAGAGGGATGAGGTGTGTGGGGAGGCTGAAAGGAGTTTTCAGCTGATGGAACAGTCCCAGCATTTACTATGGTTGCTGGGTTCGACGGATTTACTAAGAGCATAGAGGGTGAGTAATCCCAAGATAATTCTACTGCCCCACGATGCCTCTTTTTCTTCCTACAGACAGTTTTCCGAGCATCACTAGGTGTGTATTTTGCCGCATCGTCGCTCACACTTTCTGTAGAAAGATCAGTCCCATCACACGTCCCACTCCCAGTTTCATCTGACAATTCTCCCTCATCTGAAAAGGAATAGAAATCACTTGGGTCCTTGTCTTTGTCCAGCTCAGATATGACTCCCATAACCCCCATCTCGGCTCCCATAGCATCTAAGATAGACGGGTCAATAATTTTCTCAGCTCTCTCTGGATTGTCAACATGTGTTACTTGGGGGGGTACAAAGTTATTCTGACCCTGTAAGGCTAATTCCACCCTATCACTATTTACCAGGTCGAGAGTGCTTGCTATATTGCCTGGTTCTGCAGGTAGTGAGGCAGATTCCACCTTTTCGAGGTTGTCACCATCTATCAGCTGGGGAGTATTCACTATATTGCCTGATTCTGCAGATAGCGAGACGGGCAATTCTAAATTATTCAGTGCGACTGTATTTTGTGTTTTCATACCTTCATTTTGTTGTTCCACCAAGGTTATGGCTAGACAGTCATTAGTTTAAGCCACAGTGCAGCTGCTGAGCGCCAGGTCATCATTCTCCTCTGACGCCAGGTCTTCATTCTCCTCTAATGCCAGAGGGAGGGTTAGCTCTGTGCCCTGGGGAGTCTTGGTGCTACTACCAGAGCTACCATCGACGCTCGGACAATACTCCACTTCAGGCAGGGTTTGGCTCTGGGTTTGTTTTTCCTGGTCACGTTGCTTAAGCTGCTGACTCTCTCCCTTGTCACCCGGAAGCAGTCTTGGGACAGTTGGAGCTCTACGGAGCAACTCGACCACAGAGGGGCCGGCATTCTCTTTTGCAGCGGTGCCTCCCGGTTTCGGCGCCCTAGGTGTCCTGCGAGTCGGGGTCTCGGTACTCTTCGCGGCCACAGCACTGACATCTCCTCGCTTCGCGGCAAGCTCATGATCCCGCTGGGCCTGCCTCGCTGCTCTAGTCTTGGCGGCAGCAGCTGCCAGAACCGCTGCATTCTTCGGGGCCATAACGCAGCACTCTTCAATCGGAGCCAGACAAACACTCTCCGCTCTCCCCTCCGCTGAGTCCGTGCCGCCGCCCAGGTCTCCGATAGGGCCACGCCGTGCAACGGACTGGAAAGCCGACTCTCTCCGTCTCAGCCCACAAAGCAATGGGGAAAGATGGCGGTGGTGTGAGAGGCCGCTGAGCTGTGCGTCCCTGACCGGAGTTTTCATAGAGCAAAACGGCGGGGAGAGACTGTTCCAGAGATATGCTAATCACAGCGTTATACCGCTCTGCCCTGCCCTCTTCTATCTAATGAAGAAAATCCAATGGATAAGCTATAACAGACGGGAAATATAAGGATGCCTGGTGCATTGGTGACTCGGAAGTTTGTTGTTGTTCGAGAGCAATTAGTAATCCTTACCTCGCTTTTCGGGATTGCCGTCTCACGATTGGTCTGTCAACATTTCCAACAGCAGTTGTCAGGCGTGTCTTTCAAACACTGTGATCTTCTGTGTTAGCTATTCATGTCCAGACCATAAAGCTGGCATTAACCAGGTTTAATCAATAGGTTTACATAAGGAGATTAAAATAATATATGTACAGTAGAACAGCCAAAAATAAATCAGTAGGCTAATGAATAAACCAGTAACTTTATCAAGTATCTGGTTGTCCAGAACACTCAGAGCAGTTCTGCACAAAGAGATAGTGCAGGAACGGGCTCTTTATCTTTGCGCTCCTCAATTCTAACATCACTGGAACCCCAGAAAGTGTTCATGGCACCTCATTCGTGACCTGCAGGGCTCCTTGGTATTCCAGTGATAGGATCCAAACATTACTCTGCCAAACCACCTCATTACTAAGCAGAAATTAGCTGAAAATACCTCTGCCTTGCTAATACTAAGGGCCTCATTTATGAGAGGTGTGTGTCACGTTTGCACCGTGCAGCATGGTACGTGTGTGACGCAAACCTCTAAGTCAGATTTTTTAAGCTGCGCAAAGCCATTTTGCGTGGCTCTGACTGGCTTCAAAATTCGGGAGTAGCGCAATGCTGCGCAAATTGCTGCTTTGCTATACTCTGCCCTGGGTAGGTGTTCTATGGGCGTTACGTGGGTGTTCCTACTCAACTCCCATGGATTTTGACGCATCGCCACATATACAGGAACTGAAGATGTGCCATAAACGTACACCTTCCCAGGGGAGGCGTATCGAGGAGAAATATCTATTTCTTCTTGTTTCTTCCTCAGCACACTTAGAAAAAAGAATATGCCGCCCAAGATTGGTTTTGTGCAGGAAGGTGCCCATATAATATTACAATACATTTTGCGACATGCACAGCGCATGAGAGAGGCTTCCATCAGTTCCTGTCGAGTCACCGGCACCATCTGTAAAAGCATAAACATTTATTAATAGGGACAAGGAAGGGCACATACAAGGTTTCAAAGAAAGTGGCTTTATTGCCAATAAAGCTGCAGCTGAGACAATTTGCAGGACTGCAAAGTGATCTGGTTTTACAGAAAGAAATCAGTCTTTATATACGTTCACAGACTCTTGGCATGTTATTAATTAACTATTACATCATGGTGTGACCATGCTAGAATTAGGTCCACGTGTACATTACAGTATCAAGGTGCATTTCAGAAATATGTCTACGTTCACATTTTACATTATTTGTGACGCATCTGACCATGCAGATACTGGTTAATCTTTAAACCACCACCTCCTGACTTTCAGCCTTGCCTTGGCCGGTTATCTTGAAATGTCAATGTGAAATGTTGATCTACTATCAGCAGAGGCCTGTGTTTTCTGCTTTCCCATACAAATGACGCACTTGCTATCTGTGCTGAGCAAACACTTTGCCCTCTCACTTAACCGGGCAAGGGGCAGACCAAACTCGGCACGTCCTAGGTCAGCGAGCGATTCCTAGAAAGGGCTCGCTGAACTGACTGAACTGGCTCTGTACATAGGTGAAAAGCTAGTGAATCATTAAACAACTTGGAGCTACAGCAGAATGGGCACGTACATGTTCACTTGCCATTCTTTCTGATTTCAGCTGAATTTCAGACAACTTAATTTTAACCATTTGTGCAGCATGGAGCTACCTTCCATTATGAGTGGCTCATATCATTTACAGGCAGATGTCAGGCATAAATTAATATAAACTACGGTTCATTTAAATGTTTTCATTAAAGAGGGCCAACTAATTTTTCATCTTTTACAAAACGACCCTTTGAACCTTAGTTTAAAATAATTTCATCACGAAGCATATCATAATTTAATAATTATATTGTTCATTCTTATCATTGTCAGAAATGTCTATGTTCATTAACTCAGTAGTGACTGTTTGCATCAGCATTCTTTCTTTTTCCTTTAATTTCCTCACTTGGCATTTTGTCAGCTGTCCCAATAGTTGACAGCACATTGGCAGGCAATTAATTAATAGACAACAGCCTATTATTAGTAGGAAAATTGTTATGAACACCATTCCTATCTTCCAACCCCATGCGCTCAACCAACTCCAAAGTGAGCCTCCTATGTCCCATGTACCAGAATCCTGATGTGCTTCTACACCTATATGATGCAATCTTTTTATTGCCTCCCTGACAGTAACAGAGGAGTCAGGGACATAGGTGCAACAGGACGCCCCTATAATTGCACAGACTCCTCCCCTTTCTGCTAGCATCATGTCAAGAATCATTCTATTTTGTAACGAAACTAATCTCACAGCTTGAAGTTCTACTGTAATATTTTCAAGTATACTTGTTGTTTCATTTATTGTTGCTTCTAGTAGCCTGGATAATCTACGTATATCCCTGGAGTTGATAGCTGGACCAATCCATGGTATCACTCCTTTAAATATGTCACCCGCTATCTGTGATGCTGTATCTCCTTGATCCACACTTCTCCTGCCTCGCCGTGGTGCATGTCTTTGCATGTCCCTTCGTACTTCCTTTGTGTCCTTTATTGCTATAGCAGGTAATACAAAACCTAGGTGACAACAACCACCCCAATTTGTTGGAAGCCATGTATAAGCATTCTCTCCACAAATGAAATAAATTGAGTCACCTACGTAAAGTGGAATGCTAATATTTCCGGCCGTCATTTCAAATGTCATGTTACAATTTGTACTATTGCCCACCTGATAGGTCCCATTACTCTTAATACAAATACTTCCTATTGCGTTGTGTTTTCGTAATTTTAACTTCAAAAATGGTATATTCTTATTTGCTTCTTTTGATGGGCCTGCTATCCTAGTACTTGTATTCTGAGTTGGAAATAGCGGAGTAAAGATGTCAGACAGGGGGAATGTTGCATTCTGTTCTATTACTTCCGTGCAGTTCCCCAGAGTCAGAATATCTGCCATATATTTGTTATATAATGTTCCTGCAGGTGGAGCCATTGTTGTCCCTGCACCAGCAGTACTTTTCTTTAAATTCTGCAAAACAGCTATTAGTTCTATTTTTACTATTGTTATGTAAATGGCATAACAGGATGCTGCAAAAGGCAGTGGGACTTGAACCAGGGGCAAACTTTGGTCTACCGAAGCTGGGAATTGCAAACATATCCAGCAATTTCCCCTTGGTAATATCTTATTGGTATGATGCAACAAAGTCACAAAGGAATTGTGGTGCATATCTTCTCTGTGGGCTATTTCTTCAGGTGACAAAGTGTATGCAGGTATTGTAGCAGGTGTTGTTGGTGTTGGGATCAAATTTTCCATGGGATAGAACACATCCAATAGATATACAGTAATTAATGCTAGCAATAGCAAACAGAATATCACCCCAGGTATGCACATTTTAGACTTGTACCATTTTTTCTTCATTTTTAGAGCTGTATTTTTCCTATCCATACCTATCTAGTCTTATACTTTCTTTAGTTGGATGTAGTGCTATTGATGACACTATGTTGTGAATTATCACTGTGAATCTTTACTATAATATAAGCTAAACACACAAAAAGCATGAACACATATAAGGTGAGACTGTAATACAGAATATATTGCGAACAGCTAATCGTTAATATTTCAGATGGCCTCTGAGAATTTCTTGGTACTTCTCGCCTCCCAAAGATATGCATGTAATTCTTGTAATGCACGACCCTTTGGTCACGTATTTCAACCTTTAGTGCAACCTTACTTAATTTTTTTACAATATTGTCCACTGTACCTCACCCTAAAGGAGCTTTTGAAGCAGGCTGTCTTGCCAACCTGTGAAAAAGTTATTTGCTGGTTGCTGCAGCAGCACGGGTGCTCGCAGTGACAGGAGGACTCGCAAATACCTCCCGGATCAGTTCATCTACTAATTACTGCAGTGGCACGGGCACTATGCAGTTACAGGAGGACCCGCAAACACCTCCTGGATCAGTTCATCTACTAATGACTGCAGTGGCACGGGCACTATGCAGTTACAGGAGGACCCGCAAACACCTCCTGGATCAGTTCATCTACTCAACGTTGTACTGGCCCACTTTTTACTAAGAACTCCCTGATGAAGTGTGCTAAACTTTTCTTGTTCTGCAACTGAACTATTACTCCTGGTGGTAGTGTGCAATATACCCTAGTTGAATTTTCTTAGTCAGAAAGTGCTCTACTCAAGGCTTCTTGTAATGCTATACTATTCAAATCTCGCATTAGTTGGTATTCTAGCTGATCAAATACTTCCTCAAGGTAAATGAGTGCGTCTTCGGTGTCTTCTTCACTGCTATTCTCAAAGTCAAAAATTGTCGTCAAAATATCTGTTAGGATAATATCTAATAGTAGTACTTCATCTATTTCCTGCAGAAGATCATTTATCAGAATTACTGACATTTCATCTCCTTCTTCTTTGTAGACCTCAAATTGTACCTTTTTTTCTCTTTGATCTGTTCTGGTGTTGGCATGTGCTGCTGACCTGGGTCTTGGCTGGATGCAGTCTCTGACGGTGCCCGCTTTACATGGCTGGCATGTATCCAAGATTTGTTGTTGGTGCACTTCACTGCTGTCTTTGTGGTGAGCAGGACTTGCTGTGGACCCTTCCAGCGAGCTTGGAGACAGTTGGACCTCTGGAATGCTTTGATGAGCACCCAGTCACCGGGCTTGAACTTGTGCCCCTCGACCTGCAGCGGCTCTGGAAGGGCTCCCTTCACGTGCTGGTTGATAGAAGCAAGAGTACGTGTAAGTGACATGCAGTAATCATTCAACAGTTCATTCGTCATCATAGGCAGAGCATTTTTGTCTGGAACTCCCCAAGCTACCATTGGCAACCCAGTGACAATTTCGTGTGCACTGAGTTTGGTCTTGGCATCTGGTGTGCTCCTCATGCTCATTAGGGCAATAGGTAAGGCATCCATCCAGGTCAATTTTGTGTCAGCACATATTTTTGCTATCTTGGCCTTAAGGACGCCATTTTTTCTTTCCACTGCACCAGCGGCCTCTGGATGATAGGCGCAGTGTAGCTTCTGCTGTATTCCCAAGGCTTTGCATGTTAGTTTTATTATTTCATTACAGAAGTGACTGCCATTGTCTGAAAATATTGTTTTAGGGACCCCAAAACGTGGGATCAGCTCCTTTATCAGGCACTTGGCTGTTGAGATGGCATCATTGTGTTTCACCGGGTATGCCTCTATCCATTTTGAATACATGCACACCACCACCAGGATATACCTATACTTATTTGTAGGGGGCATCTCCACATAGTCTATTTGTAGGGCTTCAAATGGCATTGTTGGTTTCTGAAAGTGGCCTTTGGGTACTGGAACAGTCTTACCCACATTGTACTGTGCACATACCATACATGTTTGACATATCTCCTGTGCTATTTTTCTTATGTTCTTGTTCACCCAGAATTTGTCCATGCAATTTACAATCGCATCCCTGCATATATGTGCTGGGCCATGCATGGCCAAACACATAGAGTATGATAGCAAGTGAGAAATGCCTCTGACACCATAGATTAGATACTTAATTTAGTTCAATGTCATAGTTTATTGACATTGTCATCAGTTTTACTTTTGTATTTTACTTTAAAGTTATTCAGTAGTACACAATAGGGTGTTAGCACTTAGCTTGTCGTCATCTCCTTTGACAAAAAACATTCAACATATATCAAAACGGTGAATTCAAAGCATAGACATTTTGGACATTGTTCTACACAACATTTAACAATACTAAACATATATTTAAACAATTTTTTACAAAAATCTATTATCAGGTCCTACTTATAATCAATCGAAAGACTGTCTTTGGGATATAAATACTATTCCACAAAGAAATACTCGTTATAGTCCTGTATTAGGTCGGAGAGTCCTTTTTAAGAAAAGTTTTTTGTGGCCTATGTGTGAGATACGTCTCTCACTGGATGTCCTGCTAATTTATCAGGTCATTAGGCTTGCATTTCTCCTGGCCTAGATGGTAGTAAGCCTACGCGTTTCGACCTTATATGTAAAAAACAGGAAGTAAGTTGAAAAAGGTCTTCATCAGGGCTCAATCTTGTTGATGTAGGACTTTGGGTTACACCTATGGGGATGTAAAAGAGGGGGATTTTTGTTTAGGGTCGTTGGTATATGTACAATGCTAAAACGCATTATAATAGCAGTTTATAATGAAAGGGGTCACGTACCCTGTGTGTGAAGAAAGAGGATTCTTCTTCACTTGTTATCGTCAAGATGTAATGTCGATCGCTGAGCCCAGCGTCGTGACGTTTTTCCGAGTAGACCAGCAGTGTGGGGTCTTTACTGCATTGGTCGTGTATACACTGGTCAGGAAAGAAGAAAGGGAAGTATTGATTTACAGGCTGTGATACATTGTTTGGAAGCCTGTCTGGAGAAAGAAGTCGCTTTGGCGAATGTTAGAGTTTAATTTGCCTCTAAGTTGCTCGGCAAATGGCTGATATTAGCACTGAGGTTCGAGGGAAGCCTTCCCTCGCTGTGTGCATCTAGAAGCCTTTTCCTGGCTGTATTTTCGTACCTGCTGTCGTTCTTTTTCGGGGGGGGGGGGGGGGGTTGTCCTCCCGCAGCTCCTTGATTGCTTGGCTTTCTTGCTTAACGGCGTCTGCTCGCTGCGCGGCGTTCCTCCCGTCGGACTCGCTACTTCCGGGTGCCGGTGGAAACCCTTTGTGATTGGTTCTTTTATCCGACT
Organism: Lissotriton vulgaris; assembly: GCF_964263255.1. NCBI lineage: Eukaryota > Metazoa > Chordata > Amphibia > Caudata > Salamandridae > Lissotriton > Lissotriton vulgaris. The sequence continues at coordinate 1,254,106,477 of NC_141695.1, read as the reverse complement.
CAACTATGTCCGTATTGGTCGGACGCTTACATTGTGCTAGAAAGCCCGTTTCTGATCGGTGTCTCGTTGCTAGGATACATGACGCTGCTCTCGACATCTGGATTCATGGCGGCAGCGCGTCGGAAGTGTGTAATGCGCACGATATTTTGTGAATTGAACATTTTCGGTTGGATTTTTCAGGGGTCGCTGAGTATTTTACTGCTGGGATCGTGTGATTTCGGACTGGCACAACTTAGTCCGTGTTGGTCGGCGATCTGTGTTGGAGCCTGTTATTGCGTTGGTGGGTGGTTGCTAGGATACGGGACTCTGGCGATATCTGCTAGTTTTGAAATGGCACTCAGGGCGTCCCAGCAGGCTGGTATCCTCATATAGTGGTTTGTTCATGTGCCGGGTCTTTAGCGGCGTGTCGTTCCATCTAGGGGATATATTCAGAACGCAAAGTGTTATTTGCGGCTGGATACTTCTGTTGCTCTTTGAAGCCAAAGCCTTTGGAGGTTCCATCAGATGATGGCAGGTGTTGTGCACAGCTATCGTCTTAGCTGTTTAGAATCACCGTGGATCCATGTTGCTCAAGTGGGTTGAGTCCATTTGATTCTACTCATATTCGATGTGTAGGAATTTTTCAGATAAAACTTGAAATTTCGGCAAATTCATTCAATCCATTTTCGACTGTTCCAAGGTACATGATGATTTTGGCTTCCTGTTTGGAGCGGTTATTAGCCACATTTTTACCCTTGATGTGTCTGACTACTGTCCATTTCATATCATCAGGTCCATGATCTTTAGCTATGGAGTGAGATACCATTGGTGCATTTTCGGTTCTGCATCCGATCCTTGAGCGGTGTTGGGAAATTCTTGTTTTAATGGGTTGACTGGTTTTACCCACATATGTAAGTCCGCATGGGCATACAACACAATATATGACGTTGTGGGTATTGCAGTTCGTAAACTCATCATGTTTAATTTGTTTTTGACCATATGTGAATGTGGTTCCTTCCAATGTGCTTTCACAGGAGACACAGTTACCGCATTTCCTATGCCCTTTTATAGGAGGTAGATTCAAAAATGACTGGATGGAAATGTCCTGTCTTGGCAGGGATGTATCCGCTCGGACCAATTTGTTTCTCACACTTTCGTTTTTCTTCAGTGCGAATATGGGTAGTGCTTCAAAAGGTTTCAAGCCTTTTACTGTATTCCAATTTTTGGAAACAATCTTCTTAATTTCGGTGGTGACTCCGGAAAATGTGGTTACACATACTATTGGGCTTTCTACATTAGTCTTCTTTTTTGGGGTCAGAAGAGTCTCTCTAGGAATATACCAAGTTCTTTTCATGGTTCTTTTGAGTAGTTTCCTTGGGTAGCCCCTCTCAAGTAGTTTCTGCATCAGTTCTTGGGCGTTAGAAAAGTAGTCAGTTTTCTTCGAGCAGTTTCTGCGTAATCGCATAAATTGGCTTAGAGGTAAATTTTCACATAAGTTTCGTTGGTGGAAACTTGAAAAGTGTAAGAATGTATTTCGATCCGTCTCTTTTGTGTACAGAGTGGTGTAAATGGCACCTTCCTCGTGTTTTATCAAGAGGTCCAAGAAGTTGATTTCCTTTTTATTGTATGATAATGTGAATTGGATGTTTGGATTTCTGTTATTGAGCCATACAACAAACTCTTTCAATTGGTGTTCTCCGCCTCTCCAAAGCATGAAGACGTCATCTATATAACGACGCCATATTTTGACGGCCATATCAAAATATGGCGTCGTTATATAGATGACGTCTTCATGCTTTGGAGAGGCGGAGAACACCAATTGAAAGAGTTTGTTGTATGGCTCAATAACAGAAATCCAAACATCCAATTCACATTATCATACAATAAAAAGGAAATCAACTTCTTGGACCTCTTGATAAAACACGAGGAAGGTGCCATTTACACCACTCTGTACACAAAAGAGACGGATCGAAATACATTCTTACACTTTTCAAGTTTCCACCAACGAAACTTACGTGAAAATTTACCTCTAAGCCAATTTATGCGATTACGCAGAAACTGCTCGAAGAAAACTGACTACTTTTCTAACGCCCAAGAACTGATGCAGAAACTACTTGAGAGGGGCTACCCAAGGAAACTACTCAAAAGAACCATGAAAAGAACTTGGTATATCCCTAGAGAGACTCTTCTGACCCCAAAAAAGAAGACCAATGTAGAAAGCCCAATAGTATGTGTAACCACATTTTCCGGAGTCACCACCGAAATTAAGAAGATTGTTTCCAAAAATTGGAATACAGTAAAAGGCTTGAAACCTTTTGAAGCACTACCCATATTCGCACTGAAGAAAAACGAAAGTGTGAGAAACAAATTGGTCCGAGCGGATACATCCCTGCCAAGACAGGACATTTCCATCCAGTCATTTTTGAATCTACCTCCTATAAAAGGGCATAGGAAATGCGGTAACTGTGTCTCCTGTGAAAGCACATTGGAAGGAACCACATTCACATATGGTCAAAAACAAATTAAACATGAGGAGTTTACGAACTGCAATACCCACAACGTCATATATTGTGTTGTATGCCCATGCGGACTTACATATGTGGGTAAAACCAGTCAACCCATTAAAACAAGAATTTCCCAACACCGCTCAAGGATCAGATGCAGAACCGAAAATGCACCAATGGTATCTCACTCCATAGCTAAAGATCATGGACCTGATGATATGAAATGGACAGTAGTCAGACACATCAAGGGTAAAAATGTGGCTAATAACCTCTCCAAACAGGAAGCCAAAATCATCATGTACCTTGGAACAGTCGAAAATGGATTGAATGAATTTGCCGAAATTTCAAGTTTTATCTGAAAAATTCCTACACATCGAATATGAGTAGAATCAAATGGACTCAACCCACTTGAGCAACATGGATCCACGGTGATTCTAAACAGCTAAGACGATAGCTGTGCACAACACCTGCCATCATCTGATGGAACCTCCAAAGGCTTTGGCTTCAAAGAGCAACAGAAGTATCCAGCCGCAAATAACACTTTGCGTTCTGAATATATCCCCTAGATGGAACGACACGCCGCTAAAGACCCGGCACATGAACAAACCACTATATGAGGATACCAGCCTGCTGGGACGCCCTGAGCGCCATTTCAAAACTAGCAGATATCGCCAGAGTCCCGTATCCTAGCAACCACCCACCAACGCAATAACAGGCTCCAACACAGATCGCCGACCAACACGGACTAAGTTGTGCCAGTCCGAAATCACACGATCCCAGCAGTAAAATACTCAGCGACCCCTGAAAAATCCAACCGAAAATGTTCAATTCACAAAATATCGTGCGCATTACACACTTCTGACACGCTGCCGCCATGAATCCAGATGCCGAGAGCAGCGTCATGTATCCTAGCAACGAGACACCGATCAGAAACGGGCTTTCTAGCACAATGTAAGCGTCCGACCAATACGGACACAGTTGAGTCGGATAAAAGAACCAATCACAAAGGGTTTCCACCGGCACCCGGAAATAGCGAGTCCGACGGGAGGAACGCCGCGCAGCGAGCAGACGCCGTTAAGCAAGAAAGCCAAGCAATCAAGGAGCTGCGGGAGGACAACCCCCCCCGAAAAAGAACGACAGCAGGTACGAAAATACAGCCAGGAAAAGGCTTCTAGATGCACACAGCGAGGGAAGGCTTCCCTCGAACCTCAGTGCTAATATCAGCCATTTGCCGAGCAACTTAGAGGCAAATTAAACTCTAACATTCGCCAAAGCGACTTCTTTCTCCAGACAGGCTTCCAAACAATGTATCACAGCCTGTAAATCAATACTTCCCTTTCTTCTTTCCTGACCAGTGTATACACGACCAATGCAGTAAAGACCCCACACTGCTGGTCTACTCGGAAAAACGTCACGACGCTGGGCTCAGCGATCGACATTACATCTTGACGATAACAAGTGAAGAAGAATCCTCTTTCTTCACACACAGGGTAAGTGACCCCTTTCATTATAAACTGCTATTATAATGAGTTTTAGCATTGTACATATACCAACGACCCTAAACAAAAAACCCCCTCTTTTACATCCCCATAGGTGTAACCCAAAGTCCTACATCAACAAGATTGAGCCCTGATGAAGACCTTTTTCAACTTACTTCCTGTTTTTTACATATAAGGTCGAAACGCGTAGGCTTACTACCATCTAGGCCAGGAGAAATGCAAGCCTAATGACCTGATAAATTAGCAGGACATCCAGTGAGAGACGTATCTCACACATAGGCCACAAAAAACTTTTCTTAAAAAGGACTCTCCGACCTAATACAGGACTATAACGAGTATTTCTTTGTGGAATAGTATTTATATCCCAAAGACAGTCTTTCTATTGATTATAAGTAGGACCTGATAATAGATTTTTGTAAAAAATTGTTTAAATATATGTTTAGTATTGTTAAATGTTGTGTAGAACAATGTCCAAAATGTCTATGCTTTGAATTCACCGTTTTGATATATGTTGAATGTTTTTTGTCAAAGGAGATGACGACAAGCTAAGTGCTAACACCCTATTGTGTACTACTGAATAACTTTAAAGTAAAATACAAAAGTAAAACTGAAGACAATGTCAATAAACTATGACATTGAACTAAATTAAGTATCTAATCTATGGTGTCAGAGGCATTTCTCACTTGCTATCATTTAACTCGATTCCAGCCTCTGTCTACCTTAATTGAATCAATCCCCTGTGATTGTTTGCCAAACACATAGAGTAGACCATCCTGTCTGGTAACATATATTTATCCTTGGCGTCATTCATCCAACATCCTTGAACAAATGACCCGTCCTTTGACCAACCCATCTGTTCTTCTGCTGTTGCTCCTTGTTGCATTAGTCTTATACCTTCACTTGTTAGATCTAGTGACTTCACTTCATCAGGTAATTCTTGGACCGTTAGTACTAGTGCTGAATTATTTCTTGCTGTCTGTTTTGCTGTTATGTCAGCAAATGCATTTCCCTGGCCTACCTTGTCTATAACTTTCTTGTGAGCACTGCATTTAACTATGGCCAATTTCTTTGGAAGTGCCAGGGAGTTAAGTAATTTAGTGATCAGCACTCCATGCTGTATCTTTTTTGCCTTGTGAGGTAATAAAACCTCTTTCCTTCCAGAGTCTTCCAAAGGAATGTGCCACATTAAAGGCATATTGGCTGTCTGTATATATGTTAACACACCTTCCTTCAGATAATTCACAAGCTCGTGTGAGTGCCACAAGTTCTGCTGCTTGTGCAGACAACTCGGGTATCTTACAGGACTCAACTACAATTTTATTTGTTACAACTGCATAGGCTGCTGATGTATTTCCATCCTCTGTTCTAAGGCAGGAACCATCCACCCACAATTCTCCTTCTGCATCTGCATAGGGTGTATCTGTCATATCAATTCTCCCTTTTGTTTGCTCCTCAGTTAACAAAATACAATCATGGTCTGAGTCCACTAGATCATCAGTGGGAATAGGTAACAGAGTGGCAGGGTTAAGCACATTGCATTTGTGAAGTGTCACATGTGCTGCGAATAAACAGATCTCATACTGCGTGAGCCTGGCATTTGTGAGGTGCTGCGTGCGTGTCTTATTCAGTATCAGCTCTACGGCATGTGGAACATACACATCAACTTCATGTCCCATTATTATGCTTTCTGCACGTTGTAGTGCTAAGGCAGTTGCTGCAACAGAACGTATACAGGAAGGTAAAGCCTTGGCTACAGTATCCAAGGTGGCAGAGAAATATGCGCATGGTCTTTTGTGGTCACCAAAGTGCTGGCAAAGACCCCAAGAGCACTCCCGTCAGACTCATGAACATAGAGTTGGAAAGACTTAGAATAGTCTGGTAGGCCTAAAGCAGGAGCAGAGCAGAGAGCTTGCCGAATGGCAAGGAAGCTTTGTTCATGTTCTGGCAACCACTGAAGGGGTTCGGGCGTGTCCTTGTGGGTCAGGGCCAATAAGGGTTTTGAAATCAGGGAGAAGTTAGCAATCCAATGTCGACAATAACTGGCCATACCTAAGAAGGCTCGCACCTGTTTTTGGGTGCGTGGCACTGGTGTCTGTAGAATCAATTTAATGCGCTTATCATCCAATCTTCTCTGCCCTTTCGACAGGATGTGTCCTAGGTAGGATACTTCCTGTTGAACAAATTGTATCTTTTCTGGTGAAACTTTGTGACCATGTTCAGCTAAGAAATTTAACAAATTAATGGTGTCAGTTGTACATTGTGTCTCAGAGATGCTACCAAGCAGTAGGTCATCTATATATTGTATTAGCACAGAAGTAGGTGATAAATTGAATGTGTCTAGTTCTCTTTTCAAGGCCTGGTTGTAAATGCTCGGGCTTTCTGTGAACCCTTGAGGGACTCTACAGAAGCAGAAGGTTCTCCCGCCTATAGAGAATGAAAAGAGGTACATGCTACCCTCATCTACTGGAATTGAGAAGAAGGCATTCTTCAGATCCACTACAGAAAAATGTGCCATTTCTGGTGACAGTGTTGACAATATTGATACTACATTTGGGACAACCGGGAACTGTGGCACCACTATTTTATTAATTTCTCTGAGATCAACTATGAATCTGTAACTTTTTTCATTAGTATTTCCATCACTTTTTTTTAATACCGGAAAAATAGGGCTGTTACAAGGACTGCCTGATATTTCTTTAACAATCCCTTCTTTTAGTAAGTCAGCTATTATATCCTGCAATCCCTTTAGACCCTCTGGAGCTATTTTGTACTGTGGTATTCTTGGTAATTTCACATTCTGTTTGACTGTAATTGTTACAGGTGTGATGTCCATTTTCCCTGTGTCATTTTTGTGTTTTGCCCATATCCTTGAATCTATCTGATCCATTATTTGTGCGGTAATGTTTTGTATTCCTATTGATAGGAAACAGTTGCCCATTTCCTCTGTCATTGGCCCATCTACTTCCAAGAAAACTCCGTCTGCAGTGCACTTAATTGTGGCATTCATTTTTTTTAGCAAGTCCAATCCCAACAAATTAAATGCACATTTGTCTGATATAAGGAATGAATGCGTGTCCTGAATTGGGCCTATACTGTATTTCAAGGGTGCTGAAATTGGGCTTGTTACAAGTATGTTGGTGAATCCCACTGACTTATTTATTTTTCCCGAGAGAGGAACATCTGAAAACTTTTTCTTTGTTAAGGAGGAATTGGTGGCCCCTGTATCTATTAGTAATTCCACAGGTGTACCTTCAATCTTACCCCTCACATATGGTCCAGTGGGATCTACAGGGATTACCATCCTCTGTATTAACTCTCTCAGGCCTCCCTATGGTGCATAATTGTCCCATTCCCCTTGGGGCCCTTCCTGATATATTCCATCATAAGGGTGATGCACCTGCATTTTTGGTATTTGTTCATTATCAAAGAAATTTGTGTTGGGGGGATACTCTGTGGGGCCAGGTTGTGAGTTACGTCCTTGCTGTTGATATCCAGCTCTTCCCATGCTCCTTCCCCGGCCTCTTGATCTTCCCATCCCTCCCCCTCTTTGTGACTGTTTGACGGGGTGTGGGCATTGAGCTCTCCAGTGATCATGTTCCCCACAATTAAAGCATCCCTGTGTGTGTGTTTGTTCATTTGTTGTGGTATGCTGTGTAGGGGGAGCCGAAAATGACCTTTGTGGGCCTCCACGGCCTCTTCCTCTCCCCCTGCTTCTTTGTCCTCTGCCGCTATACTGGTTTGCTTGCTGAATCAAAACCTTTGTTTTTAACTCCTTTATTTTGTTATTTTTACTTTCCAAATCCTTTTTCCCTAGCATTTCGTAATACTGTGCTAATTGTAAAATTTCTGTCAGAGGTTTGCATGACCAAGTAGGGTTGTACTCTAGAATCCCTCTTTTTATTGAAGGCTTTAAATTATTTACAAGACAGGAGACAAGTGCGCTTTGTGTTGCTTCTTTTTCAGTATCTAAACCACTTGAAGCTGTGAAGACTTTCTGTATTCTAGCGAAAAACCCAGATACTGTTTCTTCAGTGTCTTGAATGCCTGCATTTAATTTTGACCAGTCTATTTGTTTTCTGGGTACCAGTGTATTTACTTTAGCCATTATTTTTGCTGGTAAGTCTCTAATATCATCCGATATATCCTCTCCTTGTTCCCTTTTTGCTTTAGTAATATTTTCCCATTGTATTTTTAAGCCTTCATCATCCTCTCTCCTTATTTTTCCCCAAATGTCTGGTGGCAAAATTATGGAAAACATCTGTTCTATGTCATCCAGTGTTAAAGTGCCAACTCTTAGTATTATTTCTGTCTGTCTATACCATTCTTCTCTGTCTTGTCTAATATCTGGAAACTGAAGTGCAAATCTATGTAATTCAACATTTGACCATGGTGTGTGAACTTTAATAGTGGGCTTCCCTTCCTTACTTCCTTACTTCCTGGTACTTCTCTTAATGGGACGTTGTGAGTAGGAGAAAGAGTACTAGCTTCCTCCTCTTTGCTTTTTTTAAGTTTTGTACATTTTTGTTCTAGTATCAGAAGAGTATCTATCCATTCAGCTAATATCTGGACAGCATCTAATATTTCTGTGCTTGTTGCCCCTATGTCGTCTATTGCTGCTGATATTGTGCTGTTATGAGCACGGGACAATCTGTCAGGTTGGGGGTAGCTGTCTTCCTCAGGCCAATGTTGGTCCCATTCTTTAAACCAGCTGTAACTTTTCTTTTCCAACTTATCCAAAGCACTGCGTTGAAGTGCAGGCGTGAAATCAGGCGGGAAGCGGCTTTTTGCACTACGCCATGTAGAAGTACCATTTTTCATAACCTCCATCACCCACTCGTGTATCATTTTCTGTTCTTTGTCTGATATTTTTATCCGTAACCCTTGTCTACCAGAAAGAGGCGTATGTTCTAGTTGTATAGGTGTTGTTTTACTAATTTGTAATGTAACTTGTGGTGTATGTGTGTGTGATGTTGATGAAGCCTGCATTCTTTGCGGGCTGTATGGTGGTGGAGTTGTCAATAATGCTTCTATTACAGGACCCTCTGTATCTTCCTGTTCTAAGGGAGCATTAGGTAGAGTGGGGTACACATCTGGTATAGGCTTGTGAACTGTAAGGCATTTGTCCATTTCCATTTCTTTTTCCCTACAACTTGTTACACATCTTTCTTTTGCCTTCTCCCTATCATGTGCCAAAGCTTTCCCTTTCGTTGTCCTAGGTTCCCCTGGCCATCTGTTAGCGGCGTATGACCGCCATGCATGAAATGCATCCCATTGTAATAAACGTACCTTCTTCCTTTTCTTTTCACGTTCCCTTAAACAATCTTCTAAATAAAGCATTTTAGCTCTATCAAATGTCCCATATTCTGGCCACTGTAAATCAGGATTTTTCCTGGTATAATGAGTCCATTGATCTAGATGAATAGCTGTATGGTACCCTTTTTTCCGTGACACGTACCATGCTGGTGTGCCACGAGGAGGTGTTGGTTGAGTGACATCTAAGGCTGCCCTGCGGCCTTTAGCTGTGCTCAAAAATAGTTTGCTAAGCATTTTGAATTTTATTTAGTTACTAATTTTATTATTTTTCCTCTTTTATAACTTATTATTTCTTTTTTTTAAAATGCACTTAAAATACACTATTATACACTACTTTACACACTATTTTACACTGTATTTTAACACTTTTGCAATATACAGTTGTACGACCTATTTCAACAATATGCATATGTACTTTTATTTTTTAGACGTCTTTCAGAAGCATGCTCTGTTTAAAGGCAACCACCCACGGTCCCTCTCCTGTCCTTGGGATCCTTATGATCTTTCACAGGTTGGACAGTCCTCCTCAGGCACCTATCTTAAAGGCGCCCTCAGACCTCCCCTAGAGACCCCTAATGAATCTCAGTATGTACCTTCTGATGTATTGTAGAAAAACACTATTCAATTGATAAAATTGAGTTCAGTGCAGTTAAGCACTGCCTACCTGATCAACAGACCAGACAGTATGCCGTTGTATGCGTCCTTCTTTGCTGTGGCAACAAAATCACCTGATGGCTCAAAGGAAGCTGGTGGTGTCTATTGTCAAAGGCTTATCAACGGGAGCCTTGTCGTCTGGGCGTGTCAGGAAACAAGTCCTCTCAGTAGCTGCGCAGTATACACCGAGACTGGAAGGCCCCTGAAGACTCCAAAGACCGAAGTTCTTTATCCCCTGCAGAGACCATCAATTCCTGTCGAGTCACCGGCACCATCTGTAAAAGCATAAAAATTTATTAATAGGGACAAGGAAGGGCACATACAAGGTTTCAAAGAAAGTGGCTTTATTGCCAATAAAGCTGCAGCTGAGACAATTTGCAGGACTGCAAAGTGATCTGGTTTTACAGAAAGAAATCAATCTTTATATACGTTCACAGACTCTTGGCATGTTATTAATTAACTATTACATCATGGTGTGACCATGCTAGAATTAGGTCCACGTGTACATTACAGTATCAAGGTGCATTTCAGAAATATGTCTACGTTCACATTTTACATTATTTGTGACGCATCTGACCATGCAGATACTGGTTAATCTTTAAACCACCACCTCCTGACTTTCAGCCTTGCCTTGGCCGGTTATCTTGAAATGTCAATGTGCAATGTTGATCTACTATCAGCAGAGGCCCGTGTTTTCTGCTTTCCCATACAAATGACGCACTTGCTATCTGTGCTGAGCAAACACTTTGCCCTCTCACTTAACCGGGCAAGGGGCAGACCAAACTTGGCACGTCCTAGGTCAGCGAGCGATTCCTAGAAAGGGCTGGCTGAACTGACTGAACTGGCTCTGTACATAGGTGAAAAGCTAGTGAATCATTAAACAACTTGGAGCTACAGCAGAATGGGCACGTACATGTTCACTTGCCATTCTTTCTGGTTTCAGCTGAATTTCAGACAACTTAATTTTAACCATTTGTGCAGCATGGAGCTACCTTCCATTATGAGTGGCTCATATCATTTATAGGCAGATGTCAGGCATAAATTAATATAAACTATGGTTCATTTAAATGTATTCATTAAAGAGGGCCAACTAATTTTTCATCTTTTACAGTAATGAGACTCAAAGAAATGTGTCACTGGATAGTGTTTATCATTATGTCTAATGGCTCGGACATGTTCAAGAACTCGCTTCTTAGCTCGATGTATTGTGGTCCCAATGTACATCTTGTTACATGGGCAAAATAAACCATATATGCAGTATGTGGTGTTACAAGTCAAAGATTTTTTATCACAAATTCTTTTCTTGAGTGGGGTATTTGGAATTTTGCACAGTCCACACTATTACTGCATGCCTTACAGTTTCTACAACAACGAAATCCTGCTCACCCAGCATTTACATACTCATCATTGCTGGTAATTATATTTCGACTGAGCTCATCAACGCAAAGATCTACTTTTTCTATCACTTTTAGACCATCACCTGTAGGTAATCTATATATATATATATATACCCAGAAACACACTGTATCGTAGGTATAAAGAACGCGCAGGCAAGACTGCGATGTTCACCTTGTTCATTCTAAATTCCACAGCTCAGTTGCCGTCCTTGGAACTTGAAGACCCAGGTTCGAAACCTGGTGTTGGTATTTGACCCAACATTGTGTGATTCTGGGCTAATCACATAATCTCCTTGGGCCTAGAAATATGAAATGTATTGTGTAATCACCACTTTCAGTAATCCTTTGATTCAAAGCTAGGCTTGTGCTTTGTAAATACATTCTCTCACACAGAACACTTTTAGCATCATCACATAAATTTGCTTTTCAGAGTAGACTCAGCACATAAATGAGTTCTGCAAGCTTCCTCCTCACAGAAAAGACAAAATAAGTAATTGTGAAAACAAACATTGGACAAATCATATATGGCCAGGATTAAAGGCAGTGTTTTCCCCGCTCTCAAACAGGTATAGCATGGAAAGGCGCTGTGCTGGCCACCATCTCAAACAGAGCACACAAAGCAGAAATATGCTGCGGAGGTCTCCATTTCACAAAATACTGTTGATACTTCATGGTAGACATCAGTGCAGGCCTTCACCACAAAATATGTGCAGTACAGAAAAGAGCCATTCCTCTCCCTCATAGATAGCATATAATGCACTAATTTGCCAATTAAAGGCATCACCTGAAATTATATCTAATTATCTTAAATCAGACAATTATATTACAGGAAATAACCTGAAATGGACTACTGGCCGGAGGAAAAGATTACGGGGCTTGTAACCATGATGACATAACGAGAAACAACTAACAATACAAAAATTAGCCTATTGGTGACTGGCCAGATGTACCTTCCCAACACAGTGTCTGTCAACATTTCCAACAGCAGTTGTCAGGCGTGTCTTTCAAACACTGTGATCTTCTGTGTTAGCTATTCATGGCCAGACCGTAAAGCTGGCATTAACCAGGTTTAATCAATAGGTTTACATAAGGAGATTAAAATAATATATGTACAGTAGAACAGCCAAAAATAAATCAGTAGGCTAATGAATAAACCAGTAACTTTATCAAGTATCTGGTTGTCCAGAACACTCAGAGCAGTTCTGCACAAAGAGATAGTGCAGGAACGGGCTCTTTATCTTTGCGCTCCTCAATTCTAACATCACTGGAACCCCAGAAAGTGTTCATGGCACCTCATTCGTGACCTGCAGGGCTCCTTGGTATTCCAGTGATAGGATCCAAACATTACTCTGCCAAACCACCTCATTACTAAGCAGAAATTAGCTGAAAATACCTCTGCCTTGCTTATACTAAGGGCCTCATTTATGAGAGGTGTGTGTCACGTTTGCACCGTGCAGCATGGTACGTGCGTGACGCAAACCTCTAAGTCAGATTTTTTAAGCTGCGCAAAGCCATTTTGCGTGGCTCTGACTGGCTTCAAAATTCGGGAGTAGCGCAATGTTGCGCAAATTGCTGCTTTGCGATACTCTGCCCTGGGTAGGTGTTCTATGGGCGTTGCGTGGGTGTTCCTACTCAACTCCCATGGATTTTGACGCATCGCCACATATACAGGAACTGGAGATGTGCCATAAACGTACACCTTCCCAGGGGAGGCGTATCGAGGAGAAATATCTATTTCTTCTTGTTTCTTCCTCAGCACACTTAGAAAAAAGAATATGCCGCCCAAGATTGGTTTTGTGCAGGAAGGTGCCCATATAATATTACAATACATTTTGCGACATGCACAGCGCATGAGAGAGGCTTAAAGGGCACTTGAAAGGGAGAGGAATGCAGATTGGTTGGGGTCCAAAGTGAGTGATACTGTAATAATTGGTAAAATAAACATTTTGAAAGACTTTCAAAACAGAGAGTGATAGAGATTGTGTGTATGTACATATTCCTGATGAAATCCAACAGATACGTCACCATACAGACTGAAAGCACCAGTCACCAACAATGTACCAGAAAATACATTTATTGGTGGGTGCAATACCCCAAACCCCCCTCCCATAGCTACGCCTCTTAATGCAATATCTCATACCTTTTTAAAAGCCTGTATCCCTAAAATAGCTACTTTTAATTTGGTGCCAGAGACTGTTTCTTTCCCAGTTCGACCCTTGAAGGTCGTCATTTAAATTTCATTTAAAAATAACTTACGTCTAGGAAGTACTGTGGAAGGAAGTGTGCCAGGGGCAGAGGTCTCGACCAGATCAGGGAGCAATGCGCCAATGGCTCTGCAAACTCTAAATGATAGACTTGGGTGAAGCTCTGGGAGGCACGCAAGAATTCAGCAGCAGAGAAAGTGAAAGTACCTCTGCTGCTGTTCCTGGAGAGCAGCGGACAGAACTGCAGGGCGCTCTCTGTCAGCAGAGATGGGCTCCTGCACCACACATTGGAGGAGCCCTACACCCCCATTCCAGAGGGCCTCACCTTCCATGGATCCCGTGAAAAATTAGTTAGCCTTCTTTTAAATTATTTGTAAGGGTTATGTCTCTTTACATAGTTTTCTTTTCTTTCTCTCTGAGTGGGGCCCCTGGGCACATTGGGACCCCCCCCCCCCACACCGCGGGGGCTGCAGGGGTGTGTGCTACGCCCCTAGTTTTCATGTGAACATAAACCAAGTTCCAAGTACATGTCAGTGATAAAAAGTGAAACTAGTTTCTTGCACAACAATTTGTCAACCCTGTCTCAGACCTCGTATTGAAGTGGTACAGTTACTGAAATACTGGTATGGAGCCAAAAGCTCTTCCCACACACAATGTAATACTTGAACTGTGGACTCGATCAAAAAAGGTATAAAAGATTTAAATTGACAACTTTAATGTATCCTGCCTGAAACAGACCAAACCCCCTGCCCAGTGTTAAAGAAACTTAAAGCAAATTGATAGCATGGTAAAAGTTGACCAATACACATGCAGAGATGAGAAGACTTAACAAGTAAAAATTACGTTTTAAGTGTAATATCATAGACAGCGCACAAATGAAGGAGAGCAGACATGCTATCAGGCTATTCAGAAACTTCAAAATAAAATTTAAAGCCTCATTATACTTAAGCAACCACTACAAAATACAAACGTAAGGTTTCATTCACACACGTTTTAAAGGCAGGATCAGTGGGAAGAGAGCATTCAGCAGCGGTGGTATTTTCTGTGCAATCCTGGATTACTGTATTTGCCATATACTCGTGTGGCTGCATATTTCAAACACAACAAATTAATCTAGCTCTCACAACAATCAAAGTTTCTGAAACAAACCACATGTGGTGCAGAATAGTGCCACCAAAGCTTACTTTTTAGTCACTGACCACTATAAACATTTTCTCAGACAATAATAATCTTACCAATTGATAGGTTGGGGAAAGGGATTTTGTGTGCAGCATGAATTAAACCCGGACATATTTTAATATAAACCAAATATGACGGAAATGATTGCTTCTTTGTTTCAGGTGGTCTAAAGTACCATTTAAACAAAAAAGGCTGGTTCTTAATGGAAAATTGTGCTTTGGAACCACAGAATAGTTAGACAGTAAAACCAAAACTGAAGGCTTATCAATTATCTTTTATTAGGTTTAAAAAAGATACATATATAACACCTTACTAATCAACAACGGTGATGATCAAGGCTGCTGGTACAAGGTGTCATTTTTTTTTTAAATGTAGTTTATTGGTTTTGTACAATACAATCATACACTGAAATGACCCAATTGTCTCTATGCTATTACCCCTCTGATAGTACAACCCATCCAAGGCACTTCGCTTAATCGCATTCACAAGTCATCACACTTTAGGGCAATTCCCCAACTAATACCAATAAAACCGGTTAAGATCTCCCCGCAACTTCCCTTCTCAACAAAATGTCTGCACCCCTCCCTCCTCCCAACCCTCGTCACTGGTGCCTCTACCATAATGATCCCTCAAAGCAGTTGTGTTCAGGAATTCGTGTTGTCCTAGCCTCCTCGATGCACCTGGAATGCCATGAGGTTAATCTGTCCACTTTAGCACTCCCTCTAGTCATCCTGCGTCTCCCCTTCCCGTAATGCCTGCACTAGTGTATCCCACGCCGTTGCTGCTTCTAGCTCTTTTTCGTTGTTGCGCCTACGCCCCCACTGGAATCGCAACACGCTCTCACTAGCCGCCCACTTCACAAATTCATTCCTCCACCTCTTACTGTTAGGTCCTACTGTCGCTTTCCAATGCCTGGTGAGTTCCCTTTTCGCTAGAATGAGCCCCATGTCTATGAATTTACTGGTTATTTTGGTCTTGGATGTATGGGGGAACCAGTGCAGGACACTAGTGGCCATATCCAATGTTAGCTGTCTCTCCGTTATCACGTTTAAAGTTTTGCCCACTTCTACCCAGTAGGATCCTGTAAGTGGGCAAGACCACAGCATGTGCTCCAATTCCACTCCGGTTCGCGTACCCCTAGGACATGCCGCCTCTGCAACCTTGAAATATTTGCAAATCCTACCAGGCGTTAAATATGCTCTGTGGAGGATGTAAAAATGGATCAGTTGGAATCTTGCGTTACGCGAGCTCTTCCAGGCTCTCTGCACTATTTGGGTCCAGGCAGCCTCAGGGATTACTTTCCCTATATCAACCTCCCACTTTCCTTTCAGTGCGTCTAGGGGAGTTAATTCCTCGCTGACCATTCTAGAATAGAGGCATGTGACTGCTTTGAAGGTCCCGGCAGCCATCATGGTATATAGACAAGCCTTCGTCATCTTGGGTTCCATAAGCCTCGCCCGCCAGTGCGTTTGTATCGCCCTTGATAGGGCTGCGTGCAGTAGGTTCCCCCGTCTGGGAAGGTCAAATCTTTCCTGCAGCGTCTGGTAGGGCAACATGGCCCCATCATCATACAGGTCTCCCACTACTTGGAGGCCTGCTTCCTCCCAGATCTGCAATGGCGACCAGTCCCCACAGTGGGGCAGCGCCGTCAACATTCCCAATGGAATCTCAGGGGCATACGGGTGGAGGACGCCCACTCTGCATTGGGATCGGTTCCAGCAGAGCCTTAGCGTTCTCTCTTCCATCGAAAGGTCTTTAAGGCTCAGTCTCTGCTGCAGCGTTATAAACGATAAAATATGGCATTGAATACCCTGACCTCTGTTGTGCTCCGGGCCTCTGAATTCCTTTGCTACCGCTTGTGTGAAAAACTGCAGTTTGGCAGCCAGGTAATACAATTCGAAGTCTGGGACTGCCAGACCTCCTTCAGCTTTAGGCCGAGCCAGCGTCACCTTGGCTACCCTACCCCTACCCGTTCCCCAAAGGAAGGATACCACGAGGGATTTCAGCGTCTTAAAGATGGAGCACGGTATCCATATCGGTAGCGCTCTAAAATAGTACAGGAAGCACGGTAACGCTATCATTTTTAGGAGGGCTATCCGGCCCGTTACTGACAACGGATGGGTGGACCAAAAGGCCATGCTACCCTTCAACGCTCTAATGCCACACCCAATGTTCCCTTCTAACACATCCGCCGCCGTGTGATAAATATGTACTCCTAAATACTTCAAACAGCTGGGTTCCCATCGCACCTCCCTACCTATCATAGGTCTCACCACCCCCTGCTGTACAGGGAATAGGCACGTTTTTGGCCAATTTTCTTTCAAACCCGAGACATTGCCAAAATGCGAGAGGAGGGAGTCTGCGCCCACCAATGCCCTTCCTGCGTCCTCGAGGAAGAGCAGCATATCGTTCGCATATAGCGAGATGTACTGTGGGCTTTCTCTGCTTCCCAATCCCCGGTAGTGGGCACCCGACCTGGCCTTTGCTGCTAGCGGCTCAATTGCCATGGCAAAAAGCAGAGGCGATAGCGAACACCCTGCCTCGTCCCTCTATTTACAGAGTATTGTGCTGAAATCAGCGTTCCAACTTTTAACCTAGCTGCTGCCGACGTATATAACACCTTTGTCCATTGCAGGAAATCTGAACCAAGTCCAAAGCGCCCCATCGTCTTATACAAGTAGTCCCACTCCAGGCTATCAAACGCTTTTTCAACGTCCACTGACAATATCATGGGTTGCTGTGCCTCAGGGTGAACCTCCTCTAATAGTCTCACTAAACGCCTGATATTCGTTGTTGTGTTTCTCGTTGGTATAAAGCCAGCCTGATCCGATGGATCAATGTGGTCATGTGCTGTAATAACCGGGTTGCCAGTATACTGCTGAGTATTTTATAGTCAGTGGTTAACATTGACAGCGGGCGGTAGGGGGCCATCTCTTCACGGGCCGACCGGCTTCAATAGCGGGATCACTAGCGCTTCCCGCATGGACTGGGGCAGCCGACCAAGTTCCTTCGCCTCTTTATAGACCTCTTGGAGCCTAGGCGCCAGCTCCTCTATAAATTTTGCATAAAACTCAATGGGCAGGCCATCCGTGCCGGGAGTTTTGTTGCGAGCCATACGCTTGATGGCTCCCCTAATTTCCCCCAGCTCTATGTCTTTTCCCAAGCTTTCAGCCTGTTCCCGTTCTAGTTCTGGCAGGTGCAGTGTCTCCAAGAAGGCATCAGTAGCAGGGTCGTCGGCCTCTATCGTTTATGTTTATGTTTATGTTTACAGATTTGTAAAGCGCATGGCTGCCCGTGAGCGTCCCAGCGCTAGTGACAGAACAGAGGAGAATTGAGGGAAGAGTGAGTTAGGGGAACAACCATGTCTTGAGGAGTTTACGGAATGAAAGGAGATTGGGCTAGGCCCGGATATCTAGAGGCAGTGTGTTCCACAGTTTGGAAGCATTGTATGAAAAAAGTCGGCCTCCAGAACGGGCCTTCCTGATCCTAGGTATAGACGTCAAGTGTAGGTGTGAGGAACGGAGCGGTCTGTTAGTTTTGTGTGGAACGATGAGGTCCTTTAGGATCGGAGGTGCCTTTCTATGCAGGATTTTATGGGTGGTACAAAGGGCTTTAAAATATACCCTTTCTTGGATAGGCAGCCAATGTAGTGACTTAAGGGCTGATTTGGCTGAGCAACGACTGTGTGTACCCGTGAGAAGACGGGCGGCAGATCGTGCTTTGATATAAGGTCTCATAATAGCTCTGGAAGCTTCGGAGGATCTCGTTCTGGGTATGGACTATCGTCCCATCTCCTGCCTCCAACACCAATATCGAGGCACCTCTATTGGTGGGGTTTGCCAGCCACGCCAGCAACGTCCCTGCCTTGTCTCCCTCCGCATGCGTTTTCATTAAATAGGCTTTGTAATCATAGCTACGCAAGCGCTCCATTTCCGCCGCCACCGTCTCCTTCGCCGAGTTAACCTCCCCCTGCATTTCGGGGTGTCCGGGCCTCGCTATTTCTACCTCGCGCAGTTTGACCTCGGCCTTGGACAGATCTGTTAAGAGAACTTTCCGTACCCCCGCATACTTCCCGATACAAATTCCCCTAATTACCACTTTGAATGCATCCCATTCCATTGCTCTCGTGGCCGTGGAATTTGCATTTTCTGCGAAATAATTGGTAATTTCCTCTCTTAGTGTTGCCTGAAACAGCGGATCATCCATCGTGTCGGGGCGCAGTCTCCAAGTGGGGATGCAAGACACTCCGGTCATCCAGTGCATCGTGATAGTCAGAGGATTATGATCCGAGATCGTCCTAGCGAGATATTCGGAATGTATCACGGCAGGATGTACTGTCGCGGAGCACAACACCGCGTCCAGTCTAACGTGTAACTCATGCATCCCGGAAAAGTGGGAATAATCTCGGGTCTGTGGGTGATGAGCCCACCAGACATCCACTAGGCCCAATCTCATTTGCCAGTCTTTTCTACCCTTGGTTAATTTACGGACCGGTGACTCGGCTAGTGGTGGGTGTGATATATCCGCCACGAAGTTGAAATCTCCTCCTATAATCAATGGGCTGGCAAGGTATTGTGCCAGAGACCCTGAAAGTATCGCTAGGAACTCCAGTTGGTCAACATTAGGTGCATGTACACTACAGATAGCTATGTCCCTGCCTCTGAGCTTCCCCTGAATCGCTACAAACCTAAAGTCGGGGTCTATCAGCTGGTTCGTGACTTGAAAAGGGACTCCCGCCCTCACCCAAATCAAGACTCCCCTTTCAAATGCTGAGTATGTAGTGTTACACACTTGGCCTCGCCATCTACGCTGTAGCACTATTCCCTCTGCCTTGGTCAGGTGCATCTCTTGGAGCATTGCTATATGTACCCCCCTGCGGACCAGATAAGCATGTACTTTGTGTCGTCTCGTCATGGTGTGAAGCCCTTTCACATTCCAGGTCATGCATCGTAAGTCAGCTGTATCAACCATTATCCAGCAGCGTCCTGAACGTCAAGCATACGAGAGGTGTACTTCATGACGAGCTGAGCTCGTCATCAGCGTCGAAGGGGTTAAATCCCTGTTGGCACCAGTGACTACCCCTCCCAAACATCTCCCCCAACTACCCCTGTCAGCCCTCCCCCCCAGAACAGGACCTAGCAACAACCACCTAGCTCCCATCCAAACTAACACACTCCCCAACTTAGTTCGAAACCCGCCAGCAGATGCTGTGGGCATGCCTTAAGGGCAATGAGGGGGGACAGTGCGCCGACCGGTGGCCACGTACTTTGGTAGCCCTCCTTTTCTTCCTAGGCCCATTTTACTATTGTCCCCCCGGACCACCCCCTATTGCCCCCCCCTCCCCAACATCACCCAATTGACCAACCTCCCTTAGTAAGTCTCATTCGGAAGTCCATGGCAGTTCCGTGTTTTCCCTCCGGTCTCTCCCTCATGATCAGCTACCCTTCGTCCAACAACTCTTCTGTCGTGTTCGGGGTGACTTTTGGTAAGCTTACGCTGTCTGCCTCCGAATGTTCCGATTCCGATCGTGCATTGTACTTTTCAGATCCTGTACCTTCCACTGACTCCAACTGTTGCACGGCCGAGATCGCAGACACCGCCACCAACACATCCCTCCTTTATGCCTCCGTCTGGGACAAGGAGGGACTCCGCACTCCCTTCTGCCTGGTTTGTATCCGGCGCGATTTCCGCAGTGGCATACTCTCCGGGGCGGTCCGCATCCGTTGTCCATCGTTATCCTTCGGCTCCTCTATATAGAGTTCCAACCAGGCACAGGCTTCGTCCAGAGTGTTAAAGAAGTGCGTTTTACCATCTACTATGACTCTGAGCCTGGCTGGAAACAGGAGAGAGTACTGGAGCCCCTCGGTGCATAGCTCCCTTTTGATTGCCAGAAAAGAGGTTCGGCGGCGCTGGGTTTCGTACGTATAATCCGGAAAGATGTTGACTTTGCTATTATCCACTTGAAATGGGCCATCCGTTCACGCCTTTTGAAGGATCAAGTCCCGGTCTCGAAAATGCAGTAACCGTGCCACTACTGGTCTCGTAGATCTGCCTTGCTGAGGCGGTCTGACTGGCACCCGATGTGCGCGCTCCAAGGTATAAAAGGACGAGAGGCCCTCAGGTCTCCAGATATCGCACCATGTCCGACCCTTCAATATTCTCTGGCAGCCCTACCACACGGATGTTGTTCCGGCGATTACGACCTTCGGCATCCTCAGCCCGTCTTTCCAAGGCGTCTATGTGATCCAACGCATTAGTCATGGCAGCTTTAATGTCTGTTTGGAGTGGCTCGATGTCTTGGACCGTTTTCTCCACTGCTGTGACTCTATCGGCCAATTTCCCATGATCGGCTCCCAGCAAGCCCAGTCCCGTGGCCACCTGGGCAATGTCATTTTGGAGTGTTGTGCGTGTGTCCGTTATTGCTAGCAGGATCCTATCAAGTTGTTGCTGTAGGTTGGGGTCCCGCACCTGCTCCAGATCTCCTTGTTCTTCCAGCGTAGGTGCTTCTCCTTCCGCAGTTGGCGGGGTGCCGCTCTTGCTTCCTTTCGGTTTCCCCATCATCGGGGGCTCTAGCCGTTCCTTGCAGGCGGGTTCTCCAGCTCGGGCTCCAGGGAGTGCTATTTGTGGCGTCTCCCACCCGTCTCTGGCCCGCGTCGGTGTCCACCAGCGAGCCAGCAATGTACCGCTGTTATCCTTCAGTGACGTGCAGGGCAGGCGCGTTTGTCTCCAGCGTCCCCGTTGTCCGCTCCCGCTTATGGGCCTTGTAGGGTTACGGAGGCTTCCCAAGCACAGAACACCCCGTCCACTCCCTCTTGGCGTTGTCCGAGGAGGGGGGGGCTCTATTTCCGTTGCAGGGGGCTCCGTGTCACTCCGGCCTTATTTGCTTGCTGCCGTATCCGGTTGGGCCCCATACCTAAACCCTGTGACTGGTGGAGCCCGCACCGGGGTCGTCCCCCCGAGCTGTATCACAATAGTTTGCCCGTGCTATTCACTGCCCCAGTCCGGGGCACAGGCTCTCCGTCTGGAAGCTCTTTCCCAATGGTGCAACAGACGCAGTATGTGTCAGCCACTCCCCCTACACCCTTTCCAGCAGTCGGGCGCTTCCGCAGTCCAACTCCTCCGCCTCAGGTGTTTCAAACCCCCTGCGTCCTGCCGCCGGTCCGGGGTCCCACCCTTTCGCCGGTTATGCCGCAAATCGTAGTGCGCAATGGGGACTGGGCAGCCTCTGTGTTATATACCCTGTTGCGGCAGGTCCCTGCAGTGCTTTCCTCCGGGTCCCCTCCTGGGTCTCGAGGTGCCGTCGCCGTTCCGGGTAGAGCCCCGCTATTGTCTTCCCGCGCTTCGTGCAGGTCACGGGCCGTCTATGGTAGGCCCTCTCGCTGACACGGCCAGGATTGTGCCAGGTCGCCGCCGCCGGCTCCTCCCCCTGTCCGCCGTCCGGTCGTTTATGCAGGTCAGGCCCTCCATTCTCTGCGGATATGAGTCTCTCCCTCAGTAGTTTTAAGAGTGAGCGCGGTGCTGGGGCAGGGTGTCACTATGCCATCCTCCAGTGCGTGGCAAGTCTCGAGCGGGTCGCGCCACGGGCCCCCCCGTCCCGCAGGGTCCCAGCGGCAGTCCTCCCCCGGGCCTCTCCACCGGTCCCTGGCGTCCCAGTGTCCCGCCTCGATCCTCTGCTGCTATCTTGCTGCAGGCCTCACGTGGGAATCCAGCGCCGGGTCCCTCCAAACGTTCTTTCAGGGATCTACCAGGCCGCTGCTCTCCGGATATCAGGGCCTGCTCTTGTAATGGCGCCTCCCTTTGGCCGATATCAGGGCCCCGGGGGCACCAGCTCAGGCCTCACTTCAGCCCCGACTCACCGCCTCATCTCCCGGTCGGGCGCAGGACCCTGAGCTGCCGCAGGTCACTCCGGCCGCCAACACACACAGGGGTGCCCCGCTGCTTCCGCAGCCCTCATCGCCTCGGGTCTCTGCTGCAGCCTGTCTCCTTCCGTATTCGCCCCACCGCAGGTCACTTCCGCCGTAGGTCCGCCCTATCACACCTCGCTCACCGTCACAGCTTACGGCTCCTCCTGTGCTCGCGGCGGTCGCCCCACAGCCGTAGGTGCCTCCGGGTATTGTCCGCTCGTCCTCTTCAATTCGGCAATGCCGGACCATCAGTAGTGCCGAGCCCCGGCCGTGGTCGCCATCTTGCGGGGCATATCCCCGCTCGTCAGCCAGAAGGCAGCAGTTCCCCAGTGCGTCCTCGGTAGCGTCTACTTGTTCGCCTCGCCAATGTCGGAGGAGGGGGGTCCTCCCCTGTCGCCTACCGTGATTTGGGGGTCCCGGGCTCCGCTTTAGACAGGATTTATGGGGCTCGAAGACGGAGCTCTTCGCTCACGCAGCCACCATTGTCGGCTTCTAGCCACGCCCCCCCTGGTACAAGGTGTCCTATCAGTCAATTTCAATCACCCACCCAAAACAAGCATACAAAAAAAAGTGCGGCAAGCTAATACTAACCATTCTGTGTCACGCCGCTGTTAGAGATCCATTCCTGCTGGGCGTGGCTAAAAGGAGACAGGGTGGCAACAAGCAGCGATTGACATGCCTTTCATGCAATCATTGCACTGCCTTTGGCATAATTTGTGACGCCAAACGACACGCACAAATCAAAACTGAAGGTGGAGCTGGGACGAGACTTCTGGAATCGTATCGATTCCAAGAAGCGCATCCGCTGCTTACGTCAGGCCAAGACCTAAAAATTACAGCACTCTGACAGTGTGTCAGAATTTCCTTTCATGAAATGATATCTATGTTCTCCAGTGAATCTATTCTTATCACTAGCTAAGTTGTCTTAGCATGAAAAGGGGCTGTATGAGTTTCTAAGACGGTCTTTCACCTGCATACCTCCGACGAACAATGGTCATGTTGTTGTGTACTGAGAAGGTTGTTCTATGTCTCTATGCTCAGTAATTTGTTGAGTTCCCGGCAAGCCAAAAAAGCAATCTGGCTCAGACTAGCTTGCCTGTGGCCTTCACAAAGAATATTTATAGCTGAGCTTGCTCGAACCAAGTCTCCTCTGTTCTAATACTTGTCTGTATTCAGCTGAAATGGACTTTTTAAAGTGATTAATTTGAAAAGAGTAGGCCTCACAATGAATTATGTCAAGTGCAAGAATTAACATGGTAATGGTTTTGAACCTTCACTTACTTCTGTAAAAACCATACAAATACATGTGTGAATAATTGATTGGCTATCAAACGCTAATAAAGCATATGTTATACTTAGGCAAACAATACTAAATGCAGAATGCATTTATAAACGAGAAATGTGCACTCAAATAAATGAATATGTGGAATAAATTAAATCCTATGGGGGCACATAAGCAGAAAATGCAATGATTACGTCAATACAAACTTGGTAAGACAGGTAAGGCAAAATGTTTTTAAAAAATCATGATTAATATCGGAGTCTGAGAATAAACTAAGCAGAAAAGTAGGAGAAACTTGGAGATTCCCTTATTCGTCTGTAACAGTTTAAAGGGTTCTTGGCAGATTACACCTGTAACTTGCTCTAAAGCAGAGTGAGATAACAGCCATCAAGGAGATTGTCTACCCTTTCACTACATTTGAATGGGTTGAAGCCCGTGTAGGACTACCGGCCAGATCTATCGGACATCTATCAGGCTACAGCCTAAAGATCAGGTTACTTAGATTGGTAAGGGTTTTTTTTCGGGCGGATACTCTAACCAAAGAGTCCTCACTCTTTGAATTCCCTCCCGCACCCCAGAACTGATGCATTTTTTAATCAGCAATCACTCTTGCATGTCGATCGATGGGATCATCATACTCTGTAGCAGCCTAATCCTGCTTCCGGAAGTAACAGCACGAGTCATATACATAGTGTTGTAATCAAATCTAGGCCCCTAGTGTAATTTTCCCGATTCATGCCCTTATATATGTATACTTTATCATATCCTTATATAGGCAAAGAAATCACTACCCTATTTGGTCTAAGCCATACAGCCCAAATACGGCATGGCTACTTCCACTAGGCTCCAAGAACTAACAACGATTTCTTGGAAAAACCCGCCTTCAGCAGCTAGGAACTTCTCCCAGCTTGAATATTAAGTTCTCCAAGAACTCCTGGCGTTTTCCAAGAATTTAGCCTTTGAGTGACGATATTTAGTCCAAACATGCGTCAAACTCGGCACCTTCAAAGTATAAATATGCCCAGGTTTGCCCAGTCAAACACATGGTGGTTTGGAGCAGATCGACTATCTACTTGCCCGACGCACTGCAGCAGCACGTGCCGAAGGAAGCCGACCCTCCAGCTGAAGCACTGAGAGAGACGCTGTCTTTTCTCTTGGTGAGAAATCCAGCTCCAGTGTTTCCGGCTTACCCTTACGGGTATCTGGGAAATCGAGTCCTGAGAGAGAGATACAAGACCTCCTTCATTCTAAAACCAAGATACGGAGCTGATTAGACCTCTTAGGGATTTCTTGGAATAGATTCCTGGCAGAGAACTACTAAACTTAGGCTACTCCTCACTTACTTCCTCCCTAGTACTACACTTAGGTTAGGTACACCGGGGTAGGCGTATTTTAGAAGCGCCAGTTGAGTACTTTTAGTCATTACTTATTACTGTATGTATTATATACATTTTATGCACTTTTATGGCTCAGTAACCATATCATGCTTTTACAGTACTACTTTATAATACTGTTTGTATTATATGCCTTGTACTTTATAACCAGTACTACGATTGTAGCAGTTCATTTCCAATGCTTGAGAAAGAAGTCTGTACAATAAATACTTTTATTGAAAACGCCCGTCTCTCTATTTCTCTGCATCTCTGGTGAAACGAAGCATGCACGATTGACTGAGTAAAATAGTTATCTATTGTTTCCGCGACTCTAGAGATTTGATTTCTTATTCTTGGGAAACAAAGTTGTCATGTTTATGCGGTTGTCAGAAACTAATCCCTACTTGTGAATTTGAGAGTTTCTAGTGATCTCTGAGCTAGCTGGCACTGACTATTAGGTTTAATATATTCGGTAGAGACCTAGTAGACCTCAGTCCTACGTCTAAACTACAGTATATATTATTCCAATGCGCAGAGCCTATTGGGAATATAGGAACTACACTACATGGCGCCCAACGTTTGGTAAGGCGATAATTTAACGCTAGATACTAGAGTAACTCAGTCGTGCTTTTCACACAGACCCGTTTTCCCCGTAAAATACTCCAATAGACTTCTTGAGTTGGTAAAAAGATAATACCCGCCAAAACTGAGTAGGACGAAAATACTATGTATTAGTTTTTGGTTTATTCAACGTTGAAGGATACAGTGCTCCAAAATATTGTGCACCTAATCTTTGTTTCCTTGAAACTTGTTCTGCAAACTTTCATTAAACAATATCGGAAAACGGTGACAACAACGCAAGCGGTGGAGCTGCAGTAAATGCAAACTAACGGGGTTTAGACGTTACATGGTTTAATGAAACAGACGATGATGCTGTAATCATCCCGGCAAATATAAGGAAAACCATAACTATAAAACTTATAGAAAATGGGGTATCATCGAGAGGGAGTAAAGTTATATTTGTTATAGTGGCACATGAATATCGGCAGACAGAGGTATTCTATTCATGGATTACTTTTCCACAAGCCTATCCAGTAACACAGATGTTCCACTACTATAAAGCAGAGGAACCTCCAGTGGCATACGTTCCTTTCGAACTTACCAAGAGCATCAGCTCTGGTTTAATGGCATCCTACAACATCAAAATCACATTACCAGGCTCGATCCACTAGGTAGACCAGGAGCTACATGGCCGGTACTAGCCAGCTATACACTACATCCTGACATTAACGGAATGACGGGTCCAGAACTGTTTGGTCAGCTGAAATAGTTAATTAAAATACATAGACAATTGGTTCAATATGTCATGCAGACTTTAACAGTCCAACCTCCTATAAGGATTCCATAGCACACCCCTCACCAGGGGAACACAAGCAAAATTACACCACAGACTATACAATCAGTCATTGGTAAATTGTCCGCAAAAAGGGAACAAATTCTGTTCTGGTTAGCTCAAAAAATTACTCAGATAGAGGCAGTATTCCCTGATAGTACACCTCATGAGAAACACAGAATTCTGACAATCTGTCTACCAATGGGGATCGCACCACATGTGGAGGACTGTGAAACTTGGGGGACAGTCTTTGCTTCAATCTACATAAAAACACATGGTGTACTGTCTATGGCAGTAATACTAGA
This sequence comes from Lissotriton vulgaris, assembly GCF_964263255.1. Lineage (NCBI taxonomy): Eukaryota > Metazoa > Chordata > Amphibia > Caudata > Salamandridae > Lissotriton > Lissotriton vulgaris. Next base: position 1,254,079,491 of record NC_141695.1, on the reverse strand, counting down.
TGTTCTGAGGCGGATTCAAAATGAATACGGTCCAGAACCGGCCTTAAATCTAGGTATGAAATTACTAAAAGATTTCAAATGGGTCTCAGCTATATTATTAGCTAACATTAAAGGTGAAGCAGCATCCGTGGCGATCCGCCAAAAGTTAAAAGAAACAGATATAACAGATCAACCATATGAGCTTGCTAGAATTATTGAAAAATCTTATGAAGAATTAGGAAGAGATAGTTTGGGTGGGAAACCAGTAAAACCTGAATTAACAGAAAATCCTAAAAATGTGTTTATTAAAAATAATCTCACTACTCCTAAAAAGAAGTGACAAAACACTAAGCAAACTCTTCCTAGAGAAAAACGTTCTGAGTCCAGAGGAAGATCGCCCCAAAGGAGAGGTAGGTCTCCCCAACGGGAGCCCTCTGAAAAAAGGTAAAACCTTAGGAATAGGGATAATTTGAAGAAACCTGACAGATATCAAGATAATGATACACGTCCCTCTCGATCTTTTCAGACTTCCTCGCAGAAATCGGAAAGAAGAGGACGGTCAGAATACAAGGAGGAACGCCTCAAGTCCAAAGACAAAGAACCCGTTCACCAAAGTAAAAAAACTCAATTTCCTAAAAAGAAGGTAGCAAGCATAAAAATCAGACATGCCAAGGATCTTGAGGACACAACTCAAGAACGCGGAGTGGGCTCAAACAATGCTAGACAGCGCAGCAGAAGTCACCATAGTTCGCAGGATCCTGAAGGATCATCTGGAGACAGTGGACAGTGGACTTGAATGAATGCATTCAGGTTGAAACTGCCGACACCAGGGTTAGTGTACCCCACAAGTTATATGAAGTGACACTCCGGATGGAGAGGGACATAACTAGAAAAATAAGAGCACTCTTTTGGGAAAAGCTCTCTAAGGGCTATGACATTCTTCTAGCTGAACAAGACTGGCCACCTGAATTTGTCAGGGAGTGCCCACATGGCGAAGAGATAATTATGTCAGCCTTCTCAAATCACATTCCAATTCATAAAAAATACACATATGCCAGTAAATGGGCAGTGGCCCAGGCTCCAGCATTATATAAAAATCATTTGGGATGGGTTGAGGATTCTCCTCACCATAAAATCCAGTTAAAAAATCAACCTGCTGCACAAAGGCAGTACCCAGTTAAGCAAGTAGCTAAAAAACAAGTCAGGGAGATTTTAAATCAACTTGAATACCAAGGGGTGATTGAAACATGCACCTCGTCAATGAATAATCCTTTGTTTCCTGTCTCCAAACCAGACAATTCATATCGTCTAGTATTGGATTACAGACACTTAAATTCTTGTTGCAAAACTTTTGCAGTACAAAATGCACATAGTGCAGCACTGATGAATAACATTGTGCGCAAAAAATATAAAACCACGTAAGATATATCAAATGGGGTTTTCTGTCAAAACATAGCACCTGAAAGCAGGCATCTGACCGCTTTCTCAATTATGGGGACACAGCGACAATTTTGCCATCTCCACCAGGGATTCAAGAATAGTCCAGGGTTATTTTCAGCCAGGGTAACAGAGTTACTACAAACGTATGATGATGAGGCATTATCTTATGTCGATGACATCTATCTTACAGATGACGACTTGGACAGACACTTGGAAAGAGTGAACACCATAATACTTGGTTTCGCCTCTGAAGGGTATAAATACAATTTTAAGAAATCACGAATTGCCCACCTCAATGTCCTATTTCTAGGATATGAGTTATCAAGTGAAGGCAAAAGCCTGGCAGCAAACTTTCTAGAAAAATATGCGCTGCTCCAAACTCCAAGAACGCTGAAAAACTTACAGTCCATTCGAAGTTTCCTGAATTCTGGTAGAACTTACGTTCTGAATTATGCAGAAAAGGTTAAACCTCTCTACGAACTAATCAAACCTGATTTCAAACCAACTAATTGGACTCAAGCACACACAGAAATCCTGCGTTCAGTCCAAACAGACATGTTAGCAAAAACACAGTTACAGACACGCGAAAACGTGCGCAATCTTGTGATCCGAATCATCCCAGGGAGATGCGGATTCATGTACCTGACCTTTAATGAGGGGGAAACGGTACCAATAGCATACAAATCACACTTGTATACATAAGCTGAAATGAAGTTCACTTCTACTGAGAAAATTCTGACAGCGGTTCAAACTGCAGTAGCAAAAGAGAGAGCTCTAGCACAGGGTAAACGCATAATGATGGTTACACCTGTACCTGCCTTAGAGGCAGTGACAAAAGCAAGCATCCCAAATGCTAAGGCTTTACATCCGAGATGGATACAATGGGTTAACTCTCTTGCTGCAACAGATGTTGAATACAGATTTGACCCCAGCTTGAAAACACATGAATTTCTCCAATATGAGCAAGAATGTCCTCTGCCGACCGAAATTCTGCCTCTTGAACATTACGGATGTATAATATATACAGACAGATCAGCACAGCCCGGTATTGGGGGTAAACAAGCCTATAGTGCTGCGTGCGTGATTGTTAAAGGTCGCTGGCGCGAAGGCAAATTCAAACCTATGGTCACAAAAACTCAATCACTCGGAGACTGTACAGCTCAGCGAGCTGAACTACAGGCTTTCAAGATGGCGCTTGAAAATACTGATCGCAAATTCGCCACACTAATAGTGTGCGATTCGTATTACTGCGTACAATCTTACAATGAATACTTGCAGAACTGGGTTCAGAATGGCTTCAAAGACGCTAAAGGTGCCACAATCAAGCATAAAATGCTTTGGGAACAAGTAGTTCTTTTGCAGAAAGAACTACAAAAGACTCACGTGATTCATACACTGAGACATCAGCATGATGGTGTTCACGTTGCAGGGAATTCATTGGCTGATGAAGCCGCAAAGGCAGCTGTACAAACGGCTTCCGTAGCTACAATAGCTCACGCAAAAAAAGTTATAGATGGTGAAACGTTACTAGCAGTAAAAGCCTTAATGGAAGGCAATCATGCAGCGTTACCTCTAAACTATTCACTCAGTAATACATACATAATTGATGCAAACTCCGTTCCTTTTGCTCAAATCCCTGGAGTGGGGGATAGAGTAATTCCAAACAGGAAGCAGAGAGCTTACTTGATTCAAGAAGCACATATGGGAGAGGGCCTAAGACATCAAGGTATCTTGAAATCTTTACTAGAATTCAAAAAGATGTACTGGTGGCCAGGCCTGGGGAATTGATGTGTACAATTTCACAATTTATTGCCCTAACTGCAACAGAGATTGCTGCAGCGAAGGCCACCAGATACCCGACTACAGAGTAGCCAGCCCAGTCCAGATACCATTGCTAGACAGCATTCTGCTATCTACCCGCAGGCGTCCCTACAGACAAATGCGGTCCCACAACTACTAGCACAAGATTTGTTTGGTTATGGCCCCAGCGCTCGGCTGACGGCAGAACTGTTATAAAAAATTTGAGAGTCTTTATCGGCACATACGCAATCGGCACGCAACATTCTGACCAGGGTCCTGCGTTTAGCTCTTGAGCTTACAAGGAGGCTATGGTTAGCTTGGGCGTTGCATTGCGGTATTCTAGTCCCTTCCATCCTGAGGGTAATGCGGTCGTGGAAAGAAAAAACTGTGACATAAAGCAATCCATAACAACCAAGGTATTAGGTTCGGGTGATGGGTGGGTCAAACATTTAATAAGTGTACAACGTAGTCTTAACAACCTGCGAAGAAATTCTCTGGGGGGAATCACTCCTTATGAATTACTGTTTGGTACTAGAATGATAATCGAAGACCTCGATTGTCAAACGTCAGTGGTGGAACAAAAACCCTTTGATGTCAAACATCATTTGGCTGTTTTACAGGACTTAAATGAACACAACACAAAAGCCAACAGCCACTGAAAAAAACCACCTGTCCCAGCAAGACCTGTCTGGATTCCAAAGATTGGGGACCTAGTCAGGGAAAATATAGCGGTGAAGAAGGAATTTGGGCCTTCTTACAGAAAAGCAGTACCTGTCTTAGCAATCCAAGGAACAAGATCAGTAGTACTACCGACCTTGCTGGTAAAAAGGAGAACCGAGTCGTGTCCATCGACCTGGTCAAATCACAACATGTGGCCAATAATAAGTAGTAGGCCCAGTGGACTCCCAAGATGTGGCAGAAGACCAAATCTTGCTACTATCCAAGAGGTTCAGACTGAAAGACTTATCACGTTTAATAAACCTGCAGTAAGAAAAGAAGGACTATGCAACAAAGCCATGGAACTCGTGCCTCTTGAGACCCAAATAACAGTTCGTCAAGAAACACCTGTCTACAATGATGTAGCCTCTGACTATACCAATATGACAAAGGAAGAAGCAACTCCAAAGATTAATAACAATCCTAATGCAATTGCAACAATTGACAGAACTGCCTCTGGCTATTTTATCAACTTTGATACATTCTCTGAGGATCCCAGTGAACCCAAAGAAAGGCCAGCTAAGAAAATTTTCAAAGAAAAAACAACAGAACTCTTTCATCAACTTGAAAAAATATATCTGGTTTCACCATGGATTGAATTTTGGATTTGTATGGGTGTATTTTTTCTCCTACTCTGGCTGATATTGGTTTTAAGCTTGAGACAAATGATAGATGGAAAATATAGTACAATGGACACAGCAAGTCAGAAAATCAACTTGGTCCTAAAACCTCACAAATCATCCCATCGTGAAAAGAGAGACCTGTCATCAGTAAACATCACAGCCGTTCCTATACCTGGTGGTATAATATGGGACAGAACTGATTATGACATCTATGGCCCGGTGGAGCTGCTGAAGATTCCACACCAGTTCAAGGTTTCTTTAAGTGACTTTGTATCACCCAGCACATTTTCTGATGATTGGGACTTTGAGACTATTAATAATATGATGTCAGATTTAGAAATGTCTGCAAAATTTACTGAACATTACTATTTAGAAGGGTCATCAGATTATGAACAAATGTATTGTTTCAATCACTATGGTCACCACTATTTGCACAAATCTGCAAGTCCTAGGAATGTTTTTACATATAATCAATGGGAACATTGTCCCACGCCACCAATAGGCAGCTCAAAAACATGCCATGAAAAGTTTTCGTACTTCTCAGGGTTTAAGGTTACAAATCCAGGAACGTTTTATTTCAAAAATGTAAATAAGACAGGAATGAAAACATTGTTGACCAACAATAAACAAGTTTATTCTGCAAACTATTATGCTCAGCTGTCTACACTAGGTTTCGACTTTTGGAAAGATAACATTGAGACAAAAACTGGGGCACAAAAGAATGGCAGGTACAAGGTTTAGAGGCCTTGTTCAAAGCCTGCATTATACCAGAACAAATAATGTTTTTAAACGATAGTGTTCAACAGACTTCTTGTCTTGGCCTGGCTAAGATAAAAGATTTAAATAAACCGTCTTTACCTAAACCCACTTCTGAGAGTAATGACACTACAGAAAAGGAGGTAGACGTACCATATATTTTAACACAAAACAGAACTCATCTTGATTGGACAAAATGGTTAATCTGGCCCAAAGACACCAATAACTGTCATGATAGATTCCTGAACAAAACACAGGGGTTAAAACTGAACAGGCCAGATCCGAGATACTCCCAGAGACAACACCCAGGGATAGTAACAACATATAGTGTTGGAAAGCTATGCCTTGAGTGGCTAAAGGCATCCACACGTCCGGAAATCAAAAAGCACTTATTTTTACTTAAAGAAAGCAATGATTTGCGAGATTTCTTAATGGGGCCTCGCAAAACACACAAAAACATTTCATATTTATTTTCGAAATTTTTATAGCGCAACAAATACCCTGGGGTGTCTCGGCGCTGTAGAGCTACTAGAATCAACCATCGTCTTACTGGTTAAACAACCATGTTTTTAAGAGCCTGCGAAAGCTCATCAGGTTAGGGGCGGTCTTAATGGCCAGTGGCAAGAGATTCCAGAGTTTTGGAGTGGCCACCAGAAAACGCCTGTCTCCCCATGTGGCAGTTTTTGTACGCGGTACAGGGAGGAGACTGGTGTTTGCCGATCTTAATTGCCTCTTGGGAGTATAAGGCTGAAAAGCTTCAGTAAGGAACCTGGGTCCTATGCCATGTACTGCTTTATAGGCAATGCAGAGGGCCTTAAATTTAATGCGGCTCTCGACTCTCAGCCAGTGGAGGTGGCGGATGGCCGGGGTGGTGGGCTTGCGGCGAGGGATATTTAGGAGAATCCTTGCAGCCGCATTCTGGATAGACTGCAACTTATGCAGAAATAATATGAGAAATTGGTCGTATTAATTTAGAGAAAGCTCTCTCTGTAGTGGACAATGGGTTAACAACTCTGTCCTCCAGGATATATTCATTGGACAGCATTGTATCCTCTGCAATTGACAAACAAGTTACTTACCTTCGGTAATGATATATCTGGAAGAAACAGTAGTTAGTATTAGATTCCTTACCTTTGAATATCCCCAGGCGTCAGACTGGATCCGGAAACCTTTGCGTAGCAGTACCCCTGCACGTCGGTAGGCGTCGTCTGCGGCTCTGCGTCCGTTGTCGGTGTCGTTTGCGCCAGGATGACGTCGCCGGAGTACTTAGACGCCGCCCTCGCGCACTGGCGTCAGTTCTTATACACAGATTTTCCGCGCCAGAAACGCAGAGCCATGATAAAAACCAACACTGGTGCCATGAAACTAGGGCCCTGAAAGGGGAAGACCTTAACCCTAGATATTGGTTCGCAGAACGGGGAGGATGGGTGGGGCGGTAAGGAATCTAATACTAACTACTGTTTCTTCCAGATATATCGTTACCGAAGGTAAGTAACTTGTTCATCTGAAAGAAACCGGTTACTATTAGATTCCCTACCTTAGACTAGATACCCCAGCAATACCAACCCCGGTGGTGGGTCTGCGAACCAATTATCACACCAGAAAGTCCTGGAGGACGGAACGGCCAAAGAAGCCATCCCTCTGGATCTGGAAGAGACATTAGTTCCTTACCGCCCCACCCATCCTCCTCGTTCTGCGAACCGATATCTAGGGTTAAGGTCTTCCCCTTTCAAGGCCCTAGTTTCATGGCACCAGTGTTGGTTTTTATCACGGCTCTGCATTTCTGGTGCGGAAAAGCTGTGTATAAGAACTGACGTCAGCGCGCGAGGGCGGCGTCTAAGTACTCCAGTGACATCATCCTGGCGCAAACGACGCCGATGATTGACGCGGAGCCACAGACAACGCCTACCGACGCGCAGGGGTATTGCTACGCAAAAGTTTCCGGATCCAGTCTGACGCCTGGGGATATTCTAAGGTAAGGAATCTAATACTAACTACTGTTTCTTCCAGATATATCGTTACCGAAGGTAAGTAACTTGTTCGTATGGGGCAGGCTCCGACGCCTGCTACTCCGTCGGAGCCGCATGGGTGGTGTCACCCGAACCCCTGGCCGCATCACGCGAGCGTCGGGGTGGGTCGGAAGAGCGATGACGCCTTTCCGACCTCTCATGCCTCTTACCCGAGGATCTTGATCCCGAAGACCGATGCCGACTCTCGGAGCTATGAGGGCTCCGACCCCGCGACCGGTCCCTCGACCTCCTGTGGGACCGGGACCTCGAACGGCGCGGGCCGACTGCCGGAGCTCAAGTCGCTTGCGGGACCGCTCCCACCTAGCCTTAGACATCAGGGCCCGGCAGTCGGAGCAGGTTCGGTCATCGTGGTCGAGGCCAGACACTGAAGACACTGGCGATGGGGGTCGGTAACCGACATCAATCGGCTGCACTTGGAGCAGGGTTTGAACATCCCTACCTGCACCGTTGGGGTCAATCGACTCGAAAAACAGATCAAAAAGATCAAAGTTTTAGTCAAAAAATGACTAAAAGGGTACTACTTCTCCCGATCTGCGCTTAGTTGGCGTAGAAAAAAGAAGAACTGACGTCAATGCGCGACGGCGGCGTCTAAGTATTCCGGCGACGTCATCCTGGTGCAAACGACGGCGACTGCAGACACGGAACCGCAGACAACGCCTACCGACGTGCAGGGGTACTGCTACGCAAAAGTTTCCTAATCCAGTCTGAAGCCTGGGGATATTCTAAGGTAAGGAATCTAATACTAACCAGTTTCTTTCAGATATAATGGAAAAGGACTTGCTAATGTTACAACATGGCCAGTCTCAATTACGTTCTATAATGCAGTTAGGCTGGACGTTGCAAAACCTTCGTTCAGGCTGCGTGCCATGGCGTCTAATCAACACTACGTCATTATTTGCTGTATTTAACCTTACAGATAAACAAATCTCTTTGGCACAAAGAGGAGCAGACTATACGGTGCTAAGCATTGAAAAACTGGAAAGATTACCATTGACAGTTTCTGAGAAGCCTGTCATCGAATGGATAATTCATGGCACCATCATGATACCAGTGACGATTTTCCAATTTCAGTATTGTCTACAGCATATGCCAGCGGGCCTGTATGAAAGGTTGGGTAAAGAATACTTTAAGTCAACATGGACTTTACCTTACACACATAAATGTTGGAACAAGGGAAAAGAGGTATTCCTTAGTGGAACAAATTGTAAAAACTCACTAAGTGGTACACTTTTGTGCAAAGGTATTAATTTACACGGAGCCTGTGACGGTTCTGCGAATAACCTTTCTTGCCACCTGCACGGTACTCCCTCCACCGTGATAGAGCCCATTTTCAGGTAGCTATCCAATGGCAGTTACGTTATGTTGAATGATCACAGCTGCTGTGGCATGATGCCAGGAAAACTTTATCTCGTTAGTGTGTCGTCCATGGTCACTTGTTGTATGCAAGTATTGTATCCAACGCACAAGACAGACAGTGAGACGACAATATGGCTTTCACTGAATATCTCTTCTATACGAATTGATACTTTAAGCAGAATAAAAGCCATTCTTTTGCAAAAATCTGTGCCACTGACCTCGTCTAAAGAAACGTATGATCTGCAAGTTGCAAAGACATCTGCAGAGATACATGCATTATTATCAACAAACTCCCAGTACATTTCGCAGAAATGTTAAGTCAAATCTTAAACATGTCTCATACCAATGGCATCGCACATGTATTTAAGACGCTTTTTTTTCGGGACTGTTAACACCATTTGAAGCAGTCCTCTGCATTTTTCCAAACTTGGGGCACTCTGTGTTCGGCGGCCTGCCTCTCATCTTGGGACTCATAGCAGGAATTCTATTTTTATTCCTTCTGCTCCGAAATGGCAAGTCCAGCAACCAACGATATCCAGACCAACATGGAAGGGGCCCTCGTGGCCATGAGGTATCGTGAGAGGATTTCACAGATTCTTGGCTTGGCTCGTTTAAGAGATCTGAACACAACCTGGTTTCAATCATTCAGACCAATCTGGCAAGATTGCATCTTACCTGTTCTACGATGCCTGCTTTGCGGAGTGGAATGCGTGTTGGGCATCTGTCTTACACTTCCATTAGTCCTGCCATTGGATGTCGACGCCTTGCTAGGTCCTGTAACGACTCATGCATCGTGTTGTCCCCAGCGGCTACCAATCCTGATGACGGCATTCATTGAGGTCTCACCAGTAAGTCTAACTGAGGGTGAGATACGAGAATCAACAGGCACACAGGTACTATCTAATTTGAACACTGCTAATGCAGCACCTGGCGCTGACGGCAATGCTTCTCATCTGTGCACATTTGATCTGCTTGATCAAGTAGTTCCACTTTCACCTTCTGTGGTAAACTATTTCTTTGCCAGCCTTGATGATCTGATGTTTTCTCCTGACACCGAGAATAACTTTTGATTCATGCACACAGCGATCCCTGAACTCTGAAATTCGGCCTTCAAATTTTCAAAACAAAGAATTCTAACTGTGAGACTCTATTTTTCACAACCATTTGCATTTTTTCTCTCACAAACATTGAACTTTTTGGCACAGACTAATCTGCTTAAAGTAGAACTATTCTTAGAGAACAAGAAAATATTTTCTGAACACTGCCTAGAGAATATATTTGGCCTTGTCCTCATATAACAATTAAAATAATATGTTATGTCATGAGATGGTCTCGACCTTTCTTTCTGTATTTAGGAGCCATTTTCATAAATGTAAATTCCTGATTCATTCGGTTTGCATATTTAGATACCATACTATCAGGCAGATGCATCAAAGAAAATACCGGGAGCAAACGGGCAGATTCTCAGAATCTGGCCGTTTGCTCCCGGTATTTTTGCATTTGGGATGCATCATCCCAAATGCAGAAATCTCAGTTTAAGGAATCTCTAAATAGTGATTCCTTAAATTGTTCTTGTATTTAAGGAATCCCAAAATTAGATTCCTTAAATGCAATGCATGAAACCCAAAAAAATAGCGATTTTGCTAATAGGGGGAGAAAATTACCATGAAGTTGAACTTCGTGGTAATTTGCTAAAACTTTGAAAAATGCACTTTTGTGCATTTTTCAAAGTTACATGTTGCACACACACATGCCCTTAGGGCATGTGTGTGTGTAACATTTGTGCACAGGTCCATTTCAGGGGTGCAACAGGGTGTCCTTTGGACACATTGGCACCCTTGAAATAGCGGAACATTAGCGATTCGGTAATAGCTAATCGCTAATAAGGAATGGCTTTCCCATTCATTCCTATGGGCCTTTAGGCCCATAGGAATGAATGGGAAAGCCATTCCTTATTAGCGATTAGCTATTACCGAATCCTAAATAAGGAATCTGTAGGAATCGCTAATAACATTGCGACTCCTACATGCATCCCGTTTTACGAGTCTTTAATAGCGATTCCTTAGAATTCGCTATTAAGGACTCGCAAAACATAACTTTGATGCATCTGCCAGTTTATGCTTAGAATGCCAACACTTCCTTAAAATGCGTACTGTAGAAATGCTCAATATTTTCACATGTACAACCATTTCAAAGTACAATTTTTTTTATTTTTGGGGTGGGATTGTAAACACTAGCTTTAGATATGTTCAGTGCTTATTAGGTTAGCTTAATTGAACTTAAGTTTGTGGAGTGGGTGTTGTAATCGAATCTAGGAGCCTAGTGTAATTTTCCCGATTCATGCCCTTATATAGGTATACTTTATCATATCCTTATATAAGCATAGAAATCACTACCCTATTTGGTCTAAGCCATACAGCCCAAAAACGGCATGGCTACTTCCACTAGGTTCCGAGAATTAACAACGATTTCTTGGAAAAACCCGCCTTCAGCAGCTAGGAACATCCCCCTGCTTGAATATTTAGTTCTCCAAGAACTCCTGGCGTTTTCCAAGAATTTAGCCTTTGAGTGACGATATTAAGTCCAAACATGCGTCAAACTCGGCACCTTCAAAGTATAAATATGCCCAGGTTTGTCCAGTCAAACACACAGGGGTTTGGAGCAGATTGACTATCTACTTGCTCGACGCCCTGCAGCAGCAAGTGCCGAAGGAAGCCGACCCTCCAGCTGACGCACTGAGAGAGACGCTGTCTTTTCTCTTGGCGAGAAATCCAGCTCCAGTGTTTCCGGCTTACCCTTGCGGTTATCTGGGAAATTGAGTCCTGAGAGAGAGATACAAGACCTCCTTCATTCTAAAACCAAGGTACGGAGCTGATTAGACCTCTTAGAGAATTCTTGGAATAGATTCCTGGCAGAGAACTACTAAACTTAGGCTACTCCTCACTTACTTCCTCCTTAGTACTAGACTTAGGTTAGGTACACCGGGGTAGGCGTATTTTAGAAGCACCAGTTGAGTACTTTTAGTCATTACTTATTACTGTATGTATTATATAAATTTTATGCACTTTTATGGCTCAGTAACCATATCATGCTTTTACAGTACTACTTTATAATACTGTTTGTATTATATGCCTTGTACTTTATAACCAGTACTACGATTGTAGCAGTTAATTTCCAATGCTTGAGAAAGAAGTCTGTTCAATAAATACTTTTATTGAAAACGCCTGTCTCTCTATTTCTCTGCATCTCTGGTGAAACGAAGCATGCACGATTGACTGAGTAAAATAGTTATCTATTGTTTCCGCGACTCTAGAGATTTGATTTCTTATTCTTGGGAAACAAAGTTGTCATGTTTATGCGGTTGTCAGAAACTAATCCCTTCTTGTGAATTCGAGAAAGTTTCTAGTGACCTCTGAGCTAGCTGGCACTCACTATTAAGTTTAATACATTTGGTAGAGACCTAGTAGACCTCAGTCCTACGTCTAAACTACAGTATATATTATTCCAATGCGCAGAGCCTATTGGGAATATAGGAACTACACTACAATAGGTGCCATCCATGCCCTCTGACGTAGTGTACAATCAAGCATTCTCCCCCATTATATGCGAACAGTCAGGAACAGATTGAGAAACACAACAGTGCGAAAGAACTACATTGAAAACATATTAAAAACAACTAGAAGGCCCCTCCAATTTGCAGGTTGGGTAAGAATCTGCGGTTAGTTATTGGTGTCAGGATCAGATCCCGAACTAGTATCTCCGAAGCTAGAGGCAGCCCTGGCCTGGCCTGGCCTAACTGGAACAGGTGTGGCCTCTGCCAAAGCAGTAGAAGTGTGGGCCTGGCACCAGTGAGGGGCCAGACAGAGTCTAACAAGGTCAGTCAGCACTGATGCAGGACCTGCCAGCAAAAGTCCAACTGGTGGATTGTTGCATGGGTGGACCTCATAGAAAAAATTGCACTGCAATACTCCTGTTGGTTGTAGTAAGTTGAATCTCTTTTATGAATCTCCATAAAAGTATTAGACAAGGTGAAAATATCACTTGCTGACGCTTGCCTTCAAGGTGTCCTTGTTCTTCGCCTTGCTCCAGGTGACAGTCAATGGTGAGCTGACCTTTTTTTTATAGAGCACAGTCATAGCAACACTCCCCCATGCTGGTCCTTAAAAGAGAATCGATAGGTAAGTAGACATTAAACAATCCTAAAGACTAAAGCCGACAAATATAGCCCTACTTAAATCCTGACTGTTCTTACTTAAGATATGATCATATTGTTCTTTTCTCTTTTTGTGTTCTTTCTACTTCTTCTGGTGCAGCCTTTCTAAACTAATACCCATAGTACGAAAGAGTTTCTGCCTCGTTGCTTTCTTTATTCCTCTTTTCAGTAAACAAATAAACCTCCCTTCGCAATGAGGAAAATTAAATTTTGGCCATGTTGTGTTCCCTAGCGCGTACCCCACCGACTCCATGTACGAGTTAAAGTGCATGTAACTTCCCTCCTGTGCCAGCTATGAAGACGCAAATACATTTGCGTCCACCGTCAACTTGTCCTCTTTCAGATGCACCATGAATGGATTATATAGCCCGTTCCTAAGTATGCTATGCCACCGTCTTTTTGTAATACACTTTTCACTTTTTCCTGCTCTAGCCAGAGTAGGCCCTGAATTCCTGCCATCTGAACCTCTTTTGTGGCTCCTGGCTCTGCCCAGGCTACCTCTGTACTCGTGAACTCTGTCCTACATTCAGCGCGGCCCCTCGCGCTCAGCTCAAGCCTGCTTTCTGCCAAGACTGACTATAACCTTCGAGTTATCTGTTCCGCCCCCCGAGAATACATTCCTGCCTACTAGATCCTGTAAACATCCTCTCCAGCTGCAGAGCCAAAAGGCCGATCTGTCTTAATGCAAGTAATTCATAGCCTCCGTTGCCATGCTTCCATGGAAGGCCCCGTGCCCCCACGCTTCACACGTAGACACTTAGGCGCTCATACACGCATCCACAGTTAGCATAGAACAGCTTCTACCCTAGAGACCTTTCCGCCCAGATAGTATAGTTCCTAAACATCAGATATCAGATATGATAAAAGTACAAGTTGATCTGACATGCCAGACTTCTGTCTCTTTCCGTCAGTGTAAATGTCAAGCCCCCTGCACCCCGTCAATCACACGTCATGCAGCTGCGCGCGCACCCAAGCTTCCGATTTCTGCTGACATTGCAACATTCTGTTAGCACCACCCCTTGGTGCCACCCACTTGCGTCACCTATCAGTGACGTTTCTAGCACACACCTCTAGTTCACGCCTAGTTTACGCCTAGTTTACGCCTCTTGATGATGTACTAGTACCACGTGTATACTGTTATCTTGTCTTCTCTCAGCTGTTACGCCTCTTACATTGAACATTATGATGTAAATCAAGTATATAAGCTATGTATTGTCAATAAACGAGAGCGCGCTCATCTATCCCTTCTGACACCCCTGTGGTGGTCAGAACACGATATCCTGATTCCTTTATGAGGAATAAAACCCTTAGAAACTCTAACACCACGGACTCTGTTTTCTTTCCTTCTGATTGAGTTATTATTGATTAAGTACTTACCTGCATAGAAATTAAGAGAGTAAATTAATTATTTACGTCATTTTGGCGCCCGAATAGGGACCCCTCCCCCACCTCACGCGCCGGAAGGTGCGTTGCAATCCGTGTCCCCTGCCATCAGTTAGACGGACTACACGTGTACTGGCAGGATTTCCTGCATCCCCCTCTGACCCACGGAGGTGACGAGGACTGCGATCAGTGCCCAGACGAGGCGGTGAGGAGTGCGGAGGATCCCGACCAGAGCCCAGCCGAAAGAAGCAAGGTCCGAGGTGTGAAGAGGCCCACCAGTTTTCCGAAGTTTTCCGAGGTTTTCCGAAGTCCCGAGTCGAGTCCAGTCGAGTTTTCCGAGGCCTTCTGTTTCCGTGCTTCCCGGTGAGTACCATTGCTGGGTCGTATCTAGACGGGTTTGGGTACGCAAGTCCGGTCTGCACTGTTTTTAGGCAGTGTATCTGTACTGTTTAGCAGTATATCGAGTCTTCCGAATTTTTGCACTGTTACAGCAGTGTATCCGTACTGTTGAGCAGTACATTCAGTTAGCTATGTCCTCAATGTTTTCATGTGATTAATGTCGTGGTATGAATGTGACTGTTTAAACGTGTATTATTGTGTTGTTCATATAATAACAGCTGTCAAAAAGTATCAAGGAATAAAGATCTAGCGTTCAGTAATAAGAATGCCGTTCCTCAGCAAGTTAAAACAGATCGGAACTAGGAAAGGGTTACTAGAGGAAGAAATTCGTATCCCCCCTAGGGACACTCCAGGCAATTTCATGTATCAAAAACACGGCATAGATGCCATATTATATCTAGATTTATGGGCCGATTACACCAAGCACCTAGATGAGAGACACAGATGGCCTGTTACCGGAACGTGGGATGCCGAGTGCATCATGAGGGTAGAAGAAGCATTATGGAAAAAGAAAGCTAGACAATCTCAGAAGGACGCCATAGAGTTTTGGCGTAAGGAATCACGTAAGCGTGCCGACAAAGCACTCCGTAGAGAAGACAGACTTAAAGAATCAGATAAAGAACGAGAAAACGAATTAGTTACTGAAGGGATCAGAGTAAAAACAGAACAAGTAGACCGTGCCCGAAATAATCTTGTAAACGGTATGTATCTTGTAGCAGATGGCCCATCCGATACTGAATCTGAGATACTGAAAAATTTACCGACACCATTAGTTCCAACTAAAGTAATGCATAAAACTACTAAAGACATATTCCTGAATTCGTATCTAGAGGATGTAGCACCAGCTTACACCAATCTGCCTGTTCGCGCCCTGCCTACTGACAGGGATGGGGGTGGCACTCCGCCCCCAGATAATGTTCCGCCGGTACCCCGACAGACCTCCCCCGCTCCGCCACCTCCGCCACTTCCTCCACTCAAGACGGATCTACCGAAACCAGTACTACCTGATCTTACTAAAAGACAGACTCCAGTCCAGATACAGACTCCGCGGAGAGATAATGCCCAAGCATCCGCCTCAGGAGGTGCGACAGCGGGTCTACAGACCCCGCCACCGACACACAGATTGCATTTAAAGGACACACAGAATCCTTTCCAGTCTCCCCACTACTCATCCCGGCTTGAGGCATTGAAAGATAGGATGTCATTCTGCAGATATGATCCAGTACCCGGAACAGACGATCTAATGGTATTAGCATCACTGCGCTTAAGATCTGCCACCGATAGCTTGCTATGCTGTGTGGGAATGCAGGAAGCCCTCGACAGACTATACAAATTCATACAGACAGGGAAAGACCCCGACAGTGTCCAAGCTGCCATGTATAAACAGAAAGTTGACATTCAAAAACAGATATTACGATTCTTCATTAATTGTGTAATAAGAGAACGAGATAGGCCCGGGACAGATCAAAGTGAGTTAGACGTATTGAACAAGTGGGGCCAAAATATAGCAGAAGCAAAACATGACAAGGGGACTTGCATAGCCGCTATGTCCCAGAAAATTAGAAAGGCAGTATTAGCTGCACACCAGGAAGAAACTGATAAAACTTCCTCCGAGGAGGAAAATGAAGATGAGACATCAGGAAAGTCTACAGACATTATAGCATATGTAGGTAGGGGAAACTACCTTAGGAAAGGTGTCCGTCCGGAGAGCAAGAGAGTTCTTTTCTCCGCTTTAACAAATCCGAATTCTTCGGAACATCAGTTCCAGGAAACTGATAAAAGACTTCGAGATCGAGTAGGGTACCATGTACTCAATTCTATGGATGAACAGGAACTAGCCCGGTCAGCCGTGTTGTGGGCCGAAAACCCAGACATATATAATGACGACACGTTAGTACAGACATTCTTGAACCTTTCCCCGGAAGAGCAGAAAATAGCAGGTATATACATGATTCAGCACCTCCTCATCAAGTTCAGAAACAATCATTCTGATCCAGGTCCCTTACACGAAACATTAGAAGCACTACTCCTGGATAGATGGAGAGGTTTTAGCACCAAATTAATACAAATAATTCTAGAACAACGACGTAAGTATAACACTTTTCTGAGCCCTGAATATGTTCCCGCCCCGCCTCCAGAAAGAAAAATGTACCACATGCAATGCGGTGGTGGCATTGAAAGCCAGAATCCCTTACGAGAAGTACATCCAGTTATGGGTGAGGATCATACCCTGAAACGTGTGTATGTTCACACACCACTGACTAAGTTAGAACTGTTAGAGATGAAGAAATTAGTTCCGTGCCATGATAAAGACCCTGCAGGTTTCCACAGAGAGCTTAAAGACATGTTACTGATGGGAGATTACACGTATGATGATATTATGAAGATGTTAAAAGTACTGTTGCCCACGGGCATTTACGAGAAATTAAAGGAGAAGGATTGGGAAGTGGGAGAGTCAAAGATAGCATGGGCGGAGATAGAAGACGAAGAAAAGAAACGGGTCCCAGGGTTAGGCCTTGGGGATCTGACAAAAGCATTACCAGGTTTAATAGTACAGGTTCTGCCAAGATTATTGACAACTAGAAAGGAAGATTGGGACGCAATCTCGTCCTGTAAACAGAAACAAGATGAAGATACTAGCGATTTTTATTCAAGATTCGAGAAATGTTTCATTATCAATAGTGGTCTAAAAACTAGTAGCGAGTCATATCCACACCTTTTCGTAACAAAATTAGTAGAGAACGCCCTACCACTAGTCAAAAATAGAGTGTACAAGGTTGAAAGCACTTGGCAGGCAAATACGCCATCACAGATGTTACAAATGTTACAATATCACCAGAATAGAATTAGGGAAGAACAAGATCAGGAACAGAAACGTATGAAAGACACGAAAATGAAAATGTTAGTAGCTCAGACAATTCCAGCCGAGGGTCATAGGAAAGGTGGGGCTCAGACCAATCATTCTGCCGCTCCCGTTAAAGGGACATGTAATTATTGCAAGCAGCCAGGTCACTACGTACATGAATGCCCAGTCCTGAGACATAACATCGAGACAGGTAAAACTAAAGAAAGACCGCGTCCGCCTAGACATGAACAGGGTCATCAACAGACCTCACAGAACGAACAGCCAATGCAGAATACACAGCCTATGCATGATCAGTCCCATACAGTACAGACTGTAGCAGTACCACAGCCACAGCATGTCCAGACACAGCCCACTGCCGCAACTAGAGAAGTCTCACAACAAATGTACCAGTATGCCCAGTCGGCATATCCGGATTATCAGCGTTATACATGAAACAGCCTAGGGAGGGAAAGTGATTTGCCTCTTATTGAAATTCCTGTAGATCAAGAAGGTCCTTATGTACATAGTCACGTATTAGGAAAAGACAGAAAGTTTTTAATTGACACAGGGGCAAGTCGCACTACTATAAGTCATAATGAAGTTCCAGGGGCACCCCTCTCAGGCTCACAGAATGTTTCCCTTGGTTTTTCAGGACAGCCTATTGTAAATGAAGTATCAGAACCAGTACCACTAGCTGTGGGTCCATTATCTCGAGTTACAGATTTGTTACTTACGAAATCATGTCCCGAAAACCTGTTAGGAATCAAAACACTGAAGGCTCTAGGAGCCATAATTTGCTGTTCCCCGGAGGGAGTCAGACTCTTTCTAAGGGATTTCAAGGGTCATTATGTTGTACGTGACTTTGATGTCAGACTGAAAAATGTACCAGATCATTTATGGGCAAAGGGCCCAGCTGATGTAGGTTGTATGCATATCACACCATACCGTGTTACACTCAAGTCAGGAATTGTTCTACCCAGGATCAGACAATACAAACTACCACCCGATGCTGTAGTGGCCTTACTGAAAATCATTGAAGAACTTATCGCCCAGGGAGTGGTTGTAGAGACCGACTCCAATATCTGTAATTCACCCATCATTCCAATTCTTAAGCGTACAGACCCCAATGCACCACCAGTATACCGGTTGGTGATTGATCTTCGAGAACTGAACAAATGCATTGTACCACAGTATCCTGTGGTCCCCGATATCTCCACCCTGTTAACTGCTATTGATTCAGAAGCGACGTTCTTTACTGTAATAGATCTCAAGAACGCCTTCTTCAGTGTACCCATTGACCCGGAGAGCCAATATCTCTTCGGATTCAGTTTAAATGGACGAAGTTTCAAATTTTCCCGCGCACCTCAAGGATTTACAGAAAGCCCCAGCATCTATAGTCAAGCACTGAAAAGACAACTAGATAGTATCCAAATGCCAGTTAATACAGCCTTACTACAGTACGTCGATGATCTGCTGATCACCGCACGAAGTGAACCCGAATGTGAACAAGCATCTCTGATAGTTTTGCATTTTCTGGCCGACAAGGGACACAAGGTGTCTCCTTCGAAGCTACAATTCTGTGTTCAGCAAGTTGTGTACTTGGGTCACTTGCTGTCCAAAGTGGGGAGACAGCTCACTCCCGATCGCATTCAGTTAATTGTAAACATGTCCCGACCCCAGTCACAAAAGGAAGTACGGGCCTTCATAGGCCTCACTTCGTACTGCAGACAATGGATTCCTCAATATGCATTTCTAGCTAAACCACTCATCCAGTTAACGACACAGGAGGCAGCGACTTCGACTGTCCTCTCTTGGACTCAGGAACACACACAAGCCTTTGAGGAATTAAAGAAAGCTTTATGCCAAGCACCCGTTTTAGCGACACCATGTTACAGCAAACCGTTTACACTTTTTGTTACAGAACGTGACGGTACAGCATTGTCTGTCCTCACTCAAGACCAAGCAGGTTCACATAAGCCTTGCGCTTATTTTTCAAGCACATTGGATTCAGTAGCACAGGCACTCCCTGCATGCTTAAAGTCAGTAGCAGCAACAGCATTAGCAATCAGACAAAGCGATTCAATTGTTTTAGGTCATCAGTTAACAGTACAAGTTCCACATTCTGTAGAGGTTCTGTTAAACAGAACCCAGACTCAACACTTGACTATAGCACGACTGACAGGTTACGAATTGACGTTATTCCAGCCACACATAGAAATCAGACGCTGCAGTATCTTGAATCCAGCAACATTGTTACCTACAGCTATGACAGATCCAGCTCCACATGATTGTATAGAGATTATTAATGCAGTAACAAAGCCCAGACGAGATTTAACAGATGTTCCATTGACAAATCCAGACCTGACACTTTATGTGGATGGTTCATGCATGAGAACAGGTACAGGAGAGTTAGTGGCCGCGTACGCCGTGACCACTGAAACTGAAGTTAAAGAAACACATCGTATTGATACACTGTCTGCCCAAGCAGCAGAGCTCATCGCTCTGACCCAAGCCTGTATTCTAGCGAAAAACAGAAATGTTAACATATACACAGATTCCCGTTATGCGTTCGGAGTCGTACACGACTTCGGCATGCTCTGGCAAGAACGAGGTTTTCTGACCTCTCATGGTACAAAGATACAGCATGGTCCTCTCATTCAAGCACTACTAGAAGCAATACATCTGCCTTCAGCCATTTCAGTCATGAAGTGTAAGGCACATACTAAAGTCACAGATTCTGTCTCCCAGGGTAATGACCTGGCAGATCAGACAGCAAAACATACCGCATTGACTCACACTCAGACAACTGACACGACAAAGACAACAGATCCGACAAACTGTATGACAGTCAGGGATCCCACACTAGATGTTATTGACATTCAGACACATGCTACTACAGACGAAATAAAGAAATGGATCGAACTAGGAGGGGTCCAGACAGATCAAGGTTGGATGACGAAGGGAAAATCTACATGGTTTCTCCCTGACTCTATGGTTCAAGTCATGATAAATACAGCACATAGTCCTGCCCACCTGGGAGAGAAAGCAATGCTAGACAGTTTGCAAAATCTCTGGTACAATAAACACTTACGAGCAGCCGCAAAACAGAAAGTGCGTACTTGCATGATCTGTTGTCAGTTCAATCCAGGTAAAAGCGTCCCTGTAGAGCAAGGTGGATTTCATCCTCCCGATCACCCTTTTGAAGTCCTCCAGATGGATTATATCCAGATGGACCGTTGTCGAGGATTTAAATATGTTCTCGTAGTTGTCTGTGCTCTGTCCCGCTGGACCGAAGCATACCCAGTCCCAGATTACACTGCTCCGACCACTGCCAAACAGTTGGTTCGTGAATTTTTCCCACGGTACGGCTTGCCCCGTGTCGTGTACTCAGATAACGGTCAGCCATTCTCGTCTGCCCTAATGAAAGAAGTTTCCTTGTTACTGGGATATCAGTGGAAGTTCCATTGTGTCCGACATCCAGAAGCAGCAGGCCTTGTAGAAAGGCATAATCAGACATTAAAGATTCGCCTTGCCAAAATATGTCAGGACAAAGGGGTTGACTGGATAGTCGCCCTGCCGGTGGCACTATTCTATATGAGGATGGTCGCCCATTCGAGATCAGGGCTATCTCCGTACGAAGTGGTCTTTGGCAGACCACCGAATATGTGGGGGACGCCCATTCCTAAAAAGATAACCGATGTTGATTCTAATATGTTGACAGATTACCTTGCCTCCTTGATGTCTGCACTCCAATCATGTCGTTCACAGGTTGCCGCAGCCTTCCCTGACAACACCGATGTGAAGGAACATGATGTCCGCCCCGGAGACGTTGTTTTAGTCCGAAACTTCGACAGGAAAAGTCCGTTGGAGCCCCGCTGGAAATCTCCAAAGATCGTTCTCCTAACAACGAAGACCGCAGTCAAGTTGGAGGGCAGAAAGGGGTGGGTCCACCTAAGCCATATCAAAACATTCCCAGGACTGAAACCGGAACAAGACACACCCACCCCCACCAGAGACTGTGATCCCAAAGACTTTACCGAAGTTAAAAGAGAAAAGACTACTCAAGAACAATACCGTATGAAATTACGATCTAGCAAGTCAGACAGTTTAATTGTTTAAGTCCTCCCCTAGGTGAATCGGTTAAATAGTTTCTGACATGTATCCCCTAGATCGAGTTAGAGAGAGAGAGGAAAAGAAAAGAACATATTGCAAATCACTTCGTAGTCACTGCATAGTGACACTAATAATAATGTTTATTCTCAGTATACTAATCATTATTGCTAGCATCTTATTACCTATATACTATCCTATTTTCAAGCGTGAACAATCTGCTTACAATGTCTCTGCTGAACACACTTTTAGTGAGTTACCTCCTCATGAGCTTTCTTACAGACTTGCGCTGCGCAACAATACATTCATTAGTATGTTACATCATTCTTATCAAACTAACAATGCTACAAATTGTTGGATATGTGGCCGACTCCCTCCCTACCAGAATTACAAGGGAGCTCTGCCCCTCTTTCCGTATCCGTTCACTCACAATGGCTCCTGTGGAGCATGGTTTAAGATAATTAATTCTCTAGATCCCGACATTGCTGTTTTCGATGGGGGTTGGGTTTGGGGAAACCTGAACTTGGTCCTACTAGACGTCTGTTACCCGGATAAGGAGGGACTCCCCATTAGAATAGGAACCGATCTAGAAAATGAAGTATATGGATTAGGTAATTATACAATTAGCCTTATGATTCTTACTGTCGAATCCGAAGCCACACCAGTTCTACCTATTATGTCAGTACTGCCAGTCACTGGTGAATTATGTATCAAGAAGAAAGGTTCAGTACGCTTAGGTCATAGTAAATGCACTACTGTGGTTGAATTCAGTGATGATGGAAAATCATCTTTCAAAGCTATCAGTCATTCTTACTTTGTTTGTGGTCATACCGCATACATTCGCCTACCTCCAGATTGGGATGGTACCTGTTACATTGCATTCCTCCTGCCACCTGTCTTTCTAGCTCCTTCTGATTACCATAGAAATAGCAATCTAGTAAAGAATAGACCCAGAAGAGATGCCCCCCTTGTCGACTACACAGAAACGGCATGGGAACAGTACACTGACTTTAATAAAGGATTCTTTTTCTTTTTAGGCCCTGTCCAGAATAGTAAATTAATTCGCAGATTGACTAGAACACTTGAAGCCGTAGTAAATGAAACTACTTCCGCCTTAGGTAACATAACAGAAGAGCAGTCCGCTATGCGGGTTGTTGTTCTTCAGAATCGTCTTGTAATTGACGTCATCTTGGCAGATAGAGGTGGAGCCTGTAAGGTCATCGGGTCAAGCTGCTGTGTTTTCATTCCACAGAATGCACCATCTGTATATCAAGCTATCACCCGTCTCCATAAAATTGCAAATCAGATACATCAGAATCCAGGCACCTGGACTTGGTCCGGTTGGTTCTGGACAACGTTAACAGCTTGGGGATGGAAGATCCTATCCTTCCTAGGCATTGGCCTAGTCCTAGTATTCAGTTGCTGCCTATGCCTGCAGTGTGGGCCAGCGATCTGTGGACTGTGTGCCACATCCTGCATTGAGCATTCCAGTTGTCTCTCAAACAGTCAAAGAAAGAGAGATGAACATATAATGTTACAAGAACAAACTGATCGATTTATGAGGATCGATATTTCATGAAGGGTCCGTAGGGAACAAGGAGGGAATGAGGAAAATTAAATTTTGGCCATGTTGTGTTCCCTAGCGCGTACCCCACCGACTCCATGTACGAGTTAAAGTGCATGTAACTTCCCTCCTGTGCCAGCTATGAAGACGCAAATACATTTGCGTCCACCGTCAACTTGTCCTCTTTCAGATGCACCATGAATGGATTATATAGCCCGTTCCTAAGTATGCTATGCCACCGTCTTTTTGTAATACACTTTTCACTTTTTCCTGCTCTAGCCAGAGTAGGCCCTGAATTCCTGCCATCTGAACCTCTTTTGTGGCTCCTGGCTCTGCCCAGGCTACCTCTGTACTCGTGAACTCTGTCCTACATTCAGCGCGGCCCCTCGCGCTCAGCTCAAGCCTGCTTTCTGCCAAGACTGACTATAACCTTCGAGTTATCTGTTCCGCCCCCCGAGAATACATTCCTGCCTACTAGATCCTGTAAACATCCTCTCCAGCTGCAGAGCCAAAAGGCCGATCTGTCTTAATGCAAGTAATTCATAGCCTCCGTTGCCATGCTTCCATGGAAGGCCCCGTGCCCCCACGCTTCACACGTAGACACTTAGGCGCTCATACACGCATCCACAGTTAGCATAGAACAGCTTCTACCCTAGAGACCTTTCCGCCCAGATAGTATAGTTCCTAAACATCAGATATCAGATATGATAAAAGTACAAGTTGATCTGACATGCCAGACTTCTGTCTCTTTCCGTCAGTGTAAATGTCAAGCCCCCTGCACCCCGTCAATCACACGTCATGCAGCTGCGCGCGCACCCAAGCTTCCGATTTCTGCTGACATTGCAACATTCTGTTAGCACCACCCCTTGGTGCCACCCACTTGCGTCACCTATCAGTGACGTTTCTAGCACACACCTCTAGTTCACGCCTAGTTTACGCCTAGTTTACGCCTCTTGATGATGTACTAGTACCACGTGTATACTGTTATCTTGTCTTCTCTCAGCTGTTACGCCTCTTACATTGAACATTATGATGTAAATCAAGTATATAAGCTATGTATTGTCAATAAACGAGAGCGCGCTCATCTATCCCTTCTGACACCCCTGTGGTGGTCAGAACACGATATCCTGATTCCTTTATGAGGAATAAAACCCTTAGAAACTCTAACACCACGGACTCTGTTTTCTTTCCTTCTGATTGAGTTATTATTGATTAAGTACTTACCTGCATAGAAATTAAGAGAGTAAATTAATTATTTACGTCAGCTTCTAGGTTACTTGGTTGATAGAACAGGTTCGTGTAGTGGTTATACAGGTTAAGAAGCTCCCATGCAATACCCCTCTTCTTGGGGTTCGTACCGATCTTTATTCTGTTACCTTTTCAATGAAAATTTAAATTCCACAAGCCCAGTGAAAAATAAATTACATTTGTGCTATTTGTATTGATCCTGTTCTGAGCCCTACCATCCACCTGAGTAAGCAACAGCTCTCCTTAGCCATCATGTAAAGTTTCTCCTTATGGAGGGAGCCCATGGAAGAAGTCCTCCTCCAGCTCGTCGTCCTCACCTTTCCTCTACTCTCCTGCTGAAGCTGGCAAGTTGCTGTGCCCAGTTCTCTCTTTCTCATTAGTTGTCAGTGCTCAGCCTTCCTTTAAAGGCCCGTTTAGGCTAGTCTCTGCTCTATGTGACATTTATGTCCTGTTGCAGCCTTTCCATGGAGTCGTTGCCATTCCTTGATTTGCGTTTTCTTCCCACATTTCATAGCTTGATCCTTCAGGATAATGACTTTTGTAGTCTGTTTTTATGCGTTTCTGCTCCCTTTATCCTGTCCAGTCTTTCTTCCCTTCTTGTTCTTAGTTACTTTATCTGTCTTTTTTCCTCTTCTTCTTGTACCTAGTTTTCTCCTCTTTCCGACTGTTTACTACCAAGCCCTTCCTCTTTTTAACCTCATTTCACTCCTCAGCAATCCGCTCCTCCCATTGGAGACCTGCTTCAGGACCCTTTCCCAAAATAAGTTAACTCTTTTCGCTCCACCCGGGCCGGTGGCTCCATAGGTCTCAATGGTGCTCCCGGAGGACCCAGAATAGTCCAGAAAAGCTGCAGCACAATCTCTTGGAAGGTCTGTACCTGCTACAGACTCAAGAATTACTTAGGAAATTCAGGGTTAACCAGATCCAGCTGTGGCATAGGGTTGGAGTCGGATGATTGGTTAGGAGTTAGGCCCTTAGAGTACAGACTACGCAATCTCTCCCTGGAGTAGGAGGGACAGGGGAAGGGGGTTAGGGAAAGGACACTTGTCTGGGTGAATCTAAGATGAAATCTCGGTTCAAAAAGATGTTGTCTAAGCACTGGGACTTGGAGCACGCCAGAAACATGGAGTGAAACTGTCATGTGCTTGGTGAAGTGCAACTCCACTTCCCACTCCATGATGGCTTTCAAGTACATAAGGGAGCTCCTCACAAAGGCGGAATTTGCACGTAGCACTGCTCGCGCTGATTATTAGCAGCTGGAGCGTGCTCCACACTGTAAAATCAGCGCTGTTTCTTTCTGCTGCTCAAATAGATTTTCTAAACGAGCAGCAACTTTCTCAACGAGAACGGTTGCATTGAGAAATCTCACCGGGAGATGCATGAAAACAACGCTAGCGGACGCAAATTCTCACTTGCGCTCGTCAACGTATTGTTGGCGAGCTGCGCTTGGGAAAAAACTCGTCCGCTGGCAGAGTGGAATTTTCACTCACCCCTAAAGAAAAGGAGCTGACAGAGAGTATGGGTGACACTTATTTTTTTTTTTGTAAATATTTTTTATTGCAGATCCAAGCATATGATACGTCAAACACATAAAACATCATTAGTGTGAAATCCCCCCTCTCGGTTCAAGTTCTCCAACCGATATACACAGCCGTTTAGCCCACACCCCGGAGGTTGGGCGGCATAGTCACAAGGCGTTACAATTCTCACAATCGGCGGGTTTCGTACATCGCCTGCGGGGGGTTCCACTGTCTGCTTTTCAGTTTTTTTTGGCCTAATCCCCTCCCTCCCTGTAGTGCCTATAACTGAACGTCCCAACTCCACTACTGGTAAGGGAAAAAACCACCCCCCTCCTCCCATATTTCGCCCTCCCCCCCAAGTGTCATCAATCGTTCCGGGTCAAGGAGTGGGTCAGTATGACTGCAGTCAGAGGGTCCTAGTTATCTATTGTGTGTGTGTGACTGGAGGTGGTACTGGTATCCCCTGGTCATTAGTGGCCTCAGGCGTCACCTCCCGCTCATCCTCCTCTTCATCCAGTGTGCTATCACGCAGCGCTTGCACCAAGAGTTCCCATTCCATGGCCGCCTCCAGGGCCCGCTCGTCATCTCTTCTACGCGCCAACTGATATCTAAGTGTGCTCTCGCTCGACGCCCATTTCAGAAATTCAGCAAGCCACCTTCGATGTGTCGGGCACGTCCTCGACTTCCACCCCCTTGTCAGTTCGCGTTTGGCCAATAAGAGGCCCATATCGATGAACCTGCTCAACATCCTATTTTTGGGTGTGTGCGGGAACTAATGGACAATGCTGACAGCTGAGGTATACTGAAGGTCCCTGTCTGCGACTTCATTCAAGGTGTCGCCGATGTCCCTCCAGTAGTCCTGCAGGTAGGGGCATTCTCTGAGCATGTGAGTCAGATCCGCCCCTAGTGCATTACAGCGTGGGCAAGCGGCATCCTCTGCCCCAAAATATTTCCGAATGTTGCCCGGGGTAAGATAGGCTCTGTGGAGAATATAAAAGTGAATGAGCTGGAATCGTGCGTTCCTCGTGCTCTTCCTAGCCCGACCCACTAGTTGCCTCCACGTGGTGTCTGGGATCTCCACCTGGAAATCTGATTCCCACTTGACCTTCAGAGAGGCCAGCGGTTGTAGCGTTTCCCTCAGCATTCTCGAGTATAAGCACGTAACCGCCTTATGAACGCCTGCCGACATCATAATGTACTGGCAGGCCTGGGCTGTCGGTGGCTCCGCGAGCCCCATACCCCAGTGTCCCTGTATGGCTCGCACCACTGCAGCATGCAATAAGTAGTCACTTCGTGGGAGGTCCCAGCGTTCCTGCAGCGTCTGGTATGGGATCAATGCTCCATCCTCGTACAAATCCCCCACCACCTGTAGTCCTGACTCTTCCCAGCCCTGCAGGTGTGACCAGTCCCCCCGTGTGGGAGCGCCGTCACCATTTCGAGAGGGATCTCAGGCGCATATGGGCATTTAGTCCCCGCGCGTCTCGCCGAGCGATTCCAGCACAGGCGGAGAGTTCTCTCCTCCCAGGATAAGTCTCTTAGTGGCAATCTCTGCCGCAGGGCAATGAAGGCAAGCACATGTCGGGGGATGCCGCTATCTCGGTCTTGTTCTGGACCGCGGTACACGCTTGCAATTTCTTGTGTTAAGGTTTGGAGCTGGGCAGCTAAGTAGTAAAGCTCGAAATCCGAGTCAGCCAGGCCTCCCTCGTCTTTCGGGCGGATCAACGTGGACAGTGCCACTCTTCGCCTGCCCGCGCCCCATAAAAAGGAGATAATCATTGAGCGCAGCTGCCGAAACAACGCGGCCGGGACCCAAACAGGCAAGGTCCGGAAATAATACAACAATCGGGGCAATGCTATCATCTTGAGCAGCGATATGCGGCCCGTCAGTGACGGCGGGAGGGTGGCCCAGAAAGTCATATTGCCCTTTAAGGCCCGGACACAGCGTCCAATGTTCCCTCCTAGCAGGTCCGCCTCTTCATGGTAGATGTGTACCCCCAGGTATTCCAGGCAACTAGGCTCCCATCTAAGTGAAGGCCGGAGGGAGGGTTGGATCTCATGCTTACGTAGGGGAAACAGGCAGGTTTTGGCCCAGTTAACCCTCAGGCCAGAGATTTCTCCAAAGAGCGCAAGGAGTCTTTCCGCCCCCGACAGCGCCTCATCAGCGTCTTCCAAGAAGAGAAGGAGGTCGTCCGCATATAACCAGATAAAATGGCGGGCTCCGTTGAGGGCCAGGCCCTCATAGTAGGTGCCCCTTCTAGCCATCGCCGCCAAAGGTTCCACCGCCAGGGCAAACAGTAGCGGGGACAGCGGGCAGCCCTGCCTGGTGCCGCGAAGCACTTCGAATTTATCCGACACCAAGGTGCTCACTCTCACTCTTGGCATCGCCCAAGCGTATAATACCTTTGTCCATTGTATGTAGTCCTCCCCGAGCCCAAAACACTGCATCACCTTATAGAGATACTCCCATTCCAGGCTGTCAAAAGCCTTCTCTATATCCACTGCCAGTACCAAGGGAGCTCTTGCCTCTGGTGGTGGGCTGCTCATTAGGCGGGTCAATCGCCTAATATTGTGGCTGGTATTTCGCTTGGGAATGAACCCGGATTGGTCATTATGGACCAGCGTCTGCATGTGTTGCAGTAGCCTGGTCGCTAGCACCGTGCTCAGGATCTTATAGTCGGTGGTCAGCATTGATAGGGGTCGGTAGGACGCAGTATCAGTGCTCTCCCTCCGTGGCTTTAATAGTGGGATCATTAAAGCTTCACGCATTGAGGCTGGCAGTCGTCCCTGAAGCTTAGCCTCAGCATAAATGATCCGGAGCCGCGGGCCTAGCTGATCGAGGTATCGCCCATAGAACTCAATCGGTAAGCCGTCTAGGCCCGGTGTCTTATTCCGGGCCATCCGCTTTACCGCTCCTCTGATTTCGGTTAAGTCTATCGGGCCTCCCAAGGCCTTCGCTTGATCCCGGTCTAATGGCGGCAGCTGTAGGTCTTCGAGGAAAGCAACGGTATCTCTCTCCCTGTCACCGAGGTCACTCCTATACAGCCGTTCGTAATAGGCCCTGAAACTATTCAGGATCGCCGATTGCGTGGTACACATGTTACCTTCCCCCCTTGAAACCGCCAGAATCGGGTGGCTACGCCTGGTGGGGTTGGCAAGCCAGGCCAGCAGGGTCCCCGCCCTGTCTCCCTCGGCATGTGATTTCACCAAATACGTCTTATAGTCATAGCTGCGGAGGCGTTCTAGTTCTACTGCCACCGCTTCCCTTGCCGTACAGAGATCTCCCTGGAGGTCGGGCCGGTCCGGACGCGCCCTCTCAATCTCGCGCAGTTTACGTTCCGCCCTGTCCAAGTCGTCTAGCAGAGTTTTTCGGGCCCCGCGAACTTTCCGATACAATGCCCGCGGATTACCACCTTAAGGGCATCCCACTCCATGGCTCTGGAGCTGGTAGATCCTTCATTCTCCGCAAAATATTGCTCAATTCTGTCCCCCAGCGCCTCTCGGAACGGAGGGTCGTCCAATGTATCCGGCCGAAGCTGCCAAGTCGGGACCTTAGAGATTTCAGTCATCCAGTTGAGCGACAATAGTAGTGGGTTGTGGTCCGAAATCGTGTGCGCCAGATATTCAGTGTGGGTTACTGCGGGGAGCACAAGCGGCGAGCACAAGAAGGTGTCTATACGGACGTGGAGGTCATGGAGGCCAGAGTGGAACGAGTAGTCTCGCTCGAGTGGGTGCTGTGTGCGCCAAGCATCAATTAATCCCCATTGCCCTTGCCAGTCAGCCCTACATCTCGCTAGTCTGCGTACGGGTGAAGAGTGTAAAGGAGGGTGCGATCTGTCTAGGTCAACATTTACTACTGAATTAAGGTCTCCCCCCAACAGAATGGGGCCTGCAAGGTAACTAGCCAATTCCCCAGATAGCCGCGCATAATATGCAGCCTGGTCTACATTGGGTGCATATGCACTGCAAAGCACTATATGTCGCCCTCTAAGGGTGCCTTCCACCGCCACGAACCTCCCTTCCGGGTCCACCACCTGCCGAGTGATTTGGAACGGTGTGCCCGCCCTTATCCAGATCAAGGCCCCCCTAGCGAAGGCCGAATATGTGGTGTTAAATAAGTGTCCCCTCCATCTACGCTGCAGTGCTACTCCCTCCTGCTTCGTCAAGTGTGTCTCCTGCAGTAGAGCTATGTGAACTCCCCTGCGAACTAGATAGGCATGAACCTTGTGGCGTCTGACCATGGTGTGCAGTCCCCTCACATTCCAGGTCACACATTTTATCACTCCCGCATTAGCCATTATCCCGTGTAGTATGGTATAGCGTTCTACATCCATGCTCCCGACCACTCATGATGACACAGACCCTCCCCCCGCAAGAACAACAACAACTCCCCTCCTCCCTCCCACAACTGTTCCCCTGGTCATCCCAACTGCCCCAGGCTCCCCACCCTCCCCCAGAACAGGACCTAACTGTACCATAGTCGCTCCCATCCAAACCATGTGTAGGGAAACGTGCCCTCCTTCCCATCTAATCCGCAGTCTGCACTACGGAGGCCTTATGGGCCCTAAGAGGCGCGGGTTGGCTACGGTGTCTGATTCCTGGTCCCCTCCCCCCGCCCTCCAATAGAATGTTACTCACAACATCATTGTCCAAGTTCTGCCTGCTCCAGCCATTAGGTCAGCCAAGTTCCAGCAAGTAAGGGAAGCCCCGGGCGGGCGGCGCGCCCCTAGCCTTCGACAATCTCCCCCGAAGTCTGCGGCGTAACCTCCGGGCCTTTCACGCTGCCAAATTCCGACAGTTCCGTTTCGGAGTCCGTTGCTCGAGCCTCTGAGCCCGAGGCCCGCTCCGATTGAGTCAATACAGCACCTAACACTTCAATTACCGCCTGTAGTGCGGCCTTCCGTTCACTCTCCGTCTGCGAGAACGTCGGTCTTCCAGTCTTGCGTTTGCGACCCCGCACCCTTCGAGATCTACGCAGCGGTTGCTGCAGCCGTTCCTCCTCCTCTCTCATGCGTGCTCCGTCAGTTCCAGCTTTGTACGTGTCCCACCAGGCCCATGCATCCACTGAGGTGGGAAAAAACAGGGATTTCTTGTCCACTACCACCCTCAGCCTGGCCGGAAAGAGCAGCGAGTACTGCAGGCCCTCCATTCTCAGTTCTTTTTTGATGGATAAGAAGGAGGCCCGTAGCTTCTGGGTCTCGAAGGTGTAATCCGGGAACAGCGTCACTCTGCAATTGTCTACCTGGAAGGGGCCCGCTGTTCTCGGTCTTTGCAGCAGCCAGTCTCTGTCCTTGTAATGCAGTAGTTTGATTATTATTAACCGGGGTGATTGTCCCGGATCGGGCGGTGTAGCTGGTACTCGGTGCGCTCTTTCAATGGTGAAGAAAGGAGAAAGGCCCTCAGGCGCCACCTCTGTCTGTAACCAAGTGGTCAGATAGTCCACAATGTCGGATCCCTCTTTTTTTTCTGGAAGGCCCACAAGGCGTAAATTGTTGCGCCTACTGCGATTTTCTGCGTCCTCCGCCCGCCGCTCTAGGGCCTGTATCCGGTCTAAGGCCTCCGTTAGTCGACCTTCCACTGATTTTTGCGCCGGTACCAGCTCTTTCAGGGTTATTTCTGCAGCCTTGACCCTGTCCGACAGTTTCCCATGATCCGCGCGCAGCAGTCCAAGGCTCGAGGCCACCTGTGCTATGTCCTGATGCAGGGCATCTTTCGTGGCGGTGATGGCTTCTAATATCCGGTCCTGCATCTGCTGGAGGTCCGGTGGGGTCGGTAATGTGTCGTCGGGAGCTTCCGAGCCAGCGCCTCCCTCCCCTTCGGGCCTTTGGGCTTTCCCATTTTGTCTTGGAGCTCCCGGGCCAGGGCAACACAGTGCCGGTGGTGACGGTTGGGACTCGCCCCAGTGGGGAAAACAGCTCACAGTCAGCAGGAGCCAGTAGGTCGGCGGAAGCAGGATGAACGGCCAGTTCTCAGTCAGGGCCTCCGACCCACTGAAGCTCCCAGTTATCCAGCCCTCTTCTTCCAGCCACGCACCACCAGGCAGGGCTCAGCGCCTCACACCGATGTAGTCTGCAGGGCCGCGAAGGAACGACAACCCCGCCGCTCCCCCCCTAGTGGCAAGCACCCAAGCCGGCGTCCGCAGAGGGCAGGTCAGCGCATTATCCAAGGCGTGTGCGCCTATGTCCACTGCCCAACAGCCGCTGCGGGTCAGTTCAGAGGGCTAGGTCCAGGAGGGTTCCCCCCCACGCCGCACTCATCAGTGCCGGGTCTCCCCCAACGGTAGCCAAGGAACAGTCGTATGCCTCAGGGCCCTCGACGCCCCGCAGATGCGGCTCTCCCGGCAGGGCCGACCCAAGGACAGCAGCTGGATGCCCCCTCTCCGCTTAGTAAGATTCCGCCTCTCTGTGTCCGGACG
Organism: Lissotriton vulgaris; assembly: GCF_964263255.1. Lineage (NCBI taxonomy): Eukaryota > Metazoa > Chordata > Amphibia > Caudata > Salamandridae > Lissotriton > Lissotriton vulgaris. Next base: position 1,254,047,096 of record NC_141695.1, on the reverse strand, counting down.
CTGCGGTAGGGCCCGCAGTCAGCAGGCGTAGTCGCTTCGCCGGGGGCTCCAGCGTCTCCAGCCCGCCAGGTAGCAGCAGAGAGCCATCGGTCCCTCGGTCATACGTCTCCGCAGCTTTCGGCCCCTGAGTGCAGCGCCGGTGGGCTTCACCTCCAGCCCGACTTTGTGTTCACCCACGGCTCCCACCTACCTCGGCCGCCTCGGGCCGGCGAAGATCCGGGCCTCAATGCAGCAGGCAGTCAAGCGGGGAGGAGCAGCGGTGTCCGCAGTTTCAGCTGCCGGGTGCTCAGGCCACACAGTGTCGCCGCAAGCGGGCTGCCATTCACAGCTGGCGGTTCCCGCAGTGCGATGAGTCCAGGTGAATGGGGGGGGAGGCGGGGAGAGCAGCGCAGCTCTTCACATTGTGCCCTCGGACGCTGCGGGCCTCCGGAGCCGGGATGTCGATTTGGCCTTTCCGGTGCGGGGGGGGGAGGGGCCTCGCCGGTGTCGCAGAGTGGCGGCAAGCACCGGTCCGGGCCAAGGATCTCAGCGGCAGCCGCTCGCCCTCTCGGTCGGCCTCAGGCGTCAGAGCAGCCCCCGCCGGCAGGCCACAGGAACGAGTGGGCCAGCAGGATCCTTAAGGTCGCATCCCAGGTCTCGGGCCGCCGCCATTTTGTGGATCAGCCGGCCGGAGCTCCGCCGCCAGCGCCTCTCCCCTCCAGTGATAGTAGGGAGCCTTCGCCTCGGCCGGAGCAGGCACAGGAGCTTCCTCTGGATACCCCCGAGTTTCAGCGGGGATCCCACTGCAACGACAGGATTTAAGGGCGGATTAGTGGGCAGGGGGTCGGGAGCCTCGTTAGGCTGCGACCATCTTTGCCGGTTGCAAGCCCCGCCTCCCCCATGGGTGACACTTATATACGGATCCACACCTTCCAGAGGTGCGACAAGGCTGCAGCAAAGTTCCAATGGTATCACTTACAGGCATGCAGGAGCAATTACCAGAAAAAAATTCCTGATCAACTCTGGCATCTGGGGGTAATTCAAATGGTGAAAGGTTTGCAGTTAGAAGTATTCATCAAAAGAACAAGTTACATTCAGTAATGCTCTTTATGGTGAAAATTCTAGCTAACCAAAGATTCCTCACCTTGTGAACCTTCCCAAGCATCAGACTGGAAAACATTCTTCAATTGCTCCTGCAGTCCAATGGGTGGCACCATCAGGCACTGTTGCAAGTCTGCCCTGCCTCCACATGTGACAATAGTGAGCAGCATAAAGGTGCCACTCCTGCATATAGGCATTATGTTATAAAATGACAATTGACGTAGAGTATTACTGACAAATAGAGAACATTGGAAGTGTGTGCAATCTAACTTGGAACCTTATTAACTCTGCAAAATCCAATACATAGAACAGTGAGGAGGTTTGGCAGTGAGGATTATACACCACAGCGATGTCCCCTGATAGAGGTGGTGCTGAGGAGCAGACCTTAAACCAGATGTCCAGCAGGGCAGAGTGGTCAGAATGACTATCCTCAGACCCGAGAGTTCATATTGTAGTGGCTGATGAAAGTATGGACAGATGCCCACAGGGCAGCTTGATTGATTCCCAAAGCAGAAACACCAAGAGCCAGGGTTTCATTAACAGCCTTCACCCTGGTAGAATGAGCCCAAAGACCCTCACAAGAATCCTATTTGACTAAGTCATAACACAAAGAACAAACATAATGCAAAGGACAACCCACAGTAATAAGATCTGTTTTGGACTGCCTTTACTTTTTTCATACCAGCAAATCCAACAAAGATCTGATCACCCACTCTGTACTATTTAATCCTATAAGTGTAGAAATTAAGGTACCCTTTAGGATTCAAACAATGTAACCACGTCTCATTAGAGAAGTAAGGATACAATTCAAACCCCACTGCAGCATTGTAAGAAAATTCCTCTTTTTGCATGATCACCCCCAGTGTTTTGGACTGATGCTGCTGGTATTTCAACAGAGTGAACAGAGGCCTGCTAACCAAACCTCAGTTCCAGTGCTCTAATCCTTAAAGGTGTAATGTTTGATTGGCTTATTAATTTAACTCACTTATGTGTCCCTAGTGTATGGTACCAGGGGTACGTAGGACGTGCAAGTTAATTTGTCCCTCATGGGTGCAGCACTTATTGTCTCTCCCTGAGTGTGGCAAAATAAAACATGTCTCCCAGCCTGCCACTGCAGACTGGATGAAGCTGTTTTAAACTGCTAACTCAACTTGCTAATTTAAACTCTTTTTCATATATATATATTAGTCACCCTGCTTTATTTTAAAAGGTAGGACATGCATTTTTATGTCCTTAAAATAAAACTGTAATCTTTACTGTGGAAAAGTTGGTAGCCCCATCGGCGAGTACAGGGTTACATGCTAATAACCCAGCATGTTAATTGGACCACTAAAGTTGGTACTGCAAGGTATGAAAATAATTGCTACATTAAACTCGACTTGATTTCTTAGTCAAATTTAATATAACTTTTGAATAAATTGAGCTTTTAGAAAATTGCCATGCTATTGCCCAGGTTTTCCGATGGCCAATCGAAGATGCTAGCCACAAGACAGCTTTCTGTCCTCCTAGGAAGAAGTGTAAATGACTCCCAGGAAAAGAAACAATAGAAGCCTACCGCTGGAAGAAGTGTCACCTCTCCCTGGCAATGAGCCACACAGGGTATATGTCACTGAGGTTTCCTTACTGTTGGACACACTGTATAATACACAGAAAAGCACTGGTAGCAGGAAACTTCAGTTAAGAACTGCATGGTATTCTGAAAATAGTCACCAATGTGGTACATTTTATTAAAACAAGACCAATGAAGGCAAGATATTTTGCTAAACTGTGTGATGACATGGGTGCCAAACACTCATGCATCATGTTCTACAGCAGTTCTCGGTGGCTGTCTCTCTGTAACTCCCTGCTTAGAGTGTATGAGCTGAGGAACAAAATATACTCATATCTACGTGATGATGAACATTGTTTTGCTGACAAATGTATTAATGCAGACTCTAATACAAGTGGCTTTTCTTTCTGATCTATTTGAAAAACGGAATGCACTGAACAAGTCCTTGCAAGGCAATAATACTAACTAACTATCTTGCAACTTTCAGACTAAGGGTCTCATTTACAAGAAAGTGCTACAGCATAGCACAGCAAGCCCTTTGGCTGCGACATTCTGTGGCACTTTCAAAGCACAGGGAAGCGTCATATCTACAAGGATATGATGGATCCCTGTCCGCTGGTGCACAATTGGCTGCCATGTGCAAGGATGCCTGCCTCACGGTGATGATTGCTTATGTGCAGGAAGGGTTCCCTTCCTGCACATAAACAATCTGAAATAGTGTTTTTCAAATTCTGTGTGTGCTGCATTAGCACACATAGAACTTTCAAAACGTAAATTATCTAAATGATTGTTTATGTGCAGGAAGGGACACCTTCCTGTACATAAACAATCACCATAGGTGATTTCCTCATTCTATGTGTGCTGCAGAAAGCATCATGCATAGAAAGAGATACAAAAAACAGGAAAAAATTAATACATTTCTCCTCGTTGCGCCTCTCTATGCCTCCCTTAGGGAGGTGTAGCATTCAGACGCATTTCCAGGTTTACAATTTCTCGTAAATCTGGAAATGAGTCAGGTTCCATGGGTGTTGCGTGGGAACACCCACAGCAATACCCATGGAATGCCCCTCTCACGCAAAGTGCTGCATGTAAAGGGCCCATATTTACAAGGAAAGGAAAACCACGCAGGGTGGCTTTTCCGGACCTTGTTTATATGTGGCAGGAAAATGCGTCGCCTGTGCATCACAAAAAGTGACACACCGTCGGCGCAAGGGGCATGTAAATAAGCCCCTAAGTTTCAGATTTTAAGAAGAAAGTGATCCTTTGGAAAAGCAGTGTAAGCAAAGGTGATTATATGTTTTTATTCATTGGACTAGTTCCTGCAAGACAATGAGATGGAGTTAAAGGAGGCACTGACGACAGTTTTTGTTCGGTATTTGTCACAACTGCGTTTTTACCTTGACAAATATTTTCCAGAGGATGAAGTGGAGCCAATAAAATGGGTGAGAGACCCCTTCAAAGGTGAGATACCTCAGCATTTCAATAACGAGGAAGTAGGACAGCTTATTGATGTTTCAGGTGACTCAACATTGAAAGTAAGGTTCCAGTCTCAGTCACTGCTTTAGTTCTAGTGCCAAAATTAAGATGAATACCCAATGAAAAGCAAGAGAGACCTGGGTGTTTTGACCCGGTTTTCTACTTCTTACCCTTGGAAAGCTGGTTTCTCAGCAGTTGCAGTAGTAAAGTCAAATATAGGGCAAAAATTTAACCTTGAAAAAGAAATGCGTCTTGTGATCTAAAAAAAATAACACCAAAGTTTCAGGAGGTATTTAAGGAAAAACAAGCACATACATCTCACTAGGATTTTTAAGATACATTCAGACTCCGTGGTTTTTCCTGTTCATTGAAAAACATATTTTCTATAGAAGTTTTTTAACTATTGTTGTTTGATCAAGGAACATTTTTGGGCAATTAATATTGTATTGTTTCTTACCTAACTAATTAAGGTTTGTTACAATTATGATCATAATTTCATCAGTTTCATCCCAATTAATTTTAGGGAGAAAACTGGAAGTACTCCCGAGGTCGGGCTTACATCCTCCCACCGGTAAAATAAAAACAGTGACATGATTGGGAGCTGCGGCAAACTGCCAATTACGTCAAGGGAGTCGGGTTTAAAAAGTTTGGGAAACATTGCCTTAAGCCCTCAGGAGGCTGCTTTTTAGTCAGTACATAGCAGATGTCTATACAGAATGACCCAGTGCGAAATAGACTGTACTGTACTGTACTGTACTGCTCGACCTTTTTTAGCCCAGGAAGAGTTGATTATCCACCCGGAACTCTTTTGTGCGGTCAAGGTAGAACGACAACACTCTTTTTGATGTGGAGGAGCATAAAAGGTGGCCAGTGAAACCGATTGACCCAAATGGAATGGGGTCACCACTTTAAGTAGGAGAGAGGCCTGGGCACGAAGCAACACCGGATCCAGAAATACCATAAGATAGGCAGGCTGGGATGATAGAGCCTGCAGCTCACTCACCTTCTGGGCACATGATATTGCCATTAGAAATGCTGTCTTGATGGTCAGCAACCGGAAGGGACAATTATGTAGCGGCTCAAAGGGAGCACACATGAGGTAAGTGAGAACCAGGTTCAGATCCCATTGAGGCATAAGAAAGGGTGTAGGGGAAAACACGTACATGCCCTTTCAGGAAACTATTTACAATAGGGGACTTGAATAAAGAGAGTTGGTCAGGCAGCCGCAGGAAAGCGGACAGAGCAGATAGATAATCCTTAAGAGTGCCTAAAGCAGAGCCCTGCCGGGGCAAGGGTAAGAATAAAGAGAAGACTTTTAGAAAGAAGGTCAATAGACGTTTCTGGACAGTATTTTACAATGTTTTGCCAATGGCAGGCGTATACCACTTTGATGGAGGGCCGCCTGGCCGCCAGAATAACTACATACTTTGGGAGGAAGGTCCAAAGTTATCAACGGTTGCCTCTTAATCTCCACGCAAGGAGGTGGAAAGTTGACAGGTTCGAATGGAGAACCCTACCACTGCTGCTGCGATAGAAGATCCTCTGGAAGGGGCAGCCCGATTGGAAGATTGATGCTCCGGATTCCAAACTCTCCAGCTCAGTCGGGAGCCACAAGAATTATTTGAGCCTGGTCGCTCCTGATCTTCTAGAGAACTCTAGGCAGGAGTGGTATTGGCGGGAAGGCATACACGAGGCCTGAGCTCCACTTGCGATGAAAAGTGTTGCAGAGCGATAGCCATCTAGGAAAGTCCAACGCGCAATACTGCTGACATCGCGCTTTCTCTTTGAAGGTAAACAGATCTAACCAAGGCTCTCCCCACTGCTGAAAGAGACCTTGCGCTACCTCTGGCTGGAGACGCCATTCGTGATCCGCTAAGTGTCGACGGCTGAGTTTTTCCAACCTGGCATTCAGAGAACCTGCCAGGTGTTGAACCACCAGGTGTAGGAAGCTGGCTCTGTATATACTATACAAAAGTAAGGTATAGAGTGCAAGAGTCCAGTGGAACCTCAAAGGTAGACAGAGGTAAAAGTAGATAATACCTTACTAGTGCGGGCAAGCAGTAAGGCTTTATTGGAGGGTGGCGTTACGCATTTATTGTACACACTCAGGCAAGAAATGATGTCACACATTCAAAGACTGAACTCAGACCAATTTGTTTGTATAAAAATATTATTTAGTTGTATTTTATTTCTGGAACCAAGCCAGGCCTGGTGCAGGTAAGGGAAATAACACTTTGCAAGAATAATGTAGTTGAAATGCAGTAGAATGCAATTAGTTTGTTTACAGGTATCAACAGTTAAAATTACTTTAAAGTTACTATTGCAAAAGTTACTTACCTTCGGTAACGATATATCTGTAAGAAACGGTAGTTAGTGTTAGATTCCTTACCTTAGATTATCCCCAGGCGTCAGACTGGATCCGGAAAGTTTTGTGTAGCAGTACCCCTGCGCGTCGGTAGGCGTCGTCTGCTGCTCCGCGTCCGTCGTCGGCGTCGTTGGCGCCGGGATTACGTCACCGGAGAACTTGCCCAGCAAGTCCGTGGTATCCAGCCCACATCGGATAGACTATCGTGCTGCATCTCGCCCTTTCGCAAGGGCTTGAGCGAGTTTGACCCGGGCCTCCTCCGGGCAACCCGGCAGCACTTCCGCAACCGTGTCCCACAGAGAGTGGGTATAACGTCCCAAAAGGCAAGCGGTGTTGACCGACCGCAACCCCTAACTGAGTGAGGAGAACAGCTTCTTACCGAACTGCTCATACCTTTTGGATTCCCGATTAGGTGGAGCAGTCGGAAATGCGGTCTGGGAGTTAGAGGCCTGAATAACCAGGCTCTCGAGGGTAGGGTGGGTGGACAGGAAGCTAGGGTTGCCCAGGGCAGGGCGGTGGCGCCTGGCCACGTTCCGATCTACAGGGGGATCTGTAGAGGGCCTGGACCAAGTGCCCAACAGAACGTCAGTAAGGGCCTCATTAAACGGCAGTAGAGGCTCCGAAGAGCTTGCCTGCGGTTTAAGGACCTCGGGAGGAGGTTAGTCCTCACGGCCGCAACGGGGAGTTCAAGAGCCAAGGCCTTGGCCGCCCTCGTCAGCACCACGGTGTAAGCAGCCCCCTTCTCCGTAGCCACTGTAGGAGGGGAGACAAAACCGATGTCGGGCGAAGTGTCCAAACCACTCGCCTCCCCTAGATCCACTGCCCAGTCCTGATACGACTGGCACTCCTGTGCCAGAGGGTCCTCAGACCCTTCCCAATATCCCTCACCTCCCATCTCCTGATACTCAGGTTCAAAGGATGGGGCCGGATCATAGAAGAAATGCTCTTCTCTCGGCATCGAATGCGGCTTCGAGTGACGCCGGTCCCACGCCGGATCCGGACCGAGGGAAGGGCCGGGGATGGTCGGGGGTGACAACCTGGGAGTCGGCGCCGGCGGAGGGGTCGTAAGGTCGACTAGCGGCGACCCGGATCCAGAGCCGGATCCGATGGGGCCCTGTGGCATCGGGACCGAAGTCGTCGATGGCGCCGGGCCGATGCACCTGGCCCGCTTGCGGTCCCAGTCGGGTCGTGGGGCCCGAAGCCGCCACAGCGGGACCCGACAGAGGAGAGAGCGACCTCATGGCCATGAGGAAGGCATCGATCTCCTCCGGCGTAGCGTTCAGCCCAGCGACCGGCGGGTATGGAGCTGGCAGCGGCTCAGGCGGAGCCGTGTGGGCGGTGTCGCCTGAACCCCTCGGCCACATTGCGCAAGCGTCAGGGGGGAGTCGGAAGAGCGATGTATTCTTTTCGACTTCTTGTGTCTCTTACCTGAGGACTTGGAGCCCTATGAATGGTGTCGACTCGCTGAGCTTCGATGACTGTCGCCACACGACCGGTCCTTCGACCTCCTCCTCGACCTGGACCGTGAACGGCACGTGGCCGACTGCCGGAGCTCGAGGCGCTTACGGGACCGCACCCGCCTATTCTTCGACGTCAAGGCCCAGCAGTCAGTGCACGACTTGTCATCCTGGTCAGCCCCAAGACAATACAGGCACCGGCAATGGGGGTCGGTAACCGACATCAGTCGGTTGTAATCGGCACAGGGCTTGAACCCGGGCATCCCTACCGGCACCTATAGTCTTACGACTCGAAAACAGGTTCAAAAAGATCGAAAAAGTTAGTCAAAAAGTGACTAAGGAGTACTGCTTTTTCCGGATCTGCGTGTCAGGGGAGCGCTCCGCAGGATTCGTTTGATGCTCGTAAGGGTCCACCTCCAGATGTTACCAATACCCTAAATACATATACAAACAGAGTATTCGAACCATCAGGTGAGGGAAAAAAGGAAGGGGAGGGATCAGCAGGGAAGGAGACCTGAAACAACAAAAGGCAAGCATAAGAACAAAGCACATAATACTTGGCTACTCTCATATGATCTCACTAGTAAGGCTAATATACCTGTCACACAGATGGTCTCTAGGTAATACTTGAATCACATCCAAAACCTCTGCCTGGTTCAATATCACCAATCACATGATACTTTCGGATCATCAATAGAGTTTCTATTTTCCCCCCTTACTTGAGGACACTGAAAGCAAATAGTCAACTGGTTATATTCACCAGAACTGAAAAGTCCCACAAATAAAAGTTCAAGAATCAAATACACTGCAACGCGAGGCTGCGACCACCCGCCGCGTTCAGAGAAGGGAACACAAACATAAACTGGTAAGGCGTGGTTGTGACCACCACCGCTTTCCAGCTTTTAGCTACACATCACAAAATAAACAGGAAGTCCGGCAACGTGTGGTTGCGACCACCACTGCGTTCCGTGACTAATCAAGTAAAGGAAAAGTACTAGAGCAGACCGGCAACTCGTGGCTGCGACTACCACCGCGCTCCGTGTCTAAAGAAAGAAGTATGGTATTGAACTGACCGGCAACGCGTGGCTGCGACCACCACCGCGCTCCGTGTCTAAAGAAAGAAGTATGGTATTGAACAGACTGTTCAATGAAAGGTGACCAGCAGGAACAACAACAGCGCGTAGCTGGGATCACTACTGCGCTCTGCGGGAAGAATACCGAAGCTTCCTACCCTCGCTACTGGGAACAAGGTACACAGGTCCAGCAGAATACGGCAACGCGTAGCAACGCTACCGCGATCCGCTCCCGGGAAAACCTGCAGGGTACTCACGGTGAAAAGCAGGCTGAAATCGGGACGGCATCCGCTCGAATACCGCGGCACTTGGGATAATGCAGAACCGGCTGACAGTGTACTCCTCTGTCCAGTCGGCAACCAGGATCAGTCACAATTACGCGCATCCTCCGATGTGCCGGCCCGCCTAAGTACTTCCTCTCCTGTTGCATCACGGGAAACGTAGTTCCATCTGTAGTCAGGCAGGCGCGGCTTGGACAATCCTCACACTGCGCTTGCTGGCGCGGAAAAAAGAAGGACCGACGTCAGCGTGCGAGGGCGGCGTCTAAGTACCCCGGCGACGTCATCCCGGTGCCAACGACGACAGATGCGGAGCCGGAGACGACGCCTACCGACGAGCAGGGGTAACGCTACGTAACACTTTCCGGATCCAGTCTGACGCCTGGGGATATTCTATGGTAAGGAATCTAACACTAACCTGTTTCTTTCAGATGTAATTGCTTTACAGCTACTATTGGGATACTGTTTTAGTTACTTTTCAGATTACTTTTCTTACTCAGTGTGTTATACCTAGCTACCACACTGGGAAATTTCTGGGATGAATCAAAGTAATACAATTCGTTATCACAACACACTTGTATGCTTTTTCATAGAACTCCCAACTCCACACTTTGAACTTTTTACAGAAAAGCAGTCAATACAGTTCTATCGGAAGAAATTAAGTTATCCGTTTCAAGGTAAGTACTTTGTTCAGGGAGTTGGGTTTTTAGGGTTAGACCAAGGGTTCACCCAGAGTCAAGGATGCACTCTCAAAGCACCCTTAGCGGCACTAGAGCGGCTGGGTGCAGAGTGCTGAGGCCCAATGTTATCCAGTGGGAGATAGGGGGCCTCCGGTTGGTGGCTGCTCACTAGCAGGCCACAGGGTTGTGGGAGCATTCTCCTGAACTTAATCTCAGGGCAAAGGGGGATCCAATTTGGCACCCAAAGGGGCACGGGGCGGCTGGGTGCTGTTTTGGCATTGGGTGCCCTGTTGTTTTCAATGGGGATTCTCTGGTTTAAACAAACACTGCAGGCTCTGGAAGGAAGATCTTTTGGAGGTGACCACTTGTTGGAGAGGTAAGATGGGATGTCAGAACACCGTCGGTTGGGCCACAGAAGGCCATGGGGCGTCGTGTGCAGGGGTGTCTTTTGACATCTAATTCTTCTTAACGGCTCCGGTTGTAGGGATCCTTCAGAAAGGGGCTGCAGGCGTCGGCTGGAGACTTGAGGTAGGTCAGGGATCACCAGATCGCAGGTCAGGATTGCAGAGGAGACCTCCTCCTGGTGTTGGGCCACTCAAACTCGGGTCGTGGGCGTCGGGTGCAGAGTGGTGTAGACTCACGGATTTGGCCGGAGACAGAGTCTGTTGGTAAGCAAAACCGGTGCTCACAGGAGATAAAGTCTGGATTGGGAAGGCAGGGAAGGTCCTCCTCCAGTTCTGGGGGGTTGTTGACTGCAGGACACACTGGAATTTAGCTGAACCAGATCGAGGTCGGGATAGGCCGGTAGGACTGGCGCCAAGTCAGTTGGTGTCCGCCTCATATTCTTTCAGCACACTTCTTTTGTCCTTCTCTCTTCATGTCTGAGGAGCAAAGTTTGGGGTTGCCCCTAAATAGTAAATTTTGGGGTGTTACAGGTAGGTACAGGTCGGGACCAATGGGTCCCTTCCTGGGGATGGGTACACCCCCTATTATGCCACCCTCCAGTGGGAAGGGACATACGCCTCACTCTGGTTGGCTGGGTCCCCCCAATTTCAAGATGGCTGGGACTGAGAGTTGTGCTTCACCTCGCCTCCCCCACCTGAGGGGTGGGGTTAGCAAAGATGGGCACACCTCTCCTCCTAACTTGGTTTTCCCACTGATTTTCCTGTTCAAAGTGGGGTCAGAACCAGTGGGGGCCAGTTGCTGGGAGCAGCAAATGGCTGGGGTAGCTCACAAAGGTGGACCCTACCCATCCTGGGGGAGGAAGCTTGGCAACTCGACCCAGGATGTGCTTTGTTTCAGGTCCCAGAGAGCGGCATGCTCTCAACCCAGGATTTCAGAAACATGTCTGGGGGTGCAGGACACTAGAGTTAGGTCGTTTTTCAGGAGGCATCTCTAAGATGCCCTCTGAGTGCATTTTTCATAAAATCCCACAGTGGTATCAGTGGGGGTGGTTTAATGTGGCAAGAAGTTTGATATCAAACAAGATGGCTGCTTAGGCTCCCGGCTCCGCCGACCTCCGTATCCCGCCGCAAGATCCTGCAAACTATCCTGATTTTACGCCCAGCCCCTGAGTGCATGAACAGTTCCTCACTCCGAGGATGAAATCCGGGAATTTCTATCGGCCGGTTTCACGGAGTTACACAGAGTTTAAGATTGTGGCCTACTCCAGCGGTGAAGCCGGGGCCTCGAGTATCTGCATGGCCGGGTGGTAGTGCAACAACAACGGCTGAGAGACCCAGGCAGGGTCCGGTCGACCGTAGTGGAGGCTTCTTTTGCGCGCGGAATTGGCAGTGATTGTTCTCTTTGCTCAGCACTGATGGAGAGGTGACCTTGCTTGCTACTGACGGCAGGTGGGGGTTCCCGTCCCGCGGACCCGGTGCCGGTTCCCTCCGGGGTTCGGCGGCTCGGGGCCCCGGCCTGCGGCGTTAAGCCGGGTGATCACGGCTGTGGAGAACGACGAGTCACCGTCCACGCCTGCCCTCTCGTGATCCTTGTCTGTCCCCCCCGGGGACACCAATTCACTCGGGAGGTGATTGTGATCGGTCTCGGGCGTGAGACCATGGACCGAAATGTGTCTGAGCCATCGCTGAGTTCATTGCTGGCAGAACTCTGGGCATTTCAATCACAAGTAACTGTTTCAATGAATAACATTGATGCAAGCCTATCTGGGATGCTGCTTATTGTACCGGACCCTGCCTCAATGTTGGAACTACCATCTGTAACCATATTGACTCACTGCGAGGACCCCGTGGGGATGCGAGTATTGGACTCATCGGATGAAGCCCTGGAAGAAGGTGTCCTAGAGGTCATGAGTGTGCCACCGCATCTTCCACGGTTATTGATTTTTGAGGTATTGACTGGCATCCTACCCCCGGAGACTTGTGTTGTAGACTCTTTTTTCATCTTGTGGTCGTCTCCCCCCCTTTTGGAAACGTTGCGATCCCGGGGAAAGGAACATCGGAACTGTCTTGATGGGGAGGGAGACTTCATGCACCTGAGGCTCCCGTGGATCTACTTGCTGCAAGTGGTAACGGACTGACTCTCGATGATTTCCCTCTCCTCTATGACTTGCTTGTATGCCTTTGGGTCTCGCTGGGGAAGGTTCGTGTGCTGGTCCGGAAGTGTCAGGGGTGGGAGTAATAAACTCGGGCGGTTTAAAATGGTATTAGGACTGTTCGATTTGCAATGGTTTAATTTACGAGGCTGGGCGGTGTGTCATGGTGCCCCCTAATTTCTCTCATAAGGGTCGCTTCACATCAATCTCTTTGCAATAGGGGGTGTCTGTTTTTGGCGGGGGGGAATAAGTAGCTGGGGGCATGTTCTACTAGGCCCTCCTCCACTCTTTCTCTTTCTTTCCCTTCTTTTAGGGTTTTAGTTCTTTAGGGCGACAGGCACGCTGCTAGTGGGGTTAGGTTATAGCCATCGGCAGGGGTGCAGGGTGGGGGGTTGGAAGGGGGGGGGGGTTATTTTGCCTTTCTTATTTTCTATGGCCTTTTTCTCCCTTCCCTCTCTTTCCTTTCGGGTCAGTCTCGTCTGTGTTCTATTCTGTTTACACTGTGTTCTGGAATTTTGTGCTTACGCTTCCTAGGTTAATTGAAAGTCCGGGTGGGCAGGCTCTGGGAACCGGCGCTTACGAAACTGTATTCTGTATTGTTGTTTGCTTCGATTTATAATGCACCGGCGCCAGGGTTCCTTATATTGTTGTTCCTGAACGTATATCCTGTCTCTTGACCTGTCCCCCGTCTCCTTTAGCTTGATTGTATGGCACCTGATCCGTCTAGTTATATAATATAAAATGTAACCTTTAGTATATCCTGTGACCTATCCATGCTTTTCAAGACAAACTTCATCCTAAATCGCTGCCGGACCTTAGGGATGTCGGCTGATGAGCTGTGTCACACCGTGCTATGTTTGGTTACACTTATGACTAGCGGCCAGCCCCTGCGGTTGTAGGCCCATACTTGTACTTTCATAATGTTGCAATAAAGGTTTAAAAAAAAAAAAAAGTTTGATATCAAACTTCCCAGTTTTCAGTAAAGCCATTATGGTGCTGTGGAGTTTGTAATGACAAACTCCCAGACCATATACTCTTTACGGCTATACTACACTTACAATGTCTAAGAATGAACTTAGTCACTGTAGGGGCACAGGGCTCATGCACCTGTACCCTCACCATTGGTATAATGCACCCAGCTAGAACGGTGGCTTACCTATGCCAGGGCAGTGGTTTATAGGCATGGCACACAGGAATGTGTGCCATGTCGACTCTTCACTTTGTTCTGCACCACAACACGTAGCCTGCAATGGCAGTCTGTGTGTGTGTGTGTGTAAAGGTAAAGGGCCTCTGAGGGTGGCACAAAAAGTGATGCACCCCTTAGAGGCCTTCCCAGTTCACAGTGCCTTTGGTACTAATTTTTTTTTGTGAATATTTTTATTGTTATTATTATTGCATTTCGTGCATGAGCTTACATTAGGGCAACAAAGTAAAAACAGCATTCTTATTTCAGTGGTACACTGTTTGTTTTCCCATATATCCATCTCTTGTACCCAACAGGAAGAAGGGAAACGTCAAACATTTCAAGCATAACTGTGCAAGGATATTCATAAGTAACAACGGTTTACTGTAATAATCACCACTGCCACATGCAATCTGTAAGGCAAACAATCGGGGTAAGGCACCATATTCTTTAAACAGGCAATACAGGCGCGATTCAGAGCCCTTATAAGCAGTCATGTGTAGTGTCGGCAACTGAGAACGGTGTACTCCAACCAATAGGCGTCATCATAGGCAGAGGGTATGCTATGGTAAATTAGGTCTGGACCTTCTGAGTGTCTCAGTATGTCAGGTCATTTTTATCGTGTTACAATGTCCCCGTCCCCAAGGGTGTATCTCCCATGTATTGCCCAAACAAGGCATTCTCGGCCCGAGTGTTGTGATGTGTCAGCACATTGCAATCTGCGGAAGCGGTCACTGGGCGGAGTCCAGTAGGGTCCATGGTTGAGTCAATATTCAGTATTTTTATTCAACGTGATAACCATTGAACTGAATCCTGTAAGAACAGGGACAGAATATTATGCAAATGCAAAACTAAAACAATCAGAAGATAACGTGGGCAAGCACGGGTGTGCATGGTTCTCCATCAACAGTGTAAGTCGTCCAGTGTGACAGTCTATCGTCTCGGTGAGAGAGGGGGGGGGAGGAACAACTCCAAAGTCGCATTTCGCAGGGCTACATAAATGTGTCCGTGTGAGCGCCTGTCGGCTAGGATTACCTCCTCGTGAGAGTACAACTACAGGGATGTCACGAGGGGGGGGGGGGCTCCAGCCTTGGTATTTGTGCTGGGGCGGTAAGTAAAGGGACGCAAGTCTAAGTGATACCTCTCTGTAAACATGCCTGGTGGAAGGCGGCTAAGACATCATCCCAGGCCTGGGCTATGGGGTATTTACGGGTGCCCGCTGTCTCCTTCCTATGCAAAGTTCCACTCTTCGCTCTAGCCCAGTTGTCAAAGGAGTGACGCCAGTGTATGGCTTGTGGGGGCTCGCCATTCTTCCAGCGTTTGCTGATGAGCCGTTTTGCTGTGATTAATCCAAGATCCCAGAATCTGTCTGGAACCTTCGTCAGTTTAGTCCGTCTATAAAGGCCCAACAGGCAAGCCACCCATGTGTGTGGCAATCCTCCTCCCGCCCCTGCTGCCAATGTAGCCGACACCGCTATCCAGTAGCTGTGCAGGGAAGGGCAGGCCCAGAGCATGTGCAGGAAACTCGCGCCCACCAATCCGCACCTGGGACAAGCCGTTGTGGTCAGCCCGAAATAACGATTTATCTTATCTGGGGATAGGTACGCCCTATGTATTACATAGTATTGAATAATTTTAAAACGGGAATTGCGTGGGATATTGAGAGTCCCAGCAAGTATCTTCGCCCATTCCTTGTCGGTCTAGTCCTGTCCTCTATCCGCTGTCCACTTATCACGCAAACGCTGCGGGGAAAATGGTGTATGTATATGCAGGGCCTGCGCACGCCAATGCACCAAGTGGGACCCATTCCCCATCATGTGCAAGTACTCTACCAGCAGATGGGTCGGCAATTCTACCGCTAAATCCCCTCAAGCACGTGTTAGCGTGCGCATGAGTACTGCATGTGTAAGGAATTGTCCGACTGGCAGCTCCGTGTCAGTGGCCAACATCTCGAAGGGAATTAAAGCGCCCTCCTCGTATAGGTCGCCCAGTGTGTCTACTTCGGCTCGCATCCAACTGCTCAGTGCCGCTTCCGTGAGCGTGCCATTTTCCCAAGGCGTCCCCAGCAGCGGCAGGTTCGGGGCATACGGCTTGGTGTGACTTGTGAGCCTCAGGCTACGCATGTAGCACTTCCGCGCCACCGCCAGTTGTATCTGTTTGGGGCAGCGGGATTTCATCAGTGGATGAAACCACGCATGTATCTGTGCGGTATTCGTGACCATCGTGTCCGTAGCTGTGTCAGACAGGTTTTTCCCACTCAGCCAATAGGCCACCCACTGCAGGTGCGCAGCCAGGTAGTATAACTCCTGGTTGGGGACAGCCAGTCCACCAGCCTCTACTGGTGCATGTAGTGTCTGTAGCGCAACTCTGGGTCGTCCCGCGTTCCAGATCAGCCTCCTGATCAGAGTCTCGAGTGTCCGAAATATGCGGGTAGGGACATAAACTGGCAGGTTGGCATAGAAATACAGTAGTCTGGGCAACATCACCATTTTCGTCAGAGTGATACGGCTTGGGACGTTTAACGGGAGGGAGTTCCAAAACGTTACTTGCGCTGCAAGCAAAGTAATTGTCCGTACCAGGTTGCCCTCTAGCACATCAGCGGGATCCCGATATATAAATATCCCCAAGTATCGAAACGTGTTGGGGTACCATGCAAGACGTTCTTCCAGGACTGTGATATCACATTCCGGCGTAGCAGCATCAAAGGAATACACGCCGGATTTTGCCCAGTTGACTTTGAGCCCCGACATGTCTCCGAAGACAAGGAATATGTCGGAAAGAGCCGGTGGGAAGCGGGTCAGGTCTCTGATATAAAGTAATAGATCGTCCGCATATAGCGACACTGCATGAGTTCCGTCAGCTAGGGGAATGCCCCAGTTCTCGCCCGAGGCGCAAAGTGGAGTCGCCAGGGGTTCCATCATGAGAGCAAAGATTAGGGGGGAGAGGGGACAACCCTGCCTGGTACCTCTGCGCACCTGAATAGGGTCGGAGAGCAGTTTGCCCATTCGGACTTGTACTGTGGGTCCCCGGTACAGGAGTTCCACTAGTTGGAGAAAGTCGTCGCCCAGATCGTATTTACGTAGTACCGACATGAGGTAGGGCCACTCCACAGAGTCAAAGGCCTTCTCGAGGTCGAGTATCAAACATCCTGAGTGAGGCCATCGGGGTGTGGCCAGACTCTGTACTTTAAATAGACGCCTGATGTTATACGACGTGCTGCGTGTGGGCACAAATCCATTTTGGTCGTATGGACAAGGGTAGGCACCAACGGTGCCAGCCTTAGGGCCAACGTAGACGCTAGGAGCTTATAATCTGTGTTGAGGAGGGCCAGCGGCCTGTACGAGCCCATATTGGTCCCGTCTCTGCCCGGCTTCAAGAGAGATATGAGATTTGCCTCATACAGTGTGGGCGGAAGGGCAGAATCGGAGAAGGCCGCCTCAAACACACGTAGCAATTCTGGGATTAGTATGATAGAAAAGGCATTATAAAACTCAGCGGGTAGTCTGTCTGGACCCGGCGTCTTCCCGTTGGAGAGGGAAAATATAGCTGTTTGGCGCTCCTCCAACGTGAGTGGCGTGCCTAGATCTTCGCGCTGTGCATCAGTGATTTCCGGCAGGGGCAAGGCAAATAGATAAGCTGAGATCTGATCGGTGGTAGCCTCTATACGAGAGCGGTAAAGGTCCTCGTAGTGTATCGTGAAGGCAACATGGATAACCCTCTGCGTGTATACGATGGTGTCCGGGGACACCCGTAGAGACATCACAGGGGTGCTCTGTGTGTCTCGCCTAATTAGCCACGATAGTAGCTTGCCGGGCTTATCCCCAAAACCATGTGTGCGCGCTGAGTGTGCAGCATAGTTCAAGTTCTTCAATCTATCTAGTGCTAATGTGTGCCACTCCCTAGTTGCCAATAAGGACCCATTATCTCCCTCGACTGCCTCCCGCTCCCCCTCCAGCAGTTCCGATTCAATTCGTGCGAGTTCTCTTTCAATCTGTTTCCGCATTCCCGCTGGTGTGCCCAAACAGTGGCCTCTGAGGACTACTTTGAACGCGTCCCATTCTAATTGGGGGAGGAGGCAGTGTTATTATTTTCCTCAAAATATTGCAGGAGGCGAGACTCAAGTGCTCCCCTAAACTGGGCGTCTAGTAGCAAGTCTGGCTGGAGCTGCCAAGTGGGCACCGGTGGGTGTGGGAGTTCCCAAGGAAAGTCAAATGTGTGGGGATTATGATCCAAGTGTGTGCGGCTCAAATAGCAGGAGTCCATGACTAGGGGCAGCAGGCCACTCGACAACATGTATCTGTCTAATCTAACATGTAGTGTGTGGGCCCCAGAATAATATGAATACATCTTTGTGTGAGGGTTGCGCTCCCTCCAAGCATCATGGAGGTCCCACTGCCCTGCCCAGTCTGTGAGCGCACTCATGGCACCGTTCACCAGAGCGCTGGCCAAGGGGGGGAAAGATCGGTCTAGGGCTGTATCCAGAACACAGTTGTAGTCGCCCCCCCAACAAGAAAGGTATACCATGCCATGGCGCAAGCACTGTTGACAGTCGTGTGAAGAAATGAGCTTGGTCAGTGTTAGGGGCGTAGAGGGATGCTAGAACAATGGGCTGCCCGTCCAGGTTACCCTATAAGACTACATATCTGCCCTCCGTAGCTATGGTGCAGTGGGAAAGTGCAAAGGGAACCCCAGGGCGCACCCAGATCAGCGCTCCCCGCGCATGAGCTGAATATCCGGTGGCGTACAGCTGTCCCCTCCATCTGCGTCAGAGTATTAGTGTCTCTGGGCCAGTCAGATGAGTCTTTTGTAGGAGTGCTATTTGGATGTGGTGTCTCTTGAGGTAAGAAAAAATCTGGTAGCGGCGGGATGGTGTGTGCATTCCCCGCACGTTCCATGTACAGAATTTAATCGCAGCCATGATATTTACGCAATTTCAGCATCCCCCCCAGCCGCCCACGGCCAACAACCCACACCACCCTTTGACTACCTAGACATACACCTGCAATGCTAGCATATCGCAATACACACCCGTGACTCATGAGGAGAATGTGAGGGATGAACAAAGGGGCAATCAATTCTGAAAACAAAAGGAACAGTAATACAATACCAAAAGGTCGACAGCAGAACATGTTATCGTCCAAACGCTCTAGGGAGCTTAAGAATCCGTGAGTTCGGGGGAAGGTCACTGAGCACTTAGTTCTGTTGCTTTTAGTACATCATGTGATCAGGTGGCGGGTGCCTCCCCCCACAGGGTTCGCATGGTCCTTGGTTAGGCCCCAGCGGGCATCATGATATCACTGGAACACGAGTCAGGTGGATCCTGGTGCCCCCACGGGGGTGTGGTAAACCCAACAGGGCCTTGGCAATGTGAGACGCGAGCAAAGAGGAACACCCCACGGGGCAGAAAGAGTCTCGGAGTCAATCAAAAGGGGGGCAGATTGTCCGGGTAGGCTTCAGTGAATGAAGTCGGCAGTTGGTGGGGTGACATCTGGAAGGTCTGCAGACATCTGCGAGTCCAGCAGTCCATATATACGCTCGGGATATCACGTGGGCTCACCTCTAAGTTTGAGTCCGCTTCCAGTGAGCCACTGATCACCGCCACCATCCGTAGGGCCTCTTGTTGCTCGCTATGGATAAGCTCGGCCGGAGGGCCGATGTCCGCCTCCGTCCTTGCCCGCCCTGACGGCGAGGGCTGTCACCTGCGACGGCGTCGGGGTCCACGGGCGCGCCGTGTTTTCGATTTCGATGGCATTGTGCGGGGCTCCGTGTCGATTCCCGAGTCCAACCAGGCCTCCACTGCCTCCGGAGTGTCGAAAAAGTGGGACTTGTCCTGGGCCACCACTCGCAGCCGGGCCGGAAAGAGCAGAGAATATTTCAATTCCAGGCCGCGGAGACGCTGTTTCACTGCCAAGAAGGAGTGTCTCTGGCGCTGTACCTGAATGGTGTAATCAGGGAACAACATAACCTTAGCGTTCTCAACTCTGACTGCTGACAGTTTCCTAGTCTCTCGCAGTATGACATCACGATCTCGATAGTTCAGGACGCGGATAAGCATGGGTCTTGGGTTGGTGCCCTCAGGAGGGGGCCTAGCCGGCACTCTGTGGGCCCGCTCCACCATGAAGTGTTGAGAAAGGGAGCCCTCAGGGAGAAGGTCAGTGAGCCATCTCTCCATGTGTATCTCTGGTTCTCTACTTTCCCATCTTTCTGGTAGACCTACGATGCGGACGTTGTTTCTTCTTGCCCTCCCTTCCACATCCTCTGCGTGGTCCTCTAGAAATTCCACACGATTGAGGAGGTCCTGGACATGCTTGTCCGTCTGCATTACCTTAGGTGTGACGTCCGCCATGGTGACCTCAAGGGCGGTCGTGCGCTCCGACAGATTCTTGTGGTCAGCCCGCAGGTGCGTGAGGTCGATGGCCACGCTATCGATTTTTGTTTCCAGGGACGTGCAAATGAGCTGCAGGGACTCCTCTAGCCGCTCCAGCGCCGCCAGCATCATGTCTAGTTTAGAGGCCGTCTGGTCTTGGTCCGCCGATTTCGCAATTCTCCCCTTCACTTGTGTGCCGCTAGCACCAGCTCTTGTTTTAGGTCCCCCAGAAATGGGAAGCGTGCTGTGGTTCAGTGCATGGGCGTTTTCAGTTGGCCCCCATGGGGTTCCAGAGAGGGGTTCGGCTGCTATGATGGCAGAGGAGACCAGCTCAGGGGTGTTGCCGGGCGGCGGAGACCTCTTGATACTCGGGCAGTTCTGGCGCACACCAGCGGGGCCGTCCGCCGCTAGGGAGGCACAGGGGCAGGCACAGGGTATCTCTCCCCTGTGCGCTCGGTGCTCCCAGGTGATCGGTGACCCTCCAGAAGGAACAAGGCGATGTAGGGGGTATGATAGTCCCCAGGTCCCTGCCGGTAAGTCCTCCCGCTTCCCCAGTTGTTCAGGTAGCCCCGGCCACCCCAGCGCTCACCGTGGACTGGAGTGGGACAGCTGCGCGCTCTCTCTGCACCTCCAGCGTTGCTTTCAGGGTTCTCCGGGTGGACATTGCTGCAGCAGCAGGGCAGCCAAGCCGAGCGTCGCTGGCGCCGAAATTACGACCCTCTAGAAAAAGCCCACTTCCTAAAATTATCTGGAGAATACAAACTCGCAATCTCAGCTGCTAAATCTGCCTACTTCTCCACAAAAATTCTCAACTCCGCGCAAAAATCTAAAGATATTTTTGCTATTGTGGAGGAACTTTCACACCCGGATAGGGTGACCATCAAACCCCTCCCCTCTCAGGCACTCTGTGATTCCCTCAACCATTTCTTCATAGACAAAATCAGCAAAATCAAAAACAGTATCTCCTCCGGAGCCCCAGCAATGTCCCTCCCAGAGGCCGCTCCTTTTCTCAATTCTCGCTCCCTGACCCAGCTCCCCCCTATTCCCGAAGTAGACTTCTTCCCCCTACTCCACAAAGTCTCATCCGGTTCCCCCACAGACTGCTGCCCTCCGGCCATTCTCCGGACCGCTTTTTCGACCTGCCCCGGCCCTCCATTGGCCCTCTTGAACAACTCTCTCCTGCTCGGCGTGGTCCCCAGCCAGTTCAAGAACGCCGAAGTGGTCCCCATATTAAAGAAACCCAACGCCGATCCCTCGGTCTTGGGCAACTTCCGCCCCATTTCCCTTCTGCCTTACCTGAGCAAGGTACTTGAAACGCATGTGACCAGCGTCCTCAGCTCCTTCATCGAGGACTCCAATTTTCTAGACTCCCAGCAAGCTGGGTTTAGACCTGCCCACTCGACAGAGGCGGTTATCCTCTCTGTTATGGAGGAACTTCGCAGAGGCGCTGACTCCAACATCAGCCAAGCCCTGGTGCTCTTAGATCTGTCAGCGGCCTTTGACACGGTCGATCACACCATCTTAGTCGACCGTGTCAAAGAGGCAGGCATCAGCGGGATGGCCCTTAACTGGGTTTGTTCCTTCCTTGCGGACCGCCATCAATCGGTCCGTCTTTCCCAGTTCACAGCAAACCGGACGAGAGTCACCTGTGGTGTGCCGCAGGGTTCATCCCTGTCACCCCTTCTTTTTAACCTTTACCTCACCCCCTTGATCCGCTCCCTCCGCGGTAGGAATGTCACTGCATTTAATTATGCAGATGACATACAGCTCGTTTTCAATCTCGACTCCTCGGACGAAGCGGCTCAAGATTTCCAATCCACCCTCTGCCATATCAGTAACTGGATGAGCACTCACCATCTCAAACTCAATCCCGACAAGACGGAGCTCATTCTTGTCGGAGGCTCATCCAACCCCTGGAACTCCACCTTCTGGCCCCTTTCCCTCGGCCCCCCCCCCCAACCTGCGGACAAAGTGAAAAGCCTCGGGATTTACATCTCCCAAGACCTCTCTATGAAGCACCAGGTCAGTGCCACTGTGTCCTCTTGTTTTTTTCAGCTCCGGAAGATCCGGAAAATCGCCCACTTCCTGACCACTGAAGCCCTCACCTTGGCACTGCTGGCGTTAGTCATCTCTCGGATCGACTACGCCAATGCCCTGTATGTTGGCATCCCACAATACCTAATCAGCAGATTGCAGCTGATTCAGAATCAGGCAGCTCGCCTTATCTACCACCAACCAAAACATCAACACGTCCGTCCCCTTCTCAAGGCCCTCCACTGGCTCCCTGTTTCGGAGCGCTGCAAGTTCAAACTTGGCTGCCTGACTCATAAATCTCTAGCCGGCACCGGTCCCTCCTTTATTTCTTCCCTCCTGCACCCTTATACCCCCTCCAGGAACCTCCGTTCCTCTCATCTTGCGCTCCTTCAAACTCCCCGCTTCAAGCGCAAAAAACACGGAGGTCTCAGATTCTCCTTTCTGGCACCCTCATTCTGGAACTCACTACCACTGGAACTGAGACTCTCCTCCTCTCACCTTCATTTCAGATCTCTCCTAAAAACCCACCTCTTCCATGGCACTTATTCATAATTTCCTCTCCCCCCGCTCCCTGCCTCTTGTTGAATAAAGTGAATAGCGCCAAGAAACCGTCCGGTGAATGCCGCGCTTTATAAGTAATTTTTACATTACATTACATTTTACATTACAGACAAGCGCAGAGTCACAGCAATGCGGGCAGCGTCACTCACCGCTCGCCTTGGGCATGATCAAGTGGGTCGGCACCGGGTTAGCAGGAAGGCCGGCAGCATGTAGCGCGCTGTCCACTTATCCATAAGAGGTGGGGCTCTGATTCACAAGCAGCAGTGCTCTTAGCCGGGGCCAGGGGGGTCAGTCTTCACGTGTGCGCGCCTCAGGGCCCCGCCGTATTGTCTAATGCCTGTCGCACTTCCTAAGGACACTTCAGCACAGTAGGAGAGGCCCTTTATGAATCGTCCGGGTCCGGGCCGTGCATGGCTCCCACTGCATCCAGGAGAGTTAGTGCTGAGGATGACCGCCTGTGCCATAGGCCCGCCAAACAGCTATCGCCACGACCTCCACCAGGGACAGCAGGCCACGCCGGGTCGCTCCGCTGGGCATCGTCTACATATGGGGCAACTGCTGCGATGTCTCAATGTGGTCGCTGGGGTCCGCTCACAAGCCCCGGACAGTCAGGCACCAAAAGGCGGCATGGTGTGCAGTGTCGCGCCGGGCAGGAAGACGTACCAAGATGGCTGCCCCAGTCCGTCGACCTCTGGAGCAATCAGCTGCGTCCCACCAAAGCAAAATCCCCCCAGGGGATAAGGATTGTGTCCCAGGGTGTCTCCGCTGGTATCGGGGGGAGGGCAGGTCTCGTGTCAAGGTCTTCCGGGCCCGCTCCGCGTCAGGCAGTGGCCAGGCCTCTCGCTCGGGGCTCATCCCCGGTCTTGCTTCAGCTCTCACGCCGATCTGGGGAGCTCGCAGCAGGGGGACACGCTTTCCACCCCTGTAGATGCAGCCAGGGGCCACCGCTCTGCCCCAGACTTAGCAGGAGCACGGGGCAGCTTCACACAGCTCCGCTGATGACAGGGGCCGTGTGCGGATGACTGTTGCGGGGAATTTGCCTGTGGAAGGGGAGCTCGGCACGGAGCTCTACCCGGGCACGTCTGCCGCCATTGCGTGCCTAGCCACGCCCCCGTGCCTTTGGTACTCATGGTACCTTTTACAAGGGACTTACATGTGGCCAGAGAGTTGCCAATTGGGTTTTGCAACTGTACAGTTTAGGGAAAGAATACAGGCCCTGGGTACCTGGTTGTCAGGAACCCAGGGCAGACTCAGTCAAAGTGCATCAACATTAGGCAAAAATTGGGGGGCACCCATGCAAAAAAGGACACTTTCCTCCAACAGGGTTATGCCCTACTGTTCCAGCCATGTCCAGAAATGCATGGCCTCTTGACAAGAGGTCCATAACCCCACCCTGCCCTGCTTGTTGCAGTGCCACATGAACGTTGTCCATAAACAATGGCACTTCCCCTTAACGGAGGGAAGAAATGCTTTCAATGCAGGTCAAATCACCCTGAGCTCCAACAAGGTGATATGGAGTCCTGATTCTGCCGGAGACCAGAGTTCTCTGAACAGCATCTCTCTCAAATGGCAGCCCCATCCCAGAAGTGATGCATCGGTTACTACTGTGAGATCTGGTTGGGGAAGGGGGTGGGGTCTGCCTGTGACCCAATCACAGTTCGTAAGCCACCACTGCAGGTTCTTTGTAGTTCCTTTGAGATCTGGACCACATCGGAGAGATTCTCCTGATGCTGCGCCCATTTGAACTTCATGTCCCACTGCAGAGCCCGCATACGCCATCTGGCATGTTTCACCAACAGGATGCAGGAAGACATCACCTTGGTGAACACCTTAGGGGCGCTGGTAAGGCCACAGGGCCGCACAGTGAACGGAAAGTGCTTGTGGCCTACCTTAAACCGCTGGTAATGCCTGATGGCAGGCAGGATGGGGATGTAACAATAGGAATACTGAAAGTCCAGTGCTACTAGCCAGCCTCCTTGGTCTAGGGCAGACAAGACCTGAGCCAATGTGAGCATCTTAAATTTCTCCTTTTTTTATTTCAGGAGAATTTTATTGAGAAACCTTTGGTCAACAAATGAACAGAGAGAAAGGGACAATCAGAGAATACAAGGGTCCAGTTTAAAATATACAGTACAAATGCTTACATTCCTGGAGGATTGATCGAGACCCGAGGGTCTAGATTTACAAACAAAATCCAGGAGACAGATGATAAATAAGAGGAAAACATCAAATGGAGATTCGATAACCCCAAAGATGTGTAGTATAGCGTAAAAATAAGAGATAGAAGTAAAGTAAAATGAAAGGGGGGAAAAGGGGGGCACTAGTAGGTATGGAGACAATCACATGTACAACTGTGTCAAATCCAAGGAGATCTTAACAAGTTTTAAGTGCAGTTGCAATCCTGATCATATGTTCCATTCAATCAAAGGGTTCAGTCCAGGGTTTTAAATGGTGGTGCCAACTGTTTTGAATATGTGTTGAGCTTAATCCATGGGGAGTTTTGTAATGAGATGTTATCTGCCCCTCTCAGGAAGGAGATCCAGTTTAGACAAGGATGGAAGGAGGTGGGGGCTGTGTTTTACCAATTCCTTAGAATAGATTTACAGGCAGCCGAAAGGAGGATATCAATTAGTAGGCTGTCATTGCGAGATCTGATGTTTGGGTCTAGAAATCCCTTTAGTAGTTTTAAGAAAGATTTTCTCTTTTTTGAGGAAGAGATTGACGGTTTGGAGGTCTAGACTAGGACAAAATCTTTTGTTTCTTTTGGGTATTAGAAAACAGCGGGAATAACAACCACTTCCTACTTCTGATGTGGGAACCCTTTCTATTGCACCCTTGGCCAGGAGAGCTGTAACTTCTTCTCAGACCAAGATAATATGATCCTCTGCCAGCCGTTCGCAAGATGGCGGTGAAGTAAGAGATAAAGACTGGAAAGGGAGGGAGTAACCCCTCCGAATGCAAGCCCCATTGGTCTGATGTTATGGACTGCCAGTAGAGGAGATAAAGTTGGATTCTCCATCTGGGTACCCATGGTCTTGCAGAACCAAACTAGAAGGACCTAAAGCCTGCAGCTACCGGGGAGTTGGTGGCAGACGACTTATGGCAACTATTCCCACAAGTTCAGAATGCACTGCGTCCACGTTTTCACACAACTTAGGAAGTCTGTGCAGGACAGTGGCTGACATGGTTGAAGGCTCGCTCCATTGGGACGAAAGGCAGTCTGGGGGTGAGGTGTCACTGAGAAGCCAAGGACATTGCGAGTTCTTGAAGTTCTCCAGCACCAGGTCTGCCTTTTCTCCAAAGAGACGAGTCCCATTGAATTACAAGTCCATAATGTTGGCCTAGACATCCCTTGAAAAGCCAGATGTGATCTGCCAAGGCCACTGTCGACAAAACCACTCCATCCAGCGAATGAGTCGTACCCAGACCACACCTGATGATGAACTTTGCTGCATCCCCCCATCTCTCACTGCTTGGTAGACCACGGCCCGGGCCTCCTCCGGGACCTGTGGCCGGACTTGCGCAACCGTTTCCCATGAGAAATGGAAGAAATGGACGAAAAGGCTGCGATGTTCACCAACCGCCATGCTAGACTGGCGTAAGAAAACATCTTCTTCCAGCGCAGTCACTATTATCCCTGGGACTGGTGTCCATATTGCTCCTATCACTGGCCATTTTCTGTCCGGTCTTTCCGTTCTTGGCATTGTTCCTTACTTTCA
The DNA here is from genome assembly GCF_964263255.1 of Lissotriton vulgaris. NCBI lineage: Eukaryota > Metazoa > Chordata > Amphibia > Caudata > Salamandridae > Lissotriton > Lissotriton vulgaris. The sequence goes on along the minus strand of NC_141695.1, from coordinate 1,254,020,717 downwards.
CTTGTTCAGTTAATGTCCCTGATAAGACCAGATCCTATGTCTTCTATTGCATAGATCAGGCAATCCAAAATGTCAAGGCGTACGTCTGCAATATCTTGTGCTATTGTTTGAAGTCCAAAAGTGTGGCAAGCTGGCAACAAAAGGAGGCAGATCCTTTTCAGTTTAGGCTCCTATCATCTGGAATAAGCTACCGGAGGCGCTTCGCAGAGAATCCAACCTTCTCCACTTTAGGAAGTCCCTGAAGACCTTGCTCTTCAAAGACGCATTTACATCTCAGTAGTCGGTTACTAGCTTCAGACACTCTTATACTCTCATCTTGTTTCTTGTTGCTGTACTTGGTCAGTAGCGCTTTGAGACCTGTCGGTGAGTTGGCGCGATACAAAACCCAGTTACAAGTAGAAAATGAAATGTCTTGCAAGATCAGGTCTCTCAACCCACTCACAAGTGGGGGATTTGGCACACTCAGTACCAGCACACTATTTAAGTCTATTCCAGGACACAACAGCCTTATATGAATTATTAGTTGTGACTCTTCTACTCTCACCTGTATAGACCTAAGCCTTCCAGATCTGTATGCTGGCATTTGTCATAAATGTGGTCTACTCAGGTGTTGGCAAATCCTTAACCACACGTTCAATTTAGTTATTTGATGTTCCAAAGTCTTGTCTTCGATATGTAACTAGCGGGTGATGCACCGCTATGTGTCTTATTGAAGCATTACCAACAACTCTAACTAGTGGGCACTGCACCTCCGAGGGCTCTATTGGTGCAGACACCAGTCAACCATTCAGAAGAAAATGTTGGTACCTTGATGGTGTACCGTCAGAGGTTACTAGCACATGACAGTTGGCACGCCCTTGGAAGGCAGCTGATACAGATGTCTTTGGAGGGGTGATACCCAGAGGCCTGGACCTGGACGTGTTGTGCGCAGTAGGTGACTGCCTCTGGTGTCTTCTGTCTTCTGTTGGAAGTCTATCCTACCCCCAGCAGGTATCTGCCTCTGGTGTCTTCTGTCTTCTGTTGGAGGCCTAGCCTGCCCCAAGCAGGTATCTGCCTCTTACTTCCCGTTGGTCTTGTCTTGTGTGGTGGATCGAAGGTTGTACCTGCGTGGTGCATCAGATGTCACTGGTGGAGCTGGTTCTCTGCTGTCTGGTCCTTCTGCGTTCTTGGTGTGAGAGCTATGGATCCAGGATGTCAGCCCTTGGCACTTGACTGCTGTTGCTGTGCTGAGAATAATCTGGTGGGGTCCCTTCCACCTTGGCTGGATGCAGTACTGTCGGATGTGGGCCTTTACCCAGATCCAGTCACCAGGCTGCAGGTCATGTGGTGGTGGAGTTGATGCTTCTGGAAGAGCCTGCAGAACCTGGCGGTGAAGATAACGTAAAGTCTCTGTTAATTTCTTACAATAACATAAAAGCAGATCATCTGTTACTGATAGTGGGGCCATGGACATATGGCCTGCAATGTTCATGGGGCGGCCAAATACTATTTCGTGGGGGCTGAGTTTTGTTATCCTATCTGGTGTGCTCCTCATTGCCAGCAGGGCTAGTGGTAGTGCGTCTACTCATGAAAGTTCAGTTGATGCACACATTTTTCCATCTTATTCTTCAACACCCCATTCTTCCTCTCCACCGCGCTCGCTGCCGGGGGTGATAGGCGCAGTGTAGTTTCTGTGTGACCCCAAGTCCCTTGCATATACCCCCTATTACATTGGAAATGAACGCTGGTCCATTGTATGAGCTCAGAAGGGCTGGTATTCCAAAGTGTGGGATAAGTTCCTGTAGGAGGCATTTAGCAACCGTATGCGCATCACAGTTCTTTGTTGGGTATGCTTCGGGCCACTTACTGAACATGCACACAATTACCAACACATGTTTGTACTTGTGGGTGGGGGGCATGTCAATAAAGTCCAGTTGGGGGCTCTCAAACGGTCCCTAGGGTGGTGGGAAGTGGCCAGGTGCAGTTTGTGTACCTTTCCCAGTATTGTATTGTGCACAAGCGGTGCACTGCTTGCAAAGCCTTTCTGCTATTTGGCGAAAGTTGCAGCTGAACCAGCATTGGGAAAGTAGTCTGATCATTCCATGCCTGCCAACATGTGAGGGTCCATTTAAAAGGCGTGCCATGGAGGGGAGCATGGATGAAGGTAGGCATATTTTTTCATTTGGCCTTGTCCATAATCCCTCATTTGTTTGCACACACCCTCCCTTTACCCACTCTTCCTTTTATTTTTTTCTCCACTTTGCTTTGAATGTGTATGGGGTCAAAGTGTAGGGAATCATTGGGAGCCTCTGTGTTATTGCTGATGCTTATCATCTGTACCATAGCTAGCTGACAGCCTGTCCTGTCAGTGCTATTCTCTTTGCTTCCCCATCAATGAATGCATTTCATTTTGACACATAATATTTTGCTGAAGTGTGTGCTGCACATTTGATGATAGCCACCTTTGATGTTAGTAGCAGGGCATGGAGGAGGTCACTTATCAATTGGGCGTGTTGGATTTGTTGGCTTGCTGATGTGAGGAATGCCCTCATTGACCACAGCTGGCCAAAGTCATGGACCACTCCGAAGGCATACTGGCTGTCTGTATATATATTTGCTCTTTTTCCTTTAGCCAATGTGCATGCCCTCGTTAGTGCCACGAGTTCAGCTGCTTGTGGGCTCATGGCATTTGCCAGCCTTCCCCCTTCCAGTAGTTTATTAGCTGTGCCCACTGCATAGGAGGCCTGCAAAGTTCCTTCGTCTTCCCAAAGACATGACTCATCTACAAACAAGTCCCCTTGTGCATCGGGAAGTGGTGTGTCTTTCAAGTCTGGGCGCACCTTCGTGTGTCTATCAATGGCTAATACACAATCGTGAAATGCGTCGTCTTATTCTAGGTCATCCAACTCGTGCTCTGTTGGCAAAAGGCATGCTGGGTTCAAAGTGGTGGACCTCCTGATGGCAATGTGTGGTGCCAGAAGTATCAGTTCATACCTAGTAAGACGTGCAATTGTCAGGTGCTGAGTCTTAGTGGACGTGAGTAGGGTATCCACCGCATGGGGAACGTGCAAAATCATGGTGTGTGCCAGCACTATGCTCTCTGACTGTTCTACTGCTAGTGCAGCTGCAGCCACGGCTCGGAGGCAAGGCCGAAGTATTCTCGTTTGAAACGCCGAAGGAGAGAGAGACAGTTGCTCGACCTTGAAACAAGTGACCGATAAGTGGTACTCATACGAATAAATTCCCAGATTCCCCACCGGCTGGTGGATGAATCAGATGCATAAACAGCAGAGGATGTGATGAAGAGAAAGACTTTGTAAGAGTAATTATTTCGAAGCAAGAAACTTTGTCGGCTGACAATTTTTCCTGTCCTCGTCATACAAAGAGACGCAGGTTATTGATTGCGACAGGTTGTCCAGTCGTATTGTAGTCCTGAGGAAGACCCGAGCTGGTTGAGAAAAATAAGCACAGTGAAACAGGGTCGAAACGTCGAGTTATTAACACCTATCAGTCCCTACTTAGTTCCAACCTCAAATGGAAAAGTATAACAGGGTTGTAACCAATGTACAGTAATATTTGGACTGATTTTTAATTTTTGTAATGTATATATAGTTGTTGAATTGTAGTGAATGTCACTTCATGTTTGTTTTCACTTTCATGCTCTTTAATCACGTATAAGCTCACTGCTTGTGTCTGCTTTTGTCTTAGGAAATTGTGTTTAGGTCAACCGTCCAAATGTATGTATAATTGAGATATTTGTATAACCAACGTTTTCTAAAAATAATGAAAAATACATAGGAATAAATCCAAAAAAATGGTGTGTTCGTTTAGTTTATAATTTGATATTTGTAATTTTGAGGTTGTTAATTGTGGGTTGTTAATGCGCTAGAATCGACTCCCGAAGGAGTATCTCTGCGCAGTACACCACTGGGGAACCCGTCCTGGCTTTCCCTGTGAGATGGTCCCTACTGGGTATCTCCAAGGTGAAACCAGGCATCCCCGGTGTATGTGGGGGGCCGTTGTGGAGATAAGGCAAGCTAATGCCCAGAGTTGCCGAGTGTGATCCATGGTTAGAGTAGGCACCGAGGTGAGAATTATCGAGTCTGCTGACCCTGGTCCATGACCCTGCCGCGTCGGGAATTGAACCCTGGTCCCAGGCCGTCCTCTGCTCTCGGGTCTGCCGCCTCTAACCAGTGAGCCACACCACTCCACTAACAATGCAATATACCTTTTTTTCATAAGGACAAACAAAAGAAATATTTTCTACCCAACAGAACCATTGTTGCATATACATACGGCTCGGAGGCAAGGCGGAAGCGCGGAGGCCACTGGTTATAGTGTGGCTGAGTAGTATACCACTGGGCGGTAGTTAGATCCGTGCTTTTGACTCAATACCCCCAGTGCGCACCCTCCCTTCTCATGGCAGAAAAGGTGGACATCTTTGCAGTAATTTGGGTGGCCTAGCGCTGGTGCCCTGCTCAGTTCACTCTTGAGTCTGTTGAATGCCTTGTCACAATGTGGTGGCCAAGGTACCACGTCTGGGACCTCTTTGTGTGTCAGGGCATGTAATGGCTTTGCAATGAGGGAGAAATTTGGGATCCAGTGACGACAGTATCCCGCCACCCCCAGTAATGCTTGAACTTCTTTTTGTGTGCGTGGTCAGGGAAAGTGGGTAATAGTTGATATCCTGTCAGGTAGTAATCTCCTGGTCCCTTCTGACAGTTTGTGGCCTAGATACCTCACAGAAGTGAGGCAGAACTGTAATTTCTTTGGGGAAACCTTGTAACCTTTCATTGCTAGATGGCACAGGACGGCAATAGTGTCCTGAATTCAAGCCTCCCTTGAAGATGAGGCCAGCAGTAAATCATCTATGTGCCACCCTTCAGCACTAGGGAGTCTAGATCGGTCTTCAGTGCATTTGTAAAGATGGAGGGTGATTCTATAAACCCTTGAGGAAGCCTACACCAGGTGAATATTTTACCTTTGAAGCAGAAAGAAAAATATAATTGACTGTTAGGGTACAGGGGGATGGTAAAGGCGGAGCTCAAATCCAGTACTGTATATTTTATTTATTTATTTAATGCGATTTTATATAGCGCAAACATTACCTGAAGGTGTCAGAGCGCTTTACATAAGAACCAGTTGCGATACATAAGGATTTAGGATTACATGAGTTTCTTAAAAGATACAAACAGAAAAAATTGCAAAGGTGCAAGTTGTAAAGTCACACAAGGAAGAGATAGAAACAGAAAAAAATTGCAAATGTACAAGTTGTAAAGTCACTCAAGGAAGAGATACAAATGGATAAACTCTAAGAGTCACATAGGAATGGTAGAGAGTACGAAGGTCTACTACATATACTAGTGGTTAGAGTTATCTCTATGTACATATATACAAATAGTAGATTTTCTCAGGTCAAGACCCAAAAAACCAGGAGAGCAGAGTTCCATTAAGTGGGGTCGGAGGGGGAAGCAGTCACAGGACCAAGGGAGGGCAGTAGAATGTATGCTGTTTCGCAAGATGGTGGACAAGAGCGACAACAGCAGACAGTCCCAAAATGGCAGGGCACACACCTGTTTCCAGTCCAAAAAAAAACAAGTCCAAAGAAAACCAGGGAGCCAAACCAACGGAGGAAGAACAAGAAGGGGAAAGGAGCCAGAGAAACAAAAGGGGGGGGTAGGCGGTCTCCGAAGCACAGCCGTGCCGCCCATGTGCACAGGTCCCGGGCAGCGGTGGCAACAGTGTCCAATCCATTCTCCCAGGTTGAAGGGAGATCGACACAGGCTCCAGGGCAGTAGTCTAGAGAACGGGATGCCACAGATTCCGAGCCAGAGGGGCGCCTCACTGGCAGGGATGGAAACAGACAGGCTCAGAAAATCCTGGAGAGCAGCGCCGCAGTTCCCACCCCCGCCAAAGCCTCCAGCGAGGCAGGCGGGCCAGCGGTAGCGAAAAGCCGTAGAATCAGGAGGGTCAGGAGGAGAGAGGCCCAGTCCGGCTCATCCACTGTGAAGTGTGTGGCTGTTACTGGGATATTAGACAATATTGTTGCTGGGTTTGGAACGACTGAGAAGGAAGCTATCACTATTTTGTTCAATTCTCTCAGGTCTTGTGTAAAACGGTATACAGGGGCCCCATCCGGACCCTTAGATGCTTTCTTTACAGGTAGTATGGGTGTATTGCATTGGCCAGAGTGTATCTCCCTTATTATTCCCTGTTTCAGGAGGTCCTGTATTACTGGTGCTATGCCTTCCTCCCCTTCTTTTGAAATTTTGTACTGCTGTACTCTCGGGAGCAGGGCTCCTGGCTTCAATGTAATCTGTACTGGTAGATAATTCAACACTTGCCCTACATCATTTGCACTGGAAGCCCAGACTAGGGGTGGCACGCAGTCATGCAGCACTGAGGGTATGACAGGGTCAGTGCAGGTCATGAAGGCCTGTAGCATCAGACCATTAGGTCTGCTTTCCAGGAAGACCCCTGTTGGTGAGCAGTGTATGGTGCATTGTAATTTACAAAGCAAGTCCCTTCCTAGCAAGTTCACTGGGCAGAATCTGCTGAGGATAAACTGATGGTTGACAGTTATGGTGCCTACCCTTAATTGCAATGGCTGTGCTAGATATTCATCTATTGGTTGTCCTGTCATTCTGACTGCCGTAACCTTTATTCCCGAAAGTGGTGTCTCCAGCGTCACTGACGCTTTTAGCATTGATCTTCGAGCTCCTGTGTCTATCAAGAAGGTTACGATTTTACCCAAAACTGTCCCTTCTACATATGGACCTGATTGATCCACTGCTATAGCTGGAGCTATTAGGCAGTCTTCCACTTTCAGGCATCCCTAGAATAGATCTTGGGGTGGTGGTGGGAAGCTATTGTCCTGCTGTCCCCACCCGTCATTCCCTGGCCGGTCCTGTTGTGTTGAAGGCATTTTGTTGGACATGTGCCCCTTCTGTTCATTGTTTCTATACTCTGTGCGCTGGGTATTATGCTGCTATTGTTGTTGGTCCTGTCCCCTATTCTGTGTGCCTGTCTTCCGCATTTTTCTTTTTTAATATGGGGCAGTCTGCTTTCTAGTGCCTGGGGTCCTTATAGTTGACGCAAGCTGTACCTGGTGGCGGTAGGGAAGCTGACCTGTTATTCTGTTGCCTTCCCGTACCCTTTCCCCTACCTCGGCCCCTCCCTCTTCCTTGCTGGCTTGTGTAGAACATTTGTTGCGCTACCATTAGTCTGACCTTTCCCTTCTTTATTTTATCTGCTTCCATGGTCTGTACATTGGACTGATAGTCAGACCAGTACCTTGCTGCTGCCAGCACATTTTCTATTGGCTCCTGCTGTCAGCAAACAAAAGAGGTTTGTAGATGTATTTTAATAGGTGGTCTCAGGCCTTGGACGAAAGTGGTGACAAAGGCTGGCATGGCTTCTCCCATTGGATTTTTTAGCCCACTGTTCTGCTGATAGATTTGCAGAAGGCAGTCAAAATACGAGTTCACACTCTCATCCTTTTCTTGTTTAGTATGTGTAATCTTGTTCCAATTTACCTTGTCTTCTGATATTTTGCCTTTTAAGTATTTCACTACTTCTTTGTACTTCTCATCTACTTCATCTCCTGGTGCTCCTCCCTTCCCCCTTCCTGGCTCCCCTTTTGGCCAATCCACTTTCCTTTTACAATATTCCCACAGATCCGTTGGAACTATTATATTAAATAAAGTGTCAAAATCTCGCCATAACAGTCCTCCCAAAACCGCCATCTTGTCTAGCTCAGTGTACCATTTTCTTGGCTCCTTCTCTGAGCTTGGGAAAGTCTCTGGAAAAGCACATAATGTCTTGTCTAGACCAAGGGACATGGACATATGCTAATTTGGTATTTCTCTAAGGGGCATTAATGGTGCTGGTGTGGCAACCGTTGATGGTGCTATTGTTCCTATGTGAGGGGTGAGGGCCTGACATAGGAACACTGCTGTGCACCAACTGCTTCCACTGTTGCAGGTGGTCTACCGCATATTGTAGTCTATTTTTCATGTCTTCCTCTTAGTATGTTTGCAAATCTGAGTCTGTGAAACTGAACCTCGCTATGTCCCATTCATACTGTGCAGGTAGTGGTGGGAGTATACCTGTAGTGCCTGGGGTCTTTGCTCTTTGGATATAAGCATTATGGGCCTGGGGTCCCTTTTCCATTAACTGTGCTTGTGCTAGTGACAGGACTTTTTCTAGGTATAGCCTGTTGTAGTGTTGTGTGAAGTCTTCTACTGTTAGTGTTCCTGCTACCATCTGTTGTAGTAAATCCTGACATTTGACTATGTCTGACATCAGTAGTCTCTTTTGCGTTGAGAGCAAGCCCTGTGGGGATGGAGTAGCACTATTTGGTCTACCTAAACTGTCCCGCCTATTTTGTGGTGGAAGCTGTTGAGACCCCTGTATTGCCTGTTCGAGTAATCCAATGTCATGGTCTGTTTGCAGTACGTATGTACAAACTTCCCAAACCAGGCTCTGCCATTGTGTTAATGACATAGTGTCATCTGCTGATATGTCATCGAATTGTTGTAGCCATTTGCGGTCTATTAGCCTCGGTTGCGTTATGTCTCCCTGTGTACATTGATCCTGCAGCTGTCTTTTCTTATTACTATATTTTCTGGCGGCGTGGGCTGCCTCTGTCCTCATTAGCAGCAGAACAGCAATGTCTTGGACGGTGTTGAAGTCTATTTTGGTAGCGTCTTAATTGATAAGTTTGCGTGCTAAGGCTACAGCGTTTGTTTTTGCTGCTGGGTTAACTCAGAGGGTTTGTCTGTTGGAACGGAGTGTGGTACTGTAGTGGATCTTATCCGTCCCATTAGAAGGTCTTCTAATATTTCGTCAGCATCCTTCTCTCCCTGCCTTTCTTTTCCTATTGCTATGCAAGGGTATTCTCCTACAATATCCAGTTGCACTTTCCTCCAATCCTCATTTATTTTCTGCTTACTTATCTCAGTTAGCACCCTATTTTTACCCTCTAATATTTCTCGGTGGACCTTCGATTTGACATCGTTAGTTGCACGTTTGTCACGCAGAATCAGGTCCAACTGGAAAAATGTTTCCCATTCTACTGCCCTTATCTTTTTTCCTTTTAATTTCAACATTTGTCTCAAATATGACAATTTTTTGATGTCGTACGTTCCCTGACGCGGGGACTGCAAGTCCGGTCTCCTAGCTGTCAGGTCATGCCATTTATGTATAAATAGTATGGAGTGAAGTCCTTGGCTTAAGGTCACATTGTATGCCGGATAGTCTTTAGGGGGGCCGGCTGACTGCTGTCTAAATTATTTTTGCAGAGTGTGTTTCCCATTGTGAGTGATGAGTGTGGAGTGTGTGAAGAGAAAGCACTAACCTGCCTTGTAGTACAGGAACAGTTCAGACACACCAGACAGATGGGTGGGGTCTTGCGCTATACTATGAACAGACACCACAGTGGGTAAACGAACGCTATCATATGCTTCTCAGCCACTCTCCAGCTGCAGTGATAGCAGAGGGAGCCATTCGTCAGGCAAACAGACAGGTCAATTAATTCAGGTTCCCCAAGTGGGAATGAGAAAGATTTCTGGGTGCTAATTACTGGCGTCCCATGAAAAGAAGGAAAGGTGACATGAAAGTGTTTTAGAAAAAAGATTAGTAATTCCGTCCCCTTGCAATCTTCCGTTATTCCATAATCGGGCAAAAGGGGCGGCTAGGTGGAATTTTGAAGATACTCAGGCAATCACGTAAACAGTGCAAGATGGTGAACTCTACGTCCAGTGCAGACAAACACATAAAACATAAAAACAGATTCTGGCAACCCTGCGCAGCGCTGTCAGAGAGTCTGTTTACTGTACTATGTGAAGTATTATTACACTAATCCCAGAAGAGTAACAGGGGAAATAGGAATATTATTATTGTTATGTCAACGGACATCAGGAACAGGACGCAAAAGGGGGGTATTGTGCAATACAGGGTGAATCTTAAGAAGTCAGCTAGTCAGTCCATAATAAATGGACAATGATATAAAAGGACGTTTGATATGGTGGCAGTAAATATTGGAAGGGAGCTTATTATATTGTCAGATAGTCAGCAGCTTCAAATGTCAGTCATGTAGCGTCGCAATACCCACAGAAGAAATTATGTCTGGCAAATACTAACAGTACCCTGCGATCCTAACTATACTTTACCACAATATATGAGAGGCATATAACAATACCACAGTAGAAAAATGCAAGGAATCCAACAATAGCAGACAACAGGACAACTGATACTCCCTCCTCTCTGTGCCTAGGAAACTCCCTAGGCACAGCTGGAGACCACCTCTGGCGTCCAGTAGGAGGCAGCGCCCCACTGGGTACCTGGCTCCAGTGGCGCTGAGGTGAGTTAGCTGGACTCAGACCTGAGTTCATGGACCCTAAGAATTGGTGCCCGGAGAAACTGTTGCAACCACAAGAGGAGCAGCCCAATCTGGCCACAGCCTCCGCGATATCGTTCCAGCACAAGTAGGATTTACAATAACAGGGGTGCAATTACCGCCTGAACCTGGGGAGCGAAACTACCACAGCTCTAAAACGAGGGGCTACCTGCTACAACCCAACCAGGAATACTTAAAACCCCCAAACAAGACTTACCGGTGACTGTTGAGTAGGGCAAAGCGTACCTACCTCTGCTCCAGTCAATGGGAAGTAGCTGAGGTCCTCCAACCCCCTCGGCCAGGGACTCTCTGCTAGCAAGACAGGGGGGTGTAGTAGGTCACCCTCCTTGGTACGCCTGTCAGCTAGGTGCTGCCTGGCACCTGGGAGTCACTGCGTGCAGGGAACTTGCAGAAGGACGCTGTCATCTGCCAGATGGGGAGGGTATCCAGACCAGGAACTAAATGGTAGAGCAAAATTGTACATGTAAAGAATTCTGGCAGAGATCAGCAGCAATGTCAGAGGTCAAGAGCCGCGCATGGAACGAGAGGATAAAGCCTGTCAGCACCCGTTAGCAAGAGCTGACATTAGGCAGGAGTACAGTCTTCAGCAGAATGATGACAGACTGGGAAATAAATTATGAGAGCCAAGAAAAGGGCACAGAAGAAAGTGATAAGTACAGCAGCAATTACAGCCATTGGTATATCCCAGAAGCTGAGGAAACATAGGTGATATACGTCACCAGGTCACAGGCAAACTATCCCTGGCATGAGAAGATGAGAAGAGGAAAGGCAGATGAAGAGGGAGAGCGTAAAGCAACGAAGGGCTGTTAACTGGGGACCACACAAATGTGCTGAGAGAGAGAGAAGGAAAGCAGGAACCAGAGACAAGATGAAGTCAACTTACGGGCAGACAGTCCCCCTGCATCCAAGGGTGGTGGAGGAGAGAGAAAGACAAATGTAAAAGTTATCGAACCTCAGGTCTCCGAACTCCGGTGAAAGCAGGAGTCCAGCAGCCAGTCCGTGAAATCATCAGTGGTCTGGAAGCGGCATTCTCCACCAAATGTAGAAGCTGAAATAAGAAATAAGAAATGATTTAACACATATGACTCTGTCAGCACATAAGATAGCAAAGTTTATTGGAGACCAACAAACAGCAAATTAACATGCAGCACGGAGACATCAGTAAAGTCACTGAATGTCCAAAGAGGTGACGTGTCTGACAGTTTTTATAGGCCCAAACCGCAAAGAATGCAGCATCATAACATACGTAGCACAAATTAAGCATAGTTCATTTGACCAATTAGCAAGGGTCTAAACAGTTGTATACCTTTTAAGGTCCTAACCATACTGTTGCCAGCCACGTGACCCAAGTGGGCAGCTTCTGGGACTTTCCACTTTAATTATTTTCCACCTCACTTTATTTTTGATCTCTGGACACTGCAAATCAAGACCAGAGGAGCCTCTGGATGAGGCAGGCACCTAGCACGTCTTATGGTATTCAATGATAACTGCCACAACTACAATGTAGGGGCGGATGAAAGATATATACCGCTATTCCAACAGAAACATTGTGTTTTTGAGAATACCATAATCAATTTATCCAAAAGTTGAGATTTGCTACAAGTGTCCATTTTTATACCTGATAACTTTCATACTTACCCAGGGGAAGCAAATGGACACCCATTCCTCCTCCCTATTCCATTGATTACTTTGTACATAATAATAATGGCCAGAAACATATTGCAAATGGGATATACTGAATTGTACGTGTACGTGCCTAAGCGAGCATCTTCCCTTGTGCCACGTATCTCGTTTTTGAGGAAGCCTTGATTGCTAAAGCTGTTTCTCTGAAGCTAAGAAAAAGTGCAAGCATCTTGTGCAGTGTTTATTATGTCAACTTAACAGGGCCTAGAAGCTTACTGCATTTGGTATCATAAAGAAAATGGCGTCTACACTTCTACCCAGAGTGACAAGTTTCTAGGTGTTATATACAGTTGAAATGCCATGTCAGCAGAACTAGAATAAGGCACCAAGCCAAATATGGCTAAAATGGATGTGCAATGTCTGCACCATGCAAATTATAAACAGCCATGTATGGGCAGATCAGAAAGGCTGGCTCGGCACTGTGTAAGCAACTTGCACAACCAGATTAAGAAATATCATGTAGTCAGGACAAGCAAGGTGACCTCTAAGGGGATACAGAATAGCTTGTTGAAGCTTGTCCTGTCAAGGTCAGATAGGAAGCCCTTTTGAGCTCCAGGCCTCATGTTAATGTGATCTATCTAAGCATGATATCTTTTGAAGTGCATACACATGAATTTGTATGGCTATTCATATATATTTACCAACAACATGACGCTACCTACTGGTGCAGAGGTACTGCTCAAAAATGTTCAGATCCAGTCTGACACCTGGGGAATATTTTAAGGTAAGGAATCTACAGCTAGAAGTCTCTATTAGATACATTGACTTTGAAAATAATGCGATCTGTTATGTGGGCTCTACATCAATGACACTGGTGGTGATATGTGAAAGGGGATGTTCAGGTGAATTATTTCATCCCAATGTTGTGTGGTTGTCTCTAATCCCTGATAATCCAGACACTACTAAAGAGGTTGTGTGTGCATTGTGGCATTCAACACTATGAAAATGTAGTAAGAAAAGTAAACTAGCAGTGAGATTCGTAAGAAAGTGGTTGCCACCACTGCCATATACTTTGAAATAGGGTAGGCATCCTTTTAGGCAGAACCATATTAACGGTAGTTTTCCTACCAGAAAGTACAGAAACTTTCAATATCTTCTTGCAACTAGAATGTGTAAATGTGCATCCTACAGATCAATAAATTGTATCCAATCTCCCTTCTGAAATTAGCAATAAGTATGTTCAGAATTTACATCTATTTGGCTATAGTTTTTACATCCAGAACAGTTTTTATCCTTTCTTTCCAACCAGAAAATATCCTAAGTAGAGTCCTTTGCCTTTTTGCTTTAATAGTGTAGCTCTATTGTCTGTGTCTGCAGGAGTATTGGTTTCAATTGAAGAAAGTCCTTTCCGCTAATAAAGAAGCACAGAAAAGGGGAAGTGTGGAAGTCATTGTTTTACTGAACCAATGGTTTCAAAGATCCAGCTGCTGATGCATGGTATGCTGCAGACAGTGTTGTCTTTGTTGTGGATGATAATATTGCCACTAAGGACTTTTGAACCCCGCGATGCTTACGATGATGGTATGCACCTATGTGCAATTTATATAATTTCTACTTTTATTCTAAGCTCGCCGCATTCAGTTTCCACCACTGACTTCCTCTGATGCATCTACCTTCGGTAACGCTTCGGGTGTATATTCTATCTAAACATAGATTTACACGTTCTTCTGCAATGACTCTATACCAACCACAAATGACAGAGTAGGACCGCATATAAGCACCACTCTTGAGTCCCGATATCAGTTTCTTATTTCGATCTCCTTCCGTGCCCTTAGACAAAGACAAATGAATGGTGAGTTGGAGGCAGTGTGAAATCCAAGGTTAGATAGAGGATCTATCAGAAAGAGTGTTACTAAAAGGTACCTAACTTTTTCTTCTGATAGATACTTCTAACTGTATAGTCATCAGATTTCAAATAGATTCCACAGAAGTACCTCTGAGAGGTGGAAGGTAAGGGGAGGGAACACAGCCTAAACATTCTTGCAGAACTGAGCAGGCGTAGTGACTTATCACCTGCAACCGTTTGTCAAGTCAGCAGTATTTCGTGAACATATGCACTAATGCCCACATCTCAAATATCTAGAATAGACACTTGTCTCACCAACGCCATTGAAGAATCTTTGGAAACGGTGGAATGGGCCCACAGGTTGCTTCTTGGCAAGTGCTTAGCGGATTTTTTGTGCATTGGACCAGTCCCCTTGTGAAGGTCCACTATTGCACTGCCTTGCCTTTTTTTGCTCCTGAAAACCTGACACAGTCTGCCCAATATTCCGTTATACAGTTGAGATAAAAGATAAGTGCTCTCTTGGGGTCAAGGTAATGGAGTTTCTCTTTCTCCTTGGAGTGATAGGGCACAGCATGGAACACTGGAAGAGTGATCCACTGGTTAACGCTAAAGGGAGTCATGACTTTTGGAAGGAATGTGGTTAGTGTTATCAACTTCAATTTGTCTGGGAGAAACAGAGGTATAGGGCTGCTGTATCAAAAACATCTGTACTTTGTGGTGAGCTGATGTGATGACAATAATGAAGATGTTTTTTAGAGCCAAGAGGCTTAAGGAATCGCTATGCATCAGCTCAAAAAACATGCACATAAGAAAGGATGAGACCTGATTAAGGTCCCAGAGTCATCACAAATAACTTGGTGGGAAACATGCATCAAAACTTTTTTTTAGAAAGGTCATCAAAACTGGTGATTTAAATGATGGTGGGTCAGGTAAACCCATTAAGGCTGAATGGGCTGACAAATAGCCTTTAACTGTGTCCACTGCAAGGGCTTGTATGGCTAATGAAAGAACAAACAAAAGCACATCAGAAAGTTTAGCTTGTAAGGGGTGCAGTGCTTTCGGCACCACACCAAGCAACAAACATTTTCCAGTGCCCACCATAGACATACTTTATGCAAAGGCATCTGGCCCCAAGGATGACATTGTCCGCAAGTCAAACACATTTAGCTACCGCCACTTACTCTCCACGCATGGAAGTATAAGTTGTGGAGAGTCAGGATTCTGCCCTGTTGCGGACACAGCAGGTCCACCCCACCTGGTCAGTGGATAAATGCCCAATCCCAGAAGCTTCAGGTACCACACTCTCCGGGCCGAGTCTGGGGCGATGAGAATAGCATGGGCCTATTCGGACTTAATCTTCATCAGAACCTGGGGTAAGATAGTTAGGCGATAAAAGGCGTACAGGTGTCCCTCCTTCCATTCCAGCTGGGATGCATCGCGGAAGGAGCCCATAGGAAGAAACTCAAGAGCACAGAATTGTAGCTCCAGCATGTTGGACAGTGGAAAATAGCTCTACCCATGGCATACTCCTTTGATCAAAGACTTATCAAACCACATCTGGGTGGGGACGCCAAATGTGATCCATCAGAAGATGCATTTAGGGACCTGCGCTAGGTAGTTCACAACCAGGGAGATGCTCCATTGGTCCAGCCACCTCCAAGGGCAAAGGACCGTTTGGGACAGAATCAAGAGCTCCACTCTGCCTAAAATGTTGCAATACCACATAATTATCATGTTGTCCTCAAGCTCCTGCACCACCTTCTCTAAGATTAATGGCAGTAAGTCTTGCAGGACTAGACGGATTGCCTTAAGATCGAACAGGGTGATAAGGAACTGGCGCTCCACACCAGACCAGATGCTTTTGATCCACCTCTACCAAGTGACCTCCCAACCCAAGCAACCACACATATGTCACAACTATATGCCCTTGGTTGGCCCTACTCCTACACCAATTTAGACAACAGACAGTACACAGCGAGCCGCCTACTGCTCCCCAGACCCCCACCAGCTCAAGCAACCAGGAACTATCCGGCAGGATCACACCCAAGGCCCCAACCAGCCACACACCTGCAACACCCCATAACAACTCATTCAAATATCAAGAACCAGGATAGGCCCACAGAAACGGTTGCATCCCCCCACACACTTAAACACAGAACACTGACGGCATAATGACCCACAGGTAAAATGTTCCCGCCTGAACACAACCGATAACTTTAGGTCTAACTAGGGTTATATGGGGGAGAGAGGGGGGGTTATGAAACCACACCATTAGTTACTAGAAAGGAAATTCCAGGAAGGATGTACATCTCATAAATGCAAATAAAGCATACAATAAATTATTCATACAAGCACCCAAGTTTATGTACCACACATGGCACATACTGCCTCATCTACACCACAGAAAAGATAAACAGTTTGAGAAGGAATGCAAAAAAAAATATTTAGGAAGCAAATGTAATGCAAATATGTGATTGTAAGACATATATAAAGATACAAAATACCAATAAAAAGCATTTACCCCGAAAAAACTACGCCCTTGGTGAGGAATGGAAAGTGGCTAATTGGCATCCACCAGTCACTACTGCTTTGAGGTCCCACTGCAGCAGCCACATGTACCATCTGGCATTGGGGATGAGTAGGATGCAGGAGGCCAGGAGACCAAGAAATCTCAGTGATCCAAATTGCGATCCAAGACTGATCGTGAAGTATTGGGATCATATCCCCAATGACCTGGGTTTGCTTCATTGGATGAAAGGCCTTGAACTCCACTGTCTAGGATTACCTCAGCAAATGTGATTATTTGGGGGGTCTCAGATGTGACTTTGGTTCGTTGATAGTAAATTCCAGTGATATCAGGAGCACAGCTGTCATCTGAAGGTGGGACAAGATGGACTGTACCACCGACCTACAAAGATGGACAGTAAACACTTCCATCACTTCTCTTAAAAACCATAGTGCCAAGGCAAGGCCAAAGGGGAGCATGGCAAAAGTAGTCTAGACCACCTTCAAATCAGGTAACAGGGTGGGAAAACAGGATACATATATAAAAATAAGTGTGTTGCAAGACAAAGGACCCCATCCTATTTCCTGGTTCCAGGGACAAAAGAATCTGGGCCAGCGTGAGCATCTCGAATTTGTCGTTTCACATTCCTTCCAGAGTTCTAGCTAATAAGAATTTAGATCAGGTTCCGGACTGCACAACATTGCTCCAGTCAACGCCGACGGGTCCCCTCCAGCTCCGTGTCGGAGTCGAGGATGGGATTGGAGAGGGCTCTCGTGAAGCCAGGAGCGACAACCTCGGGATAGGCATTGGGGTAGGTTGGAATAGTACAACCGGTGCCGGTCCATGTCCATCTGTGGATCCCTGGGGCCCAACTGGCGCTGGGGCTTGAGCCGTCGGCGTGTATCCACCAAGGCTTGCTTTTGAACCTGCAGGGCCCAAAGGCACAGCAGGTGTAACGGGCCACCCAAATATGAGGTGCATAGCTTAAAAAAATTCTCATGGATGAGCGGGAGTCCCTGCGGCTGACGGAAACTCGGGGAGGCACAGATGCAGCCCAGGCACTGGCTCAACTGCAGAGCTAGGCCTCTAGTAGTTACGATTCCTTGTCTCGTTGGCCGATGGACATGGAGAAGTTGAGGCACGCTTCGACTTCTTTTTGTGTGAGAGAAAACTTACCAGAAGAACAAGTTATTTACCTTCGGGAACAATATATCTGTAAGAGACATATATTAGTTATAGATTCCTTACCTTAGAATTACCCCCAGGCATCAGACTGGATCCGGAGAGTTTTTTTTTCAGGAGTACCCCTGTGCGTCCGTCGACTTTGCATTCGTCGTTGGTGTCTTGATTGCCAGAATGACGTTGCTTTATCTACTTAGATGTCGCCCCTGCAGGCTGACGTCTGTTCTTTACACGGCATTCCATGCCAGAAGTGCAGAGCCATGCAAGACACTGACCACTGGTGCACAAAACTAGGGCCCTGAAAGGGAGTCCCTTACTCTAGAAGTCAGTTTGCAGAACGGGGAGGATGGGTGAAATGGTAAGTAGTCTATAACTAATATATGTATCTTACAGATGTATTATTACAGAAGGAAAGTAACTATTAGTTATAGATTCTTTACCTTAGAATAGATACCCCAGAAATACCGGAGGTGGGTCTGCGAACCAAGTTCACACCAGAAAGTCCTTTAGAACAGAGCAGTCAAAGAAGTCCTCTCTTAGGACTCGACTATCCTGGCAGTAGTTTTTAGTGAACGTGTGCAATGAAGCCATGTGGCTGCCTGGCAAGTGTCATTGAGGAAGACTCCACGTCCTAAAGCAGTAGTGGTGGCCTTTGCCCTGGTGGAATGGGCACGCAACCCTACTGGAGACTGCTTTTTTGCCAAGGAATAACAGATTTTAATACAAAGAACAACCCACATTGGAGCGCGCCAGGAGGCGCATAAAGCCGCGTCCGGGGCCGAGTCCCCTGTGTAGCTGAACTTACAGGATTTTGCGGTGAGGCTTAGGGGAATTGAACTGACCTGCTTTCCGCCCGAGGCTGGGCTTGGCTCCGTCTCCCCCCGTATCTCTGCCCTCCTATCCTCCCGGGCTGGCCTGCTCTTCTTGGATGCTGACCAGCCGGGCTTCGCCGGCCAGCCTGACAACTACAGGCCCCAGCAGCCTTCGGGGCACGTGACACTACATTGAAGCGCGCCAGTAGGAGCATAAAGCCGCATCCGGGGCCGAGTCTCCTGTGTAGCTGAACTTACAGGATTTCGCGGTGGAGGCTTAGGGGAATTGAACTGACCTGTTTTCCGCCAGAGGCCGGGCATGGTTTTGTCTCCCCCCGTATCTCTGCCCTCCTATCCTCCCGGGCTTGCCTGCTCTTCCTGGATAATGACCGGCCGGGCTTCGCTCCACCGGTCAGCCTGACAACTACAGGCCCCAGCAGCCTTCGGGGCACGTGACACTACATTGGAGCGTGCCAGGAGGCGCATAAAGCCGCGTCCGGGGCCGAGTCCACTGTGTAGCCGAACTTACAGGATTTTGCGGTGGAGGCTTAGGGGAATTGAACTGACCTGCTTTCCGCCCGAGGCCGGGCTTGGCTCCGTCTCCCCCCGTATCTCTGCCCTCCTATCCTCCCGGGCTTGCCTGCTCTTCCTGGATGCTGACCGGCTGGGCTTCGCTCTGCCGGTCAGCCTGAGAACTACAGGCCCCAGCAGCCTTCGGGGCACGTGACACTACATTGGAGCGCGCCAGTAGGCGCATAAAGCCACGTCCGGTCCCTCGTCCCGCCAGGACGCGCGCGGGACGTGCCGGGAGAAGCCCGGGACAAGGCCGGGACCGTTTACGGCCGTTCGATGTGTGGACTTCTATAGGACCCTTATTGCCCAAGTACACGATTTTAGTGTTTTAAGTAGATATTTTTAACTTGATTTTAAGTTATCAATGTGTACAGGTAGCAAGTTTTTCTTTTAACGTGTTCAGCAAGGTTATATTCATGTCACCAATGTTTTAGTGATAGGGGACATTAGCGTATTGTATCATACAACCCTGTTCTGTTAAATTTCCTGATTATGGGGAAGAATACCCCCTTGAAATGTGTCCAGGCCACAAAATCTATAGTTGCCTCAAAATCTCCCTTACCTAGCCTGACTGCTATTGATCGCATGCTGCAAAAAACTATAGGGGTTGTGGCCTCTGCGATCGAAAGCACAGAAAGGCGGCTTTCGCTCCCAGCGGGTTTTTTACCTCCTTTGCCTACCTTAAATGCCTCATTGATTACAATCAATTCCCAGGATTCAATATTGGCTCCATCTTTTGTAGCTCCTCTGAGGGGTCCGTCTATCTTACCAAATGATAATTTTGCTATCACAATGCCTAATGTTCCCTCTGAAGGCACACAACCGGACGCAAGGTTATAACTTACTCCCACCATATTTCCATTGGACGTGGGGCCTGACCTTCCGCTTCTGACTGAAGTTCTTAGAAGTAGAGGGATGTGCTATGCCACCGAGCCCATCCCCCCCATTATCCATATTGCCATGGATAGTGATATACCACGCGTCATGACTAGGGGGCAGAGGGCCAAATGTAAAACTAAAACTAAACATTGTAACAAGGTTGGCCCCACTGCAGAACAGCCCAATCGGAATATTGGTGGTAATAAAGGAAAAAAGATTGATGATAAATCCAATGAAGCCAATGGGTACAAAGATAAAGATAAAAATAATCCAGGGAAAGTACCTCCCCCTGTTAATGTCAGAGATTTAGTAGCGGGGGTTGTTTCTGGGAACGAATGGAAATTCTTTTACAAACATTGTTGGAGCCGATCAGCTTAAAGGTTACTAATATGGAAACTAGGATGATTCGTTTAGAGGAAAAATTTACTAGTAATCAGCATTTCACCCCAGATATAATTCCGGATAAAATTACCCCGGTAATAACTCAATCTAATTCTGCTGGTCCTAGTGGTATGTCGAATGATGTTAGACAAGTCACAGCAACTAAAATGCTACCAGATAAATCTGTGGTCAAGGGACGAACGCCACCTAGCAATCAAGGGGGGAAATCTGGAGCTAACATATTAAATTCTGCTGGTCCTAGTGGTAAGTCGAATGACGCTAGACAAGCCACAGCAAGTAAAGTACAACTAGATAGATCTGTGGCTAAGGGACGAACGTTATCTAGCAATCAAGGGGGGAAATCTGGAGCTAACATATGTGGTTTGCCCACTCCATCTGTTTTAGCTGACAAAGATACACCTCTTAACTTAAGAGTTGAGGATTCAAGGGAGACTAATATAATTTTAACTCCATCTGTTATAAATCTGCCTCCCGAAGCAACACCCTATATGGTAGTTCTAGCCAATGTCCCTCCATTACCCCCCAATACCTACGAACACTGGTCGACCCTGAGAAATAAGTCCCTACATTTTTTATCAAATAAATTTGGGCTCACCAACTCACTTTTTTCAGAGTTTAAGATGGCCAGGAGAGTGAGTTGGTTGGGTGCATCCAATACATCTCTAAGAGGGGACTGTGTAATCCTTACCTTTCGGTCTCCAACTTTGGTTTCTAACCTAATACAGATGGGTCGTATTGGGTCAATTAACCCCAATTGTGTCAACATCCTTCCTCTTGGTTACTTTTACTGTCCTCCACCTGCATTTAGGTGTCCAGTCACAATCTATCCATTACCAAACCACCCACTATTATATCAGGAGGGGCAGCGGGGGGGAAGCTATGGTATACAAACTTCCAATTGTTATGATATTCTTAGCGGGTTGGATAACGACTGACTGCTATTTGTACACAGTAAATCAGGCTCTATAGGTGCAACAACCCATCCCATTCTGAAAAAACCCACAGCGGACCCCACCGAACTCAAAAATTACCGCCCCATCTCGCTTCTTCCATTCCCGGCCAAAGTCATCGAGAAAGCTGTCAACAACCAGCTCGCCGCCTTCCTCGAAGCCAACAAATCCCTCGACCCTTCACAATCTGGCTTCCGAGCAAAACACAGCACTGAGACCGCCCTCATCGCAGCAACAGACGACATCCGAACTCTACTGGACAATGGAGACACAGTCGCCCTCATCCTCCTTGACCTCTCTGCAGCATTCGACACAGTCTGCCACAAAACCCTTTTACAACGCCTCAATAACATCGGAATCCAAGGAAAAGCACTTGAATGGATCACCTCGTTCCTCACCGGAAGAACCCAGAGAGTCCGTCTTCCACCATTCACGTCCGAGGCCTCTGAAGTCATCTGCGGCATACCACAAGGATCCTCACTCAGTCCCACCCTCTTCAACGTATACATGAGCCCCCTCGCGGCCATCGCACGCCAACACAACCTCAACATCATCTCTTACGCGGATGACACTCAACTGATCCTTTCTCTCACCAATGACCCCACCACCGCCAAAACTAACCTACATGAAGGAATGAAAGAAGTCGCCGAATGGATGAAACAAAGCCGTCTGAAACTGAACTCAGACAAAACAGAAGTCCTCATTCTAGGTACATCACCATCTGCATGGGACGACTCCTGGTGGCCGGAAGCCCTCGGAAAAGCACCCACCCCGACAGACCACGCACGGAACCTAGGCGTCATCCTGGATTCTTCACTCTCAATGAACAGACAAGTCAACGCCGTATCCTCTTCCTGCTTCAACATTCTTCGCATGCTCAGAAAAACATTTCGCTGTATCCCCTCCGACACAAGGAAAACAGTCACCCACGCTCTGGTCACGAGCCGACTGGACTACGGAAACACCCTCTACGCAGGTACTACCGCAAAACTCCAGAAGAAACTCCAACGAATCCAAAACGCCTCAGCCAGACTCATATTAGACATCCCACACAACGAACACATCTCTGGTCACCTTAAAGACCTCCACTGGCTACCCGTCAATAAGAGGATCACTTTCCGACTGCTTACCCACGCACACAAATCACTCTACGACATCGGTCCAGAATGCCTCAACTCACGACTGTCCTTCTACACCCCCTCCCGCCAACTACGTTCATCCAGCCAAGCCCTCGCCACTGTACCTCGCATCAACAAGTCCACCATGGGAGGCAGATCCTTTTCTTACCTGGCTGCTAAAACATGGAACTCACTCCCCGCTTACCTTCGCCTTACCCAGAACCACCTAGCATTCAGAAAGCAACTTAAAACGTGGATATTTGACAAGTAATCCTCCCCCCCTTCCTAAGCGCCTTGAAACCCTCTGGGTATGTAGTGCGCTATATAAATTCCTTGACTTGACTTGACTTGACCTTTAGTGAAGAGGAAAGTGTAGAGGTCGGAAATGATCTAGGGCTCGCAGAGGTAGATAATCCTAAGGTTGCTGTAGTTGGGGAACGATGTGGTGAGGATGTTATTAATTGTCACTATGGGCAAGACCAGCTTGATTGTGTCAATATAAGGGGAATATCAATTGCTAGTTGGAATATATCAGGATGGGCCTCTAAAAATAGAATGCTGGGGTGGCATGATTTTATTAGATCACATGATATCCTGTGTTTCCAAGAAACCTGGTGCTGTATAAAACCCAGCTATGATGGGTTTGTCCATTACCATTCAGATGCATCTAGTTCGCGGCAAGGTAGAGCCAAAGGTGGCCTGCTTATTTTATTATCTGTAAACCTACCGCTGATCGTGGTTAGATACCTAACTGTTGGAATACATTCCCAAATCTTATGGATTCATGAGACGGAAGGCCGTGAGGTGCTTCTAGTTAACTTTTACAATAACATCTTTGATAATACCCGGTATAAAGCTATAGCCGAACTACAATGTGCCATAGCGAAATTGATAGCTGAGGCGAAAACCACCTTTGATTTCATCTGGGCAGGTGATTTTAATACCCCGATCTGGCCAATGTCATCCTCACGGGCATGTGAGATACATAACAATGGGGTGAAAATTCCGCAAATTTTCTGCACAATGTATATGGGGAGGCAATAAAAAACATGATGTCAAACTATGACCTGGAGCTTCTACAGCCTGCTAAAAATGCTCTCGGTCAAATGATCCCCACCTATACAGACAGGAAAACCAATTCCCATATTGACCATTTCATGGTCTCATCAAGCATTGTGTCATACTGTACGACCCCGGTAATCGAGGAATCTACTCTGAGTGATCACAATTGCATTATTGTCCCAATATATAACAAGCATTTACAATGCAATGGTTTCGCCTTTGGAAAAGTTAGAGTTATTGGCATTGTAAATGACAAAATTTGTATTTATGTGTTGGTTTTGAAAACAGATAAATAAATGGCATTGTCATTTACATTGCCATTAGCTTAATCTCTCCAGTCACTCTGCACTCTCTAGCACTCCCTAGCACTCCCTACTCACTCTGCACTCTCTAGCACTCCCTAGAACTCCCTATTCACTCTGCACTCTCTAGCACTCCCTAGCACTCCCTACTCACTCTGCACTCCCTAGAACTCCCTACTCACTCTGCACTCTCTAGCACTCCCTACTCACTCTGCACTCTCTAACACTCCCTATGCACTCTGCACTCCCTATGCACTCTCCACTCCCAATGGACTCTCCACTCCCCATGCACTCTCCACTCCCCATGCACTCTCCACTCCCCATGCTCTATGCACTCTGCACTCCCTATGCACTCTGCACTCTATGCACTCCCTATGCACTCTCCACTCTATGCACTCTGCACTCCCTATGCACTCTGCACTCTATGCACTCTGCACTCCCTATGCACTCTCCACTCTGCACTCTATGCACTCTGCACTCCCTATGCACTCTATGCACTCTGCACTCCCTATGCACTCTCCACTCCCTATGCACTCTCCACTCCCTATGCACTCTCCACTCCCCATGCACTCTGCACTCCCCATGCTCTATGCACTCTGCACTCCCTATGCACTCTCCACTCTGCACTCTATGCACTCTGCACTCCCTATGCACTCTGCACTCTGCACTCCATGCACTCTGCACTCCCTATGCACTCTCCACTCTGCACTCCCTATGCACTCTCCACTCTGCACTCCCTATGCACTCTGTATGCACTCTGCACTCCCTATGCACTCCCCACTCCCTATGCAATCTCCACTCCCTATGCACTCTCCACTCTGCACTCCATGCACTCTGCACTCCCTATGCACTCTCCACTCTGCACTCCCTATGCACTCTCCACTCTGCACTCCCTATGCACTCTGTATGCACTCTGCACTCCCTATGCACTCCCCACTCTCCACTCCCTATGCAATCTCCACTCCCTATGCACTCGCAGGTTTCATTGGTTCTATGGGTGAGGTGAGACGCGCATTGCACCTGCGCGGGTTTCGTTGGTTCTATGGGTGAGGTGAGTGAGTTGCTCCAGCTGAGGTTTCGTTGGCTCTATGGGTGAGGTGAGGTGAGATGCTCCAGCGGGGGAATCGTTGGTTCTATGGGTGAGGTGAGATGCGCATTGCCCCAGCGTGGGTTTCGTTGGTTCTATGGGTGAGCTGAGATGCGGATGCCCCAGCGTGGGTTTCATTGGTTCTATGGGTGAGCTGAGGTGAGTTGCTCCAGCGTGGGTTTCGTTGGTTCTATGGGTGAGGTGAGGTGAAGGGATCACTGCCCAGAGCTGGACTCTCTGGTTTTGCGGGTGAGTGAGTTCAGGTGCTGGCTGCCTCGGAGCAGGTCCCTCCGTGCTCCCGGAGGGCGCTCGACGCCTCTACAACCTGCCTCATGTCCTTGTCACTTTTCTCCTCACACCAAAGGCGGCGCATTCATGAGGTTGTCTCTTTATTTTTCTCCTGTCCCCTTTCTTCAATTTTCCCCTCTGACGCCCTCTCTTTTTTCGGGAATAATCGCTTTCTTCGCCTGTTTGCTTTGGGGGCTTTTCATCCATGGCCGGTTCAGAAAGGCGTCCCGCCCCCTTTCTGTGCGTCCTTTGAAGCCCCTCGCCTGTCCGTGTCCTGGTCCGGGTCCTGGCCGGCCTGTCACTCGGGGGACCTTTGTATGCCCCCGGCCCCCACCTCCTCCGGAGCACATTTCTGCCCCCTCCCTCCCAAGCCCAGGGTTCGGGTGATCGATTCTCCTAGGAAGGGCCCACGGCAAGGTGCTCAATCCCCCTTTATTCCTAAATTCCTTAATTCATCCGCACCGTCCTTCCTTCCTTCTTGATCCATACTTCGGGACCTTATTCTGTCACTCATTCAATGTTTTCAGTCTTTCGTTCTCTCATTCTTTCGTTCTTCTCTTTCTCCTCCCGTATACTTTTCCATTCCCTCTTCCTTTCTTCCGTATATTCTTCCTTCCTTTCACTGTGCATTCCCTTCTATTATCTCTCTATTGCTTTCCTCCACGTCCTCCCTGCTTCCTCCTTTCCTCGATTCCCTTCTCCTCCCGCCTCATGTTTTCCTTTCTTTTTTCATTCCTTTATGTATAACACCCTAGTCTTCAGTCTATCATTCTATCTTACCCATCTCCTAGTTTATTCCCTCAATCACTCCTCTCTCCCCTCCTTCATTCGTGTCCTCCTAGTTCCCCGTCTCTCTCTTGAGACTTGTGAAACAGGCACACGACGCACCCTTCATACCTTAGAAGCAAAGAGCAGGCATGTCCAAAACCAGGGCTTTTCCCAGATTTTTGGGCCATAAGCTTCAGTTTCAGGAAGTAAAATGAATATTTTCTACGGAACTTGGTTTGGACTTAAGTGGCTTGTAGCGGCAAGACGCCCGTGTGAGAACAAGGCGCTAAATAACTAAACAAAAAATCTATAACGCAAACGAGATATTGTGTTTGTTGCAAGTCAGTGATGTCGGGGAAGGATCAGCCTGCACAGCACTCAGAACCACCATCGCGCCTCTAGCCGCTACGAGCGCGAACTCCGTCCTGAATTGTAACGATGTATAAAGGGCTCGTTACGCCGGAGCACAGCACGTTTCTAAGCGCTACTGGTGCATCAGAACAGTCACTAACTGGGAAATATTACGTCAATTGTTTTCTCTCCAGGATTAGCAATGTTGAAAATGTGGGCGTAGGGGTGAGACCTGAACGGCCTGCTTGAAAAGCCGCTATGAGGTGTGGGTCATTTTTCAG
This sequence comes from Lissotriton vulgaris, assembly GCF_964263255.1. Lineage (NCBI taxonomy): Eukaryota > Metazoa > Chordata > Amphibia > Caudata > Salamandridae > Lissotriton > Lissotriton vulgaris. The sequence continues at coordinate 1,253,994,288 of NC_141695.1, read as the reverse complement.
GGTTTGCATGACTACAATCAAGTGTGTGTGTGTGTATGTATATGTATACACATGCAACCAGACCCGTTGTCATAGGTAACACACTCACTTATATATATGTTAACTATGACAACGGGTTGGTTGTATGACTGCGCAGTCTTTGAGGGCGGTCATGGGGGAAGGACACTTCTAGCTCCTAGACCAGGGGAAAAGCGCTCCAGTGTCCGGCATCTAGGCTCACCTTGAAAAATGTCCTACATTTTTTCGCGTCATGAAAAAATGTAGGACATTTTTCAAGGTGCAGCGTTACCCCGGTTCTCAGATAGTTTATGCTCGCGGCTTCCGGTACTGTCCGCCCGTCGGCGGCTCTGGGATCAGCACGTAAGCCGCGCTAGTGGCGTCCGTGACAACCTCGGGCAAACCTTTCAACCCTCCTCGGATATAACACGCATTTCGAAATCTTTATAAAGCACGAATGAGGCGTGTTCAATAGTGAACTGGAAACGGCAGCCTTTGCCGCCCCGGCCCCGCTCGCCTTCTGGAGCCAGGTTCCTCTTGGTGAAATATTTAGGCGCTATTGTGGAAGCGCAGACTCTGGATACAAGGGGTGAGCGTCCAAGAGAGGCGCACTGTCCCTGGGCAGTTACATTGATGATCGCGCCTCGGCGGGCCCCAGCACTGCACGTAGGCGCTAGACGCCGAGATCGCCAGCAAATCCAACCCCGTCTATCATCTGTGCGAGGTTGGCAAACCTCCTCGAAATATGCTCATCACAGCGCTTGGACACAGCCCCCTGCATAAACAAGCGCTATATAAAATGTATCACTATTATTATTTGTCTCCCCCAGGGAGAAGCCCCTACCTGCAGCAGGACGGCTGGAGCCCGCACCTACGGGGTCCTGCTTGGATTCCATGAACAAACGCAGCGCCTGCAGACACGACGGGCAACAGTACCGCCTCTGTTCAATTCGATGTTAGAAATAATATACGGCGTGCGCAAATAAGAAAACTGTGCATAAAGGGCTTGTACGCATTAAAGTGTGTTCACTCCGGTATCACAAGACGGCCAAGCATCGGTGTACTGCGGGAAACGTGCACAGGACAGCGAGGGGAGGGGGGACGGCGGGAGGAGGGACACGGAGGAAGGCAGGACAGCAGCAAGCACGGCCCGGACGGACCAGATTCGGGGGCGTTCCCGGCTTTTGGCTGACGTAGCATGACGTAGCCAAAAGCCAAAAATTCTCGGGAACGCCCCCGAATCTGGTCCGGCCATGACGGACGCCTCTCTGTTCCAATGGCTAGCCTCCATTTATGGAGCTAGCCAATGAAACAGAGGGCGGGATTCCCGAGCCACATACTGTAATCATCAGATTTCTCCTGCGCAAAAGCTGCTTGCGCAGCTTTGCAGTCGAAACCTAAAAAGGGGGACAAGTCTGCAGCAAGTAACTATCGTCCGATCAGTTTACTCGACTCATCGGTTAAATCATGAGCAGAGTGTTGCTGTTCAGGTTGGAAGAGTGGGCTGATTTGAGCAGCGCGGTTGATCTGGTTGACCACTCCATTTTATGGCCAACTCTGTTAGAACTTGGTGCACCTGAGGAAATTATTTTCTTTCTTGCCCGACTGTATGAAAAAATGCAAGCTTGCGTGCGTTATGGGGTTAGTGGGGAGTGTACCTCAAATTTCAATGTAAGGCGTGGGATACGACAAGGTTGTGTCCTCGCCCCCCTGCTTTTTACCCTGTTCATAAATGCCAATTCAATTCTAAAAACAGTTAGAGCTGATGCACCTCAGGTCAAAGGTTCAGAAGTCCCAGTACTGCTTTACGCAGACGACGCTGTGTTATTGTCCAGAACCCCTATTGGTCTCCAGCGTCTGATGGATCGTTTCTCTGTTTTATAACGAACAGAAAATTATTAATCAATAAAAGTAAAACACACATGATGATCTGTGGGGCTAGGGCCAAAAACCATGTGTTTTTTATTGAAGGGGTGAAAGTGCAGCAAGTTGAAAAATGTTGTTATTTGGGTGTCATTTTTTCAAAGGACGGTAGTTGGTCCCAGGAACTTGTTAATGTATGGTCAAAGATGGCAAAAAGCGCCCATGGCATATTTAGATTCGCCTCTAAAATCGGCGATAGACGAATCAAAGATATGATGCAGATCTACCAGGCCAGGAGTGTTTCGATTGCTTTATATGGGGCCGGATTGTGGGGCTATTCCAATGCAAGTTGTTAGCAAATGGAAGAAAAAAAAATTCTAAAAAAACTCCTCTGCCTACCCACTTCTGCCCCAACCGATTTAATACACAGGCAAGTGGGGGCCGCTTACATATCTGATCTTATATTATTACGGCCTATAATGATCTGGCGCTCTATTCGGCTTAAGGAGGGGACAGTCTTTAACCAACACATTATTAAGGACTGCCTTGATTTGGTTAACTATATCAAGATTCCATGGCTAAAGTATATTGTAGAAAATTTTCGGGGAATTAACGGCCTAAATATTATTGAGGACCCAGGTGCTGCAGGAGATTTCTCCAAGCAGGAGATGAAAAACAAATTTATGATGTATAGTGCCCAAAAGCGCTTGTCCACTAATGGCCACTTGACTACTCTTAACTTCTATAGTAGGTACACCAAATGTGAAGGTTTCCAATTATACTTGAGCCAGGTAACTAGACCAGTCCACAGGTTTGTCCTTACGAGACTTGGGTTTGGATTGGCTCACCATCTGGTGGCTTTTCCGCATCAAAAAAATACCCTGTTGGCCCCTGTCCATGTGATGGACACTCCAAACAAAGTACGTTGCACTTTATGTTGATCTGTACTTTGTACAAGAACTTTAGGGTGGCCTATTTGAAACCTATGTTTATTAAATATGGTATTTATAATGTTGAAGAGGCCATGAAGCTGATTTTTAAAGTAAATTCTTCTGACATATGTTTTTTTACTGCAACCTTTTTATGTAAATCTATTCATCTCAGGAAAAGCATGATATTTTAAATTTTGTACGTGGTTTTAATCTGTATATTGTTAATTTATTACATGTTGCCTGTATGCTTTTATGGTCATTATATTATATGAACTGAATAAAGCTTCATGAAATGAAATGAAATGATTTTAATACAAGGAACAACCCATCAAGAAATGGTTCGTTTTTGCATGACCCGACCTTTCTTGGCGCCCACATAGCCAACAAAGAGCTGATCATCCACCCGGAGCTATTTTGTGCGAGACAGATAAAATGGTAGTCACGTTTTGGATCCAGACGGTGGAGCCTCTCCTCCTCTTTGGAAGGATGTGGGCGGAAAGAAGGTTGGTAAAGTGATGGTCTGTCCTATGTGGAAAGAGGTAACCACTTTGTGAAGAAAAGAAGGTCTAGTTTGAAGGACAACCTTGTCCGGATAAACAGCAAGGAAAGGAGGTTTAGAAGAAAGAGCCTGAAGCTCACTCACTCTGCAAGCAAAGGTAATAGCAACCAGAAAAGCAGTCTTTAAGGTCAAGAGTCTGAAAGGACAATTATGTAGGGACTCAAAAGGAGCGCACATAAGGTAAGTCAGAACAAGGTTCAAGTCCCACTGGGGCATTACAAAGGAATAGGAGGAAACAGGTAAGTAATGCCCTACGGTAACGATTTACAATAGGGGACTTGAAAAGAGAAGGCTCATCAGGAAGGGGAAGAAAGGCCGAAAGAAAGTCCTTGGGGGTGCCCAGAGCAGAGCCCTGCTGGGCCAAAGAAAGCAGGAAGAGGAGAACCTCAGAAAGGGGATCCACAGCCTCTGCTGCGCACCATGCCACAAATTTGTTCCATCTACAGGCATATACTGTTTTAGTAGAGGGACGCCTGGATGCCAAGATAACATTACAGACTTCAGGAGGAAGGTCGAAGGCTGTCAACTGTCGCCGCTCAATCTCCATGCAAGAAGGTGGAGGCTGGACAGGTTTGGGTGGAGGACCGTCCCCTGCTGCTGCGACAGAAGATCCTCCTGAAGGGGCAGTCGGATCGAAGGCCATGTGCAAGAGCTTGGGATACCAGACTCTTCGTGCCCAGTCTGGAGCCACAAGAATTACTTAGCTCCTGTTTCGCTTGATATTCTTCAGAACTCTGGGCAGAAGTGGTGTAGGCGGAAAGGCGTATAAAAGACCACAACGCCACTAGCGCCGAAAAGCGCTGCCTAGCGAGTGCTGCCTTAGAAATTCCAATGTGCAGAACTGCTGACATTGCGCGTTCTCTTCAGTGGCGAATAGATCTAACCAAGGCTCTCCCCACTGCGGAATCAGACCTTGCACCACCTTCGAGTGAAGACGCCATTCGTGATCCATCAAGCACTGGCGGCTGAGTTTCTCCACCCTGGTGTTCAGGGAACCTGGCAGGTGTTGAACCACCAGGGACATGCCCGGATGTTCCAGCCACTTCCAGAGACAAATGGCCTCCTGACAAAGGGCCCACAACCCCACCCTGTCCTGTTTTCTGCAATACCACATTGTGGAAGTGTTGTCTGTGAACACCTGCACTACTCTTCCTTTGACAGTGCTAGACAGATCACCTGAAGCTCTGGAAGGTTGATGTGGAGCCTGGACTCCATCGGAGACCAGAGGCCCCTGATCTCTGCCTATCCCATGTGCCAGCCCCATCCAATGAGTGACGCATCTCTCACCACTGAGAAATCTGGTTGGGGAAGGGAGAGGGATCTGCCGTTGACCCAATCCTGATTCGTGAGCCACCACTGCATTTGGTGTGCAGTCCCCGCCGAGATGTGGACGACATCGGACATATTCCCCTGATGCTGCACCCACTGGAACTTCAGGTTCCACTGCAGAGCCTGTATATGCCACCAGGCATGATCCACCAGCAGGATGCAGGAGGCCAGGAGGCCCAGCAGCCTTAGGGACATTCTCACCGAAATCCAGGGTAGCGGCTGGAACATCGGTATCGTAGCCCGAATATCCAGGACTCACTGTTCGGGCGGATAGGCCCGAAACTGCGCTGTGTCCAGAACCACTCAGATGAAATGAAGCTTCTGAAAAGGGTTCAGGTGCGACTACGGCACATTGACTGTGAACCCCAGCAAATGCAGGAGGCATGCTGTAGTCTGAAGAAAAGCGCTGACAGCCTGGGGCGAGCTGCCCTTCAACAACCAGTCGTCGAGGTAGGGGAAGACTGGAACCCCTGATCTGTGCAGATGAGCTGCGACCACCATCACTTTCGTGAATGCCCGAGGGGCACTGGTAAGGCCAAAGGGAAGCATGGTAAACTGAAAATGCTGGTGGCCTACCGTGAAACATAGGTAACGCCTGCGGCCAGGCAGGACGGGATGTGGAAATAAGCATCCTGCAAGTCCAAAGCTACCATCCAGTCTCCAGGGTCAAGGGCAGACAGGACCTTAGCCAATGTCAATATTTTGAACTTCTCCTTTCGCAGAAAGCAGTTGACGACCCTGAGGTTTGAGATAGGACGTAGGTCTTTGTCCTTCTTGGTTACCAGAAAGTAGTGGAGTAACAGCCATGACCTACTTATGGCACACGGACTCGCTCAATGGCTCCCTTGGCCAAGAGAGCCGCAACTTCCTGATGGAAAAGGGTCAAGTGATCCTCGACATGTGAAGGAGAGTAGGTGGCCTGGATGGAGGGGTAGTCTCGAAGGGGAGGGAGTAGCCCTTTCGGACTATCTGCAAAACTCACCTGTCCGATGTGATGTTGTGCCAGTGGGGGAGGTGATGGCGGATCCAGCCGCCCACAGACAACTGGTGGCCCTGGAAGGTCATACTAGGAAGGGCTGGAGGCTGTGGCAGAGGGGGCACTGATGAACTGGCCCACCCGCCGGCTCTCGGACCCTTGGCAGTGGGTCCCACGTCCCCTTCCCCGCAGAGGCTGAGCAGCCTGCACAGGCCTGTGGCTGTGGGCGGAACGTGGTGGGGCACCCATTCCCTAGCCACAAAAGGGACGAAAAGCAGACTGCGCAGGGCGAGAGGTGGTAGCCAGGCACAAGGATCTGGCCGTAGCCCTAGAGTCCTTGAAGCGCTTGAGTGCCTTGTCCACCAGGTCGCCAAACAAGCGACGGCCAACAAAGGGCATGTCCAAAAGACTTGATTGGACATCGCCCGAGAAGCCAGAGGTCATCAGCCAGGCGTAGTGTCTCAAGGCTACCGACTTTGAAATCGTCCTGCCTAGCGAGTCGGCGGTGTCCAGCCCAAAGCGAATAGCGAACTTTGCTTCATCCCTCCCTTCTGTGACCGCATGAGAGGACGGCCGGGGCCTCCTCTGGGCACTGTGGCAGCACCTGCGCAACCGTGTCCCACACAGAGTGGGTGTAATGGCCCGAGAGACATGCGGTATTCACCGACTGCAGTCCTAAGCTGGCAGAAGAAAACATCTTCCCAAGATGATCCAGCTTCTTGAATTCCCTATCTGGAGGAGGAGAAGGGAACGTGCCTTTGGACGTTGAGGCTTGGACCACCAAGCTTTTAGGGGTAGGGTGTGGGGAAAGTAAAATGCGGTCACCCAGGGTAGGGCGGTGGCGTCGGGCAATCATCCTATCCACAGGAGCCCCTGTGCTGGGCTTGGACGAAGTACAGAGAAGGATGTCTGTGAAGGCCTCAATGAATGGCAGTATGGGTGCCGAAGAGGCTGCTGCTGGTTGAAGCACCTCAGTCAGGAGGTCAGCAGATTTGCTTGATGACTTGGAGTGCAACAATGACCTCCGTCTTTGCGACCACTCCCAGGTTCTTCCACAGTGTTGCACATCGAGCCACCAAGAGCTTTAGGAATCGCTCCATCAAGGCCTACCGACTGCTGCTTGACGCATCCGAACATGCCTTCAGATCGTGGCACCAGTGGCAAACAACTGACATGCTTAGGCCAAACTATGCTACTTACTGGCATGCAGGGGTGCTCTCATGAAAATGTTTCCGTGTCCAGTCTGATGCCTGGAGATATTTGTAAGGCAAGGAATCTGCAGATAGAAGTCTCAATAAGTTGCTGGAATCAGCAGCGGAGGTGGAAACTCTACAGTCTCCATTGGAGGATTCACTATCGAGGGGCTATGGCACCAGAATGCCTCCAGGTAAGCCATGAAGAGTTCATCACAGGCTGAATAATGTCAAGGGTGAACCCAATGGCGAGGAAGCAAATGGAGACCAGGTTGGTCCATGGGTCCTGGCAGGGTAGTAGACTTGAGTCCACCTTGCCTACACCCCCATCATGGTGTGGGGGAACCATGCAGGGTTGGCTCTGGGTAATCCAGAGCAGGTGCTGGGGCCAAGGGTGGCTAAAGGGCATGCACTGACCTTGGATCTAAAAAGATGACTAGCTTCAGGTCTAGGATGGGCACCCTGGAGGGTGCCAGAGCTGGAAGGGAAGTGATGTCCTCCGGCAGAGTGATGTCCATGAGCCCTAGCTCCAAGGAAGACTTTGTTGGAAACTGGCAGTGCCTAGGTGACCTACCTAAAGACCTTGATCTATGTCAAAATGTTAAAAAAATTTATTTTTCTTCTCCTCCTCATCCTCATCTCCCCCAGGAGGACGCTGATGAATTAGAGTTTCAGGCTGATCTTAACCAGAATTGAGTACTATGCTCAATGTGTGCGGGCCATAAAAAGCGTAGCCTCCTGCTCCTTAATAGCTTTAGAGAGCATGAGGCCACATATGTCACTCAATTAAAAGGCATTCTTCAGCCCTGACATCACAGGCAAACCTCAGCGTGGCTCAGAAATGGACATTTGTCAATTTTCTTGTGGTAGATAACCCTAAGCACTGCGCTGAAGTTGAACCAGCACTACCTGTTAGCAAAAGCCAGCTATGACAAAAGTTCCAAGATCCATTCTGCTCCTAGGGATATTCATATACCTGCATGTAAAAGTATCTACCAGACAAATGTGGCTTTGTGGAGATTGAGGGACACCAGTAAATCACCATCATTGAAACCCCCCAAAAAAATCTCTCAGTGACAGAATCTTGGTATTGTCTTGCTTATTGAACAAGTTACTTACCTTCGGTAACAATGTATCTGTAAGAGACATATGTTAGTTATAGATTCCTTACCTTAGAATTACCCTCAGGCATCAGAGTGGATCAAAAGAATTTTTTCTTAGCAGTACCCCTGCACTTCGGTAGGTGGCGTTGGTCAACTCCATGTCCGCCATCGTGTTCGCCAGGATGACTTCGCAGTGTCCATTTAGACGCCGCCCCTGCGTGCTGACGTCAGTTCTGACACTAATTTCCACGCCAGAAGTGCGGAGCCATGTAAGACAGTGACCACTGGTGGGCTAAAACTAGGGCCCTGCAACGGAGCCCCTGACCCTGGACATCAATTCGCAGAGCAGGGAGGATGGGTAGGGCGGTAAGGAATCTATAACTAACATACGTCTCTTACAGATACATCGTTACCGAAGGTAAGTAACTTGTTCATCTGAAAGAGACTGTTAGTTATAGGATCCTTACCTTAGAATAGATACCCCAGAAATACCAAACCCGGAGGAGGGTCTGCAAACCAAATTCCAACCAGTAAGTTCTGGAGGACTGAAAGGGCAAAATAGCAGTCCCTCCGGACTTGGCTGTTCAGGCAGTAATATCTGGTGAATGTGTGCAAGGATGCCTAGGTGGCTACCTAACAGATATCAAGAAGGGGAACTCTGCATGCAAAAGCAGTGGTGGCAGCCGCAGCTGAGGTGGAATGAGCTTGGAGCCCCACTGGAGGTTCCTTTTTCGTCAAAGCAAAACAGATTTTAATTCAAAGGACAACTGAGCTAGAGATGGTATGCTTTTGAACAGCCTGACCTTTCTTGGCACCCATGTAGCCAACGAACAGTTGATCAACCACCCGGAAATCTTTTGTGCGGTAAAGGTAGAAGGACAGCGCATGTTTAGGGTCCAGACAGTCGAGTCTCTCCTCCTTCCTGGGCGGGTACGGAGATGGGAAAAAGGTGGGCAAAGTAATGGTTTGTACAATGTGAAAAGGTGTAACCCCTTTTGGATGGAATGAGGTTATCATCCTAAGCACCACTTTGTTCAGGTGCAGAGAAGAAAGGGGATTTAGAAGAAGGAGCTTGAAGCTGACTTACTCTGCGAGCAGAGGTGATGGCAACAAGGAACGCTATCTTCAGAGAGCGGTGCCTTAGAGGACAGTTGTGAAGAGGCTCGAAGGGAGCGCACATAAGATGGGTTAAGACAAGGTTCAAGTCCTACTGGGGCATTACAAAAGGAGATCGGAGGAAGAAATTAGTAATGTCCTTAAAGAACCTATTTACAATAGGGGACTTGAACAAAGATGGCTCATCTGGTAGCCGAAAGAAAGCAGAGATGGCCGCAAGTTAGCCCTTAAGCTTGACCAGGGCAGAGCCCTGCTGGGCCAAAGAAAGTATATACAAAAATACCTCTGAAAGAGGGGCAGAAAGGGGATCTACAGCCTTTGCTGTGCACCATGCCATAAACGTATTCCATCGACAAGCGTATTCCGTTTTAGTGGAGGGTCACCTGGCTGCTAAGATGACATTACAGACTTCGGGTGGAGGTCAAAGGCTGTCAACTGTCACAGCTCAATATCCACGCAAGGAGGTGGTGGCTGGACAGGTTTGGTTGAATAACCCTGCCCTGCTGCTGCGACAAAAGATTCTCCAGAAGAGGCAGTGTGATAGGAGGATTGATAGCCATGCTCAGGAGCTCTGGGTGCCAGACTCTTCATGCCCAGTCTGGAGCCAAAAGAATAGCTTGGGCCCGGTAGGGCTTGATCTTCTTCAGCACTAAGGGCAGAAGGGGTACAGGCAGAACGGCATACAGGAGGCCGCAGTTCCACTTGTGCTGAAAAGCAACCTTGGAAACTCCAAAGTACAGAATTGAGGACATTGCGCGTTCTCTTCAGTGGCGAACAGATTTAACCAAGGCTCTCCCCAACGCTGAAAGAGACCTTGCACCACCTGAGTGAAGACACCATTCGTGATCTGCCAGGCACCGGCGGCTGAGTTCGTTCACCTTGGCGTTCAGCGAACCAGTGAGGTGTTGAACCACCAGGGCCATGCCCTGATGTTCCACCCATGTCCGAAGACAAAGAGTGTCTTGACATAGGGTCCACGCAGAATTGCGGACATTGCGTGTTCTCTTCGGTGGCGAACAGATCTAACCAAGGCTATCCCCACAGCTGAAACAGACCTTGCACCACCTCTGAGTGAAGACGCCATTCGTGATCTACCAGGAACCGGCATCTGAGTTTGTCCGCCCTGGCGTTCAGAGAACCTGCCAGGTGTTGAACCCTGATGTTCCAGCCATGTCCAAAGGCGAGGAGCCTACGGACATACGGTCCACGACCCCACCCCACCCGGTTTGTTGCTGTACCGCATGGCGGTGGTGTTGTCCGTTTACACCTGCACCACATTTCCCTTTAGAGAGGGAAGGAATGTCTGCAGTGCCAGGCGGATCGTTTGGAGCTCCAGAAGGTTGATAAGGATCACAGACTCCGCCGGAAACCAGACGCCTCTGATCTCCACCTCTCCCAGATGGCTGCCCCATCCCAGGAGTGACACATCTGTCACTACTGTGACATCTGGTTGGGGACGGGAGAGGGATATGCCTCTGACCCAAGCGTGGTTTGTTAGCCACCCCTGCAGTTGTTGCGCAGTTCCCTCCGCGATCCGGACATAGTCGGAAAGATTACCCTAATGCTGTGCGCACTGGAACTTCAGGTCTCACTTCAGAGCCCGCATATGCCATCTGGCATGATCCACCAGCAGGATGCAGGAGGCCATGAGGCCAAGCAGCCTCAGTGTCATTCTCACCGAAATGCCAGGATAGAGGCTGAAACATCGGTCTCATAGCTCGAATATCCTAGACTCGCTGCTTGGGAGGATAGGCCCAAAACTGCACTGTGTTCAGAACAGTTCAGATGAAAGGGAGCATCTGAGAGGGAGTCAGGTGTGACTTCGGAACATTGATAGTGAACCCCAGCGAATGTAGGAGGTCCGCCGTAGTCTGGAGGTGGGAGACGACAGCCTGGGGCGAGCCCACCTTCAACAACCAGTCGTTGAGATAGGAGAAGACTAGAACCCCTGACCTGTGCAGATGAGCTGCGACCACCACCATCACTTTCGTGAACAAGCGAGGGGCACTGGTAAGGCCAAAGGGGAGCAGGGCAAACTGAAAATGCTCATGGTCTACCTTGAACCGCAGGTAGCATCTGTGGGCTGGCAGGACGGGGATGTGAACATAGGCGTCCTGCAAGTCCAGCGCTACCATCCAGTCACCAGGGTTGAGGGCAGACAGGACCGGAGCTAAGGTTAGCATTTTGAACTGCTCCTTCCGGAGGAAGCAGTTGAGGGCCCTGAGGTCTAGAATAGACGCAATCCTTTGTCCTTCTTGGGTACCAGAAAGTAGCAGGAATAACAAACACAACCTACTTCTGGCGTAGGAACCCTCTTGATAGCTCCCTTGTCCAAGAGAGCTGAGACTTCCTGGCAGAGAAGCGCCAAATGATCCTACGACATGTGATCGAAAGACGGTGGCACGGAGGGACGGGTAGTATAGAAGGGGAGGGAGTAGCCCCTTCGGATTATTTGCAAAACCCACCTGTCTGGCACGATGATTTGCCAGTGGCAGAGGTGATGGAAAATCCTGCCATCCACTTAGTTGGGGACCTTGAAAGATCGGACTAGGAAGGCTTGGAGGCTCCTGCAGGGAGGGAAAGGGTGGACTGGCCAGCCAGCTGGCTCCCAAGCCCGCTGCCAAGCAGAGGCCGGGCAGCTAGCGTGAACCGATGGCTGGACTGGGCCGTGCGTGATAGGGTGCTACTTCTGTAGCCATGAAAGGGGTGAAAAGAAGACTAAAGTGGACGGGCTGCTGCTGCGAGGACCAAGGATCTGGCCATAGCGCGAGAATCCTTAAAGCACTCCAGCCTGAGTCTGCTTTGTCATCATAAAGGTGATGGCCATCAAAGGGCATGTCCAGCAAAGTATACTGGACACCCCCCCGAAAAGCCAGACCTCCTCAACCAGGCATAGTGCCAAAGGGCTACTGATGTGGCATCAGTGAGTCGGTGGTATCCAGTCCACAGCGAATCGTGAATTTTGCTGCATCCCTCCCATCTGCCACTGCTTGGGCGAGACCAGCCTGGGCCTCCTCCAGGCACTGAGGCAGCACCTGTGACTGTATCCCAGATAGGATGGGAGTATCGGCCCAAGAGGCAGGCAGTATTCACGGACTGCAGTGCCAAGCTGGAGGATGAGAACATGCGCCTCCCAAGATGATCCAGCTTCTTGAATTCCCTGTTTGGGGGAGAAGAAGGGAATGTGCCCTTGGAAGAAGAGGCTTGGACCACAGAGCTCTCGGGTGAAGGGTGTTGGGTGAGGAAAACTGGGTTGTCCGGAGCCCGGCAGTGGTATCTGGCAATCCTTTCCACAGGAGCCCCTGTGCTGGGCTTGGACCAGGTGCCCAGAAGGATTTCCGTGAGGGCTTCAGTGAAGAGCAAGAGGGGTTCGGAGGAAGTTGCCACAGGTTGAAGCACCTCAATCAGGAGATTAGTATTGACTGCCACTGTAAGGAGCTCCAGGCCCAAGACCTCAGCTGCCCTTCGCACCACCACAGCATAAGACGCACCCTCCTCCATAGCCACGTTAGGGGGAGAAAGCATGCCATGGTCTCCACTGGTGCCACTCCGGTCCTCTTTCCAGTCCGCTCTTCAAGCTGGTTTGTTAAAGGATCAGGTGACCCCTCCCAATCCTCATCACAACCTTCTAGGGCATAGGGAACACCAGGGAGGAAAAGGGGAACAAAAGTACTCTCCAGCGTCAGATTAGACGTTGGCCGATGTAGATCTGGATCCGGTTCTAACATGGGGGTGAGGTTGGGGACGGCATGGGTCAAGGGCACGACCGACGCCGGGGGCCTCGTCACCGAGATCAGCACCAGGAAAGGTCAACCGGCATAGATCCGAATCGAGGCCTGGAACCTCAGGGGTCCACCAGCACCAGGGCCAGAGCTGCCGGCATCAAAGGCCCAGGACCCCCCACCGGCCCCGCGGGGCCCGAAGGCATGCTGGCGGAGTCGGGCTACCCAAAGATGGAAGGAGGGCTTCGTAAAATGTAAGAAGCTGGGCAGGGGATGCTCCGGCAACCAGAAAGGGAGGGAGGCGCTAAGTCATCCCAGGAGTAGGCCGGGCAGATAGAGTGTTAAAGGGACGACGCTCCGGATCCTGCATCGCATCAGCCGACCGACAGGCAGATGGCGAAGTGCGCCGATGCTTCTTAGCCTTCTTCTTGTGCTTCGACTTACACAAAGACTTGGAAGACTGAGTGCGGTGTGGTGGCTCGGCGATCGGTCCCGAGACCTTCCTCTCGACTAGGACCTCGAGTGACGCAGAGCAGATTCACGGCCTCCAAAAGCTTTCGGGACCGCTCCCGCAAAGACTTCGGGTTCATGGCCCAACAGTCGTAGCACGACTTTGGGTCGTGGTCGTGCTCCAGGCACCAGAGGTGTGGATCCGTGACGGACATCAGCTTATGACAGGAGTCACAAGGCTTGAAGCCAGTCCAACGATGGGACATCCCTCCGTGCACCAGGAGTCAAATGACTCGAAAAAAGAAGTCGACAAAAGTAAAAAATACTCTAATCAAAAAAGACTAAGGGTACCGCTCTCTCCGAATCTGCACTGGCTGGCGCGGAAAAAGAACAGACGTCAGCGCGCAGGGGTGGCGTCTAAGTAGACACTGCAACATCATCTCGGTGACCACGACGCAGATGACTGATGCGGAGTAGACCGAAGCCACCTACCGACGTGCATGGGTACTGCTAAGACGAAAATTCTCCGGATCCTGTCTGGCGCCTGGGGGTAATTCTAGGTAAGCAATCTATAACTAATGGTCTCTGTCAGATTAGTGCTCCAGATCCTTGTTGTGAAAACTAGTATGTTAGTTAACCCTACACTGTGAAACACAGAGAAAAGGGAATTTCAGAGCAAGAGAGAGAGAGAGAGAGAGAGAGAGAGAGAGAGATATCGATATCCAATCAACGAAAAGAACGTTTGGTAGAAACCACTCCCACATGGATAAAATCATCCTAGAGGAAAAGTAACCCTTCTGAACTATAACGTAGAAGCCCACATAAGAAAGGGAAAAGAAATGCATAAGCAACTGCCAAGTTAAGGTCGAACTAGAGTGGGAGAAGTTGGCCTGATATATGATGTCTCCAATTCTGGGGGCACCTTGTATCAGTCCAAACAACCCCTCATGGTTATGATTGTAAGTCAACCTTATAGACAAGCTATCCTAGAGGTAGCATGGACTAAGCAGCCTTCAGGATAAACTCAAGAGGGCATGGGAAGCCAGCTGTTTTACCAATCACAATCCTGTAATATCAAATGAAAGGACCCCACACAAGTTATATATTATAAAAATATAAGTATTTATTCTCAGAATAATCCTCTAGACTCTTTATGAGTATAGAAGTTAAACGTTTAAACATAAGCACAGTAAAACATATGAAAGTTGCACAATTTGGATGAGGCCAGGGGCCACTCAAACAATATACTAAATAAGTGGTATAAGTATCATTAATCGAACAGTGGTCAGGCCTAGGGCCTGGGGAAACGCTAGGACTAATCGGGACTAGCAATGCTGAAGTCAGGAAAAGCCCGCGGGAATCGGGTGCAGCGCTGAAAGCACACACATGCACCAATGCAAAGTCAATGGTGCGTAAAAGTTATCGAGTTACAGTTTTAGGAGTCTTCCGACTGGACTAGAAATACCAAACTTTAGACTTAGACACTAGAGGTGTATACCACTACAGGAGCACCTGCGTTCAAAAGTTACCTCACCCACAGGAAGCGGGTGCACAGGTGCAAAGTCGTGTAGGCTTTCGTCGAGTAGATCTATGGAGCCTGGAGATGAAGATGCTGCAGGCGGCCAGAAGAGAAGTGTCCGGTGCGATCCAAGGGAGGATCGAAAATGTAGAGAACCTGAAAGCAGAGGGGACAGAGTCTGGGTCACTCAGCAGTGACCAGGGTGGAACCAGGAAGGAACCAGGCAATGTCGGGCGCAATCAGGTGGTTGTTGTGAAGCTTGTCTCCGCTGCCACGTGGACTCTGGGGCACCGAGGATGTCCAAGAATGGACCACGAGCTGTCCCATGAAGGCTCTCGCTGTCGGCGGTGTCGGCTTCTGGATTGGAGCAAACAAACCTTGGCAAGCGCAACCCACGCAGGATTCGAAGATCGCTTCTTACTCGGACCAGGAAGGTCAGAGCGGGTGCTCCTTTTCAGGGCAGCAAGGGCCAGTCCAGAGCAACCGGACTGGCAGAACAAATTCAAAGGTTCGTTGGTACTGGGGCCACTTGCCAATGGGCAAGCGACCAGACCAACGCGTCGAGCAGAAAGATGCAGTAGGGCCCCACGCAGCACTCGGAGAGTGTGGAGGGGTGAGCTTTGGTGCAAAAGCTGCTTGGGGCTGGGGCTTCTCAAACCACAATGCACAGCATCGAGGGAGCCTCCGGAGCTGCACAGTCAGCACTTCGTAGTTTTTCCAAGATGGGCGGCCCCACGCTTCAGGTCGCCTCCACGGGTCTCAGACTTGCTGGGACTGTGGATCGGGCTGTTGGAAGGCAGGAATGCTGGGTCTTGTTGAACTCTGTTGCTCGAGTTCCGGCAGGAACTGCAACAAAGCAAACGGTGAGGTGCTGGATGGTGCCTGTTTGCACAGGGTGGTCACTCCTTGACCACAAGGGAGATTCGTCAGTCTTCCACGTCGAGTGGGATGTCGAAGGGTTCAGAGTTTTGTTTCATAAGTTTCAGTCAGGATAATCTGATGTGCGTTGGCACAGCTCCTACCTTTATTCCAAATCAAAGGGCTGGATTACCTGCTAGGTCCCTCCTATGGGTGGGACCCAGAAAGGGGGAGGTTACACCCCTTTCCCTTTGTGCAGTTTCGCGCCAGAGCTGGGACTGGAGGGTCCCAGCACCGGTTTGAACTGGACTATGCATGGGAAGCCTTGTGCTCCCCAGGCAGTGTCTAGTTTCATTCAACCCTCCCTGCTACAATCCACTATCTCCTGTCTGGGGTGGTGTGACACCTCCCTGTGACAGGATATCTATTGTCCAGGCCTCCCCTGCCGGAGTTTCGGTCAGCAGCAGGAGGTCAGACTCGTGTCTGTGGCAGCAGCATCCATTTTGTGATGGTTAGATTTAACCGCGTTTAAGCAAAGTAACATGTCTTCTCCCTCTAGAAGGGTGGAATGCTACCCCCGTCGCCAGGACTGGCGAGGGGGTAGTATTCCAAAGCGTATGACACCTTACACGACATGTTTTGATAATGCCAAACCAAAGTTAGCAAGTAACCGCGAGGATTATAATGCACTTAAGAGTATATGGTATGGCACTATCACGGAACAGCTTAGGGAATTGGTCCCGACAGCTGCAGACAGGCTCAGCTCATGCAAGAGCACCATCTCACATAAAACCACGCACTCTGTCCCCAGGATTGTTAAGGCCTGCCATAGGAGTGACTTATAGGTGTATATGTGTCCAGATATAGGTTTAGATATAGGTATACTATATCTAAGCAAGGGGTGATTACACCACCTTGCCCCAGCTGAGTGATCAGCCAGTTGTGTCAGTTGGGATAGCCAGCGAGGGGTGGCAAAAGATATGCTGCAGCCCCTGGTAGGCCTTGAATGCACCTATGCCCTGGGCACCTATAGTGCACTGTACAGGGGTTGATAAGGTGAACCAATGTCCAATTGGGTATGTACCTAAAGTAAATGGATATGAATTTAGAGAGAGAACAGCAGGCTGTGGGTCTGATTAGCAGGCCCACAGCCACATTATGTCAAAAACCAGTGAAGCAAAAGCAAAAATCTGGGGTGACCATAGGAAAGCAGACCCTACTCTCCTACATAGAGCACCAAGAAGAAAGGTGTAGCTACAAAAGTAGATACGTTTGCCCTATGGAAGAAGTTCGGCACAACCAAACTTGCAATATATACCGGTATAGACTTGAACACACGTACACATAAGTCTATCAGAATGTATTATCTTCCCCCATCGGGAAGTGAACCCCGATCTCCAGGGACAAGCTGAGCTACTGACCAATATAGGAATGAGGAACATCTATAGAATAAAGGAATCCATCGAAAGATACACATAATTACCCACATACATTGACAATAGACCAAAGATGAGACAACAACGGAGTGAAAATGATAGATATAAAGATATTAGTACAGAGCTAGATAACTAGAAACTTGGTACTGGATAAGAGGAGAGGGGGTGTGGAGGGCACCACGCACCCCAGAAAAATAATGACAAAACAACCACCAGGTGATTAACAGGAAATCAAAAGACAACGGTAGCTGTGGAAACCCTGCTATGAAAGGAATGAAGACCATCAACGGGGTCTGTAAAAAAGGCCAACACACAGAAGGCCTCAACAGATAACCAATTTCAAATCCAGCAGAAAGATATCAGGCAGAGCAAGAACTGACTGTAGCATCAGATAAAAGATGGAGTGCATAGTTGTGGCGGGATCAAGCCCCACAAAATGGAAAAGCCACAATGGATGGCAGGGAGTACAAGCACAACAAGGATTGAAGCCAATGAAGAGTGTGTCTGAAGGAGACAGGATCTATACAATGCATAACATTCAATATACCACTCTAAAAAAGGCGGAAAGATTCACATCTTCAAAAGGAAGAGAGGGGGAGAAAGAGAATAAATTCTGTCAAGCAGAAGGAATTTGCAAAATAAGGTGGAAGTGGTATAACGGACCTTTGAGGATTCGAATCTTTATTACATCCAAGGAGTAGGAAGGTAAACCTTCAGGAATAGGAGGCTACGGGAGAACCCAGCCCCCTTGTAAATCAATTCTCAAAGAGATGGAACCATATGTTGATGGGACACCGGTTCCAGAAGGAAAACTGAAGAGGAAAATTAGCCACAACTCCAACAAAAGGGATGAGATGGAGACATCTAAAGAACAACCATTACGGTAAGCAAATGCCATGGGCCATGGCTGTTATCTGAATTGGCAAATAAATAATGCCTATGGGAATACAGGTACAAGGCATTCCAGAAAGCTACAAGCAATAACATCATCTCCAGGGATGAAGCAGAGAAAAGGCAGCCAGGTCGGTGACACAGGTCTAGGCAACCTAGTGGTAGGATATGAATCATTGCATTAGAGGGGCCTCTGATACCCAATACATCACTGAGCTATATCCTAACAAGGAACCTAAAGGAGCAGTGGCAGCAAGCATTCTTGCCAATGCACAACAAGAGCAGATCAACAAAAAAAATCAAAAAGCCCTAATTAAGGGGGCGTGGCTACGCGAGCGGAGATGGCGGTTGCAGCTTGCTAGAGCTTCCGCCGGCCCGCCATTAATCCGGCAATTTATCCTGGCCCCCGAGCCCAAGACTCACAACCCGAGCGGGGCGGATATTGCCAAAGGTGCCTGGGACCCTCCGGTGTAGTCGGCGGAGACCCCGAGCAGTTAAGCGCGACGAGACAGCGGAGCGAGGAGAACGGCCTGGCGCGCTGAGGTGAAGCCGGGGCCTCGATTTTGGCGCTCCCCGGCCGGAGGGCTTCTGTGTGGGTCGGCTGGCCCAGCGGTTGCCGCGACCTTTGGTTATCCTGGGAGCCGAGGGTCTGCTGGCGATTCTTCTCCCGGGGCCCCGCTGGACATGGGAGAGTCCGTGGAGCTGTGAGCGGACCGGAGCAGTCGCTGCGGCCTTGAGACCCGGGTGCAGCCGGGGCCTCGAGTTTCGCGGCCCCCGCCGCGAGCGATATATCCCGCATTTATCAGGGGAACTGCTGGGCTCGGAGGGGAGCAGAAGTCCCGTAGGAGGCTGGACGGCGGTGGACAGACCGGAGCGCTGCTGGCTTGCCGCGCGACTGGCGGTAAACTGTGAGTACCTACCCCCCCCCCTCCCCCCCTCCCCCCCCCCCCGGGTCCCCAGGCCGGAGGAAGGGCCGGCTCTGAGACACGAGAGACTGGCATTGGGCCCCCGCAATCTATGGAGGAGTGACACTGAGGCGAAGCGTGGGAGGCACTGCCTGTCGGCGGCTGGGGCAGATCTTGGGGCCTGCCTTGGCCTGACCCGGGTGTAGGGCTATACCGGAGACACATTCCCCTAACCCTCCCAGTGGGAAAGGGGCTGTTGTGTTGGCCCCTCCTGATAGACTTGGACAAACGCACTCGGGGACCCTACAATACCATTCCTGCCTGCATAGTCGGTAGCCCACATAAGACCCACAGCCATGACCAGAGGAGGTGGTGGCCTCACCAAACAGGCGACAATTGATAAATTTACAGGACCCAGTGGGGGCCCCGGGCCATCGGGAGGTGGACAGCAAGGAGGGGGGCCGGACAATGCAGCCTTTATGGCGGCCATCACCCAGTCAAGAGACATGCTAGACGCCAAAATAGGTGCGGTGGGCGCGGATTTGACCCTGTTGCGCCAAGACTTGAGAAATGCAGTGGCACGAATTACAGAGGCAGAATCCAGGGTGTCAATTGTGGAGGACGATGTGGGTACCCTCAAAAAGAAAATGGCGGCGATGGAAACTGCGTAGCGGAGCAAGGCGCTCCGGGTGGAGGATGCTGAAGGGCACGCACGCCGCAACAACCTCCGTTTCATTGGCTTTTCGGAACGGTGTGAGAAGGGCAACATGGAACAATTTCTCACGCAGTGGCTGGAGACATGGCTGCCCCCGGGGGCTTTATCCAACTGCTTCGTCATTGAACGCGCACACCGCGCCTTGACGCAGAGGCCACCAGAGGGCGAACGGCCCAGGACGGTGATCGTTAGGCTTTTGAACCGGGACGTCATTTTGAAGGAAGCTAGAACCAGGGAGGCCATCCTCTACGAAAATCGGAAGATAATGATCTTTCCTGACTACACTAAGCTAGTACAGCAGCAGTGCCAGTCCTTTATGGCCGCGAAGGCGAAGTTGCGGGGCCTTAAGCTCCAGTACTCCCTGCTGTACCCGGCGCGTCTGAGGGTAATCTTCCAATCGCAAACACTATTCTTTGACACTCCAGAGGACCTCTTCAAATGGACCGACAAAACGGTGCGAATCAGGCCGAACTCCCAGCCGGGGCTGAATCCGGGCTCTCATGGGGGGTCGTCGCGGGAACAGAGGGATCGAACGACCAAGAACAGGAGGAACCGGCGTTCCAAATCGCGCAAGCGGTCAGCCTCAGTCAATGGCACGCAGGACAGTGGTAGAACCGAAGACTCGGATCATTCTGGAACAGATCACTGAAGACTATGAGGACTCGGCTCCCTTTTACATTTGGTATTGCAAATCCTGACTAACTGCGACGGGTCTCCAGAGGCTCAGTGGACTGGATGCCTTATTGCTGCCTCAGGGTTAACTTGCAACTGCTTACTGATCATGAGTAGGGTTGTGGGGTGGGGTTCGGGGACTATATAGTAGGGGCTACCAATCTCCTACTAATGTAGGAGGCACTAGGGGAGGGGGGATGAGTTCACTGTTTTCTGGGAAGTTGGGATCCATTGGCATGGCTGGTCCTGGGCCCTCTGTTTTGGACTCGGGGCTACCCATGCCGCGACAGATACTTCATGGTTCATTGAGGTATGGGGGGGGGGGGGCGCGGGTGGCCGGAGACGAGGCTGCTGAGTTGGAGATGGGAACTGTTCGGGAATGTGGGGTTGCAGAGTTGATGGGTGTTTGGGGGTAGAGGGGGGAGGGTGGGGGTCCAAGTTGTGTTGGGGTGCTGGGGTGAGTGGGAGAGACTGCACGTGTTTTTCGCAATGGTGTTCCTTACAGTGCGCGATGAGTGGCATTGGCGCAGAAGGCCCGCTTGGTGGGTCCCGCTTGACTATGGCTGAAGTGACTCATGGACTCCCCGAGGAGTCATTACGAGTGATCACATGGAATGTCAGGGGACTGCTGGACAAGATTAAACGGGGGGCAGTATTACGCTGGGGGAAAAGGGAGGTTACAGATGTGCTTTTGCTCCAAGAAACTCACATGATGGGCTCGAGAGTACTGGGTCTACAGAGGTTTGGCTATCACCAGATTTTTCATGCCGGGTTTTCCAGGGGGTCCAGAGGGGTGGCCATCTTGATACACCGCAGGGTGGCGTACGTCCACGAGAAGCAATGGGTGGACCCACAAGGTCGGTATATATTTGTTAAGGGCATGGTGGGTACTGAGTCCGTGGTGTTTGGTAGTGTCTACGCCCCCCCCCCCTGCAGTGGGCCCTGGCTGAGAAGTTATGTGGGAGGACATCCCTGAATCACTAGCGGTGGTTGGGGGAGATTGGAATGACGTGATGGACGTATGTGTGGATCGCCGGAGGTGCCAGGAAGTGACTGAGACCCCCCCCCTTCCGCCCCATCCACCAGACTGCATGATATGATTGAGGGAATGGGCTGGATGGATACATGGCGTCATATGCACCCTACAGTACGTGAGTATACGTATGTGTCAGCAGTGCATGGCTCCTTCTCGCGGTTGGATTATGTGTTTGTGCCCAGGGAGTGCCTATGCAGGGTGAAAAGCGCCGAAATCTTGCCGAGGGGCCTATCCGATCACTCCCCAGTGTCAGTTAGGGTAGAACTCCTTCGAAAACGTCAGCCGTTTAGATGGAGGATGTCCTCGTGGCATCTCCAGCAGCCTGCCTATGTTAAGCACTTGCGAGAAGCAATAGACCTCTATTGGCGAGAAAACCTAGTAGGTGACATTGATACAGGAGTGGTGTGGGAGGCTATGAAGCCCACCATACGGGGGGTGGACATCGCGTGGTGTACCGCGGCCCGTCGGAGGAGTCGGGAACTGATCACAGAAGCGGCCGCGCAGGTAGCAACCCTGGAACAGCAGAACCGTGAAGGGAGCGATGACGTCGGGGTACGGTTGCTTCTCCAGGCACAGCAATCATATGCATCTATTTTAATGGATGAGGCCAAACAGGCGTGGCTGGCCACACGAAGTAGGGTATACCAATGGGGGGATAAGTCATGCACGATGCTCCATAGACTCTGCCAACACAACCTCCAGCCCATCATGCTGCCGGATCTCACGACCGACAACGGAGAGGTTCTTACCGACCCAAACGAGCTGGCAGTGAGCTTTGCCAACTACTTCACAACCCAGTACGCCCCGTGCGACCAATTGACGAGGTGGCTCGATTTCTCGATGATTTGCCACCTGAAACGGTGTCGGATGAGACCAGGAGGGCTCTTGATGCGCCCCTTACAGCGGAGGAGCTGGGCGACGCCCTGGGACAACTCAATGCCGGGAAGGCCCCTGGCCTGAGCGGCTACCCATGTGAGTTCTTTAAAAAATTTCATGTACAACTAGGGTCCCATTATCGCCGTGCACTCGAGACGGCGCGTACGCGGGGCACGTTGCCCCCGGACTGGCGTCATGCTGAGATAGTGGTATTTCAGAAACCAGGTAGACCCCCTGATAGGCATGATTCGTATCGTCCCATCTCTTTAATCAATATAGAGGCTAAGATTCTGGCTAAGGCCCTAGCGAATCGGTTATTCCCGCATATCACGGATCTGGTCCACTCGGACCAGGCCGGATTCATGCCTCACAGGGCAACGCGGCATAACATCCGACGCGCACAGGCAGCGATTGATGCCATAGGCGCCACAGGAGAGGAGGCGGCTTTGTTGCTAGCCGATATTAACAAAGCCTTTGATTCAGTCAGCTGGACGTACCTCTTTGCACTCCTGCCCCGTCTCAATCTGGGCCCGGTATTCTTGTCATATGCCAAACTACTCTACACAGACATAACGGCCTCGGTGCGAGTCGCAGGGGCGGTGTCGGAGACGTTTCGCATCGGCCGGGGGACCAGACAGGGGTGTCCGCTTTCCCCCTACTTGTTCACTCTGGCCATGGAGCCCCTGGCCGCCAGGGTGCGCTTAGATGCGCAGATACGGGGATTTGTGTGGAATGACAATCTATCGGATAGAATTGCACTCTACGCGGACGATGTCCTTATCTTTCTTACCGACTTGCAGCGCTCGGGACCGCGTGTGCTGGAAGTTATGCAAATCTTTGGGGAGGTCTTGGGCTTATACCTGAACTTACATAAATCCACTCTATGGGTACTGGGAGATGGCACAGTGACGGATCCCTGGACATCGGGACTGCGGGTGGTTACAGACGGTCTGAAGTATCTGGGGGTGTTCCTATCGGAATCGGCAAACACTGCCTGGGAACGCAACGTGGTGCCCGTTTGGGAGCGGGTCCAGACAGATATGAAAACTTGGTCTCGGATGCCCCTTTCTTTATTCGGCAGATCTGCGATCTTCAAAATGGTTGCGCTCCCGCGCCTCCTCTACCAATTGCAGAACCATCCCTATCCGATCGCGCCCCAATGGTTGACAGGTCAATTCGGTCTTGGGCCGCTTTCTATAGGCTGGGGGAGCAGCCAGAGTAGCGCTACGTACGTGCTTCTTATCCACCTACTGTGGAGGCCTGGCCACCTCGGATCTACTGTCCTATTACCAAGCCGCTCACCTCCTCATCCTGAACGAATGGTGGTATGGAGACAGTGGAGATCCGGCCTGTCAGGCTCCGACACACTTCTCCTCGGGGCTGTGTTGAAAGTCCTATACCCGCTCTCACGCAACCAACCCGTGACCTGGCATAAATCACAGACCAGTAGGAGGGTTCCGCAATCGCGAGAAAGGAAGGGGACAGCGGGGAGGGAGATCTGAAATGACAAAGACAAGGGATTTAGCTTCACACCCCTCCCTATCTACCCATGGATACAGAATCACCCTATTGGTGAATAGAACTCTTTTCACACTATTAGTCAAGCATACCGGAAAAGGAAAATTCAAATTCTTTGGATGCAGGAGAGGGAGGGAAGGTCCTATCAGTGGTAACAATCTGGTAAGGAAGGAACAAAGGGGTGCACATGAAATATACAACAGCTTCACCATGCACTATAGGCTTCTTATAACACCCCACCTACCAATTCCTGACAATGTTCTGCCTTGTTCCACTCTTCCGTTCTAACTAGGTACCCCCCTGGTTCCTCTCCTGCAGTGTGAAATAAAACACAAACAAGTTGTCGTAAGAAAACAGAGAACAACCGATAGGCTGAAGGTTAACTGCACCTTGGAAATGCTTCTTCCCGCTATCAAAATATAAAGCTGTATTATCGGTAGAGTATCTTGCACTTGTCCGTATTTAACAGTCATGTAACACTCACTTCACTGTGAGCTTTGGTGATATTCCCCAATGTACAACATTCAAGATATATTCCGGAATTGTTCTCTCCGAATTGTATAATGTCTTTCCAAAAGATTTCCCCAGGCGAGAGAACGCAGCCGCGATTCTCTTTCACTCGGGAAAACCAACACAAGTACTTCAAAGGAGGCAAAAGGGGGAAACTGACGAACACGGCCGTGTCCGTCTCCCCCGGAAATACACACAGCTTAAGTTCAACTGGATTCTGACTCCGTGTGTTTCCAGCCGGTAAACACACCGTAACTCCTACTCCCGGTTACTACCAAGAATGCACGACCTCTCTCCTCTCCGGCTCACCACAATTATCGGCTCCGTTTTCGCTGTAGGTCTGGCTTATGTTTCCTGGTCTGCGCGGCTAACGTCTCACGCAGCTTCACCCTTGGCCCTCTGGGATTTGTGGTTCAAGGAATCGAGGCATCCAAACCCCACGCATTGCGCAGACAGCGGCCCATAAAGACCGATTCTGACACGGCCTATGCCCTGGAACGCACGTTGATGGGTGACAATACGCTCCACACCATCCTCTACTCACCCCGGCTGCGTCGGTCGTTGCCGAGGGTCACAAGACTCGTCTTTGCTGTGTGGCGGCAGGCCTTACGCTGCATGGGCTGGTGGGGCAGGCTGACCGCCGAAACGCCGCTGTGGCGTACCGGCCTACTACCCAAACTATCTACATTATCAGGATTCGATGGCTGGGACCCGATCGGAATCTCACAGCTAGGACATGTGATGTCCGGGACGACGCTCAAGTCCTTCCAAGCGCTTAGCACGGAATTCGATATGCCCCAGTCCCAATGTTTTCGGTACCTGCAGTTCCGACACGCACTAACGCCCAGTATTGCCAACCTAGACTCGCTCCCCGAATTTAGTCCGATTGAGGCAAAGATCTTTATGGGTGACCTTGGGGATAAGAAAGTCTCACGTATCTACCAGACGATGGTCACCCACTGCTCCTCCACTCTTCTTCCTTTAAAGACAGCTTGGGAAGCGGATATCGGTCCACTGGATGAGAATGTTTGGAGGGAGGCCCTGGAATCCCCTAGGGGGGCAGCCATTGCAATACGATTTAGACTAATCCAATTCAAAATTCTCCATAGGGCCTACTACACCCGTGAGCGTCTGTGGAAAGCAGGCTTGATTGGGTCCCCAGAATGCTTGCGCTGTGGGGATGCAGTGGGCACATTGCTCCATACGGTATGGTCGTGCCCTAGGCTGGTTGGTTTCTGGAGGGGTGTGTGGGGCTGCCTGTCTGAGGTGCTGGGCTGGACCCTTCCTCGTACTCATCGCCTAGGCCTACTACACATCCTGGAGGGGGTTTGTGGAAACATATACAAACAACATTTGTTGCTCCTGGGGCTGGTGATTGCCAAAAGGGACTTGGCCCGAGCTTGGAAGGATGTGAGCCCCCCCCCCCCCTCCCCCCCTGAGTGCATGGAGAGCTGGTCTGGACTTTTGTATGGGTCTGGAGCGACCGATATTTGAAACACGAGGATGCCCCCGCAAACATTTTAAGGTGTGGAAGAGGAGGAGAGATTATAGGGGTTTGACACTGGACCCCCCGGCGGAACCTGAGGAAGATCTTTAGCCCCCTAATGTCCGGCGAGCCCGTAAATTGCGCCTCGAATTGCCATGTCACGACCAAGCATCAACACTGTTCGTACACACGTGCGCGGGGTTAGGGTGGGTCACAGGGAGGGGTATGGGGGGTTGGGTAGTTGGGGTTTGAAGGGATAGGGGCAGGTGTAAATGTTTCCTCTTATTACTGATTTATCTTGGCTCCTTGATTGGACGCTTGATCCTGTGCTGTAAATGTACCAAAATGCCTGGTGGTGTTCTCCTGATTGTGGGGAGCCACACTTCTTACTTTGCCCGACTCTATCAATAAAACTTGTTGTGAAAAAAAAAAGCCCTAATTAAAGACCTAAGTGGGAACATTATCTTAGGCCACAGCGGAAAACCTACCCAGGCTTAAGAACATGCCACCTGTTCCACTGCTTCCGCCAAGGGAAGAAGAACACTAGTTAAAGGGAAGAAAAGCCTCATGCTGATGAGCATTAACCCCATAGATGTTGGGGGGTGGAGGGCCGGGGGTTATATCGGGAGCTGGTGCAAGGTAGAATGCCCAAGCACTATGTTTTCAGAGGCAGATAAATTGAAGTCCCTAGAAGAGATACTAAGTGGCAGAAACAGACCCCAAAATGCCTATAAGGCATACAAAAGATTACCGCTTTGGAACACGGAACAAGGAAACTGTGCATCTGCACAATACAAGAATAATACACTCAAAAAAATTAGAACTTGGGTAGAAAACTAATTTCAGAAATAAGCCTGTAAAAGCAGGCGTCCTAAGGGGCCCATATGAATATACACCCCAGATAATGGGAAATATAAACTGTCATAAAAAGTCGAAAGTAGAAGAAGAAAAAAAGTATTTGCAGAAGGAAGGAACTCCTCACTGGTGTCACTTGAAGAAGGAAAGGGGATTTGAAAAGAAAAGTCAATGGGCTCCGTCCTGGATTGGCTCATATTTAAATCAAAAAGGGACTTTCTCCGAAAAAAACTAGTACGGGACAACTAGGGAAGCAGACAGTAGAGTTAAAAATCTGCTCCACCTCAACTATCCCGAAAATCGCCGCAAAGCTGAGACTGCATGTGCACCAAATAGACTGCCATGATTTGATTTTAATTTTATATAGCGCTCGAATGCCGGGAGGCGTCTTGGCACTGCTGCCATGTCACTCAATAATGGAGAGAAGGTGTTGGCTAATAATTCCTATTGACTCAATACCCATGTCTTTACTCATTTCCGAAAATCCAAGAGATCTGAACATTTTCTTATGGTAATTGATAGACCATTCCATAACTAGGCGGCTCTTGGAAAAAAGCTTCTGCCGCCCCAAGTTGCACGCTTTGTTCTTGGAAGTGTTAATAGCATTGCATCTGAGGATCTAAGCTTCCTATTTGGGGTTTACCAAACAAATTTGGAGCAAAAATAATTAGGTCCCATATTATACAGTGCTTTAGAAGTAATAAAGAGAGCCTTAAAATCCAAACATCTGGCTATTGGAAGCCAATGTAGTTTGAGCAAAGCCTGGGACGCTGACTTATGTTTGGGAATTACTCTTAGGAGATGAGCGGAAGCATTTTGCAGCATTTGTAGTTTTTGCAGGGACTTTTTTCGAATGCCGATAAAAAGGGCATTTCCATAATCCATTTTGGCGAGGACCAATGTGGACACTACTGTTCTTTGAAGATCATAGGGGATATAGGGACACATTTTCCTTATTATTTTCAGAGTAAAAAACACAGAGGATTTGAGTGCATTCACTTGAAGTTCAAAATTAAGTTTGGCATCAAGATGATTCCTAGGTTCCTCCCTTTCTGTACTGGTGTTAATAGTGGACCCATATCCTGAGGCCGCCAAGTTGGCGGCCAGAAGGATTTGTCTTTCCCAAACAGAAGGACCTCTGTTTTCCCGGCATTAAGCTTTCAGCATCCATTGTTGTATTTGGATCACAGAGGAACTAAACATGGGTCCAACTTCTTCGTGGTTTTTAAAAATTGACGCCGCAATTTGGTAGGCATATCAATCAAGGTGGCTTGAACAGCCTCCAAAAAACCAGAGGTGCGCAACCACGCACAATGACATAATGCCACAGAAGAGGCTATAGCCCAGCCCACCGAATCAGGGCCATCTATACCACAATGGATTATCAATTTAGCTGTTTGCTGCCCATCTCGTGTTAATTGGGCAAGTTTGTTCTGGGTGTTATCTGAAACCGAAGGTAGCAGATGTGTCAATGCCACAAAATGCATGGGGAAAACGTCTGAGAATGCAAGACGTATTGATGGATCGTAGTACAGAACTGGTGGCGAAAATATGCCTGCCACAAGTGTCTGGTCTCCTAGAATCTCTGTCACGAGGGACATCAGGAAGAGAGTTGGCATCATGGGAGGCCTGTACGACCAAATTATGATGGGTAGGGTGCCGAAGGAAACAGGCCAGTTCTGTGCAAAATATACCGATCCACAGGGGCTCCTGTATCAGGTTTAGCCCAAGCCCCTAATAAAGAGTTTCACTATAAGGGAACACCTGCTCCAGACGTTTCACACAGAAGGAGGATGCTAATTAGGGGATCAGTAGTCATTTCCACAGAAGGAAGTGTAAAATTCAAAACCACAGAAACACGCCTCAGCATGTTAGCCAAGGCAGAGCTTGCCTCTAGGGCAAGGCCGGGAGGAGGGAAAAAGAGGCCCAAGAAGACTAAGCCACTAAATTCACCCAGTTAGGTCAGCCAACTTTCCGGACAGGGAGGCTAGGCAGTGACAGACATGGAGTGCAGAAATCAAAACTCCCCATAAAGGAAAAACAGGAGGGGGCTCCACAGAGAACAGAGGGAGGATGTCTGAGCTAGGCAGCACCACCAGCATTGTACTTGTTGCCGAAGTGGCGTCGTTAGAGGAAGTGGTGTAGAATTGATAGGTGCCGCCCGGCAGTGGCCAATCTGATACCGGCGCTGAAGGTGGGAACCCCGAAGAGCTGTGCAACAGTGCTGAAACGGATTCCAATAATGGAATGAGAAGGCCTTACTGAAGCCGAGGGTGAACCCGCCGGCATGGACACAGTCCCGGCACTTCGCACCTCCTTGGGGCTGAAAGGTGCTCCAGGGGAAGGTGAAGTGAAGACCCAAAGGTAGCATGAAGAAAATCATAATATTCCCGCATCTGGGTCAGAGTCACCATGAAAAGTAGGGAGGCGCATGGTGGGCTCACGTATCAACCCCTCCACCGAAGAGTGGGAGGAGGTGGGAGAAGTGGGTTTATGCTGCGAAGTTGGGAGATGCAGCGACTTTGACCGTCTGCACTTTGCCTTACCTCGGGACGTCCACGGGAGTGGCTCCTGGAGCGGGCCCGCAAAATGACCTAGGAAGGATACCAAAGTCGACGGGAAGTCTTGAAAGGCTGCAACAGCTGCGCCGCTAGGAGCTTCATCTGAAGTTCCCACAGCTCCTTCTGTCGAAGGTGGCGACAGGCGCTGCACTCCTCACAGTCATGGTGCTTCCCCTAGGCACCACATACGAACAGAGTGATGGTCTGTGGCCAACATTTTCCGTCCACAGGACACACAAGGTTTGGAACCTGTAGACAGAGGTAGAAGGCACACTGTTCCGTTGACAAAAATGTCAAACTAGGCCAAAAAAAACGGCCTGTCGAACCACTACTGGATCGCGTTGTGAGTGCGGAAATAAAGAAACGGGTGTCAGCACTTCAGGGGAGGGCTTATATGGACTACGTTGATGTCACATCTGGAGGACGAAAGTGCTACGAAGTCGCTCAACTCCCTCTACCGATGTGCAGATGTAATGCTGTAAAACATTTCTGGATTCAGTATGGCGCCTGGGGAGAATTACAAGATAAGGAATCCGCTGCTAGATGTCTATCAGATATAAGGAACTCTTTCGAAAAACTCATAACAGGGGACTTGAAGAGGGATGGTTGATCTGGGGATGTATGACGTTACAACGCATACTTTTACTCCGCATACCATTACAACGCGGTATTCACAACGCATACCATTACAACGCATAGCGCTTTGGGGTGCTGGATAGTGGTAAGTATAATTTACTATTCTAACTCCAGTCCCCGTGGACCCTCGGGAAGGTGTTGGATAGTAAATGAAACTTACCTCTTATCCTAGAGCGCCCCCCAGCGCTATGCGTTGTAATGGTATGCGTTGTAATGCCTGCGTTGTAGTGGTAGTGCGTTGTAAAAAATGCGTTGTAACAGGTGCATACCTTGATCGGGTAAACATAAGAATGATGAAAGAGCTTAAAAGTAACCTTTAACTGTTCTTACAGCAAGGCCTTGCTGGGTCAAGCACAAATATAACAGGAGAACATCCAAAAACTGTGCATTTAGAG
Organism: Lissotriton vulgaris; assembly: GCF_964263255.1. Lineage (NCBI taxonomy): Eukaryota > Metazoa > Chordata > Amphibia > Caudata > Salamandridae > Lissotriton > Lissotriton vulgaris. The sequence goes on along the minus strand of NC_141695.1, from coordinate 1,253,964,179 downwards.
ATTGATTGCTTTGGGAGAAACACTAAGCCACAAACTTCTCCAAGCATCCTTCATAGACATTTTGTAGATGGACGCCTAGCTGCCAAGATGACACCAACCACTTCTGTTGGAAGATAAAAAGTCATCAGCTGTCCCTGTTCAATCTCCAGGCATGGAGGTTTAAACTGTGTAGGCTCAGGTGAAAATCTCAGCCCTGCTGCTGTAACAGGAGATCTTCTTGGAGAGGCAGCCGAATCAAAGGACAAATGCTCATGGCCTAAAGTTTTCTCACCCAGTCCGGAGCCGCTAGGATAACTTGAACTCGACCTCTTGTGATATTCTTCAGTACTCTGGACAGGAGCGGGAGGGGCAGGAGTCCCAACACCCAATGTTGGCAGAAGGCACCACCAGGGAGGACTCCCATAGGAACACCAACACACAAATGTTTTGAGACTACATGCTCTTTGGATGGTGAATAGACCAAGACAGGTTCTTTCTATTACGGGAAGATCCTGTAGAACCTCTGAGTGCAACTGCTATTCTTGATCCACTAAGCAACATTGGCTGAGGTTGTCTGCCCTGGCATTTAAACATCCTGCCATCTGCTGGGCCATCAGGAAGAAGTCCTGAGCAGTCAGCACTTCAAAAGATGCAGTCTCTCCTGGCACAGAACCCACGGCAACCTCCTTGTTGCAATGCGACAAGGCAGCGGTGAGAATCTGCACCTGTTGGTTGGGAATCCTCTGTGCCAAGTGAATTGCCAGCACATTCAACAAGCCAAAAGGGGTGTGAGACTCAGTCAGAGTCCTCTGATCTCCACCTCTCTCAGATGACTTACACTCCCCAGTATCAATGTGTCTGTTACAACCGTTAATTCTTGGTGGGGTAGGGAGATGAGTTTGCCACCGGTCCAATCATAGTTGACGCAGCCACCACTGCACATGTTTCGCAGTATCCTTCAACACCTGGATGAAATCCTATTGGCTGCCTAGGTGCTAAGCCCACTAAGAGCTCAGATCCCACTGCAGATCTTGCATGTGCCACTTGGTGAGGTACATGAGAATGATACAGCAGGCCAAGAAGCCTCAGAGCCGCTCTCACTGAGGTCAATGACTGAAATAGCGGGATTATAGCCCAAATGTCCAGGGCTCGCTGAGGCAGAGGGATGTCTCAAAGAAGCACCATATCCAGGGTGACTCCAATGAAGTGGAGCCGCTGTGGAGTCAGTAGTGACCTCAGCTCAACAATGTCAATTGGTCTGGAGGTGGCTTATGACTGTTTGAGGTGAGCCTGCCTTCAGTAACCAATTTTCGAGGTATGGGAAGACTGGTATTCACAACCTCAGTAGATGGGCTGCGACCACCATCTTCATGAATACCAGATAGGTGTGGAGCATGCCAAAATGGAGCACAGAGAACTGAAAATGCTCTTGATTTACCCAAAACTGCAGGTATCGTATAAGGGACTAAAGGAGGGAGATGTAAAACAAGTTGAGTCCCAGCATCCATTCTCCTGGAACCAGGGCACACAGACCTTTGGCCAGGGTAACCTTCTTAAGCTTGTTCTGTTGCATGAGGCAAGATGGTGAATGCCTTTGTCCTTCAGCAATAGAAAATAACTGGAATAGTAGCCAGTACAGATATCTGATGCCAGCAAAGTCTTGTTACCTTGACCAAGCGAGTCTAAACACCACTGTAGAGTATAGACAAGTGGTCCTCTGGAGGTGTTGTGGCGTAGGTGGCATATCCAGGTGAAAGGACAGGAAAGGCAGGGACTAGCTATGTTGCATAATCTGGAACACTCATTGGTCTGAACTGATGCTCCTCCCTGCTGGTGAGGTGGAAGGAGACCCTACCTCTGACTGGGTGATCGTGTACCACCAATGACAAATTAGAGTGGTTTTGTAAAGCATGCAGTGGGGAGGGGTTGGGGCTTAACTAGTGCGTTGTCCTTGGGGGCCTAAACTCTGTTGTCCGGCTTCCTTGCCTCTTCCTCGAAACTGCTATGGAGATTGTTGTTGCTCAGGCAGGTATTGGCGCTGCCACAGCTGATATTCCTGACAAAGCCTTGAAAGGGGCGCTGATGTTGGTGGATTCCCTAAACAGGCTTTGTTAGACCCAGAGATCGAACAGTGGTCTTCCTCTCCTAAAAGTTTGAGGGCAGAGTAAGCCTTCACTCTGAAAGGTTTTGAGCTACCAAATGGCATATCCATGAGAGATTGCTGGACGTCCAATGAAAAGTCCATCAAGTGAATCCAAGTGAGGTGCCCAAGCACCACACTGGTTCAAACTGCCCCAACCAAGCACTTAACTCTCTCCAGGCCAGAATAGATTATTACCAGCATTATTGAGGATCAGACATAGCGTTGGCCTGACAGCTTCCAGGACAACAAGCGAGATGTTTACTACTCAGCCCCACAATTTGTGGGAACAAGTACTGTTGCATCAGAAGGCAAGGCTGGCACTGGAAAAGATGCTTTTTTTGCAAAATGTTCTGTTTTCTTGGAATCCCTGTCAAGTGGGATGGTAAGGTTTAGGAGACTGAATGAAGCTTTAACCACCAGACTCTCCAGGGTATGGTGCTTGAGTAAGAAATCTGGGTCCCGGAAGGTGGAGGTGTCCAACCCACTAGCATCTTGTCCCCGTCATCAACATCGTACAGGGTGTATAATGGCATTGTTCAGGACAGGTTGAGCTTCTGAATGAGATCAAAGGATGAGGTCCGACGTCTGTGATTGTGTTGAGTCTTTGCGTTGCAGATGGTGTCAGACATTGCACTGGGCTCATTGCTACGGCAGACCTCAGGTGGCGGCCAAGTGCGCGGTCAGGGACAGATCCGCAGACAGGCTATCACCTTGAACTCTTGGGACAATCGCTTCAGTGGGATTCGTTGGTGTACCACAAATGATAGCAACGGACAACATCAGACGTTGTATTTTGTCTGCTGTGGCTGTCTTATGAGGCAGAATGTAGAGCTGTGCTGCTTCATGAGCCCTGTCGTTAAGTCACAACACAGCTTGAAACCTGTTGTTTTACCCCCCACATCTGTAAGTGAAGAAGTTGTTAAATGTTCTTCCTGAGGTGATCCGTGTGGGAAGGTGCAAAAAGGAAGGAGCGGGCGTCAGTGTAGAGAAGTGGCAAATGTATGTGAACCTTGATGTCATTCACAAAGCAGCCAGATCCAATACGGAGCTACACGACCCCACCTGTTATGTGCGATAGAATTGCTGAAAAGTTTCCACATCCAGTCTGGCATCTGGAGAAATTCACACGGAATCTGCAGTTAGACGTCTCTATCTGAAAGATTATTTCAGTTGAGGGATGCCTGGCTGTTGAGATGACACTCACTACTTCAGAAGGGAGATCAGAAGTCGTCAACTGACGCAACTCAATTTCCAAGCACAAAGGTGCAAGTTGAACAGGCTTGAGGGCAGGACCCTGCCCTGCTACTTTGAAAGGTCTTTCTGAAGGAGTAGCCAGATCATAGGACAGATAGCCATGGCCAGGCATTCTCAGTGGCACAGTCTCTTCACCCAGTCAGGAGCCTCCAGGATGACTTAGGTCCAGTCATTCCTAATCAAGAGCCATTTTGGGAACCTCAATGCACAAAAGCTTGTATACTATGCGTTCTCTGGGGTGATGAAAAGATAAGTGTCAGGGTTCTGTCCATTGCTGGATGCCAGCCTGTGCCACATCTGAGTGCAGCGATCATTCGTGATTTGCTCGGCAATGCCGGGTGAGTTTCTCCATGCTGGTACTCAAAGATTGTGTCAGCTACTGCATGAGCAGTGAGATGCAGTGGTGATTCAGACAGTTCCTGAGGCGCAAAGCCTACTGGCACACTACCCCACTCAGCCTTATTGTTGCAGAACCACATGGCAGTAGGGTTGTCTGTGAGAATCTGTGCCTGTTCTCCCTTGATGGATAGGAGGAAAGTTTTCAATGCCAAGATAATCAGTCGCACCTTCAACAGGTTGATGAGGAAGCGAGTTTCCACTGGTGGTTAGAGTCCTCTAATGTCCTCTTCTCCCAGATGACCCCCCCAAACCATCAACGATGTATCTGTCACAACTGTAATATCTGGGTTGGGTAGGGATAGGGGTCTGCCACCGGTCCAATCGCAGATCAGCCGCCACCACTTAAGATCTATTTCAGTCCCCTCCAACACCTAGATTGAGTCTGAAAGGTTCCATTGATGCAGAGCCCACTGAGACTTCAGATCCCACTCCAACACCTGTATATTCCACCTAGCGTAGTCCACTAGCATGATGCAGGAGGCCAAGAAGCTTTCCAGCTGCACTCCCTGGGATCCAGGTCAAGGGTTGAAATATCGGGATCATAGCTCGAATATCCCGGACTCACTAAGGTGTAGGGAAGGCTCAGAAAAGGTATTTTCCAGGATGACTCCAATGAAGGGGAGCCTCTGTGAAGGGAGCCTCTGTGAAGGAGTCAGATGTTACTTTAGCACGTTGATGGAAAACGTCAGCAATAGCAACAGGTTGGCAGATGTCTGGAGGTGGTCCATGATTTTCTGAGGCGAATATGCCTTAATCGACCAGTCATCGAGGTACGGGAAGACTGGTATTTTTAACCTTCGATGATAGCAACCATGACCTTCACTTTTGTCAGCACTCAAGGGACATTGGTAAGGTGGAAGGGAAGCACTGATAAGATAAAATGCTTAAGACCAACCTGAAACCACAGATAACGTCTGTGGGACAGGTATGTGAAAAAAGGCATTTGCAAATCTAACACTACCATCCAGTATTCTAGATCGAGAGCAAGCATTTTGAACTTTTTGATCGAGTGAGTTCAGAAGGTGAAGATCGAGGATAGGACGTGGTGGGGCATTTCATCACGAAGCTTGGAGCGTGCACTCACCTGCTGGCACGTTGACCTGGGCTGCTGCTTCTGGGGGGCTAACGCTGTGAGTCTCACCGCTGCTGCTTTCCTCCACCTTGCGGCCGGAGACTACAACTCCCAGGTAGCTTTGCGGCCACTTCCGGTTCCCGGCAACATCGCACCCGGAGGCGCTATTAAAGCGGAGAGGCTCCCTCCGCATCGCGGGACGCGCGCTGGCAAGAGCCGGGATAAGCCTGGGCAAAGGGCGGGCCCTCTTAGGCCCTCAGAGGCCAGAGGAGGCTGGGCTGGGCCACGGACTTTGGTCCTGCATTCAATGATTCATACATCCAAAAAGTGAGACCTTCATTTTTGTTAACAGGATAAAGTGTATTCGAAGTTTGTTTTCATTCCCCAAATTCTGACTATGTCCAAATCCAAAATTGATAAGGTCACATCTGGGTTGGGTACTATGGACAATTATCTGGTAAAAAAAGGTGCATCAAATTAATAGCGAACGTAGGGCCTCGCTACGTCAAGATAGTCATCTGGTGTCAGATGAAGATATGTCGTCCCCAGTTGCAGATTTAGCTGTTGCTGACATCCCTGATGTGGGCAATAGGTCTGTCATAGTAGCTGAAGCGCAGGTCCATGTCGAGTCCCAGGAAAATGTACTCGATATATCTATTGAGGCATTAGAACAGCCATTGCCTACCTCCAGACCAGTGAGATCTTGCAGAAAGCCACAGACCAAACGTGGGGGGGGGGGGGGCATTATGGTAAAAAAAAAAGAGTAGAAATAGCTCAATCAGCCCCAAATAGCCACACTAGTGGAACTGATTCACATGACAGTAAAAATGTAGTTGCCATAAATTTAAATCCGGAGCAATTTGCCCTATTGATTAGCACCTTTGAAGCAAAAATAGAGGCAAACATAGAAGAGTTAATGAAACCCCTGGCATCTAAATTGGATATTATGGCCCTAGAAGTTAATAGACTAGGTGGATTGATAGCAACACACCTGGCCTCGGTCCCAGCCGTAAGACTTAAGGCTGTGGATAAGGGCCATAATGGAGATAGGCAGGGTACTGGCAGAATGAACTTACAGCAAACTAGCCAGCAAATAACTGTAATTGAACCTGCCCCACTTGACCTTCCAACTCCAATCAATCAGAATAAACAGGCTATAGTAGTTCCAGAGGGTAACCCGGACATAAGACGAGTAAAGAAAAGTCGCTATATCAACCTTCCTCCAGACTGTGCACCTTATGTGGCTGTCCTAACGAATGTCCCGCCCATTGAATGTCAATCTGCTCAGTCATATGAGGAATCCCATGATTCATTAAAAAACATAACAGTATCATGGTTGAATACAAATGTGGTTTCCCAATCGCATACTCTGATCAAATGTTGTCAACTAGAAGGGTGAACTGGATAGGCCCGTCCAGAAAAACATCTAGTGGGGATTGTATTGTTGTCAACTTTAAACATCCCAAATACGTGGCAACAGTTTTATTAAGAGCAGCCTCCTTAGTTTACAATGTGAACAGTGTATCTGTACTCCCACTTGGTTACTTTTATACCCATCTAATCAAAGCCCCTTCTAATACTAGGAAAATTAGACCATTTATTCCAATTCAGCCCACGGTTCCTGAAGCAGCATATCTGTACAATGTTGATAGTCATTGTATGAATGGGTTCAACGTTGTAACGCAGAACAGATTTGATTCACTTTCAGGCCTGGAGGCATGTGATTGACGCGAGGAATCTGAGGGTCAGGAAACAGAGACATTGGCTGAAGTGGGACATACGGAAATCACTTTATTAAAAAAACAGAGTGGAAACAATTTAATTTTCTGGAACATTGCTGGACTAGGTGCTAAAATGGAGGATTGCAATTGGACTAGGTATATCAAGCAGTTTCAGATTATCTGTCTGCAGGAGACTTGGTCAGTTGATTGTGACTATTTTCTTGAAGGGTACAAGGCATTCTATGTCCCTGCAATAGAGACAACTAGGGGAAGACCAAAGGGGGGAATGGGTACGTTAATTTCTGTTGCATTATCTTGTAAAATTCGCAGAGTCTTAACAAGCAATTTTGGTATTTTAGGTTTGATCTTTGTAGGAGAGTAGGGTCTGCAATCCTATGATCTCCCCAGATTTTTGCTTTTTGCTTCACTGGTTTACGATTTCTCTGGCTGTGGGCCTGCTAATCAGACCCACAGCCTTGCTGATCTCTCACTAAATTGGCACGTGTACCTTAGGTGCATTTACCAATTGGTACTGGGCCACCTTATCAGACCCTGTAACTCAGGGCATAGGTGTACCCAGGGCCTACCAGGGGCTGCGGCATGTATTATGCCACCCCTGGCTGGCCATCTAAATCTGACACAACTGGCTGCACAACAGCTGGGGCAAGGGGGTGTAATCACCCTTTGCTTTAGGTATAGTATACCTATATCTAACCCTAAAATGGACACACAGATTCCTATCAGTCACTCCTATGGCAGGCCTTGACAATCCCGAAGGCAGAGTGCTTGGAATCGTGTGAGATCGTGCTCTGGAATGAGTTGAGCCTGTTTGCAGCTTGCGGAACCAAGTCCTAATAGCTGTTCCATGATAACGCATACCATATACTCTTAAGTGCATTATAATCCTCGCGGTTATATGCTATCTTTGGTATCGCTTTATCAAAACATGTCGAGTAAGGTGTCATACGAATTGGAATACTAACCCCTCGCCAATTCTGGCGACGGGGTTAGCATTCCACCCTTCTAGAGGGACAAGACATGTATGTAACTGTGAACCCCGGTTAAAGTTAACTCGAGCCTCAGCATCACAAAATGGATGCTGCCACCACAGACACAAGTCTGACCCCCTGCAGCTGGGAGTCCTTCCAGCGAGGGGAGCTTGGACAAAGGGTTTCCTGTCAGGGGCGGTGCTAGCACCATCCCAGACAGGGTTTTGTGTATCCTGGGTAGGCAGGGCTTTAGAGGAAGGTGACTGCAAGTGGCACCCCGGTGCTCACTATGCATCTGCCGGCTAGAACCAGTTCCAGGGGCACACCAGCCCCTGAGCTGGGGAAAGTCCGGCATGGGAGAGGGGTGTAACCACCCCCCTTCCTGGTCCCACCCATGGGCAGGACCTAGTCGCGTGCCAGCCCCTTTTTCCTAGTATAAAGTTAGGAGCGGGCCCCCTTCCAAATTAGATCATCTTTGAATCCTGAAACTACTTTCTATGAAAGGAACTCTCGACTTCTTCTCAAGATTTCTCCCTTGTGGCTAAGGAGTAGTCACCCTGCACCCGCAGGCACCATCCAAGAACACTGCGGTTTGCTGCACGTCCTTCCTCCGGAATCCGACTGACCAGCACGACGAGACCCGGCTTCCCTGGCACCTCTGACCTCTACCCACATCGTCAGCTCAGCTGAGATCCGTGGGTGCGACGAGACCTCGAGGGACCGGCCATCTTCAAGACTGCACGACGCTTGCCCAGCACGACCTCCGAGGGATCCTCGAGTGAGTGCTTTGGGGTACGAGAAGCCCCAACCCTGAGCAGCTCCAGCACCGAAGTTCAGCCCTCCAGCATCCACCAGATCTGCGTGGGGCCCTTCTGCTCTTTGCTGCTCACCGCGTTGTCTGGCTACTAGCCCGCTGGCTTGTGGCCTTCCCGACGACGAACGACGACATCAACACTGCTGGTCTGGTTGCTCCAGACTGGCTCTTGCTCCCCTCCAAAAGAGGAGCACCCCGGACCCTCCTGGTCCACTCCAGATGCCATTTTGAGTTCACCGCGTGGGCTTGCATTTGCCAAGACTTGTTTCCCCAATCCCGGGTCCAGCGACGTCGACAGCAGATACCATCGTGGGACAGCTCGCACCTCCATCCTGGTCGCCGACAACGCCTCCTGGTCCATGAGACTGCAGAGCCCAGCGTCGCCCACTCACCTGGTCGAGGTGACTCCATCCGGTGCCATCCTGGTGCCCATCTAATCACTGGCTAGTGATTCAGAACTTGGTCCCCTCTGCTTACAGGTGTCTTCCATCTCCGATCCAGGCTTGGATCCATCCGAATCTCTTCACTGGTCGCCTGCCAGCAACAACTTCTTCAGGCTCCAAAGACTGCAACAAGGATTCCCGACGTCTTTCCAGACCTATGCATCCGCAGCCCCTAGGCTAGGTAAACTCTGCATTTCGGTGCTCCAGCATAGTCTTGCTATCCAAGGGTCCAGATCCTTTTTCGTTTCAGCTCTACCTAGTCGGATTCGTCCGATATCACTAACTTTGTAATTCCTAGCAACCATAGACTTTGTTCCGCATCCCGCGTGAGAGTGCACACTCTGCACCCGATCTCCCTAGGCCTCCTGCTAGTAATCTGAAGGTTCAGTAGTCAAGTCCTAGCGATCCCAAAGCCTATTAGTATAGTACTTACCTGCTAGTAATTTCGCATTCCACTTTTAGAGTATATGGTTTTTCGTGCCCCTCGGACATTTGTGTAAATTGTGCAACTTTCAGTATTTTCTTAAGAGCTTTGTATTGTGCTTAGCGCCCTGTCCTCATAAAGAGTCCAGGGCTGTTGTGATCTAAATAAATACACTGTTTATTTTCATAACACTTGTGTGGTGTCCTTTCACTTGGTGTTCAAGGGGTATATGTGATGGTATAACAGCTGGCTTAACACGCCCTCTAGAGTTTAGCCCGAAGACTGCTCGTATCCATGCTACTAGGATAGCTGGTCTATAAGGTTGACTTACAACCAATCATCAATAAGGGTTGTTTGGACTGATACAAAGTGCTCACTAGAATAGTGAACATTATATATCAGGCCAACTTCTCACATTGGTGAGCAGCGGTTGGGATTTGAGCTTGCTGTTGTTTTACCACACGTATCCTAAGAATATCATTGTGAAAGATCACATAAGTATTTAGGTACATATAACTTAGCCTAGAATACTCTGAGTTCTACTGAACCAGCTGTTGTAGTTCAACAGGGCCTAGCACACCCTGACTACAACTCTTAGCAAGGGATCAGTAGGCAAACAAATAGTGTAGGTAGGTGCATTACTTACACCGCACTAGAAAAGCATGTCAGACAAAGGAGGAAACTCTGAGTCTCTCCTTGTGTCAGTTGACCCTCCACAGGTCATGTCCAGATATGCAGCTCTTAGCTTACAGGAGATGAGACAATTGTGTACCTCCAGGAAGCTAAAACAGGGTTCTAACCCTACCATTCCCTTTCTGATTGGTCTCTTAGAGACTTATGATGCCAGGAGAACTGCTAACCCAGATTCTTCTAATCCAGATGGGAATATGCCCCCCTTAGAGGGAACCACTGGTGACCCTGACCACCACCTCCAGGCAACAGATGATGCTGAGGAGGAGGAGGAAGAGGAGTTATCAGAGGATGAGGCAGACAAAGGTCAGGTAGAAGTCAGCAGACTCACTAGGACCAACTTAAGTAGGCATGAGAATGGATTTGGGGGACCCCAGGGCCACTCTCAGGCAGATTTAACATTGGGAATGGACGAGTTAGGTCTCTATCTAGAGGCTCTAACAGATCCATTCGAACCAATGGCTCTCAGACCTCTTCTCGTAGAGGGATGTCATCCCCTAAGAGAAGGGAGCATGAAGCTAAAATGAGGGAAGCCAATCTAAGGATTGAAAGGGAAGAACTTGCCCTGGCCAAAGAGAGGCTTGCCTTTGCTAGAGAGCAAAAGTTAAGTGGGTTAGATCTCACTGGTTGCAGCATTCTCCCAAGAGAAAAAGACAGGAGTTTAGACACTAGACACCTGAGTAAGATAGTGCCCCCCTTTAAACAAGGGGATGATATCCACAAATGGATAACTGCTTTGGAGAGGGCCTGCACTGTCCAGTGCGTCCCCCAGAGTCAGTGGGCAGCTGTCTTGTGGCTCTCCTTTGAAGGTAAAGGTAGAGATAAGCTCCTCACTACTAGAGCTGAGGATGCTAACAATTACCAAGTCCTGAAAAGTACACTGATAGATGGGTTTGGCCTAACCACTGAGCAGTACAGGTTGCTGTTCAGGGATACCCAGAAAACTCAGTCTCAGGATTGGTCTGACTTTGTAGATTGTGCCACTAAGGCTTTGGAGGGCTGGCTGCTGGGCAGTAAGGTTACTGATTATACAGGATTGTACAATCTGATCACGAGGGAACATATTTTAAACAATTGTCAGAACCAGTTGTTGCATCAGCACCTTGTTGACTCAGATCTGACCTCTCCCCAAGAATTGGGAAAGAAGGCACACAGATGGGTCAGAACAAGGGTTAAGCAGAACCAGGGCCAGAACCAGGGTGGTCAGAAGAAAGCAGACCAGAAGGGTAATAATACCAAAGGTGAACAAAATGACCAGAAGTCTTTAACAGGTCCCCAACAAACCAAAGAGGGTGGGGGTCAGGCTTCCCAGAAGAAGAAGACTCAAGAAGGCCAGTCTAAAAGGTGGTGCCAATACTGTAAAAGTAAAACTCACTGGTTTAGTGAGTGCACCAAGAAAGGAGGGCAAACTCCTGCCACTGCAGCCCCTAAGGCACCTGCACCCCCTAGTACAGTCAGCAGTGGTAGTGCACCTCCCAAGGGATTAGTTGGGTTAACCTTGGGATCTGAGGGGTATGACAACTTAGTTGGCACACTCACTCAGGCTGTCCTTGTCTGTACAGGGGATGTGGATATATGCCCTGATGCCAGTCCCAACACTTTGGGCAAATACAGACAGACACCTTTTATCAATGGCAAGATGGCTCAGGCCTACAGGGACACTTGTGCCAGTGTCACAATGGTGACACCTAACTTTGTGGACCCTGGACAGATCATGCTAGGTCCAGAGTACCTAGTGACCAATGCCAGCAATGTCACTACCCACCATAGTATGGCAATTGTTGATTTCTCCTGGGGAGGGATAAGTGGCCAAAAGAAGGTTGTTGTTAGTTCAGACCTCCCAGTTGAATGTTTGTTGGGCAATGATTTGGAGTCATCCCTATGGTCAGAAGTGGAGCAGAGGACTCACATGGAAATGTTAGGCTTGCCAGCACATGTGCTTGCTGTGACTAGGTCACAGGCCAGAAGATGCCCCACTGAACAGGTGCTGGATCCTGGAACAATGGACCAGACACCTTCCAAGAAGAAGAGCAGTAGGGTTAAGGCATTGCCTTCCCCCAGGTTGTGGATCAAGTCTCAGAGGAGGCTGACCTCAAAGAGCTGAGGGAAACTGAGCCTAAAGAACTTGAACCTGATCAGGTTGAGTTTCTGGGTTCAGGGGGACCCTCCAGAGAAGACCTGGGGAAGTAGCAGTTAGCCTGCCCTTCTCTTGAACCCCTCAGACAGCAGGCTGCTGCTGAGGCTGCAGGGAACGCCACAGGTGCCCACAAGGTATACTGGGAAGATGGACTCCTGTACTCTGAGTCAAGAGACCCCAAGCCTGGTGCAACCAGGAGGCTGGTTATCCCCTTGTCTCTGAGAGGTTTCCTTCTCACCTTGGCCCATGAGATTCCCCTTGCAGGTGTTATCTTCTCCGTCCTCAGGATCAGCTTGTGGTACAAGTAGGCCACCTCCAGATCTATCCAAGCCCCGAATGCTGTAATAGCCGTGGGCTAGAGAAGGATCAGGTGAGGGCAAAAATAATAAACAGGAAGGAAAGGAAGGGGGCTGCTGGGAGGGAGAGCTGTGAAGACAGAAACAAACAAGAAATTGGTATCTTGGTTCATGAAAGTCCTTTCTATTCACGTTACTCCCTACAGTGTTACCGTGTTATACCTGTGTATAAAAAGCTGACCGCCTGACCTCAGAAGATGCCTCTCTATACTGAAGTGACTGGAATCAGCCCGTAAATGCCTTCCCCTGTAGGAACAAAACTTGACTGTAAAACACACCCCAATATCCTGATAAACAGCAATCTTATAAGAGGGAAGAATGACACTACGTACCCTAAACTTATACTTCAGAGCCCTGAAGAGAACGTAGACTAGGTTCCAAGGAAGGCGCCTTAGGAATACAGTAACTCCCAGAAAGTAATATGGAATAGGGTTACGTCACCCAATAATAAAGGAAACAAAGGTTACCTGAATTTCAAGAAGTTTCAGGTGAAGTAATCTCCTCGTTGAAGCCAGAAAAATAATACAGACCCTCTGCAATAGCCGATGCAAGGAGGCTGTCCAACAGAGGGTCTAGTAACTCGAAATAAGGTAAATAATCAACAACAGTTTCCTCCGCAATAGCCGTTGCAAAAAGGCTCGCCAACGGAGGAAACGGGAAGCAGCGATAGCGTGTCTACCGCAAGAGCCAGGGCACAGGTGAACTCGTTAGCGGAGCCCCGCAGAACAACACCTGTAAGCACCCTTACTGTCCTCCGCAATAGCCGATGGCCAGGCTCTCCAACGGAGGACAGAACAACAACTTTGAATCGAACCCAAGACCGTCCTCCGCAATAGCCGAAGGCCAGGCTCTCCAACGGAGGACGAGACGAACACAAGAGCGCAGGAATCAACAGCACAGGAAGAACCTCACCGCAACGGTCGACAGGAACGCCAGGAAACACGAACCGGAATATTCGACGCCGGCTCCAGGAAGTGGCGTCCATTTATGCTCCGCCTCTCTGCCGCTAAGCCCTCTGGGAAATGTAGTCTTTCCCCTCCACTGCGGAGCTCGTTGTTCCTGGAGGCGCGACGAAACCTGACAGTACATCCCCCTTCACCTAGAGCGCCGAAGGGGACCAGGGCTCTCAGGGAAACGACGATGATAAGCAGCCACCAGTCTGGGAGCATGAACCCCCGATGCAGGTTCCCACGAGTACTCTTCGGGCCCGTACCCTTTCCAGGCCACCAGATATTGCAGGCCACGACCCCGCCACCTGGAGTCTAGAATCCCCTCCACCTCATATTCCAGACCATCGGAAACCACCAAAGGGGGAGGAAGGCGTCGCACCACCGCTGCCACAGGCTTGAGCAGGGACACATGGAAGACAGGATGAATACGCAGATGTCTAGGTAACAGCAACTTAACCGCCACTGGATTGACGCATTGCACCACCCGAAAGGGACCAATATATCGAGGGTTAAACACACTGTAATGCCTAAACCTAAAGTTCCGGGTAGACAGCCACACCCAATCCCCCACACGATACAAAGGACCAGAGCGACGTTTTTTGTCCGCTGTGTTCTTATAAGCCACCTTGGTGCTTCTCAGGGAGTCCTGTACTTGCTCCAGTATTTTCTTGAGCCGAGAAACCCTTCTGGCGGCCTCGGGCACGGTCTCCTCTCTGTACGGCTGCACAAAAGGGAGGAATCGGGGATGATGCCCATAAGTGCAGTAGAATGGCGATACTCTCGTGGCAGAATGCGTAGCGTTGTTGTATGCCACCTCTGCCAGCCAAAGGTGCTCCACCCAATCTTTTTTCCCCTGTGAAACATAGCATCGCAGGAATTGCTTCAATGTCTGATTGAGCCGTTCCGTCTGGCCATCGGTCTGGGGATGGAAGCTCGTGGATAACGCTGTCTTGATGTGGAGAGAAGAGCACCACGCTTTCCAAAATTGGGCGGCAAACTGAGAACCTCTATCCGACACAATGACTGAAGGTAGACCGTGCAGACGAACAACATGTTTCAGAAGAAGATGTGCCAATTGACCTGCCGTCGGTATCTGAGGACAAGCAACGAAATGCCCCATCTTCGTTAGATAGTCAATGACCACCAACACCGTGGTGCAACCCTGATCTTTTGGGAGACCTACCACAAAGTCCAACGAAATACGTTCCCAGGGTGTAGACGGGGTAGGCATGGGCTGCAGTAGTCCTGCAGGTCTACGATGATCCGACTTGGCGCGAGCACAGACATCACACTCTGCCGCCCATTTCCGTACATCATCCCTAATCGTAGGCCACCAACACCTACGCTGAATCAGATCCATGGTCTTATCTACTCCGACATGTCCAGCACTTGGTGAAGTGTGACACCACTCATACATTTGTTTACGCAATGCTTCAGAAGGTAACAGCATCCTTCCCTGGTTGATTGGAAAGCCATGATGTAGTCGCCATTCAGGATGTAATTGCAGCCATCTCTTCCACTGATCTGTTCTGATCCCATATCGTATCCCTTGCAGAAATGCATCAGGTTGGATGCTACAAACCACTTTGACAGGGTCCACTATCGCAGATTCTGCTTGGGCCTCCGAGACCTTTATAGATGATTGACGAGACAAGGCGTCCGCTTTTCGGTTGTCTGCTCCGGGTCTAAAAGTGATGATGAAATTATATCCTGAAAAGAAAAGCATCCACCTTAACTGTCTGGGGGTCAAATGTCTGGCTGCTGACATGAACTGTAGATTGCGATGATCGGTATACACCGTTACCACGTGCTTTGCTCCCATTAGGAAATGCCTCCATTCAGTGAACGCCTGCTTGATCGCTAGAAGTTCTTTTTCAGCTATGCAGTAGTTGCGTTCTGCCCCCGTAAGTTTATGTGACATGAACGCCACTGGATGCAATTGTCCTGTAGTTTCGTGTCTTTGTGACAGTATGGCTCCGGTAGCTACCTCAGAGGCGTCTGCCTCAACTATGAAAGGGATATCCGTATTGGGGTGTGTCAATATCGGAGCAGTGACAAAAGCTTCTTTTAAGGCATCAAAAGCCTCCTGAGCACTCCTATCCCACATGAACCCTTGATCCTTTTTCAACAGGCGAGTTATGGGAGCCACCACTTTCGAAAATTGGTTAATAAAACGTCTGTAGAAATTGGCGAATCCAAGGAAACATTGAACGTCCTTGATGTTTCGAGGACTTGGCCAATCTCGCACTGCTTGGATCTTCCTCTCTGCCATTTCCTGTCCCTGAGGGGTAAGCATCACCCCTAGAAACTCAACTGTAGTGACGTGAAAGTCACATTTGGACAATTTGCAATAAAGATGGTGTGTCTGTAGTATCCTGAGAACAGACTTGACATGTTGTATATGCATGTCCTCAGATTCAGAGTAGATGAGGATATCATCTATATATACAATGACGTGTCGGTCCAAGATTTCTCTCAACACGTCGTTCAGAAAAAACTGAAATGCAGCAGGGGCATTGCAAAGCCTGAAAGGCATGACCAGGTATTCGAATAACCCATACCTGGTCTGGAATGCTGTCTTCCATTCATCCCCTGCCCGCATTCTAACCAGATGGTATGCTCCCTTTAAGTCTAATTTAGTGAAGACCTTGGCTTTCTTCACTTGCTCCAGTAAGACGGGTATTAACGGTAAAGGGTATCGGTTCTTGATGGTTACTGCATTGAGGGCTCGAAAGTCTACACAAGCTCTCAGGTCCCCGTTGGCTTTAGGGATGAAAAATAAAGGGGATGCTGCTGGTGATCTTGAAGGACGAATGAACCCTAATTTCAGCAGCTTGTCTAAATAAGTCCTCAAGTATACGTTCTCTGGCTCTGTCAGTGCATACAGCCGTCCCTTAGGGATCACCGTCCCAGGAACCAACTCAATTTGACAGTCGTATGGCCTATGTGGGGGTAATTCTTCAGCTCTAACTTCATCAAACACTCCTTCAAAGTCCTGATATTCTATAGGAAGAGATACATCCTTTTCGGCGGCCGTGGCAATCACACCCCCACCAGCCAACGCAAACGAGGGACATTGTGCACATCTAAAACAGTGTTCTTCACAATGTGCCGAATTCATTGAGATTTGGCCGGTTTCCCAGTTAATGTCAGGGTTGTGTCTTTTCAGCCAAGGGATGCCTAAAATCACCCCATATTGCGGAGCCTCAATGATGCTGAATGACACTTGCTCTCTATGATTACCGAATCTCATCTCAGTTAAGGCCGTTTGATAACTCACGGGTCCTGTGTTCAGTTTCCTCCCATCTACCGCGAACACATCAGTACCGTCTTCCCTGGGGATTAAAGGAATGCCTATCCTTTCAGCTTCTTTCATATCCATGAAGAAACCCGTAGCCCTGGAATCCACCATGGCCTGCGTATGCACTTCAATCATGCCTATCATCAGAATAATTTTAACGAATAGATGTTGTGCTCCTGCAACCATACTCAACATGGAAGGGACAATAATCTGACTCCAGGGAACCCCTTCCACATCCCTAGAGCTCGTCAGTTTTCCGCCGGTTTCTCAGTGGCCGCTGACACCCCCCTATTTGAGCGAAACTTGGAAAATTTGGGTTTGACCGGGCATTCGCGAACATAATGGCCTTTTTTGCCACAATACAGACAAAGACCCAACTTGCGCCTCTGTTCCTTTTCAGTGGCAGTCAAAGCGGCACGAACCGCTCCAATCTCCATCGCCTCGGTGGCCTGCGATGCGGAACTATCTGGTGCTTTTACTGCCACGGAAGAGGGAACCGGTCGGTTCCTTGCTCCTCCCCCCCTTTACGATTCTTCATCCTATGGTCTAGCCTTAATACTAGATTAATCAAATCTTCACATGACACCGGTTGGGGGTCGATTTGAGCTATTATGTCTTGCATTTCCTCAGTCAAACCCTGATGAAAAATTGACGCTTGTTTGGCTTCTGGCCACTTCGTTTCTGCAACTAACCGTCTGAAATTGTTCAAATATGTTACTAGGTCTTGATTCCCTTGACGTGGACCTAATAGCTCTTTATCTGCCGTATATGTATCCGCTCTTCTGTCGACTACCTTGGTAAATTCTACTTGGAATGCGTCCCAATCATGTAATATCGGGTCATTTCTCTGAACCATGGGAACCGCCCATTGAGCTGCGTCTCCGACCAAATACGAGATGACAAACGCCACCTTTGATTGATTGGTCGGAAAGGACCTGGGTTTGCATGAAAAATGCATAAGGATTTGCGTCAAAAATACTTGTACTGATCCCGCATAACCATTGAAACGTTCTGGGTGTGCTAAGGGAATGCTAGGGGGGATCTCTACTACTACTGAACCGGCTGTACCAGACCCTGAAGCCCCAGCGCTAAAGGGGTTTTTCTGGATGTTATCCAACCGATTCCGTAACTCAGTGCTTTCTTGTCTAGATGCTATCAATTCTGATTGTACCACAACTAACGCTGCCATCACCTCGTCCAGAGTAGCCATACCCTAAACTGATCGGGAGGACTTAATATCTTGGGTTGGATATTCTGTTATCTTCTCCGTCCTCAGGATCAGCTTGTGGTACAAGTAGGCCACCTCCAGATCTATCCAAGCCCCGAATGCTGTAATAGCCGTGGGCTAGAGAAGGATCAGGTGAGGGCAAAAATAATAAACAGGAAGGAAAGGAAGGGGGCTGCTGGGAGGGAGAGCTGTGAAGACAGAAACAAACAAGAAATTGGTATCTTGGTTCATGAAAGTCCTTTCTATTCACGTTACCCCCTACAGTGTTACCGTGTTATACCTGTGTATAAAAAGCTGACCGCCTGACCTCAGAAGATGCCTCTCTATACTGAAGTGACTGGAATCAGCCCGTAAATGCCTTCCCCTGTAGGAACAAAACTTGACTGTAAAACACACCCCAATATCCTGATAAACAGCAATCTTATAAGAGGGAATAATGACACTACATACCCTAATCTTATACTTCAGAGCCCTGAAGAGAACGTAGACTAGGTTCCAAGGAAGGCGCCTTAGGAATACAGTAACTCCCAGAAAGTAATATGGAATAGGGTTACGTCACCCAATAATAAAGGAAACAAAGGTTACCTGAATTTCAAGAAGTTTCAGGTGAAGTACTCTCCTCGTTGAAGCCAGAAAAATAATACAGACCCTCTGCAATAGCCGATGCAAGGAGGCTGTCCAACAGAGGGTCTAGTAACTCGAAATAAGGTAAATAATCAACAACAGTTTCCTCCGCAATAGCCGTTGCAAAAAGGCTCGCCAACGGAGGAAACGGGAAGCAGCGATAGCGTGTCTACCGCAAGAGCCAGGGCACAGGTGAACTCGTTAGCGGAGCCCCGCAGAACAACACCTGTAAGCACCCTTACTGTCCTCCGCAATAGCCGATGGCCAGGCTCTCCAACGGAGGACAGAACAACAACTTTGAATCGAACCCAAGACCGTCCTCCGCAATAGCCGAAGGCCAGGCTCTCCAATGGAGGACGAGACGAACACAAGAGCGCAGGAATCAACAGCACAGGAAGAACCTCACCGCAACGGTCGACAGGAACGCCAGGAAACACGAACCGGAATATCCGACGCCGGCTCCAGGAAGTGGCGTCCATTTATGCTCCGCCTCTCTGCCGCTAAGCCCTCTGGGAAATGTAGTCTTTCCCCTCCACTGCGGAGCTCGTTGTTCCTGGAGGCGCGACGAAACCTGACAGCAGGTCACTTAGGCCAGAACAAGACTTGGGACAGAATTGTCTCACACTTTTACTGGCCTCACATGAATGAAGATACCAAGGAGTTTTGTCGCTCCTGTGCCACTTGCCAAGCCAGTGGTAAGTCAGGTGGCACAACAAAGGCCCCCCTTATACCAATGCCTGTGGTGGGGGTGCCCTTTGAAAGAGTGGGGATTGACATTGTTGGTCCAATGGAACCCCAGACAGCATCAGGGCACAAGTTTATACTGGTGGTGGTGGACCATGCCACCAGGTATCCTGAAAGCTATTCCCCTTAGGACCACTACAGCACCTGTTGTGGCAAGAGCCCTAGTTGGAGTGTTCTCCAGAGTGGGCTTCCCTAAGGAGGTTGTCTCTGACAGAGGTGCAAACTTCATGTCAGGATATTTGACTGCTATGTGGAAGGAATGTGGTGTCACCTACAAGTTCACTACACCCTATCACCCACAATGCAATGGGCTTGTTGAAAGGTTCAACAGGACCCTAAAAGGGATGATTCATGGACTACCTGAAAAGCTCAGGCGTAGATGGGATGTCCTGATACCCTGCCTTTTGTTTGCTTACAGAGAGGTCCCACAGAAGGGGGTTGGCTTCAGCCCTTTTGAACTTCTGTATGGGCATCCTGTGAGAGGACCCCTATGTTTGGTGAAGGAAGGATGGGAGAGACCTCTCAAAAAGCCTGCAACCAACATAGTGGACTATGTACTTGGTCTCCACTCCAGGATGGCTGAGTATATGGAAAAGGCTTCTAAAAACCTTGAGGCAAGCCAAGAACTCCAAAAAGCTTGGCATGACCAAAAGGCTGTCCTGACTGTGTACAAGCCTGGACAGAAGGTGTGGGTGTTGGAGCCAGTGGCCCCAGCAGCACTCAAAGACAAATGGTCTGGGCCCCACACAATCCTTGAGCAAAAGGGAGAGGTCACCTACCTGGTGGACCTTGGAACTCCCAGGAGCCCCCACAGGGTGCTCCATGTGAACAGGCTCAAAGCATATGTTGACAGGAAGGACATGAGCTTGCACATGGCCACAGATGAGGGACATGAGGAGGAGAGTGACCCTCTCCCAGACCTGCTCACTCAGAATCCTGATGATGGATCAGTAGATGGTGTTGTCTTTTGTGGCAGCCTCTCTGACCATCAACAGAAGGATTGCAAACAGGTTCTTCAATCCTTCAGACATATGTTCTCTCTGACACCCAGTCAGACCAATTGGTGTACCCATGAGGTTGACACTGGTAACAGCCTGCCAGTCAAGAGTAAAATCTACAGGCAGCCTGATCATGTTAGAGACTGCATCAAGACAGAAGTGCAGAAAATGTTGGAGCTGGGAGTCATTGAGCCCTCAGATAGCCCTTGGGCTAGTCCAGTAGTTCTAGTGCCAAAGCCTCACACCCAGGGTGGTAAGAAAGAGATGAGGTTTTGCGTAGACTACAGAAGCCTCAATGCAATCACTAAGACTGATGCCCACCCAATACCAAGGGCAGATGAACTTATAGATAGATTGGCTTCTGCCAACTACTTAAGTACATTTGACCTGACAGCTGGGTATTGGCAAATCAGGTTAGCTGAGGATGCCAAGCCCAAGACAGCATTTTCAACCCCTGGTGGACATTATCAATTTGTGGTAATGCCCTTTGGTCTGAAAAATGCACCTGCCACCTTCCAAAGGCTGGTGAATCAAGTTCTTACTGGGCTGGATGACTTCTGTGCAGCATATCTTGATGATATAGCGGTCTTTAGTTCCACCTGGGAGGATCACCTGGTCCACCTGAGGAAAGTGTTAGAGGCACTGCAAGCAGCAGGTCTCACTATCAAGGCCACAAAGTGCCAGATAGGGCAGACACAGGTTGTATACCTGGGCCACCTTGTAGGTGGGGGCCAGGTTCAGCCACTGGAGAGCAAGATACAATCCATCAAGGATTGGGCTCCTCCAACCACCCAGACTCAGATTTGAGCTTTCTTGGGCCTGACTGGTTATTACAGAGTTTGTCAGGAATTATGGATCCACTGTGACTCCACTTAATGAACTGACAAGTAAAAAGATGCCAAAGAAAGTTCAGTGGACAGCAAGCTGTCAAAAAGCATTCGATGACCTAAAGCAGGCCATGTGCACAGCACCTATCCTAAAGAGTCCAGACTACTCCAAACCATTCATTGTCCAAACAGATGCTTCTGAGTTGGGTGTGGGAGCTGTTCTATCTCAACTGAATTTTGATGGTCATGACCAGCCCATTGCTTTTATAAGCAGAAGGCTGACCCCCAGAGAGAAAAATTGGTCAGCTATTGAGAGGGAGGCCTTTGCTGTGGTTTGGGCCCTAAAAAAAATTGAGGCCATACTTGTTTGGCACTCATTTCAAGATTCAGACCGACCATAAGCCCCTCTTGTGGCTAAATCAGATGAAGGGTGAAGACCCCAAACTGCTTAGGTGGTCCATTTCCCTACAGGGGATGGATTTTACAGTGGAGCATAGACCTGGCACTGATCATGGCAATGCAGATGGGCTCTCCAGGTATTTCCACTTAGAGCAAGAAGACTCACCTGGTCAAGGTTAGTTTATTGTCCCAAAGTTGGGGGGGGGGTCATGTAGGAGAGTAGGGTCTGCAATCCTATGATCACCCCAGATTTTTGCTTTTTGCTTCACTGGTTTACAACTTCTCTGGCTGTGGGCCTGCTAATCAGACCCACAGCCTTGCTGTTCTCTCACTAAATTGACACGTGTACCTTAGGTGCATTTACCAATTGGTACTGGGCCACCTTATTAGACCCTGTAACTCAGGGCATAGGTGTACCCAGGGCCTACCAGGGGCTGCAGCATGTATTATGCCACCCCTGGCTGGCCATCTAAATCTGACACAACTGGCTGCACGACAGCTGGGGCAAGGTGGTGTAATCACCCTTTGCTTTAGGTATAGTATACCTATATCTAACCCTAAAATGGACACACAGATTCCTATCAGTCACTCCTATGGCAGGCCTTGACAATCCTGAAGGCAGAGTGCTTGGAATCGTGCAAGATGGTGCTCTGGCATGAGCTGAGCCCGTTTGCAGCTTGCGGAACCAAGTCCTAATAGCTGTTCCATGATAACGCATACCATATACTCTTAAGTGCATTATAATCCTCGCGGTTATATGCTATCTTTGGTATCGCTTTATCAAAACATGTCGAGTAAGGTGTCATACGAATTGGAATACTAACCCCTCGCCAATTCTGGCGACGGGGTTAGCATTCCACCCTTCTAGAGGGACACGACATGTATGTAACTGTGAACCCCGGTTAAAGTTAACTCGAGCCTCAGAATCACAAAATGGATGCTGCCACCACAGACACAAGTCTGACCCCCTGCAGCTGGGAGTCCTTCAAGCGAGGGGAGCTTGGACAAAGGGTTTCCTGTCAGGGGCGGTGCTAGCACCATCCCAGACAGGGTGTTGTGTATCCTGGGTAGGCAGGGCTTTAGAGGAAGGTGACTGCAAGTGACACCCCGGTGCTCACTATGCATCTGCCGGCTAGAACCAGTTCCAGGGGCACACCAGCCCCTGAGCTGGGGAAAGTCCGGCATTGGAGAGGGGTGTAACCACCCCCCTTCCTGGTCCCACCCATGGGCAGGACCTAGTCGCATGCCAGCCCCTTTTTCCTAGTATAAAGATAGGAGCGGGCCCCCTTCCAAATTAGATCATCTTTGAATCCTGAAACTACTTTCTATGAAAGGAACTCTCGACTTCTTCTCAAGATTTCTCCCTTGTGGCTAAGGAGTAGTCACCCTGCACCCGCAGGCACCATCCAAGAACACTGCGGTTTGCTGCATGTCCTTACTCCGGAATCCGACTGACCAGCACGACGAGACCCGGCTTCCCTGGCACCTCTGATCTCTACCCACATCGTCAGCTCAGCTGAGATCCGTGGGTGCGACGAGACCTCGAGGGACCGGCCATCTTCAAGACTGCACGACGCTTGCCCAGCACGACCGCCGAGGGATCCTCGAGTGAGTGCTTTGGGGTACGAGAAGCCCCAACCCTGAGCAACTCCAGCACCGAAGTTCAGCCCTCCAGCATCCACCAGATCTGCGTGGGGCCCTTCTGCTCTTTGCTGCTCACCGCGTTGTCTGGCTACTAGCCCGCTGGCTTGTGGCCTTCCCGACGATGAACGACGACATCAACACTGCTGGTCTGGTTGCTCCAGACTGGCTCTTGCTCCCCTCCAAAAGAGGAGCACCCCGGACCCTCCTGGTCCACTCCAGATGCCATTTTGAGTCCACCGCGTGGGCTTGCATTTGCCAAGACTTGTTGCCCCAATCCCGGGTCCAGCGACGTCGACAGCAGATACCATCGTGGGACAGCTCGCACCTCCATCCTGGTCGCCGACAACGCCTCCTGGTCCATGAGACTGCAGAGCCCAGCGTCGCCCACTCACCTGGTCGAGGTGACTCCATCCGGTGCCATCCTGGTGCCCCTCTAATCACTGGCTAGTGATTCAGAACTTGGTCCCCTCTGCTTACAGGTGTCTTCCATCTCCGATCCAGGCTTGGATCCATCCGAATCTCTTCACTGGTCGCCTTCCAGCAACTTCTTCTTTCAGGCTCCATAGACTGCAACGAGGATTCCCGAATTCTTTCCAGAGCTAAGCATCCGCAGCCCCTGGGCTAGGTAAACTCTGCATTTCGGTGCTCCAGCATAGTCTTGCTATCCAAGGGTCCAGATCCTTTTTCGTTTCAGCTCTACCTAGTCGGATTCGTCCGATATCACTAACTTTGTAATTCCTAGCAACCATAGACTTTGTTCCGCATCCCGCGTGAGAGTGCACACTCTGCACCCGATCTCCCTAGGCCTCCTGCTAGTAATCTGAAGGTTCAGTAGTCAAGTCCTAGCGATCCCAAAGCCTATTAGTATAGTACTTACCTGCTAGTAATTTCGCATTCCACTTTTAGAGTATATGGTTTTTCGTGCCCCTCGGACATTTGTGTAAATTGTGCAACTTAAAGTATTTTCGTAAGAGTTTTGTTGTGTGCTTAGTACCCTGTCCTCATAAAGAGTACAGGGCTGTTGTGATCTAAATAAATACACTGTTTATTTTCATAACACTTGTGTGGTGTCCTTTCACTTGGTGTTCAAGGGGTATATGTGATGGTATATCAGCTGGCTTAACACGCCCTCTAGAGTTTAGCCCGAAGACTGCTCGTATCCATGCTACTAGGATAGCTGGTCTATAAGATTGACTTACAACCAATCATCAATAAGGGTTGTTTGGACTGATACAAAGTGCTCACTAGAATAGTGAACATTATATATCAGGCCAACTTCTCACAATCTTAACGGGAGAAAACTGTACGGCTGGTATGGTCAATTTTTATAATGCTGTCAACTCATGCTCAGTTATCAGTCAGATATCTGCACTGAATGTCTTCATTAGTAACTCAATGAGGGATGCATCCATATTCTTATGATTATGGGTGATTTTAATGTTCACCCTTGTGGTGATCCGCTTCTGAAAAGTATCTCGGACTTGCATTGTTCACGTTCCGAGGGTATACATTTGGAACACACCTCAGAGGGGGAACTTTTTAATGACCTATTGAATGATCTGGATCTATCACTGACCATGGCACTGACGGATGCTACCAAGTGTTTTGAGATCCCGACTTTCAAGGGTCATGGAAGGGGAACTTTTATTGATTATGTATTAGTACCATCCTCAATGCAGTCCTTTGTGGACTCTTTTGCAATCGAAAACAGTGAATTCAGTGATCACAACCCGCTCACTGTACATTTGAGGGGCCCCTGGATAGCTAATGAACGCTCAAATCTTATCTCTGGTAGGGTGAGCACAACTGATGGGAGACGTCGTCTTAGATGGTCGAAGATCACCCCAGACTTGTTGTACAAAGACATTAATGCCATTTGCGCAGATGAAATCATGGTTTGCATGCAAGAAGGGATACATCCGAGGAAGGTTCTTACAGCCTTCCAAAGTTTATCGGACAAGGTGACACAGCTGTTGTCGGTTCCAGAAAAAAAATTAGAGACTGTGGGACCAAAGTGGTTCAACCGAGACTGCTCTAAAGCAGCTAGAAACCTAAGGTTGGCACTAGCAGCTAAACCCAGAATAAAGACGACAGTTCAATTGTGCCGTAAAGATTATAAATCTACCATTGCTAAACTTAAGGAATTCTTTAGAGAGGAGGCATGGAGTAAGATCCTTGATCCTACTACTTTGCGGTGTAGCTCCAGATTCTGGGCTGTAATGAAGAAACCTTTCCTGGTCCAGGTACCAGGTGACGGTCTGGAATGCTACATATCAAACGAGGAGTGGGAAGTACACTTTAAGCAATTATATTGCTGCTTGATGGACAACATGCCCAGCCCTGCCCCTTGCAATAATGGACAAATGATTAGTTTTGACAGAAGGGAGGTTATTGAGGGCATTGAGGGACTAACAGCTGGGAAAGCGCCCGGTCCCGATGGGATTCCTCCAGACTTATTCAAGTCTGAACCAAGTTTTTGGGCACCTATATTAGAGTCTGTTTTTAACGCTGCGGTAAAACATGGCTGTCCACAATCATGGAGTGTCTCTACGATTGACCCGGTCTTTAACCACTTGGCTGCTAGGCGTTTTCCCGTCCTGCGCTGGGAATCGCTTTATTCCTTTGTTTTGTGACGAGCTGGCCTTGTCATCCGCGCAGGGCAGGTAAGCGCCATGACGAGGCCAGCTCGTCATTAGCCTCGAAGGGGTTAAGAAGGGGTACAAAGGCAGCCCACATTGTTATAGGCCTATTTCATTAATAGACTCTATGGTTAAAATCGTAGGAAGAATCCTACTACAGAGACTTTCAGACTGGGCGTTGGAAAATAATATTATGTTCATCGCGCAGTATGGTTTTTGTAGTGGCCGTTCAACAGTAACCTAGTGTCTTAGCCTCTTTTTAATATTAAGTAAGTACACTGTGGCTCAAAGGGGCACCATCCACCTCGCCTTCATGGACCTGTCCTCAGCTTTCGACTGTGTAAACAGGGGAAAGCTCTGGCAGTCCATGAGGGCGAAGGGTGTAGATGGTGGTATTGTCAACTTTCTTGTTGATTTACATAGTAATACTCGAGCAAATGTGAGATATTCCCAAGATCTGAGCACAACAAAAAACTTTGACATCAGAAAGGATGTTCGCCAAGGTTGTATCTTGGACCCCTTCCTTTTTAATTTTTATATTAATGACCTAGATAGTGTGCTACAAAATGTAGCGGCTGATTGCCCCAGAGTCGGTAGGCAGGGAATTCCATGTGATTTTATACGCAGACGATGCAGTTTTAATTTCTAGAACGGAGATGGGTCTGCAAGCTTTATTAAATGCATTTAAACTGTTCATGACGGATAGAGACCTTATGGTCAACAACTCGAAATCTTTTGTTATGCAAGTTGGCCAACAACCAAGAAGGAACTTTTCATTTAAAATTGACGATGTAGTAATCCCCATTTCAAAAACATTCTCGTATCTTGGGGTCCTTTTCGATTCCAAACTTAACTGAGGTCCTCATCTTGCAAAAAAGAAGGGGGAACTGGTTAGGGTTAATACCTCCATTTTTAATTTTGCATCAAAACTGGGGAAAAAACCTACCAGTGCCATGTTGAAACTTTATAATGCAAAATTGGTGGCAACTGCCACATATGGCAGTGAAATTTGGGGGTATGCAGCCGGTGAGCAGCTACAGATTGTTGAAAATTCTGTTTTGAAGCGTATCCTGTGCGTTCCTACAGGTACGCCTAATCTTGCAGTACACGTAGAGTAAGGGATGCAATACTTAAGTGACATTTTCTCCTTACGCCCGTTGACCT
The DNA here is from genome assembly GCF_964263255.1 of Lissotriton vulgaris. Lineage (NCBI taxonomy): Eukaryota > Metazoa > Chordata > Amphibia > Caudata > Salamandridae > Lissotriton > Lissotriton vulgaris. The sequence goes on along the minus strand of NC_141695.1, from coordinate 1,253,937,240 downwards.
GTTGGTTAAAACTGAGGTTGAACCAGGATATACCACTGACACATTTGATTGTGAGGGACTATTTGATCCAGGATAAAGCAATGGGCTCCCCATGGATAAAATATGTGAAATCTAGTTTCTCTAGGCTTGGTCGTTTGGAACTGTTTGACCACCCAAGTCAGATTGTAAAGGGGGATCTGGAGGTAATTAAACGGGACTTCCTTTTGGATAGGAAGATCCAGGGGGAAGAAGCGGAGCTCCAGAAACAAAGTGTGAGAAAATTTGTCATGCTGAAAACATGTGAAACTGCAGAGCTGTACCTGTTGGGCTCACTGACCTCTCATGAAAAGTCCCTGTTAACAAGGTTTAGGTTAAATCTCTTTCATCATTTACTGATTAGGCCAAAAACTGATGTTTTTAATAAACTGGCAGCACCCTGCGGCTGCGACGGAAAGTCTCCGCAGGACATGCTGCATTTTATATTTTTATGTAGATTTTATGAATACCCACGCAAGCGCTTTCTGGTAACTCTTTTAAAAAACTCAATATTATTCAGATCAGACCGGGTTTAATGTACTTACAACTTTTGCACAATGACAGTATTCTCCATATTACTGAATTTTTAAAATTGACTGTTAGGCTGAGAAATTGTATGGACACGTAATGGTTTTCATTCTCCTTTTGTGACGAATGTATTAGTTCTTTTTAACCCATTGTGAGGATGATACCGTACTTTTGCCCTTTTGGCACTTTATCTGATATGTATTTATAATTATTGTATTTTGTAATTCCTTATCAATGTATATGTACTTTTATGGTTTGTGTAAAAACCGAAATAAAGTCTTTATTGAATTGAATTGAATAGGACGTGGTCTCCGTTATCTTTGGTACCAGGAGGTAATGGGAGTTACAGCCAGTCCTGACCTCTGATGCTGGCATCCCATTGAAGGCTCTCTTGTTTAAGACAGACTGAAACCTCCTCACAGAAAGGACAAGTGATCCTTAGTAAGTCACTGCGGTGTAGGTATCTTGTTTGGAGGGGTGGAGAGGAGGATGAGGGCATATTTGGAACACTCACCAGCCCGATGTGATGCCCTGCCACCTGTGGAGCTAGTGAGTGTTTCAACATCTTACTGAGCAACTGTGTGTCACCCAGAGAAACCTAAAGTTGTTTTGTGGTGGTTGCAGAAGGAGGAGTGAAGGACTGGGTAATTCACTGCCCTTGGGGGCCTGGACACTGGCAGCCAAATCCCCGCTGCTACTGAGGCAAGATCTAGCGAAGCCTCTGCCAGATCCTGCTTCTGAAGCCTCGAAGGGGCAAAATTGCTGGGGGAATTGCCATGTAAGCAGTGAGAGCATAAGGGAGAGCTTTGTGGCATTCCGCTCTCTGATGCGCTCCAAGGCTGAGTCCGCCTTGTTTCTGAATAGACATATGCCATCAAGAAGCATGTCATTCAGAGATTGTTGTAGGTTGCTTGAGAACCCTGTGGAGCAAGTGCAAGCATAGCACTAAAGCACCACAAAGGTTCCCACTGCTCTACCCAACCAATCCGTAGCATCCAGACACAAGCGAACCACATATTTGGCTGTGTCTTACCCATAGCTTATGAACTGATGAAAGTTTGATCTGAGGTCTTCTGGGACAGCAGACAAGATCTTCGCCACCATGTCCCACAACACACTAGAAGAATGAGTCAGTAGTCATCTAGAATTGACTGAGTGTAAGACAAGGCTGGTGGAGAACATTCTCTATGTGCCTCGACTATCTGGTGGGGTGGTTGGAAATGCATTAGAGTTGATCCTGCAGATAGAGGCCTGGAATACTAGGACTATCTGGAGTGGGATGCTGCAGGAGAAATGCAAGAGTCATGTCTTTTCCCTATCAACTTCTTAACTAGTGGGCAGGCCCATGGATACAACAAGTTGCCCAGTAGAGGAACAGTGAGAGACTCTAAGAAAGGTAAGAGGTTTCTATCAGGTCTGCCCTGGCTGCAGGACCTCTGTAAGAACATTGGTCTTAACCTCAGTTGTGGGTAGTTGCAGGTTGAGGACCTCTGCTGCTCACCTGATGCTCATTGCGAAGGAGGATGACTCTTCTGTCGCATTGCTGGGAGGAGATGAGGATAAGCCAGTGCCTAGGGCGGCATCAAGTCCACTGACATATTAGATGTCCAAAACAGGTTTTCTTCATCATAAACTTGTCTAATGTCATCATTGGTGCCATTCGAAGTGTTTCCGAATCCGCTAATGAGTGAAATGGGTGTGACTTCAGTGGAGTTCAGGCTACATGCGCTTGAGAGTCTGAAAGGACTACTGGCTCATACTCCGGCATCAGTAGTGCCGGGATTAACGCTTGGGGTTCAGACATTGTTAGTGGTGGACAAGAATCCGGGCTGAGCCCAGAGAGCGTTGAATAGTACAGATCCTCCAATGTTAGACTGACTAGTGGCCTCCTCAGATACTTACGGCGCTCCAGAGGGATACCAAAAATTTGCTGTAAGGCCTCTCTGGAGGCCTGGGCCAGCTGCGGCATTGCCTAGGACCTGAGTGGGCTTGTGGTCAAAGGTGGGATCGCGTCAGAAGTCAGATAGCTCTACTTAAAGGTACCCTGTGTGCAGCGCACTTCCTTGAGGCAGAAAGAGGCGGAGCCATGCTTCAACTTAGCATATACTTCTTACTGACCTGATTTTCTTTTTATTATTATGAAGAAGTGAGTTTGTGGGGTCGGCTTATGAAGCAAGGATCCATCTGTGCCCTCAACTTCGAGCAGGACCGGGCCTTTTGGCAATGTTCATCGATGTAGAGCTTGGGCTGCAGTCTGAATTCATCTGAGGACATTTGTTGCACAATGTGGAGTCGTGTGAGAAGCCCAATCACTGGAGACAGACCTTGTTTGGGTCCGTCACTGACACCTGCTTGTGGCAATCCTTGTATGGCTAGAACCTTAGATGGAGACATATCCCTGGCACACTGGAAAAGTTCTGAAAAATAAAGCCTGTCAGGCCTGAGATTTTGAAGGAGCAATCTCTGAATCCGCATTGAAAAACGTGGACAGAAAAGAATTGAGGTCAGCACACAGAGGTGTAGCCTATGTAGGGGCCAGTCACATCCAGAGTGGGACAGAGCTGCACAATGCCTCCTGTTGACGAGCAAGAGAATGTTTGAAGAAAAGTCTCTGGATCCAGGCTGGTTTCTGGGGTTATTCACAAGGTGAGGAGTCAGTGGTAAGAAGCACCCATCAGAAGTCAACATTCAGGTGTGGCACCTAAATATGGCTACGCTCAGTTTCAGGCAGAATGAGGTCAACGCGGAGCTGCACAACATCACTTTGTGGTATATTAAAGACACTGCTGTGAGAATCTCAAGATTTAGTCTTGCACGTGAGGAATATTCGAAAGGTAAAACATCTTTAATTAGAAATTAGACTGTTAACATCAGCTTCAACATTGATGGTGTCTTTGACTTTGAAAAGTTTGATTGCAAGGCCTTTTTTGATAGCACACAGGGCCTCCATGCCATTACAGACTCAAAGGTGACATGGAGAAGAGGTGCTTCGCCCAACATCAAATGTGAGGAACACATATTATACCCGGCAAGAAGAATGATGGATAACTGCAGAATGACCATGTTGTCTGGTCATTTCTATCTGCTCTGCCTCTCTTATCTGTTGGAACTTGATAACATCAAGTGTTATTCAAAATCCCATGCCTTCCACATCAGCATGTCTCTCCAGGTCAGCTACTGTCAAATTAACTTTTCCACAGTGTAAGAGTAAACAGGTAGGCAACACACATGGCCGGTGAGTCTTTCTGGGCTTTCCTTCTGCATAAGGATGGGAAACCGGATGGTGCCTTGCCAAATAAAATGACTGAAAAAATATTTTCATTAGAAAACAAATTCGCAACACCCTTCTTCAAAAGAAGGTGCAAGTAATAGATGTATAGGAAAATCTCAAGTCAAATGTATTTAAAGGTCAGAGACCAGTGGTCAGAGATCCTTAATACATGAAGCAGGAAAAAAAAACGAACAACTATCTTTGTAAAGAATGATGGAATGTTGGAGTTGCTAAATATCGTAAAGGAGGATGGTCAAATTTTAGCTCTATAAAGCGGTTGTCTAGCAAGCATAATTTCTCTAATTTTAATTACTTTTTTTTAAGGGAAGGTAGAGTTATCAAGCAGCTCATTTCAACACTAGGCAAATTACTTTCTTTTAAAAAGGACAGAAAAATACAATTCAGTCAACATAGCATTCAGATAAGATAGACTATTCTACATTTTTGCATTTAAAAATGGCTGTTTTAAATGTAAGCTATTAATAAAACGTGCTTCTGGATTTTTAAAATAATCGAATGAATGATCATCTATCAAATATCAAATAAAGAAGAAAAAATAATTTCATAAAAGAATTGGAGCTTTTAATATTTTCTTTGGAGGATTATTTTCTCTGATCTTGAATGACTTTGATTTGAGAATTATTAATCTTGTTACACTTACAATGACTAGTTAATATGACCGATGTCATTGCAAAGAACCAAGACATTTTAAAAAATGAACTAGCCAAATATCAAATCTACCTGAAAGATAAAAAAACAACAGAAGATAGTGCGAGATCAAGGTGACTATGACAGGGGGCAAATTTTTACTTTCGCAAGAAAGTATGACAATATGGCACCTAAACCAGCACCGATTACTTTGAATGAGGCAAGAGACTCTAGTATTTCATCGAGCAGTACCTCGATCTTATCAGTAGATAACGATCCTGGTGAAGGAACTAGCTCAGCTGCCCCAAACACACCATCAGTTTTTTTACACAAGGTTCAACGGTATCAGTTGGGAAACAAAAAAAGAAATCCCATAAAAGAACAAGGCGGGGTGGCCAGAAACACAAGGTCAGGCACCAAGGCAAGGCCAGAGATCCAGCAGAACAAGATATAGCAAAGACTGTGCGCCCTGTTGTGGACAGTAATGATTGTGACCAAACCAATGCTCTCAGTATTGTAAATTTATCATCTAGAACGTTAACAGAACAAGAAATCTCTGTCTTACGTAAAGGACTTAATTTTTGTATAACAAACAAACCTCTATTTGAAAATATACATCTTGATTTATTCAAATTTGTTCGAAAAATCAAATTAAAAAAATACTTTGCAGATCATCCTTCTGTCCATCATTCTGTACCCAGTACAGTTCGTGAGTCAGAATTTACCATCTCTGATCTGAATGTCTCATATCTAATCTCTACACTGGATAGTGATGAAAATTTTGGAGATCTAAGGGAGTTTGCACAAGATTTAGATATCTGTGAGGATTTGAATGTAGACGCTGTAAATCTAAGTTTATTCCGCCCACAATCACTAACTCTGTGATTGATGAATTTTCAAATAGAGTGACACAAGAGTTATATAAACTTGAGGATAAGCACAATCTGGGCAACAAATGTCTGCACCAATATAATCAGATAAAGATTTCCTACAATCAATAAAGGAAGATCAGACCCTAGTAGTGCGAGAAGCCGACAAAAGGGGAAATATTGTTTTAATTAATCGCTCAGATTATTTGGCTGAAATTGATAGACAACTCAGCCATGGTGAATGCTATGAGAAGCTAAAAAGTAACCCTATTGTGATGATTGAAAAGAACATCAATGCCCGACTAACGGACTGGCATGAGTCCTGTCTCATCACTGATCTGGAATACAGATATTTACTTGCACAGAATTCTAGACATCCGTGCATTTATGCACTTCCCAAACTACACAAGGGGGGCCCCTTCCCACCGAGGAGGCCAATTATATTTCTGGAAATGGGGGCCCCACCGAAAGAATTGCAGAGTATGTGGATACATTTCTGCAATTATTTGTAGTAAACTTACCCTTCTATCTCAAAGACAGCTGAGACCTAATTTGTAAATTGGAAGATTTTAAATGGGAAGACAATGTTCTAACCTTTGTGACCATGGATGTAGAAGGTTTATATACCTGCACCCAGAGAGATTGTGGGATGAGAGCTTTGAGATTTTACTTGTACAAGCGTAATGCGAAGCTTTTACAGCATACACAAATGCTCTTGGAAATGTCTAAGCTCATATTAACCTTAAAGGCTTTTATGCATAATGGTGGTTGGCTTTTACAGAAGCAGGCAACTGCGATGGGCTCCAGGTTTGCTCCATCTTATGCAAACCTGTTCATGGGTTTGTATGAGGTGGAGCATGCCTGGGGTCCAGGTGCAGGCAAATGGATTGATAACATCCTATTTTTTGGAAGATATATTGACAATATATTCCTTATATGGAAGGGCAATAGTGAAGAACTAAAAGCATACCATCGGTACTTGAATGTCAATGGCTTTAATGTCCAACTTACGATAAAAAGTTCTAGGCGGGAGATAGACTTTTTGGATCTCAGCTTGTATGCTTAAAAAGATGTTATACATAGTGATATCTTCAGAAAGCCTACGGCGAGTAATAATGTTCCCCATGCAACCAGTTGTCATCCCAAAACTACTATTTCTGCTATCCCATTCGGTGAAATGATAAGAGCTCGGCAAAATTGTAGTGAAGAACACAATTTCATGAAAAATGTGAAGACAATTAAGAACAATTTCAGTCAAAGAGGGTATGATCAAGAATGCTTAGAAAAAGCAGAGAATACAATCAAGATGACTGATCGTAAAACTACCCTTCTGAAAAAGAATTGTAAAAGAAAAAATATCAGTCATATTGATGTGACTTTTGTAACTGAATACAACATATGAAGTGGCCATGTGTTCAACATTTTAAGAACTGGCATCTTTTGAAGTCAAACTCGCTACCCTCTGGTATTTTTCCATCAAAACCAACAGTGGTATACAGAAAGGGTAGGAGCATAAAAAAACTTGATATGCCCTAGTTACATCAAACGACCATGTCAAGCATCCTCAACATGGTTACCTGAAAAACCCTTGGGTTTTTTCATATGTGGGAATTGTTGTGTGTGTAAACTAGGAGAAAACAAAACTGTAAATTTCAAGTACAACTCCTAAAGGGAATTTAAAATGGAGTAATTTATCAATTGCAACACAACCCATACCGTGTATTTGATTAGATGTTCATGTAAAAAGGCCTATGTGGGCAGTAGTGTGCGTAGTCTAAAAACACGCATACAAGAGCACGTTCGTGCTATTAAAAACAAGAATGATAGATATCCGGTTTCTGTCCACATACAGTCAGAACATCCAGAAAATACAAAAATCACATTTTATGCCATTGATCATATACTTGGCAATGAAAGAGGAGGAGATAGAACTAACCATTTAAGACAGTTCGAAGCACGTTGGATTTGCCGACTGAGAACTGTAATGTTCGGCCTGAACATCAAAACCGAGTTGCACCATTTTCTTAAAAAAAATATTTAAGAAAAACATTGAAGCAATATAAAAAAATGTATGGTTCTTTCTTAAAACAGACTCCTTATTCAAAATAAAAAAGACCAGTACATAGTACATCAATGGCTGGTTCTATATTTTTCTTTTGTAATAATCGGAGAACACTATGATTAATAGCATGGTTGACATTTAAGAACATTGATCATGTTGTTAATTGGCAAAATTCTCTGTATTGCTTTATGTATATATATATATTTTTTTAATTTTTATTTTGCAGTTTGAGTGAAACAGGTAACACAAGAAGGGCTACTGAGGTGTTGCTTATTTCCCCACGCAGGGGGCACAATCAAAATCAAGTACAATGACATCTTACAGGAACATAGGCACATCAAGTCCGAAGCTACGTGAGCAAGGCCATAAGTCCTTAGAGTAACAGTTTGTTAATTCTATTAACGGCGTTGTATGATGTGGGAGCTGAGTAGAGGAGCCGTCAAACCCATGTTCCTTCACATCCAAGCCGGATATCTACGGGTCCAGCAATAAGCACCCCAGTACGCCCAGAACAAGAAAGTAAAACTCCCCCTCCCTCCCCCCCCCATGGTGGCGTCTCCAGTCATACCAATACACATTCAATCATCCAAACTAGACTTGAAAGAGGTGCAGTGATCGTAAGGATGCAGGACAGACAGCGGAGGGCAGCCCTTTAGAGAGGAAGGCAACCAAAGGACCCCATTGGAACTGAAAGTTCTTGAAATTACCAAGGAAGATGTCCGCCATTCTTTCCAAGCTTAGAAGCTTCCAGAGTTGTGCGTGGCACAGAGAGATTGCCGGAGCCTCCTTCCGTTTCCAAGCAGTGGCCAACGTAAGTTGGGCTGCGCCCAAGCATAACCATAAGATCTTCTTGTCAGCCCGGGTCTGGTGTTCAAGACCGGGTTCACGCAAGCCCAACAGGACAGAGGCAATAGAGTCCTCTATAGGATAATGAAGTATGTCCCTGATATGTGAGAGAATCTCCTCCCAATTTGGTCGGATCACTGGACAGTCCCACCAGATGTGGCGGAAGTCCCCGAGGAGCCCACATCCCCTCCAACATTGGTCTGAGGTGGCCGGATAGATGCAGTGGAGCCTAGTGGGGCAGAGATACCATTGCATGAGCGTCTTGAGATGAGCTTCCCTCAGATGCAGCGAATGATTAAATTCCGTCAGGTCCCGCCATAGCGCCGACCACTCAGTATCGGAGATATCTCTCCCTATCATCACCTCCCACTGCTCCATGTAACGAGGTCTAGTCGTCACCGCTGATGTAAGCAAAAGCTGGTATAGAAAGGAGATGAATCCCTTCATGGCAGATGTCCGCAATATGAAAGCCTCGAATGGTGACGGAGGTCTCGTTGCTGCCTCCAATACCCCAGGTGTCGTGGCCCAATGAAGCAGTTGTACATGACGATATCGTTCGGACTGGGGGATCCCGTAGTCCCTCATACAGTTAGCAAAGGTGAGGGGATCCTGCCCATGAAACAGATGGGTCAAAGCCCTGCAGCCTCCCTCCCTCCAAGCATCAAAGGCCCCCTCTCGAAGCGCCGGCGGGAAGGCCGGATTGAAGTGCAATGGCGTAAACGGGGAAGGGAACGTAGTCCAACGCTCGTCCGTAGCTAAGGTGTCCCAGACCTTCAGTGTGGTACCCGTAGGGGTACTGACGTAGGCGTTCAGCGGGCGGTCCTTCTTGGGTTTCCACGCCAAGTCCCAGACCGATCTGCCAGCCACGCTCCGGTCCATGTGCAGCCAGTGTTTTTCCGACATTTGCTGCAAACACTCCACCAGCACCCTCAGTTGCGCCGCTTTATAATAAAGCTGCAAGTCAGGAAGTCCCACTCCGCCCTCGGATTTCGGCCATCGCAAGACCGCAAATGAAAAACGTGCCCGGCTGTAGCGATTGCGGTGCCCGGGGGTCGAGGGATAGTACTACTATCGAAATCCCGAAGGTGGTATGCGTGTGGGGACGTTTGTAGAAGAGGTAGAGTGAACTACCTTAATCAGCATTCCAAGGGGCAAGCAGGAAGAGCCATGAGACCTAAGGCATATTAGCCCCTCCCCTCCTCACGGACGGTGCTTGTCAATTTTGTTTGTAGAGAAGATCGGAGTGGCGGAAGGTGTTCCCCGCCGGATTCCAGCGAGAAGCAAGAAGATTCCTGAATGTGAGAAGCCGTGATTCACCTAGCGTTTGGAACTTACAGCGCTCTTCTGATAAGTACTCGAGAGACGAAAGCGGGCTCGCTTTCGTTTTCTGCTTTATTGTTTGATCGTCCCTAGCTAGACAGATTAGGGCACTCTTGGGACGTATTGCGTGTCCATTCACTTTGTATTAGGAAGCGTTCTACTTGAAGACGCGCTGCGCTAATATACCTTGTACGTTCTCTCCAGAGAGGGATTCTGGGAGACGTAGTCTCAGAACTATTTTGCTTTGTTTTGTTTCGACGGACAATCCCAACCACAAGAGACAGATACATTAATTCCTTGAAGATCCTTGTTGGTTCACTGTACTAAACTTGTGGCTGAACTCTGAGAGCGGTTTGTGTCATTTAACAACCGTTCTTTTCCATATCCTTTTTGACTACTGCATGCCACAGTCCTGAACTCTTGACAGAGCCAGTCATAGACCTAGCAGGCTTGCTGTGGTGCCTTTTCTTCACTGCCTCGGTTTTGTATGATTCCGGTGAGTGAATTGACTACGTGTTGATTTAGATATTGTCCGAGGCACATGAAGTGTAGTGTTGATTGTGTTCCTTACTCTTCCCTAATCAGGTGGGTCCTTTCCTGCTGTCCTACGCATCTTGCTGACCAGACTCCCGGGGGATCCCAAGGAATCATCACTACCCATTTATTATTTTATCCACTTACCCTTTCCCGGCTAGGTACGTGTGCGCACAGTGTGCTTCGCTTCCACTGTGGGTTCCGTGTCTGGTGGGGGGAGGAGAGCTTAGCATCCGAAGTCGTTTCTGCCGGACACCCTGAGCTAAGGTTAGTGGCGTGTGTGAGCCTGCGCTGCTGCCAATCCATGACAGATTGACAAGCCCAAGTTGACACACCGGCCCGAACGATGAATGTTGAAGCAGTCTTGGCCTCCCTGGTGGAAGGCATGGCCTCCTTACAACAGGAAGTAGCCACTTCCAGAGCTGAAAATCAAACCCTGTATAAAGAAGTGGGTACCTTAAGAAGGGAAGTCGCTGGACTAGTCCAGAAAGGAACAGGAGGGAGTCCTTATATTAAACCTGCTACATTACCTCCCCCTGGCGCTAAAAAACCTATGGAAGTGGAAGGGGGTGGGTTCTCTGTTCCCCCTCAAATAGCCACCTCTAGTGCCCCCTCGGCTGAAGCCGCTCATACCGTTCATGTGGTGCAGACCGTAGGCGTTCCTTTAGCTTCCCCTGAACGCTTTTACGGAGACCCCCGTAAATTTGAAACATTCCTGAATCAATGTAGGTTACATTTTTTATGTAAACCCGGGGTATTTCAAGACGATTCTGCAAAGACAGCTTTTATGATGTCTTATATGGGGGGTAATGCTGCTAGCTAGAACATCCCCTTGCTGGAGAAGAACGACCCAGTGCTGCACGATTTTTCTGCTTTTTGTGTTGAGTTGCGCAAACTTTTTGATCGCAAATCCCATATGTTGACCCTGGATAGGGAACTACTCACCATACGTCAAGGTTCTCAGGACTTGTTGTCTTATATCACCTCATTCAACAGGTTGGTGGTAGAGACCGATTGGCCCCCTGCAAAACGCATCTCATTATTTTATCAAGGCCTTCGTGGGGAATTAAAGGACGTCCTTGCACAAGTGGTACAGTTACCCGACACCTGTGAAGAATTCATTGACTTGACAGTCCAGTTGGATCACAGGCTCCTAGAGAGAAGAGGGGATAGATCACGAAGAGACAATCGCCCTTTCTACCCTCGCTTTAGGGGTCCTATTGAAGAACGTTCCAAACCCTCCGAAGGTCCTGAACCCATGCAAATCGGTGGTATCCGTGGACCGCTGACACAGGAAGAAAAGGAGAAAAGACGGCGTTTGAAGCAATGTCTCTATTGCGGAAAAGGGGGTCACTTCATTAAGGACTGTAGAGCCCGGAATACCGTTTCAGCCAGAAACCCCGTCCCAAGGATCCAAGCCCTAGTACAGTCCGATCAACCGACGGAAAACTGAAGAACCCAAACCAGGAAGAGGTCTCTGTCTTGGGTTGTTTGCCGCAAATGATCTCCCCATGTCTTGCAAACACATTGCATCCTGCAGTGGCGCATATGAATCTTCAAATCATTCTTTGGGTCACCCCTCAGAAATCATTGAATATCGATGCCTTAGTGGATTCTGGAGCCACCGGAAACTACATCGATCAGGAATTCGCCATGAAGATCGGGATTGCCTGTGAGAAAAAAGAAAAACCGGAGTTGGTGAAAGCCGTGGATGGAACTGTTTTATCGTCGGGTCCAGTGGCCTACCACACCTGTCCCATGCTGATGCAAACCGGAAACAATCATCAGGAATACATCCAGTTTGATCTCATTGATGCCCCCCAGTTTCGGCTCATCCTGGGAATGCCCTGGTTAACCCTACATGATCCAAAGGTATGTTGGGCAGCACGCACTATCACCTTGTCATCCAAATATTGTCAGGAACATTGTACTCAGGTCTCTTCGGTTCCCTGCACTACCGAACTCTCGTCTGCTCTTTGTCTGGCGGCTGCATGTCCTCTCGAGCGATACTGTTGTGCCACGATTCTTCCCTTGGAGTATCAGTCGTTCTCCCCTGTGTTTGACAAACAACAGGCTACCCATTTGCCGCCACACAGGGTATATGACTGCAGAATCGACCTCATACCAGGAGCAGATATTCCATGTAGTAGGGTCTATGCCATGACCGAGAAGGAGACAGAATATCTGAAGACATACATTGAAGAGAATTTAGCATCGGGATTCATCAGGCACTCATCATCTCCCGCCTCATCCCCTATGTTTTTTATTCCCAAGAAGGATTGCGCAGAATTAAGGCCCTGTATAGACTACCGAGCCATTAACCGTGTGACCATCAAAAACCGGTACCCTCTCCCCTTGATACCAGTGCTCATGGACCAACTCAAAGGAGCCAGATACTTCACCAAACCCGATCTGCGTGGAGCCTATCATCTGGTGCGTGTCAAAAAAGGGGATGAGTGGAAGACAGCGTTTCGAACGAAGCTGGGCCTGTTCGAATATAGGGTAATGCCCTTTGGACTGTGAAATGCCCCCGCCGCATTTCAGTTTTTTATGGACGAGGTTCTGCGGGGTTGTCTGGAAACCTATTGCATAGTCTACATCGATGACATCCTGGTGTATTCCTCCACTCTTTCAGAACATGTCATGCATGTGAAGTCTGTGCTCGACCGATTACAACATAACTCTCTATACGCCAAGTTGGAGAAATGCTTGTTCCACGTCCAGGAAGTGTCCTTCCTTGGGTACATCATCAACGAGAAGGGCTTTCAAATGGACTCGAGTAAAGTAGAGGCGATACTCAATTGGACAACACCCAAAACCGTGAAAGCTGTACAAAGCTTTCTCGGTTTCGCAAACTACTATCGTAGGTTCATCAAGGACTTCTCCAAGATCATACATCCGATTTCTTGCTTGTTACGAAAAAATATGCCTTTTGTGTGGAGTAAGGATGCGGATGCATCTTTTCAATACCTGAAGAAGCAGTTTACTCAAGCTCCTATTCTTCGTCACCCTGACTCGCAACTACCGTTTATACTGGAGACCGACGCATCTCAATATGCTGTGGGTGGAGTGCTTTCCCAGAGACACCCTAGTACAGGCCAAGTACACCCTGTTGCCTTCTTCTCTAAGAAGCTCACGCCCTGTGAGGTGAACTATGCCATAACAGACAAAGAACTTTTAGCTATAAAAAGGGCGTGTGAGGAATGGCGTCATTATCTACTAGGCGCAGTACATACCGTTGAGATCTATACTGATCACCGGAATTTGTTATTCTTGAAGACAGCTAAGGCCCTCACTCCCAGACAGTTACGGTGGTCTCTGTTTTTCTCTGACTATGACTTCGTTATCAAATACAAACCCGGACCCCAAAATGGGAAGGCAGATGCTCTGTCACGTTTGGAGGATGGAGAACAGAGAAAGACCGAAGACATAGAAACACCTTTGATCCTTCAGGAAACAACTGCAAGCGTGGGATCTGTCGCTCTCCTGTCGTCGAACAACTTTCTTGAGGACGTGAAAGTAGCCCTTGCAGATATGAACGTACTTGAATGGATACAAGAGGATCCGGAACATCGCACAGAAAAGGATGATCTCGCCTACCAGGATACTGCGCTGTTTATCCCCACCGATGCCCTAAGACAACGAGTATTGGTTTGGTCTCATGATTCGGTTCTGGGGGGACACATGGGAATGTACAAAACCATTGCTATTGTGGAACGTTCCTTCTGGTGGCCCCAACTAAGAGAGGAAGTCCGGTCTTATGTGAGGAATTGTGCCATCTGTACGCAAGGAAAAGCTGTGCATGCTCGACCAGTGGGACTGCCGAGACCCTTGCCAATACCTCCCCAACGTGGCACACTCTCTCCATGGATTTTATCGTTGAGATGCCCCCTTGTGATGGAATGACAGTGATATTAGTTGTCGTCGATCACTTGACGAAGATGGGCCATTTCATACCTCTGGAGGATGTCCCCACATCTGCGGAATTAGCAAAAGTGTTTCTTCAACATATAGTCAGGGCCCACGGTCTTCCTTGTGTATTGATCACCGACAGGGGTTCTCAGTTCACTTCTCGATTCTGGAAAGCGTTATGTACCACCTTGAACATCGATGCCCGTCTATCCTCCAGCTACCACCCTCAGACGGATGGAAAGACGGAGCGCCTGAACCAGACCCTGGAGCAATATCTTCGTTGTTTCTCTCTGAGGAATGATATGGACTGGACTGTGTTACTTTGGATGGCCGAATTCGCATACAACAATGCCGTGCACTCAACACTGGGTTGTTCGCCTTTTTTTTGCCTCCATGGGTACCATCCAAACATCCTTCCCTTTGAGTGGCCTGTCCATTCCCCTGTTCCTAGCATCCACGAACACCACGCCCATCTCAGAGCGGTGTTGTTGGACGCACGAAACAGCCTGGCCGATGCCCAGTCCGCGCAGAAACGCTTCGCTGACAGGAAAAGGAGGGTCGAACCGACATATGGGGTAGGGGACAAGGTGTGGCTCTCCACCAAGAATCTCCACATTAAAGGGAATACCAAACTGACACCCAAATACGTGGGCCCCTACAGTATAGTTGAAGTGATCAACCCTGTTGCTGTGAAACTCCTGCTCCCGGTGGGTTGGAAGATACATCCAGTGTTCCATGTCTCCCTCCTGGTTCCTTGCCCCCCCAGTATGAGACTCCCGGTAGCTCCGCTTCCTCTTGATGTGGATGGTCAGGAGGAATTTGAAGTGCAGTCCATCCTAGATTCCCGTATGGTGAGGGGCAGAATCCAGTATTTGGTGGAGTGGAAGGGTTATGGCCCGGAAGATCGATCCTGGGAACCCCTGGGGAATTTGCACTGTCCGGAGCTTGTGGACCGATTCCATGCCCTGCATCCGGGCAAGCCAGGACGACCGCCGAGTCGGCAGTCCTCGAGAGGGGGTTCTGTAGCGATTGCGGTGCCCGGGGGTCGAGGGATAGTACTACTATCGAAATCCCGAAGGTGGTATGCGTGTGGGGACGTTTGTAGAAGAGGTAGAGTGAACTACCTTGACCAGCATTCCAAGGGGCAAGCAGGAAGAGCCATGAGACCTAAGGCATATTAGCCCCTCCCCTCCTCACGGACGGTGCTTGTCAATTTTGTTTGTAGAGAAGATCGGAGTGGCGGAAGGTGTTCCCCGCCGGATTCCAGCGAGAAGCAAGAAGATTCCTGAATGTGAGAAGCCGTGATTCACCTAGCGTTTGGAACTTACAGCGCTCTTCTGATAAGTACTCGAGAGACGAAAGCGGGCTCGCTTTCGTTTTCTGCTTTATTGTTTGATCGTCCCTAGCTAGACAGATTAGGGCACTCTTGGGACGTATTGCGTGTCCATTCACTTTGTATTAGGAAGCGTTCTACTTGAAGACGCGCTGCGCTAATATACCTTGTACGTTCTCTCCAGAGAGGGATTCTGGGAGACGTAGTCTCAGAACTATTTTGCTTTGTTTTGTTTTGTTTCGACGGACAATCCCAACCACAAGAGACAGATACATTAATTCCTTGAAGATCCTTGTTGGTTCACTGTACTAAACTTGTGGCTGAACTCTGAGAGCGGTTTGTGTCATTTAACAACCGTTCTTTTCCATATCCTTTTTGACTACTGCATGCCACAGTCCTGAACTCTTGACAGAGCCAGTCATAGACCTAGCAGGCTTGCTGTGGTGCCTTTTCTTCACTGCCTGGGTTTTGTATGATTCCGGTGAGTGAATTGACTACGTGTTGATTTAGATATTGTCCGAGGCACATGAAGTGTAGTGTTGATTGTGTTCCTTACTCTTCCCTAATCAGGTGGGTCCTTTCCTGCTGTCCTACGCATCTTGGTGACCAGACTCCCGGGGGATCCCAAGGAATCATCGCTACCCATTTATTATTTTATCCACTTCCCCTTTCCCGGCTAGGTACGTGTGCGCACAGTGTGCTTCGCTTCCACTGTGGGTTCCGTGTCTGGTGGGGGGAGGAGAGCTTAGCATCCGAAGTCGTTTCTGCCGGACACCCTGAGCTAAGGTTAGTGGCGTGTGTGAGCCTGCGCTGCTGCCAATCCATGACACCGGCCCCCCTGCCACACAAATCGCAGTATCTGAGTTCTGAGACGCCGAAAAAAATCGCTGTCTAGGGGAATTGGCAGGGCTTGAAATAAATATAAGTATTTAGGAAGGAGAACCATCTTTACAGCATGGATTCTGCCCAGCCACAATATAAATTTAGGTTTCCACCTATCCAGTTCAGCTCGGGTCTTAGCTAGCAAGGGCGGTAAGTTAGCCGAGAACAGCCTGCCCACTGTCGGAGTTAAATGGACCCCCAGGTAGACCAGTGAACCAGCTGCCCAGGCCAAAGGTGTCAAGGGCCTCACACGTTCCACCTCCTCCTGCGAGAGAGTAAGATTCAAGATATACGACTTGCCGTAGTTGACCCTGAATCCTGCCACCGCTTCATATCGCAGCAAGATCTCCTCGACACAGGGCAGTGAGTGTTCCGGGTCTGCTACCGATAGTAAAATATCGTACGCGAAGAGCGTGATTTTGTGTTGCTCCCCCGTGAACGGTACACCCCAAACCCCTTCATGCTCTTGCACCGCCGTCGCCAAGGGCTCAATACTCAATGCGAACAGGAGAGGGGTAAGGGGGCATCCCTGCCTGGTGCCCCTGGAGTGTGCGAAGAACGCCGACAGATGGCCATTCACCGCCACTCGGGACCTGGAGCTGCAAAAGTTGGCCTTCACCATGGTAATAAACCTTTCCGAAAAACCGAAGGTTGACATTGTATTAAACAGGAAGCCCCAATCCACTCGATCGAAAGCCTTTTCGGCGTCCAACCCCACTAGTACCGCCGGGATGCGGAACCTATCGGCTTTTTCAATTAGATGAACCACCCGCCGCGTATTATCGTGAGTCTGGCGCCCCTTGATGAATCCGGATTGATCCTGGTGTATGATGGCAGGCATCAAATCTTGCAATCTATGTGCCAAGATCGCCGAGTATAATTTAGCGTCGATGTTAAGTAGCGCTATTGGGCGGAATGAGGCACACTGGGCGAGGTCCTTTCCGGGCTTCGGCAGAACCGTAATCACCGCCTCCGCCAAGGAGCCGGCTGAGGAGCCGGACACGGCCATGTCATTAAAGAGGGATGTTAAGAAATCACAAAGTTCAGTGGCGTAGGATTTGTAAAAGACCGCTGTATATCCATCCGGCCCAGGCGCCTTGTGTAGTTTCAGATTCTTAATGGCTTCGAGCACCTCCTCCCTGGTAATCTGAGCCTCCAACAGCCCATTCCACTCTTTAGATATCTGGGGGAGGGGCAGGCGCCTCAAGTACTCTCTCTGGGCTCCGATATCGAGCCTGTCCCCCCGTAGAGGTCCGCATAAAAGCGGCCAAAAATGGCCGCTTTCTCTTCGTCCCTATGTTGCAACTCACACCTGTCTCATCCCGAATCCCCCCGATATATTCGCGTTCTCTCCTGTCACGTAGTTGACGCGCCAAGTGCCTACCCACCTTATTCCCACAGGAGTAAGACTGTCGCCCCAACCTCAGCATCGTAAGCTCGGCCCTATTATTGTAGTGAGCTCTCAATTTTCCCCGTACCGCTGTTAGTGGTCGAAGGGTCACTCTCGAGGGGTTGAGTTTGTGGGCCTGTTCGAGGCGTGTCACCTCGGCCTCCAGAGCCTCCCGGTCCTTTCGCCGCAACTTATTAAGATGAGCATTTAGACCCAGGCACGTGCCCCTGATGGACGCCTTAAAGGCATCCCAGGTGTTGGCGACCGAGGTATCGGATGCTGGATTAAGCTCGCAGTGTCATGTTGGAGTTATCGTCCCTGACTACGCAAGCCGGGAAGTACCACTTCCTCTGCCCACCGCCGGTCGATGACCAACGGAGGCTAAGCACCAGCAAACTGTGGTCGGAGACTGAAAGCGGAAGAATGGTGGAATCGAGGACATCTCCCCTAAGGGCCTGACTAAGGAAAATGTGATCCAATCGGGAGTAAGAGTGATGTACGTGAGAGAAATATGTGTAATCCCGGGAGGTAGGGTGATAAAAGCGCCAGCCATCAACCAATCCCAACTCCCCCACTATCTGCTGCGTTGATGCCGAAAACACACCCGTATCAGCCCTGCGGGCCCCAGAGCTATCCACTATCTTATCCCACACCAAGTTGAAGTCCCCTAAGAGGAACAAGTGCCCATCAGCAAAGTCACCCACTTTCTGTAGTATGTCTTGTAAATACTTATTTTGACCAGCATTAGGGAGATACACTACCACAAAAGTACACAGTCGTCCCTGAACAAGCCCTTTTACCATCAGCCAGCGGCCATCCCTGTCATTGCGTACCTCCATAGGTTGGAAGTGCCGCGCAGCGCGGAAAAGAAGAGCCACCCCTCTATGCTTCGTAGATGCAGAAGACCTATATATAAGGGGATACGCCCTATGCCTAAGGCGCATCTCATCCTTGCGTGCTAGATGTGTCTCTTGAAGTCCCACAACATCCAGCTGGTGATCCGTCACGTATTTCCACACCTTCTGCCGCTTCTGCGGGGAGTTGAGGCCTTTAACATTCCAAGTCCCTATACTAACCGGCATAATGGAATACCACACCAACCCCCTCTACAGCCATCTCATGAATCCCCCCTCCCCCACCCAAGACCCCACCAGTCAGTAGGAATGCCTGGGAGCGACCCATGATACCCCCCCCCCGACGTTACCCGCCGAGCCACAAGCCATCCCGCACCTTGGAGACATCCCCTTTCGCCCCACACCCATCTCAACTGACTTCACACATCCCAGCCACATATGCCACAAAGCACACCAGTCGCCACCATTGACCCCCCATGAACCCCCCCACCCAGGTCCCCCCTCCCCCCAACCCCCCCACAACCAGAAGAACAATAGAGAAAAAACTCAGAGCACTGAACCTGAACAAAATACCCAGCAGTTCCAGCAGACCGTAGTTCGTGAGGCCCCATCCGGACTGAAAACGGGGCAGGGGTGCCATCTCGGCGACCCCCTTGGCCAGGAACCGGGGTGTCTTCTCCAAAAGTACAACCAAAACCCCGGCACCTTTAGGCCAGTGCCCCTCCGACGCCAGACCATCAGCGAGTCAGGAATCAGGCCGCTCCAGAGCTTTGCTGAGAATCTGCTAGCGTTGCTGAGGCCACCGAAGCCACTGCTTCTCCCCTTTCCTGTAGGCTAGCAGTGCGGTCCGGCCGCCGCCGGCCCGGAGACGAACCAACTCTGTGCCAGGAGGACGAACGATGACGCCTCCTCGATGGTGAGGCGTTTGCACCCTGGGAAGGCGCGATATCCTCTATGCCCAAAAGGTCCCTCGCTACCTGGAGGGAGCGTATTTGTGCCACGTTGTTCTGCCAGCGAAAGATGATGCGGAAGGGATGCCCCCATGAGTAGGAAATATTGCGTTCCCGCACGAAGGAGGTCACTGGGCGGAACTCCCGTCTCTTCTGGAGCGTGGAGGCCGCAAGATCCTGGAAGAGCTGTGGACGATGGTCCCTAAATTGAAGAGATGAGATAGCTCTGGCCTTCCGCAGGATGCGCTCCTTCACTTGAAAATCGTGGACACATACAAGGATGTCTGGGGGGGGGACCCCCTCGCCTGGGCAACCCCACCCTATGCACTCTGTCCATTCTTACTTCCTGCAAGTCCTCTTCGTCCAGAATCTGCAGAAACAGGGCCTGGACATGACACCTACTCACTCATTTCTGAAGCGGAAGTTCCAGGCATCACTCACGCTCCAGCCTATCAGCCCAGCAGCGCACCGGCCTCCCAGCCCACCTCTCGCCGCACCCGCTCCGCGGGTGCCGCTTCGCTGGTGGGCGCTGGTAGAGGCATCTTCAAGGACCAACGTAGGACGCCGGCGGCAAGGCGGTAAGGGGCGCGAGGAACCAGCGGGGCTGCGAGCGTGCGGGGACTTCATTTCCCAGAAGTCCCTGCAAGACCGACGGAGAGCTTCCGGTCCGCTCTCCCTGCTGGCCCGCCCCCCCGCCCATCAAAGCCAGTTAAAAGTGCTCCTCTTCCTCTACTCTGTGGGACACCTACTCACTCATTTCTGAAGCGGAAGTTCCAGGCATCACTCACGCTCCAGCCTATCAGCCCAGCAGCGCACCGGCCTCCCAGCCCACCTCTCGCCGCACCCGCTCCGCGGGTGCCGCTTCGCTGGTGGGCGCTGGTAGAGGCATCTTCAAGGACCAACGTAGGACGCCGGCGGCAAGGCGGTAAGGGGCGCGAGGAACCAGCGGGGCTGCGAGCGTGCGGGGACTTCATTTCCCAGAAGTCCCTGCAAGACCGACGGAGAGCTTCCGGTCCGCTCTCCCTGCTGGCCCGCCCCCCGCCCATCAAAGCCAGTTAAAAGTGCTCCTCTTCCTCTACTCTGTGGGACACCTACTCACTCATTTCTGAAGCGGAAGTTGCAGGCATCACTCACGCTCCAGCCTATCAGCCCAGCAGCGCACCGGCCTCCCAGCCCACCTCTCGCCGCACCCGCTCCGCGGGTGCCGCTTCGCTGGTGGGCGCTGGTAGAGGCATCTTCAAGGACCAACGTAGGACGCCGGCGGCAAGGCGGTAAGGGGCGCGAGGAACCAGCGGGGCTGCGAGCGTGCGGGGACTTCATTTCCCAGAAGTCCCTGCAAGACCGACGGAGAGCTTCCGGTCCGCTCTCCCTGCTGGCCCGCCCCCCGCCCATCAAAGCCAGTTAAAAGTGCTCCTCTTCCTCTACTCTGTGGGACACCTACTCACTCATTTCTGAAGCGGAAGTTCCAGGCATCACTCACGCTCCAGCCTATCAGCCCAGCAGCGCACCGGCCTCCCAGCCCACCTCTCGCCGCACCCGCTCCGCGGGTGCCGCTTCGCTGGTGGGCGCTGGTAGAGGCATCTTCAAGGACCAACGTAGGACGCCGGCGGCAAGGCGGTAAGGGGCGCGAGGAACCAGCGGGGCTGCGAGCGTGCGGGGACTTCATTTCCCAGAAGTCCCTGCAAGACCGACGGAGAGCTTCCGGTCCGCTCTCCCTGCTGGCCCGCCCCCCGCCCATCAAAGCCAGTTAAAAGTGCTCCTCTTCCTCTACTCTGTGGGACACCTACTCACTCATTTCTGAAGCGGAAGTTCCAGGCATCACTCACGCTCCAGCCTATCAGCCCAGCAGCGCACCGGCCTCCCAGCCCACCTCTCGCCGCACCCGCTCCGCGGGTGCCGCTTCGCTGGTGGGCGCTGGTAGAGGCATCTTCAAGGACCAACGTAGGACGCCGGCGGCAAGGCGGTAAGGGGCGCGAGGAACCAGCGGGGCTGCGAGCGTGCGGGGACTTCATTTCCCAGAAGTCCCTGCAAGACCGACGGAGAGCTTCCGGTCCGCTCTCCCTGCTGGCCCGCCCCCCGCCCTTTCCGCCTCCTTCAAAATAACATCTCACTCCCGCAGCGCGGGACGCAGCCCGGGCGAAGACTGGGCAAAGACAGGGCCGTTTGAGGCCGTTTGAGGCCGTTCGAGGACGGCCCCGGCCCTGTCACCCTGTATTTTATTTCGTTCCCGCAGGCCCCCCACGATTTCTGACGTACATCACTGACGATCACGATGCGTCCCAAAACTAGAAGCACGTCCAAGAAAGCTACACTGGTGACACAAGTGACCGGTCCTATAGACCTTTTCATTTCCAGGGTAAACGACACCATTGATAAGAGTATCATCCTACTGGAGAAAAGAGTCTCCCTGGACCTCATGCAGGCCAAACGATCCTCGCTCGGTTCACTTGCCACCGCAAATTCCCCTGCTCACCAGGTTGCTAATAACTGCTCTTTACCATTGCCACTAACTATCGTTCCTACGATGACTGTTCCAAATTCTGTAGATTTATCCGTAACCCAAACAGACTCCGATCAATCATATGTCGACCTTGAAGCAACCCCAGACTTAGAAGTCTGCCAATCACCAACTGAAAAATTAGACCAGAGCGTCATTAGTAATCCCTTACTACCTGATCCAGTAACGTCCTTAGAACCAACAAAAACTAGGAAAAACACCTCCACCCTCCTTAAGGCTATGCCAATTATCTAGGAAAAATCTAAAACAAAAACAAAGAATCACAATCTGATCACGCCCACCCCAAACTCCTCGGCAGGTATCCCCTGTTGGGTGGAAAACATGGTTATGGACCTTAAATCAGACCTCGAAGCCAAAATTACAGCACAGATCAAACCCCTAATATCCAAGTTGGACAGACTTACGTCATTAATCAATACGAAATGCAGTTGTAAGACAAGCGGTAATGGTCCCGCTCCAACGCACGGGGCAAAGGAAACACTCCCAAAAAAACCACCTAGTAACCAACAAATAACAGGTACAACAAACAAGCCTAACACCTTACCAACCAGAAAGGCGGCAGTAACACAACCCCTAGCCAAAAAAGGGAGTAATCTAGATGCCCCCCCAGACACCCCGGTTGCGGTAGATCTCCCCCCCGCTACACAAATAGGTCCAGCAGGTCAAATTAAAATAAACAACCGACAAGCAAAAGGCAATAATGGAAACACCACTATCCCAGCAGAGACCCTCTCCCCAGAAAAACCACAAGAACTGAAGACCAAGCAATCCTGGCCCAAAATAATCAACTTACCCCCGGAAGCTTCTCCCTTCGTGGTGGTGTTAACAGCTGTTCCCCCACTGAAGGAGGGTGTAAGAGAAACTTTCGCAGAGCTGAGGAACAAATGTGCCCAGTGGCTCCAACTCCATAAACCCTTACCCGCTCACATCAGGGGTGATATCTTCTCCGCACGCAGAGGAGATTGGGTTGGTAGAAGCACGAAGGCAATAGCGGGGGACGTCATCAGTATCAAATTTAGGGAGATAGGGGCAGCAAATTATATCTGCAACTCACCCAATAGAGGACCCGCCACCCAAATAAATCCCCTTCCCTTGTCCTACTTCCTACCCCCATCCTCAAGGCAAAATTTCCCCTGTCCCGCATTCCCATTAAACACTGGGCCCATAAATTCCTCTGAATACAATATGTATCAATATCAGCAGCCCCCACATATGCCACGACTCCCACAAGCTCCACAACAATCAGTTTTCCAGTGGCAACCACCCTCCCAATTTCCTCAACCTCTACACCTTGCTACCCAACCACCTGCTCATCCTCCTCAATACCCACATCACACCACCCAACAGTGGTGGCAACCCCAGCAATCCACGCAACACAACACTTACCAATGGCAGCAGCCGCGGCAAGGACGGTTTCCCCCATTCAACCCACTAGGCCTTAATCATCAAGGCAGAGATAGGGATGAATGGAGTGGACAGGATCACTGGAGAAAGTACAGTGATCCCACACGTTGGGATAGCTGGAATGGCCTTCATTTAGCAAACAGGTATAGCCCCTTAGAGGGCGTTGACTGACTACCACAGCCACAAGAACACTCCCAAATCCACACAGACCTATCGGAACCCACGGTCTCCCCATTAGTCCCTCTAGACCCAGAGATCCTTCCAGCCCCAGAGATCCTTCACGAACTAAAAAGAGTAAAAAGCTCAAGGGATAGTCCAACAATCCTGAGCCTGATGTCGTGGAACATCGCTGGACTAAGGACAAAAATAGAGGATGGGACAATTATGCACCACACGCATAATCATCAAATAATATGCATACAGGAGACATGGTCATTACAAGAACATCACCTGCAGGGGTACAAAACGTACTCCTCTCTTGCGCAGTCGGGACACATAGGTAGACCAAAGGGAGGTCTGTGCATTTATGTAGCCAACACTATCCAAAACGCTAAAATAAAGGTTATAGAACTGGCTTCTAATTTGCAGATCCTCGGTCTTTTCCTCCAGAAAAAAGAGTCAATGGTTATCATTAATTTTTATAACAACCTGGATGAACTGGACTTTGAGGGAGTCCTGGCCCTCCTCCACGAAAAATTAACAACTTTCAGAATGAAACAAGGAGAAAGAAGCCCGGCAGTAATAATATGGGCAGGCGATTTCAACCTTCACGCCTGTACCCAACCAAATAGAAAATGTCCTGGCATGGTGACAGAAGACGGCCTCTCACTCACCCATTTCTCGCATAACAAAATGGGCAGACAAATGAATGATCTCCTATCCGACCTGGATCTCCAGATAGTAAACACTTTGGACCATGGGGATAATTCACTAGCACCTACTTATATAGGAAGAGGCTATAAAACCACGGTAGACTTCATAATAATATCAACATCCATACAACTAAGAATAAAAAACTTTGAAGTCAATCCGAATCCTCAAAGTGACCATGCAATATTAACCTTGGAAGTCCTACTAAACTATCAACAATGTTCTCCAGTAACAATAGACAATGCATTGACCCAGGAAAATATCAAGATGGATAAAGTAAACGGGTACTCAATAAAATGGGGAAGGATAAACCCAGAGGAACTCACCAAAGAGCTAATAAAATCAGTCTATCCCCAAATCAAAACTTGTTTGGACATAGCAACTAAGGACGTGGAGCTTCTAAATAACTTTGCCCAAATTATGGACAAACTAAAGGTTTTACTCACAGCAAAACAAAAATCCGGCCCATCCCGGCCCAAAGGCTGGTTCAACCAAGAGTGTACCAAGGCTCATACAAAATTGAAGCTAGCCTTAAACAAAAATGAAAGGGACCCCCGCACAATAGCCACCCTCAGAAGTGAATATCACAAAACAAGGAAAAAGAGGAAAGAGGAACTCAAGCAAGCGCTGTGGCATGAACTCCACACCAGTGCCCAAGAAAAAAACCCTCAAGCCTTCTGGAGAATTATAAGAACTCCTTTCTTGGCAGACGACACGTGCCCAAAAATCGAAGCTGCTATAGACGCTGCAACTTGGGTATCACACTTTACCAGCATCTTCCAAAAACCAACCTCTGATCAAGATACGGAAGAGGAGGAAAAAAACATTCCTACCATACCCTATAGACATAAATTTTGAAATATCTGAGATTCTTGTGGCATTGAACTCAACCAAAAAAGGAAAAGCTCCAGGGCCGGACGGAGTCCCGGCAGACTTTTTTAAACACCAAACAGAACTTTGGGCACCGATTTTAACAAGGGTCTGCACCGCAACGGCAAAAATAGGAATTCTGGAGTCATGGACAAGGTCCATCATGGTGCCGATATTTAAAAAAGGTAACCGCATGGACCCTGCCTGCTATCGTCCAATTTCTTTGCTGGACTCACTGGGGAAAATAGCAGGGAGAGTGATCCTAGAAAGACTTCAGGACTGGGCGGAAGAGAGAGGCATCCTATCCGACCTTCAATTCGGATTTAGAAAAGGACTAGGTACTGTGGAGCAAGCCTTAAATTTATCGGTAATCTTTGGAAAATATGTGCATGCAAAGAAAGCAAAACTTTACATGACCTACGTAGATTTGTCCGCAGCTTTCGACTGCGTGTCCCACACAAAATTGTGGTCCCTTTTAGCACAGATGGGGGTAGATCCATCACTCCTGAACTTTTTAAGGGAACTCTATTCCAACCCATCCGCAAGAGTCCGCTACGGCACAAAGGGGGAACTGACGGCGTCCTTTAGAGTAGAGCGTGGGGTCAGACAAGGATGTGTCCTGGCACCCTTCCTTTTCTCCCTCTACACCAACAACTTGGAGGTCGAGCTCCTGAAGGGTGCCCGTAATCTTCCACTGGCCAAACATCGCCCGATCCCCGCTCTGCTCTACGCGGACGACGCCGTCCTCCTTGCACAAACCCCCCGTGAACTCCAAAGGTCTCTTAACAGATATTCGCAGTTCATGAGAACCCTTGACCTTCATATAAACGTAAAAAAGACTTTCGTAATGAAGGCTGGGGTGGGGAGGAAACAGCAAAATTCTATCTACCTTGACAGCCAAAAAATAGATTCTACAAATGAATACTGCTATCTGGGAGTCATGATAGATAATAAACTCTCCTGGAAACCAGCAGTAGAAGCCAGAAAACATTGTTTCAAAAGAGCATTAGCCGCTTTGGTGTCGTTTACACAAAAATTAGGAAAACGTCCGCCCAGGGAATTGATGACCATATACAAAGCCAAATGTCAATCTACAGCTTTATATGGAGCAGGACTATAGGGCCATACGGATGTCACCTCTCTGCAAACTGCAGAAAACAAGTTTTTCAGATTCCTCTTATCCGCCCCCAAAAGCTCTTCGACTTACGCCTGCCACTTAGAATTGGGGGCTCCATATATCGAAGATCTTGCGAAAATTCAACCACTCCTCCTTTGGCGACGTATCTGGGCTTCAGATAAAAACGACATTACAAAAACAATACTGACGGATGCAATGTCTCTGGACTACGCTTTAAAAATTAAATGGCTGGCCTATATCCGGACCTTCCTCCTTGATCTTGGAATAGAAAAATATTATTCAAACCCCGAAAAAATTGGAGAACTCTCAAAAAATAACTTAAAAAGACGAGCTTTGGACCATCTGGGTAATCTGAGACTACAAATAGAAGTTGGGAAACAGTCAGTGCAGCACGCAATAATGGTTCAATCTACTCTTTTAATGCAGCCCTATTTAAACCTCGAGATTGGTACCTTCGACCGATTTCTCCTGATAAGATTCAGACTGAACATATTTCACAAACTGGTAGCTTTTCCAACGCCAAACGTTTGGGACCCAAATCCACTTCCATGTCCATGCGATGGGAAATCAAGACAAACTACCCTTCATACTGTTCTGTTCTGCAAATTCTATCAGGAACACCGCAAACTTTGGTTACTAACTCTCTTAAAATCTTGGGGTCTTAGACAATGCCGAGTAGCCATGTTGAGCTTGCAGCTTTTGGATACTGAAGCCACATGTTACCATGTTCTTAACTTTCTGAAATGTATACACGGACACAGGAAAAACCTTTAAATGTAATAGTACTGTATAAATTACCGAAACTCCTTTTTGCTGTTTTTAAGTAATCTGTAATCACATTGCACTGCAGATTTATTTTTACCTGTACTGCTTTTATGGATCTTTAAAAAATCCGAATAAAGTTTATTATTATATCCACGCAAGCTCCCCGCCTCTCCATCCCATGGCACAGCTCGGATACGAATGTTGTTCCTCCGGGAACGGTTCTCCAAGTCCTCCGTGTGGGTCTGCAAATCCAGATTCTGTTCCGTGAGGCGGATGATGTCTTGTTGTAGTTGGTGCACATCGTTCGCCACACTCAGATCATGATCCTCCAGCGTCGCTACCCGCTCACCAAGTCCATCCACATCTCTCCGCACCTCCCGTAGATCCGAAGCCAGTTGCGCCCGTAGTTCAGAGATGTCCTCTTTAATGGAGGCGAAGAGCTCGGACATAAAGGCCTTGGTGGCAGGCGCCTCATCATCCGATTGCTTTGACGAGCCACTGGCTCCCGGGGAGGCCGGCTGCTGCGAAGATTTAGGTGCACCGCCCTTCCCCGGCCTTCCCTTGTGTAACGTGTTAGACATCACTAAGCTTCGGTCGCAGCACGTGGCGGAGGCAATCCCCACTCTCCAGCTAGGGCAAGCTAGCGTGTGCAAATGCAATGCAGGGCCCCCTTCTTTAGCAGTCCAGTCCTCGGATGAGCGAGGTCGGGGCCTTCGGGCCAGCCGGGCAACCCGATCAAAATGGCGCCGCGGGCTTTCTCACCAGGAAGCGCACCGCCACCAGTCAACACTGCGTCACTGCAGAGGCAGCACGCACCCGGTCCAATTCCGCCACTACTGTCCGGTGCTCCACTGTTGTTGGAGGCCCAAGGTCAGATGTGCAAGTAGATTGCTTCCATTGGAGGTCGCATCCGCAGGTCCAGTCCCTTTAGAAGGGCTTAGGAGGGCAGCCGCAGCGCCAGTCGCAATGCTGCGTGAAGACTACTATGGCCGGTGATCATCCGTCCCCCAATCCTCGCTAACCTTGCAGGCTCCTCGGGCCTCGGCGCCCAACTCCTCGGTCGTCCTTCCCGCAGACCGTACCGGTCAGACCAGAATGCCAACAGGTGCTCCGCTCCCGCTATGGATGGGGGAGGGGAAGGCCTAGCCCGTGTCGGGAGTCTCCGCTATGTGGCCAAATGTGTCCAATGCAGCCCTCCTGGGCAACTACCCTGCCAACAGGCCCTTGCAGCCCCCTCCAAGTCTCTGGTAAGAAGCACAAATTCCTGTGTCCTGTTCTGGGGCCTCCCCAAATGCGGCCCAACTCGGCCGTTCTCTTCGCCTTGTGGCCTCGCCCAGAACCAAGGGTGCCCACCAAGCATGTTCGGGCCCCAACGAGAGCCACCGTACTCATTTCTCATTTCAATCTTTATTTCGGCATAAATGCCATAAAAGAACGATTGCATACATACAATAAAACATATCTTTTAAAAAAACAACTTGGTACATAAGTTCATTCATTTTTCAAAACAATCATATGTTTTAAAAAAGCAAGGAATATAAAACCATTCATAAAAAAATATTCTTTCTTAATTGAGACAGTTATGGACAACAGGAAATGGGATTTCGTCAATTATCCCCCTATTATGGGTTGAGCAGCAATTTTGACATATCTACTTAATTACAATCTGTAGCCAAGTCAAGTTTTCTTCTTTGGAAAAAGATACAATACAAGAATCTGCTAACACTAAATACAATAGGTTGGCTTGTGTTGGTCGAGAGGATCCTCAAAGCCTGAGAACAAGATCTTACACCTAATGGCTAGACATATTGGTTTGATCCATCTTTTCCTGGCTTGAGCATATGCTGGGCAGAAAAAGAGGATGTGTAACTCGTTTTCCTTTTGGTTACATCCACACATGGGACATGGTTCATCTTCCACATGGTTTGAAATATTTGCACCGTCAGTCCAGCGTGCCAATGTGGAGCCTGTTTGGAGATTACCATATCTAAATTTCAGAAATAGGGTCTTTACTAGAGGTGGTTCTATTTCGTCCAAAAAGGTCTCAAAGGTTGGTTCATCTTTGAAGGTAAGGAACCTTGTTACTAGTGTCCCACTGGATGGAGCACTTTTAGTCTTATCCGTAATATACGACCAAAAGGCCTTTTTTACCATAGTTTTTGAATTAGGTGGTAGTAGATCTGGGTGTTCCCAATAGTGTGTCAGACCTAGTATAGTAAGCCAGAATTTAACATGTTTAAACCAAGATATTACTTTGAAGCTGTCAAGCTCCATGATTTCTATGAGCCCATCTCTATAATCTTGCAACTCAGGTACCCGCCATAGCCTGATCCATAGCAGTAAAGGACGTAGAATAATATGGTGGTCCGTTCTACGAAAGTTTAAATCCAGTTGGAGTGGCACCAGAGGAGTACTTCTGGGGACTCTGACCAAACTTACCACCGTACTCACTGTTGCGCCCCAGCCGCTGCGTGCACCTTCGTGTGCTGTCCCCGCCTCAGAGCTCCAGGCAGTTATGCTGATCCCGGGGCTGCTCCATCCGCACTCCGACCAGGCCGCTGACCCCGGCCTCGAGTAGGCAGTTGGCCGCGCTGTGACGTCCGGCGCTCCCACACGCCAGGCTTCTCCTCCGCCCGAGTCGCGGGGGCCGCCGCCGCAAATCGGCTCCGCTCCTACGCCGGCGGGCCCCGGTAACCCCAGCCACTGTGCCCTGGCGGGCGCACCAAAGACCTCGCTCCTTCCTCCGCAGGACCATCAGAGCCGCCGCCTCGCGCAGCGGCCCGTCCGGCCTCAAGTCCCTCCGTTAGCCGCGACACGGCGAGGACCGGCTCCGATGCCGCCGGAAGGCTCGCCGCCGCCGATCACAGCCTCCAGATGCCTCCGGAGCAGCCGGTAGCCCAAGGGGACCCCCAGGACAGATGCTGTACGAAGCCTTACAAGGCCTGGCGCCGGAGGGGGCCAGAAACACGTCCTACTCCGCCGCCATTTTGGCCACGCCCCATGTATATTTTTTGAATGTATGCACTACTATATGTGTTCTTATATCCTTAGGTAAATGCAATGTCTAAAAAATATGTTACATGTACATTCTAACAAAAAATGTATTATGATTTTGCGTTACTTTGGTTGGGTAACAAAATGCTTTGAAAGCTTGAACTTATATGGATTAGATGCCTAATGAATACATTTTAAAATGGCCGATGTATTCATTGGCACTAATAGGAAAGAAAGTATACTATTCTTGTTTTTGTAAAAAAAATTGGCAGCATAACAACAAACAGTACGCATGTCAGAATTAAGCAGCACCTCCACATTCCCCGCCCCCCACCCATACCTCCCCTCTCTCGTTCCCTGACATAATGTTTGATTTCCAACAGTTCATCCATCAGTTTCGCCCAAGACCATAGTGTTCGTAGCTCTGGGTCCTGTATCCCTATCCAATCCGTGTCAGTCATGTGCTCATACCTGTGTGTCCCATCAAATCTCTCCATCCAATCCATGATAGTGTCGCCATTTGCCCCACACCCTTCCAAACTTCTTCGGGCACCCTCTCGCTTTGTATGTCTCTCTTTCGACACCCATGTAGAGGTCCATACCCCTCCTCCATTCCTCCAACTGTGGTACCTCAGGTGTTCCCCACTTCCAGGCCACATCTCTCTTGGCCACCACTAGAGCGAGTACCAGGAAGATTCAACAATGGGCGGGCCAGATCTACATCATTTGTCATTCCCAAGAGTACGAGCTTTGGATCTAAAGGAATGGGCGTCTCCAGAACCTCCCCTAGTTCTGAGAGGACCTCCCCCCAGTATTTTTTAATAGGACCAAATCGTATGAAGGAAGTCCCCTCTATCAAGGCCACATCTGAGGCAACTTGGATCGGGCACTCTCCCTAGTTTATGTAAGCATACTCTATCAAAGTAAGATCTGTGGAGGATTTTAAACTGGATCAGTCTGAGGCGGGATTTAATCGCTACCTCCCTAGGGTGCATGAGGACCATCCCCCAGTCTACGTCATCCATGGTCCCCACTTCTCGCTCCCACGTTGCCCTGAGGCCCTCTAGTTTATCTGGTCTATTAATCATTATCGTTTTATATGTCAGAGACACCGCCTTCCCAAGTCTCCGCTCCTGCAGGAGGCGGCCTTCTAAAGGTGCATACTCGGGGAGCGCCACTGCGAGTGCCTCCTCTGCCCTCCACGCATGGGGTAACTGCATATATTTAAAGTATTGGGATCGGTGGAGCCCGTACTCCTGTTGCAAGGAGGGGAAGGACTGCAGTGCCCCTCTCTTGATCACATCTCCCAAACTGGAGATGCCTTTGGCATCCCACCCCTGGAACCCTTTCAACTTACTCAGCTCCTTCAGCCATGTGCACTTCCATAGCGGGGTTTGTTTTGTAGGTTTGTGTTCCCATCCAATTGTCTTAGTCGCCTTTGCCATGCCCCCGACGAGATTTTAGTAGCTGGCAGCAGCCTAGCTTGTCTCCTACCACCATATAAATAGTACAGACATGTGTGGGCGCCCATGGTATACCTTTCCAACGCATAGGTGGGGTGTGTGGCAGGTGCGTGTATCCACTCATTAATAGGGGCCAGATGCTCCGCCCAGTAGTAGGCCTCTAGGTCGGGCAGGTAGATCCCTCCATCATATTGGTGTCTCTGCAGGTTCGCTAGTGCTACTCTGGGTTGCTTTCTCAGCCATAGAAAAGACCTCAACTCCGCATGTATGTCCCGGAAGACCCTACGTCGCATGGGGAAGTATTCATTTTGGAACGCATATAAGAATCGCGGGAGCAAAATCATTTTAAACATTGTAGCTCGGCCTAGCAGCGTCAGGGGGAGCGATTGCCATCTAGCTGCGTCCTCAGGAAAATTACATAGAACACGGTTAATATTCCGTTCATAGGAGCGATCATCATCTGTCGTTATAAATATTCCTAAGTACGTAAACCCCTCTCTAGTCGTTTGTAAGTTCGTAGGCAACCTGGGCCACACATCCCCTCCTTGGGGGTTATAGAGCGTCGACTTATGCCAATTGATCCTGTAGCCAGCCTTCGCGCCGTAGCGGTCCAGCTCTGAAAACAGCGCTGGTATGGTCATCTGTGGCTGTGTGGTGTAGAGAAGCACGTCATCCGCATACATAGAAAGTTTTTCCTCAGTATTGTCCGCTTGCCCTATCCGGAAACTGGTAATCCCTGTATTTTGCCTAATTGTACATGCCAGTATTTCAATGGTGAGGGCAAACAATAGGGGGGGCAGAGGGAAGCCCTGTCTAGTACCCCGTCGTATACAGAATTCTCTGGACAGTGAACCGTTGACTCTGACTCTCGCTCTGGGGTCAGTGTAGAGCAAACTGATCTTACGCCTATATTTGGGTCCAAAACCCAGACGCTCCAGCACTCCCTCCAGAAAGGGCCAGTGAACAGCGTTGAACGCTTTTTCAGCGTCCAAGGATAGGAACCAATGGGGGTCTGGTCTGTTACGGACCTCTAGTGGCCAGTTATGGGTCCGTCGCAGATTGTATCTTGTCGCCCTTTCCGGGAGGAATCCCGTTTGGTCGAGATGGACCAGTCCCGATATAACCTTTCTCAGACAGAGCGCTAGAATCGTGGCATAAATCTTTGCCTCTACATTTAGAAGGGAGATGGGCCAGTAGGACGAGCAGTCCTCAGGTGGCTTACCCTGCTTGTGAATTGGAATGATCGTGGCCTGTCGTAGATCCAGCAGGAACTGCCCTCTTCTTCAGCATCTACAAATAGGCCCATTAGGTGGCGGGTCAAGAGATCCACAGTTTTTTTTTAAAATTCCGCAGGAAACCCATTAGGGCCAGATACCTTCCCCGCGCGGAGCCTAGTCAGCGCCTCCCTAATTTCGT
This sequence comes from Lissotriton vulgaris, assembly GCF_964263255.1. NCBI lineage: Eukaryota > Metazoa > Chordata > Amphibia > Caudata > Salamandridae > Lissotriton > Lissotriton vulgaris. The sequence continues at coordinate 1,253,904,388 of NC_141695.1, read as the reverse complement.
CTTCCGTGATATCCGCCTCTAGTTCCTTTTGATCCACCTCCTCGAGCGTCGGCAGGTTAATGTGGGCCATGTATTGCAATGAGTCTTCCCTCGTCCTTAACTCCCGTGCGTCATAAAAGGCTTGGTCAAATCCCGCGAAAGTATCTGCAATTCCTACATCTGTTCGAGCCCATCTCCCTTGGTCATCCCTCACCTTCTCCACCCATCGTTCGTCTCTCTCCTTCCTGCTCAGCCACGCTAAGAGCCTCCCGGATTTGTCCCCATGTCATATAGGCGGTGCAGAGTTGCCAGGGCCTGCGTTTTAGCCTCGTCTGTCACCAGGTGTTTGTATTGGGTCTGTAAATCGGAGAGACGTCGCAGCGTCTTTGGGTCGCTATTAGTCTGATGGTCTCGCTCCAATGCCAGTATCTGAACTTCCAGTTCCTGAATCTCAGCTTGAACTTTTCTCCTATTTTCCACTACCCTGCATTGTGCCCTGTCTCGGATTACCGTTTTGAGTGCCTCCCACAGGACCTCCCGGGAGTCCACCGAGTCCACATTCTCTGCCAGATACACCTTCACGTTTGCTCACAGGCCTCTTAGAATCTCAGCACTCTGTAAGTCCCAGGCCGACAGCCTAAATGTCGCGATCCCCGTCCTCCTCTTTCCTCCCGCCTCTAGCAACAATGGTGAATGATCCGATATGCCTGTTGCGCAGAAAGCATACTATTCTTGATGCCTTTTTCACCTCATGCATAATGAATTAGGAGTTCAAAGGAATGAACCAATATGAGAAAACGCTTATGACCAAAAAGGGTATATATGCTATCCTTAAAACATAATTAAATTAGACTATCAGTCATGCAAATAATGCTAAAAACAAACATCAATCGCTTTTTAAATGTAATGAATTTTGCACACTGTAAACACACTTCAAAATGGCTGACCGTTTTCAAAGACGATGGCTGTAATTAAAGAATGCCATCTTCGATGTTTGTTGCCCTACGAGTATACTCGGGCACAAGCTATCTGAGATTCAAAGGCAATTATATGGCCTAAAATGAGACTATCTTGTTTGTTATATGTGTTGGTTTCCGATAATTTCTAGGGCAAAAACATGAAATTGCTCGTCTACTACATTTTTTATTGTTTGAAAAACATCTAAATCAAAGTATTAAATATACTATCTCTTATAATTTAAAAAAATCATTAGTACTAGTGTGGATGTAGGGTAAAAAACATAATTCTCTTATATATAAACAAATTAGGTGCTTTGCAAACACATTTCAAAATGGCGACAGGTTTATCCGGTACTTGTGGACATTATAACGCACTATAATCGATGTTTGTTTTCTTACAAATAGGCCCAGGTGAAAGCCATTGGAATGCTAGTATTAATATATGGCCGAAACACGAAACTGATTCTGTTTGTTGTATCGACAGATTCGGATATCAGGCCAAACGTTTTGTCATACAGATGATAGTAAGTTAACATGACTAGAGGTTTTAATTAAAGGGGCTCGTTTCTGATTCATTTTAACTCTGCTCCCTTTTTTCTTTCCTAACTTGTTCACATATGCTAAAAGGCTTATTATTTATGGTGTGACGTTCTTTGGTGCAAAATCTCCTTCTTTAATATCTTGCAAGTTAGGGTGCTTTTGAAGTTAACATTTGAAAAAGCGATGTTTTAAACAATAGATTTGTTCCATACGCATACGCCAATATGTGTCAATTTTGGAGCCATTATCACTAAGGCTTTGACTTTTAGCTCCGAAAAACAAATTGTGTTGTTTTTGTGCATATCGCAGTGTGAGGTTAAGATTTATTGTTGAGCGCGCACTGTGTTTGACTATTTCTCACATGCCAATAAGATGTTAGCGCTTTTCAAAGTTATTTCAGACCAAGATCTTGGGCTCATATTGCTCAATCTTGTTTTAATATACACGCCAATATGGCGGCTATCTTGCAGTGATGACTGCCAAGGTTTTGAACTTTAACCTTGAAAATTAAATTGTGTTGTCCCTGTGCATACTGTAGTCAATATGTTTCACACATAAAATGACCTATGTACAATCAAGTGCAATCATAAATCTAAACCCAAAATTTTTCAACATTAAGCGCGCACTGTGGTTAAACATTCCACATATGTACATGCCAATATGGCGCTCGCATTCTTCGGGCTTTTGGCTCCAAATTGCGGAATTTCATTTGCTAATTCAAAGTGTATATATCTTCTGACTACATATAAAGTCGGATAATTTTATTAACATTAATGAGATCGATCATTCAAGACATTTATGTTAGTAGCAAAGATTGTGGATGCCATTTTTTCCACTTACACGACTCTCTGCAGCTTTTGTGTTCACATGCCTTTTGCACTGTTTGTATATATAATGCCATTACGCAAAAGCGGGTATTTTTTAAAAACTTAAAGAGAACAAATTTTTTTTATGTTAGATATGGTATACTCTCTAACTTTGAGTTGTAATTGTACAATCTCTGTTACTAAGATATATTTGAGATATAAAGAGTAAAATATGAAAACGTACTCTGTTTTGTTGCAGGTTAGGGGTAACCGTACCGCCTTGGACGAACTTCCACAAAATCAATAATAAGTCCAACAAAGGAAAATACTGTGGTGTTTTCTGAATACGTGGTATGTGGATTTTAACTAGCATAGCCGTACAGACCTCTGCTCTGTGAACTATATTGATTTCGTATAACCGCATTTGAGGTTAGTAATTACAACCTGGTACACATTTTTGTTTCAGATCCAATTTTTAATAGGAGCATCCACTTAACCGTTGGAGATTTTAGCTTTTTGAACTTGATTCGGATTCGATTAAAGAATAAACAAAATCGCAGAGGTATGCATGGCCATTTTTAGGTCTCGCTTGAGACAGCGCATGCTGCCTTTTTGAGACATTTAGTAAGTGGCTTTTAAAAGTGCCACCAGAGGCTTTTGGTGGCCTAAAGCTTGAGTGCACATGCGCCTAAAGCTTGAGTGCACGTGAGCGTGCACGCCCGCAGCCGCTATCTGCCTTTCTGTCATGGCTCATTGAGCCTCCTCCACCCCCTTGCTGTCTGCTCTCACTACCCTCCTCCCTTCTTCCCCCCTCCTCGTTATCTTGTCTCTCTTTGAGGTCATGTTTAAAATACTACAGAGCAAACTCAAAAGCATGGCAATCTTTTTTTTTTAGGTCGAGCTAGAACAGCACATGCGCTGTTTGTTGCTCGACTTTTAGTAAAGGGGATTCTGAAAATGCTACCCAGCCTTTGCTTGCTGGCTACAAGCTTGAGTGCACTTGCGAGTCACGTGCGGCCATCTGCCTTTCCTTTGTCATGGGTAATTAAGCGCCTCTCTCCGGGCACCCTTTTATGTCCGGCAAGCAGGTCAATGCCCCCATGCTGTTGCAATATCCTCTAACAATCACCACATTATGATCCAGGGTCGGACTGGGAACCACAACCGGCCCTGGCAAAGTGCTCGGCCGTCTCCCCTCCCCACTGGGGGGGAGGTAAAGGGGGGTTGGGGGTGCCGACAAGCTCTTTGCCGGGGGCCGGTTTTCGGTCAATTTTGTTACAGGGCCGATTTAGCAGCTATGCTGCAAAAATGGCCCTGTAACAAAAACGGCCCCCAGGAGCCCAAAACCGGCCCCCACCCGGGCGGCGCAACGGGGGATTGCCCTGTGACTGCTATAGCCAGTCCGGCCCTGCTATGATCCCTTCTTCCTCCCTTGTTTTCGTCCACCTCTCCTCCCCTTCCTCTTGCTACACACCTCTTTCCTATTGAGCCCAGTCTTCCTTTCAACCCCGTCTCACCCCGCGCTTCTCTTTTCACTGTTTGTGATCGCTTGTCGACATTTACTTTCAAGCCACGCACCCTCTGATACCCGACATCGTCTGGTGCAGAGCACAGCCCCCACCCACCCCTGCAGCGAGGATCCATCCACATGCCCAGTGTTAAATAGTACGAGGCAGCCAAAGGGCTGCTCACCCTCTGCCCCACATGCAGACACTGCACTTGGAAATACCCCAAGTTGCCTTCCAGGTAGGGGGAGCCCTTCACAGGACCTTCCGAAGACATCCACATAAGCCAGTGGGGCTAGAGAAATGGCCGTGAAGCGTAAAGTGCCTTCGCAGGAAATCTGCTAATTTCTCTACAACCCAGGTTGCATGTCTAGTCCCAACGTCACGCAGAAGGTTTCACGTTAGTCATTTGTATATGCATTTGTGCACGCTTCTGTTTCTCTTGTATGGCCACGCGCGGATTTCCTTCAATGGCATTCCTTGTTCTGCAATACTTTAAATGGAAATATATAAGTTTAGGTACTCACTATTTAGAGTACCTACTTGCTCCTGGAGAGTGCCCATTAAATATATTGCAGCGGAGCTGAGATGTGCAGGTACTCTCTATTTCAAATTAAAGAAGCGCAAGTACTCGCTCGGTACCTTGCCCACTTAAAGCACCGCTGATCCTGGGAATTGGCACCCCACTAGATGGAGGATGAAGTGAGCGGCAAGTAATATTCTGTCCTGCTCAGTGTCCGCTAGAGGGCGCGCGCGCGATCCAAACAAGTTTTCTGCAGGCTCGCCTCTCAGCAGACTTCCTAAGTGCAAACGTCTCCTTGTGCATAGCAGCCACAGAGGACTGTCCAGGCTCACCCAATGCTGACACAGAAAGAAGTGCCATGTACGCTGGGGCAAATCGGAGCTTTATAGATTCTCCCCCTCATACTTATTTTGAAAAAGTACATTTGTAAATTCTGTATCAATTGGACCTTCTTTATACCAACCTATTTGTATCAAGGCAATCACTGTGCTGATTTTTTCATGTTTGGAAATTTGCATGGTGACCCCTTCATGGCTCAGCAGTTTACAACAGATGCATGTATTACGCCTGATGTTTATCGGCCTGAGGGAAATAAGCCCCGAAGCTCAGGCCTGCTGTTTAATTTGTGAAGCTTTTCCAAAAAGTGGCAACTTTTTCTACGTCGCGAAAATGGATATATATTTAAACTGGTTCATAGTCTACTTTCTACAAAGCCTCTTGAGCACATGCGTGCAGGGTCACTGGTGCTAGAGAAATATTACGCTCCCATGCCTTTGGGCACCACCTCCCTTGTCACGGCTCTTGGGGTGTTTTGGTGTTCCCTAGAACGTAGTTTTAGGCTTCTCCGTATGAACAATCAGTGCCAGGAACTGTTTAAGTGTAGAACCCCTTTCTTCGTGGGTGCTGGGGGGTTCTTTGGGTAAACATGTTGTAGAACCCCTTTCTTCGTGGGTGCTGGGGTGTTCTTTGGGAAAACAAGTTATGTCACTCTAATATGCTTTGAGTCCACGAGCACTTCTGCTTAACTTGTCTTACACACACACACAACCACATCTGCCTATCTGAAATACAACATTCAGATAAGACAGACTATTCTACATTTTTGCATTTAAAAATGCCAGTTTTAAATGTAAGCTAATAATAAAAAGTGCTTCTGGATTTTTCACATGGATGGAGAAACTGTTATGATTCTCAATGAAGACCCCACAATGGAGACACAGCCCCTACTGTCTTCCATGATGAAACAATGCTGCATGAAACAAACATTGAAGGTAAGATTAACAAAGGTGAAATATAAACTGTTGACTGCCTTTATATTACCTATTTTGACAGTTAAAAGGAACCCTGTTGGTGTATAAAAGAACTGTGGCCCAAGAGACGACTGGTTACAGTGGATAAAACAAACAGAAGGAAAATTCTTGCACCCTTGTCTGCTAGGCCCTGGTGTACCCAGAAGATGCTTGCTCCACTTGCCCATAGTGTGGACCAATCTTTTCCTAAATCTATTATACAATATCTCCAGTGAAACTTCGTTTTTTGGTGAAGTGAGAATCTGGAACGCAGATGGCACAGTTACCCTTCCAAGACTTCTTCCCACCAACAGACATTTCTCAGACTAGCCTAATGACTTGGACAACAGTCTCAGAAGAGGGAACATCTTGAGAATAAAGGAGGACAACATCAATAGTAATATACTTCAATTGAAGCAAACTGCTTAATACTTCAATACAATGGGTTTTCAGAGCTAAAGTCCTCCTCAATGATACATAAAAGACAAACTAAAAAAACCTGACTGATCCTGCAGGATACGATTCGATAGGCAATTTCAGAAGGTTTTCTTTAGAGGTGGTGGGGGATTGAAAAAGAGGTGAGTGGTGGTATCACTCTTCAGACAGTTTACATTCTATGATTAGTGTCAGTTTCTAAAGTTTTACGTCTGCCATTTTCCATCATATATTTTTTATGACCAATTTGGTTTATTGGTTGCATTTTCTAAAGAACAAGTTATTTACCTTCGGTAACACCTAATCGGGTAGAGACTATCTAACCGCAGGTTCCTTACACCTGTGCACCTAAAGGATAAGTTACTTACCTGTAATCCTAGTTCTCTTCCAGGCGTATCATTATCGAAGTCATAAGCTCATGAATATTCCTGCCCATGCGCGGGACCCCGGAAATATATTGTATATATATATATATATATATATATATATATATATATATATATATCAAAGCTCAACTCCTTTTCAATTTCCACGAAAAGAAAGGCAGCACTCCCGGGATTTCAGCACAGGTGAGTATTTTATTTTTCAAGACAGACGCGTTTCGGGAAAACTCCCTTCCTCGGTGTCAAACAAGAGTTGACATGGAACAGGAATCACCTAGCAGTGGATTAAAGCCTATCTCCAAATTTCTGCCACAAATGCCCCCGGATGCCATAGACACTTTCTCGGATCTAATGATCAAAGATTTAATGGCCTTAAGACTAGAGAAGCCTCCGAGAAATAGAGGTGACAATCTAACGAAAGCTCAGAGACTGGCTGTAAAATCATTGGCGGAAGACAATAGCATTATATGCAAACCTTCTGACAAAGGAGGAAATGTGGTCATCCTTTCACGAGAGACATATGTGAAGGAAGCGATGCGACAACTAGGAGATAAGACATGCTATGAACCCTGTCCGAAACTTGTATACCAGGAAAGCATTGAACATCTCTGTGGCCTATTGAAGACCTGGCATGACAAGAACATGCTTGATCTGGATGAATATCTATTCTTGAAGACAACAAATCTAATTTTACCAACATTTTACTATCTTCCAAAGATACATGAAAACATGGACAATCCTCCGGGGCGACCCATTATTTCATCTATAGGAGGATTGACGGAGAACCTCTCGAAATTCCTCGATCACTATCTGTTTGGAATGGTTCTGTCTTTGAAGTCTTACATCAGGGACACAACAGACTTTATCGAGCGCATTGAAAAATTGGAGTGGAAAACCTCATATTGCCTAATAACACTTGACATTACCAGTCTTTATACATGCATTGAACATACTAAAGGGCTGCATGCAATTGATTATTTTTTGCAAAAACGACCATTGAAGCTGGCAATGCACAATAAAATGCTACTGGAATTGATCGAATTCTGCCTGAGACACAACATATTTCTGTTCCAGGATAGCATGTTCAGACAAGTCTCCGGCACGGCGATGGGCTCCTGCTTCGCGAATTTATTCGTGGGCTGGTGGGAGGAGCAGGTAGCCTGGGCCCCAAAGAACGAGGAGTGGTCGAACAAGGTGATATCCTGGATGAGGTACATAGACGACCTGTTCCTAGTGTGGAATGGTACGTCTGAGGAGGCAGAAGCATATATTCAAGTGTTAAATAACAACAGTTGTAACTTGGTATTCACTGGCCACATAAGCTCTGTGTCAGCAAACTATCTTGACCTAAGAGTAGAGGTTTGTGAGGGAAAGATCAAAACAGCACTCTACAGAAAACCCACAGCGGGTAACAGCACGCTACATGCGTCTAGTAGTCATCCCCAGAGTCTGGTCAGAAGCATCCCATATGGGGAATTTCTGCGACTCAGACGCAATTGCTCGTTTGATTCCGATTTCAGGGAAGCAGTCACTGAAAGTACAGACAGATTCCTAGCAAGAGGTTATAACAAAAGCCTGTTGGACAATGCACTCCAACGTGTTCAACGAATACCGAGAGAGTCCTTGTTCAATAAAAACAAAGAAAAAGCTACTTTGGAAGAAGGGAGGTTCCGCCTTATAACGACCTACTCTAGTGATGCATATAAACTCAGACTATTAATGAAAAAACATTGGCATGTCCTCAAAACGGACAACATCATTGGCAAGGATATTCCCCAGTCACCCCAGATCACGTTCAAAAAAGCAAGATCCCTTCGTGACCAATTAGTGAATAGTCATCTTGATCCTGTAGTTAAAAAAACAGGGTCAATTAAAGAAGCTAAAGGGTTCTTCCCTTGTGGAAGATGCAAAGCCTGTGCATACAGCAAACGGGTATTGTCATACGAAGTGAAGGGCTGTAAGGGTGGCAAAAGAATTAACAAATTTATGTCCTGCCATACTAGCTATGCTGTATACTGCTTACGCTGTCCATGCAAACTCATTTACGTAGGAAGTACGATCAATCCAGTAAAGTTGAGAATCCTCGAGCATATGAGGGCAATTGCGAGCAAGGATTTTCCCTATCCAGTTGCACGACATTTCGCAATCAAGCATAAAAGTGACAGAAACCAGCTTCAGTATTTTTGCCTAGACTGTGTCCCCGAAAGCTCCAGGGGAGGAGACAAATTACTGAGGCTAAGGAGACTAGAATCCCGGTACATAGTAGACTTATAGTCAAAGGCCCCGGAAGGCCTTAACAGCAGTGAAGAAATGTCAGTGCATCTGGGTTGATTGTACACAACTTCAGTTAGGCAATGAATGTGTCTTATACAATGGAATGTGGGTACAAGCAAATTGTTTACGTGAGAATTTATGTTCTGTATAATATTGTCTTTACAAGTAAGCATTGATTTCATGTTTCATGATTTAGCACAGTTTGAGTGTTTTCCACATCTTCACCCTTGGGATGCGGTTTATTGAATTTACAACTGTTTAAACAATATCTTGACCGATTTATAAAATTATTCCTGTACCTCCAAATCTGTGCTCAATGTAGGGGGGTGGGTTGTTAGTCACAACCGAAGGGACCTTGCGACCCTCATTGGGTTGCAATAGCCGATCCACGGCTCAATTGTGTTAGTTACAAGTTCTTATATTAGAGAACATGTATAATTTATCATGGTATCGATGGCGATATGCAAGTCCCCGAGATTTACTTTTAGTCACTGAAATATCGTGCAGTTCAGTATGTCCCCTCAAAAGTGACTGTTTTCTTCCCTCTGACTTAACAGGAATGATGTGCGACTCAAATGAGTCGCAATCGCCGATCCACGCCTAGATTAAGTGCTAGACAACTATATAAATTTGTTGTCATAACCAAATATGTTAAGAATGTTTTGTACACTTACAAATGGCGCTCCCAAAGTGATGTATGGTTGTCCTTTGTTTGTGTTCTTGTTTTGGTCAAGAAACTGGTTTAAAAATGGCGCCACGCACAGCGTAATTGTTTGACACCGAGGAAGGGAGTTTTCCCGAAACGCGTCTGTCTTGAAAAATAAAACTCACCTGTGCTGAAATCCCGGGAGTGCTGCCTTTCTTTTCGTGGAAATTGAAAAGGAGTTGAGCTTTGTTATGTTACACGGTACACCACCGTGTTGCAGCACCCGCTTTTGGAGAGTGACTCGCTTTTGGTGTGGTTCGGAGCAGTGAGATATATATATATATATATATATATATATATATATATATATATATATATGTATGTATAAAAAACATATACAATGCAGCCTTTCATAACAATGCTGAGCTATGTTGCAAGAAATTCCCTTGCATATAAACATATTCCAATAAAGCAGGGAGAAAGAAAGCATTTGAAAACTGCTTTAATATATAGCAGAAATAACAATCCTGCAAGAAAGAATGCAAAACATTGTCAGCACACAGGCTGCATTGCAGAAACATTAGTGTAGAAAACTGAAAAGCTAACCCACAGAAACAGTCTGAATAAACTGGCAGCATGCCTTTAAGGCAGCCATGACCCCTAGTTTCTCATCATGCCTCATGGGTGACATTTAGGTCAGTTCTTTGCGGAGACCCGCAGACCGTTTTACAAAGAGATGATATGTATCTTTTTACTTGCCCGGGGAGACGAGTGAGTTGCTTATGACTTTGATGAGGATGCCCCTGGAAGAGAACTAGGATTACTGGTAAGTAACTTATCCTTCTCTTCCAGAGGATCCTCATCAATAGTCATAAGCACATGAATAGAATAGCAAGCCCATCCCCTCATCCTGTGGGCAGAGTACAATCAAGATACATAGTATCATTCTGGCCATTTCCTCATCTGTGTGTGCTCCGAACAGTGAGGTGCCAGAAAACGGAAGAATCTGGATGCGCTGCTGTGCCTCCGGTTCCAACGCTGTGAGGCGCAACCAGGAAGATCTTTGCGCACATATGCCTTGTGCATAAGAGTGAGCCGCCAGAGACGCACCGGCCGCTGCAGTGCTGATTACCTGGTTGGCCACCAGCGCACCTTCCTGGTTCTCAGACAAATCCTGTTGATCCTCCTTTGGGAGTTTGTCCTTAAAACGCTCCAGTGAATCCCATAAGGACCTGTCATAATGGCTCAGCAGAGCTGCAGGGTTAGACACTTGAAGAGAAGACGCTGCAGAGCCGCAAGCCTTCCGTCCCCAAGAATCCTGTACTCTACTCTCTTTATCCGGAGGGGGTGAGGAGGAAGACGCAACTGCGTGTGTCTTTGCTGCTGCTGCAATAATGACAGAGTCCAGAGGTGGATCAGATTTGATTAAAAGAAATGCTGATGCAGCCGGTTTGTATTTCTTCAGGATCCAAGTTGGAGCTGCTTTAGCCGATGATGGGAGTGAGGAAGATGTCCATTACCGGCTCAATGATACCAGGGACCAAAGGAAGGAATGGCCTAGTCGCAGACCTTTAATGGAGGGTCTCGAAAATTATGAACGTGGTGGTCTGAGGAGCTGACATAGATATGCCCAGCTTTTGAGCTCCTCTGGTGAGAACATTGTGAAAGGTGTTCACATAATCGATAGGTGACATCCTAGAAGGAGGGCTATTCATAAGAGTAGGTGAGTAATCCATTTTGGATTAGTGTGAAGAGGAGGACCAAGAAGGTGTTCGCCGCCTCTTGCAATGACCCTGAGTCGACCTGAGCTCAGGGGATCTGCCTCTGTGTTCTCTGGTCCGAGTGGTGGGGGACCTGTCCACTTACTGCACAAGACGTTGCAACAGTGATCTGTGCAGTGCACTGGAATCGTCCATAGGCCGCTGGGCGTGACCCGAGGGTACTGTCTGCCAATGAAGGAGAGGTGCGAGCCATCTGGGCGAAAGATGGATTGAAGGAGATCGCTTTCTCCTTGAAGAGCCTCTTGGCGGTGATCTTAGAGGCTTAGGCGAATGAGCAGAAAAATGGTGTGACGACGCAATCGTCTGGGGTGAGCTCCGAATAGAATTAGATGACTTTCTGCGGCTTCTGGAGCGTGATCGGCGTCTTGAGCAATGTGACGACAATGGGGAGTGCCTCGACGTCGACCGGCTCTGTGTGACCATCACTGGTGAGTCCCTAGAACCTGATCATCTCCTCACCGTCAACCACTCAGTGTGCTTCGACATTGTATGGTGCAACATCAAATGTCTGGAGCTCATAGACCTCGCCTTCGACGTTGAGCGTGCAGGAGACCTCAATGATGAACGACTGGACGGAGAAATCCTTCTCGACGTTGATCTCTTTCTCAAAGCCGACAGTCTACTGGAAGTCAGTGGAGTCGAGATCGGGGCACTTCTCGTCATCGACAGAGACCGTAGTCTCGTCGAACGACGTTTGGTGTATTTTACTCTTGGTTTCGACGTTGAATCCCTCGCCGAAGATCGAGCCTTCGACATCGAATGACGCTTGGACGACGAGGGAGGTGATTAGTGCCTGGCCTTAGGTGACGAGGCGCGTCTCGACGTTGACCGTAGCCTGGTTGACGGCAACGGAGACGCCTGCTTTAACGCCGATTACCAATGACCTTGCAACGGCAAAGCAAGTCTCTACGTCGAACGCCGACTTGACTGCAATCGAACGCCGACTTGACTGCGATCTGTTTGTTGACGTTGGGCGAGCCCACACCAACGGAGAGCGACTCCTCGACACCGATCGTCGTCAGGTTGACGACAGCGGAGGATCCGACGTACCTGTGTTCTTCGTCGACGACAGGTGTTCTCTTGACGGCGATGGTCTTCTAGTCAACGTTTTCTTTGCTGATGATGGAATTTGAGGTGCTGAGCCAGACACCGATGGAGAGCATACCGGAACCTTACTTCTAGATGGAGTGGTGGGCCTCTCTTTCCTCTTCTTCATCTGAGACCTGCCTCTTAAAGGAGATTTCCTCTTTTCAGCCAGCCCATGAAGGGAAATACTCTCCTTGTCCTTAAGTGTTCTTTTGGGCAGCAGCTGACAAGTCTTGGGATTATGATCAGAAGGAAGGCAGAGAATACAGACAGGATGGGAGTCTGTTTTAGCCTTCTTCTTGCCACAGGCAGGGCAAGAGTCAAAAAGAGGGCATTTTGGACTGAAAAATAATGCTCAACTCTCTTAAAAATTGCAGAGATCTACTCCAACAACAAAAAGATGAAGTAAAAAGCTTTTGACAAAAAATTAAAAGTATTTCCTACAGAAATCAGAAAAAAGTTACAGCTGAAGTAACCAGGGTCCTAACAGAAGGAGCCGGAACGAACAACTGACCTAACTGTCACCCCTGAGGCATGATGGGAAGCTAAAGGTCATGGCTGCCTTAAAGGCACGGTGCCAGTTTATTCTGAGTATTTGCGTGGGTTAGCTTTTCAGCATTTCTACACTACTGTTTCTGCAATGCAGCCTGTAAGCTGACAATGTTTTTTATTCTTTCTTGCCGGATTAGGATTTCTGCTGTATATTAAAGCAGTTTTCAAATGCTTTCTTTCTCCCTGCTTTATTGGAATATGTTTATATACAAGGGAATTTCTTGAAACAATGCTTAGCATTGTTATGGAAGGCTGCATTGTATGTTTTTATATATATATATATATATATATATATATATATATATATACAACAAATTACCCTGTGATCCCAGTATTTTATTTAATCCCTAAGGTACACAAGGACCCTGTGAATCCACCTGGGAGACCAATTATATCAGCCAGATGCAGCATGCTGGAGAATTATATCAGCCAGATGCAGCATGCTGGAGAATGCATCCAGATACATTGACCATTTTCTCCAAGAACACGTGAGGGCCCTGCCATCATACCTACGTGATACGGGTGATTTCCTAGAGAAAATTCGCTCCAATAGTTTGGCAGGAGGATTACTTATTGATTACACTCGATGTGACAGCCTTATATACGAGTATAAATCATAGGGATGGCATCCGTGCAGTGGAACATTTCCTACGCATAAAACCAGCTTTGATGTTAAGTCATAACAAAATGATCAGCGAAATGATCCACATGTCTCTGTAATAATTACTTTTGCATGTTCCAGGAGACCTGGGCAAGAGAAAGCCATTCCCATGCAGGGTTTGCAACCTTTAATATTCTGGCTAAATGGGGAGGAAAGGGACGCCCCTCGGGTGGATTGTCCATATGGGTTGGATGTCATCTGGGCTGTAAAGTAACTATAAAGGAAACAAACTCACCCGATATTCAGTGTGTTTCACTGGCCTGGCCTACTGGGAGGGGACTGATACTGATTAACCTGTACTCTAGACCGGTCGGGGTAACTGGTACCTCGGGGACGATAAATGATCTGTCGACATTTCTCGACTCGGTCGATACCACCCAGATACTTTTGCTAGGGGAAGACTTCAACACCCAGTATGAGCCCCTCCCAGCTTATCTGGATGGGATTAGCAGTGAGGAGGATGCCCTGTGGGAGATCCCGATTCTAGGGGGACCACCTGTAGGATCCTTCTCTCCACTTATCTCACAAATAACTTCTTTGACTCTGGCAGGCTCTCTTAGAGCGTGCAATGGGCGGTTCAAGGGGGATATTCCGCCTAGACCCACCTTCAATAGAACTGGGCAGGAGTCAAGGATAGATTATATCCTGACTAGGACAAAGGACTGGTCGGTGGTCCGTGATTTCGAAATAGTCACGCGAACTGAGAGCGACCACAACACCCTCTCTCTCTGCCTTACTCCAGGGGTATTGGACAATGCCGAGGTCCCAGTGAACCGTGACCAGCCCGCAGACCTGATTCTAAGTACCAACAGGCGCAGAATAAGATGGGCGAAACTCTTAGAGAACCCCAAAGACATCCAGAGGATTTACACGCTGGTGGTCCCAGCCCTTGAGAAAGTGCAAGAGCTCATGCCCCAGCTGACTACCCCAGATGGTCGCTGTGCCCTAGGAGACAATCATGCGAGCCTATGTGATGCTCTTGCTGAGGTACTGAATCCAGCGATCCGAGGTAAAAAAACGAGGAAAGAGCGCGCCTCCTGGTTTAACAACTCCTGCAGGGAGGCAAAGGCCGAACTCCTAGAATCGCTTAAAAAACACGAAGCCCATATGGTGAATCGGGAAAAAAGGGCAGCCTATAAGCATCTTATTCAAAATGCAAAGATTGAATGGGACCACGAGAACTGGGCCGAAATGACCACTGCCCTTGCTCGTAGAGACTCCCGCAAGTTCTGGCAGATCGTTAAGGTTGGCCCGGCTGAGCCTGCGAACCCAATCGAGGCCAACATAGCACCTGAACTGTGGGAGGCACACTTTGCATCACTCTATAGTATAGCTGGGCTAGATTATCTAGGTACAGAGGCTGGAGAACTATCGCAGTCTCCAACTGGAACCCTACAGACTATGGAGGACTTCAGTATGGGTGAAATGACAAGGGCGATCGGAGGCCTGGCTTCTGGGAAAGCTCCCGGACTAGATAAATTGCCAGGGGATCTCCTAAAGCAAGAAACTACCATATGGGTACCATATTTTCTTGTACTCTTTAATGCCATCCTTGCCGGCATGCCAGTTCCCCTCACTTGGCTGGGGGCGGAGATAGTCCCCATCTTTAAAAAGGGGTCGCCTCTGCTCCCGGCCAATTATAGACCAATCAGCCTGATAGACGTCCCGCAGAAGCTTTTTGCTAGGCTTGTGCTGGACCGTCTGTCGGATTGGATTGAGGAGAACAGCATTCTGAGCCCTCTTCAAGCAGGGTTCAGAAGAAAGGTCTCTACCGTTGATCAGGTCTTTCGGCTGTCCCTTATCCACCGGAAGACCGTACAGTTGGGGGGTGGCAGCCTCTACACGGTCTTCGTGGATCTAAGGGCGGCCTTCGACCTGGTCCCCCGAGGGAAACTGTGGGAAGTCTTGTCAAGATTGGGGGTTCCAACTGAGCTCCTACACATGATCATCCGTCTGCACACTCACACCTTTGCCCAAGTGAGATGTGGGAAGGATGGAGCTCTCTCCAATAGGTTCCCCGTTGGCAGGGGTGTAAGGCAGGGTTGTGTGCTCGCACCAACCCTGTTTTGCCTCTTTGTCAACGGGGTTATTGCCCACCTGGAAGGGGTACAGAACTCAGACGCACCAAAATTGGCAGGCAACAGGGTACCAGCAATCATGTTTACTGATGATACCCTGTTGCTCTCCAAGTCGCCCAAGGGGATCCAGCGCGTCCTGGATGGTTTCGTGGTATTCTGCAAGGAACATGGCCTTGAAATTAATACCTCGAAAACGAAATTGATGCCTTTCAATCCTCCTCGTAGGTTCAACTCCAGCCCTCATATAGGGACAAGCACACTGGAAAGGGTCCAAACGTTTGAGTACCTGGGAATAACACTCAATGAAAAGTTGACGTGGGGCCCTCACCAGGAGAAAGCGATACTGAAACTGACACAACATGCGGGGGGGATACTAACACTGATGGGGAAAAACAGGTCATCCCTTAAACCGGTGGGCCCCCCACTACACATCTATAGGGCCCAGGCAAGAGGTGCTGCCACATATGGCAGCGAATTGTGGGGGCACGCTGTATCCCATGGAATACTAAAGGAAGAGAATAGATTTATTAGGTGTTTAGTACGACTACCCCCAGTACACCCTTGGTCCCACTTAGAATGGATCTAGGAATTAGACCACTAGATGAAGAACTGGCACTGCGACCCCTGATTTACTGGCGTAGGCTGTGGGCGGTGCCAGAACTGATTAGTTATAGGCAGGAGCTTCAGGAGGTGCTCAGCATTCCCCATTCAGGGAACATTCTGTGGCTGAAATTCGTGAGGAAAAGCTTGGAGGACTTGGGACTACACACCCTCTGGACGGATCCATTGTCTGTTTGCACTTTGACTTCGAACAAGACTATTGCCAAGGTGTATCACGGACACAAAAGAGCGGCACTTTTGGCCAGGCCCAACTTGGGAACACTAACAGAGTCATTCTTAACTATTAAGGATAACTACAGTTTGGAATTGGCACTTGACAAAATCTACCCTGTGCTACTAAGGAAGCTGTACCTCCAATGGAGGCATGGGTCTCTCCCAATCTGTACTTTTACATCTAAATGGAACGAGGTGGTATCCCCTCGATGCCCCACATGCAGGGTGACAGATGAAACAGAGCCGCATCTGATGTTCTTTTGCCCAGCATACAGAGAGGCACGGAAAAAGTGGATTATACCAATTTGTAGGAACTTGGGCTTTACAAAGTGCACGGAGGCCCTGAGAATTCTCAAAGTTGACCTGTCGGAATTTATTGTGTTCGCTGTAGCCAAGTATCTAAATGCCGTCTGGCACTACAGAAGACAGTGTCTGAAACTGGCCCACTAATTCCGACTAGACTGGTGAATGACCCTTTGTACATGATTGACCTTAGAACTCTTGTGTTCCCGATGTTTTAACCTTTAGCATTTTAAACTTTTAAGTCCATTTTTACCAAGGCTTTAAACTTGTATTGTATGTATCTTTTATGAAGTTCATCTTCGAAATAAAGATTGATAAAGTAAGATACGGGTGATTTCCTAGAGAAAATTCGACCAATAGTTTGGCAGGAGGATTACTTATTGATTACACTCGATGTGACAGCCTTATATACGAGTATAAATCATAGGGATGGCATCCGTGCAGTGGAACATTTCCTACGCATAAAACCAGCTTTGATGTTAAGTCATAACAAAATGATCAGCGAAATGATCCGCATGTCTCTGTAATAATTACTTTTTATTTCAGAACCAGATTTTCCAGCAACTGAGGGGCGTGGCTATGAGGGCCTGCTTCTCTCCCAGTTACGCGTGCCTGCACATGGGGCTGTGGGAGGAGCAGGTCCTCAGGACTACATTTGAGGGGGCCAAGAGTAACAATGTTATTTCATGGTATAGGTTCATTGACAACCTTTTTATAATCTGGAAGGGTTCCAAGCTGAGTGCAGAGACTTTTATTGCAGACATCAATGTTAATAATTTAAATTTGAAATTCACGGGCCATGTGAGCAGTTCTTCTGTGAATTTTCTTGACGTAGGAGGTGTACATTGAGAAGGATAGGCTGGAAACTAGATTACACGGTAAGGTTACAGCAGGTAACACATTCTACATGCCTCAAGCCATCACCCGAGCCACCTGATTCGCAGCATCCCTTATGGGGAGATGCTGCAGATCAGGCGGATTTGCAGTACAGATGAGGAATGTAGGCAGGCCCAGGTGAGCAGCAAAATGAGATTCATAACCAGGGGGTATTCTGCTTTGGCGGTAGATAAAGCAATCATCAAGGCCAATAAACACCAGTGCCAGTTACATCAGAGGGATGATATCTTGGTAAAACAACCCACTTACACCACTATCCCAGACCAACCCAAACTTATTACTGCATATAGCAGACAACATAAACAAATACAGACCATTATCCGTAGGAATTGGTCGGTCATCAAAGGGGACCCTATCATCGGTAGCACGCTATCATTCAGCCGAGCCCGGTCAATGAGTGACATGTTGGTACAGAGCAGTCCAGAAGTAGGAACCAAAAACTCCTGGTTACATACCACTAAAAGGTTTATTAAATGTGCCTCATGTAAGGCGTGCAAATTGGGGAAAAATAAAACATCTTACACTACCCCATTTAGCGACATAACAATCCCTATATCAAGGAAAATGACTTGCAAATCTGACTTTGTCGTATATGTGCTGGAGTGTGTGTGTGTGTGGCCTGCAATATGTGGGTAGCACAAAGTTGCAGGTCCACAAGCGCATACTCCAGCACATGCGGGCCGTTTACAACAGGGATAAGGCCTATCCAGTGGCAAGGCACATCAATGCCTGTCACAACAATGATGTGGGTTGTCGGTCTTATTTTGCAATTGACATGGTTTTACCACTTCGCAGAGGAGGTGATAGGGAGGCACTACTAAGAGGATTGGAGACACGCTACATCCTCAAGCTTAACACCAAGACTCCCAACGGGTTGAACATGGGGGAGGACATGCATACCTGTCTGGAAGGAGTTTAGCCCATAAGCAGTGGCAACCTGTTATGCAATACAGATGGGTTTTCAAAGGGATTAGTTGGTGAAAGCCCAGATATTATCATATCAAAGAAACTAAACATGAGACTGTGGTAGATAAAAAGTTATGATGAGATTAGTAATTGTGTTTTAAAAGTTTGATTCACTTGGGTGGGTCTTCAGACCAATAGGGTGAAGAGGCTATTGAGTTTCTCTTTCTTTTTCAATTTTTTTCCGCTCTTCTTTCATTTTGAGAAAATGCATTGCACCATGTGACCATAAGGGAGGGACAGTTAGGAGTCAAAAACTTCAAGACATTCGAGAGTGCCCACTGGGGCTATATCAGCAATACCAATACTCCAACCCCTATGATTAAGGATGCTAATCTTTGCGTATTTGCACATTTCCAAAATGCAACTTTGCACAAAATAATTTGCGGATTTGCACAAACAGAATATTATATTTAAGGGTATTAATGTATATATTTATATATTATATGTATTTATGTATGTTTGTTACCAAATATTCAAATTTACGTATTTGCGGATGTTTTGCACAATATAGAATTGTATATAATGCGGTTAAACATGGCAGGTGGTTGTAAATATGGTATTTTAATATTTTAGAGCTAACAGGAATGTGAACTGTTACAAGAATGTCTACATCATCTTTGTTTTCATAAGTACAACCTAAAACATGACGAAAGTCTGTTTTCTGTGTCCCAGGGTCAGGTGACCTGCACGTGCACTTTATAGGTGGTGGCTTAATTCACAACGTCATGTGATCAAGGGCTTGAGGGCTCGAAACACGTCATGGCAGTATTTGTGTTGCACATGAAATAAAATAATTGCAAACTACCTGAGCGGGTCCGACTTCATTCTTCTGGTGAAAATTGGGAAGAAGCAAACGGAATTCTTTGGATATATATATATATATATATATATATATATATATATATATATATATATATATATAGAGAGAGAGCTACATATTATGTTTTCACATATATGTGATATGTTTCCGGGGTACTGCGCATGGGCGGGAATATTCATGTGCTTATGACTATTGATGAGGATCCCCTGGAAGAGAATGTGGCGTTGTTCGACTCCGCATGGCATAGTCAGTGCCGGAAATGATGATCATGGTGCCTATATAGGTTCCTATACACGCTGACGTCAGTTACTTTTCGTGACTTTCCACGCCAGAAGTGCTAAGCCACAAAGTACATTGCCCACTGGTGTGAAAAACTAGGGCCCTGAAAGGGGAAAGCCCAGTCCCTAAAAATCAGTTAGTACAGTGGGGGATGGGTGGGCCAGTAAGGAATCTGCGACCAGAGTCTCTACCAGATACAGTGTTACTAAAGGTAAGTAACTTGTTCATCTCATAGAGACTTCTAACTGCAGATTCCTTACCTAAAATAGATACCCAAGCAAGACCTCCCTGGAGGTAGGTCTGCAGACCAATTTCAGATGAGAAATTCCTGCAGGACCAAATGGGCAAAGTGCCCATTCCTATGGACCGGACTGTCCAGACAGTAGTGTTTAACGAATGTGTGCATGGAAAGCCACACTGCTGCCTGTCAGATGTTCAAGACCGGGACTCCATGAGTTAATGCAGTGGTTGCAGCTTTAAATATCTCCCCCAGCAATCGCTAGTGTCAACATACATTACAGATATCAACAATTCTTGTTTTTCTTAGTATTGCTGAACGAGTTACTTAACTTCAGTAACTATGTATTTGGTAGAGACACAGCCTAGCCGCAGATTCCTTAACTTAAAATATCCACAGGCGTCAGACTGGATCTGGAATTTTTTTCCAGCAGTACCTCTGCGCGCCAGGGGGCGGTGTCACCCGGCTCAGTCTTGATGTTGTCCAATGATATGACGTCAGTGGAGTCATACAAGTCCCTCCAGGCATGCTGACGTCAGTTTTCTACTGTGAAACTTTTCCGCGCCACAACGTGGAGCCACTACAAAAACTGTGAGTGTGTGGAACAGTGTGCCAAAAAAGATCAAATATCTTTGAAACAATGACAATAATGCATAGATTGTTCAGAAACATCACCATGTATGTCTGAGAAAGAGTACTTGAAACTGTAAGGGACTGAAGGGAGAAGACAGAGTACCCTCCCCTAGAAACAATTTCGCAGACGCGAAGAGGCATGCCCTCCTATGTGCAAAATGGAATTAGAAACAAACGTCATGACAAACGATAGGCAGTCTGCAACCACAGGATGTAACTGTAAAGGGCAACAAGGCTGAAACAAGATGACTGATCGTAATGGACCAGATTTCTACAGCATCAGAGAAAGTGCAACCTTATACCCCAGAAATGACCTATTGACTGTAGCACATCCAAATATGCCTCAAACCAATTGACCACAGGGTAGTCAAGGAGGCCCCAAAGTAATGGGAAAGGAATAGTTGAGGGTGGAAGGGAGGGTAGAAGAACAAGAAAAATTCCCACACTGGGAGAACCAGGGTGGAGGAACGTGGAAAATGACATAACTTCAGCACCCAAGGACGAGAATGGGTGTGGAAGAAACATTCAAGAAGAATGAGACATCCTGCCCAGGAGAGAGGTGAAACAGACCACCCCCGCAGGAAGAACCAGGCCACCTGTACGGAGGCAAGTGGGTAGATCCCAACCTGGTAAGTTCTTAGTAGAACGGGGAGGCTGGGTGGGCATTAAGGAATCTGCGGCTAGACTGTGTCTCTGTCAGGATTGGCAGCAGCGCAAGAATAAAGAACGCTACTAACCTTGTTCTTGTATCCAGCGAAGACGATGTTCTAAGCTAAGCCCCCCAATCCCTCTCGACACGATCCCCAACAGAGAAGAGTACACTCCCTGCGTGAATTATTGATCTACTGGGAGGGTTTCAGGTATTCCAGATTAGGACAGGCGCACAGCCGTGTGACCGCAGGGTATTGAGGTGGGGTAAAGTAACAGGTTCCAGGCAAAGGGGCGGGCGGTAATCCCTCGTAACCGCTCAAAGGTGGATAAATCCACACAGGTAGGCACAAAAGCAACAAAAGCCCCTGCTCTAGGAAAATTGCAATAAAGTCACAGTAGTTTCTGGTTGTGGAAACAGTAGTAAAATAAACACATCAACATATTTCAAAGTCAATAGATAGCGGTGTGCCAAGAAAAAGTTTGAAATGGAGTAGAATCCTTGTTATGGAAAACAGTTTATTGTTTCTCTTGTTGTGGCCAACACGTGTTTCATCGCAGGGAAACAAGACTGCGAATCTTCAGGGCCTTATAAAGTCAAAAGCCGGGATTAGTGTTGTGGCCAACGCCCAGAGGGGCGAGCGTATGAAGAACGCGCTGTAAACGCGTGGTTAGTTAGCTCCTTATCGGGCTCATCAGGGTGACTGTGACCGGGAGGAGAATAGGTTAGAGCTGTAACGCTCGAAAAAAGGGTAAATCAGGCGGGTGCACCTGTTTCCATTCGTTCCCCCTCCTGTAGTTCCCGGCGCCGTTTTTCGAAGACGGTGACTTTATTGCAATTTTCCTAGAGCAGGGGCTTTTGTTGCTTTTGTGACTCCCTGCGTGAATGCATGCCACGAGGGAAAGGGGGAAGTGGAGAAAATAATAAAGAGGCTGTGGTTTCGGTCTTCTTCTCAAAAGTGGGGTACACACTCTGCGCTGTATCAGAAAAGGACTCCAACGCTGTATAACAGGGTGACAAAACAGATTACTCTCAGTTCTCTTATGCCATTTCTACAAAGTATTGTTCATTCCCTCCTCCAACTCACCAAAGTCTCATATACTGCTACAGTTATGTGTACTCCTTGAATATCTTTCTTATCGCAAACCAGCAATAACTTCAGCCCAATGTCTAAGGGTTAGTATCGGTGACAAATCACTTCCCTAAAAAGGTGCACAGTCTTAGAATGCTGCCAAACACCAAAACATAAAAAGTCACTAGAAAAAGGATATTCGTCTTCCTTTCCAAACACGGCGTTGTTGCAGTCACAACAAAACTTTCAGGGATCCTTTAAAGTAGTACCACTTCATGTCTTTATTTTCAGAGCAATGTCTAGCTCTATTTAAACAGAGTCCCACGGAAACGAAAATAAACTGTGCTCACCAAAACACTAAGGTAATACCACTAATACTGAAAGTAAGTGCACCGAACGCGTCTTTCTCTCAGACGCAGTTAACAGCACAAATGCTTTCGTTTACTCACGTGCCGATGAAACGCGACTCCGCGCGTTTAATCGCAACGCGGCTTCACTTTCCGCAGGAAAAAGGTTTACTGCGAAGGAGGCAAGCCCACTCTCCTTCGACCGATGCAAAGTGTCTATTTTCTCATACACTCTCCGTTTCTCGGAGGTCAAGGTTTCTCCAGGTCCGTAACAAGAATCCAAAGGCTTGGAATCTTCACACTGGAATTCGGCGGGGAATACCATCCGCCATTCCTCTCTGGAAGCAGGTTAATTGACAAGCACCTTTCCCAGTCCAGGCTTACCAGGGTGCAATTCATGGAAAAGATCAACCAACACAGAACAGTTAAGGTTGCTCACAGGTTCCCAAGTTCTCTCCTCGGGCCCATAACCCTTCCATTCCACCAAATACTGAATCCTCCCTCTAACCATACGAGAGTCAAGAATTGTCTGCACCTCATATTCCTCCTTCTCATCTACATCAACCGGAAGGGGTCTATCCAAAAGCCTCGTGTTGGGAAGACAAGGTTGGAGGGGAAACATGAAATACAGGATGAATCTTCCAAGAGCCAGGGAGGGACAGTTTCATAGCCACAGGGTTGATGACCTCGACTATGCTATACGGCCCCACAAATTTAGGTTTCAGCTTATTTTCCCTTTTTAAGTGAAGGTTTCTAGTAGATAGCCATACCCTGTCCCCCACCTTGTAATCTGGTTCAAGTGTCCTTCTCCTGTCTGCAAAGCGTTTTTGTGAAGATTGAGCAGTGGCCAGACTATGTTTTGCAGCGATCATCACCGCCTTAAGATGGGCATGATGTTCATGTATGCTAGGTAATGGTGAGTGCACAGGTACTTCGAATGGGAGAGCATTAGGGTGATAGCCAAAAAGACAAAAAAAAGGGGAACAGTCCAGGGTGGAGTGTATAGCGTTATTGTAGGCAAATTCCGCCATCCAAATCAACTTGGTCCAGTCCATATTATTCTGCAAGGTAAAACAACGAAGATACTGCTCTAACGTCTGATTCAGGCGTTCCATTTTGCCATCAGTCTGGGGATGGTAGGAGGAAGAGAGTCGACATCGATGTCTGAAGTCTTACAGAGAGCCTTCCAGAATCAGGAAGTGAACTGGGTTCCTCTATCAGTTATAAGCACACAAGGAATGCCATGAGTTCGAACGATATGCTGAAGAAACACCACTTCCAGTTCCGCTGAGGAGGGCAGGCCAGCCAAAGGTATAAAATGCCCCATCTTTGTCAGATGGTCTACCACCACCAAGATCACAGTCTTTTCATCACAAGGTGGCATTTCAACTATAAAGTCCATTGATAGACTATGCCAGGGTTTTGGAGGAATAGGCAGAGGTCTAAGTAATCCCATAGATTTTACATGGATGGACTTCCCTTGAACACAAACAGCACAGTTCTTTATGTAGTACCGCACATCATCTCGGATTCGGGGCCACCAGAAAGAACGCTCCACGCTAGCGATGGTTTTATAGATCCCCAAATGTCCCCCCAGAGGGGAATCGTGGATCCATTTTAACACTTGTCGTTGCAAGGTCTCTGTTGGGGCATAGATGGCTGAGCCTTGATAGGCAAGATCGTCTTTTTCCACACGATGGTCAGGATCTTCTTGTACCCATTCCAGTAAATTGATGTCAGCAAGGGCGACTCGCACATCTTCCAGGAATTCTTGCAAAGACAACAAAGCTACGGATAAGGTTGGTGGCGCTAGAGGGCGCACTAGCTAATGGCCGCTCTCTAGCGTGGCTCTGGCAGCCTGGCCAGAAAGATCCTTAATTTCTCCTTAAATCCTGCGAGTAGCTGCCCAGAAATCGCTACACTGGTGGCCTAACCTGTGGTGCTGCTCCGGTCCAACTTTGGGAGCGACCCGCCCTCGGACGCCTGAGATACGGGGCTGAGCGACCGGACCGGTGAGCGCTGTTGCTGTGCACTGCGGAGGCGCCCGGACATCGGCCCACGCAAGGCCGCGGCTCTCCACGAGGCGGCTGGGCCTTGGGACTGAGAGGCCTGTATCCCGGACAGAGGGCACTGCTGGCGGCCATCGGGCGTTTGCGGAGGTGAGTCTCTCCCCCTGCGGTGCCGCTGCACTACGTGTGGGGGCTCTGTGCTGCTCCGGCACCCGTCACAGAGACCGGGAGACCATCGCGAGGCGCACCTGCAGCCGCCGTGTGGGGCGGCCATCTTCCCGCAGCCCTGCTACTGACACCAATCACTACCGCCACCTGGGAGCGGGGTCCTGCGACGCACCAGCGGACATTCAGAGGGAATAGTGGTTGCCCGGACTGCGAAACCTACCCCGCGCATATGGCGCGTTGACCTTCACCTAGCCCCAGCGGCCTGCCGCCACCCCCTGCTGCCTTTTCCTGGACTCCGGACCGCGGTGTTGGCCACGGCCGCCCACCTCCCATAGCTGATACGCCGGAGCGGAGATTCTTGGAACGAGGGGCTACCTGGGACAATCGGTGCCCCGAGGTAGGGACTCCCCCCTGGACGTGGCTGCCGCTCGGGGGGGCCATCAACGCACACTCATTGGGAACTACAGACACGTGCGGTACAGCCAGCTGCGGTGCCCGCGTGGGAGCTTCCAGTCGCGGCACTATGGGCAAAAAGGACAACAAGCAGCCCAAGCTCTCTTTCGAGCCGGCGACTGCCAAAAAACCGCTGCGCAGCACGACGGGGACCGGCGGAGCCCCGGGGCCGTCGAACGCTGAGCCCCCCACTGCCCCCCTGGCCCCGGAACTTAAGTTGATGATGGAGGAAATGCGGCAGGGCTTCGCTACGATAGTTGACAAGGTCGACCGTCTGTCCTCCAGAATGGATGGGGTTGCACAGAAGCTGGAGGTCCATGAGGAGCGCCTGGGGGAGGCGGAGAGACGCATTTCTTCCTCTGAGGACACTGCCGCGTCCCACGACACGCGTCTAACTAGAATGGATAACATCCTAAGAGTAATAGCGGCAAAGAACGAGGAGTTGGAGGCGAGGAGCAGACGCAACAACATACGCGTCACGGGGATTCCGGAATCCACCAACACTGGACGCATGGAGGACTATGTGGAGCGCATCCTCACGGCGGTGGGCAAGGAGGCCTTTTCCAGCCAATTCATCGTCGAGCGGGCGCATCGCTCCCTGGGCCCGGTCCCAAAGCCGGGGATGCAGCCGCGACCCATCATTGCCCGGTTACTTAACTACCGGGACCGCGACACGGCATTGCGTGCAGCCCGCACGGCACGGAATCTAGCTTGCGACGGAGTGCAGTTCTCTTTGTATCCGGATTTTACACCGATGGTGCAGGATCAGCGGAGGAAATTCCTTGACGTGAAGAAAAAACTGAGGGACATGCAAGTGGATTATGCACTACTATACCCGGCGCGGCTCAGGGTGACCCACCAGGGTAAACAACACTTTTTTACAAACCCACAGCAAGCCGAGGACTATGCCCGTAAGCTGCGCACCGCCAGGAGGGACGGGCGAAACGAGGGAGACGAGGAGGCAGACGTGAACCCTGCTGAACACGTAGATCCTTAATTGCGTCCTTCTGAACAATGGATTGCTGGCTCCGAACTATGGATTAGAGATTGGACTCAGGTTGGAGATGTCTACTGCCGGTGAGAGGGCCAGGAACTGCCAGTGATGGCTCTTCTGATAGTCCTGCTGTTCTGCAGGTCGCTGGTGAGCGACGACTGATTTGGTATATACCTGCCCCTCTGCTGCAGTTGTTCTAGAGTTGGCCACACTGGAGGCAAAATTTGCGCTGAACTGGGCAGCGATTGCTCCTGTGATAGACCTCCTGAATCTTTTGATGTTTTTTCTGGCATGAGGGGGGGGGGTATGAGGAAATGTATTGTCATATGGGTACTACCTTGCAGGGGAAACATATGCCAGGCACCACCCTACCTTCTCTGTCTTCTCCGTATGGTGCATGCGGGTCGAGGGAGGAGTGTTGGGGTGTTGGAGTGTGTTCCTCTGGTGTCCTCAGAAGGGGATTCCCCAAAAGGTTTTTCAATTGCTCTTGATTGTTGGGGTCGGGGAGGGGGGGGGGGGATGTGATACTGGCAAGATTGGGTTGCTTCAGTGGGTGGAGGGGGGAGCTGGGGGTTGGGGGCTGAACAGTTGTGCATGGGGGGGTGTGGGACTTGGTTGTTGGGGCGCGAGTTGTTATTGAACGTAGACTTACTGTTGCGTATGGAATGAGTGACGAGAGCGCAGGTACTGGACTCCTTGTGTGTGAACGCTCGGGTGTTTGCATGACGAGAATGTTCTGGACAGCGGAAAGATCTGCATCAGGTGCATTTCGGTCGAGAGCTGCAGTGACGGCTAAAAGCTCCCTTCAGGGATACGGTGGCAAATACGGGTGATGATATGTCGAATACTGTTTCCGTAATGTCCTGGAACGTCCGTGGCCTTAATAACCCCCGCAAATGTAGGAATGTGCTTGCTTATTTAGATCGGCACCATGTGCAGATAGCAATGCTCCAGGAAACCCACCTTAACCCGAATGGTATCCCTAAGTTTGCGTGCAGATGGGCGAGTGTGAGAGAGTTTTCCTCCTATTCCACTTACTCTAGGGGGACTGTTATCTTGGTCAACAAACGATTACCGTTTCAAAAGCTGGGTGTGCGGGTGGATAATGAGGGGAGATATGTCATTCTTTGGGGAAGATTGGGCACTGATGTGATAATACTTGTGAATTGCTATGCCCCTAATGTTGACACTCCTGGATTCTTTTTGACGCTGTGGGGCCACGTGCTGGACATTGAAGCCACTCACATTCTCTGGGGGGGGGACTTCAACCTGTCGTTATGTCCTATGACGGATAGATCGGACGGCAGTACACAATACAACATGAACGCCAGGGATACACTTCAGGGCATACTGACAGAGGCTGGACTAGTGGATGGCTGGAGGCACACACACCCGACAGTCAGGGAGGGTACACATTTTACGGCACATGCGCGCTCATGGGCACGGATCGATTACTGCTTTATCTCACGAGGTCTCGCTGGAGGAGTTGTTCGGGTGAAACATCTGCCTCGTACCTACTCGGACCACTGCCCTGTCCTGACGGTCCTGGAGATGCCGGGGTACGCTAGGGTGCGCCCGCCGTGGCGGCTCTTTCCCTCAGCCTTGCTGGACCCTGTTTTTAGACACGAACTAGGGGAGGAGATTGAAGCCTTCTTTCCGAGAAACAAAGGGTCGGTCGATAAGGTTGAAACGATCTGGGAAGCCTTTAAGGTGACAGTGAGGGGCATCACGATCTCTAAAAGTTGCGGAATACTAAGGGACATTATGCGCACATTACTTAAAATTGAAGCGGAGCTTAAAGTGCTGGAGGCACGGATGGTTAGGGACCCCTGTCCTGACCTCGCTGGGCAATTCAGGGCACTGCTGTCGACCTATGAGGAAGAAGCGGCCAGGGAAACGAAGTTCCGGGGCAAATATTGGACGGCTAGACGCTACTGCGAAGGGGATCGTCCGGGAAAAGTGCTCGCAGCTCTCACGAGGCATCAGCGCTTCGCCACCCATATCCTGGAGATCTCTGATAGTGAGGGTAGGACTCACCAGGACTCCCAGGGAATTCATACCGCCTTCCTACAGCACTACCAGCGCTTATACTCCACGCAGCAGGTGGGTGAGGTGGAGTTCGGGAACTTCCTGGACGATATCGCACTCTGCTGGCTTAGTGATAGCGATAGGGCGTTCTTGGGGTGCCCGTTCGAACTGGACGAGATCAGAGAGGCGATTATGTCCCTTAGCAATGGTAAGGCGGCAGGGCTGGACGGCCTACCGGCCGAATTTTATAAATGTTATATCGACGTCATGGCGCCGGTACTAAAGGAAGTTTTCGAGGACTCTCTCGAGGTTGGGATACTGCCGGGTTCTATGAGAGAGGTGGCGATAACGTCGTTGTTGAAGCCGGGGAAGGATGCCTATCGCCCCCTTTCGCTGCTAAACTGCGACGCGAAAATCCTCGCTAAAGTGCTGGCGACGAGGCTGTCCCTGCTTATGAACACCTTGGTATTACCTGATCAATCTGGCTTTGTCCCGGGGAGAGCTACGTCCCACAACTTGCGCACACTGTTCTCCCTTATACCCACCATTTCGCCCGACTTGCCTATCGCGGCCGTGTTCCTGGACGCCACCAAGGCGTTCGACTCGGTGGAATGGGGTTACCTACTTGCTATACTTGGTAGAATGGGGTTCCCCCGTATCTTTATAGCCTGGGTGAAGCTGCTCTACACCTCACCTGTCGCCAGGGTAGTCGTCAATGGGGTGCTTTCAGCACATATGCCAATCACGAGAGGAACTAGGCAGGGCTGCCCCCTATCGCCCCTGCTGTTCGCCTTGGCAATAGAACCGTTGGCTTGTAGAGTGCGACAGTTGCACAAGGCCAGTGCTTTTAACTGCCATCAGCGGCAGATAAGTATTTCGCTCTATGCGGATGATGTCACGTTGTACGTGCGCAACCCACAAGATCACCTTAACTCGCTACTGAGGGAGTTCGTGGCGTTTGGCGGCATATCAGGGGTGCATATAAATTGGAAGAAGTCGCAATTCTTCCCCCTCACACCTTCAGTAGCTCGGTTCCCGCTGGATTACCCCCTGGAATGGTGTGATTCCGACTTGAGGTACCTGGGCATAGAGGTGTCGCTCGTTAAGGACGACACTATTCGGTCAAACTATGGGGTGGCTATCTCGCAGCTGACGGATAATGTATCCCGCTGGCGGGCCCTACCAATCTCAATGGCAGGGAGGGCTTCCCTGATTAAGATGGTCGTCCTCCCCCGGTTCCTCTATCTATTCCAAAACATTCCCTACTACCCAGGGGCCTATTTTTTTAGACGGCTTCGTTCTGAACTCCTGCGCCTCTTTTGGGGTGGAAAGCAACCACGCATTAGCTGGAGGGTCCTGACGCAGCCATACGATAGGGGCGGATTCGATGTGCCGACATGGAATTATACTATCTCAGCGCTCAGACTCAACACTCCTATTATTGGGTTAATCCCGCTCCCTTCATGCCACAGATCGCCGCCGAGGACTGGATCGTTCATCCGCTCCCGCTAAGGGGCATGCTGATGGGACTGACTGGGGATGTCGAGACGCCTGCTACCACTGTTACCTGTACTATTGATGCCTGGCGGAGAGTAACTAAACTGCTGGACGCCCCCTTACTTTATTCCCCGGCGCTGCCCCTTGCGTACCATCCGAAACTTTCACTTCTAACGGAAACCGGATTTCGGTCCATGTGCAAACGCATACACCTCAATACATGGGGTGACCTATTTCTAGAAGGGACGTTCCGTACAAAAGATCAGATGTTCCAGGCTGCCCCCCCGACGCCCATGGAGGTGTTTTACTATATCAGACTCAGGCAGGGCATGCGAGACATACTCCCCAACTTCCCGGAAGAACCTGGGACGGTGCTGCCATTGCATACCTTGCTCGTATCGGATGGCAAGCACTTAGTGTCTAAACTGTATGCCGCTATACGTGGGCAACGCCCATCGATGTTGTCAAAGGCTCGTACTAACTGGGACTCGGAACTGCCCTCTGCGCTCACAGATGAGCAGTGGAATTACTGCTGCTCGGGCACGGCGAGAGTCTCCCCCAGCTGCCGGCTGAAAATAATTCATTACAAGTTTGTGCAACGCTATTATTATACTCCAGTCAGGAAACTCAGGTTTCATCTCTCGGAAGATGATAGATGTGTGAGATGCCGTGCGAGTGGCGCGGATTCCTCCACCTGGCTTGGGAATGCGGAGCCATATATACGTATTGGGAACAGGTACACGCCGCACTCCAGATAATGATTGCTAGCTCATTGCCCATGGAGCCAATAGTGATGCTTTTGGGTTACACCAAACATGTGCCCAAACCGGATCGCAAATTTGTTGACATTGCGCTGCTCCTTGCTAAGCGGAGGGTAGCTTGCAGGTGGGGGAGGGGGAGAGCGCCAAAATTTAAGGACTGGCTTGACGACCTCACATACTGCCAAGACCAACAGGGGGTATATGCGGAACTGTTGCCGACCCGCTGCACGCCCAGTGACTTCTGGGCTCCCTTGCAGGTATACTGGCTATCCCAGGCGACACACAGCGAATCCTCAGGAGATGACGAGTCGGCCCCGGGCCTGTGAGCATATAGACGATGTGCATTGCATTCACCATACTACTTCATGCATGATGGGGGGTCACTCACACCGGCGGACATGCGGTGGGTGGCCATGGCGGTTGGTTGAACACTGATAGCGGGGGACTGGGGATACCTGAAGACCTTGAGACAATGGGGTAGGGAGGGACCTCCTGCGCCCATCCAGATCCTGGGATAGTGGGGGTGGACACACACACAGAGGGCCGCATATACCCAAAGCTGCAATCGATGCTTGAGAAGGGGGACGTTGTGCACGGCCTAGCGCTGTGATTTGCCCCGCATATCCCTCCACTGGAAATTAGCAGCATTACCTAGCAGGGAAGATGCTGGTGCTCTGGCATCCCATTGATGTACACACGAAACGGTGCCTGTACTGTAGTGAACTATGTGAAGCTGTTACCTCTCTATTGATTGTACCATGAGACTTGCTTTATTGTATTGCAGATGCTGTCGCTATCATGTCTACTTTGTTTTTGTCATTTCTGTACTGTGCGCAACTAATAAAGGTTTAAAAAAAAAAAAGCTACGGATAAGGTTGATTCACCCGTTTCAGTCAAAATCAATGGGGGTTTGCCGTCACTCATTTCTCGCTGTTCCTCCGTTTCGCCAATGCGAGAAAGGGCATCCGCCTTGCCGTTTTGTGGCCCTGGTTTGTATTTGATGACAAAATCAAAATCGGAGAAGAACAATGTCCATCGCAGTTGTCGAGGAGTAAGCGCCTTTGCTGTCTTCAGAAACAGCAGGTTCCTGTGATCAGTATAGATTGACAGTATGAACCGCTCCCAATAGGTAATGGCGCCATTCCTCGCAAGCCCTTTTTATCGCAAGAAGTTCCTTATCCGAGATTGTATAAT
Organism: Lissotriton vulgaris; assembly: GCF_964263255.1. Classification (NCBI taxonomy): domain Eukaryota; kingdom Metazoa; phylum Chordata; class Amphibia; order Caudata; family Salamandridae; genus Lissotriton; species Lissotriton vulgaris. Next base: position 1,253,872,749 of record NC_141695.1, on the reverse strand, counting down.
TGATCTCACAAGTAGTGAGCTTTTTTGAAAAATACGCAACAGGATGTAGTTGGCCGGTTACAGGATGGCGTTGCAATAATATCCCTCCAACCGCAAATTGAGATGCGCCTGTTTCCAGTACAAAAGGTATCTGTGGATCAGGATGGCGGAGGATAGGGGCCCGAGTGAACTGATCTTTCAAAAACTTGAATGAACTGGCTGCCTCCTTACTCCATACAAACGGGGTGTTCTTTCTCAACAAACTGGAAATAGGATGGATGATTTTGGAGAAGTCTTAAATGAATCGCCTGTAGTAATTGGCGAAGCCAAGGAAACTCTGCACTGATTTGACATTCTGAGGGGTACTCCAACCGGTGATAGCATCTACCTTACTGGAGTCCATCTGAAACCCTTGCGCATTGATGACATAACCAAGGAATGAGACTTCTGTGGCATGAAACGGGTATTTCTCGAGCTTTGCATACAGAGAATTAAGCTGTAGTTTACGAAGCACTGTTTTCACATGTTCCACATGCTCTGGAAGGGTAGACGAATAGATCAAAATGTCGTCTATATCCCCTTTGATGCTCATGACGAGCTCAGCTCGTCATGAGGCACAGTGGAGCTGTGCTTATGACGAGCTGAGCTCGTCATTAACTCAGGCATTTTCAATTTTTTCAGCACAGGAGGGGAAACTGCACAGCAGCAATGTGGTTATACACGACGCAAAAAGTTTCCAGACAAGCTCTCAACACTTCGTCCATAAAATACTGGAATGCGGGGGGGGCGTTACAGAGCCCGAATGGCATCACTCTGTATTCGAACAGGGGGAATTTCGCTCGAAACGCAGACTTCCATTCATCCCCGCTCTGGACCCTAACCAAATGATAAGCTCCGCGAAGATAGATTTTAGTAAAGAAACGGGCCCCCTTTAGCTGGTCCAAGAGCACTGGTATTAAGGGGAGTGGGTAACGATTCTTGACTGTCACTCTATTGATGGCCCTATAATCAATACATGGCCTCAATTTGTCGCAATCCTTCTTCGGAATGAAAAACATTGGGGATGAGGCTGGAGAGGTTGAATGCCCGATAAACCCGGTTGCCAGATTCTCATCGATGTAGTTCTTTAAGTACTGTGTCTCTTTTTCGGTTAAAGCATATACCCGACTGCATGGAATATCCGCTCCGGGCAATAGTTCGATGCGGCAATCATATATCCGATGTGGAGGCAAGTCAGTAGCCTTTTGTTTGTCAAACAGGGAACGATATTCCTTATACTCATCAGGGAGGATAGTGGCACAACAATAGTGTTCCCCAGAACATTCTGTTGCCAGACATACCGATGGTGTTTTGAGCAGAACGCTGGAGCAAGGCATTTCCTGACGACATTTCTCCTTGCAATAATCTGATGACATAGTGATGGTACGAGCCGCCCAACTGACTTTAGGATCATGTAGAGTCAACCACGGCATACCCAAGATAAGACGGAATTAGGGTGCATCTATAAGATCGAATTGGATATGTTCTTGGTGATTCTGGCTCGTCTGCATTAACAATGACCGGGTATGGTACGACACAGGACCAGATGACAGGACTGTTCCGTCCACTGCTTTCACCAATTCAGGTCTTTCTTTCTTCTCACAGACTATTCCGATCTTCATGGCATATTCCTGATCGATATAATTCCCTGTGGCGCCAGAATCGAGCAACGCATCTATATCCATGGCGTCTTGGGAGTTGACCCACAAGGTAACTTTGAGGTTCATATGTGCTATCGTTGGATGTAGAGTGTTGGCAAGCGTAGGTGAGATCGTTTGGAGTTGACAACCCAAGGCAGAGATCTCTTCCTGATTTGGGCTCTTTAGTTTTCCACCGGACTTCCTGATTGAACAATGGCCTGGCTTCGGGGCATCATAGTTCGGCCAGGCAGAGCATTCCTTGCTCTGCAATCTTTACTGAAATGCCCTCCTTTGCTACAGTATAGGCATTGCTTCAAGCGTCGTCTTTTTCTTTTTCTTCCACAGAAAGGGGGGCCCCGTATTCCTCCTATTTGCATAGGCTCTACCCCTTCGGCCGCCTTAGGATGTTCTTCAGCGGAGCTTTTAATGCGAGGATAAAAGTAACGACCATCTCCTCTATTCCTGTCCCCTCACCGTTCTAGGAGTCTATGATCTAACTGGACTGTCAGATCAATGAGGTCTTCACAGGTGTTCGGTAGTTGCACTACTTGTGCCAAGACGTCTTTGAGCTCCCCTCGTAATCCTTGATAGAATATAGAAATCTTTTTGCAGGAGGCCATTCGGTTTCGACCACTAGTCGATTAAAGGACGTAATATACGACAACAAGTCCTGCGACCCTTGTCGCAATGTTAACAATTCCCTAGTCCAAGGACAGCATATGTGATTTCCGGTCAAACAATTTTCGTAGTTCCAAACAAAAGTCAACAAAACTATGCAACGCAGGATCGTTCCTTTCCAAAAGTGGAATAGTCCAACTTGCAGCACTGCCTCCCATGTACGACATCATAAAGGCTGTTTTTGCAGAGTCATCCTGAAACACCCCAGGTTTACATAAAAAGTGCAACCTACACTGGTTCAAAAAGGTCTCGAACTTCTTGGGGTCCCCATAGAATCTTTCTGGGGGTGCCAACGGGATACCGGTGCTTTGTATAACATGGACTGTAGGGACAGCATCTGATGGAGGAGATGTTGTAGGAGGAGTTACAAAATAAACCACCCCCTTCGGCTCCCACCCGAGGAGTGTGTACAGTAGTTCCTGGAGGAGGCAGTGTAGCTGGCTTAATATAAGAAACCCCTCCTTGACCCTTTCGTGTTAATCCTGACACCTCTCTCCGCAAGCTACCCACTTCCTTGTATAGGGCCTGGTTCTCACTTCTGAATGTGTTGACCTCCTGCTGCAAAGCCGCAAGGCTCTCCACCACAGATTTCAACACGTCTTCAATATCCATAGTCTAGGGATTGTATACTTGGGCTTGTCAATCTGTCGGGATTGGCAGCAGCGCAAGAATAAAGAACGCTACTAACCTTGTTCTTGTGCCCAGCGGAGACGATGTCCGAAGCTAAGCCCCCCAATCCCTCTCGACACGACCCCCCACAGAGAAGTGTACGAGGGAAAGGGGGAAGTGGAGAAAATAATACAGAGGCTGTGGTTTCGGTCTTCTTCTCAAAAGTGGGGTACACACTCTGCGCTGTATCAGAAAAGGCCTCCAACCCTGTATAACAGGGTGACAAAACAGAAGATTACTCTCAGTTCTCTTATGCTATTTCTACAAAGTATTGTTCGTTCCCTCCTCCAACTCACCAAAGTCTCATACTGCTACAGTTATGTGTACTCCTTGAATATCTTTCTTATCGCAAACCAGCAATAACTTCAGCCCAATGTCTAAGGGTTAGTATCGGTGACAAATCACTTCCCCAAAAAGGTGTACAGTCTTAGAATGCTGCCAAACACCAAAACATAAAAAGTCACTAGAAAAAGGATATTAGTCTTACTTTCCAAACACGGCGTTGTTGCAGTCTTAAGGTCATGTCCCGTTTTCCGTGCATAATAGGGACTCAGCCCCCTCGACCTCAAAATCGCTACAGTCTCCACCAGATACATCGTTACCGAAGGTAAGTAACTCATTCATCTGACAGAGACATCTAACTGCAGGGTCCTTAACTTAGAATAGACACTAAAGCTATACCCCATTGGAAGAGGGTCTGTGATGGAAACCCATTGAGTTCCAAAGAGAACTAATCCGTCAATAATATTGACTAAAACATGGTGGAATCTGCCAGACTCACCAAGCTCAGGACAGTTAGCATGAGCAAGGTGAGCAAAAGTACCACAAATCGTCTGATGACTGCACAAGCCCTCTTTCATACAGAGAAGGACGAAATCAAAGCACAGAACCATCACATAAACGAGGAATGAGTCAGAAAGACACAGACGGTGTCTAAAACAAGCATTGGAAATGCAATAGGTCTCACATTAGGAAAGTTTGAGCGATTGGTATTGTAAATGAGACTTTTTTATTTATGTGTTGGTTTTGAAAATAGCAAAATTAATAGCTTTGTCAGTTACAATGTCAATAGTTTTAACTTTCGCAATGTGACACCAACAGCATTTGTAATGCAAAGTGTGTTGTATTTACGTGACTTAGATGTATTGATATTACAAATAACAATGGCTTTTAATTTTTTTAATAATTAATACTTAAATAAAAGTTATTGTAACTTATAATGGCAATATCCTAAACGTTTGTAAATAACTTTTGTGAAGATTATGTTCAGTGTATTTTATTGTGACGAAAATCCAAGAACATTTCATTTGCACCTACACACACACACAGAGCCACACACACATATAGATGTGGTGGATCTGGAGGATATGGTGGTGGTGGTGGATGCGGTGGTGGTGGTGGATGCGGTGGTGGTGGAAGTGGTGGTGGATGTGGTGGATGTGGTGGTGGTGGATGCGGTGGTGGATGTGTTGGATGTGGTGGTGGTGGATGCGGTGGTGGATGTGTTGGATGCGGTGGTGGATGTGTTGGATGTGGTGGTGGTGGATGTGGTGGATGTCATGGTGGATGTGGAGGTGATGGTGGATGTGGAGGTGATGGTAGATGTGGAGGTGATGGTAGATGTGGAGGTGATGGTAGATGTGGTGGTGGATGCAGTGGTGGTGGTGGATGCAGTGGTGGTGGTGGATGCAGTGGTGGTGGATGGGGTGGTGTGGTGGTGGATGGAGTGGTGGATGTGGTGGTGGTGGGTGTGGTTAAAGTGTTGGTGGATGTGGTGGTGGATGTAAATGTAAATGTGTTTCGATTTATATAGCGTACTATAACCCAGGGGTCTCTAGGCGCTTGCTTAGGGAACCCGTCCTGGTATTCCCCTGTGAGATACCCCGGCCGGGTGTCTACAAGGTGAAAGCCAGGCATCCCGCCGCGAGGGGCCGTAGTGGAGATTAAGCAAGCTATTGCCCAGAGTCGCAGAGTGTGATCCCGTGAGTCGAGTAGGCACCAGAGCGAGAATTGTCGACTCTGTGGAATTTTTGAGCCCGAGACCCGCCGAGGCGGGGAATCAAACCCTGGTCCACAGCCAATCTCAGCTTCCGGGTCTGCCGCCTCTAACCCCTGAGCCACACTTCTCTTCTTCTGGTGGAAGTGGTGTTGGTGGATGCGGTGGTGGATGCGGTGGATGTGGTGGTGGTGTAAGTGGTGGTGTACGTGTTAGATGTGGTGGTGGTGGATGTGGTGAAAGTGGTGGTGGATGTGGTGGTGGTGGATGCGGTGGATGTGGAGGATGTGGCGGTGGATGTCATGGTGGATGTGGAGGTGATGGTGGATGTGGTGGTGGATGCAGTGGATGTGGTGTTGGTGGATGCAGTGGTGGTGGTGGATGCAGTGGTGGTGGATGCAGTGGTGGGTGGGGTGGTGGATGTAGTGGTGGTGGGTGTGGAGAAAGTGGTGGTGGATGTGGTGGTATATGTGGTGGTGGAGGATGCGGTGGTGTATGTGGTGGTGGTGGATGTGGTGGTGGTGGTGGATGTGGTGTTGGTGGATGCGGTGGTGGTGGATGCGGTGGTGGTGGATGTGGTGGTGGTGGATGCGGTGGTGGATGTGGTGGTGGATGCGGTGGTGGATGCGGTGGTGGATGTGTTGGATGTGGTGGTGGTGGGTGTGGTGGTGGTTGCGGTGGATGTGGATGTGGTGGATGTGGTGGTGGATGCGGTGGATGTGGTGGTGGATGTGGCGGTGGATGTCATGGTGGATGTGGAGGTGATAGTGGATGTGGTGGTGATGGTGGATGTGGTGATGGATGCGGTGGTGGTGGATGGGGTGGTGGATGTAGTGGTGTATGTGGTGGTGGATGTGGTGGTGGATGTGATGGTGGATGTGATGGTGGATGTGGTGGTGCATGTTGTGGTGCATGTGGAAGTGCATGTGGAGGTGGATTTGGAGTTGATGGTGGATGTGGTGGTGGCGGATGTGGTGGTGGATGTGGTGATGGTGGATGCGGTGGTGGTGGATGCGGTGGTGGATGCGGTGGTGGTGGATGGGGTGGTGGATGTAGTGGCGGTGGATGTCATGGTGGATGTGGTGGTGATGGTGGATGTGGTGGTGGATGCGGTGGATGTGGTGGTGGTGGATGGGGTGGTGGTGGTGGATGGGGTGTTGGTGGTGGATGGGGTGGTGGTGGTGGATGGGGTGGTGGTGGATGGGGTGGTGAATGTAGTGGTGGTGGGTGTGGTGGTGGTGGGTGTGGTGGTGGTGGGTGTGGTGAAAGTGGTGGTGTATGTGGTGGTGTATGTGGTGGTGGATGCGGTGGTGGATGTGGTGTTGGTGGATGTGGTGGATGCAGTGGTGGATGTGGTGGTGGTTGCGGTGGTGGTGGATGTGGTGGGTGTGGTGGATGTGGTGGTGATGTGGTGGTGGATGTGGTGGTGGTGGATGCGGTGGATGTGGTGGTGGATGTCATGGTGGATGTGATGGTGGATGTGGTGGTGATGGTGGATGTGGTGGTGGATGGGGTGGTGGTGGATGTAGTGGCGGTGGGTGTGATGGATGTGGTGGTGGTGGATGTGGCTGTGGCGGTGGATGTGGTGGTGCATGTGGAGGTGGATTTGGAGTTGATGGTGGATGTGGTGGTGGATGTGGTGAAGGTGGATGCGGTGGTGGTGGATGTGGTGGTGGTGGTGGATGGGGTGGTGGATGTAGTGGTGGTGGGTGTGGGTGTGGTGGATGTGGCTGTGGCAGTAGATGTGGATGTGATGGTGGATGTGGTGGTAGATGTAGTGTTGGATGTGATGGTGGATGTGGTGGTGGATGTAGTGTTGGATGTGGTGGTGGAGGTGGATTTGGAGGTGATGGTGGATGGATGCACACATGGATGGATGCAAATGTGAATGTGTGGGTGAATGGATACGTTTATAGTTGATAGGTGTATACTTGGATGAATATATGGTTGGATGGGCCTGCCTGCATGCGAGGGTGGATGGGTAGGAGTGGCAGCACACGGAGATGGATGAAAGTGTGAATGGGTGGATTTATAGAAACTGGATAATTTCAGATACAATTTATAATAAGAGGCGCTTTGCAGGCAGAGAAGGTAGCATTTTCAATTGCCTCAGAAGACATGGTTGATAAGTATGTCCATCGCACTAGTGTTAAGATAATTTTGAGGATTAATATTTTCTAATAGACCGGTTGGGAAATTCATCCATCTATAATACCATGGAACGGTGTAATCATTCTAAAATCTACAGTTCTTTTTTTAAGCTAACAAATCAGCCACTCATTAAAATGCACTTCCTGTACATTTTACATGTCTCCGCAATTCGAAATAGGAAGAAAGCCAGGTGGCAGAAAAAAATGACGTTTTCTAGCCCAGAGTCTGTCTGTAAAGGTGCTAATTGTATAGCAAAAACGCCCGACTACAGTGCGAATTGCATTAGAAACCTGGTATGAAGAAGCCATCGGAGCAATTCTCAAACTACCCTCCCAGAAAAAAATATATATACTTTCGAATTAATTGGTAAACACAACAAGCGTACACATGGCGGAAACAAAGTTATCGAGGTAAAGCTTTGTAAATAAAGGGTGCAGTCTGTAACACTTACCTCGAACGAGAAGTTTAAAACAAAGTAGGGAAACACTGTATCACCCTATCCATGTGCATTTTAGCAACTGAACGCCATATATATATATATATATATATGAATTTTACATATATAGGTCCGAGTTTAGGTGTACATAAAATGTCGCGTTAGAGATTCAAACTGCATCTTAATCCACTTAAATAAAGTAAGAACCCATAATTAAAAATAAAAGTCACACACAAACTCTTAATCAGGCGAGGTTGGTGAAATTACATCAGCTGGATTCACCAACAACACTTTTTTAGCAAATGAAGTCAAACATAATTTCCAGAACCGCCTGTGTACTGCAGCCTCTGTTATTGTGAAATAGTAAATATTTGCTTAGGAGTCAGTCCATGACAGGCCACCGCGCTTCGGCCTGATGAGAGATCAACATTATCAGAGCGAGGACAAGGGCAATGACTGAACAACAGTTTGTTTGAAGTGACTGCAACATAATAAACGGCCTGTGGTCAGCTGGAAAACATTCAACTGTGTTTGACAAAGCGAAGCCGGAGGACTAAGCCAAGGCTGTGTCACTGAAAACTATTGAAGCAGAGTTGTGACGAGCCCATAAGAAGCTATCAGATCATTTTCATCAACACCCGCCGCTCCCCACCTCCAACTGGGCAATGAGGGCGTGTTTGGTGATGCAAGCAGGAGGAAAAGGTTCAGCTACCTGCGGAACCGTAATCAACACCTATTTGAACAACAGACTAGACAGAGCCGAACACGAATCAAATACAGCCCACGAAGTCCATATATTACAGTAAAAAAACACAGTTGAAGGCAAGCAGACATGGGCTGCAGTCTCCAAGGTTGCTTACCCGTCGAATAAACACAGCTCTACACGGGGTAAAATTAGACATTCAGAATAAAAAGAAACAAGGCGGAGGGCATTGCTGTGGGGAGGGGGGAGGAGAAATGCGTCTCGGCCGCAGCAGGGGCGGAGCAGGGAGAGCGGCCTTTGAAGTACACTTTACACGGCCGGCCGGGAAACTGAAAGCACGGCCGGCTGGCCGTGAAAGCCTTTGATGACGCAGGGGGTGGAGCGGCACCAAGCTGGGCAACAGATGGCTGACAATTTGATGCTGTGCACGCGCATTTTAGGTCAATGCGCTTGCGCATTGACCTAAAAGCGCACGGGCACAGCACCAAATCGCCAGTTGGGTAAAGTCTGTTTAAAGCCCTATAGTCTTGCTCTGCTCAATGCGCATGCGCATTGAGAGGCGAGACACAAAAATGCGTACACAGCCAAAGGCAAGAGAGGGGAGTGTGAACATGCTGGGGAGAGCCAGGTGTGGCAGAGCCCCAACAATACTCTGGAGAAGGCTGCAACCAGAGGCAGGAAAGTGCCACAGATCAAACTTGGCTGTAACATAGAAGCTCCAGGAGAGAGCCACGCCATACCGGTGGGTCTCATCAAAGAAGCAATCCTACAACAGTAGGAAGAGAGGAAGCAACATTACCTTTATGTTGAAATGAGGACTCACAACCAGCGAAACACCAGGATCTGAACACAGAACCTTTGGAGTAAGAATCTGAGACCTTAACCACTATGCCACGGTGACTCATCACAACAAAGTGAGAAGTCTACAGTACAATCCATTGGACAAGTCCCCAGAGGGATAGAAAATATATGATGAAGACTCTGCGGGAGCCTTCAAACTTTGTGAGCAACGAAGAGCAGCTATACAATAGCCAACAAATACCCCAAATAGGGTATGTCACATCCCTATAAAAAGCAAGGGACACCTCTTGAGACAAGCTCGTAGACAGAGGGCTCAAAAAGGAAATAGCAGAAAACTGCTGGCATAGTTGTACCAAACTAAGGGAAAAACTGTCTGATTAGACACACAAACTGTCTGGAAAATGAGGATGTATGGCGTTACAACGCATACTTTTACCACGCATGCCTCACCAAACGCGGATTTTACATCACAAACCTTTACACCGCATAGCGCTTTGGGGTGCTGGATAGTGAAAAGTTTAATTTCTATTCCAACTCCAGTCCCCGTGGACACTAGGGAAGGTGTTGGATAGAAAATTAAACTTATTCCCTTTCCTAGAGAGCCCCCCAGCGCAATGCGTTAATGGTTTGCGTTGTAATGGTAGTGCGTTGTACAAGTTTCGTTGTAAAGGTTGTTCACCGGAAAATGACATTGTGAACCCACAGACTGATACCAGAAAAGCAGTGACAATACTGCAACAAATTTAAAAGTCCGCAATGAGGACTATAAACTATGGCATTCATGGAAACCCAGACAGGAGGCGCTGGACCGCCGAGTCAGCATGACTGTCAAACAGAGTGACCCATCAAAGCGGAGATCCCCGAGATGCGCCTGATCATTTCCAGGGAAACTGCCATCACGCAGCCAGGCATGGCGATGCAGAATAACTGACATGGCCTTAGCCCGACCCACGGAATCAGTGCTGTCCATTGTCGACCGGATGGAAAACTGAGACATGTTGCGGCCATCACGAAGCAGCCGGTCCAGGTCAGCAGGAGGGCCCTCGGGCAAGGATGGAAGGAGGCGC